>NC_134320.1:20901528-22125973 GCF_964195595.1 Calonectris borealis | reverse complement strand
ACTAAATTTTAGATCATTCGGTTTTACAAAGGTTTAATGTTCCTATGTTCAATGCACTTACTTTCCAACTTAGGCTAACCTAATAGGGAAGAGATCCAGGGACACTGAAATCTAATAAATTAAAATATCTCAATAAACTACTACAAAACACAAGGAAACATAGCTAGCATAACAAGTTCTTTGTAAGTACATATTTACGTCCCATGCCTTTAGTTTACTTTACTTACTTTCTATAGCTTTGCTATTATGCGTACAATTAATTATAACGGTGAAGGAAAGAATTTTCATTTTACCTTGTCCACTCCTGCACTTAAAATGAAGTTTCCTTTCTTGTTCCATTTTAACGCAAATATAGGACCTTTATGTTGCCCTAAGGTGCTGGCAAGATTACCTGAAAATTTATATTGATACGAATACATTAAAAAAAAAAAAAACTATGCTGTGAGCCACAATACAGAAAAATATACTGGAAATTAAAAGTATTTCACTTACCATCTTTAGTCCATATCCTCGCAAAGCCATCATAAGACCCAGTTGCTAGAAGTGTACCTTCACTCTGCCAGCAAAAAGGTTATTTTATTTATTTATTTTTACTGTATAACTCAAAGCTAAAGAGCACAAAGCAAATTGTAGAATACATCTGCATAAGATTTATGATATTTATTCCATTGAATACAACTTATTAAAAAGAAGTCCCCGAAGTATAATACAAGAAATTACAATGCAACTCAAAAATAGAAATATTTCAGGAGCCGTAGCAGAGGATGCACAGTGGCCGCCACTTAAAATTTGACTATGCAAAATTATAGGTACAATTTTCTTGGAGTATTTTGAGCGCTGCCATTTCTACTTACGTTCCAATCCAGCGATGTCACATCTTTGTTGCTGGGTACATCCTGCCCTCCTTCTCGTATACAGTGTCGAAGTACCAGCTGCGTAGAGCCACTCGTGCTGTTTTCACTGAGGTTCCATATCCGTGCTGTCGAATCTCCAGATCTACGAAACAGTTAATGAGAATATAAACTCCTCCTCCCAGTTAATTCAATTTTTAAAAGTATTCTTTTTCAAAACAGCAAACGTTGTGGCATTTGATGCAGCGGGCGTTGGGGCAGGTATTATTTTAACTTGTTACCATCAACATGCAGAAGTATGCCAATGATCTTGCACACATACATGGTTAACGCACATACCCTGAGGCCAAAAGGTCACTAATGGGATTCCAGGCACAGATGAATACTTCCGATTCATGGCCACGCAGCACCACTGCCTTGTTGGGAGGGATTTCGACATCTCCATCTACTTCCATCATATCTGTGTGATTATCTGCATTATGGGAAACAACAGTAGAGAGAGGTGGATTTTAATATTTTGGGACAATACATTGTAACTACTGTATGGTTCATATTCTTCTGGGATGAGCGTAACAATTAATTCACAATTTACGTGGATCAAAATTTGACAAAGCTGTAATGTTCCTTTATTTTTCCAGTTCTAATGTATGAAGTACTATAAACACATGGGGAGTTTCAAAAATGCGAGAAAGCTCTTTGCCCTTCTAAACCTCACCATCCAAATGGATTTAATTTTGAAACTTCAAAATTGAGGCCAAAAGTTAATTTTTTGCTATGTTAAAAAATAGACGCTGATGTGAAAAGTACTCACAGTTTTTCAGGCACAATACTGCATAGTACAATATGTTACTAGTCTATCTTGTGCTTTAAAAATACGTTTAAAACATTCATTTTCCAAAATCTCTCTTTTCACCAATTGCAGTAAAACAGGTTTTAAATGTACATCTCAGACACTTAATTTACAAAATGGCTTTAATTAATATAATAACATTTGGTGATGCAGTAAACTGATAACAGAGCTTTTCAAACTGCACCAGTAATTACCATGGAATTGTGGCAATACATAGCTTTCTGCGTGGAAGTGATGTTGAATCCATATTGTTCTGTAAAACATATTGGGGGTAATTCAACTGACAAAACGGTTTTCTTGGCAGCTACCATCAATCATTTTCTATTATTAAAAATAAATTCACACTGAGTGTAACTGCAGAATATAAAAAATGCTGAACAGTTCACCTGCTCTGTATTTATTCACTGTGGTTAAACAAACAGTTCCACATCTATTGCTTAATTTAACATTAAGGGTTTCTGTCACTGTTTGTATGTGTGAGAAAACAGAAAAGACTGTTAGAACATGCATATTTTTAAGAAAGAGCACCATATAAAACATTGCTTCAATTAAAGAGAATCAATGCCAATATAATTTGGTGTACCAGCCAGCAGGGGTTGCTGGTATATCACATTTAACATTGGCTGAGGTCTGAAGTTTATGCTTATTCTCTCCAGTTCACAGTTAACGAGTAAATATTCTTTTGAGATTTTTAAATGAAAGCATCGAAGTAGAGAGCTTATTTGTTTAAGCCAAAGATTATATTTCCAGTTTATTTATCATATATAAATAAGGAAAATACTAGGAAAATCCAGCTGTAAAGTGCAAAACTTATACACGGCTTGATATGAATATTCTCTCAAAAATGTCTTTTCTTCAGGTGCTTTTACAGCAAGAGCTGTAACTCCCTCTCTCAAATGTGTAAAATTCAGACTTCCAGAACAATATTTGCAAAATCACATTTTAATGCCCGACTTGAACTTTTCTATACTAAGCCTTACTGTAAGGTATGTTCCTTTGACTAGTGATGACAAATAAAACTCACTTGTTTCACCAATCACACTAAAATGGAACCAATGAATAAACCAAACCTGCAAGCAGTTGCTCCAAATAATTCCGAATAGCAAATCATGAAAACTGATACTGATAAAGGAGACAAATGACAGAGGATTTGTCTCACCAACCATGATGACCTCAGCATGACAAGGAAGTCTGTCCTACAGAGAGCCGGTACAGCCCTCCGACTCACGGGGTTAGCAGAACCTGTCAAAAGTAGTTTGTGGAGCTTCACAAGCAATGCTCAGTTTTAACCAGCTGCAGATGAGCAGACTCCTCTCCTCATTCTTTGTACAGGGGCCAAAGCTGAGGAGATGCAATAATCAGACTGGGGACAGTCAAAGGTGAGACACCATCTGTTATGGTGAGACACCATCACCTGTGACGAAGGTATTCTCTGCAAGCTGAAGGGTTACCACTGCCTCTACACATTTACCTCATTGTCGTACTCGACATATCACTGTATGAGCTCATACTAGGATAAACGACAAGGAAATGACGTTAACATAGGTTAAGGTCATTTCTGTCTCAACTTACTTGCTATAGTATGTGCTCCATTCTCTTCTCCATTTGCAGTATTTTCTCCATTTTTCGCTGATCCCTGTTGGTTAGTCGCGGCTGCAGCTGCGGCAGCTGCTGCCTGCTGTTGTGCAAGTTTATCTCTGTAGGCCTGTTGTCTTGTCTGTACCACATCAGGCATTACTGCATCTATCAGTGAGAGAGACTCTATCGGCCTACCATCAAACAAGGTACCATCCTAAATTACAGCAGAGGGAGAAAAAAAAAGACAACACCAAGTACAAATTAACATTATGGGCAAAAATTCCAAGGAAAACTAAAGCAAAAGTTGTCATTTTAATATAATAAAACAGTTTACAAATGGTGCTGGAAGTGATACCTCATCATTATTGTGGTTAGGATTGGAATTTTAGTCTAAAGTTAAGCAGCCACCATAAATACGTAAAAAAAGCCACTGCAAGCCTCTGGCAGAGCTTCTGGAATTAAAAGTTATGCTTCGAGTTTGCTAAATTGTCTGCTAAAGCAAAAAATTCTGTAAGCTATCTATGAATATGATTTCAAACACGAGTGGCTGCAACAAAATCTAATGGTTTGTTTGAAGAGCTACAAACATTGCAAGTCAGGTCACTGGCTTGTGAAGTTATTCCATCTTATTAGACTAATACTTTCCATAAACACATTATCTGGAGAGTTGACTAGTTTTCTTCCTTTTTTTAAACAGTGCTGGCGTGCTTTCAAACAACAAGGATGAATTTTATCCTGAAATGGACAAGACTCAGTTAAAAATACCCTTATACATATGCTAGGGCTTTGTAAGGATCTATTTTTAGGAGCTAGAAGGATTCCTTGCGATAAATATAGGGTCTCCTTCTTCTATTCCAATCACTTGCTTTATTTTTCTGAGCCTTCCTAAGGGAACGGATTTGCTTCACTGGGACTATGAAAACTCCACATAAACAGCAGACATAAGGAAGACTGGAAAGAGAGGAGAATTAGTGAAAAAAATAGTTTCCTTCCATAATATAACTGAGACATACAAAGGCTGCTAACCTTCCAGGCATAAATGAGAATGGAAATTGAGGGTGAGTATCTGCAGCATCAGGCAGGAAGATACATAGCTTTCTGTACTGCTGGAATAACCATTTAAACATCAAATTTAATAGATCCTGCTCAAGATGAATTAGCCAGCAGAGGCAAAAAGCAAACCGGCATATACCTTCATCCTTCCTGCCACAAATGGAAACCCTCTCTCTATTTGGAAACCTTGCCTTTGGGCTCTCATTACTTCATTATAATGACACACCACCCAAATGAGAGCTGCACAGTGCTCTCCCACCTCCCTAGTGCAAGTCTACGAAAATAAAAATTAAGAGGTTACTTGTCTCAACGATTATCTTATTGCACTTGTCTGGATTTACAACATTATATTAGGGTAAAAACTCTACAGACAACGGACCTTTAAGCAATGAGCCAGAACACCATGCCTGGTGTTGTGTGGCTGCACTGGGCAGAACCCCTACCCAGTTATGTCACTCCATTCTGGTTCTACCACTGGAGTCATGGTGAACACCAGCAGTAAGGAATCTGAAGTAAAAGTAGATAAATAGGATACAAGAAAGTTAAGAAAAAATACTAACATTCAAGCTTACTGCAAGCAAGGACATAATGCTCCTGTAGGCAAAGCCTCCTTACCTCATTAATACTGACTTCTGCCTCTACATACTGCAGACCTTTCTGGATGATGGAAATCAAAGCAGCTGGTGGCACCAGAGCACCATTTATATTAGACTGGCTGATATGGCTCTCTATACCAAAGGTAAATGCTGAATGGGAAAACCCTAAAGACAAGGCAAAGACATCAGAATTGATTTATAGATAGACAATGCTACTTGTCATACCACTGTAGGATCTTCTGTTCACAAACCTAAGCAAATTATACAAAGTTATAGCATGCTTATGAACTACAAAAAAACTCGTCAAAACACCTCTGTTGTTTCTCTCCTATGTTTCTAGTTTAAATGTACAAAAAGAGAAAAACAAAGTTTCTATATAAACACAGCAATTATTAATTATGCTATCATTGGCAAAACATTTGTGCATGAGTAAATATAAAAATATAAAATACACAATTTGCAATGGCATTTACATATATTTATATATTCTCAAACTATATCTATGTATTGTATCATACATAGCATTTAATAAAATACATATCTCCAAGGCACCAAGACTTACTTGTTATTTTTACTCACTGATTTGTTACCCATGAAAGTGAAATGCATCTGTATGTAGAAGAGAATTCACTTCATGGTACAGTGCTGTCATAATTGTGTATGTTTTGGCACTAGAACTACATCAGTGTACTTATTGAGAAGTGGCAAGCATGTTATGGTGCAGCACTGGTAGTTGCTTGCTATTTATTTGATCACCCTGAAAAGGCGAATTTAACCTAGAGAAAAATAGTTGTTTCAGCAAATTAACTTTACTGTCACAGAATTTTTTCTTAAACTACTTTTTTTTGTTGTTTTTCTTTCCCCTGTCAGGTGACTAAGAAGCTGCCTGCAAACTTTCAAATGAAGATAAAGCAATTTTGTAAGTTTGGCTTCTGTGACAAAAGCAATCTGCAACTGGAATAAGAACATGTAATAGTTTTTAGTAAATTCAGGCAGAACAAGGAGTTTCTGCTTTCTTCTGACAAGCAGAGACCGAAAAACTCTGCCATCCACCAATGTTTTGTCTCAATTTGAGAAGTCCATGAGCAGTGGACATAAGCAGTGGGCAGATGTTACATCAGTCAAATGCATTTTCAAGAACCCTGAAGCCACCCATCAGCAATCACTAAACAAAACTATGAATCAGTAGATGTTGAAACAGCAAGGTAACATACATTAAAGCTGATCCCTTACACTGTTATCTTAAGATTGGAGTTTATTTTTGCTTTAATATGCAGAACTTCTTTTACGTATTACTAAGATCATATTCCCTCCTGCCAGTTGACAATCATCACTTGTTCATTTACTGGGGCATGCCCTGATTTCCATTTGACTGTTCTAAATGTAGGCTGCTTTAAGCAATATCATAGCGGTGAGTAAAAGATAACGTTGTCTCTTACATAGCTTCAAGAACAACCACCACCACCAAACCCTCTGCAGCCATATGGCTGCATCTAGAAACCCAAACCTTGAACACAAACTCAAACTGCTGATCCCACTGGGTTTGGGACGTTTTAAAAATAAACTGTCCAAGGGAACACTGCTGCATTCCTGCTTGTATTTTACAGACACGGTCAGTTTGGACAAATACAACAGGAAAAAAGTTTCTTTTCAAGTTTGACAATATTCAACTGTCTTTTGCTCTTACTCCTAAGAAGCAGGAGGCTTTGGCTAGCCTGACACCAAAGGACAAAATCCTCCAAGAAAGTGTCCTGCAGGGAGGGAGGCTTTTGAGAACCCAAGAGTTATTCCTGTAAAAAATCTGTTCATCTGTATTTAGATTCAAATGACACAAGCCACAGTTGCCACTTCTTCCTTTGAAATACAGCAACATCTGCCCTCCCACAGTCACATTCAGGCAAGAAATTCGGCCATGCAAGACCAGCTCGCAGGAACACCGTCACTCCAAGACAGACCAAGAAAAAACAGTATTTTGGTGGTCATCCTTTTTTCTTCAAGTAGCCACAAGGAAAATGGTGCAAAGTGTCATCATCACGCTGTAGATAAGCGATCTCCAGGAAAGTGCATTTCTAGCAATCAAGTGAGTCCTTAGTTGGTTGACTGCCATCTGAAGACTCCAAATGACTAAAGCTGATTAAGTTACAGAAGGTAACTTGGCAGGAATTCATTCTCTTGTTGAGAAGAAACACCAAGAAACAGTTCAGACAGAAGCACATGCCTACTGGCAAATTAATTAAATGAGTCTGCGTTTGCTAAAGCCAGTTGCAGATGAATACCAAATAAATTATGCATTGTTTAACAACCAGAATGGTAAAAACTCACCTGACTCTTGCAAGTATCTATATACCAGGAAGTTAACCTCATCACTGCTTATACTCATCTTTATTCCCAGTTAAACCATGAGGTCACAACAAAGGACACAACCCTGAAAATAAAAAAGTAGGTCAATTAAATATTTTTAGTACCTAATACGTATTTCTCAACAAATGCTATATTTATAAAGCAAGTAGCTCCCTGGCAGCATAGACAATGGTTTTATTTTATAATGCAAATAAGTCTACTGTAGTCATTAAAAAGTCATTTGTCTCACCACAACATAAAGGTCAGTAAATCAAATATCGAAGGGCTGGATTCTCAAATGATGTGAATTGTTATGGACTGGGGAACTATGCCACTTAATACCAGTACTAAAAAGGCCTCATTTCACAGGTTCTTAAAAAATAGTCAAGTGAGTTTCATCTAATCAACATTATTGCTATGGAACACATTTTTCAAAATGTGGATTTCTCTCTTCCTGGCTAACAAAGACCAAGAACTTGGTTTCACATTGGTATCCAGGTGAATTCTCACTTTTACTTTCTACTTCAATTTTCAGGTACTCCTGCTGTAGTAAAAAGGTGCAATACGGGCTACAACACTCTATCTGTTCAAAGAAAGCCCAGCTATTTCCACTAAAATTAGAAAATATCTCAGCCATACACTTATGCTTTCTTTGCAAAAGGAATTCCTGAAATTAGAGACAAACTTTGAACAGACCATTTTTAGTAACATTTCTCCAGGCTTTAATCAATGCTTTAAAAATATTGATGGATATATATACACAATTTTCCCTTGATTTTATTAATGGTAAATATTTAGCAAGACAAATAATGTATCAGACTATATATACTTTTGACGACAAATTTTGAAAATACAAAGCAACAAGAGTCTTTAAAACATAAAGATGAAGAGACAGAATACAGTATTTTTTCTAACTTTAAGCCTCATTTTTGAGAACATTCTCATGACTTCTGAATGTTTGAAAATCCTGATCTTTCCATGACATTTAGTAAACAAGTAAAAACATCAGCTTCCAGAACATAGTATGAAATAAGGTCCATCTCCTGTTCCTAGTATCCGCCCAGCACTTTTCATCAGCAGACCTTCAAGGTTTTTACCCAACCACCCACCACCATTGTTTTCTTCTACGGAACTGGAGTCTGAGAAGGTAAGTGACTTTCCTACTGTTATTTGACAAAGTTTGACCTGGATCTGACATAAAAAAAGGACTAGAGAACAGGTTTTCTTGTATTGTTCAAAATAAAAAGGTCTTGCTACGTGGCTGCGTGGTCAGGCCATTCACCACTGTTGCTCGAACTGGGAAAGTGATGAACGCAGCAGTAAGCAACAACTACAAGGTTATGGTCGGCATTATAAGGCTGCCATACATATTCTTTCTAGGCATCTTTTCCTAGCAAGGTTTCCCAAGGAAATAGGAGAAAATGACCACACTCTCTTTCTTATCATCTAACTTTTGAATTTTATCAGTCATTTGCAACCAAATTTGACAGTGACTTTCCTGCAAGTCCCACAATGTTGTAGAGGAAAGACCCAATTAAACTCCTCAAGAAGAGGAGAAGCTACAGGATGAACTCGGACATCAAAAGGAGTGTGTTTGCCCGAAACCACACACGAACCCTGGCGAGTCGATGACCACATGGACACCCCCAAACCCGCCCCAGCTGCATGGCCGCCCACCCAGCTAATGGCCGGGGGCAGGAGGGAGGGCAGCGCGCACTGCCCGCTCGGTTTGGAGAGGGCACAGGAGAAATGACACGGTCCAAGAGCTGCACAGGGAGGGCTCAGACTCAGCTGAGGCCCGCGGGACCCGAGTGGGAGAGCAGGGGTTATCCTGCATGGGAAACGGGGGGCTGTACTCCATGCTGGATGCGTCCAGAGAAACCCAGATCTTGTGCTTACAGAGCAGCTCGAGCATACTGCACTCCCGAAGGGGAGAAAATACCTTTAGTTTCTTAAGGAAATAAAAATGCAGAGCTACTTAAATCCTTCTCATTTCTAAAGGAAAAAATAATTGCTCCAGTACAATATCTTCTAGCCAGTCAACACAACTTGTAAAGAAAGGTACATCGATGCTAACCCTACCCCACCCATCACAGCCCCAGCGATGCCTGACGTACAAGGTATACCTGCCAAATTACAGTCTCCTTTGAGGGCTCGTTTATGGAGCAGTGTGTGAAAGGAATCTCATTTTTAGCCATTTCATGCATTAGCAACCAATTCTACCATGTGCAGGACCAAACGCTAATTTTATTCAGCTGTGTTTTGTTGTCATACCTGGCACAAATCGTCTTTATTTAAGACCACTTGTTACAGAGAAGTTCTGTAGGAAGAGGAACAATATTCTCTGTCAGAAAAAAGGTAATTAAATTTCAAAAGACTCGTAAAGAAGCCTTTTTACATTACATACGCACACAAATGGTAGTATTTGTTTCATGGGTCTGTTACTGATTTTTAAAATCTTGCTGCATCATCCAAAAAGATAGATCAAATGCAGAAATCGGATGAAAGTGCTATTTGCTACACAGAGACGACCTGCATTATTAATATAAAGAGGGCTCCCCACTCAAAGCAGAATTGTGGAGATACCACATAAATTCACCTGTTACATAGCTGGATAGCTAAAGGAAAAAAGCTAATGTTTTGCTTGCCTGTCAAAAGTGTTATTCACCCTGCCCAAGTCAAATGAGTATCATTTTTCAAGGCTGGCTCGAAGTGTTTTCCACAAGATGCTTCAGTGAGGCAAGGCGGAGGCTGCCACACGCTGTCCTGCCCGGCTGTCGAGAGGTGGCAGTGCAGCCCCGGCTTTTGTACCCAACGACGGGAAAAACACGGAAATGTGTTCAATAAATGCCTGATGAGGACATGAAACTGAAAAGGGTGCAAAAGGTTCCAGTTTTGTTACGAAGATACTGCTTTAACCATTTTTTCAGTGCTTATTTAAATTTTCTGAAAACTCGTTTCTGTATTTACCCCCGTGCCAGGCCCAGTCGCTCCGCCAGCGCCGGAGACAACCATCACCCGGCTATCGCACAGCCAAGGGGAGCGAGGAATTGTGAGAAGAACAAGCAACACCGAACCACCTTCCTTCCCATCCCAAAAGCAAACTATCACTTAAAGAGAAAATACAGCAGAAGTACAGACAGGAGAGGATACAATAATTATTTCCCTTTGACAAATTTTGAATCAATACTGGGCTCGATTCTGGCTGCCGGGCTGATGCTGCCAGCTCTTGGAACCAGGGGCAAAGCCAAACACGTCCCAGCAAAGGGCTCTGCGGCGTGGCCACCTCCAGCCTCGGGAGTAGGTGGACAGACAGCTGAAGAAGCAGCTCAGAGCTGCATGAACCCCATTGCACGTCATGGGGAAGCTGCTGCGGTTTCCAGCCCTAGGCACTGTGCGGCCTCCCTCCTTCTCGCTCACAGCTTCCTGGGAAGTAACAGCGGGAATGACCCAAGACAGCGGCAGCGAGGGGATGACGGCGAAAAGGAGCAGAGGTGGGATGGAGAGGGGACCCACCGACGCCAAAGCCACCGGCCATGTTGCTCTCAGCGCTCAACACGCACGGCCCCCCCCTCACTTCACGCTGAAGTTACAACTTGCCAAGGACATCTGCCAAAGAAGAACAGTAATAGGAAAGAAAATAAACCCGCTAACCTACGAACCATGTGAACTCCGTTCTCCCTAATGCCCCAACACAACTCCAGGGCTTGTTTGGGAGGTGATGGAGGAGATTTCTTAAAAGTGGCGTCATGTACATGGAAACACAAATAGAGGAGGAAAAGTTGAGAAGAAGAAAATTAGAGGAGAAAAAAAAAAATTTATGTATGCACCCATGCATGTACACACATACCCCACATACTAACAAATCTACTTCATTAATGCTGGCTTATTTCCCCCAAATCTACTATTTCTACATGCAATCGACTACTTAGTTTGGACACTTAATAGATCTTAATACTGCTCTTTATTTTAGATACAGCAATTAAATAACCAAAAAGACACAGAAAAATGACCCAAAAATAAGTAGAAATGACTCATAATTCCTACCAGACTTATATTTCTAGCCTAATTTGCAAAGGGCCCACTAAAAATATCTCAAGATATTTGCACCTGTATGTCCCAAACCCATTCTGAAAATGTAACAAGATTCTTGAGGCCCTTTTTTCCGGGCCTTATAAAAATTCCAAGTCTTCCTCAAAACATTCTGTGGATTTACAGGAAATGTGGCAAAGTACAATGCACCCTCACTACTGTTTTAGCTCCAAGTGTGCTTTTAAAGGAAATCTCTCCCACTTGCCCCTACTTTTGTTTTGCAACTTGGTGCAGTTGCAGTGCATGTGGAGTAGATTCCTTACTGGTTAAACTAGGATTACATCCAAAAAAAAAAAAAAAGAAAACCAACAGGTGAAAAAAAAAAAAAAGGATGTGCACAAGGGCTTACGAACCATGCCCAAATTGCTTGTGGGCTTCCAGTCCCTGGGACCATACCAGGATCAATATTCACTGCTCAAAACAAAGTCCACTTCAGCAAGCCTCTTCCTAGGCTCTCAGCCCACACATGTCCCTGCGATGCTCGGCAATGCCGTAGCGCCAACGAAACTGTATTAGAGTGCAGGTAACCCGTCACCCTGTTCTCCCTTGATCGTCCGAAATCACTGAGCCGCAGGCACTGGTTATCTGTACAATCCCCTTCCCAGAGGATGAGCCTGTGGTTTATAACATCACTGTTCAATTAGAGTCAGCATAGTATCAAGACATCCCAGGTAATTTTTAATGTCGCTATAGAAAGTCACTGAACTCCCAAAATTTATCAGGCGTAAAACATATCAGCCATAAAATAAAAGTCAACTGTCTACACAGACGCTGGCCTCAAGATCTACTCAAGAACTAGATGTGCCACAGGTCAGGAACAGACAAGACGCACAGCTGTGCTTTAGACAAACTGACCCACTCATTCCAACGCTGAATCCATGTCAGAACTCACACAAAAAGTCATTTGGAAACTACTTTTTTCAAAGGAAATGAGGTTTCTTGTCCCAGAGCCAACACACCAACTCTGACTTAGCTTCCACATAGCAAAAATGTGCCTGTATTTCTGTAACATGCCTACCGTAACTCAGACACACCAGCACTCGGGGTCTCACATGGGCTTCTCCACCCCTTGAGGAGCATTCACACACTTTCATACTTTGGGTAAAACTCACAAGCAAAATCCGTTATAACGAGATCAAGTTCCACTATCACAAACACCAGATCTGCAGGCTAATGGGTGCCCAACAGTACAAATCTGATTGCATTTCTGACAAATTAGTATTCTACTCTGCGTGTTTATGCTAGCTTTGTACTCTTCTTCCAGGTTCATGCCAAACGCTAGAGAACAGATGCCGCCCGATATGGCTCCTGGCCTAATAGTTTTTTCGGTTGGTTGTTTCTTTTTTTTAAACAAACCTGAACTGGCAGAGAAAGTTTATACATCAGATTAGCACTTTGTATCTCTTAATCACAGTTTTATAATGTATAGTAGATTTGCTACAGTTAAGATTTATTGTATTATCAAACAACAGCCTAAGAAAGTAATATTTCTGCAGTTTTAGGTGGGCTCTAACACATCCTAATTAGGTAGGATAACAGAAAAACCTGGCAGGCTGCTACGAATAATAATTCCCCAAAACATACCAATCACCAGTTTGATACCAAATATGATATGCTAAAGGAACAGCTAATGCTCTGGGTAGCTCTGAAAAATGTTTAATGTTCAGATATAAACAGACTGCTACATTTACCCATGGAAAACAGAAGTCTGGCTACAGAAACAATAAATCTCCTAGAACAGAAATATTGTCACTAGTCCTTTTATTTTTTTCCTCTTTCACAAGAAATCCGGACAAATATTTTGCCGGCATGTGTGCACATAGACAGTGATACCATTTTTTTTAACTGCTGCTTAAGAATCTTCCTTTTCTTAATGACCATGACGGTTAAACAAAAAAGCAAATTATATGACCCAACCTGGGAATGCACAGTTTTTTAATTCCGCCCCAAAAACCTGAAGGTGCATACAAGTCCTTTGGAAAATTTTATTACAATCCTGCTTCACATCTGTATTACCTCTCTTAAAAATAAAAATGAAGTCCTGCATGTGATACACAATCCCTCTTCATTACGCTTTGCAACTAACACCGGGAGCCCCTCGGCCTGGCAAACCTACCTGCTGACGTGATTGCTACGTGACTGCTGTCACGGCGGTTCAGGGGACAGGCAATACCCCGTAGCCCAGGAAAGTGTCGATACACTGAACTCCACCACTTCTCCAACTGCATCCAGGTTGCTTAAGACAGTGAGGCACCAATACCACCAAGTCTGCTTTGACTTATCAACTCAGAGGTGCTGAAGAAAGTGAAAAGGGTGCTATTTAAATCCAACCACTCAGACCAGGTAAACTCCTGGATTTGTGAGGTTTCAGCAGGACTTCATTCAGATGTGAAGTAGCTTGCAGAACTGGAGTTTTAATCCAGGGCTCCACAAAACGCTGTTGGTGGTGGCTGCTGTTCTACTAAAGTGTTCTCCAAAGGCTCTTCCCCAAGATGAGTTATGTATAGCCCTTCAGAAACGGTTCATAAAGGAAAACTCATAAAATAAATCAGTGGTTCCTGTATGTCAAGCATGCACCGTATGACCAACGTTGTACGCCCTTCTGCATAAGAATTTATTTAGACATCAATTTCAATGAAAATGAACATTTTCTCATACTTTAAAAGAAGAAAAAAAAGTTGAGTTTTCTGGTTAACTGTATCAACCAATTGCTCTATACACTCCTACTTGCTCTTTCACATCTTCACTTGAGAGATGGGGTCCAATATTGTATTGGGCACAATATAAATGAGCCCTTATTAAAGTTCTCCTACTATCTGACAATCTGCAATTAGGAATTCGTTCTAACCTCCTGAATTTAAAGGAAAACGTTTTTTAAATTAAATGCATAAGCTCTGTTGTAATATATTTCAAAATGAAAGTTATCTCATTTTCTGCATTTTTACCTGTCTCTAAATTATTATTTAAATGTGCCCTTTTTTAATTTTAAGATTCAATAATCTATGTCAAATGTGAACTTGCATAAAAAATTATCTGTAATTCTACCTAATGAACCTTCTTACTGATTTCCCATATGATCAAGCTTTGCTAGTTTTCCTTCTAGCAATTTAAAACAAGAGATGCTTCTCATGTTTTAACTCTACTGCTTTGCTTTTAATCTCAAGAATACAGCTTCATTTCCGAATACTAAAAAAATAATTTCTCCTTTCCTCATCTGAATTGTTTTCCTTAGCTCAGGCGATAAATATTTGTATTTTGTACTTCAGCTTTAGTGACCTAATTTATGGCAACAGTCTCTGTTTTTCTGTGCCAATTTGAGAGTATGAAGCATACAAGATGACAAAGCCGGTTTGAAATTTTCTGAAGAATTACAACCCTGAAAGGGAAGGGGGAAAAAAAAACCAAACCAAAACCACCCAAAACCTTAGCTAAAAATAACAGTTACTGTCTACTTATCTGAGTACTCAGTCCCCAGAAACGCCAAGCAGAGTCCTGAGTACTATTACAAAATAAGCTGCAGATGAAGCCCATTTGTTGGTTTTGCCTAGAGCAAAGTAGTATTTAATTACTGAACTATGAATCTCCTCCCCAAAGTCATATGCTGCGTGACCCAGGAGACTGGGATTCTGGATGTTACAGCAGAGAGACAAGAGACAGTATACTCAGTATCGTATTTCCAGGGCTGTGGCTACAAAGCTGCAAACTTCTATGCTTTCTAGAGTTAAAAATACATCTTCCTGGACAGCTATAAGGCATCTTGCAGTGATTCTTGGCAGCCGTATTTTGTAAATCCCTAGACTGACTAAAGAAACAGGGATACTTCTGGTACTGACACTTTATTCAATGCTCCTTAGGTTCTTAAACCTCTTTTTTTCCTTGTTACAGTGCCACACAAGAAGAAATTATGTGTTTGGGGGAGATTCTTCTCCTTATTTCCTGTATCAGAATAGTAAAAAGATACTGTATATTAGTATTTTAAAGACTTTTCAACTATTTGGGGAACAATGAAAACAGACATCTCTTTCCAGGCACAACTCTTCTGCATGGTAATTACAACCCTGTTGAAATGGAGGTAGTTCTGATACATCTTTCTTCAGGAGTAAATACGTTGTTCCTTCAAAACGTAAAACCCAAACCCAGCTGCTCAGAATGTGCACCCATATCCAGCAGCAACACCAACAGAAAGTCCTGCTTCAATTTTGACTACTTCATGAAAGCCATCCCTCCCCGACTTCCCACAAGATCCCAAGCCCAAACATCCCATCTGGCTCCCCTGAAGGCAGCCAAGGAGAGGGCTTTTAATCACAGAGCTCAAGTCCACTGATGCAGGCAAACTAGGATTAAATGAAAACTGTCCAGAAGTAGTAGTTAAAAAGTTAAATCACCACCCTCTTTCAATACTTAAATAATTTTCAGAGCACACCAGGATATATAACCAAACATCATAAAATTCTCCTTGACGAAACACCTAATCCAGACCAAAGGTATTTTTTGGGAAGGAAGAACCTGTGGCTTGATGGGATAACCTTCAAGGTTAGACTGTCCTACCCGCACACGAGCTGGGCAGATGCCTAGAGCAGCAAAACTGGAAATGCAGCATTTCTAAAACGGGTTAGAAACAGATAGCTTCTGATTGATGACCAGAATTAGCACATGTACCTGAAGAAGCAGTAGTAGAGGTTTGGCCAGTATGGACTACTTCACAAGATGACCTGGAAAGTCCACCTTCTAGGCTCTGTATGCTAAATATATCTAACTCTGTAATGGAGAAGAAGTACCAGACAAATGCTTGTCATTATTCCAGGGAGAGACATCTCTCCCCCAAAAGGGAAAATTTTCTTCTTGGAGGGGCCATCACGGGAACAGTGGTAACGTCAAGCAAGCTGCAGAGCTTCCATTCTTAGGCCATGAGAAGGATGTCCCTTTAGACAGAGTTACAATCCTTCAGGAATACCTAATTTAAATAGATTAAGACTTTTGCAATCAAACTTATAGACCTTGTCTCAAGAAGGCTTTGTAAAATTATTAAATGGCTTTACTAAGTGCTAAAATAACAGCCTACTAATATTCTCTGGATGTAGACACAGGATAGCGGTAGGTTGCTGGAATCAAGTGCAAGAAAGATGAAAACTGGAAGAAGCATTACTTGCCACGTTGTTTAAAATCCCATGCAATATACCTCTTCGGCATGCGCCCAGTTTTAAGCATGCAACTATACGACTGCTAATCACCTGTGCTGCATTAAAGCCTTAGCAAAAAATGAATTATGGATGAATGTGGGAGCACACCCATTAATCCTCGCTTGGATCAAACTGTGTAAAAATTTCAGAGAAAATAACTGATTGAGAAGAGCTCTTGAGTCAGTCAAAATGAGCCCTATCAAGAGCTGCTGCTGAGACTAAGGTAGGGGAGGGGCAACGTCCAAAAAATGTCTTATATTTGTGACCACGCACCACTGAAAATAAGCACAAGTACTATGATTCAAGCTTTTTGAGGAACGTCGAAGAACATGTAGAAATTAAACAGTTAAACAGAGTTAAAGATCTCCATGCTGTGCTAAGTTTCTGCTCTCAGCTGATTTATTCTCATTTTCACCGCTGGAAAACCCACCGATAACATGGCCTGTAAGTCTGATCAAGAACATTCCATTTTTTCCAATACGTTGTTCCTGATGTTCCCACAATAGATCATTCAGGGCTTTAAGGGACTGTGTCAATTGAATTGAATGATGTGGTCGCCTGCTGGTACATAAATGCAAAGGCAAAGCTGAGGGGGTTTATTTTCAAAACAGGAGACATTGATCCTGTGACAATGTTCCATTACCCTGACTTTATTTCTATTAGAGACAGTGATTACATCTACATCAATCGCTTGAGCTGATGGATATTGGTGCACTAACAGTGACACAGTTTTTCACTACGCTGCTGCTGCTGGCCTGCATACTGATGGCTTATAAAAAAAGATTCATTCTGAGCTTGGGCTAATGCTACTTATTTGTCAATGAAAAACTACTGAAGTTTGGGCAGACTTTCGTAATTAGTTGGTTTTCAACTGTCTGTGGTTTTGTTTTTTTTTTTTTCCTGAGTTCTGGAAATCTTATTGTGGAACAGTGATTAGTGACCGTGTAGCCTGGCACGGATTCTATTTGTTATGACTAAAATATTTATACTGCTACCTGATGGTAATAAAACAGCATATGTAGTTCTTACAAGCATTTGTGGAAAGATATCTCTGCACTCCTACAACAGCATCCCTATCTTCACTGGTGATTTTTTCATACGGGTGTATGGACTCCTCTTCCATTTCCCCGTGCCGTCACCCTTTTACAGTTTCTATCTGCTGTACTTGCTATCTTTCCCAAGCAGGTGATCCATCTTCTGGCTTTCATCTCTTGATCTGACATACGATCTTGAGCCTGTGGTCATGCATTTGCCCTGGTTTTCACCTCTTCAACAGGCACTGCCTACACATACTCTGCACTCCTGAATTCATCTCTCCCATCGCTTTCAAGAGCACTGACTCTATCTGTACCTCCTTCAGTCATTTCTTTTTCCATGTTCTTCTTTTCCATTACAACACATGAGCTGCTAACGTTTTGCACAAATAAACTCTGGTGGTTGAAAAAAATTCAATTAATCTTCAACAACAGTGATTTCTATTCCAGCTAAGCCCTGTTCATTTTATTTGTCCTTGTTTGTTTAGCCTTGTGCCCTGAGTCACGTCCTGAAGTGCCTGCAGGGGAAAGGACTTCGTGTGACTCGCTTCAGCGTATTTACCGCAGTGGGTTCCCTCATTCTTGATTAGGAAGTTTTTTTAATGCTGCCATAACAACAACAAATTGAGGTGATTTGGAGAAATACCTACGCAGAGTAACAAAGCACAGCAGAGATTGGAGATAGCAGCATCTGAACAAGTGCAGAAACCGGGACAACAGCCCGACTGCCAGAGCCAACCAGCACCTTCCCATGGCACCCTCTGCACCGTGCTGACATCTACAACTCATGTCGGCGTAAGGTTGGGCACCTCCTTGCTGAAGTCCATTCCATACTGCACATCTATAATTTTTCCACAACCAAAAGTAAAACAAAAAAGACCCCAAATCTTCCCCTGTGGTGTGCCCTGGTACTTGCGAGGCTGAGCCTGTAGGACCCAAGCAGCCCTTGCCTGGGAGATCCGAGAGCATTCGGCTGTACAGCAATGAATTTTGCTAGAGTCTAAGTTTTGAAGGCCGCCACTGCCTCATGGTTTTGGATTGGGTCTTTCTTTGAAATGCTAGGTTTTTATGTTTTATTAAGGTTGTTATCATTACTCAGGTAATTATCCTAAATTCCTGCAGGTCTTTGGGGCCTGGTTCGTCTTTCCCAGTGAAGAACCAAAGACAAACTAAAACCAAACACACTTACATTGGTCTGGACACAGACAGCTACATGAACATGACTTTTTCCAACAAAGGATCCACTCACTCATTTGCCCTGCCCTTGGTGTATGAGCCTGAATGCTCTCACCTCAGCATTTTTAGCACCCACAAAGCTAATATTAAGTGCAGGTTTTATTTTCAGCATAGAAGTTGACAGAACTACCCTATAAATAATACTAACCACATAAACAGAGCAAGAGAAGCATTTCCTGCAGTGGAAGACTCAGGAGAAGGGGTGTTCTTTGTGTGTGTGAGCATCTTCCCCGACTCCTACATTATTTTAGAAAAGATCTTGGATTATCAGGCATAGCACATAACTTCCGCAGTGTTGGGGATATAAACATGCGATTTGATTAGGGGAAAAAAAAAAGAGACAGTAATGAGGTGCTCTATTCACAGAACAGGTGAAGAGGGTTTGATCTATTCTAAATGCAGATAAACCTGGCTTATTTCCCCATTGTTAAGCCTAGTCTTATATGCTTTCCCCATGGGAAAAGAAGTTTCGGAATTATGTACTCTGGCAGCATCTCGTTTGGGATAACAAATAATTTTTCTGAAATTCCTTTGTGAGTGCGTGAAAGCTACCAATTTTTTCCTGAGGCAGATGTTTTGTTGAATACTAACAGCTCTGAGTCAACTGTTTCTGAAAAATGAAGGATGAAACGTAAAACCCCTGTGAGAAAATACCATAATGGGGTGAAAAAAAAGAAAAAAACCCTAACAACCTCACAAGACACAGAGAAGATCCTTCAGTTACAATTTATTACAATTTCAAGTCAGGAAAATATAAACTGTTAACAAGGCAAGAGATGATCTCCAGCTTTAGTGGCCATTAATCAAAAGCAGCTACATGAGAACTTGCTACTTACTGAAGAGAAGGCCAGATTTATTTATTTTTTAAATTGGGATGAAGAAAAAGCAAACAGTGCCCTTCGGATAGGGAAAACAATGAATTAATTATACGAAGAATGCAGGGTTTTGTTGTGGGTTTTTTTAATAAAAAAACCTGAGTACTTCTGACTACGTGGGACAAGACCAGTATTACTCATGAGTTGTGGACTGATGGCAAATGGGTAGATTGGTACTTATGAATGTTAATTGTAGAAATACACTTTGCTTTAGACATGTTTTTCTCTATTAACCCAGATATTAAACATGTTGAGAATCTAACTGCAGTTGGACAGCAGAACTTGGTATTGAAAATATGTGCTAACATTCATCACATTTAGTGTTCAAAGTTCTCTACAGACATGAAACATATCCTAAAGCCTGGAATAAATTAAATGTAAACTGACAAGTTCTTTCTAGCCCCAAGATGTTCACCTAAAAGATTTAAAGACGTGCAACTCAGGATTGACTGCAGCATTATGCATGAATGGAGAGCTTTAAAGAAGGCTTAAGAAAGTTTACCCTCAGCTTAAAAACTCAACTCTTTCCTTTACCCAAGCATTTTCACATCCAGCCCTGTTTATTAAAGCAGCCTGAAATGAGCCTGTGGGAATCTGCAGGTAAATAACCATTATGAGTTCAGGACCTTAAAAAATAAAAAAAACCCACCTTTCGCAAAACCAAAAATAATAGATAACATGCTTCTGCAACTGGTCGTATGAACATAAAAAAAGAACGTCTGAATGTATGCTCGTTATGTCTACTCCCACACTCCTCCACTATCCCTGCCTTATTAGATTGCTAATCTGCAAAACAAGACATCCCTTCCTCATAACCACTCCACTGATACCACCTACAACACCACTTTCTTTTATTCCCAAATAAAACCAAATGCAACAACAGTATTAAAAAGTGCAAACCACAGCTCTGAGTCTTTAAAAGCTGTCTTAGCACTGTATCACATTTTTGTTCAAGAATAATCAGATTACAGTGTCTGAGCTTAAATGACAGAAATCAGTTACCAAGGCAAACAAGAAAAAGTGCAAAAGGACAGTATGAAACCATCTTCACCTAGGCTTTTTTTTTAATTAAAGACTAATTAGCAGGAAGAAATGATTAAATCACAGCATTCCTCAAAAAAGAGGGATGTACTAATTAAAATGGATTTAACACTTACAAATTTATTTTAGAAAAAGGACCGTTGAAGTAGATCAGAAACCAACCATACTTACTTCAACACCTCAAGATTTAACTTCAGGTGGACTTTGAAATTAGGTAGCTAAATTTTCCAGAAGCACCTAAATCACTTAGAAGCCTTATTGGAATTGACTTCTAACGAAGAACAGGATGTGAAGCACTTGCCTTTTCTGGGTACTTCCTAAGACCAAGTTGATGCATCTCTCAAAACCCATGAAATAAAGAAACAAACACTGTCTGACAAACATTATTTTTGGTATTCAAAGAGTCAATGCTCTTCTTATCTGTTAAATTTAAATCAAGTATTACAGTAAGAGTTTAATATCCATGATCTTAGGCCTCCTAAGGAGACTGGGCATGGCCACTCATGAACACGACCGATTGCAGCCACAGACAGCACGCAATGATTCATTTGTCTTAGGCTGTGACACAGCACGATCAATGTACTTGTCCTATTTTCTATTTACAACCTAAAATAACAAAAATGTGAGACCAATGTAAAACTCTCATTTCTTCTTTCACTGCACTATATACCAGTCTGCAATACAGATGCGATCTATTAAGAAGTAATAGAGAAATAAAGCAACAGCAACCCAAGCAACATCTCGGAGATGCTGCACCAGCCACGGCAGCTGGGCAAGCAGGCACGTGTGCCTGAGACAGCTCTGGAAACGGCAGTCCAGAGGCAGGTTATAAAGGCTGTTGGCGTAGGTCATGAGGGCAGAATACTGCTTTACTTTTACTGAAATAAAAGATGGGGCATTCCTGGGCCACCATTCTGTCATCGTTGGTCTCTCCTGGCTGTCATTGCCTCCGCCACACACGGTCTAGGAGGCAGCGAGGCAAAAACCAAAGAATGAGAGAGGCAATGAAGTGACTTGCATAGCCCATGCCCCGGCTTCCGACCGGACACTCAACTGCACAAGAAGTTGAGCTGCAGACACGAGACCCTCGCTGGGACACAGGTAGCTCCACCAAAAACACCTCGCCCCCAGTAACTCTGCAACAAGGGCCAGATTGTTTTCCAAGCCTGCAAGTATGTCTTTCCTTAATGTATATAATTTTCAGTTTCTGCTACAATAACCACCTTCAATGCAGACATTCAATCTCCGCATCTCTACATCCTGCTCTGTACCACATCTCAAAGTTTGACTGTGTAAGCTGTCATGAGCAAAAACTATACTGTCTAGGACTTAGTGCTATGTATTTTGGCAGAGAATATCTCCATCTATATTAGCTATACCCAAATTTCCATAAGAAACAGTATTGATTTTTCCCTTCAAGTATATACATTTAATGAAAAACTCACTCATGCCTCCAAAGCTTGTCTAGACATTAAGTTGGTTCCCCTTCCTGCCTTCAGCATCTGCTTATTTTTTTTTCTCTAAATGAAGCTGTATCAAGGGTCTTTTGGCAAAATATTAAGATTAGCATATATGCTGAGGTGATATGCCTATAATACATAGAAAAGGCATGCAATACAGTCATCGTCTTTGACCAGATTTTTCATACCCTGCAATATATCCTTTTTCTTTTTTTTTTATGGGAGCTGTTCCAATACCTGACTCATCAAGAGAAGTCTTTCCTTTTACAAAACGCCCTGAAAAATAAAAACAAGCTTCTTTCCTTGCCTGTTGAAAATGGAATATTTTACCTAACTCAAATTATCCTAGACTAAGGACAACTTTGAATGAATGCCAAGTTCTGATACTTCATCAGTATTTAAGTCTAGAAGTATATTTATACTACTGTGAAGGAAAAATTCCCAGAGATCCAACGAACATGCCTGCCATAACACAGCCCCAGACGGCTCCTACACATTGTAAAGTCACCTATATCTGTAGAAGCAATTGCATTGTTGATCTTAGAAGATTAAAGAAGCGTACCAAATGTTCTTCTTGCTAATTTGGCACTGTACAGAGGGTCTGACTACCAGTAAAAGGAACCTGAACGTACCTGTAGAGGGATATGCAATGAGTTGAAAAAAAACATTAAAAAGTGGTTTAAAAGAACACTATTTTTGCTTTTCTGTATAGCACATGGGATATAAAAAAGCTAGACCAAAACAGCCTGTTGTATATAAAGTTTTTGTTTTGTAAGAGAAGCATCCTTCAAAGCTGTATGCAAATGCTTGCATGAATGCCTTAAATGCACATAAAAACCTTAAAATTTAGAACTGTTGGCTTTCTACAGTAGAAGCAGGAGAGTCTACTGAAGAAACTCTTATCAAGTGGGCTGAAAGTCACAAAGGATCCAATTAAGATAAAAAGTTCAAACCCAGGACATTTCTTTTTCTTTCTAACTGCTTAGGCCAACATCAGACATCTGTTCTCACTGATTTTTTAATTAATCCCCTTTGAAGCAAACTATTCAAAACCTGAAGATACATCACCTGTCTGATAAGGATCCCCCCCCTCCATTAGAAGGTGCTATTTTGAATTAAACAGTCTCCTCTACTGGTGCACTTGGAAACATGATCATAGCTTTATGTAGAGTTTTGCTTAGTCAAGTTAAAACATCAGCAGAGATGGAAATACACCATGTCTTGTAACTGCAGGCTACATTACATAGGCAGTGCACTGAAATGGTCTTCAAATTGTCCCACAAATGACCTCTACTCTATCTTTTGCAGAATTAAGCAATCATCACAGTAACTACTTCTGCTAGTTCAGATTTAAACAAATTAGATAGGACAGCTTTTCAAAAAAAGAAACCCACCATGTTAGGTTATCATCACCTTACCTCAAACACTGGAATAACAGGTTCCACGCATGAAAAATTCTGCTCACCCATTTCCAGTAACAGGAGCATTATTTGAAAATAGAGAGATGACAGAGAGGAAGTCGTCCATGACTTCTCCAAATGACATTATACTTTAATAAGTACTGCACAAATTGCTCACAACATTTTGAAAAATTTTCAGTATTTCTCAGACTCCAAAGAGCTCCCATCATCTTTCTTTTCTTACAATATTTATAAAGCTGTGATGTCTTTACTTTGCAGAATTGCCGTTTAACATTCTTGAGTAATACTACTCAAAACTTCACAATGCCATTTCTCTCATATATATCTGAAAGCCTGTTTTCTTCCACTCCAAGATTTAGAAACTCTAAAGTAAGTCTTTGTGCATTATTTGTGCATGCTCAAGGTATTATGTACCTATAGGGCTGGAAACCAGTGTGAATAGTACCATGCCCAAATATTTTAGATAGACCAATCTAATGCAATGACAGCAGGGAAAATGGCTTCAGTCTTTACACCAATTCACTTGCGTCTTCAAATAGCATCCTTTTGCTTCCCTAATTTATCAGCCTCCAGAGCCTTCTCAAGCAAGGCCCTCCATCCCCAACATCTTCAACACGGAAAGACGTACTACTAGTTTCTTAGGTTGACTAGAGAATCCCATCAAGAAGTTCTTGTGTACCCCACCTTGTTTTTAAAAAGAAAAAAAAAGAGCTTGTGAAAGTATACATAGATACAGATCAATCCAGAAGAATATTTAACCATATTCTAGTCCCACTGACTTCAATTGCTTAAGTGATTTGTTGGAGCACAGCCAGTACAATAGTTCCCTGCAAGAGCAAGGCCATAAACAACAGTCAGCAATATCCTTCTCTACCTTGTGGGGGTCTACTTGCAAGATAAGGTTTGTTAAAACAAACTCCCTCTATCTTTGAGTGCCCTCTATAGACCTAAGATAGTACACTAAAAAACTTTATGGCGTTGTGATTTAAAAAGAAAAAAAAAAAGAAAAAGAAAAAGAAAAGACATCTGCTACACCCACAAGACATTTGTTAAATTACAGCATATATTAAAAATTCTACAGATACAAATGTGGTATCAGTTATCTACTGCTGAAAGAACAAATACTCAATTGTGCTCTGGTTCAGAATGAATTTTCCCTTTATTAGAAAAAGTAAGGTAATCTCATCTCCCTTGTAACTCTAGCCATGGAGAAGAGATAAGGAAATATGTTTAAGAAAAGTATGCAAAATCAAAAGAAGTGATAGAGGGATTGCAGTTACACGCATTTAAAGAAAACAGTTGCAAAATCGTGACTGTCCATTAAATTTAAGAAGAGGAGACTAGTAACAGCACACGGTCTGGATATTTGACCTCTGAACCACATATTCATATTTTCCTTTAGGAAGCCAAGACTTTAGTACTTGAAAAAAACATACTATGATCAAAACACGTAACTTTCCCCCTTTTTTAAAAACTGATACACACTAAGGCAATAGTGACTCCACGCTTCAAGTAGACAATACAGTTTTTACAAGGTGTTTTGTCACAAGGTCTATTTATTAATATTTCCATGCTGTGAATTGATGTGTTATAGCATAACAACTCTAACGAAATGAATATGGATTTACACATGAGACAATAACAGCTCCAAAAGGAGCTGTTAAAGACCATTGAATAAAAGAACACTTAATGTAAAGATTCAGCGGACTGCAGAAACCGACACCTAAAAAAAACTGTATATGCACGTAATTGCAATTACTAATACTAAATTGTACCAAACTATCAGTCCACTTTTATGACAAATAAATAGATAAATCATTGAGTGTCCTTACCAGAACTACTCTCTGAAACCCCACAAAATTGTGATGTGGCAGCAGTACAGCCCTTGGTATTACACCACCTGTAACACAAACCATATTATGATAGTTTCTATCAATATTTATTTTAAAGGATGAAAAAAGGATAAAAGCTATTTTTCTACCAGTCTTTTTACTGAAAGCATTAAAACAACATTCAGTTTCCTACTGATTACAATATATGCTTAGATAAGAAAATAAACAAACAAAAATTAAAGACCACCTTTTGATTACTTACATGGAATTTATTTTAAAAAGTTATAGGCACACTTTCAACTCTATCCTCTTCTCACCCTTTTAATTGAAAACAAAACCCTACCACAGAACAGAGCATTAGCTTTAAAGGAATTTCTGTTCTTTTTGGCTGCCTATAGTGACAAAGGGGAACTTTATAAGAATCCAGATTAAAGTTTACAAATGGCTAAGTATTGATGCAGTACCTTATTTTAGTGTTAGCTAAAGTATACAACTAAAATGATTCAATAGCAGGACAAAAAGTAGGAAACACAAGGCCACGATCAAACCACCCAGTGTTTTCAAAATTGACCATTTCGGATCCGAATTTAACACCAACAAATTAAAAAGAACACATTATATGAAAGAATCCTTAAAATGCCCTCAGGGAGTTAATTTCCACAAGCGACTTCAAAACTTAAACACTCCCTAGGAGTGTTGCATTACATACATTATCCACCTGTGATCAGAACAATTACTGACCCTATTGTTTGTATAACACAGTGATTCCTACCACCAATATTCATTACAGATTAAATCATTAGAGAGTGATCTTACATAAACTAGGGGGTTAAGGAGAAAGCTTTGAAGGTAGGAGCACAGGAACACTGTCTGGGCACCACGAGAAAAGAATCCACATATCAAAAAAATGCTGTTTGAAGCAGGACATACTTAATAGTAAAACAAATAACCCTGCCCCAAATGGAAGAGGATCACGAAAACAGCAAACTATTTTTCTAAATACTAAACTCGAGCCACAAAGGCTCACAAAATACATTACAAATTACACTGAAACTTCCCAAACACCTCTTTAAACCAAGGATTAAAACCAAGGAAGGCAACACATGCCTTAAACAGCCCGTAGCGTTTAAGACTCTGCATCATCTTAAAAATAATCATTGACCTCTAAGAAACCCTCCACTATTTAGTCTGTCGCTAAGCTGAATAAGACTTGAAAATGTTTTTTCCTTGTTTTGATTGAGGAACTACAGAATATTTTGGTCTCAGATCATTTTCCGTGTTCAAATTCCCAAGAGATTCAAACAAACTTCTCCCTTCTTCCTGCAGAGCCCCCGACAGCTGAGTGGGCATTAGTCTCCAAATCTATGGGAAGAGCCCTGAGCGAGAGAAGGGAGAATGCCACGAACACTGATGGCACTACACTCTTCCACGTATAGGGAAACTGCAGCGTTTGTTTAATTAATATTTACATATTAACGGTTCTCCTTTTCAGAATGAGAAGATATAAATACTACAACCTAGAGGTGTGAGAAGCAAATGCTACAAAGCATCACTTGGAGGCCACCAGCTTCCTCACAATAAAAGTCAGTTTATTCATTACTACTTTTCTAAGAAAAACATTCCAGTATCACCACCCTGGACTTGAAAAGTGTCCTGGTCCTTCTCTGTAACAACACTTACTGACGGTAGCTCACAAGATAAGTGAAAAGGTCCTGACCCTATATTAATGTAATTTTAATTCTCTGCTAGGCTATTATGTACTGCCTTGATCATTTCTGCAAACATAACTGTGTATGTCAACTGTATTGCTAAAATTTAATTTAAAAAAAAAAAATCAGAAGCAAAGGTTAAAACACTTATAAAATTTTAACTCCAAGATGAATGATAGTGCAAAAGGTCATTAAAAGGGGATGCTGATCATGCTGGTTGAACAAAGAAAGAGGGAGCAGCAAGTTTCAACACTTACATGCCTTGAACTTTGTGCATTTTACGCTTACATTAAGTATTTTTCATTCATTTAGAATAAACTCTGTTTCAAGTAAATAATTGATATTACCCCCAAAATGATGCCAAAGAGGAGAAAGAACCAGGAGGCCCTACAGGAGAGCAGTGCACCACCACACCCTCAACAGAAGCTGCTTTAAGAGGAATTCCTTTCCTCTCCACAATTCCCCACAGAGCACACACAAAAACACAACATACAGAGAACACCAGAAATTCATCATTGCATTAGCCTCCCTACAACAACCAAAGGAAACCTGTTTACAGTTAACTAATTTGCCATGGGATGGAGAGGGCTGAGAGGCACGCAGCAAGAATTAAATGCACGGCCCAACTTAACAGGTCATTTAAGAATGACTAAGCGACAAAAGTAATTTTTCAGATGAATCCTAACAGCCAGCTACTTCTCCAGTCATTTGCATCACATAACGTGACCATCAGAGAATCCTCTAAATTATCTTTATCCTGGAAACACTTTTATCCTGTTTCAAATTAATAAATAAGAATAAAATTTATTGCATGTGCCGCAAAGACTTACACATTACATAGAGAGAATATGTTCACTTTTTTAATATAAGTTAGTGACGTGAACAGAATTTGTAGCATGTAGGATAAAAACTTCACTTTAATTATATTCCTACCAAGCGATGTGATGAAACGAAGCACATCACTGGGTGCTCACCCATAATCACAGGGTAGAATTTCCCTTACTATAGCCACTCTTCAAACTTTCATTCTGTGGTAATGCTGTGAATTGCTTCATAGTTACATGCTTAGTCTTTTATTTTTCTTTCTTACAAGATGCCTATCTACATGTATTTCAGAGAATCTGAAAAGAATCAAACTGCAAACCTACAGTCTCATTAAAGAAAAAATTAAGAGTTGAGCAGGAAGGGAAGGGCTGAAGAGATTTGCCAGCCACAGGGAAAGGACAAGAACAGAAAACACTGCAAAAATGTGGATGATTTTGAGAACCCAACATTTTGTGTGACGCTAACTGGCAACCTTAACGACTGTATCTGTTACTAAAATGCTCACACTCTGTAAGAATTTGTGCATCGTGAGCATGAAATCTTTCCCTCTGCAGCTTAAAATATCTATGCATTTAAAAACCATATACAAAAATATACATTATTTCCCCATTTCAAAATTCATTACAGAGCAGGAATTTTACCACACTACCACCAATACATGTGGTGATGCCACGTGTAAACATATTGTACTTGTTTTGGCACAGGACAGCCACAGAAACGGTAAATTTAAAAAGATTTTGTGAAAATGTCACTCCCTCTCTTGAAGTAGTTAATTAGAATCGGTGAAGTTGAAGACGGGGTACTCGAGAAGGCCAGGCTGGATTAACCCGCCACTAGGGCGTGCTCCTTGATCAGCACCGAGTCCTATTTACCCATTTCATGGCTGGGGTTTTTTCCACAACCTTTTTCATTTTGCTAACTGAAAGAAATACAGGGAAAAGTGTGTCTTGTACTTCTCTAAATTAAAGGAACATAGCTATCCAAACGAGACTGACTTAATCTCTTAAAATTACAGGTTTGTTTGCAACCCTCCCAAGCTTTTGGGCAGCAATTTCCATTATAGATTCTTCTCTTCCATGACTTGTAACCGAAATCCTTACTACTATTAGACTGGGACTTCTTAAGGCAATGCAATTTAAAAAAAAAAAAAAAAAAAAGCATTTTTAATAAACAAGTAACATTTCTGTTTTGAATGACTGTCTAGGGTTTTTTTGCTTGTTTTGATATTAAATCATGTATAGTTAGGGAAAAGAGACAAAAAAGTAAATTATGTGCTCATAAAAAGTACTGATGTGCATTTTATAAATCGAATGTGGCCCATCAGGGAGAGAGAAGTGATCTACTTTTCGGAAGTATTGTTTACTGCTGTCTTCCCCACTGCACCACCTGTTAATAGTATTTGATGTTGTTTTCTTTCTGTACGGTGAGTATGACTATAGCAAAGACTGCTACTAAGGCGATGAAACGTGTGCGTACAGAAAAAGAATTATTCAGTACAAACTGACATTAAATAAAAATGTAAGTCTCTCTCTTAAAGCAATGCATGCATTTGGCTCTTCAGAGAGCTCAATGCATGAATAAGGCCTTATTTTTAGCCTGTCCTATGAGCGCAGCATAATTTCTGGTCTGCTTCTCCCTCCATTTGCATAAACCCAAACGTTACCACTGAGATATTTGATCTGTTCGCTACCACTTATTCGCTCTAATCCCTCTATTTCAAAGACCATCCAACCAACAAATGTCACTAGCAGAGAAACTGAAATCCAAGTAATGTGTTAACAAAATAAGGGTTGGTTCATCTACACAAAAACAAGATTTGCTTTTCCATTTTGATTCTGCAAACAGCACCACAGATCCCTTTTTGCAACACCTGAGAGAAAAACACAGCAGAGGAGGCTTAGAGAAAACCAAAGTCTTGGGTTGAAAAATTCACATCGGCCTCCTAGAATCGCTCTACAAAATGTAAGCAAATCTGTTTAATTTTCAAGCGGGGTTGCATTGATTGCTAAATATTTTGTTGTAATTCAGAATGTGATGAAGCAGCCCGTATGGCATTTTCAATAATGTGGCTTCAGCGGGGCACCGCGCCTTCGTTTTTGGATGCTTTTCTGCTGCACCCCAATGAGGACATCTCCGAGACCCCATCCTCTGCTCTCTCCCTGTTTTTACCCTTGCGTAGCCCAGCAAAGTGAGGTTGGGGAGACGACTGCTGTTTCTAAATACGAGGGTGGGGATGCTTTTTTTAAAAAAAAAAAAGTGCAGGCTTCATAATGCAGAAAAAAAATTGCAGCACAACCAAACACAGTATCAGAAGTTAAAGTGACAATAAATCATTTATCACATGCAAAGTTTAAGATCACAATTCACTGAATAATAAGTAAACATGATAAAAGTGGTATTTCCTTGATAACAGCAGACATAGTAATTTCAGGAGAAAACAGAAACGCTCATTGCAGAGTAAGACTCCAAAACCGCTAACAGCCCTAATCCCGCCAAGAGGGACTCTGAGCAAGACTACTGAGATACTGAAAAATGTATGCAGGGAAGTTTGAGCATTACAAAAGTTTAAAAGTCTTTGGGTCATAACCATATTCAAGTAAAAAAACCCCTAGGAAAATTTTATCCTGTAAGCTTATAGCCCAGACAACTAACATTTTCCATAAAGCTCCCCAGGCAGATGACAACCAGACATGGATTAAAACGCTACAGACGAGCAAAGCTTCAGCCGTACTGCACCTTCAAGTGTAACTGTACTATTAAACATTACTTGTTAGCAAAACAGTTATTCCAGGTTCTGAAAATGAAACTATGACGTTCCAGATCTTTATCTGTAAAACATTAATGTTCTGCTTTGACTACCTCAAGGCAGTGTCCCAAGTGAACGCACATCTTTTCTTCTCTTCCTTATCCACTGTCATTTCCATAATTCATCCTTTTAACGATTTAAGAAACCATGTATTACCAGCGCAGAGGATATTTTCAGAGTACACTTGATGGTGCTCAAAACGTCTTACATTTGACAGCTGCTGAGGGCACATCAAGGAAGAAGCAGTATGTACATCTATATGAGCTTTGAGTGGTGGATATATTGAGGAGAGGTTTTTGAGCTTTATTGTGTTGTGTGTTCTTCATATGAGATATGTCTTTCAAACACTAAATGAAAACAATCCAAGAATTAAAGAACTGGAGCAAAGTGACTTGCATTTCCTATTGTCCCATTATTCTTCATGCATGGAAGACAGGCTTTTTTTTCCTTCCTTTTTTTCCTTTTTTTTTAATTTAGTATTTTGTAGCATATCTCCAAGGAGCTAATGCCTGTTGCTGTTTTTTCATAGATTGCTTATGTCCTGACTATCACAGGACACTACTTTTATACATTTCTGTAAAGTTACTTGGTCAGACTATTTTGGAAACAAGACACTGAAATTCTCATTCTTTCTATTGAAAGATATTCCAATCCTTTGGCCTGATCATAATGCAAACTACTTGGCTTAAAGCCTTTAAGTTTTATGTGTATATTCTCAGCGAAAAAAATCAAATATGGGAATGATTTTTACCAAACTGAAGGGCAGAAGCATTTCATTTTTTTAAAGGTTGCCTCCACTTGTATTGTTTCATGACTGGTATTGCAAATGCTACAGGCACTACTTTGCATACTCATTAAAAATGGTCTCTGGAGCTTGCATCTCTTTTTCCTGAAAAAGCAGCCTTCAAAATGTAAGCAACTCAAAAGCATTGTAAAGCTGGTCATCTTTCTCATTCCTGAAAATCCTCAATTTTACCATTTTAAAATTTAGTAAATAAATCTCTCTCATTTTTTTTTCCTTGCTGTTCCACACATAATCTCTAGCAGCTTATGCTATGGCATCAGCCATCATCATTGTCACCATTCCCAGAGCAGAAGGCTGCTACATATTTCGTGCCTGCCTTTGAATTCATGACCAGAGGTCTACCCACACCACAAATACAGAAAATGAGCAGCCTTCATCTTTCCATTTACCCCCGTTAAGTCCGTGCTACCGTGTTCTCCCAGGAGAAGAGTGCGGGAGCTGAAACACCGCAAGCAACAGCGGCCAAGGCACTCAGAAATAAGGTCTGCCCTCGCTGCTCTTGGACTGTGAGAAGGGAAGAGCCAAACTGCCAGGCAGTGACCGTGTCTCGCACGAGCCTCAGTGCCTTTCAAATAAGTATCAGTAGCACTTCTGGGATGGAGCACACACCTCAAACTGGGCTTTAATTTGCTTCGGTATGCATGTAAAAAGAGTGGGACTTGGTCCTAAATTGGACTGAAAGCAGGTTATATCATAATTATGTCATATCTAATTAAAGTCCGTATCACTGAAATAGAGACTTGCCAATGTAGATACAAACGTCATTTGGCAGCCACAGAGATTCTCAACCCTGCAGCTGGAACACAGCTCAGGACATGAAAGCATAAGAAAGCTACTGATTGAATAGCCTGATTTCTAGAATTTAGGTAGATTTTGCTTTATTTTATAGCATTGTAGTAACACTTTACTAGAGAGAAAGACAGGTTCTTTGATTTTGGAGTTGTAATTCAATAGGTATATGGGGTTACAACACAGGTAGCTTTTGCACTCTCTCAGGAGACTCGAGTTAAATTCTTGGCTCTGATTTGTAGTGAAAATAAACAGGTGGCATTAATCTAGTCACCATTTATTCATAAATTACATTAAAAAACCCCAAACCTTAGTTTACTAAATGGCAGCCCAAAAGATTGTCAATGCATCTATCAGGACTAACAGCAAAAAGAAAGTGCCTGACAAAGTCTTTAAAGTAGCTCTTGTAGTTTGTGTATCATCTACCGACGGAGACAAAAGTCATCTTGGGACAGACGGATTCACAAAGTCAACCAAACAACTCAAACCAGGCTTACGAATGCCCGCGGTCCTGCTCTGTGGAAAAGATTTTGACAAGGAAATAAGAGTCTATTTTTCTCCAATTTTGGAAGCATTGCAGCTGTGTATTGCTTAATAATTTAGGTTATTAAAGGCAACAACTGTCAAAATCTATACAAACTAATTTGTCATGCAGCAATTTTACATTATTGGAATCTTGTTACAATCTGACTAATGCACGCTATCGCTTTCTAACCATGCCTATAATTGGTTTCTTGGCTGTATAGGCCTAAAGACAGTAATCCAAAACATCTTCCAATTACACTGAAAAATATGCATGTTTGCGGAAAGTTACATTACTTAATTTTCAAACTCAATGGGCCTTTAATAACACGAGATTAAAAAAATGTTTGCAGAAGGACACTGATTTTTGGTGCTATTCAGAAAGTTACATGTTTGTGTAGGAAAATACCATCTCAAAATCTGTAAACGCCGAAGAAGCACGTATTGAGATACTCATGGAACACAAGACAAACTCGAGACAAAAAGGTCAAAAATTCATTCAGATGGAAGAATATATTCCAAGTTTCTACATCCAAACCAAACAAGAAACCCAGCCATTAAAAAGGCCCGTACCTCAAAACTTATGTAGGCGTGACAGTTACTCATGAACTTAACTTGTTTACTTCCAACACATGCAACTGTCCGTTGCCCTTGCCTGCAGTCCTTCACGGGGCATTTGAAGTTCCTTGAATTTGTTGGTAGATCGGCAGCAGTTCAAAACACGAGAACTTTGTACAAGAATCATTGCTTAATATTCCCAGAGCAAGTATTTGACAGACGCTTTCATTGCAGTACCAGGATTCGCATACAGGTAATTTTTAAGATGCTTAAAGTGTTGCGGCTTGCTATATTAGTACTTTGACAAATACAGTTTACTATTTTTGATAGAAAAGATTAGCAAGTAAATACTATAAGGACAAGCAGGATTGCCCAGATGCAGATACACTTCTTAGCAGAGGAGGAAACATTGAAGTTGCCACTTGAAATGCACGAGAATTTTTGTAAGTTTTTAACGTATTAGAGTTTTTCTTTTTTAAACTACTACAGAATCTTAAAATTTGTCTATAAATCTGAGCAGATTAAGTGTGCACCTTGTGATTGATTCTCCCAATTACAGTGAAATCAACAGGACTACGTTACATACAGGACTATATGCAATAAGCACATGCATAGATACAATATTTCCCGAGTCACATGGAACTGAAAATAAAAACAAGTACTGTCATGCAAAAAGAGTCAGAAAAATATACAGGGACAAAAACTGTAAAACAAACCACTGACAGTCACTCCCAACATGCCTCAAACTGACTGTGAAATCAGAGAAATCATGCTTCAAGTGTCCTGCAGAGTCTAAACGTGGGCCTCGTTACCTGCCTTCATACACAACTCTCATCACCGGAGCAGGCGAGTGCTTTAGCGATGTCAGTTCTTCCTCAGACCACTCTTGGTGAATTGGACGAACACTACCAGCTGCATTTATCAATGAAGAATAACTGAACCTTAAGCACTTCTTGAAATGGCCTGGATCCCAAGCGATGCCTGAAACACCAATCTCTCCAGCTAAGGTCACTGTATCAGTAACACAAGTTATTTTGGGTTGGTTCTCTGCCCACAGCTGTACTGTGGACAGTAAAGTACATAAGAGCCAGAAAAAAAAAAAATCACCTTAAAATTGAAATCTTCAAGATATCTGCAAGAAAATGGAAGCAAAGAAGCTTGCTGCAGAGAGTCTGTCTATCCTTGATTGTTTCTTTCACAACTATGACGCTATGAACTATGCTGAAACACACGCAGAGACACAGCTTTGGGGAGACCAGCAGCAGAGATAAAATACAAAGAGCTCATCACCTTTGGAAGAACACTGGCAGTTGCCAGGAGGGCTATGAAAGCTCAAAGCCCTCTATCATCAATAACCGTGCCCTCCAACAAGCAAACAGCTGTAGCACCCTACCCTCCGAAGTACAGGGTATTAAAAGCAGAAAAGTACATCTGCTTGTTGTTAGACGTTTGGCACTAATATGGGTTTTTCCTCACAATTGCAACAAATGCTGAGAAGACCTTAATGCAGAAGATGCAGCATGTGGTCAAAGGTACCGCTGATGCTCCCACTAACAGGCGAGTTTCACAGGTAACAGCCAGGAGCGTTTTAATCCAGCAATAGCAAACGCTTTCTAGGACACAGCTTAAACCGCCTAGGACAGCTAGCTAAATGAACAACGTAAACTTTATAGATACTGGGGAAACAATTTTTGTTCCCTGATTGTTGAGCACTCACAGCAAAGTTACTCGCACAAGAGGGATGAGGTGCAAAGAAGACGCACACAATTCCACAGCCCGCAGTCACAGCCTGGGGTATCGCAACACTGCTCTGTCAAGTTTAGTGGAATACATTTTAAAATGTTTGGATATGTGACAAAACAGATCTAAAAATATCAAGCACATGCAAAGTATAATGCATCTCTCACATAATCTTCCTGCCTTATTATAAATTCGTGTAAGAATTCATTAAAAGGACAAGTATCACACACACTTATTAATTTACAGATGAGTGTAAGTGGGAGAAGAGAAGACAGGAGGCAAGGTGAATAGGTAGAAGAGATACAAACCTATGTGGAAATTTTTCCCATCAGAGCAAACCAGAACACAATATCTCTTTGGTACAGTAACACGTGTGCTGTGAGAAGTGACGTGCACTTGAATGCATGTTTTATTCTGATCCCAAAGGATCAAGCTTCTTGTGAGATGCCCTTTCTTATTTAATTCCTCTTCAGTTTTTCTATGAGCTACCCACTTCCAACAGAGGCCTAAAAGCTGCCCTATGTTTTACCGTATACATAGGAAAACATATAGTACTGATGCTGATTTAGGACTCACAAATTAAGGTGATATGTAGGCAACACATCATTGGCTTTCCTCGTAGGCTTTGGTTCACGAGAGGGGCTTTTCTTAAAACAGTTTAAGTGCCATTACTTTGAAATCACCATCCTCAGAAAGCGGTTTTGAGAAACACGACCAACTTTGCTGTCAAGCTTTTGCCTGCAAAGGCACATAAGCATGAATGCTACTGAAGCAAAAGTTTCAGAATTAAACATATATGCAAAGAAGGATACATAGCATAGATGAATAATATATGCCTATAAATAAGCAGAAAAATAGACTTAAAATATCCACTTAACTATTAATTAGTTATTAATATTAGATCTCTGGTCTATTTCCCTTCAAATTAGCAATTAGCCACCCACCAGCAAAATGTCAATTGCAAAACAAGAGACTATATTTATAGTACAACCTACTTTGAGTTTTGAGAGACATGTCAGCCACTGCTAAATTACAATACCCCTATTGTGTGCCCTCCCAAATTAACACCTAACTTTCATTATAGGCAACTATATGTACAAAGTCATATTAGATTTTAATAGTCTTTATTACATCACATAAGCTGGTACAAACATTTTTCTATATAGAAGTCTAGGCAGAGAGAAAGAAAAAAAAAGTAGTGATTCATCAGTATGAAGCTGGGTCGGACACTGGCACTGGTATCTTAAAAGGTCCGGTGCAGCAGTGATGCTGGGAGGAGCGAGTGTCCAGGAGATGGTAATAAATTCTTTGATCTGGTTTTATTATTTCCCATCCAGAGACTAGCTTTGATTGCTAGTACTACAAGCAATGCACCGTGAAAGGCAATACAACATACTACTCCATCTTTAGACTGTATTCATATGGAAGAGTCGCCAACAAAGGGGAAACCACCTCTCTAACAATATATCTTACCAATCAGCGGGGGGAGGTGTATGCACCTGCATAAGATACCCTGCACAAAACCACACTGGGTCTAGACCAAGTCCCCCAGTGACTGCCACCTCACCAAGATGGAAGACACACTTTATACGTGGCTACCTACTGAAATGCAGAGGTCCCTGTATGGCCTCTCCGGCTTCTCTTCTATCACGGAAAAACCAAGTAGAGTACAATCAGCGTGAGACACCTCTTCTCTGCAGGTTTTGCAAATCATATAATTCAGGACTTCTCTGGCAAAACTAGACCATGTTGGGGATTTCAGAGGAGGTCAAAAGTCACTGCGGTGAGTTACATTTTTAAAGAATATGGCCTATTCCACTGAGTTTTCTTCTGGTTTGTGATTTGCCTTGTAAACAGTTCTCCTCCCTTTCTCTCTCCAGATGCCTGACACTATCTGCAGAAATAGCGGAAAAAAGAGCATCCTGCAGAGGTTCGCTGAAGATGGAGAGCTGGCAGGAGAAGCCCTGGCAATACACGCTAAATTGCCTCAAGCCTTCTGCTGAGAGAGAAGCAGGACTCAGTGTTTCAGGTATGTCTGCTATAGAGAGGAAATAGAAATAGAGAAAGAATTACATACAAACAGTTCTCTAAACAAACTTAAGACTAAGGAACACCATCTCCTCAACAAGAGGTGACCTGTGCTTACATTTTGGTGGATAATAGTTTATTTTACAGTTTTATAGCAGATTAATTTGGAATACCAGAAATTTCTGAAAGATTGACTTGAAGAGAAACACGGTAATCATTGCTGCTCATCTTTCCTCTTGGTATAAAAATCACATCACTTTCCATCAGCTTGCAGGAGCATACTCCTCCTAATAACGCCTTTTACAGAACTTCCTTCTACAGCTAGCTCTTTTATTCTTGCAAAAAATAAAAAAACCATCTTCCTAGCCTTGAGATTTGCACAAAACCAGGGGCCCTGTGCCAGCTGTTTAATTTCTCATGTATTTATGCATACCAAAGTATTTGTACAAAGAAATCAATTGTAGCTGCAACTAATTTTGCACGTTGCCGATTCACCTTTAAATCCATGGGGAGTGAAGAGAATCCTGAATTATTAAGATCATCATTTGTTATCTGGGAACAGGATTGCCTATGTTTTTCCTTTTCCTAAAATTTCCTTTTATCTTAAAATTCACTTTAACATTATAACTATTAAGAACTAGAGGAGTCAAAATTGAGAAAAAGAAACAAGAGCTGCACGAAGAAACAAAATACGAAGCCAGCTGGGATCCAAAGCCACTTTCATCACATGGGATATTTTCATATCCATTGTACATTTTATTTTTTCTAATAACTGTCACACATGTAAGCAGGAAAGCTGTGAGGTACTTTAAAAGGAGATAACGGACACTTAACCCTCATTGCTGGTAGATGAACACCCATTTCTAAGTACTATGTCTTCAGACGATTACTACATATCCCACAGGTTCCCTGCCACTGCTGAGGGCTGCTTTCCACCAGACAAACCACAGATGTCTCAGTCAATCTAGGTGCATCTCCCGGTAAGAGTATTCCCCCTCAAAGATGCCAGGGAAGCTGCCTTTCCACTGACTTTAACGAAATTAATTCAGTTAATACATTAACTGAATTGAAATTATTATAACTGAATATTCGATTATATAAGCACAGAAACATTAAATCCTTTGCCACATATCCTTCACCTGAATTGCAGTTAAGAAGAGAGCGAAATCCGATGACCCTGTGCAGTACAGCAGGAAAAGCAGACACAGTTATTCGCTTACACAACCTCTGTGGATAAAGATGAGGGCAAAAGCGTGATTCAGGCTATAGAAGGCAGTCAGAGGCAGAAGAATGAGGTAGCACTGTCAAGCGATCATAGACTTTAACTTTGGCTCCTAAATCTGCTAGACTCTTACAAATGTTATTCAAAACATATCAAAAATGTTATTTTCTGCCTCAGGTGAAGAAAACTTGTCTGTCTATTCAGAATAGCAACAGTGAGATAAGAAAGAGGTTCACTGTAGATACGCCACAACATATATTATTGGGAAAAAAAAAAGCTCATTTTGTCAAGAAGAAAACTGAAAGCACTTGCAAGTAGTTAAAGGTTTGTAGGGCTTTCTAGACCTATTGTACTTTACATTTATACATACATACTATATTTTTATAAGCGCTAGAAAAAGTTAATAGCAGATCCATTTTTGTTCCCTTTTATATTGAGAAGCAAACTATTGAAGCGCTAACTACCCCCGACAATGCAATTAAAACCTGACCCAATTTTACACAAACGAGGTGCGTTTTTCACAGCACAGCCATACGTAACCAAGTTCATTCCTATTTACCCTGCCCCTCAATCCCGTCTGTAACACTGAAACCTGAGGAAAAAACCAAGGCTACTACAAATCAGTGCCTCAGAGGAAAATGAGCAGGGATGCATGCAGGGGAGTGGGTGGCAACCCACGCAGGTGTGCTCCGATGACTTTGGGAGAAGGAAAAGCCAAACGAGCCTATGTGCAACGTTTATATCACTTATCTGCACTGCAAAACAGACAGCAAGTGAATTACAAGGCTGCAAGGCCAGGATTATATAAAACCAGAAAACCTCTGGTACTCATCATCTTTACTATCCAAGTATAAATCACAATGTGCATTGATACAAACCCTTGTAAAAACTCTGATGTGGTTATACACACTTGGATAAAGTGGAGCTGTACAAAAAGATCTACAAAACAGACACACAATTAAAAAACAACACATGCAACAGATCATGGGGATTTTAGTCATGTAACTTAAAATTTTTCTGTTCTATTTCAGGCACCTCTCTTTTTGCTCAAGGAACCTTCACAACAATTAAAAACAGATATTATAAACATTATTATTACCACTATTCATTTGAATAACAGCAGCATCCAAAAGACCCTTTTTCAACATGGGGGCCCCATTGTGCTAACATTGCATAAACATGTAAGGCTTCATTCCTGTGCTGAAGAGATTGTAATCTAACCAGACAAGGTCGTTAAACAACATAAAAGTAAAATGTCGACAACAACAACAACAATCTCCTGTGCAGGACTTTTGTTGGTTTGGTTTAATATCTTATAGACCATCTACTACTCTTTCTTACCAACCAAGGTCCTCCAGATAGTCTGCATCGCTGCTGCTGCTGATTCTGTCCTCCTAGCACAGCCCATTAAAAAAAAAAAATTTCCTCTTCTGTGGGAGGCAAAAAACACTGAACAGTCTTCAAAGATAATGAAAGTGCCGAGATGTAACATAGCTTTTCTAGTCATTCCTGAAAGTGCTAGTTGTTTCTGAGTTAGGATAAATACAATGTTGAATATTGCCATCTTTATCTAAATTCAGTAACTTCTCTGGTCAGTGAAATGAAGTATTTGTAGTACTGAACAAGGACTAAATGCTAGCCCTTGGTTTATGTGCAAAAAAACCTAGATAAAGAGCTATATAACAAGTCTCTGCTGTGTTTGGAAAAAACAATCTACATACAGCTAGTAGTGAGAGAATGGGATTTCTCTATTTTCTAACCATACAGCAAACAGCCTCCTACAGATAGGTCCTTGCTCAGCCCCAGTGAACGCAGCTGAAATACGGGCTAGATTAGAGCCCAGCAAGCAGGAAAGTGTGTTGAGGGAACAGGCTGAGGAAGGAAAGGAAAAAGCATCACGGGAACAGGCACTTTTTCTGTTCTTGGCTCTGGCTGTTGGGCTGAGTTAGGGAATGCCTTATTAAACAGCTGAAGCACCAGAAATTTGCAGCCATTATCCTAGTGTGAGGCAAAACGTTACATACGCTTCTGCCTGTCTAGGATTCTTTCTTCATTCAGCAAATATTTAGTAGATTTAAGATTCCCAAAACAAATTATTTTCTAGGTGTTACTAAAAAATCCATACCGCTCGCCTAGGCTTGGTTAGAAGTGATAAATAGATGCATTTCCTACAGTCAAGTCCACGCTTTACAGATCCTACAGTTGCTTCTCTCATTGCAACTTAGTACAGGAGAAAGGAAGCAAAAACCCCTGTTGAAAATGTTCCGTTTTGGAGGATTTCTTGGCATTCGCCTATTCCTACAGAAACAATTGTCCCCCTCCCCTTTTCAGCATATTCCTGCTTTTTGACAGCGTTGCTCTTTTCATTTAACCTGAGATGTCTATCACGAAATTCTTCTAGGAATACACAGCAAGTCAGGGAACGCTTTACCTTTTGACAAATCCACTATACTTAAGGAATATAAGCGTTTCCCCCACCCAATTCTTCAACAAAGCTTTCTAATTACACCACTCTTATCACAGATTTCAGCATAGGATAGCAGAGGCACTGTATAGCACACTGTGAATTTAAAGTAGAGATAGCCACAAAATTGCTCTTCAAATACACTAAAACCATGCACATGGTAGCGGCGTACTATGGTTTCTCAACCCTGACACAGTGTGCAGCAAGTTCCTTATGTAAACAAGCCACAGCGTTATTTTCCAAATTGTCCTAAGTGATACTCAGCTCCCATAAACCATCTGAGGAAGGGCTACGAACACCTCTCTGCGAGCAGTCACGTTTCACCTATTTCTGTTCCCTAACAGGCTCTTTTAATTGACCTCCAGGCAATTTTCATAGGTATAGCCAGCAGGGAGATGTGAGGCAGGGCTAGATTTTTTATTTTTTTTTTAAATATATAATTACTATGACATGCATTCATTTTCCAATGGAGATTCCCAGCGAGGTAGCACTGTTCAAAACACAAATGGCACGCTGCCAGGGCAAGAGAATAAGGAAGCAAGTGTGTTATTCTATGACCCAGATCTCCTCCTGGGATCTCCAAGCTTCCTTCCCTACCCAGAGCACTGTGCGTACAAACCACTGTGGACTTTCCACCAGATGAGTTACAAGTCACAAAAATACGTGGAACAATTAACTTCACTTAAGCTGCAATGATTTTTCTTCAAAAGCAAGCACTGGGGTTCTTAACTTATGAGTCTTGCATAGTTGAGATCTTTTTAAGTAGATGTCACCCATCGCAGCTGTAACTTGGCACTTCTAGTAACACTCTGCTCAAACTTTGCCTTTGCTGATGTTTCTCCACTCATGAATTGTGCAAAAAGTCCCAGATCAATCTTGAGGTAACAACAGAAGCTTAGGAACTCCAAACAAATATTTGTTCCATAGGTTTGCTATGTATAGATGCCAGAGGTTTTTTTTGGAAGGCTTCAGAATTATATACGTAACACTCCTTTTCAAAGCATAAATTTAAAGACATTTACATAACAGATTAATGTAAACTGTTTTCCAAATCAGACAAAAAAAATGAATCCAAAACCTGTTACGTCCTTCTGAATTTGCTGAACTATAATGTTTGTATTCATTATATTGTTTTCTCCCCGGCGGCAATTTCTGTCCCATGTCCCTAAAGACGGACATGATTTACTTCTGCACGTGTCAAACTGTAGCTGATTTGGCAAAACAGAACACAGCTGAAAGATCGCTGATGTTCTCTCAGGTTACACAAAATTAAGCTTTCTTATCTTTCAAAGACAAAACCTGTTATCCCACAAACAAACTGTGCTTGGCAGGAAGACCACTGGGCTCCCCCCTTGAGCCCAGTTTGTGTTAACAAGCGTCCATCTCAAAACTAGCGAGGCTATTTTGCCTCCCATTATATTATGGAAAGATTATCCCAAAATCTTACTCCCCTGATGGATGAGAACTGTTTTCTAATTTCCAGCCTGAATATACTCCTTGCCAAGATATATGCATTTCTTCTTGTCCCAATGCTGTCTTCAGTCTAACATAGAAAATAGTTGTACTCACTCAAGTCTTTATCAACCACTCATGTATTTAGAGGAAGCAATTATATCCCCTCTCAGACTTCACTTTACTGGGATAAAACAACCAACCTCACAGTGTCCTCTTGCCAGATGGACTCAGTTCTTCCTTCACCATTTCCATAGTCCTCTTCTGCACCTGCTCCACTTTACACTCACCTTTCTTGAACGTGGTCTACCAGAGTGGTTCAGCGTTACACACAGGGATTTAGCAGTGCTGCCTTGCCCATGAGCAGCATTAACACTTCCCTATTTCTACCATTAAGTACCTCTTCACCTCACAGACCTTAGGAGTACCTTTTTCAGAGCTGCAGGGTACCAGTGAAAAGATATCCTTCGGTGTTACAGGCTAACACACTCTTTCCATTCCTCTGTCATTTTCAAGAGAGGAGCACCCAGGTTAGGGCAGAATTCACATCTCTCCAGAACTGCACAACCACGCATCATGAGCTACAAAATTTCAGTCCACTTTTTCCACTCAAGCCGTAAAGATCATCCATCCAGCTCTTCCCGTAGGATACTCTGTTCCTTGTCTATACTGACAGCACCTCCCAGCTTTATGTCACTAGCAAATTTTATTGCACACACCTACTTTTGGTGCCAAGTTCATTAGTGAATACATTAAAGTCAGCCCAGGACCAATTAAGACACTAACTTCCTTTAGGCACAGCACATCCCCTGTGAGCGCAAAATGATGTGACCTCCCTTTAACACGCTCCTTATTCACCTCACAATTCTTCTACAATATTTCATCAGAATTTTAATGAATAATTTCCGGCATATTACTGGAGCAAGCATCATACCACAGTCTAGAATGATTAGCTCTAGCATATTCTTTTGTCTAAAACCAAAAATGAACAACTTTATGAAAGGAAGACAACACAGATCCCACTATAGGTGTCCACGAAGCCCATGTGCTTAAGTCTTGTCTATTGTGATTATAAATATATATATATACGCACACAGACTACAGAGTAGCAGCCCTTCCTCAGTTCCCTCCCAATGCAAAGCCAGAGCTCCCGTCACCTCCAGACACTGGGACGTTAGGACTAAGATATTTCAGAGGATCGTCGTTACGTTACGTCACATAACATCCATTCTTTTTCCAAATATGCTACAATCCACACCCGACTGCGGATGACTGAAAAGCAGTCCGATGAAAATGAGAAGCAGTAGCAGTCCATGGGGTATTGTCAACCTCCCTGCAACTGCCACGACAGTCATATTGCAAGACAAAAATCGGTAGTTTGTTTAGTTTGCATTAGGAGAAAAAGGAAATTCAACTGAAGTACATGGACCACCATAGAGACAACCACAGCATGTGTGAATAAAAAAACAAAAAAAGAGGCACTGCTTGTTCCTGCAGGCTACGAGGAGGTAGATATGCTGAGAAACTTCAGTCAGCTTCGGCAAAGAGAACAGTGGAACAAATCTGAATGGTTCAATGAAAGCAACTTCGCTCCACAACAGCTGATTCACCGCGGCCTTCAGCTTGAGCCAAAAACCAGGACACACAAGAGTCTGTCCGCTGAATGCAGTGGACTTTGAACCAGGAATCTAGTAAAACGCAGCAGCATAGAAAATATCTTAGCAATAACCAAAATTGAAGGATTCAGCACAAAAGGTGGTTTTTTGTTTTGGTTGGGTTTTTTTTTTTTTAGAAAAAGTTAAATATAAAAGAAATTGGGAAATTAGGCTAGTGGAAGGGTATGCCAACAATCTGTTCTAAGCTGCATTCACATTCAGACTCAGAAGCAAACTAGTTACTTGCTTATTGTAAAAAGCATGAAATCTGTAGGAGAAAAGGCAGTAATGATCTTGCCTAGAGAGCAGCACCATTTGCAATGTATGTAATTAAGAGTCGCCTCTTCACAGTAGTACTTCCTTGGGTTCAAATATCCTTACCTACTCCTCAGGTTACGTCCCATTTCCCAGATGGTCAGTCTCCAGAAAGTATCTTCTGCGCCTCAGCTACTTCTTGGTTAAAGCCATTTTGACGGCTCATTAGTAGAATAATTTATCAACTGTTGCAAGAATAGCTATTATAAATTTGTTTTCTATGTAAATCAGGTTCCATGCAACTAGGATGGAATTCAAGCCTTTTCAAATGCATTTTAATGTGAAATGCTGACATCAAGTCTTAAGTTCATTTGATTATTTTTTCTGTTTATGTTATTAGTAATCAGTTTTTCTGGCACTCTTTTCTGTTCCAGTTCAATCACTCAGTTGAATTACTTGAACTCCTGGTGAACTGCACCAAAAAAAGGAAAATTAACTAACGCCTCATTTGATCTTGTGACCATAAAACTTGTGTTTTCATTCCCTCTTTAACCTTTGACCATCTATTTTTCCCCTTAATTTGTGTGTTATGTACCTGATAGTTTTAAATTTGTTTCTTTTATTCATGAAAAAAGAATCCACTCTGACAGCTGATCTGCCCACTATTCATTTTAACTAACGCTGGCTTTATTCTAGATTCTCATTAATAAGCATGCACTTAAAATTACTTCTTCATAGTCCATCATACATGCATGTTATTTGACTTACTGTATTCTCTTTACCAGAAGTGCATGGCTGTTTTCACAAAAAGTGGTGACTATGCTAATAGAGAAAACAAGCTTACAAAAGAGAGAAATGGCTGATTTTGTAAAAGCTCATTTGCCAGTTTATTACTTTAATAAAGTCCTCTCCTTTTCATATTGTTATGATGGGCTTGAACTTAATTTATGCTACTGGGTTTATCTTTTTTTTGAAACAGATGTCAAGCTCCTGAACACATGATAAAACATTTTTAAAACACACATAGACCGTAATAAAATATGGTCTATCTACAGCCGAAAGAAATTAAATTAAAGGGGAAAATTTCATGAACATCATTAATGAGGACAAGTATTCCAACTATGGCTCACATTTGATGTCAATATTAAATATTTGTGCAGATATTAAATTCATGGATGTTGATCCTACATGCATATGTTCAGTATCAACCCTGGAAGGATTCAGATCCCTTGTCTTGAATAGTTTTGTATATGTGTTCATTAAATCACAGTAACACCACCACACTTGACCTTCATTTACAAATATGAGTGCACTAAGCCAGTGACTACGATCTTTATTTCTGTTCATGTGGTGAACTAGAGACTTGGCACGTAAGTACAGGCTTCTAGATCTGGCATCCATGTGGATGGCCATGCAGATGCAGGTTCCCTGGTCTTTGGTGGCCAGCAGTTCTCAGTTTCTCCGAGTAAATAAAAGTCGGTATATTCAGTATCATTCCCCCCAGCCTACAGACTTCCTGTTGTTCTGCAGCAATATTCATTATCTCCCAGCATCAACACCACTGAAACTAAGGGCAGCTTTTACTTTTGTTGACTTGAACTAATATCAACTTTCTGTTGGCAACAAGGGAAGACCTGATGATAGAAGTGACACATTAACATGGTCTTCTGTGAAATGAGCCCTGCTCTTCTCCGGAAGGTAACACTCTCGTGCTCAGACACAAAAGAGCCTGTCCTTAGATTTTCTCTACAACATCCTACTTCACGTACACCTAATATCCAGTTTAATTTTTTTAATATGCAACAAACTTAGTCACTGTCAAGGACATTTAACACTGTATTTCTAATTCTTTCGTATAATAGAGCTGGAAAAGGGTCATTTCAGGTTACACAACTGCACCATGGGCATATGGCAGTAAACCCACAGCAGAAACATAAAATCTCCCTCTCCTCTAAAGCAGATGGCATGCTGATCAAGTAAGATATAATCTAATGCTAGCTGCACCACTATTGCTGCTATTAACTATTGAACCAAAACCAGTATAAAGTAGTAAAGACAGAAAAACCCAAGGCAGGGGAGGTGAAAGGGGAAGAAGACAACAAGGAAAAAAACCACAGAGTAAAAAAGCTGTAACATAAAACAACCCATTACAGCAGAAACAGCCTCTTTTCAGGTACATTTAAGATTTAAAACCTAGGAATGGCAATAGGCAAGGAACAGCAATGGCTCTCATCATGTTTCAGAGGACGTTCCCCTGGTTTGAGATACTGGCCCAGTTCCCTTTGCTCTTGTGATTGCACTGCACTGGGCACCTGCCAGGGGCTAAATATCCCGGCTGCTTAGATAATTACATATTTATGATTCTGCCGAGAATTCTTCGTCAAAGCTTATTTCTGAACTGTAAAATGCTTGGAGAATCAGCAGAGAAAGTTCTCTGACAAATGCTACTTCTTAAAATTTTTAAGGACAGTAGTTTCCCTTTCAGTTGATTCATTCAGTAGTGAACTTTAACTAATGGTAGAAAAAGGAGGCAAGGGGAGTTTTCCCTCTGAATCAGAAAGGGATCTTACTAGTGTGTTTAACTTGTTTTCTGTAAAGAAATAGAAAATTAAAAAACCCTTCCAAAAATGGATCAGAATGCAATAGTACATAAAATTTTTAATTCTTATCACAGTATGCACCCTACCACACGACACAATTTTTCTTCTATGTCACATTATTAGCACTTCCTCTTCAACACATATACCACTAGATCAGCTAATTCATGCTGATCCAATAAATGGAACTTATGGATGAACACTCTGAAATATAATTGTTTGGCTGTAACCAATTATCAGTCAAAATACATTTCACTTCAGCTTCCTTCATTGATAATAGCATCCATTGATTTCAGAAGGAGCAGAACAGTCCAAAATTTCATGCTGTCACTTAGTTTAGACTGTTCCAGAAACTGCTAGAAATATTTTTTTTTTCCCTTTTAAGGCTGTACTCCATAAACTGTACAACCAACAGCCTCAACAATAAATTTCATGAGCGCTTTTAGGTTCTACCGTTGAAAGTGCTTTCAAGCTTGGTTAGCTTTATGCACGCAAGTACTCCTTGCTTATATCTCAAAAGAACTATTCCTACGTTTAAAGATACATGTATGCACATGCGTATGTATCTGAAGAATAAGGGCTTTAGTCTTGCAGGGTTATTTATTTTGAAGCAATTATTCATGTCTCTTGCGGCCAACATCTTAAGTACTGTCAAGTTTCATAAACCCTTGAAAGCAGGGGTCCCTGTTCTCAGTATAATGAAAACCAACCTTCAGCTTTACCATCTTTCAAAGATCTGCCCGCCCGCAGATATTCCTTCGTATATACTTATAGTTGTGAGATGATATTCAGCTCCTGTGGAAACAAAGTCAATTTTGCAATTCCAGTGCAAATCCTGGCCCTAGTGGCATGGACCTCCTGCTGTCCTTGGCAGGTGCCGGCAGAGGCAAGGCTTCCACACCAAACCCAAGTTCTGAGTGCAGGCTCCTGCCCTCTCCCTTGCTCATCTTCCTCTGCATGAAGCCATTTTAACATAATGGACTGGCAGAAGATTAACCTGGCAGACAGATCAGCATTTAGATGGGTTTAGCTGTTGTGGAACCACAGGTTAATAGTTATATTCATTTATTCCTTCAGCTGTCTTCTAAGGAGCGGTAAGCTCACAGGACAACACTACAAGGTTCGAAGAAAAGGTTTTCCTGCAGGCTTGCGGAAGTTTTTGCAGATATCTTCCAATCCCTTTTTCTTTGGAATGACTTCTTCATCCTCCTCAGCTCCTCCAACCACTTCTGCAGTTTCTGGGCTAAATCCCAGATAATCACGTTGAAGTGTTGCACCCATGGAATTTCCTGGCCCAAGAGACTTAGTGCCTGCAAAGTTGTTCTCCTATAACAAATCTCTTATATTTAAGAACAGTTGACGTAACACATAATGGGTGTGTTACACCTTCAAAACACAAAACGATATATTCACCTAAAAGTAGCATTGAAAAGAATGGATTTAAAAAACCTACTTTGTATTCCCCTCAAGAGACTATGAGGACATGACTTAGCTGTTGACAACTCCGCTTTCCTGGAGACTAAGTAACTTTGTGCTCACTGCCTATCCTCAGACTTTGCCTGTGTCAGCTTGTAATAAATTATAACATCCTCTATTCTCTTCTGCAGAAGACCTCTTTAACTGATCAGTGTGTTGATCATTGTCAAACTAACCATGCAGTAAGAGATGGAGCCAAGAACCCAGGCATAGCGTTTTTCAGGATGCCTCTCAGAAGGCCACCGTGTTGCCTTTCTTGCTCGATTCTTCCGTAGCCCGTTTTGGTTACTTCCTGCAAAATTAAATCTATCACAGCAAGCTGTTGTATGGTAAGTCACAAACTGATACTTCCCAGCATTCTGTAAGTTCCTGGTTTTTGGACACTCCTTTTTATATATGTAGATATACATATATATGTATATAGATACATGCACACACAAGCACACCCATATATAGCCACACATATTTATGCATACACATACACACAAATGCGGGCCTGTTTCAATGACCTGTAGAAGACAGAAAGGCAAACTGTTCTGCTTGTAAAACTTGCAAGAGAAGCCTTGCAAGGTACAATGGAAAATCTCTCTCAGGTAAGCTACCTGTTCCATCACATCACAAAAAAACTAATTTGCTAAAGTGTTTGCGGAAAACCAGGCCAAAGGTCCAGGACTTCCGATTTTTATTTCCAACATATTTATTAATCTTGTGACCATGGATTAAGTACCCAGTTATCAGCCTCTAAATGAAACTTCAAAATCCTAGAAGTAGCATTATACACTGATTTTCCTTCACTTAACAGGCCTTTTTTGTTAAGCTTTTGCATCTTTCCTTTGAGACTCTGAGGAACATTACAGTTGACTGGAAGAATGGGAAGGAGAACTTACACCAACTGAACACAGCCATACTCTCTTTTAGCAGGCTATATCACAGTATAAATATTTTATTTTAAAAAAAATTGCCAACAATTATAATGTGTTTTTAAGGACTAACTGATATTTTACCCTATTTAGTTACCAGTTAACATATCATATATGATGCAAAAAATAAGCACCTTTTCATTAACTTTAAAGTAGAAAAGCAAAGAAAAAACAAAAGAGGATGTGTAACTTCTGTGTTCTACTTTTTTTTTTAGTACTAAGAAATGGAACTGACAGTCATGATTAAAAAACTGATCGAAAATGCTAGCATCATTTCTCAAGGGAATCAGAAATTAATTTCTGATTCAAATATATGTATTGAACATGGGTAGCCAAGTTAAACCACGTCCTGTTTGGGAGAATACAAACTGCTTTTTTCAGGTCAACCTCTGGCCCATACTTTGTCTACAAACATCAGAGAGAAAAACAACATATTAAAAACCTATAAAAGTCTTTTCTACTATAAACCAGATTAAGTTATGATTACTTTTGGGATGATGAAGAATGTCACCTCTTAAATCTACATTCAAACTCTTTTGAAGTTAATCAAGAGATGAGTAATTATTTAGAAATCTCTAGAATAATAAAATATAACAACTTATAGCACAGTTGTGCCCTTAAAGAAAAAAAGTGGAGAGTATTTCACTGCACTACAAGTAACAGTTGAGTAAGTTTTATGATCACTGTAACAACTAGCATGCCCTTGAGACTGTGCAATTCTGAATTTCTAATATAATTTGTAGGGGGAAAATTAGGACAAAATGCAGTAACATTTCAAGTACAGTCTCTCAGTATTCTAAAATTTTATTAAGTATAAGGACTAGGTTAATATGGAATGAGTCATGTTTTTAAGAGAAGCAGTAATACAGACCTGTATTTTAAATCATAACTAAAAACATGCTCAACTAATACAGAATGAAAAGAAATCAGAGTAGCTTTTTGTTGGAAAAAGGTCAACAACAACAATGAAAATTTAGCAATAATAGAAAAGGCTGAAAGCACTGCTAGTTTCAGTTTTGGAAAGTTAAAATACTAGGCTAAGTGACCAGGTAGAAACGATGCCTTCTCACTCAACAAATCTGTTCCCACCAGCTGAAATTCATCCCAAATCAATATAAACTTTACACTTATCAACCCTGAGCCTAAACATCAGGCTATTAAATGACATACACACTTGGTGCAGATCTTCTGATTTCAAAGTGATATTTGCTTTACTTAGTGCCAAATATATGCTGCGTTACATTTCACTCCATGATGTCTTCAAGAGTCAACAGAATTACTTACTACATTTTGAAATAAAGCAGTTACATCCCAGCAAACTCTCTTGGAGTGACATTTTGCTCACAGGGCAAAGACAGTGGAGTTGCAAAGGTATAAGTGAGGCTTTAGATCCATGCCCACGCACAAACCAAAGGAACCCAGCTCAGCTCTCAGATCCCAAATTGAGTTTTCAAACCTAGTGGTTAGAAATACTATCCCTTTAACTTCTCTACTGAGCACAATGATCTAGAGATGCTTGAAATACAAAACTCAGGCTGGCACTTTATGCATTTATTTCTTAAGGCTAATGCTGCAATTACCATTCTTGTAGCACACCTCGACTATGACAACACAAGATACCAAATCTGCTTATTTGATCAAAGCAGGAGCAGTAAGTTCCAATCCTTCTCATCAGACCTAACCTCTGCCTTCCATCTGCACAACTATCAGAAAGCATAAGTAAACCATAAAGACAGTGTGCAAATACAAACTTCCAATAGCCTGTAACATTGAGTAATATTCCAGAGATGGAATAAGAAGAACACATCAACCAAGCCCCTTTCTATAGGAGCTAAGATTTTAACTTCACTAGTCTTATGCTGTCAAATATGCTGAAGCAAAATACACCTGACACTGCATAGATTTTTTTTTTTTTTTTTTAAAAAATAGGAGAAGCCGTTAGTACTGAAACGAACTGCAGAGAGCACCCAAGTCGGGGCAACAGAGCACTCAGCCCTGCTACAGCTTACCCCGAAGAGGCTTTTCGCCAAAAGAGGAAGCAAAACCCATTACCAACAGGATGAGCTCTGTTATTGTCAAGTCACACTTCTCGCTTCAAAATTAACATGCTGCCCTACTTTCCACCGGATAAAATCCAGATACAATTTTAATATTTTTATCAAACAGAATAATGGTCTAGACATTTCTTAATAAATTAAAATAATATGTGTATTAAAAAGTAGTTATCCTAAAAATACTATTTGCAACACAAGATGGCTTACAGTATATCTGCAGGAAGGAACCACACCGCCTTTAGTCAGTTAAAAAGGTACTTACCATTGGCAGTGCATTGATATGCGGAAGTTTTCCTTTCAGGTGCCTCTTGCCACAGAAGGGTGATGCTGACAAGGAAATAAGGAGACAAAATTGGAAACATTAATTTTTATTATTTTGAAAACGGTGATGTTAACACAATAAAACGTTATTAAGTATGGGCCTTCATGGCTCTTGCAGGCACTCTCTTCGAGGAGCTGAGTGATTACCACTGAATTTGTATACAGCCTAGAGCGGCAGCGATCAGGCACAGAAGAGCACGCAGAGCTGGGGTTTTGCATATATCCTGTCGCTACCCACATCACACAAACTGCTCCTGCGGGCAGCCTGAGACACAGACCTTTGAACAAATACACCTGTTGAATGAACACTTACACCATCGGACCTCTAGACAGTCGCGCCCATTCACAGGAGCGCACACAAACAAAACAACCTGTGTATACAAATCCTGATGTCTGGATTTTGCCTTAGCGCTCCAGAAAAGGCTTTGGGAAGTCAACTAGGCAAAGTAGGCAGCTTACAGTATCTGCCCAGGCCAAATTTCTTCTGGAAATAAACCTCATCTACTGACTTCTAAACACTCTGAAAAGCCCCAAACAAAAAATCAACATTGCAGCAGTTTGACTTCCAAAATGGTTGCATCCACTGAAAAGCAGTAAAAAAAAAAACCAACCAACAAAAAACCAAAACAAAAAACTGTTTTCCTAACACGTATTGCACTACATAACTCCGTTTACATCCACCGGTGTGCCCATGCACCCAGATAGTTACCAACTCCCGCAGTGACCTCAGTAATTAAAAAAACCTCATACTAGTTGCTGGCAACATTTGACAACATGTACATAACAGAAATCTTCCTAGTGCCATATTCAAGAAAAATCTTTCCCATTTTCAAAAAAAAACCAAAAACATAATCCAAAAAAATCCATGCTACATTAGTAATTTTCTTTAATATCAATAATAATTTCATGCATCTAACAATATAATAGTTAAGTATAAGCAAACACATTTTGATGTCCAAATATGTGTTAACTTCATCCACTGTAACATCCATTTTTATTCATTAATGACAAATAATTTTTATTCACACTAATATTTCTGAGTTGTTGCTCTCCATATAAATACTTGCCAGATTACTTTTCTCGTTGGGAAATAATCTAATCGCCCACTCAAAGAGCAGGAAGGGGGACAGATGGACATGGGTGACTAATGAAGTATTATCTGACTATTTTTAGATTAAACTATTTACAAAGCATCTGTAAACTGTGTTCAAAAACTTCTACTATGAGTAAAGAATAACTACGGTTTTCGGGGCTCATGATCAACACAAAGATTTGTGTTGATCCAGTAGGAAATGGCTTATTACAAAGCCAATTTTGAACCCAGCCAAAAAAAGAGCTGCAGTAGTCGGGCTTATTTTATTCTTAGAAGATCCCACCGCACCACCAAGGCGGGCAGAAACGTAACCTTCGCAGGGCAAGCAAGAGGCTGCAGAGGATGCTGAAGAATGCAGGAATGCTGGGAATTGAAAGAATTTGCAAACATGCTCTTGTTCCCTTGCTTAGTTGTACTGGTGCCACAGGAATTATGTAAATAGGCGGAGTAAAACTGCACTCCTCAAGTAGCACGGTTTCCTATGCAGAGATACTCAGAAAGTTTGTTTTTTGCACAGCCAGAGTTGCAGACCAGCAGAGAAGAGAAAGCTTTATCACTTTGCTCAGCAGATCCCATAAACAAACATTACTTGCTTATAATGAGAGTTTTCCTTAAAAACAGAACACCACACCAACCAACCACTATTTGCACTCTTCTGAGAGCAGACTGCCTCATTATAAAAGCTGTGAGCAGAGAAAGGCAGAGGAGGGCTCTGCTGCCCTGTTCCAAGTGTGACGCTTGGTTTGGGTTATTTCATTTGGGAAGGAACATGGCAAACATAAATAAAAGGATGATTGCACAAACATAAACCATTTTCTTCAATGAAAAAGGCTTTCTTCAGTATACACTGCCCAAACTGTCTCCTTCCAACACCTTTGCCCTTGTGCAATCTTCCGAGTGCTGTACTTATCGTCGAAGCCCGAGAGGGAAACCCTTCAGTCTGATCCGTGGAAGAAGCTTCTTGTCCTGCGCTTTCTACCTAAACAGGGCAGTGACACGGAAAGAAGCTGGAAGCAAAGACTCAAGAGAGCAGAGACGGAAAAAAGAAAGGGTTCACTGACTCTGTTTCATTCCTCACTCATGTTAATTGGTTGTAGGCTCCAGTTTTAAATAAAAGCGCTTGAAGTGACATGTAAACATTTAGAAAACTCCGCAATGTCCTTCTTCAGAATCAAGTATTGAGTACAAACGCCTCATCAGCAGCTTTTTTCTTTCCAAATTTATCCTACTGGATTTTGCCATTTTGGCATGTACCTTGAAACAATGCAGGTGACAGCTATAATTTATTGATTTTAGACTATCTCTCGCCTCTATATACCAACCTGTTACAGTGATTTAAAACAGGTGACCAGGTGTAGTAACAGCTATGCTATGTGACACTTAAAAATAATCCACCAGATGCCCTGAAGTTGATAAAGAACACCTGGGGAACACACAGTAGCTTGTGAATTTGGATCCTCCATCTTGGAGGGGCTGGAGGGTTGACCACTGACTGATGACTAATGCCTTCAGCATTGACTGAATACTGCTCCCCTCGACTTAAAAAGAAGTAAGATTTTGCTGCGTGTGTACCGACCTGCTCCCAGCGAGTGCTCACCAGCTTTGCCCACACCGGGTTTTTCTGCACAAGAATGACAGACCTCATGCCTGCGTCCCCCCATGACACCGCGCCCAAACGCTCGTACAACGCCCAACATCATCTCCTTGGAAAGAGCATCCCGCTGCGGTGCAGAGAGCGGCAGCAATGCCTGAAACCACGAACTCGAGACCTGCTTGCACGCAGAGGTGGCAAAACGTCCAGGCAGACAGGTTGCACAAGACAGAGAGTTCCGATCCGCAGGGTCAAAACTAACACATCAAACCAGCTACTAAAAAAGCAAATACCAATCCATGCTGCTAGCAGAGATTGGGCTGCTGTTATCGACCGAGTAATAATCGTGTGGTACAAAGACGAAACCACAGATAAAAACAACCGTGGCACTGCACAGTGACAAATCTGGTTATAAACACATAGCGCAGATGTAAACTAACATTATTCCTCACCTGTTTCCAAACATCATCAGTTCAAACCAAGGATTTCTCTAGAAGCTATTTACAAAACTGTTTAACCATTTTCTTCTAGAAATGCCATCATTTATGCTATTTTCTCCTACCCATCCATTACACAAGGAATTACACTGGGTTCAGGCTACGGCTAAAACAATGTTTTCTGCGTGAGCTTTGAATCGCTTCTGTTCCTCATGTGAACTTGTGCGCTCATGTTTTTCTTCTAATCCTCTTAGAATCACACTGTTTACACTACTTTCTGAGATTTTGGTGCTATTTGAGCTTTAACAACAAATTCAGTCATTAGATGTTGTGCTTTGTGAATTACAAAAGCCTTCTAAGGACACAGTATCTTTTCTTCTAAATTCTCCTCAAGTATCCTGCTTTTATCTGGATTCAGTATCTGGAAAGAGTATCCCAATCAAAAGAGAATTAAAAACAACTAAATCCTGGATATTCCCCTCAGTAACTAGGCTGCAAAAAGCATCAGACAATAGTTTTAAAAGCCTAAATTGAAAACTAATCACTCCATTGAATCCCTCCTTTCATTTGGTTAATAGGCATACACAAAACTAGCGGTGATTCTACCACTGCCGTGCTTGGAACATAAACAGAGAAAATCAAAGTTATTTCTTTTAATCACAGTTCCACAGCAATGTATGGCAATTTTTTTAAACAATTCAGCACTTCTACAATAACATCTGCTTTTCAGATCTAAGAGAAGCTGAACTGAAATAAATACCAACTCAAAAAATTAAAGAGAAACAAATACATATGAGTGGAGGGAAAAAATCAGGACCACACACAAGACAGCAGTAAAAACTGTCATTACCTGCAACTAGGTGGTAGCAATAGGGTTCTTAGTGACAAAATAACAGGCACAAACTGCACCAACACCCGACTCGAGGAGCACAGCAGCCGCACAGCACTGGAGCATGCTCGGGTGGAGGGGGATCACCGAGGGTGTTCTACAAGAAGCCTCAACAGGGAACACTCCAAGACCTGCCCAGAGAGATACCCACCTATATTCCTAAACCCAGCTAAACTCTACCTGAAATGGCTTTTCTCTGTCAACTGAGGAATCTTTATTTCCTGATCTTTGTTCTATCTTTAGGCCTTTATTACATCAGAAATATGGAAAAACCTGATGCAAGCTAACTTTCTGGATGTTTCAAAGAAGAAATGCTTAACATAGATATTTATATCACATAAAAGTTGCACAACTTTCCACACTTCAGAAATACTCTTTATATATACCAAGCATCTGTATGCCTACAGACGTATGTGAACCAACTATTAAAACAAAACAGGATTTATGAGGGGATAAGGAAAAAGAGCTAGGTAAGCAGACAACACTATTCTGGGGAAAAGATCATCCAGATATAGAAACCACTCTTCAAAAGTGCACAGAAACAGGATTCACTGTGCAATGAGAAAAATAGAAAAAGTCAGACCAGAGCAAAAGAATATTGTAGCAGCTATATACAAGTTTAAATACCAATTTCTATAAAAGTCAAAAATTGAGGCAATCACAGAAGACAACTTATAGCCCACTGAAAGGAAAGGAAGCTAAATTGCTGGAGAGGAAACCATCTTTGCCAGCTCTATTAAAAACCCATAACGCTCAGGAGTAATCTTGTCAATACCAATCAGTTGGTACCATTGGGGAAGGAGGGAGGGCAAGCCATGCTGCAGCATGATTTCACTTGCAAGGCATTTAAATGGAATTCATTAGTAAGCAGCCCAATTCACATAAACTGAAAGTTAAGAGATCCTAGAAAATTAAGTTAAATCCAATCTAAACTGGGAAAGAGTATAAATAGTTATTATTCAAAGCGCTGTTACGTGAAGGGACTATAGCCTCTAGAGCAGTCACAAAATCCCACCTTCACAGACTGCTACACCTAGGATGGGGGCCCACCTGTGTAAATTCAAGGTAGTTTCTGCTTTGTGTTGCTTGTTTGTTTTCTGAAAATAGTGGACATGATGACTAGTGACACATTGATAATAATAGTAGCATATTGATAAATAATTTTTTGTGGTTTTATTCTAGAACTGAGTTTTAAATTTATATTAATCACTGCAAGATTAATCACAGAAAAGACTGAAAATAACAGCCTGTCTAACTGGGTGCTCTCAGCAGACTCACCTTAACTTGAAAAGAGAAAAAAAAAATTTTCCCTGTGTAAAAAAAATAAATCTGATGTGTAGCATTTAGGGGCCACTCTGTTATTCTCAGTAAGTTTATTACTGATTCAACTACACGCCTAAAAACTGAACCGAGACACAAACAAAATATACCACTTAAAAAAAAAAATCAGAATTTTTTATTCCCATTCCCTTTCCTCAAGGTAGGAAGAGCCATACTTTCTGTGATACTAATTCAGCCTGCTCCAGCTTGCCAAATCGACTCAGCCGCGCTGCTCAGTGACAACCCTTCCCTTCACCAGCAGAGCCCGTTAACTCAGATGAGCCTTCACAGCTGAACGGAGGCAGGAACCTGCTTTTGTCAACATGGCAATGTGTTTGCAGGGAACTGATAGTTGCAAGGTTACCAGGACTTTCAAACTGGTCTCCAGTTTGGGGATGTGGAACAAAGCTCTAACTGCTTCCCTGGGAAAAATACCACCTTCTCTTTCCCTGCTTCTGCTAACGGTGCCTGCTTTGTCTGTGTTTTTAGATATTCAGGACAAGATATTCCTCTGCTTTGGGATTAATGGTGGCCTTGCAGAAGAACAATCTAGATTATAGCAAGCATCAGAAATCATTAAGTGGAGCAAAGGCACAACTGTACATGTTTCTTAAAGAGCTTAATTTATTGAATGCATTAAAATTCTGTCTCAAATGTGCCATGCTTTGGGAGGTGGGATACATGTTTTAAGTAGACATCACATTTGGAACTGGGCTCAAAATGTTTAAATAAGGAAATCTCCAAAAATAACAAGAGGACATGACAATATCGTGTTATTTTCAACCCTAATGAATGTAACCACCATTCAAGCCCTGTCTGTGTTTCCCTCAATATCAGTACCACTATCACCCTTACATTTTGGGGCAACCAGAAGTCAAACGGGGCATTCTTTCAGAGTAAAAGCTCGATCTACATTCTTGTCGGGCCAAGCTAATGAGCTGCAGAGGACGTTTAAACAATGCAGCGGGACTTGGGTTCTGCTGCAAGACATGGCGTTTGCAGACAGTTTGATGTCAACAGGCTCAAGAAGTCCCGCTGTGGCCACTGACCCTGAACATCACGTACACCCAGTGTTGTTGAAGTTGTGGCTCTTTTCCTATCTGAGAACACATTAGGAAGGCTGGTTGCCTTCCATCTGCCTTCTGCAGGAGCACCTTGCAGGATATTTGCCCTCTCAGCAAAGTATCGGGTTTAAAAACAGATGCATAGCAAAATGTTCTAAAAATCCACCTTACTTGTGATATTGGGCATGTAAAAGTAATAGCACAGTCTAAAGAATTGGGATCCAAGAATTCTTTTAATATAGCTCTCAAAATTATGAGTTATTTTAATACTCAAAAGCACTTAAAAATCCATAGGTATGAAAACATTTTTCTGAGAACTTAAAGTCATACCAGAGGTCAGAAGTAAACTTTGTGGTGGAGCTTGGGCTCATATACTCCAGATGTTCCTGGGATGCAGCTCCCCTAAAATAAGGTGTTTATAATGTGTTCCAGATTCTTCCTAAAACTATTATTACTATTATTATTTTGTGCAAAGCCAGAGAAAAACGTAAGCCTCTCATGCTGCCAACAGGTAACACTGACTGCCCTGAAATCATCCATTAAACATATCAAGGTATAATTAAATATTTTTTCCAAAAATACTGCTCATCAAAAGCTGCTGCACTTCTGCTTGCAGCCCCCTCTCATTTCCCCAGGAATTTTTAAAACTGAGTGACATTTGGTGCATAAGGTACTCATGCAGTAGCACCACCCTTCTATAAAAATTCTATAAAATATTTTCACACAAATAACCTACAGATTAAGCTCTTTCTCTCTGTGATTAAGCAGCAGTTCAAGGTGCCCAAGACCAACCAACAGGGTCTTGGAATTTTTCCCTTTTTCAAATCTCCACACCCTACTACCAGTAGACAATACCATCTTTCCTACAAACCCTCCTGCCTCTGCCCTTCCCGTGCTCCCACCATTTCTCTAACGGGTTAATTTTGCAGCGTTATATGAGGTCTCTGACTCACAAGGAGTTAAAACCTACCCAGAGAGGGCTGTCCTTGTTCATGCACTGGTTGTCCAGTCATCCCTGCTAAAAGGACAACTTATTCTAACACAGCAGCTACTGAACTGTGACAAATCACAGACTAGGGTATAGGAAAAAAGACTGTGCCTCTATTACCATGGCAAGCTTTCCTGCATCACGAGCAGGTAAGCCATCCCTGCAGCAGGGGCTAAAAACTTCGAGGGCAGAGGGTCAGCACACCGTTCCCAAATAAGCTGCCTCTTGTCCATGAGATCTCAGAGGGTGTAGCTCACCTGAAGTCTTTGGTTTAGTTTTATTCTCAAGTCGCATCCTAGCCAAAACCTACCCACTATTGCACAGGGAGACGTTGGTACCCCCCCATCCACCCACTCCCAGTTGGCTGCTCTCGCCACTTCCTTTCTCCTAACACATGGAGATTAATATTTTTCTACCACTCAGCTCCTGAAGCATCTCATTGCAGGGGCAGAAGAGGACAGAACCGGCTCAAGAGAGGAAGAGGGAACACAGCCCTGAAAGGGAAGAAACGCCCTATATCTCTGTCGTCAAAATACACCTCTCTTTCCAAGGGATGCCTGGTGCCTTGGGCGACGGTGGGGATCCCAGCACAAAAAATCTCACAGCAAACACGGAATGATGTACTAGGGAATGTGAGTCATACCAGAAATAACACAGAGACTAACTGTATAACATATATATATATATTATTCTGTTGTCTGTTCAAACCATTTAGATACCAGAGCTGAGAAACTATGTTTGTTTGTCTGTCACGCTGATTGAATAGGGAAATAGTTGCATCGATACTAGACTTATGCATGGAGTAAGAGGCACCGAAACCTGTTCCAAAGAATAAGCAGCCTACAGTACAGATAAACATAGCAAAATATTTACTTTAGCAGTATGGTCAAGGAGAATAACATTTATTAAATAAAAGGATTAAATTCATTAATCACTAATCAAGCAGCATTAGACTAATCATACCACTTGTTCTTCACCTTTTTTTTTTTTTTAACAACAGGAACTAAGCATGATCAAGGAAAACAAATATATTTGATTCATCAATGACAGCATATTCAAAGGATTTGATGAGCATCAGGAAATGAAGCCACAGTAGAGAGGCCTCACATAAAGACCATCACTAGGCTATGATTAATTGATAACAACCTAACAGTGCCCTTATTCAAGTCTGTCATAAGTAGTAAAGTGGGGCTTATCTACGTGTATACTGTTAAACTATTAAACTGTGCACCTCCCGCCCTGGGTGGTCTATTATGAAATAAAAAAAGCTTTTCCTAAAAATGCTGTTCATTAGGTTAATTAACATTTCAATTATGTTGGGCTTTGCTACTGTAGGAAAATGTTTTTCCTTATTGCAAATGGGTGCAAAAAAACCTAAGCAAACTTAATTTGTTGCCAAAATGAGTGACGTCAGTATTTTTATTTCATTGGAAATATTTTCTGTTGAATTTCCTACGGTCATTGCAGTTGTATAGCTCAATTTATAGCCCCCTTGAACTAATGTATTACATGTACAGAGTAACACATAGCAGGTAGTTATCTTACAAACAAGTGGAAGTGTGATTTGATAACCTATTATGCCACTTTGCACACAGTTAAAAAAGTGAAAAAACTTGCTAATGCTAGTTCCCCAGCACCTTGTATTTTCCTTTATAGAAGATAAAAGATTTTATCTAAACAAAATTGCAAGAGACCTGAATGAGACCTGAAGAGTGGCCGTACTGGATCAGGTCAAAGGGCTCCCCGGCCCATGACCCTCTCTCCAGCAGTGACCCAAAGGCAGATGCCCAAAGGAAGAGTGAAAACAGCACCAACATGATCTAGTCCCCTAAATAATCTCCTAGCCTCCAGCTATTTTCAACTCAGATGACTTTTCAGAGTACAATTTGTTTGGTTTCTGTCTATTTAGTAAGCTCAAAGGAATTCTCTTCCATTAACATTTTCAGTCCCACAAACACTTAGCATCTACCTCTTCTGGTAAGCAGTTTTACAGATCTGCTCCCTGCTCGGAAAAAGAACAGCTTGTGTCTTCCTTTACAATTTTATATGTCTGCCTCTTATTAGCTTAACTTGACATTCCTGTAAGGGAAAAGGAACTTCTGACTCCTATTCACCCTCTCCACGGCTCTCATGACTCCACAGACATCAGTATACCCCACTCCCATTTTGTAACTTTTCCTTAACCAGTTGCTGCACGAAAATAGCTACCTGGTCTCTATATTACATTCTGATATGACAACCGCACACTTTGCATGGGATTAACTGAAGTCTCCCATGGTGTTTCCAACCCTCCTGCCCTTTCTGAGCTTTCTAGCGTTACCATCTTCAGAGGGCGGTCAGTAATACAGATCCACTTCTATGCACCACTTTTATACCACCCAAAAAAAAAAAAAGCACTTAACAGATTGTTATTGAAGATGTTCATCTATAAAAGTGTTCATCTGGGAATGTGAAATGGGGAACTGAGCATCTAACATGGTAAATGTTAGAATAACGCCATTAAATTTCAAGACTATTTTTGAAAGAGCATCGGCCAATATGTGCTCAAAAGCAGAAGCTCACCCCTACAAAAGAACTCAGTTTCTTTCATATTAGTTTTTAATTCAGGAAGCTATTAACTTCTAAATCTTATGTCCACAGTAATCTGACCAACACTCTTCGCAGTGTCTCACCCTTCCACTCTTCTTTTCTCTTCTGTTTTTCAGTAGAGCTCCCTGCAAACAGGGTTAATAGCATCTTGTTTTCTCTATAATGGGTATGTCCTAATAGTAACTGTAAAGGATGTGTCAATGCTATCAAGAATGACTTGAATTTAAGCTTTCTTAAGCTTTTCTGAAGAACTGACACTAAATTCACCGTCTTCGAAAGTATCCCAGAAAAAATTAGTTTTGTCAAGCATGTTATTTATCATTTTCACAATCAATACAAAAATGGAACTAGCTACTACCCTCTGCATTAAATGTCTTTTTAATCTCAGTGAAAGTCTACCTGATAACTTGGAAAGCTGTTAATGGATCAGGTCTCAGGTACAGGTAAGTAACATCTCTGACTAGGAGAAGAGACACAGCAATTTAACAGAAGCAAAAGTCAAGGGCAAGAAAAGATTAGGTTTTAGGTAAATCTATTGAAGATGGTGCAGCTGGAAACACATTTTAAATGACCAGAAAAAACTGCCCAAACAAAATCATGCAGCTGAAGAATAGTTACAAGAAACAGCCTATGCTATGGGGCTCCTCTTATTTTAAGCAAGAGTAGTAAGGACTCTGGAAGGAGAAATTCTGCCTAAGGAGACACCTAGTGTATAGCGTTTGATCTAACAGGGCTTTTCCCTTTCTTTACTTTTTGATTCTTATCTTGATTGTTTCGCACCAGGAATTTGAAATTGGCTGAGCTGCACATCCCGCAAATCTCGCTGTTCAAACTAGGAAAGGCTGAAGACAGGATTTCACCATTTGGGAATTTCATTTACAGAACTCTGCCTCTGCGGTTGCCTGCAGAATTCTCCGCAACTGCTGAAGGGTGGGTTTGGGGCTTGCTTTTTTTTTTTTTTAAAGTCAACTCACATTTATCAATGTGATCTATTGGACTGATCAGAGAAAATAACAAAGATTCAAGTCCTCTAGTCTTGATCTTTGGGAAGAAAAACTTCCAACTTGTGAAAGACAGAAAATTTACCCACACCTTAATTTTAAGATATGCTAGATAGCTAGCATCACTGAAATTATTTGCTCCTTGCATGTTTTTTGCTGCTCTGACACAGATTTACTAAAGCATCCACAGACTAGCCCAGTTTTCATTTTTAAAAAAGAAAAAAAAAAGTGATGAATGTCTATAAATTAAAAAAAATTAAAACAAAAAAAAGCTATGCCTCTATTTTCAGTTTGAATATACAGATACTTAGTTCTTTTTATTGATGAAGAACAAATTGGAGGCCTGTACATTTTGCTACTTTCTTTTGTGATCATGCTCATTAACCAAGGAACCAACTGACAAATGCTCGGGTGAGGAATATCAAACACACACATTTGTCAAAAGTACTCCACCTCGCAAAAGTATTTCCCCTCAGTGTCAGACATGTCAAACACTGGGGTCTGGTTCATCTCCAAACAGAACACTGTAGATATTATTTTAGTCACACCTAGTCAAGGCTTTTTCTTCCCTTTTTTTTTTTTTTTAAGCATGCTTTTCGAGCATGCTTTTTTTGCCATGATTTTCAAAGTCAGGGGCAGGATTTTAAAATGGAACAATATGATGTATTTAGCACTAATAGAACACAGAACCTATATAGCACTATGTAATAAATGCACAGAACTTGACAGCCCTATAATGATGTATCTTCCATCAGCCCACAAGTAATAACAACCTAGGTTTACAAGCTGCTGCACTTCAGAAGAGACTGTTTACCAGATCAGATGAAAACAAGGTTCAAAATATATATATATTTTGTTGCATGACACTGTACAGCTGCAATCATTTATCAGACTTTTTCTTCTGTCTTATCATTCTTATCACTGCCTAAGGAACAAGCAAAATCTTGGAATTACAAAAATGTCTCAAACACTAGCACTTCTGACCCATTTAACACATAGCAATTTTTTTTACACCAACTTTATCCAGAAATAAATCCACTTGCCATATTCTCACAGGAATACTGCTACTAGACTGATTTTGACACCTTTTCAGAGAAGTCTCATTTGACCCTCTTGGACTGTACGAGTAGCAGGCTGCGTGTGCACACCACAGACACACTGACTCTCCCCCTCCCACAAAAGTGAAAAGGATGCTATTTTGCTAGCGACATTTGTAGACTAAATAAGCTAAGTTTAAGAGCAATTAGCACTATTTGTTCTTTTGTCAAGTTAAGATAATTTCCTTGTGGCATTTTTAACTAAATAATGTGTTAATGCAATGGTTCAGAAAACATTACCAGTTTTATCTTTTTGTTCCTAATAATATCCTCCTGTAAAGCAGTAAAAATAAATATGAAACTACATTCATTTATTTTAGCCTGCATATGAAGAGTTAATTTTTATTGCTTCAGTGTGCAAAGACTTTATACAAAATTCTTAAGTGATTTGGACTATTGCCAGTCCTCAAAATGACACATGCCAAAGACTCGTACCAAATTTTGAAGATACTGGCTCCATGGACCAGCCACAGACCACCCATGGCCTCAGAGGGCAAAGAAGAGTGTGGGTGAAGGCATGCAGCCACAGTGAAGTGCAAATATTTCACGCCAGAAAAGCAACAATAGCGTAAAGTGTTAGTAACACATGTATGAAAGTGATCTACGAAGCCTCTCATCACTGCATAAAATTCCACTGTCCCAGCACACCCTATATAGCCATAAACGGTAAGATAAGGGAACAGTCGTGAATTCTAGCAACATGGCATAATGAAACTCAGAATATGCACATATATGATGGGAAATGTAAATAGAGAGAGGTTTAGTTCTTGGCTTGCAATTGCAACTTCGGGATTCAGCTTTTCGCTTTAGTTAGTATGTAACAAAATTGCCAATAGGGTAATTTGATTTCACATGTAACTCTCCCTGTAAAAATCTCTCATGTGACACATTTTAGAAAGAGAGATGTATTTGCAAAATATTAAAGGCAACATTTGCATTTCTTTTGATTAACAGACCGGAAAGATACTACCGAGGATCCAAACACTCTGCTCATCCTTAGTTACCAGAAGACTTGACCTAGTGAGGTAATTTCAGCAGTCATATCTGAGGCACTCCACCCAAATCCTCCTGTGGTTTTTTTTTTTTTTTTTTTTAAATTAACCATTTCTCACTGCTAACTATGAATTAACAATCATATAAATCAAGTTTAAAGGAGAGACATTTCCTAAGCCTCCCAACAGACAGCTGCAGCACTGCCCTTGCTATTGCCCCATCAGCTGAATGAAATTACCGAGATTCAGATGGACTTCACTGTGGCCACTCACAGCCTGGACGTGCACGGGAGCGTTTCCAATACTCTCTTGCAAAGGAAAGGTATGGGCACTGCCGGAGAGAAGCAGCTGAGTTATTCATGGCCAGAGAGACCCAAAAAGCCAGAACTGAGGCATGGTGTGAACTTAAAAATTCTGGTAAAGATACAGAGCATAGACACTTCTATGATATCAATATTAATTATGTTTAGAACTAAGAAAGATTAAAATACAAACCCTACAGATACCACACAACAAATTTTAAACCCCGCTGCTTATTATTTTAACCAACTAGAACAAAACAAAAGTAAGTGACGGTGCCTAAAGAGAACTGGAGCGCAGTAGCTCCAGCTCCAGCGCGGGCTGGCTCCCCACCTCCTGCCCGGTACCCCTGCCTCGCCGGGGAATCGTGGGCATGAGGAGAGTAGGCAAGAAGAGGAAGAAGAGGGAACGCTACAGAAGCGTTTCTGTTTGTTCTTTTTAAAGAGTATTTTTTTCATCTTTGCCAAAAACTTCTATTGAAAAAAAATTTTAAAAATCTTTTGTTACTCTTTAATTGAAATTCTTCACTGTGTTTTGACAACAACAGAACTCCGCTGCAGCATCTTTGGTATGTGCTCTGACTATTATTCTCTTAAGAAAACAAAGCCTTTGCAATGGTACAGTTTGTCTTGGATCATATAATTTTAAGGTTGAGATTAAAAGACATTGGTTGATATCAACCAGATCTGAAAGAGAGAGAGAAATCCAGAAATCTCACTGACGCCCTAAAACAGCTGGCCGAGTCGGACAGAGAGGGTGCACGTGTGGTGATACACGCCACATTTCTTGTAAAAGCTCCATGAGGGAAAGGCTGCATTGAGTCACATGGGAGATCCTTCAAACATAGGAAAAACCTTCAAAACTCAGGGACACAACCCCAATTTTAGGAAATCACACATCGCTGTTTCCATTTTCCATAGAGTAACGTAGAGATTGCTAAAGACAAACAGACAAAAATAATTCAAGACCCTCTCTCTCATGTCTTTGAAAAGTAGTGATGGTCAGAGTACAGCCCAATATCAAACTATTTACAGCTTCAGAAGTTAAAACCGGTGTTTCAGACTGACCCAAAACCACACGCACAAGGGCAGCGCACTCGGAAAAGTGCTACTTCACGCTCTCCGCAATGCCGCACACCGGGACCGCTGACCCCACGCTAGTTCAAGGCGGCACTGCCGGGCCAGCAGAGCTGAGCCCGGTGCAGCGGGAACACCAGCACCTGGGCCAGGTGTTTTCTAAAGATATTCCACTTGTTAAGATTGAGTTTAAATTTTAATTTCAAATTCAATTTCAAATTTTGGCAACCTATACCTAAATCTGATTTAAGCCACTGTAATAATTTCAGACAAATTAAATATTCAAGTAATACATTAAGTTTTAAAGAAAGCTAAACCACTGATGGAACTGTTGGAAATCACAGACATAGTGTTCACAAAGAGCATTTACTAAAAGTGTTAAGTGGTAAGCTTTCACAGTGGCTTAGAAATTATTTTTAATACCCCAACTAGTTTGTATTTAACTAGCTTCAGTACTTTGAATGTACTTTGTACATTCAAGGATGAGAAGTTTATCTGCCAATTATAAGAGGGCAAACCCCCACTAATTCTGAAATCCTGAAGAACAACATCAGTTCATTTCACTACTTACAAAACAGTACTTTTTCCTGGTTTTAAATGCAAAATTTTTCTTAAATTTTCCCTCTTTATCCAGTACACTGCAACAGTAAAAACAAGTGAAGATTTTGTGCATTAGATACCCGCTTTCGCCTACATGCGGTTTGACAGAGTAAATAAGAAACATGCTATTCATCAACTTGCAACTTCATAAAATGTCATGAAAACCTAAATAATCTGCATAAACGAAGGCTAAGTTATGTGCTTTAACAAAAGCAGAGCAAAGTAGTAAATCTGCCTGATTAGCAAAAGAAATACCAGTTTTACTACAACAACTCAACACTAGTAGCAAATCAAACATTTTAATAGATCGCAGCACAGTTATTTTCTCGACAGTTTGATTTCTCTAAATCCAAAACAAAATTACAATCAATTACTTGAAACAAGGGCTTCTGCGTGTTGATTAAATTGTTTTCACTTTGATCCACCCTGGGCCTAGCAGACATTTCTTTTGGTTTTAAGTACTCAAAGGTGTAAATTAAGGCTTGAAAGACCTCCTTAAAGCAACATCTATAATAAGCCTTGATATTCAAAGAGCAGTCCAATACTTTCAAAAGAAAAAGATTTTAAATAGGGTAGCAAAGGCATGCAGCAATAGGTGGTCTCTCTGTTTCTGGATGCAAGTCATTGAAAACAGATCCAAGGAAAGCCCTAGCAGGACATGCCCACATCCTGATGTGGTTGGTGCTTCTTCAGAGGTAAAACAGCCAGCACCAAACAAACGGTTAAGGAAGTTTAACTACTCTGTTCTAACAGCCATGTGACAGATGAGGAGCTCTTAGATGTTGGTATTCTGGAAAACTGTAACTTTGCTGCTGAACAAGAGAGTATCATTTATATGGTGATAGCATCTATTACAATTATTTGTACTGCGATGGCACTGGGGTCCCAACTGTGAATAAAAGCCCCAATGTGCTAAGCAAAAATATAATGTACTTGTAGTTTAAGGATAAAGGCAAATTCTGCAGGGAGATGTAACACAAGGAGCACAGAACCGCCCCAGCGAAGTGAACAGGGCAGCAAGAGGGGTAACGGGAAGCGACGGACACCCCACACCGTGTACAGAACTCTCAGCAACTGCATGTGTAGCAAGGCTGCTTCTGCTTCCCAGGTCAGCCTGAACCTCTCAAAGCCGCTAGTACTGAGCGCTGCTGACAAACACAGGTTTAAGCTCTTTGACGCAGGGGCAGCCAACCTCTGAGCATCCAATACAGCGGGCAGGTCCAGAGGCTACGCAGAACCGAAAGGAGAGGGTCCCCACAGAGGGCATCACTGCCCTGCTGCGAGGCGACGGCAAGGCTGCGTGCCACAAGTCTACTGATTACGCAGTGACAGGGCTCCCACTGGGATTTACGTAGAAAAAGAGAGAGATTCGTAATACCCTCTACGCATTCATCTTTACACTTGGGGAAATCAAATCAGCACTTGAAGAAAAAGAGCAGGCACTGAACAACGTACGGTACCTGCAAACTGCGTTCTCAAGTTCTCAGGTGTTGGAATTTGCTGTCCTGATAAAGTACTGCTTTCTAAATGAATTTTAACAGGTTGTCAAATATCCACAATTTATAAGCCTGATCTATTTTGCAATAGTTAATTTTGCAGCCTTATTTCCAGTGATTGATATTAACACACCACGGATCACAAAATTAGAAATACAGAGGTCAATATTTAGGCATTACCAATAATTAGAAAAAGCAGTCTTACCTTCTTCAGGTTTTGTTTTGGTTTTTTAAGTTTTTATCATTTAATTCTAATCCAGCAAACATTCAATATTTAAATAAAACACAAAATTGTATCCAGACTATAGTAATCTTCAAGCAATTACACTGAGAAAGAAGGAGAGAATAAGAGGGCAATTGCCACATAAAGTTGTCTATCTTAATCGTACCTGAAATTATTTTTGTATTCGGTATGCATTCAAACCTGATCTTTTTGTACTTCACTTCTATAATTCATATGCAGCAATGTCATACTTGCTCTCGCTTCTGCAGGCAAGCATTCCCCAAAAGTTCACTTTGGATATAATAAAATCTCAGCTCATAGACAATTAACTTGTACATCTCATCCAGAAGTTTATCTTTACAGTTCCTCCTCTGTATCCCTTCTGGAACATCAGTAAGAAACACCAATGACTACACCAGTCAGATTTTAATTACAAACAATGTCAGAAGAATAATAAAAGTTGTTCCCATTTGTACGGTAGCAAATAAGGAATCAATAATAACATAAAATATATAAAAAATCTCAGAAACCCCCTTCTGAGTTTAGGTTTCACTGTCTTACATACTTCAAAAACATGAAGGACCCTGAAAGATCAATACAACCCATAAGATACTAAGGTGCAGAAATCAAATTTTTTTTTTTTTTTTAATATGGTAAATTGTACGGTAGCAAACACTGAGATAAATCAAAAGGATCTTCATAAATGAAACAAAATATAAATCAAGCTTTCCTAAACCCTCCATATCTTCAGATAGGGAATGTGGTAAAAAGAATGCCAGAGAAATTGTTTTCTAATAGGCATTCAGGTTTTTCCTCATTTCAAGTAAAAACTTTTAATAAAGGAATGTGATGTCTACGGATTTATCTCTGGGCTTTTTCCCCCCCTACCTTTTTAAGGAGCTTTCTGAAAATTCACTTTGCGTTGAGTATCATTGGTTGGGGATGCCAAATGAAGAGGGCAGTACCCTTTGATCAGCAGATACAACCCTTTCGCTAGTTTTGGAAGGATTTTACTTATAGTAGCTCTAAAAATCTTTAGATCGCAGCACCAAAGTCTCATTTTGGATCATTCCTGGTTTGGAGACACTGGGGATTTGCGTTCTGCCAAGTCATTCCTTCTGTGAAGTAGCTGAGCTCAGACACTGGAGTCCCTCAGCAGAATGTTCATAAAAGGATCCAGCAAGACGGGATTGGCATCTAATCGCCACTCTGGCTCCATCAACTTGCTGTCGGATTCACTTTTATTCAGTTCAGTGCCTGAGAAATTTCCAAACAAGGCAGAATGAATCTGCCAAACCCTGATGTACATCCACACCACAAGGACGCTTACTGGACTGTTTCTAAGAGTGGGACACCATTTGGGAAAGCTAAGAAAACAACTCATTAGAGCACCAGGAGAAAATCCTTTTCTCCCAGGACACTGCTGTGCCATGTAATAGAAAATGCTATTAAACAAAAATGATCGACTGCAAATAAACACTGATAATTTAAGGAATAAAATATATCTTGCAGTTAAGAGACAATATAAATTACCATATGCAGACAACTAGTATGTCAAAAGGGCAGGGGGCTTGGTGCCCCACAAAAATAAAGCAGCAAATGCAGACAGACAGTTACGGATGGTATGTTTTGATTTTAGCAATAGAAATTCAAAATAATCCAAAATTGAGGATGTAATTGCCAAAAGGAACAAACAACACAGAAAAAGAATAATCAAGACTGGAGAAAAGGAGATTATCAAAGGCACCTGCTATCACAGGAATAGAAATGAGATCTTTAGAAGCCCTGAAGGACTCCTTATGGAAAAGAAACAAGAAAAGCTATTAAAAAAACCAAGAAAGTGATCATTACTGATTTGATGATTTTGGCACACAAACAGAGATGTACTAGAGATGGTAGAGACTGCCAAAGGGAACAAAAAAAAAAAGGGGGGAGGGGGGAGTGTCCTGTACTCATGTTGCCTATGCCATGCTAGACACTTCCCCATCTTTGCCGCCTGTATCCAAACCCCTGCAACCTGTTGGTTCTGCGGCAGCTGCATCACTCTCACATTTCACAGCTACAGTGCTCCAGGAAAACAAAGACACCAGGGTGTAAACGTCTCTGTGAGACTAATGCATCATCTTCTAAAAGATTTCCACCGATTGCGCTGTTGATGGCTCCAGCCCCAAGTCAGCGTTATTTCTTTATTCAGAGCAGAAAATGCACTGTATCAAAACAAAGCACGAGTTTCACTGTGCTCTTCCGCTCCGACCAGAGCGCTGTTTATTCCATCCTTCTCCCTTGCCCATGCACACTACAGACTACTTCAGTTGCCTCTCTAAAAGATTACATTCCCAGAATACGGGTTGATCAAACATATTGAATACAATACTGATTTCCACAAATTAAATAGGTATCTCTAAAACCTAACAGTTTCTGTAACAATTTTACTTACAGAACTTAAAATTCCCATAGAAGGAGGGTCCTGTTTGATGTTTGAATGCCCTACTGTAGGTATCTGAGATACAGCATAAATATCGTTTTAAAACAAACAGAAATTCTATACATTTCTACTCATTTGCAAGATGATCAAAACCAGTGAGAAGTTCTAAGGAGAGGACTTTAATTTTGTTCATTCACCCCCTGCATCTACCAACTCCTTGAGTTCATGCAGGAGCTCCCAAAGCCTTTTGAAAAACCAGCAGAACCCGCTGGGTAGGGATGGAGAGAGCACACATTATTTAATAACCAGAAACTACGTATGAGAGACCTTTCTAGTTTTATTTTTAGCACAACGTATCTGTTGGTCGAAAGACTGTATTTCAACATTGAGAGGAATGTAACGGGAAATTTATTTTAAGCATACAGTTCTAGCAGGTCATAAAGATTGTATCATTATCCTCCTTGGACAGTAATTGGCAATAAGAATAAATGTTCTTCTCTCAGTTTTTGTTTCATTGATGAGTTGTGAGGAAAGAGAAATGCTGTTCATCCAACATGCTGTTTATTTAATATTCAGCTTTCTTGAACTCTTCTTCTTATGCAAAGCACAAATGCTGATGATCAATTATTTTAGCAATCATAATTCAAGCTGAAATTTTACACTCTGTAAACATATTATCATGACCACTACATTATGCATTTGAAAAATTCAGTTGCAGCAACCCATACAAATGAACACACTGCATTAGGTTTACAGTAAAATTCTGTTCTGGCTAGACATACAAGGCTTTTTTTCATAACAGTAAAATGAATGAAGCACACATATATGCTGAGTATTTTTCTATGCGGTGTACAAATGCACACATTCATACACTAAAACATTCATACACTTGCTTTAACTGTTAAATAAAAATGAAAAATATTTATACTTATCTCTAACAAGAAGATATTTCAAATATTAGATTTTATGCTTTTAAAATTAAATTTTCAGATAAGAGAGAGAAGTCAAAGGAGAGCTGCTGTCATTTTTGTAGGAAAATTTCCTGTAAACTTCATCAGGTTGACAACAAGGAGAACCAAGTTTTCCCGAAGCAACCAGTAGATCTTTGGAAGCAATCTAGAACGCCCTCACACTTAATAGGTGGCCTAATACATCCCGAAATGTAAGTCTATAATTAAATAAAAACTTGCAAAATTCAGTTTAGACTTTCTATGAGAACACTTAATGCACATAGAATTGGGCTGTAATTAACACACATACTGCATTACATTTCACTGATAAGCCATAACTTTTCAAATCAGCGTTTCATGAATATGCTTAGCAAATAGTTTGACATTTAATGCTGCAAATAATAGTAAAAGGCTAAACAGGGAAAAAGCGGGCCTGTTGCTGAAGGAGGTGGATGATTTAGTGACAGCAGATGGAGATAAGGCTGAGGCTTATATCAGGGATTATTTGATACAACCTGACCCATGGGACCAGATGGGCTGCGTCCAAGGGTGCAGAAAGCCAATGCCATAGCAAGCCCACTATCGTGTTGGAAAGCTCGTGGAGATTGAGGGGGTCCTCGATGACTGCAAAAAGGCAGATCTTGTGCCATCTTTAAAAAAAGGGAGAGCAGTAGAGGCTATTACCCCAACTTTAGCAAGACTTGACACCGCCTGCCACAATGTTCATATATCCGGTCTGGGATGTTGCCATCTGGATGAGAGACCACCAGATGGGTAGAAACCCAGTTGGATGGTTGGTCTCCGTGGGCAGCGGTTAATGGGTTCTTCAGTTACTGACCCAGAGGCCAGTAACACGTGGGATACTGCAGCCATCTGTCCTGGGACCTGGCCTATTCAACGTCTCCATCAATGACTTAGAGAAAGCTAGGGAGTGCACTCTCATCAAGCTTCAGATGATACCGGTTCGGGAGGAACTAGCAGCTGCACTTGCGGGGAGGGCTGCCAACCAGAGGGACCAGGAACCTACTGCGATTCAGCAAGGACAAGCGCAGAGTGCTGCTCCGGGGAGGGGAGAGCCCTTGCATCACCCCAGGCTGGGACCCACAGCCAGGGAGCAGCTCTGCGGAGAAGAGCCTGCGGGTCTTGGCAGGCAGCAAGCTGAGCACCAGCCAGCGGCATTTTGTACTTGCTGGCCTTCTCAGTCTTACAATGGTTTATTCTCTCTATTCACTGCCTTTGGAGTATTTGACTTTGAAACCACAATAACATTATTTCGGCAGTTCTTTTATAAATTAAAGTAGCCCTGGTAGAAAGCGTGATGCCAGCACATCCATGTCCAGCAGGTACTGCTAGTTGCGGATTTTTTTGTTTCCAAAATGTGCACTCTGTCTTCAGAGAGAGCGAGTGCAGAGCCTTCAGCAAAATAACTGAAAACTGTGATTCCTGTGTCTGTAATTAAGCCACAACTGGCACTTTAAGGGGCATGTTCTACTGTGCATGCTGCAAAAGTAAATACTACGTGCATGAAAAATTGCCACATGGTGACTGCAATGAGCATCTATGCTCATTTTCCAAAGGAGTTCCTTGAATTTGTATTTAACTCTGACTCCTTATCAAGCATGTTAAAAATCAAGTAATTGCAAAGTCCCATAAATATAAGTCACTATTTGAATTTTCATTAATACAGTACTTAACATGCAAAACCAAATTAATTTATTTCCGCATGCAAAAATCTGAATGCGTTGGAGAGACAGCACATGCTCACACATGCTTGGAACTGAGCAAACCGTTACAAATTTACTGGAAAAATTGTATATTGGGCATATGTAATAGCCAATTTGTGAACACATAATTGCTATTTCTAACCCAAGCCAAAGCAAATCTATCCGAGAAACATGTTCATATAAACACATTATTTTATATATATGTATGTATATATGCACACACACACACTTTTAAATATTTTATATAGAAGCACATTTTGAAAGCATGAAAAACAAAGCATACTGGGGACATAAAGAGCCCTGCTTCGCTTCCCCAAGACGCAAGGCGAGCTAAGCACGTGCGCCCACACTGTAACCAATGCCCCCCCCCCAAGTTATCTTCTGCCGGGAAACAGAGCAGCAGCTGCACAAAGAGAAAGTTAGAGGTTAAACCCTGAGCATCCGGAGGGAAGAAAAAGAGGCAAGAAACTTTCACATGAATGTCTTCCCAAGCTTGAACAGCAGCCCTACCTTCAACCCATCCCATCTTGATAATATTCCAAGGTATGTTATAACATTCACCACATAAGCATACTGAACTAAGTGACATATTGTAATTGTACGAGCACAAGGCTTCTAACATTTATGTGGATAAAAATCAAGTTCAGAGTTGTTAAAAGGAATTCTCTTAAAAACTAAGGTGTAAACCACAGCCTGAGGTTCAAGTAGATTTAATTCGGCAGGGTGATGTTTATAGTGTTCCTAGAGTTTTGAAATACCTGCAAAATTCCTCTCTTTTCTCTTTAGCAATGCATCTGCTTAGTGTAAAATTTCTTCCCACAGTAAAACTCAATCTCCTAAGATAAAAAATGAAAAATATCATAAACATTCACAAATTAAGGTTTCAGAAAAGAACCTATGACATGTAACTGAGCAATACTTGGCAGACCACAACATACTCTCATATAATGATCACTTTGGAAGAAAAAAGGTTAAAGCATATAGTTGGAATGTTAGCTAAAAGGATGACATACACCATCATTCAATTGCCATTACTCTTCAACAGAGATCCTCTTAACTAAGCCTGCGCAATCAGAACATCTACTCCTCAAACAATCACAAAGGAAAGCGAGACCATTTTACTTCTTGAAGTCTTAGTGTACATTCCAGGGCTCCTGATACCTTAAGCAAATGGCAATAAAAACCAAAGGTATTCTTATTTTGAAGGTGTTTTCGTAGGCTTAGAGACTGTGATTGTAGATCTTCAAAATGCTTAAGTACACATATATACAAGATGCAAAACATCAGTGCCACTCATTAAAAACCCCACACTTTTTAAGTGGTCTATATGCCTCTACCTTTATACAGACTATAGATTTAACTACGTTATATCTAAATTTTGCAATTCTTTCTGCATAGCACTTCTAAAACATGGCCTATTTCGTCCATCCATACAACTAAAGTTCTTATCCAGACTTTCATTATCTCATGCCTGAGCTTATCCTGGTCCTGGCAAAAGCAAGCTTGCCCCACTCAGATCCACGTAGGATCCTTCTCAAAAGATCATTGTCTTTTGTCTTGCCACATCTCTTTGTATTCCTTCACCAGCTTCACTTTCTAATACCTCAAATATAACACACTTACCAGGCTTCTCTTTTAATAGCCAAGAAGGGCCTTTGCACTTTGCTTATCACTGATTTGGTACCAAAGAGCTAACTTCAGCTACCTTCAAACGGCTAATGATGCACTTGATATATTTTCTAATGAGCATCAGCATGCTTTCTCACATGGTGCTCATTATGAGAGGTGCTCCCAAATTCACAAGTCTCCTTTGAATCCCTTTTCAAAAGTCTCCCTTTCCATGTCAGCTACAAAAACTGTGTGTTCAGTAGCTCCAGGTGAATTTTTCTTCCATGAATATATATAATGGCTTTCTGAATTCACATAAACTTTTAGCATTACCATGTTCTGACACAAAGAATTCTGCAGGAATATTCTAGGAAAAAAATACCTAACTGTGTTTATTTTGGACATCACTTTCTAGTTTCATTTGATGCCTTTAGTCTTTGCATTACAGTAACAACAATCACTCCCTGATTACCTTCACCATAATGCTCTCGATTTTACAAACCTCTCCCATAACCTCACTCAGCTGTTGCTGGGTTCCTGCCACCCAAACTGGAGACTACTTGTCTGTTTAATGAAACTCTTCCGCTGCTGATTCTGACTACAGAGATGACCTTACTTGTGAACCCGAGCAGACACTTCACTAAGTTTCCAGTGAAGACTTAAAAAGAAATAAGCTTGTTTTCTCATTAGCAGGACAGGCTTTTGGAATCATTCTACCTCAAGGACATAAGATGCTGAATCCAGCGTACAAAGAAAGGTGTCAGCACTACTAATTTCTGCTGCCAGGAAAAGAGAGATGCTCCATATCTCCCATGGCAGCTGACAGGAAAGGACAGCGAGAGATACTGAAGACTCTAAAATCCTCCCTCAGCTTCTATGGTTATTCAGTCTCCACACCTTGTCTTACTACCGTGAAAGAAGAATTTGATTTTCTCTCAAGGGTTGAACTTTACTGAGGATGACAAGGTAGCTGTGATGAACCAGAAACCTGCAGGGAAGCCACAGACCTAGTTCCCGTGCACTTCGATAGCAGCTCTAATGCAACTATTGTTAGAGCCTAATCTGCCTCCTGGTCCAATTCCTTATTCTGCAAGAGCAGGAAAACAGTGATCCAGTTCCTGCTATAGGCAGCAAAAGGGAATGGCTGTGTAAGGAAGTTCAACATGCATGACTCCATTAATTCACTAGATGATACACATTCCCCATGATACACACAGCACAGCAGTTACATCCTAATAAATTAATATTTTTAACTTCAAGTCAACTTAAGTTGACTGAGACACAAACTAATGAGATTCTTCAGTACTGGTTTTCTTTCCTTTAAGCGTGAACCTCTAAGAACTTTGGTAAACACACTGAAAGGTTTTATGGTTTCACTGCTCTATGGTTAAATAATTTTATACCCTTTTCTGAGATATCCCACATCTGTTTAAAGCACTACTGCCTACTGAGTCACAGACATTTCCAAAGCCCTAGCCACACTTGACCACTCTTACTTTTCAGTCTCCAATAGAAGGTATTCTATAATCATTAACTATAGCATCAGGGAAAATAAAATCCATGCTGCCTCACTAAGTTAACATTGCACATTCAATAAAAATAATCACTTCATTCAAACAATTTTATCTTTGACATTTCCCATAGTTTCTCTTACTACACTTAGCCATTTTTTCATGTTTCTCTTAACAAGGCTTGCATGAGATGACCTAGTTTATTTGCACTCCTCCCAAACTGTGAAGTAGAATGTGTTAACATAAACCAAATGGTCCCAGTCATTTTGAAAGAAGCTTCTCCTCTGCCAGCTACTCACCCTCTGCCACCTCTGTCTACTACCTTGACACTTTCCAGCTATTTTTCCTCCCAGGCCTTTGCTGCCGTCTCCTTGTCCTCAAATCTTGCCATCCTGAATGCCTGATACCTCCCTGCTTTTTTTCCTGGGCTGGTGCCACTTTCTTCTCCCTCGCAGGCCAAGCCTTGCAACTCTGGGCAGTTGGGTTCCACTTTACAACCAGTTGCTCCTCACCTCTAATGTCACCAAACGCAGGAATCCGTAGCTCAAGCTCCTGTGAAGCCAAGGGCTGCTCATCAAGTGCACGGTGGCTGGCTCTGCCTGCTGTTTAAATGAATGCAGTTTACTTCCCAGCCATGCAATCGGCCAGCGAGCACAGCCCAGCAGACACCATCAGTTAACACGACCACTTCCCATCATGTGCCTGTAGAGAGCGACTGAATGCCCTGGGCATGGGAGAAAGCCCAGCTCGGATTTAGTGCCAAAACACAGAGGAGAGGTCAACATAACACTTATCCCACTGCTACACAGGAGAGCAAGAGCTTCATTGTCCAGTGAAGGTGTCAGTGCCATCCCTAGCATGCAGCATTACTCAGGTTACTATTTTCATCTTCGCTAAAGCAGTATCTATGGTAAGATAACAGCCCAAAAATTGCATAATATAACATGAGGGGAAAAAAAAAGCAAAAAAAAAGAAACAAACAAGTAGCAGCAGTGAGGAAAAGGCCTTTAAAACTTTTGTACTGTTGTGGCTTTGTTCTGCTATTCAGAAAAAAAATATTAAACAACCTTGCAATAAGCTGCCTGAAGCAAGCTATTTTCAAGTTTCCTCTAGTTTAATGACTACTCATTTCCTCACTCCAGAGGCATACCTATAAGTGCCACAGGCCATACAGGAGCAAACAAGCGCCTGTGGTAGTTAGGAGGAGAATATGCAGTGAACACTTGCCCATTAAGTGCAAACCTGAAGGACAGATTGCGAATTGCCAACAGGGGATCCAACGAGCAAATCATACAGAGCTGTAAGAGTCCGCCATTCACACAAAATAACGTTCATTTCTTTAAAATTACTTTAACTGCGCACTCCTATGTCAGAAGTTCACATCCAGAAAACATTGTGCAGTTTGTTTCTATATTAAGCAAACTCTTTCTCACTTATCCTCAAGTTTAGCGGAGGTTGTTTCAGCTGTTGTGAGGTTCCAGAGGACACCAGATAAACCCACAGGAGCCTGGAGTCTTAGAGCCTGGGACCACAGACTACCACCACGCTAAGAACACAACGGAACTATATCTAGTGTACATGACCCATGGTTGTGGCTGTAAAATACATCTCACCCAGCACCCTCATGAATAATAGATCAAATCCACAGCAGTAGATTGGTCCACTGTAGAAGGACTGCAAGGACAAACTTCAACATGTTTTTTCCTTTTATATCTGAACGGAGAAGGATACTAGAGAAATATGATGTCTTATTCCAGTACTGGCTACCAGAGACGGTATCTCCTTACACTTCGCGCTGCAGTAATTTGAGATTCTTACAACAACAAATACTGTTCCTTGAATCGCAAGGTTTTTTGCAACAGATGTAAGCTTTTTCCCATTCTCTCTGCAACCACACTGAGGACTCCAGCTGAACCAGGTCAAGGGCTCTTTCAGCTGAACGTGAAACACCACAGCAAACCGCCACACAAGACAAAGGGAGGAGCCGGTACAAAATTATGTTTCCACATTGAATTTGCACAAAAAAGACCAAAAGAAGCAGCTGTGATCTGGCATACGCCAGGTTTGATCAGACACTACCTCTCCTCCAAAGGCAGCATATTCATCATATCATGCCCTTGCCGATTTCCTGGAAATAAGACAGTCAAAAAGCACACTGCCAACTCACCCGTTAGCATGAACATGCAGCCCTAGCCTAAGTCTAGTTTTGTTTGGGTTTTTAGGTAACTTATCTAGTCTTCATATCAGACTAAAAACAGGACAGAGAATGCAGATGGGACTGTCGTTTTCCATTTGGCCATCTACTAAGGGCAACTGTTGCAGGAAGCTTGAACTGTAGGGTAGAGATTTGGGGTTCTTAAATACCTACCCTCTGAAACTGTACAGCTGTCTACAGTTGTTGTTCAAGATAACTAGAAAAAATACCAAAATCTTCTACCGCCACTCAAAGCTTACCATTTCCAGGAACACGCAGCTCAACAAAATGCAACAGAAATTCATCACTGCTCAAAAACTCACCCCGCCTCATACCTAACCACACGCTGCTGCACAAGACAGCCCGGAACCAGAAGTCACAAGCAAGGAAAACTAATTCTATCCCCTCCACACAAACACAGCGCTCTGTGTGCTGGTCTGCACAGGTCAAAGATTCAGAGTCCCTCCCGGTTACCACACTTCTCCACCCACTACTCTTCTCTTAATTCATTGGGTAAACTGACCCCACCAAGCCATAACTAAAAATTATAATTATGAAGATGACGATATAGGAGGAGAAATCTGGTCTCAATCAGTATTGAATTCTTGCGTTCTTGCTCATTGAGAAAGGAAGATAAATTTCATTCTAAAGTTTGCACAAATAACTGCAATCATCCAGCATGGCTTCCTGAGATTTTGCTTTCACTAGCATGATAAAAAAAAATGCATTTCCTAAATGAAATTAAAAAAATAAAGGAACACTCTAATGAACGGGAGCCCAAACTGCCATGGCAGGTAACCAAGATAACACAAGGTCACGTTGCAGGCTCTGAATCTGCACCGACTTCCATGCAGCTTGTTCCCCAATTTTTAGGGGAAGACCACCAAAAACCACTTGCCTTTACACAGAAGTATAACTCTGACCACACATTCTCTGAAGGATCACAATTGTAATGTGCCTAGGTCTGAAACTAGACATATAAATGAAAAATATGCTGTGATGAATATATGTATCAAATACAAAGCACCAGAAATTCTCTCCCACAAACACACACACTTATTTTAATCTTAAATAAATTGAAGCATGGTATTGCAACCATCAATACTACTGTTTAACTGGTTGGAGGCTGCTGTTGAATAATGCAACGCATTAGCTCCCAAATAGGATTACATTTTTTGCCTTAAAATTTCATTATTTTGTCCAGCTCAAGGATGAGGACAACGAGAAAACCTCCAAAATATCAAACAAAAATTGCCACCCCAACTTACTGTCTCCAGAACATACTCCAGAAACAGACTCCTCTACAACAGCAACTTTGTCTTACAGATTGTCTAAAATTCTGACAAATAGGAACCAATCTTACACACTGCTCTGATGGGGAAGATCACTCTAAAAATCCACTAGTCCATGCTAACAGTGAAACTACAGCGTATCCTGTATACCTATGTCACCCAATGTCACCTAGAAATTAATATGGTGAATTAATTTAAGCAAATATTCCCCTAGCTCTCAACAGTTTTCAGTGAAACCATTATATGTGCTTCTCAACTGAGTCCACTGTGAGCAAACATGTGCTGAGAACTTACCTCTCCCTCCCCACTTTGAAACCTGTGCACTGCACGTTACTTAAGTAACCATCCTGGACCATTCATTCTCAACTAAAAAAACCCTGAAACTGGCTATTAAACAGACACACCCACTGCAATCCAAAAGGACAAAAAGTAATTTCCTTCAATTGTGGTATAGAGATAAGGTACAAGTAAGAAAACACTCAAATACAGTTTAGTTTAATGAAAGTAAAATGTTTCACATATCCTCCAGCAATAACCCCCAAAAGATCAATCTTCACAGCCTTTACTTCAATAGTTTCTCACTCCAGGGCCATTCCCAAAGCCAATTCAATTCTTCCCATGAGCTGTCTTCCCTTCAATGATACCTACCCTCTCCATGCTTAAAATGTACGCCAGTTTGTATTTCTGTCAATTCCAGCCTGACCTGCTCGCGAAACATAAGAACCTGTCTCTTATCAGATCTGTCCACAAGCCACCCAAACTATTACAAGATTTTCTCCCAGTAAAGGCTGGGATCAAAGCCAATCGCACTGTCAGCATGAACTTGGACACAAAGGAAGTCAGTACAAGATGGGACTTCTCAAGCTATGAAGTACATCTCATCACCACGAGCGATAAATGAAAACAGAAGTCCTTTCTCCTCTGGGAGCCACTTATTTTCATAGGAAGTGAAGTCGGATTTTAAAAGATCAATTGTTCTGGGTCACAGTCAGATCTACACTTCAATACATGTAAGACGATTAATATCAGTTGAGGACAAGACATTATTTTGAGCTTCAGAAAACAGCGATGCGAAGAAACTGGACCTGGAGATACCCGAGAAAGGCATAGATCTGGCTATGTTTAATGTCTTGCCTACGACCAGGGTCCTAAAGAGCCTTCCTTACTCCTCTGTGTATCAAAATCCGAGTTAAGAGTTTGCTGCGTAACTCAAACCTCACCTCGACGGTCTGATTTTGGATTCTTCCTCGTTGAGCATGGGGGATCGGAGCTGCAGCCCTGCCCGACACCAAACAGGAGTCAATGAGCTTTCTGACCCCAGCACAGTTACCGATTTAAACCATCTGAGGCCTTAAATCTAGGCAGCGAGGAGAATAGTATTCTCTTCTCTTGGCGTTTCTAAAATCCTCACGGTGGCATTACTAGAAAGACAGTCTGGGTCACGTTTCTAATGCAAAGGTCGCTCCGGTTGCTTGACCCAAGTTGCCGCTAACCTTCACGCAGAACAGAGTGAAAGCAAGACGCAGGCAAAGGGAGCTGAAAAACACCGTTACGAGGACTCCGCTTAGGCACACTGATGAGAGTCCAGGCATATTAATTACACCATGCTTATATTTCCATACTATTTAAATAATTATTTGCATATAATTTATTTCAATTATTTGCATGCCTATCATAGGAGTTGGGACATTTTATTAAAAGGTAAAATAAATAGTATTTCACACAAAGCAATTTTATAGGAACCTTGCAGTGAATTAATTATAAGTCAATATAATGAACCACAGGATAAAAATTACCCCATAAATAATGAAGTACCTCAGACTTCCCAGGCCACCGCCATTCCAGTAATCATACTGGTTCACTAAATACTATAATAATTTCCACCATTCAAATTAAACAGAATGCAGCTATTTCATTTACACACACACAAATCAGTATCTCTGTCCACAGAACATCAAAGCAGACATCCAGCCTGCAGTCAGGAAGTCACCGAGTTTTCTGGTACATTTGGACAGCATTCAAAATGTTACAATTTTTCCACCTCAAAATACACATTGTAAAAATGTATCTTTTGGGAAAAAAAAAAGTTCAAGCTAGAACGATGCAGGGATCAAAAAAATTCTTGCCCTGCTCCTCCTGCTTGAGTTGTTCACAATCGATTTTTATTATAAAATTTCTAACAATAACCTTAAAAAAAAAAATCACACCAACAGTGGGGTCAAAACATAGAAATTGGTGGATGCTCCACAGAGAATCTACTTTGGTATTAGACTTGGATAGAGCTGAATGGGTTGGGGGAGCTGGTTGTTAAACTGGAAATGGGTGAAGAATGGGTTTTTACTGAGGAAAGCCAACATGCGAGGGGGAAGGGACAGGTGTTGAGTTAACCTTACTACCATCAAAACCGATTTTGCTCAGGCAGTAAGGAGAAGCTTGAATGCAAAACAGCGCAGCATTATTCTGTGTTTTTTGCTAAACAAGCAAAAAAATCCTCAATACAAATTCATGAGATGAGCGATAGGTGGTGGTCAACAGAATAACTTGCAAATTTCAAGAGACAAATACAGCAGATAAACGTCTAGCAGTATAACCTGAGGACAAGACATGAGAAACTATGAAAGAAAATGACTTAGGTATATCTTAGGGTAAAAAAACAAAACAAAGCAGTGATAAGAGTAAGAACTCTACCAAACCAGTCTGAAGTATACCTGATATAATTTCTAAGTTTGTCTTAATTTCAACCAACTTTTTAATATCAAAGAGAAATACTGGTATCTGTTTGTGGAACTACACTATGTGGCACTTGCACCTTCTATTTTTCTCTTGCTTCAATTGGTAAAACCATTGATCCTGCAAGAACACGTGCTCTGTCACACAGGGATCACTAATACCTCGTTTAGGTCACCAGTGACCAATTTTGGCAGAAGAGATTTCTGCCTGTATTTTCCAGTGAAAGTAGATTCATCATGTTCTTCAATATACTGGGATTTTATTTGCTCATGTTTAACAGCTTGACAGCATAGACAGGTAAGAAATTACTCTTTTACTTTTGGATTTAAATCTAGACTATGACTCAGTTCCTTAGTAGCTTAGAACTGCACTACACAAAAAGAGCGCTTTTTTTTTCTTTTGAGAATTTTATTGAGATGCATTCACTGTTTAAAATACAAAAAAAAAAAACAAAAAAACCACCACCAAAAAAACCCAACTCCCGCTGTACCTTAAGCATTAACGGTCTTTCAAGACCAAATCCTGCAGATGTGTAAGGAGGAGACATAAAAGTCTTCTACAATTTGGGAATCCCCCTACAACTGATGCAACAGTACAGGGAGCTCCGCACTGTTGGGACAATGCTTGTTCTGCAGATGCAGCTCTCACTACCGCCAGTCCAATATATACTCACCACCTAAAGGAAAAGCGCAGTTAATGGCCTGATGCAAGGATTTCAGTAGTCATGTTTATTCTGTCATGCCCTTTCAACAAGCATAAGCAGATAAAATCCTAAAACATTGAATATTGTTATGCAACTACCTCCTTGTGAAAATATATTCGAAAAACTCTCCCATCATTTGATTTCCACTGCTCATTTCATTTGCCTTGCTTCTACCCATCACTCCACTACTTTCCTTCCTAGCTCCAGGATTTATTAACTTGAGTAAAAGTGATTTCAGTATTTCTACTAAAGCAATACTCAGCAGATGTCTAGCATCTATATTTATACAACTCTAGGACTGGTAATAAACATGATTTTTGTATTGCCACACTACATTTTTTAATGAGACATCATTCCTTGTCTCTGTTTACCAAGAACTACGTTGGCCACAACCGAGTACTTATCCCAGATTATTACACCACATAATAAGAGTTTGGAAGGCTGAATGGAAACTTCTCATTATATATGAAGGAACGCTTAATGGCTAAGGATTGGGGTTATTCTCCCTGTGCCTATGGACAGCAGGGCTACTCAGACGTACGCAGGAAGGTATCTAAGCGGAGGGAGATGCCTGGGAAGGCATTAGGTGTAAACGCTCAGACTTTAGAGTTTATTTCCATGCAGAACCCAACCACACTGACTTTCACAGGACTGTGCCAAAGACGTTTGTCCAAGACTGAGTGTGTGGTTCCTAGATGACGTCAGATGTCCAGGCAGCCAGCCAACTTCCTATGGAAGTGATTTCAATATTGCTTAAGTTCAATCTAATTGTATTTATCATATGATTACTTATGTAACGAGCCAGCAGCTTGCATAGGTAGCCTGTATTTTTTAATCTAATAAAATAAAATATGTTTTGAAAATACAGAGAAAGAGATAGATTGAGGTAAACAGAAATCATATTCAAATGTCTTCCTCTTAAGCCACTTATTCCAGAAAGGAACAGATGTTAGCCAAGACAAATTCCATCCTTGCTCAACTGGGACTTAGACAGCCTAAGATGCAAAGCAGAGTATTTTCTCACCTGCAAATTTACAATTGTTCCATACCCATAATTATACCCTAAATGTAAAGTCTTGCCCCTTCTACTCATGCTTCATAATAGGTTCTCACTGCCCCAAGGCTTTTCACAAAACTTGTTCATTTTTTCCCTTTGAGACCTTTCTCTTAGAACTTTTCTGTAACTTACAAAAAACTCCATCCAACCAACCAAAAAGCCAAACAAATCTGAAGACAGTTACGCTACAGGTTACTGAAATGACCGTTCCTCTTCCCGGACAATGTAATATCAGTACTTCCATGCGCACCTTCAGGTCTCTGCATCCATTCACCTACTGCCTCATTTTTTTACTGACGTTATAACTGCACACGATAAGCACAACTAAGCCCTGTTGTGTGACCAGAACGCTGATAGATCACTGTCCCACAGGCAAAAAGCAGTGCCACATCAGGTGGCAGTATTCTGTAATGCACTCATGATCATAAAATAGTTGATTGTTAACAAACAGTAACAGGAAGCTGGTGAAGTTCCTACCATGTTAAAGCAGGGTACTGAACTTAATGCATTCATGTAATCAGTGCTCAGAGCATTCAGAGATTAATATGCTCCGAGATATGCTTAGAAGAGAAAGAAACAGAATTAATGCAACTCCTCCCCTTCCTCTATACTCTTTCGGCCCCAGTCTCCTCTCCCAGCCCTCAAAAAGGAAATATGCATTCACAACACCCCAGTTCAGATTTCAGATTCTGGCAGAGTGTTTCCAAGGTCTTTGCTGTCCTTTCTGATCATCCCTCTCTCCTAAATAACAGCTCAGAAGTTCAGTGACAAACAACAACAGGAGAAGGACGGCAGAAAAGGCTCTGTCCTTCAGCAGTGCCTTCAGGATTCACCATATGTCTGAAGGACTATAATAACCATAATCAGATTCCCTTTCTGTTCACTGCAATCTCACAACTTTTCCATGGAAATCTCCAATTTCGTTCCGAAAATTAAATTTGGACCATTCTCTAAAAATCTAAATACAGCAGACAAAAAATAAAAATAATAAAAAAAAAAACAAAACAAAAAAAAGCAAACCACCCCACAATGAATCTTTTCCTCTGTGGTATTTTTTGCACAGGAGATATTTTCAGTAGTGTTAATCACTCATCACTATGAAGTATATTCTGCAACAAAGTGTTTGAAAGCATTCTGAAATTCTGGAGAAAATGCATGGGAAGTGTCCATCCAGGTAAGCAATGCATTAAGTTAGAGTTCTTTATTATACCAGCCAATGTTTAAGAACCTCAATCCTTTCACCTTCACCAAAAAACGTTTTGTCATAATTTGTTATGTCACAGATGTTAGATGAACATTAACATATTTTATGTCAAAGCTTATTCTGCTATCTTTAACACTTTTGCTTGTGTACCAATTAGTGCTATTTTGTCATTTATAGCTTTTTAATATCACACACAACCCCTCTACAATAAGTGATTCACTAGCCTGGACAGTGTATGGTATTAGAAATGCAAAAATTAAGGTTTTATAGAATAGCCCCAATACAAAAAAAAAACCAAAACAAAACAAAAGAAAAACAAAAATATCCCCATCCCTGACACAAAGGTCATATCTTTGCCAAACTTCAAGTACATGTTCTTAAACAGGAAATAAAACTATTCAAGAAAACTTTTTAATAGGTAAAAAACCTCCAACTTACTAGTTTTCCTTGTTGTTGTTATCATCACAACAGCTGACCTATTCCAGCTAATTTGGCAAGAACAGGGAGTCTATTTGATACAAACCTTATCATGAAATATTTCAGCCTACTTACAAAAAAATAAATGTGATCCAATTTCCCAAGCTTAGTTGTTTTTACAAAGCTTTTCCCCATTGCAACCACATTTCCATTGGGATCATAACCTAAGCAATCACATGAAGAACTGAATTTCTGTGAGGGCCATGACCCTACTTGAAGCTTCCTTTGCCCCATCCCAAGTCACCACCTCTCACTGGGAAAGCCCTGCTACGGGGGCAGAGGGATGGACAACCCCACGCACAGGAGAGCCCAATATTCTCCATTTAAAACATCAGGGAACAAAGAGTATTTTCAAGTTTTGTCGATGACTGCCAAATCAAAGTCCCAGACAAAAGCAAACCTGAAAAGAGTAGGCACCAAGGTCTACAACTCCGGACTGGCTTTTACGCATGGAAAACGCGAGTTGTGACAAGCCTTATTTTGGAAAATTCTAACACAAATCGCCACCTCTAGTTGAGCCTGTCTTCAGCCACTTGCAGTTATTTTGGTGTTGCCAATGTTTATGCATGGAGTGACTCACACATATATTTATTGTATGATTCTCCTGGTAAAGTAGTATAAATAATCTCTATATAGTGGAACCATCTTTTATAATAAGCATCAATAAATAGGGCCTTACAGTATTCCACATGATGAAAATAGGATATCAGATCCAAATACTGTGCTTTTTAAATACTTCTTGGCTAAGTAAGATGTTAAGAAAAATAGGCCATGAATATAACCTAGAAATCCTGAATGGCCTCACAACACAGCAGTCACACAAAGGATGCTTCACAGGTAAACACACAACAGCAAGCATTTCAAAAATTGTCCAGTTTGGTTTATAATTATTTTGTTAATCCGTATTTTGCTTCTGACTTAGCATATTTTGGGACCACAGTTATGCAGCAAAAAAAAAAAAAAAGATGTCATTTTTAGCAATTTATAACCACACAGATACACTCTTCTTAAGAGCAGGCCTAAGGCTGTATGCACAGATCCAACTCTGCTTTTTCCGCATATACATTATGCAATGCGATGTGATAAATATGTAACCATGAAGTCACACACTATATTGCAAATAGGATACAGTACTCTTCAGTGACCCAGGAGAAGGCAGGCTACACCATGTTCTACCTGTGATTCTTCCCCCCTCCCATTTCATTTTCATAATGGTCCAGCACTTATTTTGCAGACCTTTTATACCGTCTCCTCTCTAAGGTATGTAAATAATTTAGTCAACAGTAATGCATTATACAATTTATTTTCAGCCAACAGCACAGCCCTCGTTAGGTGCAATTCATGGGAAGGAGCAGTTAATTATGGTAATTCATCTGCAGACCTAGGTGAGCAATTTCACTGTTATTCTGCTATCCTACTTAATATGCATATGCTGTATAAGAGCAGTTAAATGGCAACTTTCAAAACTGACATCCCAAGCCCTGATTCTATGACGAGCTCTGAACCCGGGTTTTAACGCAGAGCTACAGTAAACGCTGCTTCTGGGAGGCAAAGGAGTCCATTTACACAAAACAACTTGCAAGATCAGGGTTTAAGGTAGTCTACTGAATAAACCTCTACAAGATCCTAGAAATAATTCTATGCTATTGTATCGCACTATTTGTGGAATGGTATGTGATCACATAATTAGAGATCATATAGTACATTCACACAAAGAATACTTTAGGGCTTGCTGGGGAGTTGGGGGGGGGGGGGGCGGGGAGCTCTTTTAAAAAAGAAAATTACATTATCTGGAAATTCAGAGCTAATATCCACAACTCAGAAATGCTATCAGAGAGCTTTTCCTTCACAAACTTTAGAGGAATACATTTCAGGTCTGATTGCTGCCTAAGGAAGAATTAGTTCCAAACAAAACCAGTTGAAGTTTTCAGTCATTAATATGTTAAAAGTCTAAACAAAGTATTTCAGAAAAGAATCTGAAATATGTGTCAATATTAAAAAAAAAAAAAAAATTTCTATAACTGCAGCTCTAGGACTGCAATGACAGGGAGCAAAGACGGCATTTGGTTCAACGCCAACACTGAAAGAAGCGCTCTGGACAGCTGCAAGAAAAATACCATCGGTTTGATAGCTAAATCAGAAGAGAGGAGTAAATGAAGGGCAGGCCCCAACTAGATGCAGGAGCGTGGCAGTTTCCTGGAGAAGCGCTGTGCTCGAGCTCATACCAGCTACCCCTCTGTTCCGGGGAAGGCTCCAGCCTCTTCTCCTGCTAACTGGGCCCGGAGGCCGTCTGCACTGTCCTCCCCGTGAAACTTCCTTTGGGGCAGCTCAAGCAGCAGCACCATCACCAGCCTGACCCAGCACCCGCTTCCCTGGGCGTCTCGGCACATGCCTTTCAGCAGCCTTGAAAGAAGAGTCCTTGAGCTTGGGGCTCTTCTTCACTGCATCTTGACTCCACCCTCTGTAGCTTGTCTGCAGACTTCAGAAACCGATTGCTAAATGATCCAGCTTGCATAACTGTGAAGAGCATACAACGACCCAAGGGCAGCCTTCTGCCAAATCCCTGCCCTCCCGCGTGAGGCACGTTAAATAGCGCAAAAATCACTGAAGCTCCACTGGCTTTGGAGAACAGGCAGCCAACTCAGACAGGTTTGTATGTGCAGCACTGGTCTTCAGCCATAAACCAAGCCTAGAAACCTGCAAACCCCCTCTCAATTAAAAGCTTAAAGTCGTAATAACTTTAGATAGTCACTGCTTTAACGATAGAAGGCACAGAATTTTTACATGAACGTCTTGAAGGTCTCAGTGGAGCACAGGTCCAAGATGCACACGCACAGACAGGCATTCAGACACTTTTAATTTTAACCTTATACGCTTTGATATAGCCGCAGGACTAAAACATTAGTGGTCTCTAGCTTGTTTATGACTGATTACATATGCTAGAATGTGTTTTGCCAAAACTCATAGCTAAAATAAAAACCAGCATTCAAACAGCTTTCATAAACCAAATAAACAACACATTGCAAATATTTAAGACTTCCAAGCAAAGGCCACTTCCGAAAATTTCAACATTTAAACTGGCAACAAAGCATTTCAGACACTGAAACAAATGACTGGCTAAAAAACGCCACTCCGTCGTCATCATTTTAAACGGTTCATTTTTCTGTTCTCCTGAAACATGCATGGCACTCAAGTTATAACTGAACAAATGTACATATCCCTAGCTATTTAAAACAAAAAAAATTGGAAACATTAAATTTAAATCTTTTTGCTTAACCCAAGACTAGAAAACTGTCAGCCCCGAAAATTAGTTTCGCAGAGCCTTAATGCATCTGAAAATGGCTTACTTGCTAAACATGACAAGCAAATTCCGAAATAAAGGGAAACCCTTTCCCTCCACACGCACACTAATATTTTTCTTTCCTGAAGGTTGGATCATTTCCAGAGAACCTGAATTGACTTCAATGGAACCATAATATATTTCTTGTGAAGAACATGCAGACTGCCTCAGAATACAAGAAAATAGTTCAACTAAGAAAGGGCTTCACACAGCTCTTCTAAAAATACCCAAGGATCACACTTAAAAGTGATTTTTTTTTTTTTTAACAATTATAGCTTGACTACACCAACAGCTATATCTGCTGATATATAGATATGTATTACACTAAAGAGGAATGAGAGACTTTCTTTCTGGAGTCATTCCAAAAAAAAATGTGAACGCACTGTAAATTCACGCTTTTAACTTCAAGCCATGCTACCTAGCGAGTGTAAATACATTCTTGTAAAGTTTAAGGGATTTATTAAAGTGTAGCAGGATTTTCTTTTTAAATTAACCAGAGGATACTTCTCAGTGTAGAGTATGGTGAAAATAAGAAAAGTCACAATATAAAAGCATGATTTACAATAGCAAAACACAGATGTGTACAACTTTAAGTACTATTCCCAAACTGAAGATTTCCCAAAATTAAAACACTCCCTAAAATTTCATTTTCCAGCAGATGAAAAATATCCAAACAACATATGAAAACAAGACAATGTCACAGAAAGCATGTGCTCATCAGTATTGCAAGCACAACTGTGCTCGCCAGGACTGCGATGTGCTTTAGGAGACACCTACACCGCTGGGGAAAACTCTCACCAGAAAGCAACGTCCTGTGTTAGGACTGCACGTCTTGCATAAGCGTTTCTCACGACAAGACCTGCAATGCTCTATCTGCCCGGGGCACGCAGCTCTGACAAGGAAAATACCCCAAGTTCTTAGTAAAGGGCATAAAAAAAGATTTTCACACAAGCTTGTAAATTTGCTTAACTATAAATTTATAAACAAGACTCATTTAGGAAATTATTAAGGAAGACGTGCCCAAGTGAAATTGTAAGCACGTGACAAAGATCATGTCACCACTTATGTCTACTTTATACATGGACAAATCCAAGCATTCAAGACAGTATGAGTAATGCGATCACTACACACAGAAAGGTTGGTGTCAGACTGGCTTAGTTATGAGCTGGCCCACTGCAGCCTGCAAAGATTTTGTCTGGTAGCAAAGCTAAGAAGTTCATGGCCCATCCTCACCTATTATAGATAGGTTCATTTCTATGGATAAGCTATAGTTTACCACCACCTTCATGGTAACAATGCAGGCATTTGTGGAGTCATGCTGTAAACTGGTTCAGCAAAACCACTTGGATTTTAATATCCCTCCAAAATAGCAGTAGATTTTAATGCAATCCTTCCAGAGATGATGTTTGTAGGACAAATAAACCACTGTATCGGCACAGCGGAGGAGTCAATAAACCATGGCAGAGGATAGAAACTTTCTTTCCAGAGAAGTTCACAGAGCTCCACCTGTAGCTTTTGTTCTGTGTCCCCCATCAGCTTAGGGGTCCCACCACCCCCACTCCCACCTCTGCCGCTGGGACAAGCAGCTGCTTGCGTAGCTCTGAAACCCATCCCTGAAGCGGCTCCACCAGAGAAGTTCAGCCTTTTCCCCTCCCCTGAAGAGCTGCCAGGGTCTGGAAAAAGCGCAGGAATCTTAAAACTTCATATAAGGTTGCATTTCCATGTCACTAAGGACACAAACATGCCTAGCTTTAAGAACCCTGTAGTCTGATTTCAGCGTGATTCTTCATCATGTATGGGCACTATCAGCAAATATTTCCAATGTGAAGGACCATGTTTTGTACAATATAAAAGAAAAACTAGAAGACAAGCACAAAACCTACAAACACAAAAGAAGCACTTGCCTAAACTAAAAACTCCAAGTAAGGAGGGGCTGAAAAATAAAACAAAAGCCCCTTTACACTGCTACGCAGCCTTTCACCAGAAGATCTCAGGGTACTGAACTGGTCTGAAAAAACTGCTGTGAAGTATTAAATCACTGGTGCATGAGTAAATTTGTTAATCCATTTGCTAAGGTCACACAGTGGCAGAAACAGCAGATAATCCTGACACCAGCTTTCTGTCCTAATCATTATGTGGACAGAAAATCTTCAGTGATGTAAACTGAAAATAAAGTAAATACAGTTATCTGTTACATACAGATATATTAGGTCAACCCAGAAAAGCAAAATTGTGGGTGTGGGGAGCGGAGATGTGTCTCTGGGGATTCACCGCAGATCTAGACAAGCCTATAAAAATTTAGAGGGAAAATTTATAACCAAAAAGTAATTCCATAGTTCCCTCTATTCAAGCAGTCCCTGTGCAGGGACTGTGTAGACAAACTGCAGCAGTACTCAAAAAAACAGTCTGAAAACCTTGAACAGTAACCCACAGGATATATTCCATTACTGTATAGTACCCACATTAGGATGCCAAAAGTTTGCCATTCATTCTGTATTGAAGTTAAAGCAGTATTTTACAGATTGTGCCTGTAAGGCACCAAAACTGGGGAAGTCATCTAATATCAGAGGGCAGACAGACACACACACAGCTGATATTGTCGACACACAGTCAAGAGAGCTATGACAATTTCTACCAGCTTTAGTGCTATTTCATATTAAAGTATCCTGGTAATACCCGCTACGGAGCTCTGACAATTCAAGACCATTTTGGTGCATGCTCTTGTATTGGTATAAAATACACTGCAAGCACCAGTTTCTGAAGAGGAAAAAGCAAAACTATGAGCTGACAAAAGAGAAAAACGTATTCTACGAATTAAAAATACTGAACCAGACAATGAGCTACATTGGCATTATTAAGATGTACTAAAACCAACAACATAATAAAATCACTGTAGGCAGGGAAGACTAATCTTTCTGTTCTTCCTTGGGCAATACTCACAGCAACTTCAATGAGATTCTCCCCCAGATATGGCTGGATGACTACATCCACAGCCTCCACATGCCAAGTTTGCTCCTGCAGCCAGTCTCTGTCGCATCCATCTTAGTTACACTACACATATCCTGACTACAGGAATTTATACGCAGCAAGAGTAATGTAGAGGTGATCCACAAAACAGACTTCAGCAGAGATGAGGTTCACTATTATCACCTCAAGTGTCAACAGTTCTGCGGTAAAGGCCTTATATTTGAAAGACTTTCAAGCAAAAATCTTTTACTGACTTTCTCAAAAAGCACATCTTGCGTTCCCTCTGTCCCAAGCACATCTACTTCAGTACTTCAGAGACAGAATACAAGCCTGCTATCCCCTGCGCAACAAGGTATGAGAGTTTATGAAGCATTATTCTTGTCTGTTTATTTTCTTAGGTTCTGGACAACAAGACACCAAATAAAAATGGTGCTTAAATATCAAGCAACAGAGTATTTCATATATTACGCAGTTTCTAAATGTGAACTCTTTAAAGATGATCTTTCAACCCCAAAGTTGCAATTCCGCACACTCATCTGTGCAGCCAGGACAAAGGCGCCTGTACGCACGTACCAGCTCGCGGTCTCAAAGCGGTGTTTGTTCACCCAGAACAATGGGGCATGTGACTTGTCAACACTACCCACAATAAAAACAATAAGATAAGGCTGCCACTGATTTCACGATGACTGACTTTGTTTTTACTAATTTTAAGTCACAGCGTCAATAAAAATTTATTGCATAAAATCCCTTGCTTTAAAAAGCCCAAAGCTAACCTCACAGTGCGCTGAGGTTTTCACTCAAACTTCCTCAGCTTTTTGCATCTGTACTAAACACTCACGCCGACTCCCCCCAAAGCCTCCCTCTGACTTCATCAATCAATGTTTTATGCCTAAAACCAAGATATTTTTATCAAATACAGGCACTGCCAAAATTTGTCCACTCCGTCTCCTGCCCTGCGTGCCTGTCCCAGCTACCCCTCTGCCCGGGGGCAGGCCCCTCGCTCACCTCTGCTCGGTGCCCCGCTGCCAGCGGCGCAGCCTGCAAAATGAGACTTCCTCAGCAGTCCCGCAGGTTTCACTCCACCAGGGACCAGGGCTGCACCATCCAAACCCGTCTAACCTCTCTGGTTCAAGAAGGCTATATAGGATCAAGTCCTATATGTAAACTCATCTGAAGTTAGGAGAAAGGGGAAGAAAGTAGAGAAAACCCAGAGAACAGAAACAAAAAGGCACCAATTTGGTTTAAAGAACTGACAAAAGAACAGATAGGGAGAATGCAAAAGAAAGTCCAAAATGACAAAAAGAAGGGAGAAAGCCCAGGGGGAAGAAAAACGGGTGGGGGGAGATTAGAAAATCAAATAAAGCCTTAGGAAGGGATAATAATAAAATGATGCAAATTGTCAGGACTGAGACAAAACACTCCGCTACATCACATTAATTTGCCACAACCACGCTACAGCACGGACAAGGAAGCAGTGCCAAGCAGAGGAGAGGGCATGACCATACTGACCGTTGGAAGGGGTTAATTTTAGAAAGAAAAAAGCAGTACAATCTTGCATCACTTGTGTTTAATTACACAGAGGAGGGCATGGGGGGTTATTTTAATCACACAGAACAGCAGTAGGCCCAACAGCACCAGACTAACAAATAAAAGTAGGCAGCAATAGGTACATGGAAGTACATTACAGTTCCAAACTTTCACCATTTACAGCAACGTTAATGCAAATGAAATCTGACTAATCTGATCTCTGAACATGTGTTTTTAAAAACAGTGCATTTCTTTCTTTTCACCTTGAAAAAGCTCGGTTCCGCAAGCGGGTAGTTACAAACCACAGCTGGGAAAGTGCGAAGCATATAAAGCACGCAAATCAGATTTTACATATTCTAACACCACCAATGCAGCTTTCTGGAGCTCCTTAGCGATGTCCAACATACATGAGCCTTGCTGCTGGCAGTCTCGGCAATTTAAAACAATGGAGAATCTCAGCCTACATAATGGACGTATTCTTAGCCGGAGTCTGACACTGCATTTCACATACCCTCCGAGTATCTCATACGAAGTCATCCATAGCGTCAAAGAGCGAGTCAAAACACGTCAAAAGTGTTTCCCCTGGCTACCTCTGAAAGTTTCCATCCCTTTATCCTTCATATAATTTTAAAAATTCTTCTTAGCATTTCTGTCAATACACACAGGATCTTTAAAAGTCTAGTTTTGTGCCCCGGTACATACAAGCAACCGGTCTCTCTCTAACACGGGACCCAGGCAGGGGGACGACGAGAGGAGACTAATGGGAATATTCAGTTTGATGCTTCCACAAGCAGCCCACAGAATCACACAGAGAGCAGAGGGTTCATTTTTAGGACATAAGCAACGTCCATCTATTTTACCAGAAAGTAATATATCTGAGGGGGCTGCAGTGCCCAAGCACCTCAACAGGATGACCGAATGGTCAAGGAGACTTTTTGTTTGTTTTTAATGGAACTCTTAGAACTTAATTTCTAATGTATTTAGTGTGTACTATATGTACTGTAAGAAAGAATATTACAAAGGACCTTGATGAACTAGAAATAAATAATCTATATCAAAACAACCTTGCATGTGTAGACAGTAGAGGAACCAACTAACACGGACTTTGCCAACAGTAAGATAAACACATTGATATTTCTAATGTAATCAATAGCCCTTCAGAATCTGCCCTGGAAGACAGTCACAGAAATACAAAGCATTTTTCTTACAACTCAAACAATTGTGACAAATATTTACTATAATGGCGAAAGCTGTCAAAAAAAAAGTTGGTTTCTATTAATCAGCTACATTTAGATATCCGTTCCTGCTATCAGATTAAGCTTACCAGAACTGCTTAGTAGGCTGTTTCATTGTATTTTTGTTTAAGTTTTATCACAATTCAACACATTGAAGTTTCATATTCCTGACTTTTTTCGTCCTACAGAGTGCTAGAAATTTACTGTCTAAACAAGACACACCAGATTGTGGAATTTAGTTGTGCACTTAAAATAAAGTGAAAAATCAGGTACCACGTCTGCATCAGCAAAACATTCACGTTATACAGGGAGTACAGACCCCGCTTCTCTAAACCCCAGACCTGTTTCATTAGCTACGGGAAACAGCTAACCCATTGCTATACAAGATATGTTTCTAGCACAATGTATTTGACGTCAATATTAATAGATGGTTCGACAACACTGTTCCTCATTTTCCTCCAACCACATCTGTACTAACTTTGCTTTAAAAGTACATTAAAAAGTATTAAATTTGAACAAACATAATCCCAAAGTAAATATGTTACAGATTCACAAATATCATTATGGCAAAAATCCATATTCTTACAAAGCGTTTCCTAATTAAAATTTATCGCTAAGAGTCTGTATTTAGGAATGCATGTTTGTGTTAATATCCAAGCAAAAATTTCTGCACTAGAGAAGAATGTTGACATCCACACAAAAATTAGCTGTGATTCATTGTTTAACAGTTGTCTTCCCTTTACAGAACACCGCAGACTGAAGGACATATTGCCAAACTGAAAGCACCAATACTTCCTTTAACCTAATATAGGACAAATAAATACACTTCAACAGCTTCTAAATCTTGCACGTCCTACTTTTTTGACCCAGATCTCTTATTATTTCCCCCATAGGTCTATGCAATATCAAAACTATTTTTTCCCACAAATTTAGACTTAACCTAAAAGAGGAAAAGTTCTCATCATTTCTGTGAGCTAAACAGACCTGGAAGTGGGGGGAGGGTCAGACAGACTCATCTCTGTAAGATCAATTGGTATCTTAAGGTAAAATTTTCAGCCACACTTAACACTCTCCCAGCTGCTGACACTAATAGCAAAAATTCTCATTTGTTCCAAAAGGACTGTAAGTTAGACCAATATCAGTGATAAATGAAAAATAATTAAATCTTTTTATTGCTATTTTTACACGGCAAAAATGTATTTTCAGAAGTCATGCTGACACTTGAACATTAATCAGCTTGTCCAAAAAAACACAAAAGAGCTATAAAACTTGTTATTCCTCTCCTCGGCCAGCCTGGACAACTGCGTCCAGGAAACCAAACTGTCTCTTCTTTGCCTACTTTTAGGGAACCATCAAGGGACTGAAATTCACCTCGCGTGTGCTCGCAATCAGACCAATTCCCAGCTCGGGGTTTGCCGGCAATAGGTCACTCATGTGAAGAGCCCGAACTTTTCACACTCTTAGTGTCAAATGGATGCAACTCTTAGGACATGTTATATTTAGGGCTCTAAACCTTGACAATTTCTGTGGTTTTGGCACTGGGGACAGTATTTAGCACTATATTTTCATGAATAGCAAATACTTGACCCTTAACTCATAACCTTGGAAAAATGCTCCAGAATAGGCTATACAGAGATCTTTTCTGTATGCTCTATAGTTGCTGCCAGCAGGCACGTAACTGCGTACAGAACAGGAAAGTTTCCAGAGTCACTTTCACAGTCCTAATTCATAAAAATCTACCATCGACCTGATGTCAGTGGGAGCTCTGTATGCAGCTGGGGAAGTGACTGAATCATTCCCCAAACCCAACAAGGGTTAAAAGGAGCACTAGCATTAGCTGCAGAGACAGCTGCTTGCCTGCCTTGCCAGGTTGGCAAAACTATTGCCCTGCTGAGGGGGAAGGGAAGGCCTACTATTCACACCACACCAGCTAAAATTTCTAGTAACGCACCTCCAGCGATCTGAAATAACACTCAGTATGTCTGCATATGGCACATGGTTGTAGAGAGTGTCTCCGTAATACAGGCTTACATTGAACAGAGATTGAACTGAATCATCTCAGATCATTAAAGAAAAAAAAAAACACACAACTGTTTTTTCTTGGGATGATTCTAATTTTTTACTGCTAGACATTACTAATAAAGAAGATTGCTCCTCTGTAACATGGAGACTTAAGAATTACAACAATAAACACAAGTCAGAGTACACAACATAGCGTTTTACTAATACTGCTCCCAGAAAGAAACAAGAAACTACACCCTCACAGGAGTTTGCAGAAGCCAGCAAACCACGCGCAAGACTTGATTTTTAGAAATGCTAAGCACATACGGAAACTGCCAACTTCACATGCAACTGTGGGGACTCAGCATCTTTGAAAATATGGCTATTAATATCTGACTTTACAGATGCAGATGCCAGTTTATACTCTTAAGAAGAGCCATGTTTGCACCAAGCAGAACCACAGCACAAACCCTGGGGCCCGCTATCCACTCCCACCACACCGTGCTGTGCAGCCTGCGGAGCTGCACAGGGCACACACAGCACCACGAAGGGCCACATGCGGGCACCCAACCAGCTCAAGTGCGACCAGGTTGACACCCAGTCTGCTTGCCTTACTCGTCCTGCAAAAAGGACCTATTAGTCTGATAGCATACCTAGATATGTTGCTTCTGGTATTCAAGCCAACTTGTTTAGAAGGACCTTAATATCTCTACGTAGCACTGAATTACACCACGTACGCTTACATTCAAAGACCAAGAGAGGTCTCTCTGAAAGATGCCACGTACATTAGCTGAGACAATTCTGTAAACTCCTCCTCATCACTTCGGAAGTTCTTTCAGTAGGTTTTTCAGAAAGCTACACCAATTCACCAAGCCTTTTTACTACTATTTCTACAGGTAAGAAAATATTCTCAAAGTCTTTCTAGCCAATCAGCCCATCCAAGAAAGCAAGCGAAGGGCTAAGCTGCAACACCTGCAATTCCACTCCTTGGCTAGCCAAGCCAGCTAGATCCTACACAGCCGACCGGCATGTGCATTTTCCCCTGCGGTTACACATTCTCTGGCTTGGAATGACCACCTATTTCTTATCAAGGAAGATTTTTTTTAAGGCTCCTTAGTGATATAAAAAGGAGAGTCTAAAGGATGTCACAGAAAACCACATGGCGAAGTATTAAAAATCAGTGTTTCAAAGGGTAAGCTGAGTCACGGTTCTATAGATCCTTCAGGACCAAAGGAAAACTCAACTTCCAGCTCAAGCGCAGCCATTAAGACTCCAGGGCATTTTGTATAAACAATTTCAGCTTTGTTTTCGTTACAAGAAGGAAGAAAAGGGCCTTCTCATCTTGCATTAGATACAAGGCAGAACCCTAACGCGGAGAAGTTCACAGTTTTCACACAAACTGGCAGAGTGATTTCTAGACCAGACTTCCGTACTTTTTCACTCAACCTATCAACTCTCATGAAGTGACAACTATGCTGCCTCGTCTTCACTACTTTTTATTCAAGTTAGTCAATTCAATTTTGTGAAATTACAAGAAAGCCAATATATTCTGCTACAATTTCATCTGAAAAGATATTTCTTATTCCTCATTTCATTGTCATACTTTATCTCGGAGGAAAACAATTATGAGATGAATAAAGCGGTCTCCATCTACTCTGCTTGGGATCACTGGATGAACCTTTTTCTAGTAAAGTCACTCTTCTCATTAAGCTACTTTACAGAAATGAAGACCATCCAACTCCATACTGCAGTGCTTAGAAAGCTGCATGTATTTGGGACAGGGGTAGCTAAATCAATAGCAGGAACATAGGAACTGTTTCTTCGTTTGAAGGTATTACATTAATGCTGCAACGCAACTCAAGAACACTGAAGAGAGCTGTCAATCATAGTTCCTAATTGAAAACTTCTGACACTTCTTCACTTAACACAAACACTTAAATTTGTATTTAAAAATGAACATGCAATGAGTATATTCTCGCAGTAGTCACTTTTTGTAGGAGCCAAACACGCATAATTACAGAGCGTGCATACACACTTTCACTTCTCTCCCAACCTGCAGCTACTTGCATGAGCTGATATTTAGGGCTTTAAATATATAGTCTATTACACCCTATACTCTGTGTGTACACGCATGCGCAAACACACACACACTAAGGATGGTCAGCACACATAACAGTATCACAATTCTCCATATAAACAACATGAATTAGATTAAAAATTAGTTGTACTTCAGTATGATACATTTCAGTATAACAACATTGCAGTATTGGCACAACACAGTCCTGCAGTACACGTGGTCCTTGCCCTCCTCTCCGAAGCGGACACCGGACCACTTTACGACCTCCCTGTCCCAGTTCAGAAGGGGAAGAGCTGGCAGCAGGTTTGTGTCTGTCTCTCCTCCGCTTGCCAGTAGCATCCTCTCCAGCAAGGTGTCAGAATTCACGCGGGCACCACGATCCTGAACGGCTGCGGGTCCAGCGCGGGACAGAAGAGACAGGCAAAGAAAGCAAAAACTGGGAGGGTGGCTATATCTTAGGGCTCCAAATAAGCAAAGGAACAGGATTACTGAAGGAAAGGTGTCACACCTGCCACTGCCTCAGCTTTCCCCAAAACACTTAACAGTGCTGTGATACCAAAAAAGTATCAGTGTCAGGAAAGATTCACATCCTATTGCGCACGCTAATACAAAACACACTTAACTTCTGCAAGCGACTTCACTGACATCTGCAGAGCTTATTCAACCAAACTAGACCGCGATGTTCACAAAGTTGTGTGTGTTTCTTTACAGGACTTCCTGACTTCTGCACGATTACATCCTTGTAGGATGTGGGTCTTCACTGCCACTACAAAATTTATAACAGCAAACACATTCTGACTCAAATGTGAAGTCCATGTTAAATTAAATTCCAGAACCAAAATCAAATTAGGTAAAATAACTCAGTTTGCTTCACATTATTCAGATCTGTTCTTCCTAACTAAAAAATATTACCTGAAAACAACATTATAAGCAATTTTGACCATTTCCCCTAATCCATCCAGAACCTCTTTATGCTTAGGGCTGTGGCACTTTTTAGCATCAAACTCTTTCATGATGGGAAAATGACTATGAAGTACTGCTGTTGGGTACTTAGCACTTATACCATGCCTTACAACTTCAAAGCGTTACACAAACATCAATAATTACTATATATTGAGTAAAACTGAAAGAAGTATTCATATAAAAAAAAAACCTCACAGGAAAAAAAGTCATAACTACCTGTTTGAAGGGAAAAAAAAGCTTAAGCAACAGAATCTCCTGTAATTATTGCATTCTTTATGCTACGCACACACATTATGGCTGTTCACGTTTAAATGAACAGAAATCATAAACTCTTCCACAGTCTTCAAAAAAAAATTAAAAAGCCCAAAAGCCAAACCCCAACTGCTTTCATACATTTAAATTACATTTCCTTCCCCTTTCCTCGTGGAGTGAGAACTAAGTATTTTCCAGGTGTTCTCAATAACAGTTTGGGAGGCATGCCACCAAGTTCCCAAGACAAAGTACCACATGAACCCTGTTCTCATGGAGACAAATCCACCTTCCCCTAAGAAAACTTAAGACAGTGACAGCGTACAGGCTCAGGTGATCATAGGTAAATCATACGGTATGTTGCTATTCCATTAGATCTTAACCAAAAGCAAAGAAAAAAAAAATCACTACAAGAAACCACAGAAAGTTTGCTACAATCACTTACAGGGCACCACCTGCACCCTAAACACCACCACCGCAGCAGCACGGCCCTTTTTTGCTATGGCTAAGAGGAAAAAACCCTTCATACGCTCATCCACGAACACGTACCCACTTACTTAAATTCAAGGACACACAAAAGAGTTTGCGGGATCAATCCTCATTTGAAACGTATTCTGAGAAGATGGTTAACGTTCATGAGTCCAAAAGAAGGCCCCAAATCCAGCATGAGCCTCATGCGGATGAGCCTTCAGGTTGCCCAGAGCAAGACGAGGGCCCAAAACTGCCCAGCGCACCCGAAAGCTCAGGTACAACTCAAAACCCAAACATCAATTTTGCAAATGTTGCCCTCTCTCTCAAAAGGGCACAAACCATAGCCTCGGCAAACACCCGAAGGGTGTTGACCGCCAACACCAAAGGACCTTGTTCATACGCTCAACACCCTCAGGCATTTATTTTAGTACCGCAGGACAGGAAAGAGAATCAGACAAGCCCAGGATTTTTTTTTTTTTTTTTTTACGCGACAAAGACTTTGTTCTCCTGATCATGCCTCTCATGCTTTAATAATAAAGAAGGAATATGTTTTGTGATTCCTCCCATAAATCAGTTCAGAATTTGATTTACAGAGACAGGAAAATGAGGAAGTTGAGCACACTGGAGAGTAGTAAAAACTTCACTAGCAAACTTCACTTTCCTACACAGCGACCTACAAACCAAACTTTCCTCCAGACTCACGTGTCATCTGCAGCAACAAGCCTCTGCCATAAAGCACAAAGTTTGCTGTTCAGGGGATAAAGCAAAAGACAAGCGTGGGGAGACTTTTATTCTCTCAAGCTGCCTTAAAAGGAAATTCGGTGATGAAAGATTAAATTCACCTGGAACAACACGATGGATTTAACCCTTTCGGGAGTACAACAATAACAAGCCACATGTCGTGCTATTGCAGGACCTATATCCTCTACCAAGAAAATCTATACATTGCATCAACCGTGCAAGCCTGTCTAGAAGATGCAATGCACAATCTGCACCAGGGTTTCGGACAGGGATAAGCCCAGGAAGAGAGAGCCCTTGTAAAGTGCCAAAAAAGCTTGGTTTTTTCCCCAAACCGGGCCCGCTCCCTACCACCCCGGGGTGTTTCACCTTCCGCCCCGAACTTCGCCGGAAAACCGATCAATGACTTGGTTGCTTCGTCCTGGGGGGAGGGGGGCCCCCGTCCCCCCCCAAAGAAGGGCCGGGCCGGGCTGGGGGCGAACTCCGCCGGGCGGGGGAGGGGCGGCCGCCCCTCCCCCGCCCGGCGGAGTTCGCCCCCAGCCCGGCCCCCCAATTTCCCCCCCCTTCCCCTCCCCCCCATAAGTAAATATGCGGGGAGGGGGAGGGGAGGGCGCTTCTCCACACAAATCGGGCTAAAAATAGGCCGCTCGCCATGGCTCCCGTGTGCCATTCGCTGCCGAGGCCGTTCCCCCCCCCCCCAACCGCCCCCCAATTAAATCCTTTAAAACAAATGAAGCCGGGTGGGGGGAGGGGAGGCCAGCGGCGCGGAGGGGGGAGGGGAAGGGGGGTGCCGTTTGCTTTTAAAAAAAACCCTAAAACCCATCCCCCCCCCCCCCGCACCCCAGACCCACGGGAGCGCCCCCCCTCCCCGCACCCCACAACATTAATTAAAAAAAGGGGGGGGGGGGGGGGGGCCGCGGCAGGCGTTAGGCGGGCGCCCATCCCCCGCCCGCCTCCAACCGCCACAGAGACAAACAGGGCGCCCTCCCCCCCCCCGGCCGCGGCCCCTTCCCGCCCGCGCTCGGCCCGCGGGGGCTCGGCCCGCAGCGCCCGGTCCTTACCTTGCGAGTGGCGGCCGAGCGGCTGCTCCCCCCTTCCTTGGGAATGGAGGCACAAGAAATTCACCCCTGTTTGTCTCTCCTCCTTTTTTTATACAGCCATATATATACACATCTGTGTGTCTGTGAGTGTGTGTGTGTGTGTGTACACACGTATATGTATCGGTAATATTTTTTTTTTTTTAGCTGAGGTGTCCACACCAAGAGGAGGAGGAAAAAAAAAAAAAAAAAAAACAGGAAAAAAAAAAAAAACACACCACCACACACACAGGAGGAGGAAGAAAAAAAAATAACCAGCGCGTAGTGCTGTGATATTCAATTATATCCCGAGCCAGGGGCCGGGGGGAGGGGGAGGGTGGGGAGAGAGGGGGGGTTAGAGATTAAGTCCCGAGGAAGGAGGGGGGGAAAGTAATATCTGTGTGTGTGTGTGTGATTTAGATTGAGGAGGAATTGAGGCAGAATGTAGAAGCTGTTACTAAGGGAAGGAGCCAAGCGGCTCGGAGCAGCCAGCGGCCCTCAGACACTCCGCGCGGGGAGAGGGTGGCCAGCCGCACGGAAATGGGCGCCAGAGAAAGCGCCGCCGCTGAGGGAAGGGAAGGGAGGGAAGGGAAGGAGCGGAGCCGGGAGGCGAGGCCAGGCGAGGAGGAGCGGGGCCGGCCTGCTGCGGCCGCCCGGCAAAACAAACCCGCCGCCCTGGCAGCGCGGGGGTCGGCGGCCGGGGCGGGGGGACCCCCTCCCTCCCTGCCTCCCCCTCTCCCCACACGCCCCCCCCCGCGCTCTCCGGGCAGGCGCAGCGGCGGCCGGGCGTGCGTGAGGGGAGGCGGGCTGCGGGGAGGCCGCCCGCCGGCCCTGACAGGAAGGGGAGGCCGCCCGGGCCTGCCGGCGGGTGCGGGGCCCAGGCCAGCCGCCCGGGGCCCCGCGCCCGCGGCTCGGGGCGCTGGTGGCCGGACCCGGAGGGAGAGGGGGGCCGGGAAGGGCGGGCGGGCGCGGCAGGCCCCGTGCGACCAGACGGCGTGGCGCGGCCCTGGAGGTTTTTCTAGGAAAGCCATTAATTGCTTTCCGCTGCCAAAAGCGCTTATGTAAATGCGGGATTTAACCTGGTGTTTTTACTTCTTTTTTGTAGCGCGGCGCGGTTGGCAACGGTGCCGGGCGCCGGGGACCCGGCCCTGCGGGGCGCGGGGTCGGCGCTCACGCCTGGGTCCGTTACTGCTTTACCCTCTCATTCTATTTAATGAAAATCATCCTCTACAGGAACCATGTTGCGTCCTACCTGGGTGCTGTTCATTTTTAACATTGAAATGCTATTTATCATTCATATGGCAGGTTTGTTTATTTTTTAACGCGAGCTTTGTTAATGGAAACCACATTCATCACTAGGCAGTCCTTTCCATCTTAAAATGTTTTTGCAATAGCGTTTCACACTCGTGGGCCTTGGTCCAACACTCTCATGTCCGGACATTGGCACTCACGCAGAGTCCCACTGACCACAAACCATGCACAGATCTGACGGCAACATCGGATGGCATTCCTGCTTGGGCCAAAGGCTCTCCGCACGCCTAAGCCCAGGTCTGACGCTGCCCGAACGGAGCCTCCACATCACCGCGCCTCTGCAGAACTTGCTTTTACTGCAGCTGGCGAAACGGGAAAGTAGAGAGATGGGCCACAAATGTAGCTCTTCTTTTACTTTTTCTTTTTTTCCCCGCGAACAGAGCTCAGCGTTGCTGGAGAATTATGCTAGTCCTAAAGTGGCAGTTCTGGAGTTAAGGTGGATTTTACTTTCAGCCTAACAACTGGGACATACCATAACCAGATTTCACCTACCTGAGCTTCATCTCACAAGCAGATGGGACCCCTCAAATCCACAAAGCCTTGATGAAAGCAGATGGGTGGGTCTCTGGGTGTAGGATCACCTCACAGTGCTCATTTTTTTCAGGGTCAGGCCCATGCACTTTTCCTTCTTCTATGAAGAATAATATTTCAATATTTGGAGAAAACAGATTTTTTTGCATTGCAAAATCATTTAATTCTGAGAAAGCCCTGGGCCTTCAATCCGTTTGCTTGAAGAGGCCCAAGTTATACGAGGAAACCAAAGTCTCTCCAGAAAGCCAGGGAGCATATTGATAATTGCAAACCAATTGATGTTCAACATTTCTTTCTGTAATAATTTTGATGGCCCAAGTGGGCAACTTTCTCTTCTCAATAACAGTGTGTACGTTGTCTGCTTTAGGTATGTAAAGAGGTGATAATTTTTGAAGACCATATCCAGTCCAATTCCAAAATCTGACCACTTTGCTGAAAGTTGGGACATTTAAAAGGCGGGAAAAAGGTGGCAAGGGATTCGTTAACACCTTCCTACATTATAATCTTAGATCTGTCCATGCTTCTAAAGGAGTTTAACCTCTTGATACTCTGAATGATTTATTTCCCAGCTAAAAGAAGATAAGCAATAACAGTGGGTGGAAGGGAAGGGGGAATGGGAGTGTGCTCATAGCCTAAGGCAAGAGGAAAGAAGATAAGGGACCTCATGTAGGGGAGTGTGGGACACCAGGGGCCTGACTAAGGGTATGGGAGGAGCTGCGACAAGTCCATGAAAAAAGAACGGGAGGTGTAACGTTCCGAAAGCTTGTGTGAGAAATGGAGGAGGGAAAACCCCTCAAGTGTGTGTTGTTTGGCCCACAGGAGCTACGAACGCTGTCTTCCCATCCATCTGCTGAGCAGCGACAACGTGCTGAACTGAAGTCATCTGGCTGAAGGTTTCCGTGGTCTAGTGTTCTCCAAATGTTCAGTCACGATGCCGGGGTGCCAGGCTCTCGTTTTTAACATGATGATGTACTCGACTGGGTGATTACCTGAGTATACATTCTGCTCTGCAGAATCTGCAAAGTGCATTCTGGCAGATTTATGCTTTAATAATTTTACCCCATCCATTTTGTTCTGGTTTCCCTTTCTTTATGAAGGCGAACACCTCACAGGACTACACAAAGGCCTTACTTTCCATGATGAGCTTTAGACTTTGTAGTTCTGTTGCCCAAATACGCAGCTGGGCTCAGAGTTACCGGGGCCACTTCCAGAGCGTATGGGAGGAAGGTTCTCGCTTTCAGAGGTTTCCAAGAACGGATGTTGGGTAACAGAGGGCAGTTGAGCAGGTTGTGGTTTACGGCGGGTTGTTCAGTGAGTGAGCTGAGCTTAGGGAGTCGGCTTTGCCTTGAGCCGGGAGAGGCACATTTAAACAATTAACTGTTGTTACATCTCCCTTCCCAAATTCTCCTAGTGGCAGGAAAGACGGGACCAAACCTTGACCTTTGGATGTAGAACTGGAGCGGGTCTGAGGTCTTGGTTCATCCATGTGTTTGAATAAAAGCATGCCTTCAAAGTGCTTCAGTAACACGGCTGCTCACGTTCCGTGGCTCTGTCATCCCAACTACTGGAAAGTCTTCTCATGGCCATGTTTGTAAGACACATCCTTAAAATAGTTGAAATTACTTGTAACAGCGAGTGCTTGGCCTACTAAGCACATATAAGCAAATATTTGCAATAACTGCACCAGTGTTTGCACAGCACCAAGCACACTGCCCGGACTCCATAAATAATAATACTTGGCACTCACAGAGTGGTTTCCATTTCAAAGCACTTTAGTCATAACCCTTGACACCTATATGGCCTTCTACATCTTTACAAGAATTAATTAATCCTCACAATGTCCTGTGAGATAGGTATGCACTGCAATAATAACAATAACAACAATTAATAATTCATGCATTCTACTCAAAAATCACTGCAGGGATTAAAATGCATCTGTAATACTTGTTTTTTATTAACATTTTCCAGCAAATAATAAAGGCCATGGTATTGAGTTAAATCTATGTAATATCTATCCATAAATCTTTTGCAGATTGGGGTGAGGCTAAAGGCCCAGTGAGATGCCAGTACATCAGTAGGAATTGGATGACTGACTTCAGAAAAGCAAGTTCAAGCCCGGTCCACCACACAATCTAGGTGCCAGAATGAAACTTGCCACGCATGGCAGTGCATAAATAAATACCAGCGAACCAGGAAGGCTCTGTGTTCATTTTTAGCTCTGGTTCACGCAAAGGCTCCCCCAGTTATGGTGTGCGTTACGGGACGCTATCCTGTACAAACACAGCACCAAGAAAATGCAAGCGCTTACTGGGTGAGAAATGGCAGTGACTCAGCACCACGTTGTGCAACAGGGAGAGCAGGGACAAGTCTGGCCAACACCCGGGCAAACCCTTTCCCTCCTAAAAATTACCATACTGCCTTTGATATGCAGGCAAGCCCCAGTTAAACCTGATATTTAAACAAGCGGGACTTAAACCCTGTTGACTGAAATAGAAGAACAGGCAGGCTCCCACCGGGGGAGCGCCCTGGCTCCGGGCTTGCCGGGGCGGAGGAGGGACGGACGGGTGCTGGAGTCGGGCTCCCCGCACGGACGGTCCGATTCCCCACGAAGATGCTTTTTTTCAGTTTGCGTCCCACAGTGGATTAATGTAAACCACAAAGGCACCTTTAGTCCTAATAATGCTGCCACGCCAGAAAAAAACAGGAAAGAGGAGAGAGAGGTACACCCACACCCTAGCAGTTTCCCCATGACTTCCCCATGACTTCCCCATGACTTCCCTATGTTTGCGAGCTCTGAATCTGGAGCACTGAACAGTTAAGGCCAGTGACTTTCATACTCTAAGACTTATTTTTTTCCTTTAATGTGAGGAAGATGCCAATTTTTAACAAAAACTCTCTAAATTATTTGTGTAGTACATATTGAGAAAGGAAATGGAAGTTCACCAGTTTGAAAGGACTGGCTTTATTCTTTTTGCAGCTCCTGACAATGACTGTTTGCAGGAGAGGACATGCCGGGAAAGGGACTTGTTTCTTGAGTAGGGAGCATCTGCTACTACCTTGGCGTACAAATCGATCAGTAATCGATCAGCGGACACGTGGTTAAAACCATCTAACATGTTGGTGATTAACATGCCTGTAGCACTACTTTTTATTTTCATCAGTTGCTTTAAAGTATACACACGCAGATACGTTGTAGATCTCCATAAGGCAGAGAGGATTCGATCCCAAAACAATCATCTCATTGATACATTTACCCAGATCGATCTCGGAGGCTTCTGCTTCCCAGAATAAACAGCAGGAGCAGAGGAACAGCGTGACCAGGTGAATAGTCCCTCATTCATAGACAACTGTGTGATCCAAAGCCATGAAGTGGCTCTTTCAGAAATTTCAGGACACAAGTTACGCTCCTTGGAGCACGTTTAGCGCTGCTGTAAATCGGTGGTGTTAAGATGCGTGAGCCCGTTGGCATCTCCCTGGTAGAGCTTCAGCGGGGCGTGGGCTGCCCCTTCCGCACTGGGCGATTTCATCTTTCTATTTTTAAAAGCTACCGGCAGGCCCCCAAAAAATAACATTGCCCACAGATGACAAAGTTAAGAACTGCTGCCTCGGGACTGGAATATTTACCAAACAAAGCCATCGGCCGTATTGCCTCATTGCTGCTGACCTCCCCAGAGGCCCAGCACAGCCTAAAGGCTGTAAGAGGAACACAAATGTGCGTGTGAACGTGCCACACCAAGGAGAGCTTCCAAATCGGTGCCAGAAGAACGTATTTTTAAAGGAAAAGTGAGAGAAAGAGAGGAGAGGAGATGCCAGCTGCTTCGGCACCCTTCAAGCGAGGGCTCCTGCACCTTCTCTTCCTGCAGGGGAACGGCCGCTCCCACGGGGGCACATTTTCCCTTTTTTTTTTTTTGGAAAGGAAAAACAATGGGTTTTGTTGCTGCTGTCCCAGGGGCTCCCCGGCTGCGGAGGGCTGCCGTTGTGGGCAGAGGGTGCCACTGTCCCCTCGGGCTCCCAAAGCGGTTCCTGGCACAAGCGGGAGAGCGAAGTGAAAGCCGTCCCAGGGCCACCAGCCGGCACGATCAGTGTCCTGTTGAAAGCCCTGAGTACCCTTACCGCCCCGAATCTGGCCTCAGGAGGATTTGTGGATGTTTCGCGCAATTGTGGAGAAAAGAAAAATGAGCGAACACCACGGAAAGATGCGGATACGGACCTGACTCTGGAAAGCAACACGTTGCTCATCGTGGACTGACCCCGGCGGGTTTCGCTATCTCAGGTGCAGAGCTGTAGTTTCAATGTGAACTGGGGTTGTTTCCCTGAGAGGCGATGCTCCGACGGCAGACACCGTGACAGCGGGCGGGCTGTTGTTCAACACCCTCTCTGCGAGCGCACCCAGCAATGCAGGACCAGACTGCCTCTGAGTTCCTGCAGTAATTAGTTTAGACACAGCGAGCTGAGTTAGAGATATGGGAACAAATTTATTTTTTGGCTTTAATCGCTCGCTAAGGATTGTTTTACCTTTTTTTTCTTTTTTTTTTTTTTGCAGTTGGATATGAAAATACCCACATTTCTTAAAACGGAAAAAAAATATTCCTTCTCAAACAGAAATACTAAAGAGGGCCCTGTTAGCTCCGTGGTTATGGCAAAGCTCTCTTCACGGCAGGGTTATAACTCAGATGTTACATCCTTCAATGGCTAAGCAAATCCAAACTTGTTTTATTTTAACAAGCTTAGAAAAAAGGGTGTGTACCAGCTGCTATCGCACACCTCTGAAGTTTCAAGCAAGACCTATCTGGCTCTCGTATGAGATCAACGCGGATTATCTCACCGGGCCAGGATGTGGTTGCAAAAATTCAGTATTGTAAGTCTCATCGTGATTCATAATATAATCTACATTACTTGGTATAATTACTGCAGAGCAAATAAAGGCACAAAAGGTATAATATTTATTAGGTATTTACCTTTATCTCTGTCACACACTATTTTAATATTTCCTGGCAGCCCAGGAATCCAGCCAGCTTGAAGAGGATTCCCTTTTCTTGCCCGTACTTAAAGCCCCGCTTTTCTTTCATTATACCTAGGTTGTTCTGGTTCTTTATGCGAGCGGAGGATGGAGCCAGGGCTGTTTGCTCTTTAATCAGAGTCCTGAAAGACTCCTCATGTGGCCTTCAGCAAGCTGTTTATTATCAGGGCATGAGCTTCCATCTATAAAAAGAGAGGGCTAACACAGCTACTAATGATGATGATGTTATTGTTAACACATAATTATCTATCTCACAAGAAAATTGGGAGGGTAAATTAGTGTTTATAAATTATTTTAAAGATGATAATATTATTTACGTGAGGGCCATACTTTATGTCCTGAGGACAGCAATTGTTGAAAACCACCTTCTAATTAGGTTTTTGCTAATGATAGTGTCAAAAAGGTTTAGGAAAAAAAAAATATCAATAGGTACATTCAAAAGTCCCTGATTTTTCTTCTTATTATATTATATAATATCTATATTATACACTATCTGCTTTCCTGTAGATAGATATGCTATATCCACATCTACAAGACGTTAAGCATTATTTTCTGGCATATTAAATGTAAAATGAATGAAGTGCACGGTAGTGCCAAAGCACACCCTGCACTACGTTATTAGCCAACTTGCTCCAGTGATTAAAGCCCTTGAAGTCAATAGAGGGTTTGCAGTTGTTGGTGGTTTTTTTTTTTTCCCCACCCCGCTGGGCTAGGATTTCATCCTGGATCTCCAGCCTTGTCTTTCGCTGCACATCACTGATGTGGTTAACATCAAGTAAAGCACAGCCTGGGTTTATTTTATACAGTCCCTCAGCTGTGAAAGGGTGTTTGCAGGTACTCAGAAGGAGCTGACTGCAGCGCCAGTCCAGCCAGAAAGATGACTTTGCCGGGGCCTCCCGTATTTCCCCTTTTTTAGTCAATTATCTACATTTCGTTGAACATCCATTTCTTTCAGTTTTATTCTTGAGGACTTCTGATAACGTATCAAACTTCCCTGAGCCGGTTGTAATCTTCACCCCCTCCGACGCGCACCGCGACAACATTAACTGTGAATGGCTGCAGTAGATTAAGCACCGTATTTTCACAAAACATTTCCAATAGGAGACCAAATTTTATGAGCTGTGTGAGCATCCTGTGTAACATTTCTAGCAGGTACATAAAACACTTCGGGGTATGTACAGAAAGAGACATTCGACTGGGTAGACCACTGCATTAGCCATAGCTCTCAATCTTAAAAAGAGGGACAGAAAAAAACCCAAAGCACACGGTGGAAGAATGAACTGAGAATTATTTCCTCAGCTGAGCCAATATTTCCTACAACACGGCTTTCTGTGAGTCAGCCTTTTTGTGCCACAGAACTTAAAATAGCAAAAGTGAGATAATAGTAGGAAATAGAAATTTTCAAGGGATACAAAAAAAAAAAAAAAAAAGAACAACTTTTGGACCACGAGAGTGGTGATGAGCATGGCGGTGATCTGCTGGTAATAGATTACTATATCAATATCAAATAAACCTAAAAAAAGTGACATTTATCTGAGATTGTAAAACACGGAAAACCCCAGGTATGCGGGAAGCCCCAGCAGGGATTTCGGCAGCACCCGTCCCTCCTGCAGCGCTGAGGGCAGAGGGCGCAGCACCCCGACTCCTCTCTTCCTCCCTCTCCGATGAGCAGGAGTGGTTTCATCCCAACCCCAGCACCTCCTTTAATTTTGCTCAGGCTGCTGAGAAGCCCTGGGCCGGCGGAGAGGAACCTCAGGCAAATTCCACACTGATTTCACATAGTTCAGGACAGGGCTTAATAAATATACATCAAGGAGGAGAGAGAATATTTCTAGAGGCAGAGTGAAGGAGGGGATGGGCTAGCAATTATGCAGACTTGTTGGCCACATCCCAGCCTTTGGTGGTTCTTTGAGGGCTGTGCCTGCCAGAAATGAGTTTAAAGTCTGGATGAAACGTGTCTCCCACCAAACCCATCAGCTTCCCTATTTGCTTACACGATGCGCAGCGCACCCAGGTAAGAGAGTTCCCACCAACAGCAAAGATCACGCGCCCGCCGGTAATTCTGCACCGTCAACTAGAAGCAATGAGCATGCAGAAGGGGTGGAGCCCCATCGTGGCCTGTATAAAAATTAAGATCATTATTAAAATGGAGCCGAAAATGAAAAAGGCACCCCAGGCACCTCGGCTTTCAGCAGGGCTGGGGTTGTCTCTTCCATTACTGGCTTAATGAAGCCTCCTCTGGCCGCCTCAGATTTCGTCCGCTTGCTCCCAGTCCGTATGGATAATTCGCTCCATCCCCCTATATTTAGGATCGAAATATAACATTTGCTAACTTAATTGGAGACGGGGCATTTTGCAAAGAAGTGGCCCCACGCAGATACACGGCATTTGTCTTTTATTTTTCATTTCTTCCTATCAAAGGCAGGTCCCGTTCTGCAAGGCGCTGGGCAGAGCCAGCTGCACCAGATGTGTAACGTAAGCAAACAAAGCCCAGGCGTGGATACTGCCTGGCTTTACACAGCAGGTTATTTTTAAAGCTAAGAGCAAAACCTCCGCCTCCTGAGCCTTGTTGAGGGAGGCTCGCTCCGGCCAGGCTGCGTCTCGGCATTCAAACCCGGGCGTTTCTGTGCGAGCGCCTTCTCTCCCTCTGTTGCTCAGGAATTTTTATTTTAAAAAGTCTACGAGGACATAAAAAACTTTTCATTTCCCACATCCTGTCATTAAGCAGCTGTACTCCGAACAGTGAATGATGACAAACCAAAGCAACAGTTTTAACTGAAGCAGGATTACACTTGGCATCGATATTTGTTATGTGGCTTACTGGACAGCAAGACAAATGCCTACTTCTGCTACCCTTTCCCGCTGCCAGCTCTGTCCCCTGTTAATACATAACGGCACGATTGGAGGGAGCACCGTGGCCAAAGCAGCTGCAGGATGAGACCCCAAAAATCAAATGACATCTGGGCTGGGGTTCTGCAGTCTTGGATGGGACCCTTGGTTCCTCTGGGCTGGATCTCACCTCTGGCACCAACCTGGCACTACCTGATGCTTCAGCAGAACGAAAAAGACTCGCACGAGCCTTCTGGCCCGCGGTGCTCTCCTATACGTACGGGGAGACAGCCGTCCTGGCCTGCGGGGGATCGGCTCACCAGAGAATTTTAACCAAAAACCTGCTCCATTGCATTGCGTTATTCTCTACCGAGTAAGGTGAAAACATAACCAACCCATGCCTGCTTAGTTATCCCACAGTACTCGCAGAGGCGTAAGTAATACCACACTTTGCTTGTGCATCCTCTAAAGCCTCGCTGGTAATGATGATACATTGCCGTTAGCAGTGATGCCATTTAGAAACTGGAGGTACAAAAATATTCGCCGAGGATGCTGCCAGCTTTACACAAATGGATGCGAATGTCTAATCGCATTACTCGGCCCCGACGTGGTACTTGTAAACCGAGAGGCTCAAACTGCTGCGCAGCCAGGGCAGACGGCTCCCATCCAGGTAGGAGGCTGCCGAGGGACGGCAGAACCTGGGCAGCCAGTGTGAGCCCCGTCGAGGGGCTGAGCCCGGTCCACGGAGCGGGTCAGGACCCAGGCAGGATCCTGCTCACACCACCTCCCCCCCGAGCACAGCCCCAGGCTCGCACGGTGGCACCCAGGACCCCCTCGCCGGTAACCCAGCGCGCGGCTGGGGGACGGACTCTGCACACACAAAGCGACATTTAGCAATGTCTGCGCGGAAACGTTCTCGGTTCCCTCTGGACTCTCTTTCCGTGCAAACACAAGACCCATTCAGCCCGGGTCGCATCCGCAGGCGATCGGGAGTCAATGGGATCATTCATGTTCCGAAAACCGCACGCTCGAGCTGTTCCTTCGGCAGCGGCCCGGGCTGACACCGCTGTGCGCTTCCAGCCCCAATCATTGCAGCATTTGCACGTATTCCACCGCCCGTGAGGTCCACAGGACTTCTGTAAACATAAGTAATGGCAACATTAAGGCTCCTTTTCAAGTCCAAGATTGCAAATGGTATTTCTATTTACTATTGAGCATCTATTTATTCATCAAATGCATTAGAAAATCCATTAAAGAGGAAATTAAGGACCTAATGACCTGCACCATCATTCAAAGTCAGTGTTTCAGATACAGGCATCAAATACAGTTCAGCGCTTGCGTCTCATCTCGTCCGATGACTCACGCCAGGTGGGAAGCGGCGCGGTGGGAGCGCCTTACCCATCCTCCACGCCAGTAACCGGCTGGCGGAAGGCACGGCCGCGGGGCCGAGCGCGGCTGCCTTGCGGGCAGGAGAGGCAGCGGGGGCAGCCGGCTGCCGCTCACGGCCGCTCTGCTGGGAAACGGGGGCGGCTGCGAAGGAAGGGACGGCACGGTCCGCCGTGGCACGTGTATGTGCACGTATATAATACGTATATTTAGAAAGGGGGTGCGAATTCAGATCTGCCTCGTAGCTCTGTCTGTCCTGCAGGCACAGCGAGTTACCCGCCGGCTCTACAGGGAGTCACGACTCAAGGGCAAGACGACGACAGCAAGCGGCACTTTGCTGCAACCAGACCCGAGGTTTAAGCAGCAGTTTACCCTCGATCTTCAACAGCAGCTACGAGCTGGTGTGTCCCCAGCTGCTTCATGTTCTGCCATCACAGCACTAGCGCAAGGGCAGGGTTTCTGATAGGACTTTCCAACCCAAATCTCTCTCAAACAGCCGATAGCAGCCAGGCTTCCCCATCTTATACTTTGCAGTGAGCTCCATAAATTATTTGAGTGCCAGTGTTGTTGTGTATACAAATCTATACGTGAACTGTGTCTTTGTGCTCCTCCATTTCATTAAACAAGCTGAACAATTCGGTAGCTGGTTTTATGCCTCCAGGCACTCGGGTCATCTTTGATTTTTACTCATCTCAGAGTTCATGCTTGCAACGAATGGCTTTTCTCCCTGGCAGGACAAAGAGATAAAGTAAGCCAGAAACTCTTCCCCAGCGCAATGGCTCCAGGCAGCGAGGGCCAGAGCAGGGAAGGGGCAGGGCTGGGGCTGCCCTGGCACAGCACCCTCCCCTTGCCAGCACCCGCGTGCAGGGAGCGCTGCACCGCGTCCACCGCACCCAACGTCCACTCCCCAAATCTCCACCTTTCCTTCGGTGTGAGGGCAGAAGCCAGGCCACATTTAGTCCCCCCCTTCATTCCCCTTCCAGAAGAACAACACAGCAAAGTCCTTTTCCTCCTCGTCTACACAGCAGCAGCGGCGTTTGCTTCCTCCAACCCCAGCAAGGGAGATTTTGCAGCTTTTAAATGAACTGAAAAGATCTCGACCAGGAGCTCAGTTCAGCAGCTAAGAGCTTGTCAACCGTCAAATCCCCATCGCTTTCAACAGGGTCTGTGATAGTTTTGCAAGCGATTAACATATAGCTGCAAAAGATTTAAAGCTTTCTAATAAACGTTGCGTCTCCCCCCTTCGCTGCACACAGACACACACAAACTGCATTATTCTAATTCCCTGCTAAGCTTTCTAACTCCTTCTTACATCATATGATATAATCAGCCATTTGGCCCTGAGTCAGTATTTCCATGAAGCAGAGTCAATATAAAAAGCTTTCAAGGCACTGGGATTGTTTTTGCTTCTGTAATGCTTTAAAAATGCTATATCTTGGGACCGAAGAATATTCAGTGAAAACACAGCATTTCTGGACGCCTTTCAGTTCTCGCATCAGAAATGCTGGCGTTGAGAATAAAATTGTTCCCATATTTGAGCTTGGTACCAAAACATCAACATTAAGTTTTTGTTTGGGAAGTTTATAAAAACAAATGACTACAGACTTGAATATATTAATCACGGAGAAATGGAACCGGCTCGATAGGACTGTCTAGCACCCTTTGTACTTTACATAAACAACCATAGGTGGCTGTTTACCAGCGGCCATACCAGATGAAAGCAATTAAAATGGCTCATATGCGTATTCAGAGCTCAAAGCAATATTGGCCGTATACCGACCAGCGCTGGCTTTGTGCGCGGACAGGTCAGCTGTCTATAGTGCTTACCCAGAAGCATGCCCAGGTACTCCATACCTAGACTATATATGGAGTAAGCGTCCATACACACAAGGTATCTGCCTGAGAGCTGCTGGGTTTCATGTCACACCACGAGTCACAGAATCATAGAATAGAATCATAGAATCATTAAGGTTGGAAAAGACCTCTAAGATCATCGAGTGCAACCGTCAACCCAACACCACCATGCCCACTACACCATGTCCCTAAAGGCCTCATCTACACGTCTTTTAAATACTTCCAGGGATGGTGACTCCACCACTTCCCTGGGCAGCCTGTTCCAAGGCCTGACCACTCTTTCAGTAAAGAAATTTCTCCTAATGTCCAATCTAAACCTCCCTTGGCGCAACTTGAGGCCATTTCCTCTCGTCCTATCGCTTGTTACTTGGCAGAAGAGACCAACACCCACCTCACTACAACCTCCTTTCAGGTAGTTGTAGAGCGCGATGAGGTCTCCCCTCAGCCTCCTCTTCTCCAGGCTAAACAACCCCAGTTCCCTCAGCCGCTCCTCATCAGACTTGTGCTCCAGGCCCTTCACCAGGGCCACCAGTCGCTGCTGCCCTTCACCTCCTCCCCGTGCAGAAGCCCCCCGTGGCCTGGGTCCGGCCCCGCCAGCTTTGGCCGTGCTGGGGGGGCAATGAGCAGCTGGGTGGCAGGGGGTGCCGGCAGGCACCGGGTACCCGGCCTGAGCCCATCGGGATGCCACCAGCCTGGCTCCGAAACACCAGGGTCAAGCCCGTGGGTGAAAGAATCCCTTTAGGGGATCTTTGAGGATCCCTTCAGGGATCCCCTTCCAGCTGGTCTCAGCAATGAACTCCGACTTCTCGGCAGACACGTCCCAGCACCCTCTCCTTATCCGTAACGATACTTATATGACACCAGCCGCGGCGTGGGGACAGGGCTGACGCATTGCCCATGTTGTTTGACCGCTGATAAATGTATTTGTCATCCCTGCTTATTGCCCGTTGTTACTCACCGCTGCCCCGGTTCATTTTGCAGTGGAAACGCTGTCAGACCAGCGACAAGGAAAGCAGCACGCGGGCATTTCGGCGTATTTATGTCCCTTCTTAGCCATCCTCTTTCTTCTTCTGTTTTTAGAAGCCATCATGAAGCAAGAGAGCAATTTTTGCATTGGTTACAAAGATTACACGACACCAGTTGTAACCACTGACAGGTTTAAATGTCATCGGAGAAGAGGAATGGTGAGAAAGGCTGTGTTTTGAATTTTAATGGGGAGCAGGAGCTGGTCGGATATTGCTGGTTTGGGACATGCTTAGGGAAGGACCAGAAGCTCTCTCTGCTCTGAACCGATGCACGTAGCCAGCAGGAACAATGTTTTCCAAAAAAATGGTGGTTTTGAAACAGAAATCTTTAGAGACAGGCCTGCAGTCCTATGGAAAATAGTATTTTTTTTTTTTTCCTAACAAAAAATGCTTCCCTTTTCCCTCACAGGGAGAGCTCCCAAGCCCAACCTCACCCTTGACGGGGCACCATGGCTGGGAAGGTCTTCGTTCCCATTCGAAAGGGCATCGCGGGGCGACACGGGACGTACGGCCTGGCCAACAAAACTCCCCAGCGAGAAACTCCCCTTGGGGAAATTTCCCAATCAGAACTTTAAACTTTGAATTGGAAGGTTTTGCCCCAAAATCTTCAAGTTTCAACTTTTCATTAAAAACTCTACATTCTTTTTAAGAATTCTCTTTAAGAATTTTAAGTCCAGTAGAAAGGACTACTGATCATTTCCCTTTCTTCTTGGGGTAGGGGTGAGCCACGTGTCATCTCAAAAAAACCAAATAATAGCCCCCCAGTTTACAGCTAAAAAAAACTCTAAACTTTTTTGCTGGTTATTAGCAAACAATAAGTTTTATCTGCCTCTTACCATCTTGGTACTAAGGGGGAAGTTGAAGAGTTTTTCTAAGAAGTTCTTAAACTGTCAGTGAAAACTAGCATTAGAGATAAACTACGGTATCTGAAAATCAGAAAATAGCTTCTCTCCGGCTGCCTTATCAAGCAGCAGCACAGAGCTGTGAAGGGCACTTATTGTGCAGCGACTGAAGAAAAAGTTTGGGGAAAACACTGGGAAGCGTGAGGCGTGTTTTGGGCACCCATCGATGTGCACGGGCTCCATCTGAGAAAGGAAAACAAAAAAATAAAATCCCTCAGCTCTATCAGAATTTCTCCAGATTACCAGAATTGACAGTTGGAAGAGATCGAAAGGTTAGATTTTTCTTTTCTTTTTTTTTTTTTTTTTTTCCTTATTTTGAAGAAATGCCTCCCAGAGTCTGCAGGAGAGCGCTTGGCTGCTTCCAGGGGAAGAGCAGGGACCGGCCGCGGCCCCTCTCCCCGAGTCAGCGCCGTGGCCACCGAGCGCAGCACAGCAACCTGCGTTTTCCCTGATAATTCCCACACGTATATCCACGTAAGAGCAAATCCGAGTAGAGCCCGAGTCCTCCATCCAACACCGCTGACTTTGCACACGTGGGTAAGCCACGACGCGCGTCCGCCCTGCGGCTCCCCGCGCCCACGGCGCTTGCCCGGGGGCTGCAATGGTTTCCAGCCGCCGGGGCCCCTCTCCAGCTGGCGGAGGTTTTCTCAACCTCAGCTTGGCTGCTGGCCCGCTGCTTCCCTGGCCCTCAGCATCGTCTTCAATATTCACAGTCCTCTCTTGCAGGTTCCCCAGAGTTACCAGGGCTTTTCCCAGGCTGGGGCTGCAGGCAGGCCCTGCACCCATTACCCCTTGTTCTGTCGCAACAGGCCCTGCTAAAAAGTCTGTCCCCATCTTTCCTATAAGCCCCCTTTACTGAAAGGCCGCAACAAGGTCTCCCCGAAGCCTTCTCTTCTCCAGGCTGAATAACCCCAACTCTCTCAGCCTTTCTTCATAGCAGAGGCGTTCCACCCCCCTGATCATTTTCGTGGCCTCCTCTGGACCTGCTCCAACAGGTCCATGTCTTTCTTGTGCTGAGGGCGCCAGAGCTGGATGCAGTACTGGAGGTGGGGTCTCACCAGAGCAGAGTAGAGGGGCAGAATCACCCCCCTCGACCTGCTGGCCACGCTTCTCTTGATGCGGCCCAGGATACGGTTGGCCTTCTGGGCTGCGAGCACACATTGTCGGCTCATGTCCAGCTTTTCATCCACCAGTACCCCAAGTCCTCCTCGGCAAGGCTGCTCTCAGTCCCTTCATCCCCCAGTCTGGACTGATACCGGGGGTTGCCCCGACCCGGGTGCAAGACCTTGCACTTGGCCTTGTTGCACTTCATGAGGGTCACACGGGCCCACGTCTTGAGCTTGTCCAGGTCCCTCTGGATGACATCCCATCCCTCAGGCGTGTCAACTGCACCACTCAGCTTGGTGTCACCTGCAGACTTGCTGAGGGTGCCCTCGATCCCACCGTCTCTGTCATTGATGAAGACATTACACAGTACTGGTCCCAGTCCTATCCCATGTCTTTTGTTGCTTTTCAGGCTGCACCTCATCACCGTGGCCATCTCCAACTGAAACCTGCTAAAAAAAAAGCAAGCTATGCCCACAGGGAACCTGTCCCCTCCAGGGGACACCCGGGTGACCGCAGTGCACATCCCTCCCGAGCAGGACCCCGTGCACCCACCGGGTCCAGGGGTGCTCCTGCAGTCACCCCCTGGGGCTGGCGGCACCCCCCGGCAAACTGGGAGGCAGCTCACGCCGGGGGCCGGGGGCCGGCCATCGATGCCTCGGATGCTCCTTCCCGAGCCGGAGAGGGAACCCGCCGCCGGCGGTGCTGGGCAGGACACACACATCATTTAAGAGCTGCCGTCCACAGCAGACGTACGCACTGACGCTATAATACTCTGTAACGAAGAAGTAGAGTGAATGTAAACCTCAACATTTTTTGGAAATGAATTTTGGGGGGGACATTTCCAGGGCTGCGACGACCCCGTCCGGTTTTGGGTGCAGCACAGAGTCAGCCCCGCGGGGCCGGTTTAGCCCAGGCGCGGCCGGGGGGGCTGGGGGGGGCCAGCTCTGCTGCGCAGCTTCAGCCCCCGTGGAGGGGGACAGGAGCCCCTGCCAGGCGCCAGCCCGGGGCGGGGGGAGCCGGGACTGAGCCCGACGGCGAAAAGAAGCGACCCTGGTGCTCCCCCCGGGTTTAATCCCAAAACACAAGGATTTAGAACTGAAATTTCCGATTCAACAGCTTTGACGAGCAGATGTCAACCCTACTAGCAGCAAGAACACTGATTTTCTTTTTGTTTGTTTGTTTCTAAACCAGGCCTGCTTTTTTGCCTTTCGGTATTTTTCTGTGAATTTTCCCCCCTAAGCTACTGAAAACAAGCTTGGGAAGGAAAATTGTGGGACACTAGGGATGAACCCCAATTCAGCACTAACCGGGCAGCGGTTCTGTGGCGAGACAAGGACACAGGGGACCTCACCGGCCTGGCAGTACAGATAAAACCAAAAGGTTCAAGCACCAGATCTAAGAGCAGCCTGAGCCCAGGCCTACCCAGAGTTTCGGAGGGCGAAGGAACGCCGACCCACCGCCCGCGGCGCGGAGGGAGGCGACGGCTCCGACCCCGCCGCCCTTCCCCTCCCGCCGGGCGCGGGCGGCTCTGGGCAGCGGCTTCAAGCAAGGCTCAGCCCGAAGGCGCAGCAAGACGTTCAGCACAAGGGCGGAAGGTGCTGCCAAGGAGCGTGGCACGGGCTTTTTGGAAAACGCTGGTGAGAGAGAAGCTGTATTTACTCTGGCGGAGTTAGTTTGGAGCTGCAGTAGGATAAATAAGGCTGAGACCTAGGTTAGTTGTTAAAGCAAATGTATCTGACACGGACTTCAATAGACTGATTCCAGATTTATATTACACCGAACCTAAAGCCAGTGAATATGCAGTGCGATGATAATTAGAGAGAGCAATATAGAAAAACAAATCACCGCATTAAGAGAAACAAATAGTTCCTGGAAAAGTGCCACGTTTTAAACTGGGCCACAGTGACTTGGGCTGGTCGGTGCCTATTAGATCACCCTCGTGTCCAGGCATTTGTCTTCTGTATCTTAATTCTGTTGAGAAGCTCAGGCAGAAGAAAGAAAAAGCAATTATCTTTCTCTTAATAGAACAGCGCATTTAAATAATAACAATTTAAAAATGCTGGGCCGAATAAAAGCCACAGCAAAACCAAGGGAAAGGCAGTTTCAGTCCAACACAACTTTCTCAGGCTTTCAGAGAGCCTTTTCTGCTGCAGTGCAGACCTCCCTCCCTTCACGCCTCCCTCCTCCAGTTTCCCCTAGTCCACACAAAGCGAGGAGTTAAAGGTAAACATCTGTTTCTGCTTGCTAACCTTTCTTTTTTTCCTTAGGAGGCTCTTACTGCCAACAAGGGCATTGCACATATTTCACTCCGAAAGATCAAGCGAGGATAAGGGGAGTGGTTTCCTGCTCCTAAAAGCAGCCCGTGCCAGCACGGTAATGCTGTTTAAGCACAGCTCTTCGTCATCGCCAGCATGAATGAAAAGCCGAGGCAGCCCTGGGACCCAGCGAGCAAGATCTCTTATAAATCAGGACAGCGAGCTGACCCCCAGCCCTGACATCACCAAGCCACCATTTTTGGCCTGTTTGTCATTGCTGGGTCCCCTGGGCATCGTCTCTGCCAGCCACGGTGCGGAGAAGGGGTGAGGACAGAAGGAATTCCCCCGAGGAAGCGTCCTTGCCCCGCAGGCATCGAGGCGGCATCTCCCCAGCCCGGCTACATCCCTCCTGCCCGCTGCGGCCCCTCGCCCGGGGGCTCCGGTGCTGCCCCCTCCGAGCTGCTCCCCAGGCCCCCCGCTTGCCCGGCTATGCAACAGCAAATGACATTTTATTTCAGCTGTTTCAGAGGAGCAGAAAGAAAAGACACAATTTTATCCTTTTCCTCAAGTCACACTCTTTCCACCCGTGTTTTTCACCTCCAGCAGCAGAGCACAGCAACAAGAACCCGGGTCCCCGCGACCTCCCTCTGCCCGTCAGCCCGTGCAGACCCCGCGCCTCCACCCACCGCCCTCCTTGCGCGGCTGGGGCCTCTGCCCGCCGCCGCCCGCTGACCCGGCACAGCCCTCGCCCTCCGAAACGCTGGGAGAGATGAGATCATCCAGAGCAGCTTGTAAGACAAACATCCCGACAGCTCTCGCTAACGTTTTCCACAGGTTTCTCGTGCTCCATTAGCTCTTGCTAGACCGTATCGCAAAGCGGTCGCCGTAATTAATGGCTTGTGTACTTTTGCACACACGGGTTCTTATAATCCCTCTGCTCCTCTCTAAACAGAGACAAAATCATCGGCCCAAGGTAGCGAACGTGCTCAGTAAATCCATAGTCTTGGCAATCACTTATAACCTGTTCTTTTGACAAACTTTCCTCTGTTCCTCCCACCTATATGTATTGCTTAAAAAAAACCAAACAAACACACACATACGTGGCCATCTCCCTTGTAAGGGCCAAGGCATAAACAGAAGGGCATACACTGAAGTTGTAATTCCACTAAAATCCTTCTTCTCAAAAATTTGCCCACAAGGCTTGGGGACCAAGGAAAGCAGACCCAAATTTTCTTGCCCGGATCTAACCTTTAGCTAGAGCCGTGACGAGAGAGAAGTGATGGCAGCAAGAGGAGAGGGGCTTCCCTACGCAGACAGGGCTGAAAAGGGAAAGAGAGAAATGCAGGCTGTGAGTGAGTCTTTCCTAGGAGGAGAAGCTCCTTGCTGCGAGGTCTGATGGAGGGGAAAGCCTCCCGAGAGGAGCGGTGGAAACCCGTTCACAGCAGTGACTCCGGCACAGCGGAGAGACGGCCCCCACTGCGGCTTGGGCAGGGTGGCTTCTCCTCCAGCTTTGAGCCTGGAGAGCTCAAGTCAAAGCCTCGTTTCATTTGGAGCCACGGGGAGTTTCCCTGCCAAGCCCAACAGATCCGCGGCTTCATGTGCGATCCCAGGAGGGTTCAGGCTGGGAAGAGCTGCCCGAGCACCCTCCGGTCCAGCCCGGCCGTTCACATCGCTGCTTCTGCCGCAGGACGCAGGCGCCGCGCCGCAAACAAGGCTTCCCACGACCCCTCCGGAGCGCTGCGCCAGGCCAGGCGAGCCGAGGGGCTGAGCCTGTCCTTCCCGGGCAAGGTCTGGCCGGCTTCCACGGGGATCAGGAGGGAGGGTTGTTCTGGTCAGACCCGGTACGCAAACTATTAAAGTCAGCTTAAGAGCATGCCCATCACCTCGGCCAGCGCTATCAAGAGATCTCCAGCTTCATCTTGGCCTCTAGCCATGCCATGCTCGAAGGCGGACCTAGAGCCGCACATTGGCTCCATCTGCGTCCCAAAACAAGCAGTGCCACGTCCCCGGGGAGACAACCTCTGTTCTGCAACAAGGCACGCTGCGGCCACGTCCTTTTCATAAGCACGACTTTAATTTCAAGACTTTCAGAGATCCCCCAGACACCTTCCAGAGATCACCAACAGTGGTGCCACCAGACCCTTCTCCTCCCACAGGCGAGGACCAGCACCTCTCCCTGCCCCACAGCAGCATCCGACCACGGCCCCAGCATCTGCACGTGCCTACGCTCCCAGTGGTAATGAAACGGTCATCGCGGTGGGATGTTAACGGGCACATAAATACTACCAACAGAGTCGTTATTACTGGTGCGCAGTTCAGGCAGACATCGCTGATATTTACAGTGGAGTGTGGTGGTGGTTTTAAGCAGTATTTGGGTTTAGGAGCCATTACATTATTTTGAAATATGCACGCTGTTGGGGGATGCTTAAAGCTCTGCTACGTTGTGGCATAAACTTAGTATTAATTTTGGCTCTGTAGAGGCAATTGAAAATGGTGCCCTCGAAATCATTATGCTGAGCGAAATTCAGCAATAGGGGAAAAGACAGCCTGGAGGGAAATGGGAGAAAATTTACTTCAGGCAGCTGAAAGACCCTTTGGGACTCGCTCAGCCCAGGCCCAGGGATGCGGAGGATGTTGGGGACAGCGTGGGGGGCTCTGGCAGAGGGGCCCCAGCCAAAGCGCCGTGGTCCCCCACAGCCGTCCCTGCAGGCACCAGCGCCCCACACCGTGGCTGCGCCTTCGTTAGCCCCGGCTGGTAGAAACCCCGCGAGTCCCTGGGGACAAATTTCCACCTGGGAAGTATCATTTGCTCTAATTTTAGCCCTATTTATGTACCCTCTGTGATGGGGGTAAGGTGCAACGCTCCTGGAGAGACTGTGCTGAGGACAAAGCCTGTACCCGCACCCCTAGAGCGGTACTCACGTCTGCCAGGGTCCTCCTGTCCCTACGTGCTGGACACAGGCAGTACTTGAAAGGAGGGTACCCGAGTCTTACAGGCTGTACCCTGACAAGTGGTAGATATAATAAATTAAAATGTTTTGTCCAGTCAGGCAATACCCCCATCTGCCAAACCCCCATCACTTACGGTGCCCGACACAGGCAGGGCCGTGCATCACCCTCTGCAACCCCCAAGGGAAACGTCGCACATCCCAGCCGCCGCACGGCAAGCTTCTCCTGCCAGTAAGAGACGTACAGATGCCAAAAGTGGGTGGGCCTGCTTTTTTATATATATATAAAAAAATAAATAAAAAAGCCCACTTCAGCTGCCACCCCAAAAATATCCCCCCTGCTGACTCTGCATGTCCTGACCTCTCCCAAGGGAGCTGCGCAGAACCTGAATGACCAGCCCTGCTCTGTAGGCACAAAGGATTCAAAGTCTATTTGAATGAGCATCAGAAATAAATGGGGTTTACTGAACTGAGATAAATGCCTGCATCTCATCCATGTAGAAAGGAAATACTCAGAATTCATCTGAGAGTTGACTCAGACCTGCCCTTTCAACCTCATATCCTGACATCACAACTTACCTATATATAAAAAAAAAATCGCAAATCTCTACTGGGGCTTCAGCAAGTAGCAAAACTGAGCCCAGAGAAAGAGGAAAAAAACCCCAAACCTTTGAATAGCTCTATGGGAACAACTGCCAGTGTGTGCTCTCCTCCTTTTTCTCTGGCGTAGGAGAGCAAAACCCTGCAGCTGGAGCAGAAGCGAGGACCCGTCTCTACCTGGGTCCCACCGGGACCGCCCGTCACAGGCGTTAGCCGGGTGATGACAGAGGAAGCAGCTGTTCCCGCTTCCCCGAACCCGCGCCCAGCTGCAGGGATGGCTCCCCCACAGCAGCATCCCCGATCCCCCCAGCTCATCCCCGCCGCTGTCGGGGTGCAGCCCAGGAGTGATGCCAGCCAGGACAGGGACTCCCACCACCACGGGGCGGGGGAGGGCTCTGCCTTGCAAGTCCCCACCAGCTTTTGGAGGAAAGCAGCAAGCAATCAGTGGATTCTCTTGTTCTCTATGAGGATTCGCAGGAACGGAGGTCTGGCTTGGTATGGCTCAGGTTAATTTTCATATGTATAAAATTGTGCTGGCAACACAGCTGCCCTTTATTTAACGCAGATTGTGTGTACTCCCCACTCCCAGTCTGAGCGGAGCAAGCATTACCTCACCGACTGGATATAATTTCTCAGCTCCCTGACTTCAATAAAAATTCTAACACCTGCAGACTTTTTAAACAACTCATGTATATTAGAGCAGAAAAGCCCCCACACGTTCTCCTGACCTAGCAGCCATGCGTCTTGAAACCAAACCCTCTAGAAGACATCTGGTCGATGCCGGTGTCGTCATTACAAGGCTCCCCTGCGGCGCCGGTGGCAGGGAGCCCGCGGACCTGCTCCACAAAGGCCACTCTGTAACCGGGGCTCCCTCTGCCATACCCAGCTCCCTGGGAACCTGGTGGATTGCTTTCAAGAGTGTCTTAAAAAAAAAAAATTAAAAAAAAAAAAAGTCTCTATTTGTAAACGTAAAATGAAACAATGGAAGGCAAAGGATGAAGCCTCAGTTTGCTTCTGTGGGTGCCGATACCGAAGCGGTGTCAGAGGCTGAAGCACACCACGGAGGCTTTTATCACAGATCTGTGCATGCGGGTACCAGGAGAAGTCTCTGGGCTGCCGAGCCCATGGGGCAGGGGAGAGGGATTGTACATTCCTGAGTACAATCCTCTGGAAAGCTGCTTTCCCTCCCCACCCCAGCAATAAAGAAAGTGTATACTACAGCTCTTGAGCGGCTGCTAACTAGGAGCTGAGCGCTGGGTGGGATGAAAGCAGCATGTTTTCACCAGACCCAGGCCCAGAATTGCTTAATTCAGGTGTGTGCACAGATCTGCTAGAGCAGATTCCAAGAAAAGGCTCATTCATCTCAAAAAAACCCTTTGTTTTCTTTTCCCCCAGACCTTGAGAGCACAGTTCCCTTCGCAACAATAGTGTGAAAGAATGAGAAAAGACGCCGCAAAACCCCACCTCTCTCCAAATCCCTGCGCAGCAGCAAGGCCCACGTGCAAACCTCATGAGCAACCTTTGTTCTGGTGACATTTCCAGCCCAGTCACTAGGTCAAAGAGAGCACAGACAAGTTTAATTAAACATCCAGACTGTCTGGTGTTGCTTTATTATCACCTGAACCTTCCCACTGCTTCTCGAGTGAGACCTGAGGCACATAATCCCGACAGCAAATTAACAAGTTTATCGTGGTTGATTGACCCAGACTTTGGAGCCATAGGAAAAAGAACAAGGGCTTGAAGTTCAGCAGAGCTCGGTGCCAAGTATCACTCCTAAATGACACGGAGCTCAGCAGGAGCAGTTTGACTTTTCCTACCCAACGTCCTGTCACCACAGCCTGTGCAAACCATGCAAATGCTGCAATTAGTATCAGAGATAAACCAGATCCATTAGTAGATGGAAGGGGAACTCAATCTGTTTTACAAATGGAAATGAAGTAGCAGCCTCAATTATAGGATTTTTAAAAACATGCAATTTAGCAAAATGTTGATTTCCTTTTCGTTTACTTCGTTCTTTGTCTTTTAGATACTTCAGCTCAAGTAGCAGGCAGTATATTAACCGACCAGATTTTGGCAATGTATTTAATAATCAAGCTCAAATAAGTGCTCTTAGGAAATAATTTTATTTACAGTTCAGCTGGGGAAGAATATTAAAGCTTGAATATTTGGGTAAAATTATTATCCTACAGTAATATATTTTGAGGGCATTTGGGCTGTAGATGACTAGTACTAGTGAGTCAGAGCACAGCATCTGACCTTTCAGAAAACTCGTCGTTTATTTGGGACATAGAGCAGGATTTGCCCTCCAGCTTCACCCAGCCAGGGTGAGCAGCCGCCGCCAGCAACAGTTCTAGTACCTCCCTCAGCCCTCCCGTCCCCTGAGCCCCAGCAGGAAGGTTTTGGGGTTCCTGGCAAGCAGCAGAATCGCTCCTAAGCCACTGCACTCCCACCTCCATACAGTTGCTTTATTTGTGGATATATTTTACCATTCTGCAACAAGATTGGAGTTTGGGAACGCTGCATGAAGATATTTTAGCATGTACATGCCTGTATAATAACTTTTTTTTTTTAATTGGTCCAGCCCACGTTACTGCTTAAATAATTGAAGGTGCTCAGCATTAAACATATTTTGCCATGCTTTCCCCATGGCACCTTTCCCACTCTAAACTGTTTGGAATCCGAACAGAGACTAAGCATTAACTAATTAAATTTCTCAAAACAAAGGTTAATTAGTGTGTTTATTTTGGATTATGTATATATGGAATTATTAAACACTATATGGTACCCTAAAAAAAACAAAAAAGAAAAAAAAAAGAAAAAAAAAAAGGCAGGATGAAAGGAGGAAACATTCCTCAGCCCGAGGAACAGCTTCTCTGGCTGCCATGCAGCTACATTAACCATTTGTTCACGACTTCAGCGTGGTGCTTCTCCAATGACCATCCTCTGGGGAGGTTTGAAGACTAAAAGCATAAACCCTCCAAATCCAAAAGGAAGGTCCGACCGCCCTGAGCTGCGACTATAGCAGATTCACATCATTTTAGGACAGCGGATAGGGGAGCTGCAGAGAGCCCATACTTGGCTCAGGATAACGTTATACCAAAGACCTCATCCAACGCACACACGCTCCTCTTCCGATCCCGTTTGCTGCGCCAGACGCAGCAGCCACCGAGGGCAGGAGGTCCCTCACAGGGCCCCTCGGGCAGAGATGTTCCTCTTCTCCCTCCCTCCCACCCCTCTCTCTTTCCTTTTTGGTTCCAAGGTGGAAAGTTTGCAACATGCAGCCTATGTTCTGAATACCTAAATTATGCCATTATCTATAGACCAAGCTAATGACCAGAGTCCAAGAGCCAGACCACACTAAAAGAAACAAGCCAGCGAAGATTCACCCGTACCTTGGCCCTGTAATGGCAGCACACAGGATACATGGGTAAACCTCTTGCAACACATAAGAGGTAGGAAGATACAAGCTGATACCAGTCACCTTATAATTACCTGGCAGCATGCAAATACACACTGAAAGGAGGGCACACAGGGCACTATTTTACAAGAACAAAGGACTCTAGAAAGCTTTCATTCTTTCTCAAGCTTATTGTGTAGAGCAATACTTTGTATATGCTTGGCCTACAGCAATGGGAACGCTGCCAGGTTTATCCACTTCAGGCATTTCCAGCACACCTATCGTGGTGGGTTTCAGATCCATTTTATCTGAAGAGACAGCTGACATAAGATCCTTTCTTCATCACCAGAATAAGTCTCTGTATTTCAGCTGTCAATCCATTTGCAATACAAACCGAAGTCCTGAGTCAGGTACAAAACACACCTCTTCCTTCAAAGCATCCTCCATTGCTTCAGTGATCAATAACCACCTTGATCGCCCAAACACCAAAAGAAAAGAAAAGTAAACTCACAGGCGCTCCTCCGATGAGAGATTATCCCCGAGTTGTGCTTATCCAGAACCCAGCCAACACCTGCAGAAGTTTCTCTCCTGCTGCCCCACGTCAGTGTAATAGAAACTTCAGTATAACACTAGAGATGCCATTTCCGAGGACGCTGTCAGACAAGCTCTGCTGGCACTTGCAAGGGGGCTGAAAAGGACAGTTTGTTGAGTGTCAGAAGCAAAAATGGGTCAGTTCCTGGTTTATCACCTCGTGATTGTTGCAGCACTATCAGGAGGAGCAATCAGAGCTGCACCTGACACCTTCAGAGGAGACAGAAGTAGCGTCAGCTGCTTGTTCTCACCCTGATGTCCCGGTCCTACCGCTCCAGGTCAGGATTCCTCCTCAGTCGTGAATCTCTGCCTAGATTGCCAATTATTTGCCACCAGACTTTGTTGGATTCACTACCTGATCAGGGGACCAAAATGAATAAACTCATTTTACAGCCATTGCTTATGAAGGAATGCAAAAAAACCTGGTTCTCTGATTATTTTTCTTTCTCTACTTAACATTTCTTCAAATGCGTTTTATTATGGAAATATTCTTTCTGCAGATCTAGGAAGGCAAACCTAATTAAAGTTCCTTTATTGAGGGACCTTATACCAACACTTGCTTTAAAGAAGCAAGTTGTTAAAGCCAAAAGTCCTTTTTTTTAAACTCAAATATTTTCATCCTGCTGTAGAAGAGAAAATATAAAATTGAATGACGGGTATCTCAGAAATCTGATTTTATTCCCTTTTCTCCTTTCCTGATGGTCTTATGTTTCACATTCGTACCCTTTGGGAAAATTGCCTGGGAAACTTTTCTGATGATACGTTGAAGGTCATCTACAGTAAATGTGATACAAAGTGAACCCAGATCTCAGGCTTTGCAAATGTTCATTATGTAAATTACAGGAGCTGTGAAGATGGAAATGAGGCATACAGATGCTGTTATGCACGAAAAAGCAGAGGGGAAACTTCAGATTTCCCTTCACTACAGAGGCGGTCGGTGTCTACAGGCACTCTCCTCCCTGTGGTATTTCTAGCATGAAAAGGTCTCAGATTCTCTATGGGTGTTATTTCAGAAATTAGCAGCTCCGTGGTCCTCAGTGTAGGTCAAGGACTGGGACAGATCTTTAAATTCATCACACATCTGGGGAGAATCGAGGGCCAGATGCAGCTGCAACCTGGATGGGAGGAAATGGGGAGGGCGTCCGTGCAGGACAATCGCTCGTGTCATTCGGAGCACGGACGCTTCCCAGGGACCGCTCCTTCCCCTCCGCCCCGTGAATGCCTGTCCAGTATCTTTATTTCTGGGATTAGTCTCGTTGATTGCCGTTAGACAAGACTAGTCCCGAGGAGGAATGTATCTGCGTGGTGAATTGCAGTGCAGAGACGCACAAGTGGCGGAGATAAAGATTCAGCACTTGATTTCATGCATCCTTGGGCATATCACTTGGAGGCCAGATTTTGAAAGATGTTAAGAGATCAAAGGATGAAGAAAGATAACCAGCTTCGTTTTCAGATCTATTCCTGGGCATGTATTTCCTGCACATTTCAATAGGAAATGGGTACCCTTGTGCTTTTTTTTTTTTAAATTACTAAATGCCTTTGGGTAGCTGGTTTCTTCATGAGGAGCCAACATACATTTAAACGGCAGACTTTAAATTGCACTTTATTTCAGTTTCCCACGTGAAAAGAAAGGAGTGTGAATCTCCTTTTCTTTGGTTTCTCCCAGGTCTTACTCGGGTTTGAAGCAAAATTCTACTCTAAGCAATAAATACCATTAAGAGATACTCCAGGCCTGATTTCAAGAAGCGATGAGTACTCAGCAGCTGATGGGACCTACCGGTGTTCAGCAGCGTTGAAACTCAGCTGCAGTGTCTCGAGTTCAGTTCCTCAAAAATGAAGGAATCAAAAACTCGAGACTGCTTTTGGTGGTTTTGGCTTAAAAACTCATTAGGGAAGCTGGGATGCAGACATACTGATGATGGGGTGGAAGGACAACGCCGAGTCAGGTGCTCTTCTGTCAGGGGACTGGCACTATCCAGGGCAGATAGAATGGGAGAGCAGGGCTGAGCCTTCACCCACCAAGCTCATTATAGATCTGCTCTGACCTGCAGCAAAAAAAGAAAAAAAAAAGAGAAGAACAGTAAGACAACACTGGAAGGGAAATTCCAACTCCCTGACCCTGGGACAACCTCACCCTTCATGTTAACAGAGCAACAAACAGAGGAAAAATGATGAAATTGCCTCAAAACGAAAAAAGAAACAAAGAAAAAGATTTGTTGAGTCATCCAACAGTGTTCACATCAAGATATTTCGTTAGCAACTGCGCTAGAAGAGTAAATGTAACACGTTCTGGTTTGGCTCTTCCTTTAACAGCGAGATTGATTTGCATTCACACATGGAAATCTGCTTTACAACAAGGTTTTCTCCTGCCCCTTCCTTTCTTTCATTGTTTCCATCATGTCTCTTGGCTAGAAAATCTGCTCTTGTGAAAAAAAAAACCACACCAGACAAACCCAGGGCAGACCATTCCCCACTTTGCACATGTTTTCTTCGAGAGGTTTTTTTTTCCGAAAGGCCGTTTTGAGAAGCAGGAAGGTTTCGTCCCTGGCCCCACCGAGCTCCTGCACCGCGGGCCGCGCTGGGCACGGGGAGCCTCGCTCCCCGAAGAGGAACTTGTCCTCCACGAGCCTTGATTTCGCAACGCCCGTAGGAAACATCTTGCGCTGGCCTTGATTTATGCAGAAATGTTAGCTAATCTCTTCTGTGTAATCACCGATAGCTGTTTCTAAAGGCTAAGTCCCCAAAATGGAAGGCATGAATTAAAAGAGGCAGATGCGGTTTGGCTGACTCGTTGTTCTCATTACAGCCTCAGAAATAACCTAGTTAGTTCGTGCCGATTTATGCGGGGGTTCAAATACATCGCACACCCACCCAGAAGGGAACATAGAGGTCATTTGCTGTTCAGCCCAGTTTCACAGTCTGATCCCGCTCACACCAAAGCCACTGGAATTGCTCCAGGTTTATTCTGCTGAAATGCGATCAAAGTCCGGTCAAAAGTCGCATTAAGACTGGGTTTTCGCTTACCCTGAACCTCCTTGCTTGGCACCGCTGCAGGCTTTGGGAGCTAAAGGAATGCCTTCCCCATCCAGAGCTGGTTGCCTTCGGTCACCCAGAATGACTCAGGGAAAGCAAAATCTCTGAAGTACTTTCTGCAGCATCTGCAGGTTTATACTCTGCAGAGTGCCAACCCGAGGCTCACCTGGTTACGAGCTTCCCCAGTCCGCATGCAAAGGGCACCTGAAGGAGTGACGTTCCCGGCACGTCTGGACGCCTTTGATGCACAGACCAGTCAATCAAACATGCGTTTGGGGGTGGGCAGGGTGCGAACAAGCTGGCGAGAGACTCAAAATCCTGCTCCTGGGAGAGAAGAAGGTACAGTGTCTGCTCAGGCATCCCACCTTCCCTGCTCAGAAATAAAGATGCCTCTTGTTTTAGGGACAGAGCTATTGCCTGGCTCACGCACACTGATGGAAGACCCTCCTCTTTACGTTTTCCCCATGGAATAATGTTGCCGAACAGGGCTGCGTTTAGGTTCCCTTCCCCTACCATAGGAGCCAAAGGCTCCCCTGCTGTGACTGACTTCAGGGGTAGCTGGAGCAGTCCCACTTAGAGAATATTTTCCCATTTTGTGTAAACTGAGCACCAGCTCTGTAAAAAGGGAGAGATTTACGCTTGGCAAACATTTCCAAGGAGCCAGTATTTCCCCGTTACTTACTCGTGGCCTTTGAATACAAAGCTCACACAGCTGGTACCTCCGCTAATGTCCCTATTACAATATGTATTGAGCTGATACTCTGTGATAGCTCATTGAGGTATTCATCCATGTCAGAAAGGATTTGTCCATAAAAACATCTCCTCTCATACCGTCATAGGATGCTGCATTCATTCCTCCTTCCTCTGTCATCTGATGCTGCCTAATCCCACTCAGTGACATCAATCACAGGGGGAAAATAAGACAATTAACTGGCAATTAATTAAATTATAAACTGTAAGGAAGAGCAGAGTATTTGTAAACCTTAATAGCCTTATTAACATGCATATTACAAGCTAGTTGCACAATGTTATGGCTATGGATGTCTTTATACATACATGACATCACACAGCCTTTAATCACGGGTAACCGTTGTTCACCTCAAAGAGCTGCGCGGCGGTGGACGGAGCCTGCCCGGCCAGCCCGGAGCCGTGACGGTACAGCTGCTTTACACCTCCCCTCCTGCGGAAAGCGGGAGTAAAAGATCACCGGAGCACGTGCCGTGCTGCAGCATGCCGTCAGCTGCGGCGCCAGCAGTGCCCACGCTGCGCTCAGGCCAAAGGGCGTGGGGATGGCGATTCTCTAAGAAAAGTGTTTTCTGCACAAAACAGGCGTCTCGCGTGTGCGTGGGCAGCGGGGAGCTCCACCCGGTCCCTGGGCTCTTTGATCCAGGCTACGAGTATGTTGACTCGCAACAACTCAGGGGCCGAGCACAGGCCTGCGGTGACAGCCACCCCGTCCAGGGCTCTCTCTGGGATGGACCAGGCGCCTGATCATCACGAGTGGCGAGCTCCTTCCTCTGCTCCCTGCTCAGACGGTGGCCTGCTGGCTCTTCCGTCACAAGGACACACGGGGTTTGGGCTAGGGCTGAAGTCTGAAAACCCATCGGTGACAGTAACAACGGATTATTATTATATATATCGCATATGCAATGTGGTTTTGGTTAAAATGATTTCCTGTAGGACTAAAGGAAAGTAAGTGGGAAGAAAACAATGGCTTGGGTAAGGCACCCTCTGCAAAATCGCAGCAGCTGTTACAAGGCAATGGCAGAGGCTCTGTCACTGAGGAACGGGCTCAAAGATTAATGCATCCAGTAATGGTGCCTGACCTCTGTTTAAAAGTCACAAGAGAGGAGGAAAAAACCCAGCCTAAACCAACCAACCCATGAGTGGGAACATGAAGCCATGGCCAGCCCCAAATGAGGTACTGGGACCTACAGCATTGCAATGGTCACGTTTGCCACTGTATGACTACGTGGTCCTCGGGTCCCTTATGAATAACCTTCACACAAAAACCTCAAGGTACTCTCTCTTTATCATACTATTTCTGTAATATTTTTCTCTTGGAAAGGTGACTGAATCAGTCCATCTAATATACATTAAACCCTTGACTTTCTCCTATTTGTTCCAAAGTCTATTTGTTCCAAAGGAAGTACCTTGTGGAGTGGGAGAGTGACCTACTAAAGCAAAGAAATTAGAGTGTAGAAGATGGATTGAGCCGTAAATCAGGTTTGCTTCCAAGGGCAGGTATAGCCTAACTAGGCTCTGCCATCCTCCCTCTCTCAAAATGAGCTGCATCCCAAATCTCAGCTGTGTTAACTCTGGTTCCAGTCCAGTGTTATTTCTGTAATACGTGAACTGGGATGACACGCACCCAGCCCATTCGTTTATTTGTGGAGCGTGGGCTGCTGACCGATAGCCAAGCGCTAATAAAAGCAGCGTTCTCCCTCCTGTGCCATTCCGCGCGATGTGCGGGAGGCAGGCTGGACCTTCGGGCACACGGTGCTCGCCGTGAGCAGCCTGGGGTCATCAACCAGCAGCGGCTTAAGATTTTCATTCTTAATTTTGATGGAGCTGCATTGCCACATTGTTTTCTCTCCCAGTTCAGCCTATATTTAGCCAGGGATTCTGTCCTCGGCTTATTTTTTTCGGCGAGGCTGGTAGCTAATGCTGCTCTGCTGTTGGTACGCCTGCCTCCCTTGTCAATGCGCAGGCTGTTCTTGGGATGCATGAGGCAGTCAGATGTGACAGAAGCTGAGAGGTTTCTTTCACAGCTAGGAAGGGAGAGGAGGGAGCCAAGCATTTCCATACCCCCCCCAGGAGCTCCGGTCCCCGGGGAGGGCTGGAATCCGATGCTGACTGGCGCTGGGAACACCCACGTTCAGCTAACCTGACTGCAGCGTTCACTGCAGGATAATTGGCTCTGAGGAAGAACAAAATAAATTAATCAAACAAGATGGGACAACAGACATTTTAAAAATAACCCAGGGTGAAGCTCCAAGAAACTGTGATGACCAGGGGCCAGATCCAGATTCCCTAACCCCGGCTCACGTCTGGGGTAATTCTGACCTCGGCGGAGTCGCCGGGGCTGGCGCCGAGGCCAGTGAGATCAGCATCTGGCCCAAATCACTTGGCCTCCTGCTGCACCCCATGTTGTAACTATCCATGATGTTGACACATTCAACTTGCCACTCGTTTGTGGGACTAATTACACATTCGCATTTGTCTGCACTCGCTCGGCTCCTAGCAACTGCAGTCACAGTCCTAATTAAAATAATAGACTGAGATTGGTAACATTACTGATTTAACAGGAAATTAGAAGAGTTACGTTCGCAGAGCTTAGGTAATTGACACCAACAGCGCTTTTCTTGTAATGTGCATTCTGTGATTGATTTCGTTCCCCAGTCAGACCTAAAAGCAGCTTGGGAGCACATCCCACCATCAGATTACAGTACAGAGGAATTAAATGAGTATTACACCGCTGCCTGCTCTAGAGCTGGCAGCTGTGGGCTCGAGCACGGCTTTGAGCTTCCAAACCAAACATTAGACCTAAAATTATAAGCCTAATGTAAAACAAAACATGTTCGGCACAACACGTTCGGCTTCCCTTTTAAGAGATTCCCTGCAAGGTGCTCATCTGACAGCGCTCCTGCCCGGCAAGAGACAGGCGCAGCTTGTGCGTCCTGGGTTGACTCTAACACAGACTGCCTTAAAACAGCGCATGGCCTAAAGATACTATAGGTTCCCGTAGGCAGATGGAAAGGCTCTGTGCACACCACTGACTTGCAATGCACAGGGACACGCTGGTCACACAGCGGTGGAGCTGAGAGCAGACGTTGATGGGTTGTTCAAAGCGTGTAAGAAGATTTCATCATCATATTGAAGAGAAAAGGCTCTGCTGTGCTAAACCCATCCTGCAGCTCGCTCCACATGAAGAAGTTCTGTGTGTGGATAATGTTGCAAGGCAGCAATATTCCCCTTCTTATGGAAAGGGAATCGGATCTCTGGAGATGGCCCTGCTCGTTCTCATGGTGGTGTAATTCAAAATGGGTCCGTACTAGCCTGTTAAAGATGAATCAGTCTTTCTCTGTTGAGGAAGCTTCTGACTCCATAGTCTTCCTATATGTTGTTCATGAAATAGATCCTGGCATTTTCAACAAAACAGGCTGTCGTGAGTATAATAGAGCAGTTGTTTCAAAAATGAGGTGGACTGGTTCAGTGTCAGTAGTTGCAACTGGGGCTGGTATCTTGCTATCACCTCTCTCCCCGGAGCTTGGGGCCGTGAGGGCAGATGGGTTTCTAATCTGACCTCCTGAATGTCACATCTCCCTCAATTCCCTTCAGTCACAGTGTTGTGTTGTCCAGTAAGTTCCCTATACGGTGTTGCGCTGGGTAGTCAGTTCCGTTCAGAAGGGCACGCGCAGCCCCATTTGAAGGCACCAAAATGAGAACCCATCTCCGCCCTTGGTAGTTTCATCCAACTGACGGCCACTTCCAAAAACGTTCTGGTCAACTCACATCCTTCTCTCCTACTTGAAGGCGCTTTACGGTCACCACTAAGCAGCATCTACAAACAGATGTTCCTCAAGATCACAGTCCTAAAAAAGGAGGAGAGCGAGAGTGGACAGTGCGGGGGACCTCAGGGGTGAGGACGGGGCGGGTGTTTCGTAGGGTTTTACACAATGCCACCGCTGCAAGGTGGTGTGATGCCTTATTAGATACACCCCCATGGCAGGGCAACCTGCAACACATTTTGGGTGACTTGAAACCCATTCACTGGGTTCAACCAGTGACTTTCTGCGTAACGTTGCATGCGACACTGACTAATAGCTTTTCTATATCAAGAAATATTATTCATATTTGTACATCTATAGATTGAGACACCGTCTTTGGAAGCATACATAACTGCTGCCTGCTGCTGAAGAAATGCATCGCCTGTTGTGAAACCTGTGTGTGAAATGCCAAAATTGCATCAAGTTGCAAGAATATTAGTTACTTAATAGTCATACGCTCCTGTGGGCTCCTTTCTATCTGTGGACTCAGAAATGTGCTGGGAAGAACAAAGTACACGTGGTCTGGACTTTCTTGTCTGATATTAATCCCAGCACAACAGGGCTATAAAATGTTTTCATGAACATATATGTCTTCTACAGAGAGCTTCATGGAATAATACTGCCGAGAGAGCTGCAAGGTAGGAAATACCCATCCACGGTTTATAAATCCTATCCATCTTGGCATGTCTCAGGGAGTATTACCAGGGCCCTGGAGAGCTAGTGCAAATGCTACTCTTGCAGCTTGCATAGATAATTGTTTATAAAAGTCTTCCTTTCCTTCTGCTGTGCCTGTGAACGATTATATCCAGAAGGCATTTGTTGTGTCCGTCTCGTTTGGCTCCAGCAGCTCCCAGATGCATCACACACGGGATGCTCTGGTAAAGCCCCTACCTTCCTGCTGGGCACGGACAAGAGGATTCGGCTACGCTGCAGATATTTCTCCCTGTGCTTTATCCCGCGAGAGCCAGCTTTCAGGTGCTAAATGACAGCCTGGGCTTTAATCACTCTGCGTGTGCACTGAAACCAATACCGGAGCATTTGCTTCTGGAGTGTTTCCGTATCCCACAGTTTAAACCTCCCTGCTATTAGCAGATATTTGATCCCATAAATATTGGCCAAATGCTCAGAATGGATGCCTGCTGTCCACAATGATAGCATCGAGCTAGCCTAAAAATTAAGTGCCATCATCTTCTCCCCGTGTTCCTCGTTGAACTGTGCTGCCGCCTGTTACACCCCACCAACGGGGCAAACTGGTCTCGGCGCAGGCGATTCCCAGCACCGCGAGGGCAGGCACCCCGCGTCCGATCCTGCCTCACCTGGAGTCGGTGGGGAAACTCCGAGAGATTTGAATGGCCCGAGAAATTTATATCCTATGGGTCTGGGTTGGGGGAGAAGCCTCGGCTCCAGACACCGAGATCCACCCGTGCCTGACAAAGCCACGGCACTGCTCACAGCTCACAGCTCCTGCCACCAACCGTGGCTTGCTGGGCAGGAAAAAATACCAGTGGTAGTGACCAAGCGCTACAGCAGAGACCATTTCTTGCTTAATCCTTTGCTTTGATCCAAGCTGCGCAGGGAAAGGTGCCCCACACCCAGCACACCCTTTCCATGCCTCTCTCCCCACGAGAAACACAACTTTCCATCGCAAGGAGCTTCCAACCCAGCTACGACTCTAGAGGCCACGCACGGGAAGGGGCAGACGGGAAAACGTGCAGAGTAGGGCACGCAGCACCGCAGCAGCCTCACCGCTGCAATAAATTGTAAGCCTCATGGCAAAGCCAAGTTGGAAAAAGCATGAGAAAGCTTAAAATGGCCTGTTTGAACACTGAAGAAGTAGGCGATAGATTCTGTTTGATCCTGAATGACAGACAGCGCGGGCACAGCGCAACCGGCCAGGAAAGTGCGAACAGGAGGCGCAGGCGTGCTGCGATAAAGCAGGTGAACTGGCGGAGGTGCGCCAAGGGCGACGCGGTCAGCAGGACGGGCTAAGGAAGGTGATCTTAGCAGCTGCGTTCTGGATGGAGCGGAGCAGGCTCGGACCTGTCAGGGTGAGAGAAAAAGGATACTGCAGCAGCCGGGCTGTCGGGAGGACACCAACAGCTCGGGCAGGCGCGGGAGCTGGGCAGGAACATGGAAGAGGCCGTACTGTAGAGATGCAATCCAGAAAAAAATCCGCGTGTCTTAGACACCGCCCGGAGGTTCGGATAACGTAAGGACATTTATAGTTTGCTGGTAACTGACGCCAAAGTCCTGCTTTGCTACCAGCAGCCGCTGCCGAGCGGAGCCGGGCGCAGGCAGCCAGGTTTGGATCCGGACTCGTCACGCCATGCCCGAACGCCTGAAGCCGTTCGCGTTTCGCTAAGGGCCACCTGCGAACGCAGGACGGCGCAGACCCGGTTTCCCCACGCAGCGTTTCCCCACAGCCCCGGCGCTGCCCGCCGACGGCCGCAAGGCCCCCTCGGGCGCTGGGGCTGCCCCGGCCTGACCCACCCCGGCCTGACCCAGCCGCAGCGCGGAGGCCGCTGCCGGCCGCCCGCCCGCCGCCATTTCGCGGCGCCTCCCGCCAGAGGCCGGGCCCGGCCCCACCTGCCGCCCGCCCCTCCCCCCACCCACCCCCGCGCGCGGCGGCGGCGGCGGCGGCGCGCCCCTCCCCCGCCCCGGCCTGCGCGCCCATTTCCGCCTGGCCGGGCGCCGCGCGGCGCGGCCTCCCCGCCCCCTCCCCGGTGCTCAGTCATTCAGACGGGGAGAGTCAATAACACGCTGACATCACCAGCGGCGCGCGGGCACGGCGCGGGGCTGCCGGCGGGGCCGCCGCGCGGGAGGAGGGGAGGCGCGAGGCGGGGGGCGGGGCAACGACCCCGGCCCGGGCTGCCCGCGGCGGGGCGCTCTGGGGGGGCTGCGGGGAGAGTCCCTGGGGGGAGATGGCTGAGGGAGCGCCCTTGGGGGGACAAGGCTGAGGGGAGAGTCCCTGGGGGGAGATGGCTGAGGGGAGCGCCCTTGGGGGGACATGGCTGAGGGGAGAGCCCTTGGGGGGACATGGCTGAGGGGAGAGTCCCTGGGGGGAGATGGCTGAGGGGAGCGCCCTTGGGGGGACATGGCTGAGGGGAGAGTCCCTGGGGGGACATGGCTGAGGGGAGCGCCCTTGGGGGGAGATGGCTGAGGGGAGCGCCCTTGGGGGGACATGGCTGCGGGGAGAGTCCCTGGGGGGACATGGCTGAGGGGAGCGCCCTTGGGGGGACATGGCTGAGGGGAGAGTCCCTGGGGGGAGATGGCTGAGGGGAGCGCCCTTGGGGGGACATGGCTGCGGGGAGAGTCCCTGGGGGGACATGGCTGAGGGGAGCGCCCTTGGGGGGACAAAGCTGAGGGGAGCGCCCTTGGGGGGACATGGCTGAGGGGAGCGCCCTTGGGGGGACATGGCTGCGGGGAGAGCCCCAGGGGGGAGAGGGGAGAGCTCTTGGGGGGACATGGCTGCGGGGAGAGCCCCGGGGGGGACAAGGCTGAGGGGAGAGCCCCGGGGGGCTGAGGGGAGAGCCCTTGGGGGGACATGGCTGAGGGGAGAGCTCTTGGGGGGACATGGCTGAGGGGAGAGCCCCGGGGGGGCTGAGGGGAGAGCCCTTGGAGGGGACATGGCTGAGGGGAGAGCTCTTGGGGGGCATGGCTGCGGGGAGAGCCCCGGGGGGCTGAGGGGAGAGCCCTTGGAGGGGACATGGCTAGGGGAGACCCCTGAGAGGAAGCGGTTGAGGAGGGGCCACTGAGGGGAAATGGCCGAGGGGAGGCGGCTGAGGGCCACTGCTCTTGTCCTTGGGTGTCCGGAGCCTCTTGCGTGGCCTCCGGTGTCCACAGTCCTCTGTCAACACCTCCCTCTGCTCCTCCATTTGAACGCCCCACCCCACCACCAGCCTTCCCGCAAAATCAGCCAAGGGAAGGAGCAGGGGGGCTGCGGGAGCGGGTGATGGTGCCGCTCCTGTGGGGCCGTGTCACCCACAGCCCCTCGCACAGGGGGTCCTGGGCCTGCAGCCCCCCCAGCAATCTGAATAAACTCGTGAGATATGCTCCTGCGACTAACGGACGGGAATCCAGGGCCGACATCTCTACGACATCAATCATTTTTCCTAAATATACAGAGTCCGTATTGCGACTTGTGTTGTCTGCTCTGCCCAAGCCCGGAGGGGGAGGGGAGGGCGATATGAAGGCATCATCAGGCTGTGCCTCCCCATTCCTATACCAAAGATAGAGAATATTATAAATTTAATAGATCTTCTTCATAATTCATAGCTTGCTTGTGGAAAAAAAAATCATAATAGCTTGGTGTGATATGTCAGGCATCTATAATTCATGGCGCTGAGATCACACAACCACCATACAGTGGGAGTTCACTCCACAGAGTGAGATGTTTGTAATTAATCTGTGAAAAGAGAAAGGCAATAAACTTGGAAGGACAATAAATGAGGGCCAGATCCTGCCACCCGCACTGACGTGGAATAGTACTCGGCCAGAAAGCTTGAATAATCCCTGGCTAAAATCAATAAAATGAGCCAAGAAGTGGGGTAAATAGTAAAAGTTTGTCACAGGCTGGTTCATTACAGCGCACAGTCAGATAGACGCAGACCGTACTGCCCTTTTGGGCAGTGAGGTGCCGAAAGGAGCAGGACGGCCTCTGCTTAAGCTAAGCTTGGATCAAAGTACGAGGAGACGACTCGGGTCTTGCGGCCGCGGAGGTGGTGTGAGGGAGCACCGAGGCCGCGCGGTGGGGACCGGGAGACCCCCTCCGCCCTTCCCATCCCGCAGGCTGGGGGACGCCGGTTCGGGGAAGGCTGAGAAGCTTGTGATCTGCTTGCATCAACCTCATTGACTTCAGCAGGACTGGGGCGTATGCTGAAGTGCTTTGCTGAAAGGGAAGTTGCCTTGAATCAGAGCCTGAGCGAGGATTCGAACAATTTGTGCTACTAACGAAGATGGGCTGCAGTGGTGGAATGAGCCAAAGTCGCTTCCTAATTGGAAACAGTGAGCTGGAGATCTCCAGAACCCCCTTCCTCTCGCTATTGTCTATTTTCATCCTGGTGAAGCTAAAGCTGGTAACTGTGATGCGACAGCTTAAAAACTCCCTGTGGTTTCTCACAATAGACCAACCGTCTACACTGGTTTTCAAACGATGCAGGGAAATCTTGTAAGACTGCATGGCCAATCAAGAAGAGGGGGAGAAATTAATTTCTTCTGAAGTGGATGCTACAAGGAAAATGAAAAAAGAAATCCTCGTCCTTCTGGCAGTTTGTCTAATGTATGGCTTTAACCAAAGAAAAATGGTGCCAGGTCCATCAGACAAAGCCGTGTGTCACAATTAAATCATTTTAATCTGAGATAAACAAGCCACAGGGTAGATGGGCATCACAGTGAGGCAGGAGTGACTCCAAAAGGAAGCCCAGGCCGTGCTCCCAGGGAGCAGTGATAGTGCCAGTGCACAGATGCTGGAGGCCAGAGGCATTCATTGTTTTGTTTACTCATTTGTGACTCCCTCAAAAAATAATTGGTTTTCTTTTGGTGCTTGTTTGTTTGTTTGTTTGGCTGTTTGCATTCTTTGGATTCAATTTCTCCTGCAATATGGCCTTAATTTGCATTGTGAGGATCCATGTTTATTTATGCATTTATTTGGGTTTGGTTTTTTTTTTTTTTTAATTACTCCTAGGCTGCTGGCCCTGCAGAAGGACAATGGCCACGTGGTGACGAGGAGAATCAGGAGGTGCAGCCCCAATCTCCACTGCCTGTACAGCTCCCGTCCCAAGCCCGACGCCTGTGCGATCTTGATTGCTGCTGCTCTTTGCTCTGAGCCTGAGGCACAAGGGGTGCCTGTAGGGTGGTGCCTCTAGGCTCGATACAGAGTTAACAGTGAAATCCACGAAATTCCCGTTTATTGTCCCCATAGCATTCTTGGCCTAACCCAAGCCGAGTTCGGGCTCTGTGAGTCTCAGTGATGTCCTCTGGTGACGTGGACCCACGGGAGCTGGCAGCACCCAGGTCCTCCTCCAGCAGGGCCACGGTTGGCGGAAAAGTCGCACAGGAGGGTGCTTTTCCCGCTGTATAGGTCCTCAGGGGAAAGTAAACAGAAATTGGGAATTTATCAGGTTCTCCAGCTTCTTGACTCAGCCTGCAGAATCCCGGTGTTTTTCAGCATCTGGGAAACAGCTGAAGGGAACGCCTGAGCATCCGCTGCTTCACACTGACGTTGTGGGCAGTCAGGAAAAGGGCCCCGCGACCCACAGATTAGGTGCCCTGAACATACTGGAATTAATGATTGTGACCTTAACTGGCTCTAACATAGCCATCCAAAAAGTGTGTGATGATGCTAATCCGCCCCAAAGGAGCGTTGTGAGGCCCGATTCATTGTTGTGGGTACGACGTTGAGAGCTCCTGGCACAAAAGGCTTTGTGCAAGTGCAGAATATTTTCCTCTACATTTTATTGGTTTTGCCTAGGAGCCTTCTGTGGCTGAAAAGAGCAGCCCAGTTACCTAACCCACGTCTAACCCACGTTTAACAGAGTTAAACTTCACTCTGCCATTATTTCTCCTGCGGTGTTTGCGTGATAATACTCCGTGAGGGAAATGATACAGAAATCCCTGTTATAAAAGGAAGAGTGGACAGATGGGTAGAAGTAGAGGACTGTGTAATGATTGCCTTTTCTTCTTCTGTCTACAGCCCAGCAAACACAACACAAGCTTGGATTGAGTTGCCCCGAAACATCACATGCGAGCTTGCTCTGGATTTAATGACTGGGATCCACAGTGCCTGCCCAGATCAGATCTAACAGCGGATGGCAAGAAAGGCGGAGCAGCAGACGTGCTGGTCCGATCCAAGCCTAAGAGATAACATCTGCACCGATTCACCTGGGTTTCACAGCACACACAGTCCCAAAATGTGCTGTTGAGCCTTAGCGAAAGAATTGATTTTCTAGCCTTAGCTCTTAAACCCTTGCGAAAAGCCCAAAGGCTATGCTACTCTCCCCTGGCTGGGCTGCCTGGCGCTTCTGTGGCCGTGGTGCTCCTGTTCATCCCCAGTCTTCCCCTCACGACACGTCCCGGTGGTGGGGGTGCTGCGTCACAGCGGCTTCGGCACGGCAATGTGTCGTGGAGGTTTGGGTAGGAACGGTGGGGGCAACAGAAGAAAATGCCCTTGGCCACCTCCAGGCGAGGGGGAGAGAGAACAGTTTCAAAAAAGACTTCTTGAATTTTCACAATCATCTCCTTTAAAAAAAAAGGAAATAGGCAGGCAGAGAAAGCCAATTTGGGTGTATAAATAACCAGTAAATGGCAGGGTGTTCACCCTTCCCACACTGTGCATTACCTAACACATCGCATCGCTTGCTACAGCTCGAGGTGGGGGAGCTGCCAGCAGAACAGTGCCGTGCCTGATAACCGGAACAGCCCACAGGATTGCAAGCTAGCGTTCATGCTCCGAAACGTAAACAAGGCAGAGCCTCCTCCTCGCCGCTTCGAATGCAGTCGCCCCGCGTCCCGGGGGGCTGGAACAGCCCACCGCGTGAGATTAGCCAGGCCAAATCAAAGAAGAGCAGACGTGTGTCAGAGGGGAGTTATGGAAACACAAACAAAAATGATCCAAGCTTCCACGTTTTCTCAGGAATCAGATATACAAAAAGCTCAGGGGTCTTCTGCCTTACCCAAGCAGTCAGGGCAGTGCAGGAAAGGCCATGGCAGAGGGCTGTAAGCCCTGGCTTGGCCTTGTGTGGGGTCACAGGACGCAGATTTCACACCGCCCCTCGCTCGTCAGGCCTCCTGGTACGCATCTGCTCAGCGCCTGTTTTTCCTCTGAGCTCAAAACCTCCCCCAGTGTCTGCCTTCCCAGTAGGGTGGTGAATCAGGAGAGAGCCAGCAAATCGCCACAATCAATAATAGTCATAATGGCACCTTTCCTCCAACGGTCTCAAAGTGCTTGGCAAAAATGAAGCGACTAATACGCCCTCCTATCACCCTGGTGAGACAAGCGAGCAGTCTTATACATTGCATAGTGGGTGAGCAAGACCCGAGATGGGGGACTACACCTGTGTGGTGACGCAGTGGCAGACGGCAAACAGCACAGCAACCGAAGCCTGAGCAGCATCTGCTTATAATCACTTATCATTTTGAGTTGGCCTCTGCATTCAAATCAGTTGCCAGGCTTTTGATACTGCAATTCTTTAAATAGAAATAGGATGAAGGCAGGCGCCCGTTTTTTGTACCTGTCCCCTTCCTGCTCTGGACTCATATCCAAACTTCTCAGTTTAACCTTGTCTTTATGGTGTGTTGAAATCAAAACACTCATGCGAACATCCTGAAACGCTGGGGATTTTCGGCTCAGATCTGAACTTGAAGCTGTTCTCCCAGGCTTTGCAGCGCTTGCTATTTTTAGCTACATGTCAAAAAGTTGAAGCAGCACGTGGTTAGATGTTATGACTCTTAAAATTACTGTAAAAATGTTCCAGGGAATGGTACCAATTCATCAAAAGTAAGTTCGTTGCGTGAGATAACTCCGTGACCTTTGGTGTTGTATTGAATTTGTGGGTCACTGGCTATTAACGTTGCTGCAATTTCTTTAGCAATAACCCAGTGATTACGGAAAGGGAAGTAGCTATTAATATGGTAAAAGGCACACCTAAGCGAGGATGTTTACTCATGTAGACTGAGAGGGGGAGGGCTAGACACACTTCAAGATGTTTTCTGTAGCTCTTTTTTATGATACTAAAGATAAGGACCTGTTCTCCCTTCCCCCAAGACCTGACAGATTATTGCAGTTGGAAAACAGTGCCCTGGCATTCGAAGCGAAGGATGTGAAGACAGACAGCAGGTGAAAAAAGGCCCCTTCGTTGGCCATGAAGCCAAGACGATCTGCTTACAACACTCACGGAGGCTGCAAGATGACCTCTCTTTAACACCCAGACATATCAGGTCTGATCCGTGCTTCTGAGGCCCTCCCAGGAGTGTCCTGTAAGAAGTCATAGATGGTTTCATGGCCCTGGGTGTCAGTGGCCCCAGGAAGCTGAGCCAGACCTCTCTGCCTGCCCTCTTGTCTCACCCACCAGTCATTGCCGCACACAGAGATGTCTGCAAGCCCACTACCTGCTTGATTACCACTGCTGGGACTTTTATCAGTCAGTTCAGCCTCCTGGTTTTGACAGTGGGATACCCCAGGTTAGATCCCCGATGCTGTTGACATGAGCAAGAAGTACCGTGCACAGCAGGGATGGGGAGATTCCCAGCAAGAAAACAAAAGAGAGGAAATTGCCCTATGATGGATGGATGGGGAGAGGAATATAAGGCCAGAAATGTATTTCACAGCACCAAACAGAAGTGCACACCTCTGCAGTAAGATTCTCATCCTTACAAACCCATGGACAGTGAGTAAAGGTAACCAGCCACATCCAGCATAAATTCAGGGGGACTACACTTTGTTATGCTTTGTTTTTGCAGGAAAGTCGCCTGCTCTGTATTTGCTCCCCCTGTGAAAAGCTGCTGTATTTAACAAGCCCAAATGTCTGCAGAATAGACTGTCTGCTCAGAGAAGCACTGCAAAACACAGGCAGGGACAAAGATCTGGACATCAGGGAAGAAAGCAGAGGGGTTTTAGCGGCCCAGCCACACCATTGATCGGAAGGGAAGAGCCGCGGCTCTTCCTAATAGAGGAGGAGCTCAGGCATTCACTAGTGTGGGTTGCCACAAAATCTCAGGCGGGTTCGGAAAGTGTAGTGCTTTATCAGCAGGGTGGGCTGATTTATAGTCCCATGTGCAGTTATAGCTTAATAATAACAACAATAAAGATGGTTCTCAGGCATTCCAGCCCACTATACCCACATCACCTTCTTGCCTTTGCTAAATTTGCTTCTGATTTATGGTCGCATAAGCAAGATGAAAATCAGCCACCTCAGTTTTCAGACGGTCTGGAGCTAACGAAAGGGAAAAAGAAGAGGACAGTCTCCAAAAATGGCCTGGGTTTATCTCTGCCTGCTTTCAGAAGCGTCTGTTTTGGAGGTCCCATGATTAGGCTAGCTGTCCCCATGGCTTTGTTGATAAATACTGAACTCCTGACATCCCGCCTGGCAAGTTTTGTGAAGTTTCATTGATGTAAAGCTCCTCAGTTCATTTTGTGCTGTGTAATCATCCAGGTTTTTGGGACTATTCCCTGCAGGAACACCCTTCTCCTCTTACTCTCATCTCTCTCACAATGTACAGCTTAGTTTCTTCAGCTCTTCGCTCATCAACACTTTCTTTCCAAGACGTTGAACCTCAGCCGTATTCTTCACATGTTCAGTTCACAGGAGAGTTGAATCCTCACGGACTGCTAGCGGCCACGCAGTTAAGTAGCTGTCCTCAACTACATTTTTCACCTAGTTTGGATACACGCTCCCGAGAAACCAGCAGGTTTGAGAGCCCGTAGTCCTGAGCGTTAAACACCGCATCTGCTTCTCCCATCCACCTTGCAGGGCTTCATTCACCTACTGGGACTGATGTGGGGAAAGCAATTAAACATTTATAGCTCTGTAACCTCCTGGCATGTCTGTGGGGCAGCCTCCTGCGCCTGACCTACACAGAGCATGACTTGGCTGCATTTTCTCTGTCAGCTTGGCATGGTCCCCAGCCTACTGACCAGCAGGCCTGTCTGTATCGCACACCATTAAAACAAGCCCCTGAAAGGCTTAGGGCAGGAGGCAGAGTCCTGCCCACGCCGAGGCTCGGGCTCTCACTCGTGCCTCAGCTGGCTGAGGTGCACACAGGTCTCATCACAGGAGACATCCCTGTCCACCGCGACAGCTCCTTGTGCCCACTGGAGCTTGCGGCAGTGGCATTTTTCTTGCTTTTCCTGAACGGGTTTTAAACACTACTCACCTGAGGCCGAGGGCATCCCTACTGCACTAAAGCAAACAACGTGGGCAGACCTTAGGTGACTTAGGGCTCTCGATAGCTCCATATGCTTCATCTAAAGTCAGCTCCATATGCTTCATCTTGCTGTGGGGACACAGCTTCAGAGAGTCACCAGCATTAGTTATCCCCTGGTGCTTGGTGTCATTACAGGCAGCCTGAGCTTTGGTGCTCACGTGAAGCCCACCCTGGGGGGACAGAGGGGCTCTGAAGCCCCATGGAGGGTAGGTTGGGTGGACAGCAATTTTCTCGTGAATGCTCCACCGAGGGCTGCTACGGGGGGTGGTTCAGGGGAAGGGAAGGGGACAGTGGCCTGCCTTTGGGTAGTCTTTGCGTTGCTGTTCCACCTCAAGATGCCTCTACTCTCCCCTGCTGGCATTAGTGGGGGGAGCTCTTGGCCCTCAACCAGCAGTACGGCTGGAGCAGGAGATCTAGATGTGCTAGTAAACATTTTGAAGACGGAAAATAAATCCATCCATCTGTGTAAGAAATGCTGCCCCCAAGAGAAATTTCTGATCATAGGCAAGGCTAAGTGCACAGGCACCAGCAAATTCACCACCGGCATTGATTATTTCATTATAAATTGCTCACTTGCTTTTTTACATTTGCTTCTGAACAGAAATGAAACACCGGCTACTGAAAATAACAACAGCTAATACACAACCAAAAACCTGACTTGCATATGAAAACACTGGATTTTCCACAGGGGCTTTCCCACTGTTTAAGCTCCTTTAAACTTTAAAATACGAGCTCCATTAAGATTATAAGAATGTACTGCCTTGGCTGCTGGATTTTTCACTGTGCTGAAAGGAAGACAACTGCTCAGGGGCTGATGGAGAAGAGCAATCTCAATATTAACAAACAGTTAATGCACCAACATTGTTGATTGATGGCAGAAGTGAGGATGTAGATGGAGGAATCAGGGACTTTCCAAATTGTAAAACGGGGAAAAGAAACCAGTCTGCTCTACCAGGGCTGGAGCTACGTAAGTCAGACACCTCAGGATACCCAGCAATGGCCTCCTCAGTGATGCTGAAGTCACGGGTGATCTCCTCCCCATTTTAGTGTAGTTGTTTAGTGGAAAATATTGCAAAGGATCATTTCCCGAGAGTCTTTTGCACAAAACACATGGCCCCCTACTTATATGGCAATTGCTGGTGTTCAGACATCACTAGAGACGATTTTCCTTCCTGGGGCTGAAAGGAGACTGGGGCAAGGCAGGTGGATGCTGAGTGAGGAATGTGAGTGGAGAATGAAGAGCAGAGAAGAGAAGGCACATTGATACTTGACCCTGGGAGTTAAGATGGCCTTGGCAGCACTGCTCCTCTTGTGTCTCCTACCTGATGGCTTCAGCAGTGGCTGGAGGCCAGCAGAAGACTTCCGGTGCCATGATGCAAGGCTGAGGAGCAGTAGGAGCAGGAGACTGATTCCCGGAAGAGCTGTGGCTTTCCACGAGGGGGGATGTGACCTTCTTCACCCTCGTGGAGTGAGTAGAGAGAAAGCTATTTAGTATATTTGACCTTTTCTCAGTACAGGACTAATTGGACTAGTTGGTTTCTTGGGGTCTTCTCTGGTCTATGAAGGAAATTTCTCCAGGAGACCATAATTTGGCCCATTAGTGTTTTTAATGTTCCTACTGAGCTGAAGGTAACTGGAAGAAAAAAGGTTGCGTAGTACTCTATGACTAACAGCAATCTTTGCACTGAAGCCGAGCCAGGCAACTGTAATGGTACAGAAAAAACGCTCCCACCTAGGTAGGACATTTTTCTATTTGCTGTCCCATGGCCTCTTCCCCATGTGACGAGCGATGTGCAATTGCTGACAGCACATCTGCTGCGGGGCTGGATTTACACCGTCTCATTCTCTGTTTATAGGGGTGATTCATCTTCAGAAACACTGGCTACTGGATGCCGTTAGAGGAATACTGCCCACGATGGCATGCTCTGTGGTTCATTCTAACCTTTGATTTTCTGGGTGACATCAAATGATGGGAGTGTTTTTTTATGATCACCTGTATTTGTACAGGCAAGTACAAGAATGGGCAGGTAGATGGGAAAAAAACTGTCTCATTTGGTAGGGAGGAGGAAAACAACTCCACGAAAAAAGAAAGTAGGAGATCAAAAGGTACATATTTCCTTTCTTCCTAAGGCACAGTCAAGAAAAGCCATCATCATTTTGCTCAGACACTAGTATAACCTCATGTTTCCCACAAAACATATTTCCCCGAGATCAGTTTGCACGTATCAGGTTTTGCCCATGAATACTCATGAGACACAAATCAGTCCCTTTAATCCATGATTAGTATGTCACCCCACGCTCAGCAGTTGCATCATGATTTGATGTTATTGTTGAATGGATGCTGTGCTATTTAATTGTTTTTTGCTTAGTGATCTGTTCGCTCTGTTAATATTTAATTCTCTTTTTCCATCCCTCTTTCTACCCCCAAAAGGCCTAAAGAATAGGAAAACATCTTTCATTTTCTCAGGTTTCATGTGCTATTGTAAGAAAACACCTATTCATAATCTACTGTAGGTGATAATGATGATATACAGTCATAATGCTGGAATTATTAAGTGGTTGCCACTGCTGCTTTATAGCTGAGAAAAAAAAAAAAAAATGACCTGATTTGAAATAAAGCAGGTTAGTATGCTTTATTTGCCTTTTCCAATGGTTCGGACAATGAACAAATTGTCATCTTTACATATCCTCTGCCAGGTTCTGAGCTGAGTGCTGCACGTGAGCCTGAATGACAGTAAACAATGCGCTGCCTGGCGCTTTGCATGCTTTGCAGAGGTGAATTCACGAGAACAAATTAGACCTTTGATTGATCCTTTAAACAAAAAGAAAGGAAAACAGTAACATTAATTTATACGAGCTCTAGCTGCATTGCGTTTTTTATAGTGATCAATATTCTGGGCATTGTAAACAGCAGCTTTACATAATAAATAGCTGCATTATGTAATGCTAGTTAAATTTAGAAATGGTTATTTTATTACCTTTAGCGCACATAAAAGAGAGAGTGATAGAGCTGGAGCCCAAGAGCTGCCGCTGTCTGAGGATGCGGAGAACAGCTGGGCCTGGCTGTGCACAGCGAAAATAAAACCCCAAGCCCGATAAAGCAGCTCGGCTCAGGCTGGATGCTCTGGGTCGCCGGCAAGCGTTTCGGTGGGGGTGGCGGGGGCGGGCCCCGCTCCGAAACACGGCATGCTCAGGAGCAAAACATCTCTGCACAATAAAGATGGAAGATTTATTATGAAGGAACGAAATGTGCTACTTTTGTTCTCCCTGGTGTCCCTATAAAGCTTTTGTTTGACAGGCTAGTTTGGGCTCTGGTTAGCTACAGTCCCTTCTGTGTAGCTACTGGCTGCTTTGAGACCAGTTGTGTGCAGACTATAGATCAATTATCTTCCTGCTAGGGATAAACAGTGTTTTCCTTTTTCCTCTTCAGTAGCGTTCGCTATTATCCTCGAGCATAGGAACCCTTTCTTTTCCTTCCCAGCCACACGCACACACACACAGATGGAGGGAGGGGATGGAAGAATTCAAATTTGTTGCATTAATCTTAATAGCCTGATCCTCTTGCAGCCTGCTGCTGCTAACTTAGTGTTCAGTGTGCTGCCCATTTACAATAGGCTGGAAGGATGAACCCTTTTGTTATAAATAATTACGAGACATCTCAATCCAATAAATGCACTGAAATGAGAGCCTCTGAAAATGTGAGTTTGGAAAAATACAGCTGAAGAAGGAAAGTCCCATTGTGAAATCTTTAGCTAAGCAGAAACACTGTTGTTTGGATGTTTCATAACACACAGGGAGCTCCGATGTGGGAAATGAGGGGACTGTAATTAGGACATCAGAGCTTAGATGTTTCTTCTGCTTACTGTGGTTGGCACCCGTTTATCGGGGGCTGAAGCGCTCTCAGAGAGGGCTGTAGCTGGAGCCAACCTGCTGATGGAGTTGAGTGCTCTCTGTGGCCTGCACTCTGCATTGCAATTATAGGCCTCTGACTTAAAAGTTAATCTAAAGCAGTGTCAAACTTAAGCAAAATTCAGATCTAGGTCATAATTTTACAAGGAGAGCCCGTAGGTTCTTAATGGACTGAACCAAAATCCTGATTCGGAAGAGCATCCAGCTTTTTAAAAATACGGATTTGGACCGATATCAGGAATATCTCTAATAATTACATGTATTCGATTTTTCTCAACTACCGTTCACAGCTTTAGTATAAGTAAGAATCCTGCCCAGCATCTGTTGTGCCTGGAAGTTTTCAGACTACTGAGCAGCACGTAGCCACTTCAGAGAAATTGTTAAAAATTATATAGCTGAGCCAGTGTGAGAGACAAAGAGTTAAAGCTAAATACCATTTGAAAGTAAACTTTGCAAAAGCAATGAATTTTCTCAAAGGCTGACTGCTCTTGATTTACAAGGATGTTCCCAGTCCTGATTTCAATTAAAGAGAAATCCTCAGGCATTTCTGCAGTTCGGCGTTGTTCTTTATTCCACATTGTTATATATTGAGTAATAAACAAAACAAACAAAGACTGTATTCTGCAATGAACTACATACATCCTGTGCAATCTCGGGGAAATCAATAGGTCAGAGTCTGGCCTTGGATTGCCTCAGTATCAGTTGTCAATAATTCCCCCAGCTTTAGTGGCGTTTACATCTGTGTAAGTAAAAAATGAATGTGGAGATACCAATCTGTCTGTATATTCCTCTAAAAAAAGAGAGACAAAAAAAAATACTCTAGACTCCACTCCTTTAAACAGAAGGAAAAATAAATAAATAGGTAGCTGGCATTGTAAACACTGATTTATTTGCCAAAATCAGGAGACTACATTTCAAAGAAAGCATGTTAAGCCAAGCTTTGGGATCTTTTTCTTTGCTTTCTGCTTGTTGCATCTCTAGCTCCTGGTTCTCTCGCTGGGGTCTGCAGTTCACAAGGACCAAGACCTTGTTTGTACAGCGGTGGCTGAGTCTCACATAACAGCATGACAGTGAACACTGGGTCTTTAAATAGTAGTGGTGGTGATGATGGTGATGATGATGATAAAAAAGCTATTGTTGACAATTTGGTTTTCTTTGCAAGTGCTAAATTACTGATTTATTTCATCCTGCTCCTGGTAATGTTTTGACGACTCTGTATGTTTTTCACTGCAGCAGGCAGCACCGACGAGTGCCGAGGCTGAGCTGGGTGCTGGGGTGGATGGCTTGGGTGTGTGTTTCCTCCCATTGCCTCCTGCCCACCCGGCCCCGGGACCCGCGGTTACGCTCGGCACTGAGCAGGTCCTGCCGGTGCTCAGCGCAGGTGCTGAGCTCTTTGGATGTGCGTGCAGCTTTCGAGGTCACATATCTGGGCTTTGCGTCTTGCTCACGCGGGAATGGATCGTGTGGGGTTTGTGTTTGAAGGGGGGGATTTGTTTTCCGTCTATTAATTAAACCGAAGTGAAAGGAAGGTAAGACAGGGGCCTTTGTCACCCTGTGAGGTCAAAGGGACAAAAACCTCATGCGGTTCCCTGCCTTGGGAGGGAAGGAGGCAGAGGGTGGTGGTAAAAGCATCTCAGCAATGGCTGTGAATTCCCCGCAGCCCCACGGCAACTCTGTGACAGAGGCAGGAGTGGAATGGGCTGAAGGTGCCAGGGCTGTGTCCCCACCCCGGCCATCCTCCCTGCCCGAGGCGAACAGGCAGCCCTATACCTCTGGCTTAACACTTTCCTGGAGTGATAAAATATTCAGATTGGAGACATTTTAATGTCTCCCTCTATTCCTGTTGTAACCGAGTCTTGTTTTTAAATAGATCAGATTTTCATGCCCATTTAAACCAGCATAAATCAGGAGTTAATCTAGGCAAAGTCACCCGGCTCTACCGAAGCCCATGGAAATACACTTGCAAGAGATCGCAATCAGGCCTTGTGCTCACAGAAAATGCTCACCCCACTGGGAGAGCAAAACTGTGCTCCGGAGCCATAAATATCATAACCCACCTTTTGACGTGGGCTCTTCAGATCTCCCTTCCTCTCTTACAGCCTGGCCGGAGCTTGCCCAGTGTGCGCATGAGGCTCCGCATGCCCTTTAATCCTCCCCACATGCTTCTTCCTAAGTCTTCATTTGTATGCACACACTTAGTGATCACTCATTCTGGCCATAAAACCTACAGGATTTTAAATTGAACTGAAGTCCCAAATGCTTTAAAAGAATTTATGTTGCATAATTGTACTGGTTTGCCTGAAAACAAACAATGATATATGGCTAAAATATTCTCTCAGGGAGATGACTCAGATCCTTCCTTGTGGCTTAGACCTTGCTTGGCTGCTGATGGTGCAACTTGTAATCTCTCCTCTAGATGCAGGGCAAGGGAAGGCAAACAAAAGGGTAATGCACAGAGCAAGGGGCATAAGATGAGAAAACACAAGTTATTTGGAGCTTTTGGAGACACTCGATGCTTTAATTTGTTCTGAATCCAGGCAACGTTGGAGATTGTGGAAAAGAAAACCAAGCCCCATCAGTATTACACACCAGCCCATCTGCAGGGGGAAGGTTGTGGCTGGTTTTGTGCCGGTTGGGAAAGCAGCTGTGTGCCCGGTGGCTCCCACCCACGAGGGCAGCCCGCAGACAGTGCAGGACACAGCTGGACGAGTGGGGTGCATGGATCTGGGGTGGGTTTCCCACCCCAGGGTGCCCTGCACCGATGCAGCTTCCCAAAATGCCGCTACTTCTGCTTGGCCCCAAGAATGGGCAGGTTTGGGTATTTTGTAGTCCCAAAAGATTGCGGGCAAGTCCCTTGTGTCTGGATGTCTCATTGCCAAGGGCTGTGCAGATGATCCTGGCTGGGATCAGCAGCTGGGCTGCTTCGTCTGTACCCTGGAAACTTTTTTGCCACCGACCGAGCAAGCAGCTCATGTGGTTTTTGCTGTCACTGTTCTCACTTTAAACATCTTGCCACACTTTTCTGTAATCATGCTTTATGTCCCAAGGACATAATCTGACTGTTGGTAATTAAGTTAATTTTTCAACCGAGGCTCCAAAAGATATACGAAAGCTTTACTTTGCGGATGTGACATTCAACCACTGCTTAAATGTCCTTCAGCCATGATGGCCAGCCGTCAGGAGCAGGAGCCCTAAACGGGTGTGGGAAAGATCAAAGAGATCTCACTTAATGTGTTGCTAAAGATCTACGATTGCTTGGTACATACATAAAACAGTTTGCAGAGGTGGCTCTGCAGATTTGGGGATTTTGCCGTTTTTCTGCCGTTTGCAGATTTGGGGATTTCCATTCTGAGCACGCACTAAAACCGCGGCTGCCGCTGCGTGTGAGCAGGCGTTTTCAGGATGTTGGCCTCAAGTGGATCTATCCCTTTCTTTCCGTCATTACCAGCTGGGCAAAGGACATCTAAGGGTCTGCAGCTCCCTGGTAGTGCTGAAAATGCAATGCATGCTCTGGTGTAACTTGACGCGCTTGGAGCTATTTAAGCACCCTCCACCCTTCCTTTTGCTAAAACAAAAATACCAGGTATGAAGTTACCATTACGGAGCGTACTCAAGTAGTGTGTCTGCCTTCTGTTCCAAGCAAAGCAAAGCAGAGCAGTCTAATACCATCAGCTTGCAATGAAAGAATATTAAAAATAGTAAAAAAAGAAAAAAAAAAGGTTAACTTTGTGGCAAAGAATAAAATAAGAAACTTTTTTCTGCAGGCAGCGCCAAGCATCATCAGGGAACATATCAATTCATAACAGCTGTGGGTAGCTATTTCTGTCTCAGTCTTCAGTAGTTTAATTGGAGAAGCATGGTAAAAGTTAACAGATCTGTGTCCAGCAAGGTTAATTCTGAGGTTAACAGATTATGATGCAAAGAAAATCCACCGGTGTTTTTCTCTCTTGCTATGAATAGCATAATTGCATTATTGCTACCGGAAGGGTAGTCAGCTCTTCTCAATCTGTGGTCTCCCACTGTGGAGGGAGTAACCTATGAAAAATCGGTTTCCTTTACAAACATACCCTTCTGCCTTTCTCATTCAATGCCTACGTAACCATAATGTTGAAGGGGTGGTTGCTAATATCACGACTGCTTGTGATCATGTTTTGCCAGAGTCATTCTTTTCTGTAAGTCCAATGAGTAATTTTCGTGCTGTTTAATTTTTTTTAAAAGATGTTAAAACCCAAAAGAACTGTTAAAATGCTTTCAAGCAGCATTTCCGCAAAAATGCTTGTGATTTTTGCTTCCACCTTGTCACATCTGCTGTTCTGAAATGATTTGCACAGCTCTTCCACCCTGTAGCATCAGTGGCAATGGCAGCAGGAGGCCACGGTGCTTTTTCCAGAGGACTTCCAGTCCAAACACACCCGGCAGCCTAAAGGAGGAGGGAAAAAATGGCCCCGTGGGAAGGTGGTGGCAGAGAAGAGTCTTTTGATTCCTGGCGCAGGGTGCTGTCCTGTCCGGGGGGCCGTAGCCAGTTCGTGCTGCTGGTGTACGTCATGAGAAATTGTTTCGCTTCCTGACTGTACAAATGTAACTCACAGAGGCCGATTGGCAATGGTGATTTAGAAGTGAAATTAAAAACTTTCCAGCTGAGCTTTAGACAGATCGATCTAGAATAGGACTAATGATACACTTTCATAACGTGCTTTGAGAAAATCTGGTTAAGACAGCTGAATAAGTGCTAAGTACTATTAATAGAGCTGATAGGGTAAGTTCGAAACTCTTTGCTAGTGAAATACCTACTTTTATCGCAATGCTTTCAAAATCATGCACATGTCCCCAAATGGTAACCAGGTTTAAAAAAAAAAAGAGAAAAAGAAAACAGCAAACACAGTGAAATATTTTTTTTTCCACTCTGGAATGGCTTTCCAGTTTTATTGTTTATTATATATTATAATAGAAAATAAAGGAGTGTCATTAAAAATGAAATGCTTTGATCTATCCCGAGTGGTCTTCCCTTTGGCTTTGAGGAGAGTTTCAGAAATTTTTTTCTGAATCAAAATGAAGCCAGACTTGAAGATGTCAGGCTTTGCAGTGAGCTGGAAGATGCAGCCCCAGCAGCCCAATTTTGCGGTACAAGTTAAGTGCACGGCAGGGCTTCCCCAGGGATCTGCTCCATTGCTCAAGCACCGAAGAGAGAAGATGCCCCCCAGTCTTGCATTCGCAGTGCAAGTCTGACTCGAGCTGCTTTGTGGTTGCTACAAGGAATATGGAGACTAGTTCATGAACTTAAAATAATGCTGTTTGGTTCCCTCAAGCAATATATAAACTGCCTGGAGGATTTATGTTGCAGCCTGCTCCAGCAGGATCTTGGTCTCCTAAGTGTCCAGGGAAGGGAAGGGAAGGGAAGGGAAGGGAAGGGAAGGGAAGAAGGGAAGGGAAGGGAAGCTCCCCGCCAGGTTGCACACTGCTGTCTTCTTGCCAAAACCAGGGATGGCAAAATTGGGGTGCAGCCAGGTGATGCATGTTCGGGACCCTTGCTGCATCCTGTGGTTGCAATACCCCCCAGGACTTCAGCACTGAGCTGTCATCTGCATCCAAGGAAGAGGGAGGAGGGGAGATCCCTGGTTCTCCTGCCTTCACGTAACGCAAAGGCAGGGAGCAGGGAAGAGCATTTCTAGAGCCCTTCTCCTCCAACCATGGAAACGCAGTCTCAGTTCTCCAGCTGTCACTGGTTAATCAACATCTTCCCCAGAGCAGAGGGAGAACGAGGATCCGACTCATGACTCAGAGCCACATCTCCACGCCTGGCCTCCTCCAAGGGGAATGCTGCCCTTTCCTCAGGGCTGGTAAGTCCAAAGGCATGAAAATAGCAGAGTTTTAGGGTTGCTGGCCTTAAAACAGACCTTCAAAAATAGTTTCCTCAGATATTACCTTGAGCGATTTCTGTGTGTATTCTTGCCAACAAGCTCTTGTTAGAATATTTGTGGAAAATAAACTCTGGAGAGCCATGAGCAGAGCCAAGCAGATTAATTTAAGACAAGCAAATATTTGTGGGAAAGTTTGTGTTTGTTTGCACTATCCACCCAACACTATCATGCAGCGTTTTCCATGAGTACATAACTTCGCTGAGGTACCTTTTGATCAGCTAGATCAATTACCATCTATTCATTTCCATGTTTTTCAGCTGTGAGGCACCAGTAGAAATTTCAGTATTTCCTCCAAGAAGAATTTGGTTTTGGCTCTGAACTTCACTTGAAGAGTTAACATTTCTGGAGCCATGACCTCAAAACCACAAATAGAAAGAAAAATAACATAAGATAGATGAGCACGAAGTTCTGGAAACCCTAAAGAGTGAAAAACAAATTTCAGTATGTTTTGTAACCATCCTCCTGAGTCAGGGAAAAAGGACATTTTAATAAAACTGCACCATAGAGCCCACAGAGATTTGCCAGATAAATGACAAAGACACAACTGAATGCGGGATGAAGGCTGGGTTTGTAGTCCTCCAGCTCTGAAAACACCTACCTAACCATCTGAGCAAGAAAGCTGGTGTTGGCCACTAGCTAAGCCTCCTGGACCGGTTGCTGGACTCTGCCAGCACTCATTCCCATGAGCAATTCAGTAAGCCTTGAAGCCCCGCAGTATTTTTCTCATTCAAAATCACCCGAAGAAAGAGGAAATTTCTGCCAAATCAACACACTTGGTTTATGAAAAAGCTCCAAGCGCACAACTCTGACCCCTGTCTCTAGGTTAAGTCCCCTGCCCAGCCGGCCCTTCCTGCGGCACCCCATGGGCTGCTCTCAGTGAATGGGAGCAGCAGTCCAGCCACCACGGGGGGCTCATGGAAGACTTTGACTTTTGGTTTTTTCCCCTGTTCTCGGTGAAAATTGATATCAAAGTATGGGATGTATCTATAGACTGGTTATGTGAGTTTGCAGGTCTCTCTCCTGCATTTCAATATGTTTTTTTTTCAGGACCTAAAGATTTCATACTGTGCAAATGAAGCCACCAAAAGATTCAAAGACCCTCGTACGTCCTGCCCTGCAGAAAGCGCAGACAAGGAGGGATGTGCTGCCTGTGTCTCCTACGTGTAGCTTGTGTCCTGCGTATCTATCTTTCACTTGTGGGCATGGACTGGTAGATTTATCATATTCTTCTGCCAGAGAAGGTCGATCCACTTCATGGAGGGCAGATCTTATCAGATCCATTGATTTACAGCAGGTGAGAATCTGCTCTGAATTTCCACAGCACCAGCACAAAAAGAATTACATATTTTTATGCAGCATTCAACAAATATGTCACAGATAGGCGCCCAAGCAAGCCTCCCTTGACTCCCAGAGGTTTTATTTCATGTACGTCCCTCTGTTTTGTAATGAAGACATTGTGCAAATCCCTCAAAAGCTGAAAATCCTCCCACACCTCCCTGCAAACCCCCCATGAGATGAGCACAACAGGCAAATCCTTCCACGGGCTGCGGGAAGAGGCTGGGAGAGCTTCATTTCAGGGATGAGCTGTGGAGCCTGATGGTCCCAGTGACCACAGTGTCAACAGGGACACAAAGACTTTGCAGAAATCAGTCTTGAAGAGAGCAAAGTGTCACGGCCTGTGTTCTCCCTTCCGCGCCTGCAACACCCCGCTGAAGTGGAAATGTTCATCCCTCCTCCTCCTCCTCCTGTCTTTCCATCCATTGCTTCTCAGGCCATTTTCTCTGACTGTCCTCCTCCTGCTCACGAGGTTTCGTTCCGCGCTGACGTCCCTTTGTCATTTCCCACGAATTCACTGTGGCAAAAGGCCGTTATTGGCTGTACTCAAATAAAAGGACAGAAGAAACCAAAATTAGATCAGTAATTCCACGTGTGGAAAATGCCACACAAACACTTCCAAGTTTTTCCAAGTCAGAAAAGAGAAGGGGAAAAATCAAGCAGCCGTGAAAATCAGGCCTGATTTTCACAAGCTTCAGCAGAGATATCCCAGCATGGGAATCCCTAAACTTGTGTGAAGAGCTTTGAGTTATTGATTTGATTATCTCAGGAGAGGGGCTTAGAGCTCAGAGAGAGACGCTGCTTCTGTTTGCAGCTCCGTGATGGAAAAAAGGAGATTTATTCCAAAAACCAGCTCTCATGACACATACTGGCTCCTGTTTCTCTACCTCTTAAATGAAGGTGGTCAGAGTTGAATAAAGCAGATGGGAAAGTGAGGGATGCCCATGCAACACCGAGTGAGATGGAGCAAGAATAGAGGCCATCATTGGTTATGCTGATGCCTGATGTCCCCATGTCCCAGCTGTCACGTGTGCTGCTTGCACGTCAAGGGTGCTTGCTAACTCATCGGTAGGGTGGTCACTGTATTGGGTGCTGATGCTTTATTGTAAAAAGCTATTTTAATAGCTGGGTGTGTGTATGCACTGAAATGATTTTGCTGTCGATCGGAGTCGTATGACTGGAAACGAGATCATGAACTGCTGTATCAGGCTGGAAGGAGCGGAGCATCACGGGGGTCTGCGTTAAATCCAGTTTCAAGATAACACCTTCTTTAATGGGGAGCAACACTGCATGAATGATCTCGGCAGATGTTCCCAAATTACAAGAAAGCGATGAGCAACGCAACTAATTGGCAAATAGAGCTTTAAAAATTTGCTTCAGGAAAAAAAAGAAGTGAGAAACCCCGTCTCCTTGCCTGCAAGCACACAGTGCTTTACATTAGCGATGCCGCGCGCTCTGCTTAGGGGTGGATGGGGCTTGCGGTATCCGGTTGCAATCGGGTGAAAGCGAGGGGAGACACAAAAATAGCTCTGCAGCCCACACTCCCACCCACGGAAAAGCACAAATCACCCAGGAGCAGTTGCTTGCTGCATCAGCAGCTGCTGGAGCAGCGTTTGCTGCAGCTGCAACCTCGGTCCCCGTCCCAGGGCGCTGGCAGGTTGCAGCTGCGCTTGGAGACAAGGACCACGCTCTTGCTAGCACCCAAACCTTCATGCAACAGAGGATTTGCTTTACTCCAGGCGCAGCTGAAGCTACGTTTGCTCTGGCAGTGCATGAGCTGGCCACCATTGCCCACCTGTAGCCATCTCTCAAGCAAGCGCAGTGCATGGGATATTTTTCCCATGTGCATGGGATATTTTTCCCATCCCATTTTTCCCATGGGATATTCTCCCAGCTCCAGCTTGGCCAAATCGGCCTTGAGCGAGATGTGAGATTAACCACCCGCTTTTCCCCAGGGCTTGTGCTGCCCTTCTTCCCCCGTGGTTTCTCATGGAGTTTCCACGCAGGAGAGGTCTTGCCCGGAGGCTATCACCCCACTTCCGAGCCAAGTTTTGGGTGCTTTGGTTGTCATCTCCATCACATCAGACCCTCAGAGAAGTTTCTTAGAATAGAAAAGATGATGCTGAGACGGACACAGCAGAGCCATTTGCGTTTCTCCATCCTGCATACAAAACCTCAGCAAAGGCTGAAATCAGTTTGCAATATAAGACGAGCTGCCTCTCCTAAACCCCAGACTTGAGTCCCCAAAGGCGACACCATCCTGGCCTCAGCTTCTTGTTCAGAGGTCAAATGGGGGGACAACCCCCCACCCAAGTTGCAGGCAGAGCTGGATGCAGTTAGGAAAGGGATCTGAGACCTGGGACTGAATTCAGTGGCCCGGGAGGATGCGCTGGGACCTATTTGTCTTTGGGAGCGAGTCCCGTGTCCTCGGAAGTCGCCCAGTTTTGTGATTTCTCTCCGGTGATGCTCAGCGCCTCCAAGGATGGCGTCCCAGGGCTGTCATCCCCCCAGTGCCACGGTCCCACCATCGTCCTCTTCTCCATACCGTGGTCCTGCTTCCCGAAAGGAGAAGACGTTGCTTGGATTACCCCGGCTCTGTTACTCCTGTGTAAGCACTATGGATATTTTTGACTGTCCTTTTCAATTCCAGCTGAAGTCGGTGCCACAGGCAGCTCTCTTAGTAGATTGCTTTTGTGATTTATGCAGGTCCAGAAGAGTCCAAGGATCATTTATCTTCAAACCAGGAGAGAGATGAGAGAGTCATGGTAGTAAAATTTCCTGCAGAGTTAGATCTGAGCATCAAAGAGGGGAAAATGTCATTGTTTTACTGAGACAAGACGATGTGAGGCAGGTTTTAATGCTGGGGGATTTTTTTAACTGAATAATTTGCCTTAAAAAAAAAAAAGAAGTTTTGGGAAATGAAAGGAGGGCAAACGAGCTTGGTGGGCACTGCTGGGAAGCTGTCTCTGAGGAGGGGCAGAAAAATCCGTGTGGAAGCAGAGCCCGAGGGGCACGCGCTCCTCCTGGGACGGGGAGGCAGCCCCGGGCAGGGTCCGGCTGTAGTTGGTGGGTGTCTGCGCTGGGAGAGGGCAGGCGGCACCCCGCGACGCCCCGGCGCAGAGGAGGCCGGGGGCGGCGGTGCCATCAGCCCCGTCCCACAGCGCCTGCACGTAGAGACGCGCTCGCCCGACACGGGGGTTTGCCCGAAATCGCGTGGCGTGGCGGGCGTACTGTGGGTGCGCGGGTCTGCACAGCAGCACGAGTGTGCGTCGTGTAGAGGAAAAAAAAGAAAGTTCCTAATCTCAGTGAGTCCGACTGCAAATATGGGCAACGCCGCCCGGCCGCCCTCCTCCTCCTGCGCCGCTGCGGTTCGGCGGGACGGTGCATCTCCCCGAGCAGCTCCCGGCCGGGGGTTTGACCGAGCATCACCCAACCGCAGCAGCGGGTCCTGCGGGGCCGGGGAGCATCTCCTGGCCTCGCCCTGCCTCGGAGCCTGCAACCGAAGCACAAATCTTGGGAAATTCGATCGCGTCAGAGGGCTGGAAGGAAACTGAAGGAAGGAGAGGGCTGGGAAAGGGTCCGTTTGCATTTGCAGCAGATGCTGTCTAGAGGAGAAAAATACTTTTATTTCCCCTGTGGACTGCCAGTTGATTTTCTTGCGGCAGGCACTAATGGAAAATAATAAAACCCATTTTAGTCAGGCTGTATCCAGAACACTTACAGGTCAAGCCAGTACTCAAAACAGACCGTTATGGAACATAACACATTAGTTTGTCACCAGCGTTTACAGTGGCCAGGGGATTTTTACCATTTGAAATTGAATTTTATAGGTCAAGGCCTTTCGTGGGTCTTGAAAAACAGTGCATCTCTGTAAAGTTAGCATGAACGTGGAGGCAATTACTGGGTGTAAAGATACGCAACCTTTCTGTTTGTTAACAGTGCAAAAAACCAAAGGGGACCTGTGGTGGGAACTGTGATACGGCTATAAACCCCAGAATATAATCATTAATTGTTACGGACTCAAATATTTCAGTATCGTCTTCCTGCTGTTAAATCAAACCCACAAAACGCACGGGAGGCATATTTCACCGAAAATTATGTCCTCTCAGTTTATAATTTAAAATTCACTGATGACTGTAAAGGAAGCTTGGTCATAGGAATCCAAGTTTCTTAGAAATGAGTCAGAAATAGATCATTTGTTTAGGAGAGATTAACTTATTTCAACATTCAGATAACCTCAAACATCTTCCATGTGGTTTTATACTTCATGGAATAAATAAAGCAGGGACGTGAGGTGGTGCCTGAAGTGCCACACACACGTGCAGACACGCGCACACACACACACGCGTGTGCACACACACACATGCACATATGTGCACACCCCCCGATCTCTCCGCCTTCCTCGCCACCCCCTCCCCTTGCACAGCCCCGTCCCCACAGCTCCCGCCCCGCTGATTCAGGAGGGCTGTGTGAGGGCACCCACCATTCACACTTTGATTGCCCAAACTAGAGACAAGGGCCACCAAAAGCCCAGCTTTGAGCACGTTGGACGTTGAGGGTGGTTCACGCGCTGCGTGTCCTCACATTGCCCCCAGGGCTGAGGGTCCCCTGTGCCACGCTGTGCCCCAAAGCCCGGCATCCTCCGTGGCATTCCTGCTGGGCGGCTGCCTGGCACCCACGGCTTTATGGCGATACCAAACCCAGGTGCCAGGCGGCCCTGGCGTCGGGTGTCCCGGGCAGCTGTCCCTGCGCTGCCAGCGGGGCTGGTGGGACGGCTGGGACCGGTGGGTGAGCTCCCAGGTGGGAGACGAAACCTCGTTGCTGGACTCGTTTACACGACGCTGCCTTTTCTGCCACAGCCAAACAGATGCCCGCTGACTCACGTACCGCATTGATTGGGATCATAATTAATAACTCCAGCCCAGGCTGCAAACCTGCCCTCTCGGCTGAGCAGACCCTCGCGCCAGCGGCCGGCGGGGTGAGGGCGTTTGCTCGCTCAGGGCAGGCGTGGTGCGGCATCCTCCGTTCATCCCAAACACGGAGGAGGGAAGTATCATTATCCCCATCTTCTAGCTAAGGCGTTTCACGTGAGGCTTTGGCACCATGCGCAGGAGCTCCCTACAGGCCTTGTACGTCAGAACTGCCTTTTATTAGTCCTTACCTGAAGCGTGCTTTGCTCTGCTGTTACTCCCCGTTGTATTTTCTCCCTTGCCTCACTAAGCAGCATCTTGCAGGAGGAGGGGGCAAAGCCACAGCCCCTTGCTGAGCGGCTGAACCGGATCGACCCTGCCGCTTTGCCTTTCTTGCCGAGTCGGCAAGTGTGCCAATCAGCTACAGACAAATAATCGCTATGCTTTCCTTTCCTTCCGTTATTTATTTTTAACCCAAAGCGAAGTGTGCCTCTCAGGAGAGAAGCGTGTTGTGTTGCTAGTAACTGATGGTAGGTGGGAAGTCCGTACGGCCACTCTGTTTCCCAGTAATATCCACTAAAGTCTGGAATCGCTATCATTTCTGCAGGTTTTTCCTGTAATTCAACTTCGGTAAAAACCCCTCTCAGGGAGGAATTAATAGCATGCCGTGGCTGCGCTAAATATTCATTGATTTTTTTGTCTTTATATGGAACGCTGCACAGGCTGTTAGACAAGGATCCAAGAACAACAAATATTAAATGGGCTAAAGTTTAGATAATGACGAAGATCTCCAGTTCCTCGTAATGAAAATGCCTCTTTTGTGCTGTGTGAGGTACTTTGGTGGACAGTAAGTGCCTCCGCAGAGAGGGCGGCAGCGTGAGCCCCTCCGTGCAGGTGCAAGCAGAAGTGATGGAGGAAGAGGTCCCAGGGCAGAGCAGCATCGGAGCTAGAAATAGCACTTGTATCTCCAAATTGCCATGGTGCAATGCTGCACAGTACCTGAAAACCCCATCGCTTTTCTTTTTCCTGATGCTTTTATTATCCTAAAGCTTCTAAAACCTTCCTTGCCCATGGAGAGAAAAGATTACCAAGTAAAATTCAAGGATGTAAAACTTGGGGGAAGAAAAAAAAAGAGTTGAAAGAGTATATGAATACAAGAAATGATAAAGTTCATGTCTGTAGGCTGCTTTTGCTGACTCTGGCAAATGCACACTGATTTCAGGGACCCGTGGTTTCCTACAGGTCCAGGGAGCGCTCTGCAGCGCTGCCGGACCACGTCCTGCGGCTCTGCCTGCAAGCAGCATTTTGATCATCCCGTTTTCAGATGACAAAAAGTCACGCGGGCTCTTCAGACCTGGGACCCCAGCCGATGGAGGTGGCTTTCACGTTGAATCAAGCACCGAGCTCCGTGTTTTGGACGAGCTCGCTGTCATGTCCAGCGGATCCACCCTGCGGAGCAGCAGCAAGCAGACTACACGAGCTGCTGTCAGCACGAGGGGCTCGGCGGAAGGACCCAAACAATAAGATCCATTTGGCTGCTCCCTGTGGTGTAGATCCCCACGTTGGAGCCATGGAAAACTACAGAAGGAAAAAGTCCTCTGGGAGATGTGAAGGGTTGTTGTGCACTGGCAAGGAGAGAGGAGGTAACTCATGGAGAAGAGTGACTTTTATGCAGAACGGGGTGAATCTCCCTCCTGTAAAATGCAGAGACTACGGCTGTCTCTGTGTACCAGCCCACAGCTCATAGCAAGTTCCAATGGGAACCACCTTGGGTGCACGCTGGGTGCAACTCTCCACCCAGTTGACAATTTCACCTGGGGTGCAAGGCAGCCAGCACAGGGATTTGACTCCCATGGAAGTTAAACATATGCAAGAGCTTCAGGATCAGACATGCTGATTTTTCCTCTGCTGCTACGAGCCTGTTGCACGACAACGTGCCTTCAGTGTCGAGCACAGACCTCCGCTTTCTGCATAGCTCCTGCGGGGTGTTCCTGCCCCCCAGGCACCTGCTCTGGGAGCTTTCCCACCCACAGTCTCCTCTGCAGCCAGCGCAGAGGCGTAGGCAATCCTATAAGGTGATTTAAATGTTAGGTTGGCTGAACTGCCCCGGGGAATTGCCTTCTTTCTGTCTTCCCTGACAGTATGTGGAGCGTCCCAGAGCAGCAGCACGGTTTGGGTGCCAAAGGTGGGGTGGCCGGGTCCCCCCGGGGTGGGCTGTCCCATGCAGGACGGCACGTGGAGCAGGCTGGCACACAGCGCTCGGCTCCCGCTCCCATTCCCAGCTCAGGTATTTCTCATCCATCTGATTCCCTTCATCTTTTTTTTTTTTTTTTGAAGACTCTGATATTGCTGACTCCACAAAGGTCTCTGCAACATAATGAGAGAACTTTTCTAATGACTCAGAGATTTCTAAATTAAATGTAAAATGTTTATTGCAGAGATGCACGGCCATGCATTATGCATTACTGTTTCAATACAATAACATAATTCTGGTAGAAATTATCCATGTGAGCTACAATCAATTTAGCTACTACTCTTTGCATGCTTGACAATCTGGTCATTCGGCTGTGGAAAAGTGCTTTTACTTGATTACTTACACTGTTGATAATTGCTGTGGCTTTTGGCAGCGCCGGGATGTTATTTCGCTCCCTGAAATTGCCAACACTATTTGCGGAGGGACCGGGCGTAGCTGCGGCCGCTCTGCCAAAACCCTGCGGCTTCACTCGACACCGAGGAATGCGCAAACTCCAGCACAACCCTTGAAGACTCGTTTTAACGGCGTGGCCTTTCGCCACCAGCCCGCATCGTCCTCCCTCCGGCTCCTGGATCGCCCCTTGCAACAGCCGGCGGCTGATGGACGGGTGGCAATCGGTGTTTTGCTGATGCACCCCCAAAATCCTGTACTCCCTTTGCCGGGTGGGCTTCAACATTCGCCCGTGTCCTGTGGGTTTTGCTTTGTCTCCAAAGTGAGTGTGCCAGGGCAGCGACGGGGCGGTGGAGGTGTGGGCTGTGCAGGACTGAAAAAAAAGAACATTCTTCATTTTATGTGATAAGAAAAAAATCCCAAAGGGGAGAGATGCTGAAATAATAAGCTTGCAGTTGGGATGTGAAGAATCGGAGGCATATATTCCCCGTGACTACATTTGGGTGGTTATTATACTACTATCTTTCTTCCTGTGTTTTGTCAGCCTGTGTTGGCTAAAATAACCGTGAGCGTAAAGGTTGAGTTACCCCCACGTGCTCACGCGTTCCCACAGGCTCTGCCAAGCAAAGCGGGGTCCCTGCCCGGGCAGGACAGCGATGCCACCCCATCGCACTCCTCGCCGGAGCGCCTGCTCACGCCACCGCGGCGTGGGGAAGCTCCGTCCGGAGATACCAGAGCCGGCATAGAGCATCAGCCTGACCAAAAGGCTTGTTCCTGCCTCAAAGAGCTTACAAGCCACCCTGGCCGTAGCCCGGAGAGGAGGCAGGTCCCCGCTGACCCCAATGCCGCCCCGCTCCGGGAGGAGTCCCTCTGACGTGAACCCGAGGTGTAGAACACGGCGGCGAGCGGGGAGGGCTCTGCCGGCGTTTGGCCACCGCCGACTGCAGCGTGAGGACTTATAAATCAGGGAGACGGGAGAGCGAGGGCTGACGCTCGCAGCTACCAGCTCTCGGCTGCGTTGGGCTGATTTATTTTGCGTGGGAGCAGCGGTAGCAGTTTACGCCTCCTAGTGCAGATTACAAGATAAATCTGGCTTTCAATGAGACCCACTGGTGACTGACACTGACAGAGCTTTTAAATCACCGCAGCTGCCTGGATATAGCCATGGGCCAGATTTGGCCCTGCAGGTCAGGTCTCTTTTTGGCTGGTGTAAATCAGCACAGCTTGGATTGAGATGTGGTGTCAGGTTCGAGCGCCGGTCTCATTTTTATTTAAGTGTCTGTATGGTAATTCCAGCTCAGAGGGACACCTGAGGGCTGCAGCCCTTCTCTGCTCGAACTGGCAGCTTTTGCCACGGAGGATCGACCTTTCACGACGAAAGCTTTAAGTATCGGCACTTGTGGGTGCCACATGGATGCTCCTTTTAAGACCCACCTCACACTGCCGGGGTCCACCCGTACAAAGACGAATATCCTCCTCAGCACTAATTTCAATTATTAATATGCTCCAAAAACTTTTCCACTGACTTTGACGCTACAGACAGATTGTCAGCCGGTAGAAGCTGGCCTGGGCTCCCTGAAAGTGCCAACACTATTTCCTCCTGGAGATAATCTGGTCTTGCCTGGATAAACTCTCCAGCATTAAGGCAGTGAGGGTGTCCAAACAGGTGAAAGTCCTCACCGTGCTCCGACAGGCACTAATCTCTTCTGACGTACGTCCCGCTGCCATCAGCGGGTTGGCATTGCTGCCAGATGGGCGCTGCCGTGACAGCCAGGGACTATCCTTGTGCTCTTGTAGGTGGGACTGATTTCACCTTCTCATGAGCCAGAGCAGGATCAGACCTGCAGGCTGTGCAGGGGCGCTCGCCTGCTCCGCCCGTGGAGCTGATCCTTGGCCAAGCGTCGCTGTGTGACATCGTGGGAGCATAAGTGTGTGTGTATCCTCTAGCAGCATCATACCCAGACCATAAGGTCATTTCTAGACAGGTTTTATCTGGGCAAATTATACCATAAAAGGAATAATCTCACCAAAGAACAGTATGTCATAAAAACAACCTCTTTTTGAGATTAATTGTATTTTGCTTTTCTTAGCTTTTTGCATGGTCCAGGACACACTGGACTGTGTGGCAACGGTCCACGGTCTGGGCCAGGGAGGAAAAAGGAAAACACCAACTCATGTCTCTGCCTCTCGCAGCCGCTGCTCGTTGTGCCGAGAGCCTGACGCAGGCAGCCCCGGCCGTGCTCCCGCAGCTCACGTTTCCACTTCTGCATGTTTCTCATGGTCGCCGTAATTTTCAGTTCCACACAGTGATGGTTCAGTGCGAGTTACCCGGGGAAAGGTACGTGTTTGCTGTATCACTCGGTATCCACCCGCTTCCCAGCCTGCCGCCGGCCTGGCAGAACGTACGCTTGGTTGTGCGGGTTTGGTTCTGGGGTGAACGTACGTCGTGGGGGCTGTCATCGCAGGTGGTCAGTAAAGTCACCACCAATGAAATGGGTCCACGGTAGTTTTGAAGACTATTGTATTTTGTATAAAAGTCCAGCAGTCCTGGAGACAACTGATAATTAGGGGCCGGAGCGCTCCAGTACGTCCATGATGGACATGGCATGAAACCCAACTCAATGAGACAGCAAAGGAGATATTGTTTCACAGCTTCTTTACGTCTTCATGAAACAAAAGCTAAAGCCGAAAAATACTGTTGTTCCTCCTTGGGTTTGTTCAGAGAGACTGGCAGTACTGAAGTGCCTTTGCAAGTGGAAGGAAATATCCCGTGGGTTTGGGGTGCCTGTATTTATTTATTTATTTAGCCTTCGTTCTGAGGAATTCGCTTTGCAGTACTTCAGATAAACATCCATTTAAAGCAGAGTTTTCCACGGTTGCAAATTATCTTTGTGGCTTTCATTACCATCCTGATTAGACCCCTGAGGGCAGAGCATCAGCTGGTGCAACAGGACATCGTGCCACTGATGGGCCTTATGGCAATTAGCGCTAGCTGCAAATTTATCTCTTCATGTAACTTAGTAGCTAGATGGCACTGAAGGTATTTTGTGGCATCTACTGTCTCAGGTATGGCAAAGAGATGACTAATTTGCCTGTGAGTGGTAAATAATTGCAGAAATTAGTATTATTCATTTTTATTTCTGTTGGACCAAATTCTGGCTCCTACTATAAGTGTAGGTGTTGTGACTACAATAACATCTCAATGTGATAAGCAATTCAGACCCCTCGCCATCCAGCCTGCCACTCCCAGCTCCGTTGGCCCCCAGTGGGAGAACTGGTGATAACACGTGCCAGTCACCTGATGCAGATGGTCTGAAGACAGCGAGAGACTCCGCGTAGATACGAGATAAGGCAAACACAAGACGTGGAACAATTTAAGAGAAGAGTAAGAGAAGATAGAAAAAGGCTGGGGGGAGAAGAAATCGCTGTTTCTGGGATTGTTTATAATTTGTGACTGACTTGGCACAGGGCTTTCATTCCTCACCGCAGAGGGGAGTTGCCAAACTTGGGAGCAGCTCTGGATTTCAGAGTTTTATGATTTCATCTCCTTGGCTGCTGGTACAAAACTGTGGTGCTCCAGGACCCTTATTTATTTTATGATTCAGGCAGAAAGTTCTCAGTCAGAATCACAAAATCATTACAGCTCGAACAACGTGTTCGGTGATTCAAGACCATTTCTCACCCACGTTAGTGCTTCCCGTGCTGCTCCGCTGACTCCGCCACGGTTCTCCGCAGAGTTTCTCCAGCTTCAGAATTACCTTTTGGCACCGCTCCTGGTGAATGAAAATAGGAAGCTGGATTGCTTCACTAATAATCTTATTTCCAGTTTGTTTCAATTATGCTCCTTTTCCAGTGGGTGTTAAGCAGTTTTTTTGGTCTCACTGGTTCAAGGCGTGTAAAACATGTATATAAGTTTGTGTATAAGAGGGTTCTGCAGAGAAACAGAGGAGCCGTTGCCCCGCTCGCTGCGGACAAGTCTGTGCCAACCGGCCTAGCACTGATTTGGGGAAGGAAAACGCACCCCAACACCGGCGGTGCTGGAAGGCTGCGGGTCGCTGCAGTAACACGAGCCGCTGCTCGGGGACCAGGCTCCGGTGCAGGTGGCTGAGGGGTTGCTGGGGGCCACCGGAGCAGCTCCTTGCCATGTCTGTGATGTCCCTTGCAAGCACAGCCCATGGCAAAACCCTGCATAGAGGGCAAGTGTGACTAATGGGATATTTCGAAATGAGGTTTACCTTTAGTTAAGCCCAAACTGAGCTTTTTGGGGGGTGCTTTAGTCCCCCCCTTCATCAACCCCCACCTGAGAGCCCGTTTCCCCCTCAGACCGGTGCGCAGGTGGGCAACTGGAGAGACCGCGGTGCGAGGAAGGGACAGGGATGCCTTTTCCTGATATCCTGCTGATTTGGAGAATATTTCAGAGCTACCTCGGTGGACCCAGCTGCCTGACAGGAGATACTTCTGACCTACTTGCCTGTGCAGAGGAGTAGTAGGAACGAGGAAGAGGGTTACATTGCTGCATAAAAGGAGCTGTGCATCTGATTGACCTAATTTTGGTCTTTCTTGCACTCCTTTAGCTCTACTGACTTCAGCAAAGGAGGCCTGATTTACCCCAGAAGAAGCTGACACGATTTCCGTGGCCTGCTCTCGCCGGGCCCTGGGGCCGTGGTGACATTGCTGTCATCCACTGCCCCATTTTCCCTGGATTCGGGTTTCTGCAGGACACAGGACCACGGGAGCACGACGGGTCCAAATGTGGACGCAGCCAAGTTGGGGCGCAGGGCAGCAGGAGCCGGGCAGCCCCCGCGGCCGGGCAGGCATTTTGCAGATGGGTTGCTCCAACCCGAGTTTTCCTATCTCCTTAAAAATTCACAGAGTGAATCCTAGTGAGAAACCCCGCTGCGGGTTATCCGGGCTGCGGGTTAACGCAAGGGCAAGCTTGGCTGGGTGGGTGGGGGATGCCAGCCCCAGCGGCTCCGTCCCCTCCCGCACCCCGGACCACCACCCCGGCTGCCTGTACCTGGATGCTGTATCTCCACGACGGCGAAGGACCTAGAGACACGACCCTCCCCGTACACAGCAATCGCCGTCCCCTCCCTCCTCCTGCTCAGCAGCTTTGAAACCCCGCGCGAGCTGCATCAGAGGAGCCTTGGTGTTGAAGTGTGTTAATTAATATGCTACAGTTAACTGTGTCAAAAGCTTTCTTCAGAGCAAGCGAAACGGCTCCTCAGGTTTCCCTTTGATGGAAGGCAGCGAGGGTGTCGGCGGTGAGCGCTGACGGCGTGGCAGTGTTACACACGCTGGAGCGGGCACTGCTGTCGGCGGCAGCTGGTCGTGGACTGCCCTTTCTGTAATCACATGTAAACCACGGGAGACAAACCAGTCCTGCCCTGCTGTTGCTAATATCATCGGGCATCCTCTGATAAATGGGCAGGAGGAGTCCAGCTAGAGCAGCTGCTAATTCTTTGGGACCATTTCCTATTATTTTCAGGGAATAGCGGCACGAGGTGCCCAGTGGGCATTGGCAAGCAGCAGCAAAACCAAGAATGTCTCCCTGCCTTTCCTTTTATCTAAAAACTGCCTGGTCACATCAGTAAATTCAGGTTGGGTGCGTTGGATGGATTTCAACGAAAACACCTGTGAAAAATATTGCAAAGAGATCAACGTGCTTTATTTTTGAATGTTAATAGTTTGAAACAATCAGAGGTAATCACAATAAAGCAGAAAGGAAAACAAAATCCTTGAAAGAAGGTATTCCAAGTAACTGGAAAAAATAAATGAGGAACACTAAAGCCATTAGTTATCACTGCTGCATGTCAGCCCCGGCTCTCCCCCTCCCAGCGTCCCCAGCCTCTCAGTCAGCTCAGCAAACAGAAATTTTTTACCCAGTCTCAGCGTTAAACTCCTCGTGCCAGTTTGACCTCGGCTGGGATGGTGACGGAGCTGGCGAAGGCCGAGAAAGGACGCGAGATCCCATGTTTCATGATTAAATGGAGGTTTAGCTGTCTCAAGGTCATCGAGGGCTGACTAAGTCGGGCCGCCGGGGATGAGGTATCTGGCTTGGGCAGCCTCGTCTTACAGCTCCTGGTGTCGTTCTCCATTTACAAAGCAGGTGAGCTTCACCGTCCCCGTTTTACGTGGTCGGTCTGACCTCCAGCTGGCGGTGCAGCCACTCGCCAGCTAAATCGGTGGAGAAACCGAGAGCAGAGTTCGGTGCCGGTCCAGCACACTTCTGTCTGGCCCTGCCTCTACGTGTCCCTGCAGGTACCACGAGCGCCTGGGGTCAACACTTCCAAATGTCCAGTTTTAGGGGTTTGAGCGTGGGAAGAGAAATCCGCTCTCCCACTGCTTCAACCCCAGCCTGAAACCATCCCCATTTGCCTGTTGCAGAACCACAGCAAAACACAAAACACTTGTCAGCGCTATCCTGTGCTGTCAAAATTCAGGTAAAAGGTAAAATTCAGGTAAAACAGTTCAGGAATGAGAAACGCCTCTGCTTTCCGAGCCCTGCACCTCGAGGAGGAGACCAAGCTGGCTTGCGTGGGGCGGAGGAGCGGATGCTGCAGTGCTGCAATACCGGCTTGCAAGGTGTCCCTGTATTTACTGGCCACCTCCGCTTATTCTGGTTGACAAAGGCAGAGTTTTAAGTGCTTTATCTAATACAGCTACGCAGTGACAACCCGGGGTTCTCAAAACACCGCTGTCCCCCAAGAAACCCCGAGGAGTGCAGAAAACTGCACTCACACCGCTCCCCCAAGGGAACGGCGATAAAATTAAGATTTAACAACAGCCCTGAATCGTTGGGTTTCTGCGCGGACGCTGTCATTGGGAATGAAAATAAACAAAGGGAATTTTTGCCCTCCACACCTCGCTCAAATAAAACAGGCGTCTGGGGCTGGGCGTGCGCTGAGATGGGATCGCAGGAGTTTATTACTGCTGGCAACAACCTCGTCAGCCCCGGAGTCTGCGAATGCCTTAAAATATCTGCTCGGGGTTTCTGGAGCAGCCATGCATCCTTTTGGGGTTGGGTGCATTTTATGGCTATAATCAGACGCCTCCATTACTCATTTCTGCTCTTTCTACCCAAAATGTCTGACAAGTTCAGCTGCTAAAGGCAATCTGTAAAAACCAGGGCCTGAACTGTCAGCTCGCCCAAGTCCTGCCTCACCGCCGCTAACGAGAGATGGGCTGGCGCTGACAGACACCGACTGGCCAGGGAAGAGGGGGAGAGGAGAGCTGAAGTGATAAACTCCTCAATTTAAAGTGACGTGTTCTGCGTTACCCACTGCCCTGGCTCTGACAGCCTTTGCAGAGTTAAAAGAGACACCGGGAGGGGGGAAAAAAAAACATCCTTCCCCCTGCCTGATTTTCAGATGTCTGGTCTGTACTATTTATTTTTAATACTAATGTGACGTGGTTTAATATGCTGCCGATTAAATTAAACTTCTGCATCGACCTCCTGTCTCTCGTGTCGCAATATGGGAGGGGTGAAGTGGGAATGAAAATTTGCCGTGATATTAAATGAAGCATTTGAGTTGACCTGGAGTGGTTGTCCTCTCCCGTATGTAATTTCTCAGGGAATTTTGCAGGGATTCCTCAGGAAATTAGGGAATGGAAAACTTCTGTCAATAGTAGGGGGAAAAAAAAATACTTGGTTCCTACACAGGCTGAATTTTAATGTTACTGTGAAAAAGCAGGATCTGGCTCCGCACAGCCCAGATGATGGGTGTTTCGGGAGGTCAGCCTCTACCTAACCATGGTGGGTTTATCCCGACGGGTCCCGTGGATGGGAGAGGTCACAAACCTGGTTCCCAGGGGGCATCTCCAAACCCCTCAATGTGCCGGCAGCACAGTGGGGCTGAGGCTGCCCCGGTCCTCGGGCGCTGGGGCGTGCGGACACATCGGGCACGTCCAGCGAGGGCCGTATCTGTATCGCCACCGATTAAGAAAAAACTGGTCTCCAGGGAGGCCAGACAAGCCTTTCATAAGCACTAAATCAACACTCTGGAAGTTCCTGCAGGACTGCCTCTATGGGAAAACATATACCCATTGCACAAGTAATCTTACTAATAGAATTAAAAAAACAAACACTTTGCACAAAAAATGTCAGCTGATCTACAAATAAATAACCTCTCAATATAAACACAGCAAGAAAAATTCATTAAGTGCCTTTTAAAAGCATTGGATTTGACTTGGCAGATCTTTTTCAGATGTTCCTCTCAAGCAAAACTAAATATCAAATAATTGTGTAAAGGCAAGTGCTATAATAACAATAACGCTGGAAATGCATTATGCATCTTTTCCTTTGATAAAGGTCTCTGTGCTTTTATGAAATGTTATCAGTACTCTCCCTCTATATCTGAAGAACAGAAACACGCGCTTTAGACTCTGAACACTTCAGCGTGCGTGGCAGAGAACAGAGCCGATGGGGCATTATTTCTGATGGACCAATGTTATAAAACTATCCTTCATGTTCCCAGAAAAATTCTTTCTGTTATTTATTTGAAATTAAAACCAACTCGGAAAAAATTTCCTTTTTTATAACAGGTTCAGCTAATGTTCTGTTTTCTTGCAATTTATATTAATAATGATTGCTCTAATCTTTTAATGTATTTCAACAGCTTCAGCAGGTTTATGGGGTAAGATTGCTATTATTTACCTCAGTGACTGTTTTCATGGAATAACCGCAGCTTTCGTGGAGCTAGATCAAATGCTGAAATGAAGGAAAAGAAAATAGAACACTGGTTCTCACCACTCATATAAGAAGCAAAAAACCAAAGAGGGCAAAAAGGACAGAATATGTATTTAAAACATTAATACTACCAGCCACTCTATTTAGACTGACTGGTGGTGCATTTTATGTTATTTATAATGGGTCTGGACAAAACAGGGAGGAGGTCACGTCAGGAGGCGATCCAGCATCGGTGTCCCAAGACAGGACCCTTTTCTCCTCTCTCCCTACTTCCCCGCACCGAGAGTTTGAGGACACTCTGGGGTTTTTAGCTCTTACGCAGCTGAATACAAATGTGCCTCCTGACCGGGGCTGGCCAAAGCCTCCTCAGAGATTGGAAAATAGTACGACAATTTTTTCTCCTAAGGGACGACATTAAAAAAACCCCAACAACCCTTATAAAGGTGTTGCAGTCAGCGGGGCTGGCAGGCTGGTGCCAGGGACAGCCCTCCCATCCCGGGCACAACGCGCTGGAGCCGTGGGTACCAGCCCTGCTCTGAACCGCTCCGGCACTGGAGCTCCAGAAACAGTCAGGGATCCCATCCAAAGTCCCATGAAGTCAAGGGGCTCCTCTTAGCTTCAAAGCCAGGAAATACATTCTTAAAAGCTGAAACCAGTTTTATAAACATTTAGGCCTAAATCTGGAAACCTCTAAAAATGTAATTTTTTTTTTTTTTCTTATATCATAATTGGAAACATGTGTGCCCAGCTCCCGCTGCATTTTGGAAGCATCTGTCCTAAGATGAACGAGCCCTGCCGCTCGCCGGGCTGGAAACTCCCCAAATCTCCACAAACGTGCAGAAGAGAAGCCTAAGAGCCGGCAGGGCGAACGTCGAGGGTTTCAGGAGGAGTGGGCCCCTGGTCTGTGACCTTAAAGATGACAATTGCAAAGGCTTTCAGATACCAAAGGATTTGGCAATGGGATTATCATAGCAATTAATGACACACGAAGAAACGATCAGAGGAATGTGATCTCTTCTTTCCCTGTTTGAAGATTTTCTGTGGGCAAAACATGATAGCTTTATTTATCCTCTGTCAGAGAAGAATTCCATTTTTTCTTGCAATAAATAAGGTCTGCAAGGATTTCTCAGATTATTTCAGACATGTGAGATGAGTCATGACGGGTCCAATACATGACATAACACTCGTCCCTCCTGAACAGCAGAGTGGATGAGCACTGCGGAGCGCAGGCCACGGATAAACACGTTTGAACTTCTAAATATTATTGAGATTTTAAATCTGGAACATTATATTGGGAAAATGTGGGATAAATCAGGCAATTTTCTTCCCAAACAATGACCCTCATTTTTAAGCCAACTTGAAAGCTGGCTGAAATTATTCAAAGTGTCAATTCTGAGGAAAAAATTCAGTGCTTCCTTTGCTCCTACCAGAAATATTTGTTTTGGTGCACCAAAATGCAGAAGTATAAATGGAAATCAAATCACAAAGAATTCATTGAAAAAACAAGCTGTGTACTTACCCAACAAAGTTGCAATCGTTTCCTGTGTTATCCTTGCAAAATTAAGAAATACTCAGAGCTAACCCTTTTGAGGGATTGCTACAGGCACCACAAAGGAAATTTAACAGTAACGTGGAAGTTTTTTTGGTTTATGATGTTATCGCTTAGACACTTTAAAAAAAATTATTGTTTTTCTTTTGCAGAAGCACTGAGACAAAGATGGGATGCAAATAATTTTGTATTCAGATGATTGTCATCGTTTCCCCTCACACAGCTGTAAGATTTGTGCCTTTGGCACCTATCACTCTTGATAACCATACATTTCTGATGCTGTTTTTCAGCAGCGAGCTTACCATATTCAAAATTAGTCATCGCAGAAAAATCCATGTAGTGCGAGGATGATAAAATAAAATCGTGATGAGAGGGGATGAAAAACCTAACAGCCTGAATTCAGGTCAAGAGCAGCACTGATTATTTTGAAAGAAGTCCTATATTTATAAATCTTTGGCAGTGCCATCAACTCATTTTGTATCAGACAGTGAAATTAGGATTTTCTCTTAGATGAAGCCCTGATCTTGAAGAAAAATGCTGGCCTGTAGATTCAGTGCTTGTACATGCAATGGGGCTGTGCACTCCTGTCGTAACTCAAGCAACCATTTGCAAAATTGGTTTTTCCTGCCCCTGCTCTGCAAAACCTGGCTGCCAGTCATGTCGCAGCCTGTGCCGAGCCCTGCAGGACGGGTTGCTTTGATGTGATCAGATAAATCAGAAGAGCCTGGCTACGCCAGCTCCCCAGAGCTTTATTTCTGCACGGGGCGCATCCTCCCGGGGCCGCCCGCGGGCTCTGGCCAGCCCCGCTACCATCGACAGAAACTCGGGGGTTTCCAGCGCTCCCCCCAGGGAAGGTTTCACAACGGGTTGAAGTTCAGAGTGAAGAAAGGTTTCCTGGTGCGCTGCCACGTTGGCTTTTGCTTCGCTCAACAGCAGCCGCCTCCATCCAACCACCCACTTGCCCCTTGGACATTTTACTCTTCAAACGCGGTCGTGCGACCCTCGACGCCTCCTCCCGCCATGGCCAAGCCCCTCTGCCCAAGCACTTCATCATTTTTCTTGGTCTTCCTTAATTCCGTCCAGTTTGTCAGTACATCTGAGCTCATGAGCTGCCCAAAAATACAAGGTTGATATTTTCAAAGCTGTTGAGGTTGATATTTTCAAAGCTCTCTGCGGGAATTGGATGCCTCTTGTCTTCTTTTGGCTTTTTTTTTGCTGGTGGCGTTAAAATCTCCAAGACAACTCTGAAAGCCTCAGCCTGTGGGTTTAGGGGACAGGGACGTGGGTGAAGGAAGCTCCCAGCCCACGCGAGGAAGGGGACGCGGTCGCTCCGGGCTCTGCTCAGCCCTCGGGGTGGCCGTGCCGTGCTGGGGTGGGCGGGAAATGTTCCCCCAGGGCTGCACTCAGATCCCCGCACTCCTGGGGATGAAAGGCAGAGAAAAGAGGGCATCGCCACGCTTCCGTCGCATGCCACACTCTCATCAGCCCTTCCCATTATCACACTGCGTGTGTGACACTTTTTGCAGGTATTTGCTGGTAGTAAGGAGGGACAGAAAACACAAAGAAAATCTTCAACCTAAGAGTTAACTTTGCTTAAAACGATAGTGACAAATCGCATTTCTCCATACAAATCTGTGCAGAGCCAGAATCCTCCCCTGTGTAATTTCTGACTTCAATAAGCAAGGGCTGGTCGTGAGCCGTAATTAGAGCTGGCCAGGGAACAATGGGTTTGTTTCATGGCAACTTCTGAGGTTTCAAAATCTGTTTATGTTCTGCAGAGGAAACAAAATCAAAACATTTCTCATGTGAGATGGGAGTCTGTCAAAATGTCCATTTTCTGAGCAGAGAGATCCTCGTTTCACCACGGGTCTTCCCCTGCCCTCTTCACCGCGGTCGGGGCACGGGGTGTGTGTGCAGCCGTGAGCAATTATGGGGTAGATACGCCTGGGTGCCAAACGCATCGGTGCTCAAAGCAACCCATGTGTTTTGATAAAAATAGATGAGGTTGAAAACACCGTGACCGCTCTTGTCTGAAATGTTCAGCTTGTTTGGGATCACACTGACCCGGTAATGCATCGTGCCAGCACCCTGGTGGGGCAGCGGCCGTCTTCTGTTTGGTACATCTGTCTAGAAAGACCTTAAAAATCTGATTTTTTCCTAAGGTCTAGCAAAGACTTTAAAAATATCTGCTCTGCGGGGATGTTAAAGGTCCGATGGCATACTTGGCAGGAGTGGATGTCTGCCCGGGAATCACTGGCATTTCCTCTCCTGCCCCACGTGTTTGCTGACCGTCTGCGCCTCTGCTGCTCTCCGTCCCAAAGCGCTCAGCGCAGCTGCGTATTTAGTGTGTAGCTCACAAAGTGCCTTGTGATTCTTTCTGTGAAAGCTGCTAATCAATTATAGGTGGATAGTTTAGTCCTAACATCATGGCGTTGAAGAAGTACTCTTTGACACTGAAAGAAGGACTTCAACTAGCAGACGTTGGTAGTCCTTGACCTTGGAGCAGTTTGGGAAATAGCACCTCTCTATTGCTATGGATGCAGAGAGGCTCATCAGAACCCCTACAGACCAAAGGACTGAGGTTTTCGCGCTGGGGTCTGCGCAGCTGGAATGATCACAAGGGGGAATGGCGGACAAAATTTTTCTCCAGTTGGGTAATACGATCTTATAAAACTTGCAAGTCTGTAAAAGCTTTGGACAAATTTGCGATCTTCCAGATCAACTAAAACTTAAAAGCCTTTTAGATAGCCATTATATTGACATAAGAGGAGACCACCTACAGGAATCGTCAGCCTTACCCAGCTGGATGTCAGCAACTCCCTTCCCAGCCTCCTACACCCCAAGAAATTTCCACTCTGACCTCGGATAGCACGAGCCAGTGCCTTCAGCGAACAAGAAAATGGTTTCAAATGGAGTCCCACTTTCATCTACCAGCCCCTTGCTTGTGCTACTGATTGATGAAGACCGCCGCAATGAGGCCAACTTCTTCTCTGTGATCTCCCAGATCCTGTGAACTGCAGTAAGACAAATGCAATGGACTTTCCTGGCACTGACATCTGAAATCGGGGCCCTTACTTTACCGGGAGAAACGGAGCTGCTGTTTGGGGGTGAGACACAATACTTCTGCAATGTGATATATGCCCCGAAAGTTCAGCTTCTTTCTAAATAACGTAGCCCCTCGCTTTGCAGCGGGGCAGCCAGGAAGTTTACAATAAAGCACAGAAACTGTTCTCCTCTGCCAGATTCACCATCATCACGTGCTTAACCCCTTTGGCCTGTGAAGGAAACCCAAGGGCTGCCTTTCCCATGCGAGAATACTTGGGTTCATTAATAGACTCCAAAATACACAGGAAACGCGGAAATCGCAGTGCAGTGAGATTAAACTACTGCTTCCAGCTCTGCGGACGGTGACTGCTGCAGAGCGAGGGCTGCAGCCCGCTTTGGAACCCGAACCGCAGCTTCCCTCTGAGCTGGGGCTGATTTCATTAGAGGAAAATCAAAAATACCCGGCTGGTTAGATAATTGCTTACCCCTCCATGGCCCTGGTCTCCAGCCCTGCGTGCCGACGGTGCCCGGCCACTGCAGGAGGTGACACGGTGGCCGCGGGAGTGGGCTGAGTGGTGCAGCCATTTGGGGCAGGTTTTTGGGGCCCTTGCAAAAATGGCACATCCCCTCCAAAGGCCTTTCTCCAGGCAATATTTTCAAGGGGAAATGTTCAAAGGTGGTGTTGAAAATGCTGCCTCCTGATTTTCCCACCCCAGCCTCACTGAGGCAAGGAATAGCCCTGGCTGATGTCCCGTGAACCGGCATTTTTGCAAGAGAAACCTCTGTGCTTCACAGTTGTTCGGGTCCCCTCTTCATCAGTGATAAAGGACCAACCCCACAAGTGGGGTCTAAAGTCCTTTTAAATCAGAAGCCTTGAGCTTCTGAACAAATTATATCCTCTGGCTCTTCAGGAAATAGGCTACAGGAGCAACACCGACGTGCGAAGCTCAGTGGTAATATTCGAGTGCTGCTGTGAACCACATGCCATTGCAGCGGGCAAACTGGTGTGTCCTCGGAGAGCCAGCTAAACCAACACTGCCTGCTGGGCGCTTCCATAAAATAAAATCACTCCTTCCACACTTAAAATAGCACAATCCAGATAACGAAGGTAGGCAAACTTTTCTGAAAAGTCGTTTGTCTTCTTATCACGCCAGTCATTGCTTTCCCCAGGGATGTACAAGAATTAATTCTCTTTACCCACAATTAGCAATTTTTATGACTAAGGTACTTTTCTTTTTTACAATATTTTGCAGCTGAAAAGTCAGTTTAATTAGTTTTCACAAAGTGGTGGGTCTGACACCAAAGCAAAGGAGCAAAGTGAGGAAGACAGATGTAAAACCATGTCGACCCAGCAAAGGACAGAGCTGCTTGGGCAGGACGGGGTGCTGGGGCTGCTCCCTGCAAGGCTGGGGATGCGAGGGACGGCCGAGGGCACGATGCTCTCTGCTCTCTGGCCACGCCGCTCACCCTCAGAGCCAACAGGACTGGCCATCCCCAATCGCTGCCTGGAAAACACACCCGTAAGCTCATGGAGCCTGACTCGTGCCTCCCTCTTCCCCAAGTGCCTCAAAGCCATGGGCAAGGCAGGCACTGCCGTCAGCGTGCTGATGGGCTGCTGCATCTCAACGCATCAGAAAGTATGGGGAGATACCTGCTCCTCTGACCTCTCTTGTCCCCTCTTCTCAGAGGAGTCAATGACTTCCAGCTCCGCTGCATTACTGACATCCCCCAGCAGTCCCACTGACATCAGTGACACTTCTGCAGCAAAATGCGATTCGAGATGACAACGGTGCAAAAAACCGGGCTCCGGAGTGTGTCGATACTGGCCATTATTGCAGTGCTAACGGCCGCGGGTTAGCCTATTAAGAGAAAGGAGTGTAGCAACTTTAACAAGGGCACTAGCTTCCTAATAGCCTGCCTGCCTTCCTCAGTACACTTCAGACTTAAAAAGCCTTTCTCCAAATAGCTCCGCTGGTTATATCACCAACAGAAAATAGCTTCGAGGGAGGAAGATGGGTTTCTGTTGCATGCAGACACATGCGTGTATGTATCGCCCGGAGTTTGTCATGCCCTGACTTTCTCTCAGCTGTCAGCCTGGCCGGCGCTGGGAGCAGCAGCTATTCCGGGGTGCTTCCCCGGGCACTTGCCAAACCAGCGAAACGAGTCACAGCACCGCGGGCTGGCAGAACAAGGAGGATGATCTGAGCGACTTTGAGCCACGAGATAGAGGAGATAGAGGAAAAGGAAAGGCTGAGAACAGGAAAACCTCTTTCCCCAAAGTGTATGCATCTGGTGCTAAAGAGCCTGAAAATTTCTCAAAATTCTTCACTTTTTTTTTTCCCAGATAGCATGTTTCAACTATGCTAACCCTTCAAAAAATTACCTTAAGTAAGCCCAGGCCTATAATCTTTGCTTTGCCACGAGCAGGCCGTTCTCTTTGAACAGCCTAACGCTTACGGACAGCTCTACCATCACAGGGAGACAGGTCCCAGCTCTGCTTCTTCACAAGCCTCCCTAGAATAAACCAGTGTGTGCAGAACTGGGCACCACCCTCCCATAACAACTATGCACCGTCAATGTGCTCGATCCAGAGATGGGCTGAGAACAAGATCCAGAGAGTCCATGATGGACTTGAGTTTTATGAAAGAAGAGTCAAAACGTTAGCAGTATGCCACGGGCGGAGAGGACACGCAATGACTGCCAGGCGACGAGACCTGTTGGAACTGTGGGTAAGTCAACCAGAAATGTTGTGCTCATTTCATCCGGTAGCATTGGGTCCATTTATTTTAATTGCAAATAAACGCAAAGCAGAAAGAACGGGTTGCAGTTATTGTTGGAGCTGGTAAAACAGTTTGTGCAAAGAGAGGGTTGGTCTTCAACCATCCAAGTAAAACCCATTGCCTAAACAATAAAGCTTAAAAGATGAGCAAATTGCTGTTTATGGGCTGTTCCAGTTCCATACCACTCAGGATGAAGCCAGGGCTGAACACACGAGCAAATTTGCTGCCTAACTTATTAGAAAAACAAGCCTTGTGCAGGATTTGAGCCATTGTAAATCATTCACTCAGAGCAAAGAGGAAAGACCAGACCAGCAGCGGCTGGAGCAATATTAGCGGACGCATTATCGGTCCGGATCTGCAAACGCTGGTGCAGGCAAAACACATGTGAAGGACATAGCATTAATGTAACTGGCTCGTGGTAGCCTGAAGAAATAACCCAGATAGTGCTACGTGCCCACCAGTCCCCCTCAGGCTGGGGAAGGGGGGTGTTTCCCCGTGTGTGTTCTGATTCCTGGCCCATCGCGGGCTGGAAGGTGTTTGCTTGTCACCCTTCTGTGTGCTGAGCAGCTGGACCAGATTTTACAAACTCAAGCTGGTTCGGGGAATGCAATGCCTTGTTGGCATGCGGCTATTCAAGCTGGTGCCTATTATGTCGCTCATATTAAAATGCTATGAAAACAGGCATTGTGCACTGAGAGGCTGAGCAAACCTTGTTATACAGTAATTATGCAATCAGTGTATAATCTAATTTTGGTGGCTGGGGTGCGGAAGGGAAGTTTTGGTTCCTAGATGCTCGTAGGGGTCTCTACAATGAAATATGCATATAGACATATTTACAACCAGTCGCAATAAAAATTCTGAGCAATGCTAACTATATTGAGCTTCTGCGATGTCGAAAGCAACTTACAAAAGCCCCGCACAGCTGGTTAGGCTCAAAAAGACTCTTCTACTCAATAGTCAGGATTTCTGCAATTGAAATGCTCTACAATTATCAGCCCCTTCTGGAACAGGGCAGGAAAGAGCTTTCAAAACCCATGAAGGGTGTTTTTTTTTTAAATTTTTGCAGCTCTTCCCCTGAATTTGAGAGGAAGCCAAAGCTTTTCAAAGCTTTTATAAAACAAACAAGCAAAACCGAGTCCCCTCTCCACCCTCCCAGCAAGAGGAACACCCTGGATGAGCAAATCGCCCTTTACCAAGATGCTTCCCTGGTGGTGAAAGTCCCACAGGCAGGGCACGAACTGGAATTCGGGTTTCTTGCCTCCTTGTTTTTTCACATCCCTGGGGCTCAGCATGGTTTGAACTCAACTACTTGCTGCGGCAGGGTGCAAATATTGCTAGCGGAGAATTTTATGGTTCAAGCTTGCTGAGAAACTGTTTCCAAAGAAAGTTCAATCAGGATGGGTGTGTTCCTATGAAAAGTTTTGCTTTCCCTGTATCCACAATTTTGACAAAACAGTGTTAGTGAAAAAGCTCCCTTAGTCTCCCTTTCTATGGACACACAGTCCTGTGGCTCTACGGGGCAGAAACTTAGAGAGTCAAAGAGGAGTCCAGGATTTCTTCTATCTGATGGGCCAAATTCTTTGCCGATATAAATAGATTGAACTTTGCTCAGTGGGACTGTGGCCATTTATGCCAATAGAGGACTTGGCCCGCAGTCACAGCCTGTTTCTTTTTTTAAACCACAAGAGATATGACCCGAACTGTGCGGAGCCAGGTTCAGAGCCCGGCTACCATCACTTTCTAGGCACACAGGGCTATTTTGGTCAGCGGTCCCGCTCGCTGCTTCGGCCTGCGCCCGGGAGACATGGGGGGGACAAGGGGATGCAGAGCAGCCCCAGGTTTGGAGAGCCCATGACATCCCCATCACGCTCCCCGTTTCTGCTGGCTCTCAGGAGAAGAGCCGATAGATGTTGCAGCCCGGATCAGCCCAGCTAAGCCTGGAGGAGATTAGGAGTAGATTTAGACGGCGACTATACATAGGGCTGTGGGCATGCGTCCCGGCTTGGCTTTACACATCACAGACGTTCACGGAAACTCCCTAGAAAGGACTTTCTCGGCCACTTCTCCTCCTGCGCTGCCTGACCCAAGCTGCTGCATTTTGCAGCTCTCCATCCCTTCCTCGCCCACCCCACAGCTGCTCCCCTCCGCATGCACTTGCAGATGTTGCTTTTTCTCCTCCTCTCCCGGAGATGCAGATCTGCTCTGGTCCCTCGGCAGAGGGTCCCTGAGGATCAAAAAGCGAGGAGCTGCGGTGTGTCCCTTCCACGCAGGCTGTGGCCAGGGGACCCAGGCTGTGCCCCCCCTTGCTCAGAGCTCCCACCGTGGCTGTATTTTATGGGGGGAGCTTTGAAGGGCTGGACACCTGCGTGGGGCAAGCATTGGGGCCGTGGGTTTGGGCTGGCGTCAGAGAGCCCATGGAGGCTGAGCAGGTTTTCTCCGGCTCATAAAAATGTGCTTTAAAAGCTAATAGATTTACACATCAGGTTTTTACAGAGCATTTTAAAAGGGCAACTCCTGACCCTAAAAAAACCAACAACCAACACACAGAAGAATTCAATAAATCATTAAAGTGCTGCATCCACAAGCACAGCCATGTCTAATCCTTCAGCTTCTGCGTTTTTGGGTACGTGAAAACCAGAGGTTGCCGTTGCCAACCACCTAAACGCTGCAAACCACAGCCGCCTCTGGCCAGCCGTTGCCCCTTTGAACCAGCACTACAAAGACTTTGCCTCCTGGCTCCCACCTGTGGAAAATTGCTTTTGCTGCTGCCCCGGCGAAGGTGTGCAGGGAAAGCTCACCTGGGCGGGGGCTGCCGGCCGAGGGGGACCCCCTTGCACCCTCCCCGACCTATTTTTAGGTAAGTTTTCTGGTGCAATAAAACTCGTGCAATCATGCTGGTATTTCTGGCTGCCTGTCCATCTGCCCCCAAGTGATTTATGCTTCCCCCGGCCAAGTTCGGGGATGGCGATGGTGGCGGGATGAAAGCAGACTCCTCTTCATCCCTCCGCTCCCAGTCCAGGGCAGCGCTTGCTCGGGTGTTGCTCCCCGTACAGGACACGCAGCCCGGCAAGGAAAGAGATTTCCGCTCTCATTCTTCTCCTTTTTTCTTGTGTGACATTTTTACTTCCTACAAAATTGTGTATGCCCTCCGGACAAGTGATTAAATTAGAAGATCAACAATACATGAAGAAGGAGCGGGATCAATTGGCAGAGAAGCGGCTGAAAGTGGTTTATTACATCTTTTATCTTTTTTGCTGGGAGATCATTTGCCAAATCATTAAAAGAAAAATCAAGTGAACGGGATGACCAGCAACTAAAAATTGCCTTTTTCTTCAGGAATTGATGTGATGGCTAAGACTCCTTTTGAGGTCAGATTCTGATCTCAGTTACCCCAATAGCTCACTAATTTACTGTAGCAATTCAAGCCATCATGTTCACATTTACCACCAAATAAGGGACGGGGCTCCCATGGCAGCTCGTCTGACGACAGACCGTATATGTGCAGCCGGCGCCTGCTTGCCAAAATACAAACCATCAACCCTTTCTCCGCTTGCACCACCAGATCAAGACTCCTAAAGAACATTGCCCATCAACACGCAGGAGTGTTACAGTGCTTCTTGCACCTTACATTGACATCCACTTTCACCTCCTTTTATACCAGCGGAAGTCCAGAAGGCAAGTAAGAATAAAGCCCTGTTTGCAAAAAAACCTTCCAAAATGAGAGAAGTTGCCAGTTTTTATCAGGTAATAATTTCCAGGTGCAGTGAGCTGTCAAAGTACGAGATGTGCTGAACTGGGCTGGGAATAACATTGCTGAAACCACCAAAAAATACTGCAAATCCCAGTGAAAGAAACCCTTAGAGCTGCAGGAGGGACATGAGGTTGTTGCCTTTTCCTGATTTTCTCTTGCTCTTTTTTAACCTTATTTGAGCTGCTCGTGACTGGCAAGAGCGTCGTCTTCTGCTTGAATCTATCTGGATTCAGGATGTACAAGCCAGAGAAAGACCCAAAGCCTGTCAATTATCAGCAGACAGGAGACGATAATGCACTTGAAACGGGTCCAACATTTAAAACCCCTTGCTACAAAAAGGCAAAAGATTATTCAATCACAGAAAACAACACTGCAATGCCTATTAGAGCTGGGTCACCATGTTTTCATTGAGAGCTGTATCTTCTGCTTTTGCTCCATCATCTGCTATTCACATGACTCCACTTAGCAACCGTATCTGATTAGGCTTGTTTGTGTGCTGGGTGCTATTATTTTTTGTTTGAATTAGTGCCTCCTGGTTTTTTCTATTTCCCAAAATATAGCTGAATTATCTCCTTTCACCCAGAGCTTGGGTGCCTGGTTATTCCCCTTTTGCGTGGTAAAGCCGAGCATCCTCACTGTTGTCATTTTATGGCTGGGATGGGAGGAAAAAAACCCTCATTTTCATGCAAATCCCCACTGTCTATGAGACATCATAGTTGTCAAGCAGGTCATTAGAGGCCTACTGTGTAAAATGAAGATTACTAATTAGAGCTGAAGAAATAATTTGCAACAAATAATTTATCCAATGAATTCAGATTTTTTTCTCCTTGTGGAGTCTCTGTGAGCAGGTTGTTACTTCGCCAGAGTTGGCCGTCATTTGAAATGTTTTTAACTCGTTACACTCGTTGTGATTGATTCTGATTTTTCATATTACTTTTTTGAGCTAGTCGACGTTGATCACAGGATATGGGATTTATCTCCTGGCTCAGGTGTCAAAATATGGCTGAAATGAATAAACGCCACTATATGCTTAAAAAGTACGTTCCCTGAACACTGATTTGTGTTTCTGCAAACATCACAACACAAGAGTAGTTTGGGAATTTTCCATGAAAATACATTTATCTAGCAAAAAATGTAGCTGCAAAATCTAAAATTTTACCCTGAGCCAATCTCGCATAAGGCAAAAAGAGCCTCCAGCCCCTGGTGTATTATGCAAGTTTTGTGAACGAGTATCACCAAAACTAGGAAAAAGAAGGAATTTTTCCTGCAGGGAAAAGGGGAACAAATGCATCTGGTTGCTAACGTCCCCAAAGGCCCTGTAGGACCCTACACACATCCATTAAATATAGAAGTGACTGAAAATGAAAACTTGTGTCGTGATTCATAGTCACAAGAAACAGGATTTAGCAAAATCTGATCAGTTCACTACGATGGAAAATGTCAAAACATGGATTTTGGATAATTTTGATTGACCATTTCTCTTCAACCCATGACTCATTCTGTTACTTTGGCTCAAAACGTTCATCTGATTCAGCTTGAAAAGAGAAACTGAAATTTTCTATTGATTTTCATCCTGTTACAAAAGTCAATTTCTACAGACGTTAATTCCAGTATGATGCACTCTATGAAAATTCCAAGGAAGGTGGAGCACAAAGAAAGGAGCGAAATTCACTCAGTGAATTAATTCCAGCATCCAAGCACATATTCGCAATCATTTGCAATATTCAACATCTTTGTTAATAATGTGGGGCAAAGTCACACCTATGGCTGATACTACAAAATCCTGGATTGCAAAGGAGCGGCTTCACTTTCAGCCCTGCTATGAAGAATACGGAGCGCAGTCTTGGGGGGGTTTAAGAGAGTTTCAATGAATTAAACCAAGACAATTTGTACCAGACTTTTCAATCCCATCTGCTTCATATCTGGAGCACTTGGTGTTCCCTGCGCTGACTCACTCGCCTTTGTGTTTGCAGGCGGGAGAGGCAGCGTCGCCGCCGAGGAGGGATGGGAGATGGAGAGAGACGCAGCAGGAAAGCGGGGGGAAAAAAAAAAGCAGCGAACACTCAAATCTTGCTTGTCTAGTCTAAACAGCTCCCAGGGCAAAGCAGGCAAGGTTGAAAAAGCTGCCGAGAGGGGAAAGTTGGTTGGGAAGAAGCGGTGAAGATTTTTTGCTTTACAGCTCCTCCGCCTTCCACCGCAAACCTCAGGGAATTCAGGGGAAGGTTGTGGGAACCAGGACTTTTCTCCCAGAAATCAGGCGTGTTGGAGCGTGGCTGCTGGGCATCGGGTGCTGGAGCCTTTTACGGCTTCCTTGCCTATGGTCTTGGCTAAGAACAGCCAAATCTTTCTTCGCTGTCACCAAAACCAAAGATGACTTTATGACAACCACAGGAGTCACGTGGAAGGGGAGATGGTCTGGGCTCAAAGGAGGTCTCAGTTCAGCAGTGTTTATGCTGACTGAATAGCACTGGTGACGCGGGGACATGGTGGCCCTGGGGAGGGAGAACCGAGCAGCATTAAGGGACATGGGCTGCATTCCCAGCTCGGCCACCAATGCTGTGTGCAACCCTGGATAAGTCCCACTTCCATCTGTAAATTGGGAATAACCGCTCTTCTTCAAGAGGTGCTTCGAGTTCCTTCAGTAAGGCATTTTATGTAAGACCTAACTTACTATTTTGGTACACGGATAAAAAGCACACATAGAAAGGAGCCCGGATCAACCCCCAAACCAAGGAAAATCTTATCCTAGGCATGCCAGCCCACCTCTTTCACTGACTATCTCTCTCTCACATGCAAAACAAGCGCAGCCTGAACAATATTTGACTCCACGTCAGCCCAGTTGGACCCACAACGTCTGCGTGGGTTTGGAGCGAGGCGAAGTGGGCTCGACCCCCTTTGCAGTGGAGGCCATCCCCTCTATCCGCCTCCCTCTGGGAATGAAGCCTTTCACGGAGCTGCATCACCGCGGGGGGACAATAGCAGCGTGGCTGCAAACGCAGCACTTCTGTGTTTAAATACATTTTCCCCCAGAGTGAGCATAGATTTAAAAAAAAAAAAAAGGCCAAAAAAACCACTGAAGAGAAAAACGACCTTATTCAAAGCTGGCTGAACTCAATGGGAAGACTCCCCCTGAATTTCAATGAGCTTCAGCGAGGCCCGTGGGGCTGGATTAACATAAGAGCTGGGAGGAAGATTTCCAGGTGCTCCCCACACCCAGGGCCAGGTTTTCCAAGAAGACTCGGCACCAACGTGTTTTGCCCTCCAGCTCTGAAATGTGTTTACAGCCGGGCAGCCTGGCAATGGCAAGGAGAGTTTCTGCGCTGCGTAGGAAACCCTGGCTGCCCAAGTTATACATATATATTTCTAAAGAAGATTATCTAACTTTCCATCCGTGGCAGAAGAGATGCCGCACGACTCATCCCAGGTGTGCCCGGCTGGCTGAGACACGCACCCGTGCTGCCAGGGCGGGCGCCGGCGCAGGGTTCTCCTCCCCAGCCAGGCTTGTGATGTCTTGTTGCGGACTCCTCGCTGCGGCTGGGAGAGCCCAGATTGTACCACCACCACCATCCAGGGATGGAGATGGGATGGGGATGGGGATAGGGATGGGATGAGGATGGGGATGGGGCAAGCAGCAGCTCCGGGAGAGACCTGCCCTCCTTTGCAGGAATGCAGGTGGGTGGATGTGCATCAGCCCACAAAGCTGCAGCCCCTCCTTGGCATGGGCAACTTGGAAAAAGCTTGGAAAAAGATGGGGAAAAATTCCCCCCTGACTCCTGTGTCCTCTCTGCAGAGTCTGGACCAGGAGGAGGCACCCGGCGGTGCATCCCCGAGCTGCAAAGATTTCCCGTCTCAGAAGCCTCAGCACAATATTCCCGGTCTCGTGTGGCCAGACCCCGTGAACACTAAAGAAAGAGTAGCAGCTACTCTTAATACTGCATTTACTCTTATTATTGCGGTGGATGGGGTTTCATCGTCATCTCTGGTTTCAGCCGGCAGAAAAACACGAGCGGATCCCACCAAAATCTCATCAAACCATTGCCGGGTCTATCAGCAGGCAGCGAGCACGGCTGGGAAGGCAGTGACATTTGCATTGGTTTTATACAGCTGGGAGGTATTTAACCCTTTCTCCCAGCAAGCTATTAAAAAAAAGATCTATTTGAGAGAGCTGAGAGAGCAGAAAAACAAATCAGAGCTGATTGCGCTAATTACCAAAAGCACAATAACTCGGTTAAGGTCTCCGAAGGAAGAGGCTTCATCTTCAGCTCCCAGAGACATGCCCGTGTGTCTGCAATAGCTCTTGTTATTTTAATGGGGACCCAAATTTGAATCGCAATCCGGTTCTCCGTGCTGCTTTGGACTGAATACAGCTGGTACCTCACGGCAGCTGCTGCCATGGGAATCTTGCTAATGAAAGCAGGATCCGTCTCGCTCTGACTCCGAATTTAACACCTAACCGGGAGTCAGCCTGACCACGCAAGCCCTGGCGCCGCCTCTTTGAAGACCTAAATGCTGCCCTTGCAACCTCTCCCTGTGCTTTCATCCTTCAGCTGAAATTTTTAATGAATCCCTAGAATTAGCCCATCCAAATCATTTATTTATGGATTTATTACAATGACCTGATAAGACTTGAGGTCACTGCAAAGGTACCAGCGTAATGCAAGGCACAGCCAGCCCAGACCCCGGCGCAAGGTCTTAAATACCTAAAGACATTCTCGCCAGCATTATTTCTGTATTTTTTTTAAAATGCTGAACTGTATGTTTTGGAATACACAGCTGTCTTTGTTCAGAATAAACCAAAAATAGCAGATTTTCCTCTGCTTAGCTGGGTGTTAAATTATTTACATTTCAAAACCCATAAGTAGAAACAATGACTGCATTTCCAGTGCCTGCTCCTGCTGTCAAATATCCTTTTCTCTTCTGCAACCTAATTTAGACTTCCTTTTTAGAGTTGCAGTTTAGCTCCATTCTCAATTATATTAGAGGAACCAAGATTTCGGGCCATTATCTCATCATTTCCATGAATAGCGACCAGAGATGTTCCCTGTGAAGGCAAAGATAGCCCTCGTGGTGCCCGCACAGGCGGTGGCCTGTGGCTGGGGATGCTTGGGCACGGGGAGGAGACGAGGAGGATTCAGCCCCTTTGGGTTTGGGCCATGCGAAGATGCTTTGCTTCGCCCATGCAGTCCCTGTGAGGATGTCCTTGTCCCCTCCAGGGGCAGTGGGGACCCTCCCCGGGGAGATGCGGTGGCAGGGGGCACTGCCCGTGGTGGTTTGTCCCTCCAATGTCGCCCTTCCTGGGGCCACTGAGGTGGGTGGTGCTCCCCGGGGTACTTGTGCTGTCAGGACACCGAGACTAGCTGGGAGGACATGGCCACTCCAGCAAACCCAAAAGAAACCACGCTGCCATGGAGGGTACCGAAACCCCGAGGAAAAACCCCAAGGCATGGCAGGACGCCGCATCCTGAGATGCTTCTTGTGGTCAGGGCTGCGACGTTAAACCCAATGCCTGGAGACCAGTCCGGGTCAACAAAGCTACTTTGATAGGGGTGCAAGTTGGGACCTGAACAAGAAAATATCACATAATTTCACTGGGCTGCTTCTCTGACGGGCTGGCTGAGCCTCAGCATTTCTTTACTAAACCCCAAACTCCCCTTGGCACCTCCCCGCTTCCCGCTCGCCCTCGCCAGGTGCTTTGCGCTGCCGTTGCCAAAACCCTTGCGCAAGTGCCAGCCACCTTTCCCCCGTTCCCGGTCAAATCCCTGTGTACGTTACGGCTGACATGGTGACTGCCTATCCAAAAGGCAGTGGGAGCTGAGCGGCGACGTGGACACCCTGGCCAAGGAACGTAGACTTTAGGTCTTTTTCTGCGTCGGTTCACCAAAACTCATTATATTTGTTACTCTTGTAGCAGACAAGCATCCCAGTGTGCATACTCTTCTTGGACTCTTATAAAAGGAATATCCTGCATCTAATTGGAGTCTCAGCGTTGCCAGCCCCTGTGATTTTATTACCAATCTTCTGATATTTGGAATTTTTCATAAAGCTGCGGCTCTTGGATGCAAGTAATTAAGTGAGGCTCTCAGCTTTCACTGAGAAATGAAAGGAAGTTTCTAGTCCTCGTGTTTTAGAAAAGCTGGAAAATGTGCCTAAAGGCACAGACTCCAAAAGGCAAATTAAAAGAACCAATATGTTTTATTTCTTTTTAAAACAATTGTGATTTAGGGATGGGAATGGGGGGCTTGATTCATGATTTATAGATTCTGCACTTGGCAGCTCTCCAGTCTCAATGATGGCTCCATGCAGATGGATCTGGGGCTTTTGGAGAGCTGCTCAGTGGTTTTCACCTGGTTTCCCGCAGCACTTTTAAACAAAACCCCCAGAAAAATCTACGTAAGACTTACTCTACAGTAGGCACAATTTAAAACCAGCACGTGCCATCTTATAACCTGGTTAGATCTGAAATCTCATGTATTTAGATTCAAATGGGAGATACCGCCACTCTGCCAACATGCTGAAGGCCACGTTTAACTGGGGTGGGTGGCACCGAAGGTTTGAAAAAGTGGGTTTCTCTGTGTATTTTGGAGGGCTCAGGCATGGGACTGGCCCTTTTTTAAATCTGGCTGGTATTTGCATCACCCCTGTACGTTATTTCTTAACCTCGCTGCGCTGCTGCTCCCTACCCGACCACGAAAGCACCCTGCGCCCCGCCGTGGCTTCCCTCCACAGAGGCTGTCCCGGGGGCTTGGCTGATCCGAGGCCAGCCGAAATCCGTGCAAACGCCGACTCCGGCGCTCTCCTCCAAACGATTATGGACGATGAGCCGGGAATAGGCATTACCAGCTTTATTGCCCCATAATACCAATGCACAGTAAAGATCCTAATAAAAAGCTGCTCCTCGGGAGGGCAGCGCCTTGTCAATCTTACTGCTACGGCCGCTGCGCGTGCTTGTGTTTGTTTTGAGAAGAAACACCCAAACTGCCTTTTCCACTTTATGAGCTAAAAGACTGTGAAACGCTACTGCGCGGCGCCGGCCCTGAGCTACAGGAGCACAAATCGGTGTCAGTAAATGTTTGTGAACTACAAGCACCCACACCAGGGAGGCTGGGGGTGAGATTTGTATAACCGGTGAGCAAATTGGAGATGCTTTTCTTGCAGGGTGCAGGGTCTGGTAAGGGAGGCAGCTGCGGTGCCAGGCAGCCCCAGCTGAGCTTTCCCCCAAAATTGCAGCCGAGTTATCTTTGGAGAGGGGCCCGTGTAGTTTTGGGCTGAGGCTCTCCAGTGCTCCCTCCCTCACCGGGCAAGGAGGGGGCTGTTGGCTGGGATAAAGCATTTCTGGTGGGCATCAGACCCGTCACCTTATGCCGAGGCATCTTCTTATGTAGAGAAGGGGCATCGAGCAGACGTCGTAGTTTCAACGCCAGGAGTTGGGACAGGTCTCATGCCTGTCTTGGTCCTGGTTTCTGGAGAAAACCCTTCATGATGGGGTTGCACCCACTTTCTGGGTCAGGACCTGCCTGGCTGCACCCCTTTCCTGCTCCTTATCCCATCCTGATGCCAGCATGGCCTCGTGCCTTTTCATGGGCCACGAACTTGTCTTCTCCAGGTGTTTCTTGGGCTGTTTGTGCCGTAGCACCGATCATGTCTCTGGGAAACAGCAGGACCGCGCTGGGTGTTTGCTGACCCTTGGGGAAAGCAGGGATGTCAGAAGCCACCATGGACAAAGCTCCTGCAGGGTTCGGTCCCGAATCTCGGCGCTGCGAGCAAACCCCTATGTGTGGGCATCGCTCAGGAGGAGCATCCCAACCACATCTCGCCAGCAATGGGGCAGGGCTTATTCCTGCACCCCTTCCCTCTCACCTTGCATTTAATTTCATTTTTTTAGTCAAAAACCTGTCAGAGGTGGCTGCAAGCAAAACAAAACCCCACCAAGGCTCATCTGCCAGCGAACGCCTGCGAACCGAGAGCCTGACTTTGCTCGTCGGGTGGTGTAAACCAGAGCCCTGGCACGGCCGAGGCGTAACCGGTGTAAACAAGAGGATGCTGCTGCGTGGCCAAACCTGGTGCTGCCGGAGAAGGCAACGTAAACAGCTCCACCTTAAACTGCAGAGAGCACCTTAAGCTTTCTTCTGGCCTCCTGCCACCGAAACTGCTCCAGGCTGAGCTTTAATCAGAAGGAAGCCTGTGCTCTGCACGGTGGGGGGTGGGGGAAGGGACGGCCAGAAGGACATTTCTCCCTTGATTTTTTTAATTTTAAAAGTTTATTTCTCGAGCGGTGTTTTTGTTTCCCCCCCCCCCCCCCCCCCTTGACACAATAAATTTCAAATTGATTTCGCAATCCTCTCTCCCCCATCCTTGTACTCTCCCTTTCAAAAGTAATTGGGCTAAGAGGTTTCATTTGTCCCCCTGGCATCCCCTGGTTCCCTGTGATGCTGGGATGGGGACAACTCAATCCGAGGACCCCCAGGGAGGAGACACATCCTTGAGCCCAAGACGTGCCCGATGGGCACGTCTTGGGCTCAAGGATGTGTCTCCTCCCTGGGGGTCCTCGGATGGAGCCTGGGTGCCCTTTGCAGCTCCCCCAGCCCAGCGCTCTGTCCCCAGTCCGTGGCTCTCCCTCCAGCCCAGCCGATGAGACGGTCTGTTTTTCACCAGGCATTTCCTGCTAATCAGTCCGTTGGTCCTTGTGCTGATTAACCAGCTAGTTCTCAATTTAATTAAAACATATGCTTTTTTTGAAGAGCCAGAGGTTTCAATCATATTTTATTCTTATTGTTCCAGATCTGATTGGCATTAGCCATAAGTATCAGGGGGGAACCGAAGCAATTAACCCTTTCCCTTGCTGAGGGGGGCATAAAATATATCATCAGCTATTTTCCCAGGGAGACTGCAGATTTTTATAACGCTGCTTTGCACCGGAGCCTGAAGATCTCAAAACATTTATCCTTACTTTCACAGGGTTGCTCCATTTCATTAAAATACAATGCAAAAAATATGCCAGCAAGGAAGCCTCGCACGAAACCAGTATCATTATGCAGAGAAAGCGATCTAGGGCCAGATCCTGATCGGAGAGCAAAGCGGATCGGGTGGTTTAGGTTAGGTTTCCCTGCCTAAGCAGGGTCTGCTCGATCCTGCCAGCCCCTGCCGATGCCACGGGCAGTGCTCCTGCCTGCAGCCCACGAGCAAGCACCCAAGCGGGTTTGTGCGCTGCTGCAGCCTGGAAGAGCCTTTGCAGGTCACGCCGTGTTTTTCGGCTGTTGGAAAGTGGGAGACTTCAGCAGCCAAGTAGGAATTTAGGGTGGGGGAAGACGTGATCTGTCACAATTAACCCTGAGCGGCGGGTGTACGATGGCAGAAATGTTCAAATGTTTGTTTTACAGTGAAAAGAGTGAGCGCTTGGCTCACCTCTGGTGGTGTGGCCGTACCCAGCCGTGCTGGTGAGACACGGGAGGAGGGTGCTGAGCACGGGCCGTCCAGCAGCACCACGACCCCCGAGCCCGGCTCTGCTGCGCCCGTGGAGCATCGGCCCCGCACGCTGCAGGGGAATTTGGGACAAGGCTCTTTTTTAAGTAAGGCTTTGGTATCTCATTACCAACCTCAAAAATATTTGGCTATAACTTACTTTTGAGGTTTGGGCTAAGTCCAGGGACTCCAGCAAGAGAAAAGTCAAAGCTAAATAAACGAGTTCAAGTTCAAACCTCTCCAGCTCCGGCCGCGGGGCGTTCCCCTGCCCGCCCGGGGTGCTGGGAGAGCCCTTCTGCAGAGAAACTGCTGCACAAAAGGGTTTGGAAAGTATTTTCCAGAGGCAGCTAATGGCCCATCTTTCATCTTGCAAAAAAACCAAGCTAATAATTTGCTTCTCTGTGTTTCCCTCTGATGGCAAGCTGCGCCTTTTGGGATTTATTTCTTTCCTCCCCACCTGACCGTGTTTCCCACGGCCCACGGGGGCACAGCCTGCTCCTTGCCGCATGTTTTATCCCCCCGCTAGCCTGGAGTAAACGGGCGCTTTGTAAAACATCTTCCACTTTGCTTCTGCTTTGTGTTTCCTGTTGGAAGGGCACAGCGGTTCGTGCTCGGAGGCAGCCGCGGCCCTGCCCTGCTCCCCTCCACGCACCCGAGGTTAAACCCTCCCCGTGCAGCACCCCGGAATGCAGAGACACCCTTGCAGAGATGTGAGCTAACCCCTCGGTCACCCCCGCAGCCCCGAGCAGCGAGTGCCCGGGGAAAACCTGTCTGAAGCCTTGAGAGCATCAAGGCGTTTGCTCTCTGCTTTGCACGCTGCAGCAAGGGTCCCCTTCGGCAGGGCTCCTCCTGCACCTGCTTTTCCCAGCATCGTGGTGGTTATAAATGGATCCGGCAGAGTTTAGGGAATTGCACATCCTGCTGTTTTTTGTTTCAGATATTGCTTTCATCAGGAAGAGTTTCCTACCCATCTTCCCAAACACATACGGCTGGACGGAAATAAACACACACAGATTCACATGCTGGAAGAGATCTGCCTGAAATCTCTCAGATGGGATCGTGTTCGGTCCCAGTGGGAATATCCATGCGGCAGCGCTGGGCAGCCTCTCGTCCCGGCGCTGGAGGTGGCGCGCTCCGGCTCTCTGCTTTCATTTCGGCCATTCCCTGGGAGCTCTAATGGGATGAGGACGGTTGGGGTGGTCCAGGTCTGGGAAGTTCTGTTTTCCACGGGTAAAAGTTCCTCACCTTTTGCACGCACACAAATTACATTTGCGCTGAAGGAATTGCACCATGGTGCATGCACATATTTGTGTGTGTGCAACAGCAGAACGTGCTCACATAGTCACACCCAACTGTTTCTGCCCCCACAGCAATGCCTGCACCATAACGGGTTGTGGAGAGGGACTAACCAACCGTCCCGTCTATCTCTGCACGGGGACATGATGCTGCTGCCTGACCCTTGGGACCATCCCCCAAACTGGTGCCTGGGACTGCCACTGGAGAGGTTAGCTCACACCAAGGTGTGTGTAGATGCTCTTGCACCAGCGGGCTGCATCCAAGCGAGCCACTTTGAAGAGAGTCGTCTACAAGGGAGACGTTGGCTCGCTGTGCTGGTAGCACTTTTTTCTGCTTGAATTGCTGTAACATCAGCCAAATAAGGAGGGATTGCAAATGATCACAAAGGCAAGGGAACTCCTACGGTTCAACATGCCGGGAATATCAAGCTACTGTCTGGAAAAATACAAAAAATGCTGTTGATTCATTCCTGCAGCCCCTGACATATAAATTAGGTAACTAACCTGACCTGCGACTGTTTCTCTGAGAGACCGGCTGAGACATGACAAATATGCCTTTCAACATACCAGGGCTGATTACTGAGAGCGCTATGGGAATAGCTCAGAGCCTCACGTTCACATTATGAAAAACAAGAAGCCACTTAAGGCAGAACACATCGCTGTCAGAAAGCCCTCGGGTCCCGTCCGCTGGCTGCAGAGGAGCTGTGTCGGGAGCCCTCGGCATGGCGGGATGGGTGATATTCGGGGTGTCCTTAGGGAAAATGCTCATTCCCATTCATAGGAAAAGAACTTTGGACTGGTTTTTGTTTGAAGGATAGGGTTCAGGTTTGTGGGGCGTCTTTGCTGGTGGTTGATGTGGGCACAGGGTGCCCCTCCAGCTCCTGGGGTGGGTGAAAGAGAATTCCCCCTCTCCAGGGCCAGGAACTGCTGCACCAGGGGTCAAACCTCTCCACACCCTGAAGTCATGCCATCAGTATTGCCACTGATAAAAGTGGCTTTCCAAGCATGCAAGAAAATTATTTCGTTGCTGTCACACTGGATTTATTGCATGTTGACAGACCTTGGAGCGGGGCAGCTCCCGCTCCCCCCGCCGCCGCTGAATCACTCGTGGGAAATGTTGGGTTCAGCACTCGCTGGGGAGGGGCTGGGCGGAAAATACTTGTTTGAACTATCCCTTATTTGTGTTAAGGCCGTAAAACCTTTATGTGTGTCCCAAAGCCTGAGCTATAAAGTAGTCAAGCCCCAGCTGAGGAGGTGGTTGTGGGGTCTTGCTGGTGGGGGTGCCAGGAGGGAGGGTGGTACCCAGTGCACCTTGCGGGCAGGGGCAGCCCTCTGGAAGGCAACGAGGCTGGGGCAATGAATTAAACCTACTATTCAACCCGAAGGCAACACCTTGCACCACACTTATTCCCCGTTAAAACAAGGACAGGATCGTGGCACCAGCGACACAGCTTAGCCGAGACTCTGCAGGAGAGCGTGGCCATAGTCGGGGGAGATTTTGCAACGCTTGTGGCATGGCAGTCAGAGATTTGCCGGGGCAGATTTTCACCTACCGCCTGTCCATACCTACGGACAGCTCAGATATTTGGGGCTGGCATCGCTTGTGTTTGCATCCCCCTGCTCACCGTTGCTACCTGCCCCATTCCCCCGAGGGCTGCAGTGCCATCCCCTGGAGCAGGCAGAGCTCCCGGCAGCGGGACCAGCCCCTGCCCCGGGCACGGCAGCGCCTGCCTGTGCAAAACATGCTGGTCCCCTCCACAGCCACATCCTCCACCTGCAAATTTTGGCTGGGTGGGAAAGGTCTGAGCCAGCCTCTGGGCATCCCGCACCAGCATCTCCCACCCTGCTCGAGGGTGCAGGTCCGGCCAAGGCGGTGGTCCCGACACTGCGTGTTTCCAGGATTATTTTTTCCCAGCAGAATCACCCAGGCTCGCTTCAGGCTTCGCTAACGACTCCTATTGCTCTCCCATCTGCCGGAGCCATTTCAATCCTTGAGTTTCAACATGCAATTTCACAACGCGTGGCTTTGTTTCAAAGGGTGACCGAACTGCAAATCAGCCCCTTCAAATCCCCAGTCATGCGCTTTACATTAAGCAATTAAACTGAGCAATAAATATCACTTTGTTGTGAATGAGCCTCCATTTCCTTTTCTATTTTAATAACAATAATGGTCAAACTTCTGTTTAAGAAGCAGTTTCTGGTTCTATTAGGAAATGTGCCAACCTATTCAAAGAGACACAAGATTTGTATGGAGAGGTAATAGCTTTTATTAAGCCAAATTATATAATTAGTAAAAAAACAGCCAAGCTTTCAGGCAGACAAGCCCTTCTTCAGGTCTGGGGAGAGGCAATGCTCCTTACAGCTGCAAAACAGCTGTATGTCAGGTATTGCTCTAGACCAGGTCTCTTTATCAAGGCTGCTCTGCTTGGGGCATGGTGCCTGCACGGGGGAATGGGCACCAGCTCCCACACTTGCCTAGGCTGGGTTTAAGGGGGGCAGCTCCGGTTTGGGCAATGTGGGTCCTCAGGTTACACTGAGCATAGTTTCAGGGTTAGGTGGTTTTTTTTTTTTTTTTTTTACAAGTTTGACTTTATCTTACAGCTTTTGGGAGGACCTCTGACCTACAGCAGCCACCTCTCGTTCGGTGTTGCAGCCATACGAACAAAAATCTGTGTTAAATACACACTATCCCCAAATGGCCTGTCTCCTCTTGTATACAAGGAGCTCACAGTTTTTTAAAAAATGTAATTTTCTAAACATCCGATATGGGCACATGGGATTCCTGCAACTTCTTCTGGCACAGCCTTTGCTTCATCTTTCAGACTGGAAACCTCTTGGGGCAGGGACCATGGTTTTAATTATACACAGCTCCCAGCTGAGCAAAACCATCAGTCTCTATTAAGTGAATAAATAATTACTTCAGTGAAGCACAACTCATTGCTGGCTCAAACCCATCACTGAAGTGTTCGTAGGTCATGGCGTATTTGTAAGCATAACTTAAATAAGGTATGCAGATTGGACAACCTGTCAGCAAAGATGTCAAATTAGCCTCCAAATCCTGTAATATATTTTGGTGGCAGATGCTTCAATTTTTTAGTGACACACAACCATCATTATCCACCACTGCAGGAGAACAGGACCATGTCACTGGACTCCACATGAGGATGTCCCAATATGTTCTTGGAAGACTGGGGGAGAAGAGCCAGGTGAAGCTGCTGAATCTCACAGCACAGCTGGCCTGGGCCAATACTCCTCAGCAAAGATGAAAACTCCTCTTCATCAAGGGATCAGATCCCACAAAAAGACACTATGGTCCTGGACTGCTCCCAGCAGGAGCATCACGCAGGTTTAATGCCTAAGTTGGCCAGGTGCTGGGGAGAAGATCTCCATGCCCACATGCCACCACAGCCCCATTAACATGTGGAGAAGCCTTTTAAAGTTTAATCACCAGCAAAGGTTGATTGGTCTCTGTCACATTCCCTTTTTATGCCAGTCACTAATTTACAGAAGAATAAGAGCTAGATGGGAAGAGGATAATTAGAGGGGGAAAAAAAATTCCCAGGAGAAAAATATAGATGGCAGAGTGGAATGCAGGATTCCCACTTGTTTTACTTTGTGCCTGCCAGCTCCTGAACTGTGTTTATCCATGGTTTATTTGTGATCAGACCTTGGAGTAATAAACAAACAAACTGCCCCGCTCCCACAAGGACTCATGCCCTACGGGCTAAAGGTTTTTTCTCCTCTCACATCCAGCTCTGGAGAACAACGGATGCCTTTGGCACACAGCCGCTGCTGTGGTGTTGGATGCTCACTCTGGCTGGGTCCCAGATCATCATCTCCCATGATGATGTCTCCTGCCACAGCTCAGCCTCCCTCTTTGCTGGCAATAGCTTTCCATCAGGCACGAGAGCTGCTGGCCCCATCCTTCCCCCACCGCATTTTTCCCTATTTTGTATTACTCTGAAGGTTTTGAGCAGCTGTTTCAGATCGCCTTCAGCCAAAGCCTCCATACCCAGCCACACTGGACATCACTCCATGTGTTTCTGGGCTACGCTGCCATCTCAGTCACACTTCCCTCTCTGAGTTTTATCACCATAATTTCCTCAAAAGTTGCCGTTGCCTTTGTGAGCTGCTGTGCACGCTCAGGCACCGCTGACTAAACAGCAAAGTCCCCAACTGCTCTCGTCATCCCATCAGTGACTGTTGACATCATCATACATTGCCCGTGTGCCGCATCACTGGGGTAGCTTCTCTCTAGTCCATGCATCTCCCTGGTACTAACCAGACTGGTGACCACAAGCTTTATAGACAATTATCACCTTATGGATATTTTATCCAGGAGGTTGCAGAGAATATCTACTTCATATCCTCCAATGCCACCAAATGCTACGTGCTGTGTATTAGGCACAGGATTGCTCAAAGAAGAAAAAAAAGATAAAAATCACAAATGCTACAAATATGCAGCAGGCAGACATCAGAGCAGTCTCAGGACCCACACAGTCAGGAATCTTTTTGGGTAAAAAGGCAGAGATTATTGCAGGAAGTCTGAGAACAATGCTTGACTATTTAAGGACAACAGCATTTCCTTTCTGAACATCAGCATCATTTATTTGTTTTGGAGTCCAGCCAGATACCATGTGATGTCTGCTCTCCTGTTAAGGTGGAAAGTATTTGGAAGAACTTGCTCAATGTTACCAAAACATAATTGGCCTATATGTCTATTCATGTGCATTAACGCTTTGTAAACCATCCATGATTGCTGCAAGATGTTATGGATACCAGAAATATAAATGAGTTCAAGAAGTGATAGAATTCTTGGAAAAAAGGTCCACTGTGGATGATTAAAATCAAATGTTGCAGCTGGGAAGATACTGTCTGACCACTTTTGCCTTGTCCTAATACTCTTCCCAAGCCACCCACCACCGGCCATTGAATAAAGACAGTATATAAATGGGCTTTTGTGGTGAGCCAGGGTGATGCCTTCACACTCACCTATGGAAGAGGTGGATTTTCCAGCCCCACTCTTTCCTGAGCAGGGCTGCCAACCTTATCACTGATTTCTGATTTTCTCTACCACAACATCAGATTTCAAAGCAACATCCAGAGCTAACCACACGCTGGCTTCGAAAGCTTCGTTACCGTCATATGCTACAATGAATATTGAAGTCTAAATAGTCATCAGGCTACTTGAGGAAGAGATGGGGAATATGGTGGTCCTGCTCTACTTCCAAACGAGGAGAGATCTTTCAGTCCCTATCAGTGCTGGGCTGCAGCATCTCTGCTGACCTTTAACTCTCCCTTTCCACCTTGCAGCTTTCTGTATCTTCCAAGACTGCTGTTGGAAGGGCCTAAAAAGAGCTTTTGAGTGCCTATATTTGAGAATGGCACCCTTTCAGCTGGAAAGCGTGGTAGAGGATGACATGAAATGGGAATGTTACCTCTCAAAGCATGCTAAAAGCAACAGTTGTTTCCCAAGTCCTTTAGCTGAGTACGTAGGAATTTTTCATCTAGTCTTCATATCCCACCGAGCAGAAAGGGGTCTTCCCTGCACCTCAGCAAGACAACGCAATGCTGTACTATAGCGTACTGTGTTATTTAAAACAAGATGAGATCCCTGGTCTCTATGCAGAGCACTGACATGCCTCCAAAGAAAATGACAACAAATGCATGGAAAAAAAGATGTCTTGTCACTACAGTTTGCTCACAGGTTGGCATCACCGCTCCCATGGGGAATAACAAGCACAACGGAGCTTGCATTTCCACACTCTAGTGTGGTCACAGGAACAGAAATCTCATTCCTGTGTTTGTGAGTTAAGACTGCTCCTCCTTTATTCTTGAAAATGTCCGAAAGTCCCCACAGACTAGGGAATGAGAAATAATTTCATACCAGCAGCACAGCATTTCTTACGCTTTATCTCCGACCTTACCCGCCACGTAAAAACTTTCCATCACCTCATCATAAAAACAGAGCAAAAACCTGGAGTCACGGGCCAGTCGTTAGGGTTTAGTTACAGAGACTTCAGTAACTCACAACAAGGAACAGGGCAAGCTCCATTTGCATAAACAGTTAAAGATCATTCCCAAATATTAACCACAGTAGCAGAAATCATGATTACTTCGCTAGTCAGACACAACACAAAAGAGTCCAAGCTTTTTTCTGCAAATCAAGTTCCAGTATAATATAATATATTTAACCCTTTCCATTAACCGAAGTCAAGAAGCCATAGCAATTAGGCTAGAAAGGGGTAAAGAAATGGATGAAGCCGAAATAACAAGAGCACATTTGGACAGCACTACAGAAACGACCCAAAACTGGCTGGATTTCAGTGTCTGGTTGCTTTGCAGCTCTAGGGCAGGTCTGGCCATACAATCTTTTCATAGGAACCGGACTCTGCCCACCCGTCCCTTCTGCTTTTCTTACAGCAGACAGCGGTAGCGGGGGGAGTCTGCGGGCCAGACAACGTTGCCTTGGTGCTTATTCCATTGGACGCAAGGCGATTTTCTCCCGTTTTTTAATTAAAAGGATTCCTGCCTCAACCCAAACACACGTCTCCTGCCCGTGTGCTAAATAGCTTAATTTCCCCTTCACTTATACTGCCCTGCAACTACTTCTATTCGTTATGTCATCACCGATGACATAGTTTGCTCGAGGCCCTCAGTAATGAAGTGCAAAAAAGGTATTAAAAATACAGGCCACTTCTCTGGCTGACTGAGGGTTAGTTTTAGTGCGAGTGAGGGGAGAAGGGGGTGTTTCTTTCTTCTGCCTAAATAACGACAGGACTCCGCGGGGCAGCCTGCAGCATCAGCCATAACCGCTTCCTCCAGACAGCCCCCGCAACCCCCAGTCTGGGGAACTTGTTGACTTTGGCATCGTTTCCAGCTGGCCTGATCTGGGAACAGGTATCCCACAGCTTGCACTGCTCTGATCTTGATTTACGAGGGCCTGAGAACCCTGATTAAAAAATCAGAAGTCCTAAAGCAATACTAGCATTTCTTTGCAGCAAACTTTCTTTCTTAGTCACCCATGAGGGACTGCAAACTGTTAATGAGTCTCCTGCTGCTTTTCCGTACTGCTGTGTGCTCAGAGCCCTTAAATTCAGATTGAGTTCGCAACCTCATTGGGTTTCTCTCCTTATTTCTCCCCATTTCTGGTCTTTTGAGGCAGGTTTTTGTTCTGAAGACTAGTCCCAATTTGTTACATTAACCTCACTGAGGACACAGTTGCATTTGAAAATGACATTTCTTCCTCATTACTGCATCGCTCATGGAAGTGCTTTGAGTGTTGCAGAGGATCTAGAGGCTCATAGTTCTTAAAAGCTTACCTGTTTGCGTAAAGAGCACGTTGTGTCTCTGAAGAGCACTGTTCCTCGGCGCTTCCTCCTCCCTTGCATGCCCATGTTGGGCAGTTCTTCATCCAAGGATGCAGGAAAATAACAGACTGCTCTATGGCACCAACACTCAACCTGCTTGAAGCTAGACCTCAACACAAGGATAACATCAATACGCTGTCCCTGGGGGGGCTGGTGCCCTCACACAGACCCATCCCTTCCCCATAACCTTCCTCCCCATCACCACCCTGGGCAGCCTTGCTGCTGGTGGGATTGCTAAGACCCCTTAGGACATGCTGGGAGCCCTGGCACCACAGTCTGTGTCAGACTCACCCAACAAAACCCACCTAGCCTCTGTGCTCTCTTGTCTTGCTAAAAGCAGGCATACAGAGTGCCTCAATCCCCCTAAAAGCAAAAACTAGTAGTGTCCCCTTAAGCCAAAACTAGAAGAGCCCTAATTCTGGGCTGGAAGACTAGAAGACAAGAGAGGAAAAGTGGAAAAGTCTTCTGCTAGGGACCCTCAGTCCCTTTATAGGAAAAGTCTGAGCTGCCCTAATTCTCTCCAGCTGAGCTGGAGGCTGCAACCCATCTGCACCTGGAGACCAGAGCCCTCTGCACGTTTACTGCTCAGGAGGAGACCGTGGACTTAAGGTGATGGTGAAGCTTGTGGGGGATCGCTGTGTATCTGATGTCTCTGCAGCTCTGCTGAATTACAAAGTGCAAGACATAATTGTTTTTTTTCTTTATTCCCATTGTTTTAGCGAGCTGCGGTTGCATTCCTGGGGCAGAGTCTGCTTTTCAGATTGGCAAACTGTAGGTTAGGCTTTCAATTGATTTATGGCTTGTTTTCCTAGGGTAGTTAGCTAGCTAACACAGAAAAGACAAAAAGGATCTAGACAACATATATTATCTTGTTTCAAGTCCTTTCCAAGAATTTTGGCTCAGGGACTAAGGGAAGGCCCATCTTCCATGCAGGAAAAACACAAAGCAGCAAGAAAAGTGCAGTTGTACTCCTTGGGAGTTGAGGATTGGGTTTTGGAGGTATTTTAAATTATTTTGGGGGAACTTTAGATGTTATTATACATTGAGTAGCTCATAGGCTTGTGTGTATCCTCCCAACAGCCCTAAGAAATAAGGAAATACTGATTCCACCTTACACTCAGAAAACTGAGGCACAGAAAGAGATGTGTGAGGGCTTGCTAATGGGAAATGCAGAGCACCAATCTGCCCGTGGTGGAGCGTCCTGCAGGAGAGCCATAAATGACTGCGGTCCTCCAAGACTGCAGCACCCTATCTGACATTTGGTTAAAACGCAGCTTTCCTCCCAATAACTGGGGTTCTCCAGCACTGGCCCAAACCACAGCTTTAAACCAGAGCTTCAGACCTGTCCTGTGAAAGGCTGAGTTTCTCTGATAAGGTGCACCAGGCCCTCCATTTCCCCAATTTTCACCTGGGACAGCCCACTGACTACCAAAATGCTATTTTTTGCAGATAGCTTTTGGCTAGATCCTGAGCAGCTTTGGGGTGACCTACCTCCTTGGGTCGTTGTCCTCTGCTTGGGTAAGATGCTCAGAACTGTGTTCAGGAACATTAAAACAGAAACAAACCTAAATGCAGTAGATGTCTCCTGAGAAATACCATGACGCAAGTTGTAATCATCCAGCCTTTGCTGCACTGCGCTATCAGACGTGAGAATAAACAGCAGAGCAAGAGCATTCCTGTGGCGCAGCAGTTGTTGGCCTCCATACAAAGCCTGATGGCAGCCCAGCCATCCCGGGCCTTTGAGGCTGCCCTAAGATGCTGCAAGGACTCGGGGATGCCCATATTCCCCCTGCAGCCAGCTCCATGCCGGAGCTAAGCACCTCCACGAGCGAGTCCACTGCTGGTGTTGCCCGGCGTCACTGCCAACAGATTGAGGTGGATCACCCTTACCTGGTGGTGATGTAGAGCGCGCAAAGCCCGTGTGATGCCTGAACCAACCCCCTACCCTCAACAAACCTCATTTTTTCTTTAAGAAATGGGGCAATCATGACAATGCATAATCCTACCTTTTCTAGACCTGTGTGATATAATTATCGCTGCTGAAGATCCTGCTTACTTAACGGCTCAATAATAAGCGAGGTTCAACAGATCTTGGAGCAAATGAATGTATTTAACTGGGAAGTTAGAAAATGGAAGAAAGGAGAAGAAAAAACCATAGGAACCTATCACATGGCTCTTCTTAGCTTTCAGCTTGGCCCCCCAAATGTTTCCAAAACAGCAGGAGTACGACTTGGCTGTAAGTCTATATTATGTAATAGCGATTTCTTTGTTTCCTCTCACTTTAAGGTTTAGCAACAGTAAAAAAAAAAACCCTCATATATAGAAACTAAGGGGGAGGAACGTTAAGACGATGCTGAATCCCTTTGAGCTATTAATGGAGAATTGCATAACCGCTGCTGCGGGGTTGCTAGGTTTTACCACGTCCCTGCGCCGTGTTAAATATTAACAGTACTTGTACTTTCGGCAGTATCGCTGCTGCCAAGCCTGGATACGGCCCCGCCAATCCCAGCCGCTGGCCAGGTTTCCATGGAGCCGATAGCACCCTTTCTCTTCATTCACAATGAAATCCTCCCAGCACTTGGCTAAATCCATCTCCGAAAATGAGGCGTGTACAAACGAAGCAGAGGGGTTTTTCGGCGTTTGCTTCATGCCTCATGGATGTGCGGGGGTGTGCCCGCTTCGTCTTAAAAAAAGCGAGGTTTAGAAATGACGCCTATTTTGTCTTGCCTGGCAGATCTGCAGAGCCACATGGTGCTTTTAACCCTCATGTCACCAGCTCTGAAACAGCTATCTGTGCGGCTGGATTCCTTTCAATACTTAAAAGGGGCTTATAAGAAAGATGGGGAAAGACTTTTTAGCAGGACCTGTTGCGACAGAACAAGGGGGAATAGTTTTAAACTAGAAGAGGGTAGATTTAGACTAGATGTAAGGAAGAAATTTTTTACAATGAGGGTGGTGAAACACTGGCACAGGTTGCCCAGAGAGGTGGTAGATGCCCCATCCCTGGAAACATTCAAGGTCAGGTTGGACGGGGCTCTGAGCAACCTGATCTGGTTGAAGATGTCCCTGCCCATGGCAGGGGGTTGGACTAGATGACCTTTAAAGGTCCCTTCCAACCCAAACGATTCTGTGATTCTCCCCCCTATTCCTCCTCCTCATTTACCTTCCTTCTCTTTCCTGGCTTAAATTAGACTGTAAAATATTCTGGATTAGATATGCAAAAAATAAATACAGTATCTCCTAAACTGTGGGTTTGCTGCCTTTTCTCCCAGTAACACAACTCTCATCAAAACCTTTCAGATTTACATTTAAAGCATCTTAATGGAGTCAATGGTGCAGATTTTCAATACATTGGCTTCATGGGACCAGTTTACGTCTGTGCTGGGACCAGTTTTCATCTGTGCTGGATAGTGAGAGGCTTTGCTTGCTGTTGCTCTTTGGAGAAGGGCAGCACTAGATGCTAGAGATCTGCATATTCAATATGCATGTGAGCTCAAACAGCTTTTTGTTATGTCTCTAATTAGGTTAAGTAGGGTGTTGGATTCAAGTGCTAATTAGAAATGACCACTCTAAAATACATTAGGATATTTAGGGCTGTGTGCTGTTTGCATATTCAGGTTCCAGCTCCTGCTGACGGGTCTGTGTGAGTAATGAGATGAGTCCATCCACCTAATCTCTTTTAACCTGTGACATTATTTATTTTATTTCTTTTTTTTTTGACAAATACACTGTGTCTAAGAAAATGGGTTTCTAGCAGTGGGAATAAGGATGCATAGGGCATGGTGTTATCCCTGGCAAAAGGGGGAAGGGAGTGTTTGGCAGTGAGAGGCAGGGGCTGGCAGTCAGGACTGGTCCAGCCCTCTAAAATAATGATGTGATTATCCGCCGTCTACCCAGCACTGAGGAGCGGGTCCCTGGGGGGGAATTTAGGCTCATAGGGTCACAGGGTAATATAGGTTGAAAGGGGCCTCGGGAGGTCTGTAGCCTCGCTCGGAGCAGGGTCGGGGAGGAGGGCAGGCCAGGGTTTACCCAGCTGGGTCCTACAACCCTCTGAGGACGGGGACAGCCCAGCCTCTCTGGGTGAACATCACACTGCTCCTGACCAGCTGCTTCAATGCGATTTTGGATATGTGAAACGAAGAACCTGACGCCCTCCTGGCATGTACTGCCCCTTCCTATTGCGAGTGCAACTATAACCTACGGCAGGCTTGGAAGGTGACACAAGTCTTTCCTACAATTGCTCTGCTTCAGTGAGGACTTCAGGTCTGATAGGAACGGGGAATGGTAGCTCAGATGGTCAGTACTGAGGAAGGGTATCATCAAAATCAGTCGTGAGTGTCAATGGAGAGGGTTGTTCCTGAGCTGGGCCAGGATAGATGCTCTCTGCTCTCCTTCTCTTCCACTGCAGCCATCAAAAAGCAGGAAAGAAACTGGCCTATAATGTTCATTGACAAATACAAATTTCCAATTAAGTGGCTTGGTAGGAATAAATTTAACAAAAATACCTGCTCCAAGAGCTTGACTTGAGTGATTCTGAGAATATGACACCTACAGATCAGTTAAGGGGGTTGGGGGACTCTTGGCATCTTCCAAGATGAAGTTACAAACAGGAATGGGAACCCTTCAGCTCATTTGTGCAAATAGTGGCTGCTTGAAACAGCCAAGTAGTGGAAACAATAACAACCTCTGCTTCCTAAATCTACCCTGTGGGGTATAACCAAGGGCAAGGCTGTGCCGTCACAGTTATGGCTTGGCAGCATTGGGGTGAGTTTGGTCAGTGCCCACGTGGTGTGGCCCAGGCACTGTCTTTGGAAGGGTTGTAAGAGGGGTGCAAAGAGGACCCCATGCACTGCCTGCTGCATGACTCCTCTGGAGCTTGTCCAGAGCATCCCTCATCATCCCGTCACACTTCATCTCAAGAAGGACCATCTGCAATGCTGGGAGCTCAGCCGCACTCATTGTAGTCGAGGTTATTCAAGGCCAGTGCCTTGTACGACCAGTGATGCCCAACGCTGGACGGCAAAGCACCCCTTGCTCCCAATGCCCGCTGCGGAGCTGCCGCCAGGACCCGTATGGACACGGGATCCAAATCCACCCCCTCCCGGTCGGAGAGGTTGCAGCCGCTCTCAGGCCTGTCCAGCAGTCGCAGCGAAAGCCTGTGTCTGCTCTTCACCCCACCGTCGAAGCTGAACTGAGATTTGTTTTCCCGTCCCCAGGAGGAGACAGCTGGGCTGGGGATGCCACGTTTCCCACCATGGGCAGCGCAGGCTGGCAAGCCGGGTGAGCAGCCGAGCTGCGAGTCTGAGCCAAGGAAAGCTGTTTTAAAAGCCATGTTAATTAACATGATGCTAACTCCATGTTGTCCTTATTCTGGGGAAGGACTGTCGTGTTTCAAAATGTGTTAGCTATTACATGTGCTATGTGCCAGACCGGTCTGGGATTGAGCGAAGCATTTGCACGCGTGACCGTCCTCACGCGCTGCAGGGACAAAGTCATCCTGACCCCGTTTCAGCTCTGCAGGTGCGGCGCATCCCCGTACCTACAGCTGGGCACCGGCATTCTGTCCCCGCAGCCCAGCCAGGGTCACCGTCCCTTTTCTTCCGTCAGTGGATGCGTCGCCCCTGGATATCTGCAGCCCCTTTGAATTGCACGGGAGCCGTGTGATAGCAAAGCACGGCTTTAATATCTGAACGAAGCAGTCAAACCTGGGGATGGGGAGTGACGGGGAGGGCACAGAGCCCCTGGGCGAGGTGCGGGGCAGGATGCGGCTGGTGTCAGTGCCACGTGCGGGAGCTCGCCCTGCCGAAGCCGTGGGGCTGTCCTCCCCCGCACACGAGCCTTTCCATGGACACCCATGTGTGCAAACAAACACATGCCAGCTTGGCACTTTTGGAAGCTCTTGAGAGACTTTTCAAGCACCGGGCTCAGCACACACTGTCCTTTTCTTTCCTTTTTTTTTTTTTATTTTTTTTTCCCCTAACAGACCCTTGGCAATGAATAAAATTGCCCATGCAGGCAGGAGGGCCAGGCTGGCTGCCCGCCCGCCTGGCAGACGGGGGGCTCCGAGCCCTGAAGATGTGTCCCTGCTGTGGCTGCCTCCCGCACACACCCAGTGCTGTGCAGGGACTGGGCCGCGTGGAAGAATAGCCATGAATAGCCCCGCTTGCCAGCCTGCAGGTTTTGAGACCTTCTTGAGTTACAGCCTCTCCCCCTGGCTCCAGCCTGACCGACTGGCAGCTCCGATGGATGTTTCTGACCTGCTGTGGCCTGCTCTCGGGAAACAAATGATGTTGTTCAGGTGTTTAACGACGCCGTAATAAACATCCCAGCTATAGCTACTCCCTCTCCAGGCTGGATACTCTTAGCTTGGTCTAGTTACCGTGTTACAATGTCGAGTTAAAAGCTTTCACTAAAAATTCGTAAACGTTTGGGCAACGCTGGCTTGTGTGAAGCCAACATCAAAACACAAACGGGCTGTGCCTTGCCTGAAGTCCCAAAGCAAAGGGTGGTTGTAAAGCTGGTGTAAACCCAAGCTGGTCTAGGTCCAACGTTTGCTTGGCTCCGATTCAGATTCATTCCTGAAGTCAAACTGATGAACTTCCAGCCCTCAGGTACCTTTACAGGGGATGAACACAGACATATCTATGGCTTAACAGAGCCATAATTTCTGCCTGAATGCTTTATTATTTGAAAATCGTAAATAAGGCGAAGTGAAAAGGACAAGCCCCTTTAATCTATGAGTGGTGTGCTAAATGATGGTGGTAAATCTCTGCCAGCTCCGTGGCAGGTATAGCTGATTTGCACTCCCAAAATGGCAGTGATTTTATCCCACAAACCAAACTGAAGGTGTGGAGATCAGCTTTTTGAGAAAAAAAAACCCTACTTTTGGGTTGGATGGGAATAGTCAGCAAGGCATTGCGAAGAGACTGGGCGTATTTTGTCTTCCCGATGAAGGAAATGCCCGCCCTGCGCCGGCCGTGAACTTTGTCAGGCTCCCTTCTTATCTCCTCCTCTGCATTTCTTATCATTTTTAATCTATTTATTGCTTTGCTTTGCATGCTTTTCTAGCCTGGTAGACGAGGCCGTCTCAAGGCCGGTGTGTTCGGGTGTCCCTGAAAAAGCTCCCACCCCCAGCAGGGTGGAGGCCATCTGTGCCTACAGCCCCACGGGCAACCCCGCTCCCCTCCAACACAGAGATGCTTGAAAGTTGTTTTGATGAGTTTTATACAGTGATGTGTAACCTTGAAACCCACATGTCTGTGGGAGACGCCCACACTGCTGCCGGAGTGCAGTTGTTGCTTGAAACCATCCGCGTCGTGTGTGCGTGTGTAGCTAACGAAAGGGTGGTCTACAGGCTGGTGGACACCCCGCTGGTGGGGGGGTTGTTCTTTCAATCCAGATTTTAACCACGGTCAGGATGCAATAAAAATCAACAAATGCACACAGGTTCAAGCATAAATATCCTTTCTGTTTCAGGGCTTAATATTTATCGTTTGGTGGAGAGCAAACCTTGCACACGGCATTTTAGTGTGTTTTATTTGCAAAGTGCCTTGGGGTAGTTTTACACAAAAGGCGCTATATTGAATTTTCTCATGATGTTGCATTATTTTGTACAAACTGCAGATTGCTGCTGATCTGCTTGTCTCTGATGTGCATATACATTCAAAGTTTAATTCATAGACAGCCTGGCCCCCTGAGAGCTTCGGTGCTGGGGAAAGGAGGGGGACCCTCTGCAAGCTGTCAGTCAAAACAAGATGATCTGAAAAGGTTTTTCCCCTCTGTCCATCTCTTCATGGCTCTAGCTGAGATGTCTGAGCTGAGGAAAACTCCACCCCTGCAGCTTCTACTTGGAAAGAGCAGAAAAATCCAACTAAATCTCCTTTAAATAAAAAAAGGAATTTATGTTATTCAGGAAGTATTTCTGTCCTCCCTTCAGTCCCACTGGAGTTTTCTGTAAGGCAATCAATGAGTAATAACCACGGAAAGCTTTAAAAAGTCCCTTGTTGCTGTCATATTTACCACATTGTGCATCCCAACCTCACATCAGGTGACCTAAGAAGCTGAGGAAAAAGAGAAGATGAAGAAAAATTGCTAACTCTGACGAGGATGCTCACGCACCCACCTTCAATCATGTTCCCTGCAGGGGGGCTGCTGGGGTGGTGCACTTGTGGGATATAGCACCATAGTGTCTCTGCTAGGAACCCCGTCCCCAGCGTAGCACGGGGACCATCAGCACTGGGGTCCCTCGCTGCCGTGGGATGTGATGGCCACGGAGGTGTCCTTCACTGTGGGACCCAACGGGGGGGCACATCGGCATCCAGAGAAAAAGGTCCTTTAAAGACCTGTGAGAAGTTTAATGGAAATAATAAATTCGGGGTTCTTCCTTAATCCTTGCAAGTTTTTTTCATGAATGTGAGGGTTGAAGAAGTCTTTTTATCAGACGTTTTATCAGAAAAAAGTTCTGGTCTCCTGAGAGAGAGATAAAATAGTTAGTTGGCAACGTGGTATTCAGCACACGGTCGCAGATCTCCTCCCCTGTTCTGCCAGGGCTGCAGGCATGTCTGGGCTCAGAGACAAGGAAAGGAAACCTGAAAGATTTTTTGAGGTGGCCAAGGTGCACACCCCTCCTTGCAGAGCTGAAAACACAGGTGTCTAAATTACTCCAGGAGTCACAGTACTTTTAAATATTATCCAAAGCTTTAGAAAACGCAGACTAAGCTGTATTTTGCTCCACAAATTCGCTCTCAAATTTTGGGTTTTCTATTTCCAGCCACTTTGTAAAAACCATCTCAGACTCTCTCATGGAGCTTGTGGCTCAGAGATTTATTTCCAGTTCATTGCTGGCCAATAAGGGTGACAAACTGAGTGCGTTTGGAGGGGAAGAAAACCCACTTCGTGGTTATTGAGGGCCAGAGTTGGAGGCTACCTTCCAATTGCACAGAAGCAATATTTGCAGCTGTTTGTACATGACATTATATCCTGGGTACCTGGCTTGTAGGTACAATTAAGGACTTGTAAATCTGAGGAAATCTTAAATGAAGGTACCAAAATGTGCCTGCAAACATTTGTGCCTGCCATTTTTCAACTGTAATAATGGAAGTCCTGTTAAAGCGAGGATGAAAAATTGCTCCTATGTCAATAACCTGTATGAATGATGCTAGAGAAAACTGGCAAGTCATCAAAAGACCCTGTTCTCTATTTAATTCTCTTCCCAGCTCACTATGGATTATCATGTTTTTGTCTAGTTAGTGGCATGATTATGGAAATAGAAAAACCATTTCTCTCTGCTTCTTATCTAAAAGATGAATGAGGCATATATAATTGGCTTAAGTTATCATTTTGAAATGAGCTCCGGTGATGCAGGTTTTTTTTTTTTGTCCTCAACCTGAAGTCCTGAGACACGGTAAACTGCTGGTGTACTCCTCTGGTTGTTTTCTGTCCCTAACGCCCACATGCTTAGCCAAAAGCAATACGCCTATTAAGGGCTGAAGTACTTTTTTCCAGAAAGATCAGTCGTAAATAACCCAGCAGGCTGAGATGGTCGCCAGGGCGTAAATCACCTCCAATACAAATAGCAGCTGAATGGCCCCAGCACACCCAGGGAGCCGCATCCACCTTCGCCGCGGACGCAGACCTCATCCCACTGCCGTTAACCCGCCTAAGCTATAGCCGCACCTATGGTTTGTGCCGTCCCAGAAATAGGATACGAGCTCCAGCAACCTGGACTCCCACCTCCCGGGATATGCTGGAAAAAGATGGGGGATTTTGAAATCAACATTCTTCTTTTTAACAATAAGAGAGAATAAAAATGGCAAGGGAAGGAGAGGTGACATCACCAGGAAGGGCTTTTCTCTCCCCAGATTAAGTTCTGAAGTGTTGGACATGCTCTAAAACAAGCACTTGCCATCGGGATGCTGAGTCTGACTTCTGGCCCTGGTGACAGCTGCATCAGCTCATGGGGACCACTCAGTCTGCATGCATTTGGGCCCACGATACCTGTGTTTTGGTGCTTAAAAGCATCTGCCAAAGAGTCCAGCAACCGTAAAGATGGGGTCATCGGTCCTGCTTGTGCATTTCCTCAAGCCTCAGAAGACACTGTCCAATGATGTTAATTGGAAACTGTAAAACATTGGAAAAAGCCCCAGCAATTTGGAAAGGGACCTTCTTCCTTCCTGTGTTCTCTTATATCTTTATTCAAAGAGAAAATGGTGTCTGAGAAAAAAGGGGAAAGCATCTTGGTTCATCTTGATTTTCAGAGTGGAAAAAAAGAGCAGTGGGAAGGAAATAGGATGCTTTCCCTCTGGTTTATATTATTGGAGCTTAATTCTTCTCCAAGTATTTTGTTCAAAGCCTATTTTTAAGAACTCCAGAATAATAATTGCTGAAATTCCATTTTTTACATGCAAAGCATCATTGGCAAAATTTTTTTCACAGCTTCCCTTGGCAGTCAGTTGGAGCAGCAGAATTTGATGGACCTTGATGATTCAGAGGACAAAGATGGCTTGAGAGGACACAAAACTGTCTGGGCAACAACTCTCTTGGCCCAAATTGCCTCTGTTGTGTTCCTCTGTTGCCTGACAATATGCTCTCAAGAAAACACAAAATGCTGTTCTCTTTGTGCAAAAGTCTTGCAAGATTTCTTGCGTAGGTTCACTAAAATAAGCAAGAGAGCCAAAAAGGAAGCAGAAAAAAACCCAGAAAAATTACAGAACTTTTCTCTCCAAATTACCTCTGTGGTGAAAAATGTCACAGTAGACTTTATGTTCCAAAAATATCAGGCAGCTCCGTGAGCTGTGAGTGAATGTAGACCCAAGTGAGATCAGAATCAGGCCTAATTTGCACATGATTATGTTAAATTCATAAAAATGATTTGCCATTTTTCTGGAACCAACTCCCAAATTGTACTTTTAAGATCTAGAAATACGCCAGTGAACAATCCATTATATTGTCCTCCCACAATTATTATTTTTCGAAATGACAGGGAGATGACAGGAGCCTGTGGCTCCAGGTTGTGAATGAGCAGTGGGAACAGATGGGTTTGCGAGGAGCAGCAATCCTGCTCTCCTGCTAAAGATGCTACAAACAGGAACCCCCTACTAACATGCTCCGAAAATATAGATCAGTGGAATTGTCCCTAAACAGAGGATTTCACAACATTTTCCAGGAAGCATCAATATCTATGTAATAAGGAAATGGAGCTGCAGCTGTTAAAGTACTTACTGCTTTTTTTTTTTTTTTTAATACAGGGACAGCTTCAATTATCCCACTATCATGTACTAAATAAGGTTGATTAATCAAGGTTTAAGATAACAGAAGGAGTTTTCAATGCCATTAATGTGTCTCATGGGATTCGCCCTTCTTTGGGGTAATGGGAAGCTTCTGGTTGTGAGGATGTAGGTAATAAGGATTTATAGCACCGTAATGTGCAGTTTTTTTCATAAGGGACACTATGAAAACATGGGAACTTGGCAGCAAATACTATTTCAATTATTTAGTTGCCCACCAGCATGCTGGGATGGGGCTGCCTCTGGTGCTTCACCGCCACCTCAGTCTTTTGTTTTCTCTCTTTGCCTTTATTTCCCAGCAGCGCCAGTGTTTCTGCTCGCAGGTGGGCACATCCCCTTCTTCTCGCCAAACAACTCTCTCAAAAAAAGGAGAAAAGTCATATAAGGGGCTCTTTGCCATTCCCAAATTTTCCAGACCAGAAGTGGACTTTACGTGCCCCTGTATGGGAAGGGTCCAGAGAGAAGGGTTTGCTGGTTTGAACTGCAGTGGAAAAAAGAATAACTTGGACAATAATGATATCAATGTGAATTTTCACAAAGGGTTTTTCCCCATTAGCCCTACTGGGGTCTTTGAAGGAAATCTGAGCAGAAAGGGCTGGTATGAAACTTATGAGACTTTTTGGAGAAAATGTTAGCGAATCGATAGTTGAGCTCTCCACCTCCTTTCTGACCAACCAAAGTCAAGAGAAGTTTCTCCATCTTTCTCCATCTGCCTCTGTCTTCTGGGCAATTTCACAAGCGCTTTGTCATCTCATGCTTTGGACTCTGCAGCTTCCTCATTCATTATGATTTTTCTGTTATTATTTCTCTCTGCTGCGGCAGTTTTCTGGAACCTCAAGCATAAATGTAAGACCCTGCAGTGGTCAGCTCTTACCCCAGGATGGTGCGAGCTGTGCCACTGCTCACCCCTCAGCGCCAGGCCATGGAAATACCCTTGGCAATGCCATAACCCCTCCTGCCGATGAGAGACAAAATAAGCACAAACTGACAACTGGACTGGAATAAAATATGTGCACTGAAAAGTGCGAGGATGACTCAAGCGCTGCAGCCAGGCGCTCCCCGGTGTCTGGCGGCATCCGAGCAATGTTTTTCTCTCTCTGGCTGTAATTGCCACATCCAGGCTGATATATTGCATTTATATTTTTGGCAGGTTATGATGTAAAGAAGGCCACTTCATCAGCCGGGGAGGGCGCAGGGCCGAGAGAGCCTGGATGACCTTTTAATTAGGCTCTGATCTTTCTCCTGCCTCTTCCGACACACTCCCCTCCTTCTGCTGCTGTGGAGCAAGTGCCGGAGCACTTGCCCTGGATCCCACAGCCTCCTCAGCCCTTCTTCACACCTTGCTTTTAAGGCCGTGATAGGGGGGTGAATGCTCAGTCCCTTCATATGAAAAATACACACCCTGCAGCTACAAATACCTCTTTTTTTAAAAACATACCACATCCTGTGCAATGGTGTTACGTGTTGCTAGTACACATGGGTATGGTTTTCCATTGGGAAAGGACATGTTGGGAAGAAGGTGAGGTCAGACCCTGACCACAGAGGGACAGCCCCTGAGCCCCCCGGGCACCGGATCCTGCACGGAGCGGTGAGGGGCTGGGTGGGCAGCCCCGAGCAGCAATCACTGCACCCACAGGCAGTGAGCAATGGCTGGGGTAGGAGCGTTGTTATCCTGTTAAATGGGAGTTTTACGATTATCCTTAGTAAGAACTGAATTATTTCCTTCAGCAGGCACAGAGTTAGAATGCTTCTTTTGAAAAATGTAGCCTCCTTACCATATTCTCTAATTTCCTTCATACAGGAGAAATACTTGTATTTGTTGCTTTCCCTCATTATGCGTTTGCTACGAGGGCTTTCAAGCCCAAAGGCCTTCACTTTGAATAGAAATGCAGCTTCTGTGTTTCCTCTATTTAAGCAAGGAAAGCAGGGTGACTGGAGAATGCATTGCTTCATCTCTGACCTATTTCTATGCTCAGCACATTTTTCCCCCCATAGACATTGGGAATTGTCCCAAGCCCTGGGGCTGCTTTCTGTTTCCAGTTCCCTCGAATGCCCCTCGCGGCGAGGCTGGCTTGCAGCCGGGGGACCAGACCTTCCCGGGGGGGTAGTGCCACGGGTCAGCCCTTTCCCTCGTGTTTCTGCTTCTTTAGGGTATGTTTTGCTCCCTGTGAACTGTAAGAAAATGTCATTTATCAGGAAAGGTGCTCCATACGTATTTAACACTGAAAGGGAATCTCAGGAGCGGACACGTAAGGCAATTACATGTGTGTTTTTCAGTCCTAATTCGACTGAACTCTTTAATTGTGGGATGCATTTCTGACCCTTTTTTTCACTAAAGAAATAACTCCTCTTTTAGCAGGGCTGAGCTAAAGCCCAAGTGGAAAGGTGAGGGAAGGAGGAATAATTAACGATGATGAAGATGCTGCCTGCCACGGGAGCACTGCTGCATCTCCCATTAAAGTCTACCCCTCCGGTGCTGGAGCCCTGTCCATGATGCTCCTGGGACTGGAGACCCGGTGGCCGGGGCTGGCTTGTCCCCAGCATGTGAGGGATTGGGAGACTGAAACGCCAGCGGCAGTTGTCACTTCAGCACCAAGGAATGCATTTAGCTTCATGGACTCTAGTGAATTTGACAGGGCCAAAATGGAGCAGGATTGTGTTAAATGTATAACAAAGGTCTATGGGGATGGGCATTCCCTCTTTAATTATAACTCTTAATATCTATTTATGTGCTGGTAGGGCCTCGGAAGGGCTGAGCTGTGCTACACATTGAAAAGAGGGGTCTGATGACAACCAAGCTCTCCAGCAGGATCAAACACGTGGGAGAACCAGACACCCAGTTTGGGAAGATTAGGGTCAGCAAAATATCTGGGGTCTGGGTGAAATCTCATCTGGACTTCAAACCGCGCTTGTGACCATAAGGAGCGGGCACTGGTGTGGGTATGACGGGTGCTTACAGCTTTGACAGGGCTCCAGTTGGGGCAGGTCTGAAATCCACAATGGCAATTCGTGGAGGAGAATAAAATATTTAAAAGAGGGGATTTATAACATTTTAAGACACCTCACCTTCCTTCCCAGCGCCGGCTCTGCGGGCGCACGGAGCACGCAGGAGCAGAGGGGCGACGTCGGTAACGTCACGAGTGGGCACGACGTGCCACCGCAGCAGCGTGCGGGGTCGGCTCAGCTCCCCCCGCCCGGCCCGCTGGGTACAGATGGTTTTCACCGCACAACAGCATGACAAAGGCACCTCTCGGGAGCTGAGCCAGTTTATGCATGGGGGGTGTTATTTAGGATGGGGAGGTGCGGAGGGGTGACGCAGCTTTATTATGCCTTGTAAAAATAAAGTCAGGAGAGATAAAAACAACACTTCTATTTGAAAAGAGGGAGGAATAAACTAGATAAGAGATATGAATTTCTCCTCCAAGACAGACTACTAAATAGGCTCTTCTTGTTCAGTGAGGTTCGGTAATGCAAGTTGACAGGATATTAAGGTTATTTCAGGTTCTTCTGTCTCCCAGGGTCATAAGCCTTCTGCTATGCATGTTAATCCATCTTAGCATTCCTCCGAGTAGCTACGTAAGTAGGGCAATCGGTTTAGTATATACTCTTTCCATTTACAGCCTAGTCGGGAGGAGAAACCTACAAATTAACAGAATACCCCTAGAAAATCAGGAGAGATTTTAATATTAGAGACACAGCACAACGTTCGGCGATTAAGGAAAGATAAACCTTCCTCGGAAATATTTCAGGGGTGAGAGGCAGAGGAGATCCAAGAGAGAAGAAACCGGGAGGCGTTTATCCCACATCCCTTCCCTCTGCCCATCTCTTCCCCCGGGCAGCTGGGTGACGCCACGCACGGCTGGCTGAGCCACATCTCTGTACCACTGAAGAGAAAACAAGAGCCTGAGTCTCACTGCATCCTCCTGCAAGCGCAGGCTTCCCTCCCGAATAGCAGCTGAACTGTTACCGACTGTCCTTGCTGCGCCGGAGGATGCTCGTGCATCGTGCATCGTGCTGTGGACCGGTTAACCCCCGCGTGCCGCGGCAGTGTCGGACCAAACCGTGCGTCCCCAGCCCTCGGAGTGCTACACACCTGAATATATTCACCTTTTTCGCAGGTCATTTAAAACCCCACCAGCTTTCAAGCAGATGCTACAATCAGTGAATAATGTTAAAAATAATAGTGCTCTTTTTGAGCCTGATGTGTTGAAAAGCCAAATAACCGCCCTGAAATTCTCCGCTCCATCACCTTGTTCAGCCTGACCCACTCCGAGTTCCCGAGCACTTTCCAAATTATCTAATACCACCTGCAAACTATTCCTTTATCTTAATAACTGCACTTGTTCTGGGGAGAACCAGAGCACATAGCAGAGGGCGAGTGGGGCTGGGGGTACCTCTGCTCCCCACTTCTCAGCTGCTGCAGCGACAGGTCCGCTGAGACTACATGTGCCAGCATTCCGTTAAAATGAATCAGTAAAAATAATAAAAAAGTATCTAAATATTTTGCTTTGAGCTGGCCTTTAACAAAATGTTTTCGGATTTTTATTTCCTTTTTTCATTTCTGCAAGAAAGTAAAAATCTTTGCCCTGGTCTCTGGTTTAGTCAGAGATTCTAAGCACGCAGCTGCTCCGACACTTCTGTTCTTAACTCTTCCATAGCGATGGGAATGCACTCCTGCTCTGCAGCTGGGGGGTGGGTTTTTGCCTAACCCTGGATAATCTGTAGTTTCTGTAGATACCCGTCGCACGTGGAAAAAAAAAAGATGCAGGTTTTTTTAAAGGCTGACACACACAGTGGGTTAAGTAATTTCACCTTTTAGAAGGGGAGTTTTTTTTCTGAAAGACAGAAGGAGACATTTCAAAACTAATACCCCACTCCTGGGGAAAGGCTTGCTCTAGATCAAAAAGCCTCCTGATCCACAGCCTGGGGAGGTCGATGGGAATAACCCCACTGGCTTTAATGGACTTCGGATCAGGTCTCGATGTGTGAACGCCCTGCCACAACTACAAAGCGATAGCTTTCCCAAACCATTTGTTGTCAGAGATACCATGGGCAGATTTTGTCTCACAGGCAATGGCTTCCCTAAGGACAAGGAAGAATTGGGAAGAGGGCGGTTATTGGGTTCAGAGATCTCCGTAACATCCCCAAAATCAGTGGTAGCAGCGGGGCTGCTCCTGGCCGTCCCGGGCACAGCACAGCCACAGACTGCCTGAGCCCAGCAGGGCTTTGTTCCTGGACAGATGATGAAGAATCATAAAATTTTCTACATCTTCACCGGCAGAAGTTGGAATACAGCACAGGCTGCATAATACACTGGAGAGGGCAGGTGGAAATTTGATGAGTGTATTTATAGATAAGAAGCATGACTTTTTTTCAGTTAGTGAGATGAAAACATCTCTCTCTTCTCATCAGTTGCCAGCCTTGAATTAGGTATCATAGACTGTAACCTCGCTCTGCAAAGTGCTGCGGCTCCACCGGCACCAGGGATGCCACCACAGAGCTGCCATCAGCCAGGGATGTAGCTCAGGTGATTACAGAGAAAACATCCTTAGGCAAAAATGAAATAAAAAATATTATGGTGCAACTGCTGAGTGAAGTAAGTAGTATTTTATACTTACAGGTGAAATATCTGAAATTCAGAGACTGAGTATATGCGATGCACTAGACAACCTGGAGGTCCAAATGACATAACTCTGCCTTTATGGGGAAGACCAGAGATATCTGCTTTCCACCGGTCTTTCCTGAGGTCTTCTGAACTGATCAGAACAGGTTCTGCTACCGGGGGATGCTCCCGTCCTGCTTCAAATGCACAGAGCGGGATGTCTCACCGGCACGGCATGGCACGGCACGGCACGGCAGGAGCATCCCCGTGCCAGCCCTTCCCGCTCGGCCGGCTGGCCAGGCTGGCTTTGCAGCAGGGACTTGCTGACTGTCACTTCTCACCACTCAGCCAAAAAGACTGGAAAATACAGATGGTCTTGCTTAGGAAAGCCCGGTTAATACTTCATCTCCTTTTCTATTCTGGGGAAACCAAATGAAAAAAAATTATTTATAAAAGATGTCTTTAACCCGTTTTATTAACAAGATATAATGAATCTGTGAATTCATGGAAGAACTCCAGTGATTTTGAACCAATGAGCAAAGGATGGGTTGGTCTCAAAAAACAAAATGCCATTCAGCCAACGGAGAAAGTAAAATAATAAATGATTGCACATTTAGAACAATCAATGAGGTGGTAACACAAAATATTACATGATCCAAGATTAATTAGGGATGACAAATTCCCCAAAAGGATAAAACATAGGACAAGTATAAAATCTAAATCAGAATCAAGTTAACAACTTGCAAGAGGAGCTGTTAGCACTTGGTGCTCCAACGTCCCATGTTGTTTCAATCAAAGACCACAGCAACAATCTGAGCATCTCCAAGATGGATACGTGTATCATGCGATACATGATATAAAAATCGATGGGGATCTGTCAGGAGGTTGAGAGGCGAAAAGAAAGCCAAGGAAGCAGGAGCCTGCCTGGGTGATGGGGTTTTGCTCTTCTCGCAGCAGAGCCGTGGGGGGGTTGCAGGTGCCCGCAGCTGCCTGCCACCAGCAGCAGCCTCGGCAGAGCTTGGAGGCTGAGCAGCACCGGGGAAAACCTCCACGATTAATTAAGAGCTTCCAGCTGAGGCACCAGGAGAGGAAAGATCCCTGAGCCCTGTGGCTTGTGCCAGTCTCTCATGTTGGAGGTGTAAGGCAAAAGCTCACGCGCTTCACCTTCTCCTCCCTTACTACACGCCCGCTGAGTCATCGTAACGGTGTGTGTTTTTAATCTCATCAAGGAGGGCTGAAATATTTTAGTTTAAACCTCGTCCCTGGAGGTTTAAAGTGAATGCACAGTCTCAGCTGGCCAACAGCATCCCCACGGAGGTCCCACTGCCCGGCGGGGAGCAACCTGAGGGATTGCTCCGTGAACTCAGCCTGTCCTGCATCGTTACCATCTGATTTCTCCCCATTTTTATTAATTTTCTTCTTTTTTTTCCGCCTAGGTAGAGAAATCATGTAACTTTTTATATCAGGTGAATTGGGATGTTGCTATACAAAAGGTTTTGAGAGTTTGTCCTTGGCTGCTGCTCTGAGGCGTGGAGGTGCTGGTGCAGACTGGGGTTTTCCTTAGCAGCAAACCGGTCTGTCCTCCGGGAGCCTAAACTGGCCTGAAATGCTGGGGCTGATCTGACGTGAAGCTCCAACTGTATCTCATTATATCTCAACAGAGAATGAGATGCCATCGTGTTATGCGTAGTAAATCACTTCAGATTAGCACAGCTTAAAGCCAAATTGTGGTGTTCTCATTTTATTAGAAGTACCACCCCCTTTTAAACCAACATCACCATTTCGGCCATATCATTCAAGGAATAAAGCACATCAGCTTGACTCGGCCAGGAATCCCCCAGCCCCATGTGCGGCACATCGTGGTCTGTAGCAGCCTGCACAGCTCACATAGCGGGTTATTCCCAGAGCCTTCTTTCCCCCAAAGCTTTAAATTCACATTCTCCCTGCAGCTGTGAGTGGTGCAAGCCCCCCGCCCCCCCGCAGCCTGTGAGCTGCCATCCCCGACTGGCTGTCCCAGATGCGGTAACGACAACGTGGGTGGCCGCTGCTTCTCGCACCAGAGAGCTGATTTAAATCATCTCTGGCTTGCATGTGAGTCTATTTATTTTAACGCTGTGAAGCTTGTTCGTTCTCTAGACAGTATGTAAGGGCTAAGGGCCAAAATCTGCGCTGATGTATAGCTTTCGCCGTCAGATTTATAATTTAGTGCAAGGGGGCTGGAGAAGTGTAAGTCAGGGCAGAAGACTGTGAAGAAGCTGCACCATGCTCCCATCTGCACCGCATTTAATTTACAAGGTAGATTCAAATCATGGAACATGTTTGACCTCATTTTGTTTGGTTTGCCTGCAAGATTTAGTCTTTGTTTCATCTTTTTGCTCCTGGGGACCGTGCGGCCAAAGGGAGATTCATAACAGGAGCAGAGCCCGCGGTTTCTGTCCTGTCGTTGAAAGACACAACGATGCGAAATGGGAATTAAACCATTTTCTCAGCGCAGCCAGAGCAAAGTCGAACCAAAGGAGATGTCAGCTCTTCTCATTGATTTCAGCTTTGCTCCCCTGAGACCGGCAGTGCAGGAAGGTCACATGTGCAAGAAACTGGTGCATCAGACCAGAATTTCTCGAGCCGGTGTTTTTCTTGCAGCCAGGTCCCACAGGACACCGTCTCTGCTCAGCTTGTGCTTGGGTTCACCACCATCTTCCCAGGAAATTGAACCCAGCGTGCAGCATGCTCTGGGTGCATTGCTGCAGATGCAGCCGTGCCTCTGGCTGCAAAAAGCCCTTCAAACGCAGGTCCTCACCCCTGCGCCAGCCACATGCACGTAAATCATTTATGCTGTCGCAGCAATTAACTGCCGTAACCCAGAATAGCAGCTCAAAGTGGGACAGCTCTCCTCCGGGTTTTCTGCTTACTTATTCACCAAGGACATGCCCCAGTTCCTCGTCACCACCTGGTCACACCATGACCCTCCGGTCTCGTGTCTGCAGCAGCCGGAGTCAGGTTTTCCTGGCGCGGGGCAGAGTTAAGGTTATTAATTGGCCTTTCTCTTCTCCAGCCACTATCTCTGACGTTTAAGAGAGCCAGGAGGGCTGGGATCTCTCTATGCTTTAGCATTTCTTGAGGGCACGGCTGCCACCGACGTGCAGACAGGATGGCACGCAGCCCCGTGGGGGAGCACGCAGAGGGTCCCAGAGCTCAGGGTAAAGCTGGTTGGGTCATTTCAATAGCCCAGGACTTTTTTTTAGCATAAACCAAACCAAGCAGCGCAAAGCTGACCGAAGGGCAGCGAGGTGCAAGCTGGAGCAGCCCCAGGATGACTCTAACCCACAGGCCAGCCTGGGCAGAGCAGAGTCCCTGGGCAGCCCCCATCCCCTGGGGCGCCCGCTGGGCAATGCTGCGCCCACCACCGTATTTTGAGCGCTCCTTGAAGGGCATTAATTCTCCTCTTCCCACACCTCTTCATTTTTTTCAGGCTTGGGACAAAAGTTATCGTTCAAAATAACCTGAAGTATGCTTTAAAGCATTTACTGCACTGGAGAGCTCTACGTGAAGGCTGCTCTAACTAACCTTACCACCAGTTACAAAGCTTCCAAGTGCAGGAGGAAATTCACACACACAAAATCAGTTTTCAGATACAGTAGGGAACCCGTTAAGCTTTGTGTGGTTATGCAAGCTGATACAAATGCCTTATTAATTAGAAAATCAATCATGCTGTCCAGCTGATTGATGTTAATCGTACCCCAAAAGGGGGAACAATAGTTTAATCAAGACTAGATCATTTCTTCCCATTACAGGGAGGGGGATAAGACTGCACTTCAAAGTGATTCTGCTGTAACAAGCTGCAAGGACATACGTCATGTGGTAAGGGCTCTTTTAAGATGTGGCACAATATTTTGATCAATAATACTCAAGATTCATTCTGGATCCTGAATCTAAGGAAATTTCATATGAAGATAAATTGTAATATGACCAGAGGCGATCGCAGAGGAGGAGAGCTGTAATTATCTGAGGGGCAGCGTTAATAAATAGGAAAGAGCCCAAACCTTGTGAAATCAGAAGACAGCAAGAATATGCTAAGGGTGCTGAAAGTGTTTCATGGCATCCAGCTAATGCCTCAAAACTATAAAATAATCTATTTTTTAAAAAGTTGATAACAGTTCAAAAGCCTATTGTTAGGCAATCATAGAACAATAATTAAAGGACCCAACTGATTCTTCACCTGTTCCACATTATTTGCAGTCAGCCCTGCCAGCTTGAGGACTGGTAGCAAATAACCCTAGCAGCCGTATTCATATCATCCCAAAGCAGTGTGGCTGGCCAAAATTTTTTGAGAAATACATGCAAGAATCACGCTAAAAGACTGGAAGATGACTGGAATACAATCCTTGCAACATGAGTCAGACTTTGCAAGAAGAAAATAGCTCATTACCATGCAAACACATGTTGTCTTGGTTCCAGGCTAATTGTTGTATAGCATATCCTATATAACATAAGACAAAGCCGCAAGGCTTGTAAGCCAAGTAAAATGCAAATTACACCATTGACACGGCTGAAGGCTCTATGCAACTTTAACCAAGGAGGGGTGCAAGGTATTTGTGAGACAAATGAGCAGGGTAGCTATATCAGAAAGACAGAGCGCGCTCATACGCAACCTGACTAATAGGCTAGAACATGGGTAAGAAAATGTTCATCTTGACCACCAAAGTCTAAGGATATTCACTCTTACAAAAAGGATCATAATAATTCTGTGCCAATGGTATTTAGCATTTCTATAATAGTTCATGGAAATGCTCCACACTCCAGTGGCTGTTCCCTTTCCTTCCCATCTTTGTCACTGTTTCTTGTATAGGAGCACACTGAATATTCAAGAAGGATTTGGGCCCCTCTGGGCTAGAAACACTCATAAAGGTAATTCCTGACCTGAAGAATGACCACTTTAAATAGAAGTAGTGGACAATAGGCTGATATATACTAATACCAGAGGCTAGGAGTTATTAGATCAAGGGCCCATGTTAACTTGAAGTGCTGGTCTCCAAAGCAAGGGGTTCCAGCCCATGGTCAGTAGGTAGGACCCACCTCTAGGCAGCCAGAACAATCTGCAAAGCTTCTGACCTGCTGTGCCATCTGGGCTGCTGGCCTTTGATGATGGATGACCTGTCTGCCTAGAGATAGGAGCATCCCTCCAAAACATTTTAAGGAGGTTGGAGGTGAAAAAGTCACCCTCTCAGTGTGAGGAACAGGCATGGAGAGAAGGAGAAGAGGTGTGAGGTGAACCACTGAAAGAGAACAGAAGAACGGAAAATTAGGACCATACAGTAAGGCTTCTGGCTGATGCAAATCTGAGTGATTCATAATCAGAAAGCCAGCTGATTTTGGGGGAAAAGACACTGGAAATGCCTGACACATAATGTGGGAAACTGGCTCATCAAGCAGTTGTTACTGTTCCATGGCGAGCCCTGGTGAGTTCTCTGAAAGAGCTTTGCAAAGGCCCCAGGAGACACAGAAGTTTTGCAATGGTTCCTGCTGGCTGCTACAGTCTTGCCTCATTTAGTTTCGATATGAGTAGGCGCTCCACGTGTCCTGGGATCAAACACAGAGTGGATCTCCATGCTGTTTCATGTACTATGCACACTGCAGCTGAGACATTTCCAGTTTCATAACTCAAGAATTCAGAAATAGATATAAATTTACACGTTCCGCCACAAACAGATGGTGTCTTTGGCTGGCTTTCGCTGCGTTCCTCGAAGGTAGCACTGGGTTGCAGAAGTCAATCTTTCTACAACGATCTCTGCTTGCAGGGTTTTTTGGGTTTGTTTTGGTTTCTCATTCATATTGCATACTGGCGGGGGCTCAATGAACACGGGCGGACTTACCAACCTATTTCCCATGCCAGGAGATGTGATAACAGCTAGAGATGGCCACAAAACAAAGTTCTGGTTCTCACTTCTCTACGGCACTCAGCAGGACTGGTGTGAGCAAAGAAAACACCAACCCAAATCCAGAGTTTACGGCTAACCCGAAGCTCTCAGGATTAGGAACTGGAAGATTCCTCCAAAGTCACCTCTTTCTGCAGACCTAGGGAAAAACTGTCTGAAGAAAAACAGCTGCTACCCCTGCTGATGCTGAGGACGTGACTGTGACACAGGAATATTTGGGCAGGTTGCATGGGGGCCTTTTCAGTCTGCAGAAGTCGTTGACTACGAGGATGGATTGCCTCTGGATGGGGACAACTCAGGGGAACGGTCCTCTCAGCAGAGCACATTTAGGTCCAATTCCAGCAAAAAAGGTCGTTCACAAGGAAATGGTATCTGGTAACGTGCCCATGGGGAGAACTTGCAGTAGTTTCCCATCTCGAGTGCAGCTGCTCCAAGGGCTGGAGAGAGCTCGACCGCTTGCTGCGAGTCTGCTTGTCAGCCTTCACGAACGACCGCTGCTTTCTGTGCCTTCTGCAGCCGAAAAACAATTTCACACAAGTGAAACAACCTCAAACCTCACAAAGAAGGACCATGCCCAGGGGCTGGGTGGGCGAGGGATCACCCCACACTAAGGTGATGGTCTCAGACCCCATCTCAGCTTTGTGCCACCAGTGCCACTGATGCTTCCCAAGAAACTCATCCCGATCAAAAATCACATCTCTGCATCTCTTCTGATTCTTTTCACATCCCCTCACCGTTTATCCTGTGTGGGCTAAGCCAAAGCGCAGATGCCACGGAACGGTTGGGACCAGTGAAAGCTTTTGGGAGATAGAGCTGGCTGAGCTTTTGGGGCTGGTTACATAAAGGGAGTACGTGTCATTTGGACCACCCAGAGAAACGTTTCCCAACGGTGAGAAACTCGAGCGAGGATTACATGTTACAACTGTGGATTCCTTCAACTTTTGAGCTGACGCTGGATTTATTGGGGAGCAGATGAAGGAGAGATGGCGAGAAACAAGAACGACCTAGCAACAAACGTGCCGGGGGAAGCAGCTCTGATTATTTCTCAGCCAATCACTCAGAAAGCAAAGATATGCAGCTCTTCAAGCAACCTATTTAACGCTGGCACCGTACAGTAAAGGGAAGCTTGCCAGCATATTTCATTAAAATACCTTTCCATCAGTTAATAATCATTCTCTGTGCTTTAATAGCACTTCCCCTCCAAGATTTCCAAGCAAACCCATAAATGTCAGCTCAACCTTGGGAGGGAAGTATTCTTAGAGCTATTTTATATGTAGGGAAATGGAGAGACAGAGAGATGTTCCCCCAAAGTCCTGTATTATTGCCCCAGCCCGGCACGACAGCAAGTCTTTATGCATGAAGCCAGAAAACCAAGTGGCTGTTTGCATAACGATGTCCTGAGTTAGTGACCAAGCCAGGAATCAAATCCAGGACTGGTGACTCTTATACATTTCTTTTCCCCTTCTAATAAAACTTTCCACAGACACCGTGGATGAGAATTTATATGCCAAATTCCAGGAATAAGTAAATTGGAAACAAATGCACTGTGTGACCTAGTAAAGTGTGTTTACAAGAGGACTACTCCTACCATTGCTGTAACACTGATCTGATGCATGAAGAGATCTGAAATCAAATCAGCAGTGCCTTGGTTCTCTATTCCCCCCACTGATGCCTTGTGCAGCTTGAAGGTGTCTTCCTCACATGGGTCAGTCGGCTTCTGAGTAGCAACATCGAATATTTTTTTTTTTTCCAAGTCAGAAGAATGGTCTTCTTCCTTGATTTTTTTGTCTATGGTCCACCAAAGAAATTTTCCAGTAACTGGGAATTTTCCTAATGGTGAAACAAGTACCTGTGTACCCATGCACCACATTTCATTTATTCTAAATTACTGAGAATAGACAAAAAAGCAGAGCTATTCATCTGCTTGAGAATAGAGAAACCTCTGCTGTCCGGTCCAAACAGAAATTGCTCATACTAAATATTGTTGTTGATGTCATCTTTAAAAGGAATATGTCAAGGATTTCTCTGGTACTGTGCATGTGCTGCCCTTCGTTTTTCCTGCGGTGTGACCTTATGTCAGGTTGCTTCATTACAGTGGGCCACGCTCTGATTTTCTTAAGAACTGAAGGCCCTGGAGTTTCCCAAGTGCACATGGAAACAGATGACGGTAATAAAAACAATAATAATAATGGCATTATGTTGAGGATCAAAGTCTGGATCTTAAAGGGTAATGGTATGAAGTATATGCGAACTTTTCAAAGGCAGCTTTCAAGGCATGCAAAGCTATAGACAGTGCAGGGAGGAGCAATTTCTCCACAGAAATACTCCAATCACCATGCAAAAAACCCCTACATTTATTCCAGGAACTTGGTGCCTTCATTCTCACATACTACTATTGCAAAATAGCCATGAGCCTAGCTGACAGCAGTGGAAACTCCCTCTCGCATGGGAACGGAGACGTGTTTGCTAAGGAACAAGGACCCAGCTCAGGGAGAAGGTGCTCTCCCGCCGCAGTCAAACCAGCCGAGGAGCTGGGCAGCACGGAGGCCTGGAAAGGTGCCACCACCTTAAAGGCTTTTCAAGGCAGGCAGTCTGAGGAGTCCAGTGGTTTGGGTTCATATCTGCCACTGAAATAAGCTCCCAATGCCATCAGCAAGACCCAAAAGAGCCTGCGTGCTCTAAGCCCAAAGTGTTTCACAATTACGTTATCTGATGTTTCCGTCCCAGCCTCTCTGGAGACACTGATGTCCGTCTTCCACCCTTGGAGGCAGATAAGTAGGAAACCACACATATTTCTGGTAAAGCTGGATGTAATCCCGTATCACAGAAAGCTTCTGATGTTTTAATATTGAGCTTTTTTTTCCCCTGACTTTAAAAAAACCCCAAAGCCACAAATGCATAGAGACATTTTCTCTATAAGGGAATTCCTTCTCGGGGAGCTGCCTTGGTTTGCAAAAGGGAGGCCAGAGGGGATCCCACTGGAAGAAGCTTAATTATATCATTAAGCCGCCATAAGGTGCCCGGTCTTCGCCTAATAGCAACATGCCTGGAGCAAAGTGTCTCTGAGGTCATGCTTTCAGTCGACTGTGAGCCAGGTTTTGAGGGCACCAGGTGAAAATGTTGCGGCTCCACATGCTAAGGAACAGTTTCTGTGTATCCTTGATGTGATGGGGCCGCAGCCTTAAGAGATAAGAGGAGCCAGAACAGCACAGAGCATCTTATCTGGTCAGGGTCGAGCTGGCTGGAGAGGACACAGTCAATGTCAGAACGTATTCCGCGTGCTCAGTGTCTGGTGACAGGCACAAAGATCATTTTTTATCAGTACCGATGTCCAACCTGTCTTTTAATCTGCCTCTTGACCTGGCTGGCAGCCCGTGGCAGGGAGTTCCCCAGCCCGACGGCCTTTCTCACTGCCTGAACTCCTTTTTCTCAACCAGACAGAGAAAGGACAGAGGAGGAAGCGATAACGTGTTTTTCCTTCTATCGAGACTAACGACCAGAGGAAGCACCACCTTTTAAATTAGCTGTCATTTGGAAAGCAGTCACAGGATTCCCGGCAGAGAGGCTCTCCGCCCCAGATCTACTCCAGCATTACAAGTACAATCAAGGCCACCCGGATGCCCGACGCAATGTGATGCACAGATGTTGATAAATTCTCCCATGTGAAAAAAAATATTAAGTTGCTACGAACAAAACAGCCTCATAAACAGAGCTTAGGAAACTATGATAAATCAAGTTAGTTAGGCGGCAGAGTTGGTACAAGCCGCTGTCTCAGCTAATGCAGATTGAGAGTTCAACACGTGCTGCGTAGATCAGCATTTTAAACACATGCCATTTACCGGCCTTAATGAATACTAAAAGCCCAATAAGCAGGAGCCAGAGCCACTCTGACACAGCTTCATACAGATGTCAGCGGCATTGTCTTTCATTTTATTTGCTAATGAGTTATCGATAGCAGTAATTTGCTGCTGATAATGCTGCAGGTTATAAAAGAGAAAAATTAACAAGTTCTGTTAAATGAGGAAACGGGCTCTACGTCCTGCTTCGCCTCAGCTGACACCAGGCAGCGAAGGCATCGGGGTCCCTGGCTGAGGCAGAGCCGTGGCGGTGCTCACCACGGCCGACCACCACGGCCCCAGGCACAGCTGCTCCCCGCCAGCTGGGGGGGATTGAAGAACCAGCTGCTATTAGCACAGCTCTAAGTACTACCGAAAGGGACAGAAAGAAGCGAAAAGGACAAAACGATGTGCTCTGGGCATAATAAAGTCGCAGGCTGAGTTCACCCTTCCCGCAGCGTTAGGTGGAACTCCTCGTCCCAGGTTACATTCTCTTCGTAGAAAGCCGAGAGCAGGGTTTAAGCTGGGGACTCTGGAAACCCTGAGCTCCGGTCCTGACCCAACTGCTGCCTTCCCCAGGTCTCGACTGACCTCTCAGTTGCACCGTTGTAAATCCTGAACATCATCCTCAGCCATTTGTGGGAATATATATACATTTATATAGGCATTGACCTGCCCAGTTCACTGTGAGAATTGATTTCATTCTGTTTGTAAAGAGCTTCGAGGAGAAAACCCCAGACCTGTGCAAAATATTATTATTTTTACCCATTGTGGTTAATGGATGGTATTTTTGATGTTAAATAAATAAATGCAAAAGGCAATATAATCCCAGAGAGCGGTTCCTAGCCAAGGAGGGAAAGCGCTAGGAAGGCAGCGGTGGGCTTTGCCTGGGCAGGGCAGGGAGGGGACGGCTGGGGACAAGGCATGGCCTGGAGGTCGGTGCCTTCGGCAGCTCTTTCCTGACACCTGGGCTCACATGCTCAGTAATTTTTAGCAAATCTGCATCCATTCACCAATCTCTGAGGTCGATGCTGTAAAACATACTGTATTTTGTAGGTCAAATGAAGTTCAGTCGTTTGCTAAGCACCTTGAACTTCTGGGATGAAAGCAACGTTGATCAATTCCTGAAGTGCTCGGTGCCGAGCTGGGCAAACCTCCAGCCGCACGCAAAGTCAATAGGGTGCTGCCTGAAGAAAAACACTCAGGAACTGGGTGCTGGCGAAATAAAATATTATCATTACGGTTGCTAGCGTTAATGAGGGTCCAACCCTTTCAGTGCCTCTGATAAAAGGCGGTAAGTAAGTGCGTAGTGTTAGCGCTGATGTTTTTGTAACGTAACAGATAAGCCCTGTGTCCGTGAACCAGCATTTCTGCAGGGCACTGCGGTGTACGGCAAACACGGCTGTAGAGGTCACCATGGGGGAGGTGAGGGGATGCTCGGGAGGCACTGGAGAACTCTTCCGCCTCATTGGTCAGCTGGAGTACCCTGAGCCCCCAAGATTTAATATTTTATTCATTTAGAAGTATGCAACCATGCAGAGGACAGTGGGGCTTTTATTTATCCTAGTGTTAGTGCGCTCATCCCCTCTGTGGATGCAGGTCTCATGCACTTCTTGCAAAAGCAGGAAAAGCTTCGTCGAGTTGTCCTATTTTCCAGTTATTTTTCCATAAAAGGCTGTCACACTGATCCACTTTTTCTCCACTGAAAGTGAACGGGCATCCTGAGCTCTCAGCTGGAAAAGCCTGAGGAAAAAACAGGATCAGAGTGTTTTGCAGTTTGCAACCGATGGTCTTCAAGTCCAGCACCTGGCCGTGACTCTGGCTGGCGGCTCCTTGGCACCAGAACGGCTCGTGACTCTTTGGGGACCCAAAGGGATGATCACTGTGACACACAGAAAAAAGGAAAATACAGTTGCAGATGTCATCTGGTGGGGAGAGCAGGTTGCAGGAGGTTTTCCAGCCTGCCTATGCCTGCCAAGCACAGTCCGTGGCTCTCCTCCTGGCCAGCCCACAAGCTGCTCCTTGCCCATTTCCCTGCTTTGTTCCTCATTTCCTTCCAGCAGAATGAGCTACGTCTCAGGACAGTCGATGAAGAGGCTCCCGTGGCTGTGCTGGAGCCGGGGCCAGCTCCATTTGCCACCTTCTGCCGGCAAACCGTGTCCAGATTGTGGCTGAAACACCGGGAGAAAAAAAAAAGCAACCTCTCCCTGTGTGTCTCGGTTTCACCTCCAGTTTTTAATTTTAATTTAGGCTGATCAACGTGTTAGTGGTTATAGCAGTGGATTTATAGGTTTAGGTGCCATTAGTAAAGCCCTGACATTATGGACTTCATGGAGGACTAGAGCCAGGCTGCCGCTTGCTGTCTGCACGTCTGCCACCGCAGGCAAGTTACGGGATATAGGGAGTTTGGATCACAACCAACAGGCAAGAGACGGCTCTCAAGTACTAATTTAATTGTGAAATCTTTGATTTTCCCTCCCCCATTTGGTGTTTGTGGTGCTTATGGAAATTAATTTAGAAGTATTGTGCAATTAAAAAAAATTAATGGTTTCCTTCCTCTGGAATTGAGAGCTTTCTTCTGAGCAGGAGGGAGGGGTTTGTGAACGTGTCTTTCCTTTTTAGGGGGCTGAATAAAGGCTTCCATCCTCTCATGTTTTAATTAATTTTTCTATAGTTGCTTCATTAATTGATATTTATGTATTGCTTGTTGTGCATAAATTCTGGAAACAGCGCATAAGAGGACGTTCTCATTACAGCTCTACAAGTGCTTGGCCAATACTGGAATATTAATAATTGGAGTCACATGGAGAAGTACAGTTTGTTTCCCTTTCTCTGAGGTTTCTGTCCCATATGGTGCCTTCAGGGAATAAAGAGTTGCTTCAAGAAAGGCATTTTTTTGTGTGCTACAAGAATACTATATCTGTGGAGGTAAATGCCAAACTGATGGAGATGCAGCTGAAGTACAGCACTGAGTTTTGCAGGTCCTATAAAACTAAATATGGACAGAAAGCATCTTCCTGCACGCACCTTTCCCAGTCCTGCTGGCTGGTGGTCCAGCCTCCAGGCAGCTTCCCGCTGGGAAAGGCAGGCAGGGATCCGGGCAAGGCATTTCTGAAGGGTGATATCTGCTCCCGTTTAGCACTCGAGTGCCCACTGATGCAGAAACTTCTAAGGAAGAGGGGACCGCTTTTGTCACTGCATGTCAAAACCTCATCCCCTCTGAAATCTGCTGAGATGGTGCTTCAGCCTAGCAGTCCTTCCACCTGTACTGGCAATTTAACCTTACCAAGAGTAATTTTCCCCATTTAAAAAGAAAAATTAAAAAAAATGGGGATTTACAGGAGCAGTTGTTCTGGGTCTCTGGGATCACAGCTGCAGTTTAGCAAAGCATCCCTCCATCACCTCCATCCCCCCGTGCTCACACGTCTCCCCCTGCCCCGATGCTGAAGCACGTGCTCCTCGGTGCCCCAGCTCCGGCTGGGACTGCAGCACAGCGCCTGCCCACGGCTCATGCGGAAATCACTCAGCACAGCGGGTGTTCCCTATGCCTGAAAATCAAGGTCTGATGTACTTCTTGTCAATGCTGACCAGCTGTGCCTAGGTTGGCATTTCTCTGTTGACTCATGGCTAAAATATCTCCCTTACGGAGCAATCAGCCAGTGTCCTTTAAAGGCATGCGGTCTGCTCAAGAGTGACGAGTTATGATCTGCCCATGGAGCTATTGTTATTTGAGATTTTATTAATCATTTACTACATTTTATGAGGTTAGTCACCTGCATCGTCTCTGTGCTGACACAATAATTTACCACTACGAGGATGAAAAATAAAATAAAAGATCGTTTACTGGCAGCTCACAATACTCTTACCAGGTTACAAAGACAGCTGGTGGAGAGAGATTTCTGCTGGGGAATCAGAATAAAAGAAAAAGGGATGATGAGGCACAGCCAAAAGGGTATCACTGAAGATCAGTTTTATACTGAAGCGTGTGATAATCAATTATTCAGAAACACGGCGTTGAACTATCTCTCCCCATGGGTTTATAAACCTCTCCCTGGCTTAGCTCTAGTAACATAGAGATATGCCAGGGTATTACTGGAGACCACAAGAAGACGACAGTGATATTAAGCACATAATGTAGATAAGAAGAGTATTAGAAAGCACAGAACTAGCTCATCTCCTGCTGTAAACATATATTACTCCATCAAGGTCAGTGATATCTCTGCCAGCTCTCACCAGCTGTGGGTTGGACCCACAAGCTATCACATAGGACTCAGAAAGGAGAGAGCCCCACCAGGCAGAGGCAGCCTGGGTTGGGTCCATGATGCTCCTTTTCAAGCTGGGAGCAACAAATAGGGCTAAGCTACAGGCACACAGCAACCTTTCTCACAGCTTGGCTTCTTGTAGCAGGACACTTGAGGAAATGCAAGAAAATGTCTTGTTCGTGCGTGGGCAGGACACGGACACAGCTGGCCATGGCGGGTGAGCAGGGTGCTGCGCCATGCACCCAGGCAGGCAGGAGATTCAGGTCTCCTTAAAAGCATTTTTCAAAGTAATTGATAAATTATTTATCAACTATAAATGGCTGAGATAAATCTGTTGGTAAAGAGCAGCACAGCACAGTTAGTTTTGACAACTATAACTGACAGTTTACAGATGCTGCTAGACCACTGTTAAGGATATTACTCACTTAGTCTCCTAATATAATACTTACAAGAAAAACAAACAATCCCCCCAACCTCTCCCTGTTCAGGAGGCCATCTCCTCCTGGCTCCCCACGACTTTGCTCCCTAGCTTTTCCAGCAATGCATGGCGTTGAGCCCTGCCACCGCTTGCTGCTCTGGGTATTTCCCAGGCGATGGACATTTGCAGCCCCTGGCTCATGGCTGACATGGCAGGATGTCTCTCCGGCCGCGGCTGCTAAGGTCTTGGCAGCAGTGGTAGCCTCTTGAAAGAGTGATGGGAGATGTACAGCGGCCACGGTGATGCATGGTGTGGACCTCTGCCCCACCAGCCAGTGAAACGCTGCACCTCCTTACTGCTGCATGTAAGGAGAAGCGACAATTTATTTTCCAGACCTGCTCCAGGGGCTCCTCCTGCGAAGGGGGCACAGCAGCTCGGCTGCTGATGGTGAGGGAGACGTCTATCCTGCCCACGGGCGGGCGGTAAGGCTGCATGTTGGAGGGACAGAATCGTGCTAAAACAGATAAACAGCCCTTCCCCCAGTTAAAGCACTAACATAACAAATATGCAAAAGTCACGTATTTTGCAAGTGTAGAGCCTTCCTAGCAATAATTAGCTTCTAAACATTCCCCTGTCCTGTATAATAAATGAACAGCATAGTAAATGTTATGAGAATAATTCATTATTCATCATGAATAACCAATGAAGGGAATAATTTACCATCGACTAATCTCTAAAAGGGCCCCGCTTCTTTCTTAATCACGTAGGGATGCTGAGTGCCGAGGAAGAGGTCCATGTTTGGTCACACAGACTCCACGTCTGCTGCTGCTCTTGAGTGGGTGCCGTGGCCTCGGGGCCGGCACGCTGCTGCTGTTGCCGGTGGTACCATGACACAACCTGTGCAGATGTCACCTTTTGCGTGGATAAGGATGGTGGTGCATCTCTGATGTCCTTTCCACCCCTATGCTCTTTCCTGAGCCCATCTGTCTCCACGCACGACTGTTGCATACCTGGGCACGTTACATTCCTGCAGCCCTGGCTAAGCCTCTGGTACGCTGCTGTACTTTGACCGTGACAAAGAACCCTGAGGTGTCAAAACAACAATCAAAGGCGTGGTCCCACAGGTAAAAAGGAAGAATATTTTTTGGCTTCATCAGCTTTGTGGCACATGCAACACCTGCTCTACTTGCCTGGTTGGGCAGGGGGATGTAATTCTCCCACCGCATTCAGCATCGCAGACCGAATCCAGCCTTGCTTGCCCCCCTGCCTATCTTCCAGGGTTTCCCCCTCTTTACCTCCCTAGGAGCAGCTCTCCTTTTCCTATTTCTCAGTATCAGATTTCTTTTTCCTTGTCCAACAGCCAACCTGTTGTGTTGCCCATGTCCTTCAAAGATCATAGTGCTGGACCACTCCTCCATGGGATTTAACCCCTTGCCAAAGCCTGCCTCTTTTGCCCTTCTCCTGGAGACCTGAGACCCCCCCCCAACCCCTTTCCTTGGGAGCTCAATACTTCTGCCTGCTCGGGGGTACCATTTGTGGACTCATTTCTGTGTTATCTCTGCTGATTATTATTTGTTTACCGCTCTTCCTTCTCTTGTGTTTCCCCCAGTTGTGCTCCAGATGACAGATAGCACATAAATCACTGTAACGGAGCACAGCGAACAGAGATGAAGGTATACAAATTGGGGGGGGGTGTGGGGGGGTGGGGGAGTGGGTTGGCAGGTAAGGAGTGTTGGTGGATGCTTTTGGTGCCTTTCACAGCCAGGAGTCACACTGCACAGAGCGCGCAAGGAAGCTGTGCTCCCAGCCCAGGCACCTCCTGCACCCCTGGCCGCTAAGGATGACTGAGAAAATACCCTTGAGAAATGGGTCCCCGAAAAAATCACTCCGTATGCCACGCTTGCCGGCTGCCCTGGGACACCAGCAACCCCTGCAGATTGTTTTTCCCTGTGATTTGTTTAAAAAACTCCAAATGTGCACGTGCAGCTGATAGACCTGAATATAAAATCTAAAATTCTGCATTATGATTTTAGAAAGTTATTATTTTTTATTCTAACCTTTCACCTATATTATTGCTCCTGGATGTGAGTAAGCACCAAAACATAAAGGGTAGTTAAAAGCATCTGCCTATTACACAGTAACTGCCCTCATGTGAATTTAGCTTGGTGAGTACGTTTAATGTTTTCCAATGACTTCAGCTCCAAGTTCTGCTAAACTTGCATTTTTGGAGACTATTTTGGAGTAAAGACTTCCATAGGATAATCAAGATAATGCCAGCAAACTGACTTATGACCTCCAATATCTCAAAATATTCACAAACCTGCTGACTAACTGGGTATATTTTTGGCTCTGTGGACTTTCCATCCCTGAATGGAGTGATTAGCGACAAAGAGGGGATTTATATTTAAATCAGTGTGAGCTAATGAAACTCTGCTGTGTGCCAGCAGCAGCCTCAGAAGAATACGCCGTGGTGCTGTGCTGAGGATCGTTTGACACCTTGCTGGCTGCCACTCTCCGTAAAAACCCACCACCCCAGCAAGGTCTGGACTTCTCTTACCCTCCCAGCTACCAGGAATAGGAACATCAAAATCATGCAACATCTACAGTCTAATAAGATTTAACTAGGGAGCTGAGATTATCAGACCCCCAGAAGTAGTGTAGAAGATGCTTTCTGAAGACAAGTGAGACAAGAAGAGTCACACCAAGCATTGCAGCTACCTACCAGCCTTCCTGGGCTGCTCGTTTCCTTGGGGCAGCGCAGAGGAATGTTTCAGTCTCATCATTTCTACACGTACCTTCTGGCGCTGGAGGACTGCCAGATTTTCATGCGTGTGCATGATTTTATGGCTAGATCCCGCACAACCTACCTACAAGAAGCCTGCAAAGAGTTTCCTTAGATACCTGAAGAGACCTGCAGTTCAACAGGGACCCTAAGACGATCCATAAAATGGTGCATTTCCCAGGAAGCCCTGATTTAGACAGGGTGCTTTAACAAGAATTAAAGCACTAATCTGAACACATGCATGGGGGTACAAGCTATGGTTTGACCCTCCACATAAGTGCTCTTCAGGGACAGCAAGACGACCCATCTAATCCTTGCTCATAGCATTGACCTGCAGAGTGGGACCTTGGTGCGGGTTAAAGGAAAGTTTACTACCATTTTGACCCTTTTAATTGGCATTATGCCGTTTCAGCCTTTATCGGTCAGCTTTGAAGTCTAACCAGCTCCCTTCTGAGGAATTCATATTTGGCACGCTTGCATGAGACATAATGCGGTAACAGAGGTAGCTCTGTATGTATGGTAATTTTTAGAGCTGAGTGACATTTTTCAAATGGATAAGTTCACTGAAAAATGCAGGAACCAATGGTATTTGTGAAAAAAATTAGAAAGTGTACAAATGTTTCATTTTGACATGTCAAAAGAAATGGTTTGGAGATACAGAGACATTTTGTTTCAACATAATCGAAACAAAATATTTTGACTTTTTGTTTTGAAACAAGCTTTGTTGTTTAAAAACTGACCTGAATTTTAGGAAAGGAGTTTTTAAACCAGCATTATATATCAAAAAAAGAGCATTTCTTTTCCTGTTGAGGAAAATGTTTGGTTTTACTAATTTTCCCCCTGGTTTTGGATTTGACAACCAAACTGAAAAATCCATATTCATCTACCTCTCTCACTGTTAACACTCATGCCGCATCTCCAGCTGCTAAAAGAAAGCAACGCCTTCATCCAGCAATGCATCACTGCCGTTACTCAACACCCCTGCTTTCACTGTGCAAAAAGGGGGCTGCTAAAATGGACTTCTGTCTGTGCCCAAAAGCATGGTGGCATCCCGGAGACGTGTGACCACAGGTGACTCGGTGGCCTTGGCACAGGACATGGACATGCCAGCCCGTCCCACAGCTGCGGCTGCCTTCAGCCCCACTGCACCTGGGCTTGACCCTGCCAGGCGCTCTGCCCTTATCAGGGCTTTATTTAGCAAAGCGGGTTAATGAATAACTCCGTGTTTCAGCAGCGAAATGAAACCTCGCTAGTGTCTTATCTCCCGATCACACGCAGCGAGAGAGCAGAAGAACAAAGACAGATTTGTTGTGTCCTCTGTTATTCACCGCCTGAAATGGCTGATAGGGCTCAGCAATGTGGCCACACTGCTTTTTAATGGCTAATTTATCTGCTTTCTGCTTCCCTTCCCACCCGTGAGTTTTGATTCCAAAAATAGTTTTAATCAAACAGTCGCTGTGGAGTCGGCTCTGTTTATGGCCAGCTTGGTTTCTGCTCCGGGTCTGGGGCTCTCAGACAACTGGTTTGCTGGTGTTTAAGCTCATCGTCCTCCCCAGCAGCGCTGGCTGCAGAGCAGGGACCCTCTGAAACCATCAGGCACTTTCTTGGGTTCAGGATGCTACATACAATGAGCCCCAGTGCCCTGCGCTGCGGTCCCAAAGGACCACGTGGACATCTCATGGTGGGGAAGCTCTTCAGATGCTGCAACTCCCTGAGATGCTTGAAGCCACCCAAGCCCTCGGGGGTATCCTCACACACTGTAAAAGTCTGTTCATTAACAGCAGATGAGTTTTGGGGTTTAATATGCCCACAGACGGGATAGTTCAAAGGGCTGTGAGCTGCCTGCAATACCCGCATCCCCACTATGGTGGTGTCTGAGCATCAATGGAAAAAACCTCCCGTTGGATGCAGTGGAGCGGGATTTGAGCCCAGGCTTCATCAACAGCTATGGACACACCTAGTCTTCAACCTCACCGCCTTCTGGGCCTTGCCTTCTCATCTAATTTGATTAAAAGCTCTTCTGCCCAGGGTCTATCTGGACACTAGCCATTACAGCGTTTTCATTTCTGATGGGATAGCTGGACCCTATTGCCACAGAAGCACATCCAGTACTTTTTCCCTTCCTCTCTGCATCCCTTTGGGAGTTTGCTGCAAGATTCAGGATTGTGAGGAATTCCTAACAAACAGCAATCTCCTATAGGTTGTTCTCATGCCCTTCGTGACACAAGAGCCTTCAGCCATCTATTTCTAGGCTCTGCAGCAGAAAAGGGATGCTTTCCTTACACCGGTGAGCAGGAAATCAAAATGCATTTCGGCGCCCTGCCCAGCACTGTGGTTAGCAACCTCTGGTTCATTCACAGTGCGTTGCTAGTGCCATTTGCTGCTATTTTAGTTTATTCCCTTTTCCTCCTGCCCCTCTCTGTTTCCTATAAAAACCCCGGGCGCAGATTGACGCTCGGTGGCTGGGATGGAGCAGTGGCATATCTGCAGCACAGGGCTCCGTAGCCAGCCGCGGTGACTCAGAGCATGCGTAGCTGCCTTTAAAAAAATCTTTCTCCAGGACATCACAATTCAAAAATAATTTCCAGTTCTATTATTATTCTCAGCCCAGGGCAATCATGCTGTGGTCTCTAGTGCAGCCAGCTCTGCCAGTCACTCCTGTTAAATATACTGAGTTTTCCTTCCAGTTTAGGGTTAACAAAAATTAAATTTATGTGGCCAAATATAAGCAGAGATTTCATTCCCATGAGGCCCTGTCTGCATTATTGAATCCCAGTCTTTTTCATGTGAAACAAAAATACACCAGTCATAGTTTTCTTATAAAATAATCTCCCGTCAAATTATGTTTCAGGGAAAAAGGGTGAGTTTGGGTTTTCCGCTGTGATCACAGCAGCGAGGAATGAGTATTATGCAGGCTCCAGCAAGGGAAGGGGAAACAGGTGCAGAAGGTGTGTACATGGCAGTGTTGCTGCTGCTCATAGCTGAGTCGGGATGGGTTTGGCATGCACTGGATAAATATCCAAAATTTTCAGAACTTTGCAAACTATGTTGGAGTGACCCCTCAACACTATATTTGTGAACATGTAGTAACAGATTTCTCTAAAGGTATTATCTCCTTGTTATTTGTTTTCCATGAACACCCACTCCTAAAGAGGGATGTTAATGAAAAGCCGGAGGTTTTCGACTCAATTTGTGGGATTTTTCACTTTCACCTTCCCACGTCAGTCTCAGGATCATCCACTTGTGGCTAATCCATAGATTTAAAAAAGGAGGCAGAAAACATCAGATAACTCACTCTCTCCCAACACTTCTCCTGGTGTTAATCCCTAACATTGAGGTACTAAGCCATGGCTGCGTGTGCTGCCACGGGGTAACCCTGCTGGGGCCGGGCCGGGGCGAGTGGGAGCAGGGCTTAGCCCGTGGCATGGGCAAACTGTTCTCGCAGCGCTATGTAGAGGAGGGAAACCTGGAAAAGCTGCTTTTGACACAGTAAGGTCTTTAAGAACGGGCAGAAAAACACCTGTCATCACACCCTGGATATGCCAGTTCTGAGGTATTTATTGTGGCTACATTAATAATTATGATCAAATAGTACTAATGAGCAATAATAATTAATAACACAATCATCATGACATTAATAGTAAAGATATTATTTCTGAACTTTTGAGATTTTTAATGAAGCATTTCAGTGCTAGGCCTCCTATTAGGCAAAACTGCCTTCACATCCGAGATTATAAAAAGAAGTAGAAGTAAGGATTGCCAGTCTCCTGGTTCTACATTATCTCTTAAATGTGAAGGTAGGTAACGTTAAATATGGATCTACATGTATATAACCAAGCATTTAAAATAACTTTCAGGGCCTGCAGTAGCATTTATTAAGTAATAACTAAAACATGATTAGCTCAAAAATGTTGTTGAATAGTTTTATATGTGAGTCTTTTACTGGCTTTTTGTTAAGAAGAAACAACCACATGAGGTTCCCTGGAGAATTATGGCTATGGGAGAGTGAGCTATCTGAAATACAAGATTTCTGTCTTATCAGACTTCTTTTAAATGGCTTTTCTTCAAAATTACATGAAGTTTTGGAATTTCCCCTCCAAATTCTCTGTCTGCACTTTTGGCACTTGCTGTACCTATGCGGTTTCATCCCAGAAGGGTGCTGCAGACAAGTGTTGAATCTGCACAAATGTTTCCAAATCAAAACAGTCAAAGTGCTACTCTATTTCCCTGGTTCTCTGATGTTTAGAAATAAACATTGGCACTGCTTATTTAGGGAGTTTCGGAGCATTTCTGAGCATGTCAGCAGCATACTCTCTCCCAAACTGACGGAGTTTGCAATTTTGTTTGGTGACTGAAAAGTGCAGGCTTGAAAACACTATTTCAAAAAAAGGAAAAAAGAGGAAACTGAAGTCCTGCCCGGAACACCTGCAGCAGCCGCATATTTAAGCCATGGCACCCCGATGGCCCCTGGGGACAGCCGGGAGCAGAGCTGCCCCGTGGCCTGGTGCCAGCCCATACCGGCGCTGGAGGTGGTGCAGCATCGCCCGGATCTGGGCCAGCAGACGAGTGCTGTTTTACACGTGCCCTCAGCTCTCTCCCTGTTTCTTTTCCCAGCTTTCCCGAATCTCCAGCCCCTTCCTCACACATCTTATTGTCTCCTACTTCCCTCACTGGAAGATATTTTTCCCACACCCTGCCTAATCCTATGTGTGAAAACTCCTTAATCTTCTTGCTCTTTGATGGCATGTTTTGCTCTCACCCAGAGAACAAATTCTTATACCTAAATTTCCAAAATTATTTTGTTTAATCATTCTCTACTTCTTATCTTGCCTGTCTTGACTTCCTTCTTATAAGCCTTGATTTGCTACTTTTAAGATTTACTGCGACACACAAATTGTTTCTATTTGTATCTACATGTGAAGTCAGTTGTGAGGTGTCTTGGGAAAATTTGCTTTAAAAACATAATATGAAAATAAACAACATCAGGGAAAGCTAAGCTGGCTTATTGTCAATACATTTTCCACCTTAGGAGGTTTTCTTTTTTTTTCTTTCTTTCTTATCGTGCATCATTTACATTATTGCCTTTTCTGGGAATCACTCCAACGGCGGGACTAAAGGGTCATAATTTGATGGAATACAGTGACGGTGATGCCGGATAAAATGTGCACACACTGTTCCTTTCAGTTAATGTTACCGAGATAGCAGGATGTTGGAGAAAATGGATGACCTACTTTTATCCTCTGCATTAGAGATACGTTTTACAAGGTGGTAAGACTGTTTTGAAAATATATGCAAAATCCAAAGGGATTGTACCAGTATCAACCCCCTGACTTCCATTTATACTGGTGTAAGTAAAATCAGAATTACAGAATAAAGATAAGGGGAAAAGTACAAATATTTTTGTGTCTGCAGCATAGCTCCGCCCTGCCATTATTAGGAAACTTCATGTCCAACTCTTCTATGAAAGGGCACTCGATCATTCTCAACTGCTTTCAGTTATATTAGCGGTGTTATTGTAGCTGTTATCATCTAAGGATATGACTGAAGCAGTATTTGTACAGAGAAGCAATATCATTTGTTGGACCAGCTGATACACTGACAAGCTTTTTGGCGTACAAGCCTGAAAAAGGGGTTGTGTGCCTGGAAATATATCTGCTTTTTTTTCCCTGAACTGTCAGTTTGTTCTAATAAGAGGTATTACCTCTGCCTGTAGACTTTGTCTCATTTAATTATATTAGCATTGAAAATAGGTGATCCAAACTGCATAAGATAATTTGTTTTGTCCCCAAACCATGCTGCTAGCTGCAGCTGGGGCCCTCTGTTTCCAAACTGCTTGAAAAGATCTAAAGCATCAGGTTGCAATTATTACCGTGTATGTATTAGTTCATATTAATAAAAAATATCAGGAAGAGCATAAAGCATCAGACTTTGGGCTTTGAAACAATCTTTGTCTTGGAGAGAGAGGGCTGAGGCTCACGAGGGTTGTGTCTACATGCACTTGTGCAGGGGCTGCCCTTGCTTGAGGCGTGCGAAGTGACTGCTGTCGGTGCCAGCATTGGGTCTGGTGGGTCTCAGGTCTGACCCAGTGTGGCAGCTTCTGTGTCTCCATCTTGCTGTATAATTACTTTCATACAACCCATTTCTCTGTCTGGAAGAAATCCAAAGCAGAAGCCCCAAAACACTTGAACTCATTGTATTTCAGCTCAACATGAGCGAGAAGCATCCAAAATCTTCAGCCAAAATAATTTCTTACCAAGTTTCCAGCCAAATTTGCAGGCTCAAGAGAGTCCATGAATCACAGATAAGCAGCCAGCCATTTGCTCATAACTTTGCTTCTAATTACAAATGGGCAAACGTAATATATGGAGTCATTAATTGGTCAAAAATAACACTGGGAATTCAATGTAATGGGATCAATGCTTAGATACGATGATGAGAAATAAAAGTATTCAGCGCATGGGCAAAATATAAGCTGTTTGGCTAGCAAAATGAAAACAATTTTTAATGCTTCCTTGTACCTTGACTACACAGTGGTTAACTTCATGTTTGACTTTAAACATTCCAGATTGGCTTTGTTTTGGTCACATGCACAGTGGCCTCCTCTTAACATTTATTCCTCAGGAGTAAGGATTTTATTTAATGCAGAATTTGCAGACTGAAAGGATTAATCTTTTGTATGCTTTCTTCCTTGGAGAGTTTTTTTAGAAGGAATATATTTGTTCCGTAGCTTTCTGAGTATATCTTTTGGTATAAGTGCTTGCTCCCTCTCTCCCCTTCTCCCCAGCTTGTTTACTCAGGGAATAAAAACTTGACCTTGACTTTAAGGTCTTTGGTGTTCCAGACTGTACACTCAGCAGAGAGTAAGGGGAAAAATCGATGTGAACCGTATTAGACAAGTAGAAGAGTAATGCATAAGTGCTGGGAAGTCATCCTGGAAATGGAAACAACTGAGGTAATTCTTAAAGGAGAGCACACCCCGCTGATGCACCTCTTGTGGTTAAAACCCCACATCCCACCTTCTCCTGTCTGTACCCTTTTTCTCCCCAGCTGTCTACCACATCCTTGGGGCCATAAGAAGACGGGGACGCACCAGAGCCCTCCCGAGGTACCCACCTCAGCCGGGTGGGAGTGGAGTCAGGGGACAAAGGTGGCCCCTGTCTTTACCTCCCGCCAGCTCTGCCTCCGCATCTGTGACTCTGGAAACTACAGGGGTCCTGTTAGCACCTCCACTAAAAAAATACGTCAAAAGAATCAACAAGCCAGGTGAGAAAGGACAGCTCAGCAGATAAGAGACGTGACACTGTTAATGAAGATGTCAGCAATTGATAAGATTGCGTTCCTCACCAGTGAACTCATGAAGTACCCTGTCCGTACTGTGTTTCGGAAGAAACTCTGCAGTTTCCTTGCCATTTCTCAATTTATGGAGTGAAATCCTAGCTGAGCTGCCTCGGCATACTGTCGGGACGTTGAGGTCAGGGAGGCAAAGTCAGACTTCATCTACCAGACGTGCCTTTCCAAGAAGCCGTACAGATCATTGCCATTTAAATGCAAATTATGTTTGGTTCAATATTTTTAAATACTAGTGAAATGTCCCCAGCAATAATAGCAGACTGTTAATACATATGTGTATGAAATTTTTAATTAATTAGATGGCATTAGAGTACCAGTTGTGTTCTCGAAACAGCTCAAAAGTACTCTTTTAAAGGGAATTAATATTTAATAGGAATAAAATGCAATAGCTTCCCAAAGTCTTAATTAAATGCTTATACCTTTATGGCTTTTACAAGTTTTACTCATAATTTAGTCTGCCAGGGAATTGCATCACTGGTGTTTTCTGCAACAGGGGGAGTGCCCTGGGAAGTGCACCATCCATCAGGCTTTTTTTCTTCAGAGCCCTATACCCCTTCTTAAACAAGGAATTGCTGAAAGACTTTGGAAAAAATGTCTGTCTTTCCCTTGAAAACAACCTGCTGGAGGAAGGAGGAGGGGATGGAAGAGGGGAAGCACCAGGCGTTCTGGCCCCCAGCCCGCTGCGGGCAGAGGCTCCATGTGAGCTGCAGCAGCGCTGGGGGCCAGCAGCACACACACGTCGAGATTTTTCCCCCCTGATGGGAACCAACTGCCACATTCACCCATTTCATGGGATTATCAGGTTAATATTCCCACAGCTGGAACGTTTGGGGTCACCTCCCAAATATCATAAATGGTAGTCCTGACCAGGGAACGGCCCCGTGCGAAGAACCTGCGAGATTAATGCCCTGCATGTGAAAATAGCTGACTTGTAGTAGCAGTAATGGCCATTCCTCATATAAACTAGACCCACATATGTAAATCCTTATTTGCAAATAATCCATAGGTCTGATCAACTAATTTCCTTTTATGCAACGGAAAATTAAGCAGAAGACCGCTAAAGTGAACTTCAAGCTGAAGCCCTCTAAAAAACCATGCTGTTGTGAAAAACATTGTTTAGAGTAACTTGAGAAGCCAGCTGGTAAAATTTAGTCACTTCTTCCAGGGCAGGAGAATTTATAGACCTTATCTTCAGCACAAATAATCTCTATTAGCTTCCCCTGCTTTTAAAATTGGTTTCCACTAACCTTTATTTATCACGCTTTCTCAGGACCACACAAATTAGACAAAAATAGCATGGTAATCTCTTTTCTATTTAAGCACGTAAAGCAAGTATGTACAATGTCTAGCATTAAGAGTTTCAGCCATAGTTTTATTTCCACAACTGTTTCAGAGCCCCAGATGTTACTGCTTAAAGCCACCCTCTATACCAGCAGGGCTTCTTCAGTACTACTGTGTTATAAATAACACTAATGGTAGCAATAATAGCGAGTAGTTCTTAAGTTATCTCATATCTTTCTTCAATTTTGTTCTTGCAACACCATGTCAGGACATTTTGTCTGAGCTGATGGGAAGAAGGGGTATTGATTTTCTCAAGATTGCTGGCTTTTTCTCATCCTATTTAGTGCCAAGGGCTGGTATAAATTGCACCAGGAGCACGGCACAGTGCAGACACGGCCGGGCTGCACCGCGCTGGGGTTGGGGCTGCAGCAATGCCTGCTTGCTCATAAGGTTCACAGCAGGGACCTTGCTTGAAATCTCAGTGTATTTTTAGTTGAGCTATGTGAGGGATAAAAGTAGGGCATCGGCACTCAGCAGAACCGTACAGACAGGTTTTGCATACGGAGCAAAACTGTAGAACGTGGCGGGGGTTGGGCTTTTTCTTCTTTTTCTTTCATTCTGCTGACTTTGTGCAAAAGTTGAACATCATGTTTTACCCAGGGAACTTACATGAGTTTGTACAATAGACGTGCGAGAGAAAACCAGCCTGTTCAGGAGCCAGAGAGGAACAAGCAGTTCCGCACCAGCCAGGTCTGCGTTGCTGCCAGTGTTGGCAGGACCAATGGTCCCGTCGGGGGAGAGGGAGAGAGCTGGGATGGGAAAAGGTTTCGGCAGCTTCCTCGAGAGATCCTCGTAGTGTTCATGGCTGGGAAACTGAGCGGGGAAATCGGCATCACTCGAGGCGCTTCTCTCTGGCCTTTTTCTGTGGTTTGGAAAGCAATTTGAATGGAAAATGAAGAGAATTTGAGGACAAATCAGAGAAGGAAAATGGGACCAATACAACAGAAGAGAAGAAATTAAAGGAGTGGAGTCTGGGCTTGAAAACCTCTTCAGTATCAGCATTTCTGCCCACCAAAAGGAAGCATTTTATTTTCCCTGGAAGGAGACAAAACGAGCAGCAGGGTCTATTGTTGTGGCAAGAACACCTGGAGATGTGCTAGCTGCAGCGAGAGCTCGCTGGCAGGGATAGCAATGGCATAATTTGCAGCAACATCTGCAGTTGGCCCAGCAACCACCTCTCCTCATTAATTAGCAGAAGCAGTAGGTTTGCCAGACAGTCCCGTTGGCTTCTGCCTTATTACTGTACCCCTTAGCTAATGAGCCATCCTCTTCCCTTCCTGCTGAGTGAGGTATATCCAGCCTGACTGCAGAACAGGCACAGAAATCCAATGTGCATCAAAGGGGGTGACTGCTTACCATCATTTCGTGTATATACCCTGTGGGTCATATTTACTACAACCACATGATTCAACAGCAGTGGGCTGTAGGCCTATGGAGATAATAGCAGAGGTTCATCAATGACTCCCCTGTCTCTCCCTGTGCGTCTAATTTTATGCTGCAAGGCATGCAACCATGTATGTACGATTCTGGCTTTTACTCCCTGAAATTAGTTTGGATTGTATGTGGTTTATTCGCAATTCTGCCTTGATCCTCCAAGCTGACAAACACGTCCTTTCACCTTGCCTCATTTTCTCTGCCTGAAAATAAGAACCATGACACTGTGCTTCAGAAGTGATTTGGTTTCCACCAGTGAGACAATACCATAACCCGCCTCTGCTTAACCCCCTTTTTCACAATATAGTCCAGCTACGCAAGAAAGCAACGTGCGAATCCGTACACCGGGACTCCGGGGCGCCTTTGCCTGGCCATTACATGCCATCCCCACCGAGCACCGACCTGGTGGTGAATCACTGCATCAACGGAGAAATTCATACAAGGCAGAGGAAGGCGGCAACCTTTAGCAAGTCTCTGGCAACCTCAGCTTTCTTTTGCGGTTGCGCTTATGATTATATGTCAACTCCTGGACATGGCTAAGGGACTGCAGGCTGTTTATCTGGGGACCTCCAGATCTTGGTGCAAGAGGGCTGTAAAGTCGTGGCTGCCTAGCCCTGTTGGTCGTGCAGGCAGGATCCCGTTTGCCTGCACACAGTGCCGAGCCTCAGGCAGTCTTGCTCGAGTCGTTTCATGCACAGCTTAATTCTTTCCATAATGGGGAGGGGGACTTATTCCAAGAAAACCTAATCCAAAATGATCAAGGTGGCTTAATAACACAAGGCAAACGGCAGTGCTATGGCCCTGCTAGACAATAGCAAAACACATTCGGTTACGCAGCTCAGACCTTGCTGCATTACACATGTAATTAGGTTGTTTCCATGGTAATGATCTAATTATGGTCTTCTTGGCTTTGTGTAATCACATTTGCTGCATTTTGGCAGAGCTGTTTTCCTTATTTTTGAACTGCAACACTTGGCAAGATGTTCTTTCTAAAGCCGAATAATAATTTTGCCTGATGGAAACCGACAAGTCTGTGAGTTTTTATTTAAAGTAGGGTTGAAGATACAAGACAAGACAAAACTATATATATATAGCATATATATGATATATATGTATATATAAAGAAGGATTTTTATCCCTGTAATTTCTATTCCTCTTTCCTTCCTACCTTTTTTTTGCAAGTGCTTAAAATAATGAATTATAGCACTAGCTCTCACGTGGGAGGAGAAACTCCAGAGACCTCTCTTCTGTTCCCAGGGTTAGTGATGGGCTGACCTTAGGCATGAGATTACACCTCTCCCTGCCTTATTTTCCCTGTCTGGGGATAATGATACCAACTTCAGATAAGATGTATATGCAAAATGTACATTATTTCCACTAAGCTATTTCAGCTCTTGGTAAGCATGATACCTTAGAGACAGCTGGTGAAATCCTGGCCCTGTAGAAGGCCAAGGGCAAAACTCTCATTGATTTCCATAGTGCTGCAATTTCCCATGCGTCTGTTCAAACACCTTAGAAAAAATCAGATACAAAAAGCCAAATCTAGCAGCCTTGACCAATACGGATCCTCCACCCTGCTGCCCCAGAGCTGAGCGAGCAAGGTGGTATCAGACCTGGGTGGCACGGGCGGTACCTCTCTTACCTGCCACGGCACTGCGGGGGAACCTGGCCGTGGGATTTGTTGTTCACAAGTGGGATCCCTTTTACCAAGCCCACCCCTCCCTACAGCTCAGCTTATTCCTCTGTGTTACAGGGTGGTTTTAGGGAGGCGCAGAGTTCAAGGCTCTGCTAGAGCCAATGCTTGTAGGGATTTATCGTGGTCCATGCAGTGCTGTGAAGGAGAGGCACTTATTATAGCCTGCAATCTCTCCTAAGGCAACCCTCTCCTTGAAGTCAGCTGCAAGATCTGGCTGTTAGTTATCACTTATAAAGATTTTTAAAGCTTTCTTGCAAAACAAAAGATATGTTTCTAGCTTGAGCAATAAGGGATCTGGGGAAAGATAGGAGATGAAAGGTCAAGCAAGAGGAGCTTGTGAAATCACACTGGAGCAGAGCGGCAGGCTGTAGTCAGCCAGGAGCTTGTATTGCAATCGACAAGGCTATTCATGGAACGGTTTTTGATCAGAGTTGCCATGACAATAGGAAACACCTAAAGAAGATCTATGAAATGTTATATCGGCATCAAGCCAAGAAGTTAAGCCAAATCCTACACTTCGGTTATTCCTATGAGTCAGTAGCTTTCATAGTAGTATTGCTAAAGGAAGGATTTGGTCCTCTGACTTTGAAGATTTGGGAAAATAGGTATGAAATGTAAATTATGATAGAAAAGATTTGTGCCATAAAGAATTCGCTGCAGAAGGTTGCTGGAAATCTTGCAAATACTGTTTACAGCTCTTGCTTAGCGTACTGAATATACACACAAGACAACGGGGTCCTCTGATTTTGACGGACAGGTGGGTATGCCTGCTTTCTGAATGAATACAATATAACACCCACTCTGCACATACTCTAGGGTCTAGGGATTGAAATTTCCATCTCTAAACCTTTACACAGAGATTTCAAATCAGAAATGAGTGGCACTGAATTTCAAGGACCCTGCAAAAATAATTCACTTTTGAAAGCAGTGTTTTCTCAAGATATCAGAGGTGAGAAGAAAACCTGGTATTGCCATTTTTTGGAATGAATAATGATGTGAGGGTGGGTTTTTTTCCTTCATTTGATGTATCTCTGAGCACAGGATCCCTGGAGCTTACAGCAAGGACCAGAGACTGCATCCTCTGCTGGGTTTTTTGTTTTTGCAGCACTGACCATGCTGTTAGCCCAGAGAAAGTAAGTTACGCTACTGAGCCATATGCTTTCATGTTATGTTCTGCAGAGGATAAAACTAACTGTGATTAGCTATCGCCACTTAAGTTTTAGCAGATTGACACCTCTCAAATGCCAAAGATATACTCAAATAAGCCCACAACAAATGCTTGTGACTGGACAGGCAACCACACAGCAGTCATGGTGAAAGTCAAATAACAGCAGTGGAGTGGGGTGGGATTTCAGGTCTGCTCTGTCGCTGCTCCTAGTGAAGTGAACGCCTTTTCCCAGGACCTTTCAGCAGGTCACAGCTAATTGACTTCCACATCTTCCCTGCAGAGCAGATAGGTATGAAACATGTACCCTGCTGGAACATGGTTCTCCATTGATATACAGCCACCTCCTGGATGGGATGATATAGCAGTTGGTAAACAGGGCATAGCCTTAATAAGACATTTGGTGCCTCGGGTACCCTTCCCTTTCCTCCTCCCCTGTCTTTTCAGCCAGCCAGAGGGAGGAAGAGGTGGGTGGCCATCAGTCAGAAGTTGGTGGCCCCAAGGTTGAGAGAGGAGAGCAAGTGCTGGGGCTGGTAGGGACCAAGCTGCAGCAACCCTGCTTGCTCAAGGCTGGGCTTCCCAGAAACATCGCACCACCAGGCCCTCGCTGGAAACCCTACAGAAAAGCCTTCAGCTGAGGGGCACCCCAGCTTTACCGGCGAGTGCCGGAGGGCGAGGGGTGAGCTGCCTGAAGGGAATGGGTTGGGTCCTCTCTATATTTTGTCCATGCAGTACAGCAGTGTACTATGGGATACACAACAGAACCGTGAGGGGTATCATCTCCTGCTTCTCTTCTTGCCTCCTCCCTATCAAAGAGCTCAGCAGCAGAAGGGACAGGCTTGCCTCCAGAGAGAATAATGGTATGTTAACGAGAGCCCTGCTCACTGAAACTGCTGGTTCTTGTACTTTGGCTCTGGTTGTGGTATTGGAGAACATGGAATGGCATATTTTACTGTGCAGGCTGCATAGATGCCCCTGCTGTGCAAAGCCTCGCATGCGAACCGCAGTAATCACCATCTCTTGCCTTCAAGGTATTGCACGCTTGTAGGACTAAAATCAGAGCTGAGGAGCCTGTCCTCCTTTCCACAAGTCTGCGAATTTCGTTAATGCCACCAAGGGTTTTACATGTGCCCGCAGAAGAGACCAGACCCCTCAATTTATTCTGTCCTTGTTTCCTTCTTTTGTAACCCAGATATTTGCATAATACAGAGAAGCAATGCCAAGTGCCGGGTGCCTCCATTCCTGCTGCACAGGCTCCGTATGCTGCCTATCTGTGTCAATCCCAGGGAGCTCCGCAGCTGCAGGAGGACCATTTTCAAACTGTATGTGTGCAAATTAGAGCTGACACTCGGCAGCTTTAATTCACGGACTGAACCTGATCCTTACTCACACCCTACCCGTCGGATAACCTTAACACCACGATCAATACTGCAGATAATTACAATTAGTAGGAAAGCTAAGTGTATGTTTCCAGTTTTTTTTCATCAAAACAAAGTCCTAGTGATATGTTCCTGCCAAGGTTTACACAATTCTCCTTTATTACGCGGGGAGCTCACACAAGCCTAATACTGTATAATACTTTTTACATGAACACTCTCAACGAGAAATTCCCTCTCATCTAAATCTAGCTCATCTATCTTGGTATGAATGTCTAATTCTGCATGTGTAGGGGGGAAACTGTCCCTCTGTTTCCCTTTTGATCTGCTGCCAAATCCACTGACGTCAACAGCCAGAACGAGAATGATTGAGAAAAATGAAATACTGGTCCATGAAACTTCAGAGATTTCACGTTTGGGTTTCACTAGCTAAAGCTGGTTGATATAATTTCCCACTTTCTCCTGGTCACCCCAGATCTTGTTTCTCAAACATATGTTGCCCTTTTGCTCTTTATATATTTGCTTTGCTAATAGTTGAGAGAAGACTTTGCCTTAGGAAGAGATACTGGCAAGCAGAGAGCCATTTCACACCGCCCCGGGAAGCACAAGTCAACTTAGAGACATCCTGATCTTCTGTGTCAGGTGGAGCATTGAGGAGGACACCGTTTCTGACCATAAAAGATCGACTCCCAAGCCAAAACGATATGGGACCACTCAATGCATGGTGTCAAGTGAAACATAAGCATTTTTCCCATTTTCACTTTAAATTATACAGAATCAACAAGGTCCACAAGGCATGGGTCAGGGTACCTCAATCAGGACCTAAGCAACAGCTCAGTGATAGATAAATCTCACCTCTGCGCACCGGAGCAACACGAGTAGGTGAACTCTCTTCCTCTGAAGTCTAATGTGCAGCTCTGACTTCTAGAATGTCTGGAGTTAAACAGCAGTAGTAACCCTGTGGTGGCAAGGAAGCAAAATGACTGCAATCATTAATTGCACTGCTATAAATTCTCCGGTATGAGAAACTTTCATCTGTGCACACAGTTGTGAAGAAGCCATCGTGAACATGGGCTGTAGCACACATACACGCACACACAGAGCATATGTACACACAGAGAGATCAAGAGATTGCATATGGTGCACATGGCATAATTCATGATTTTTCTTGAAGGCTGTCACAAATCTGAGATGTATTGGGTGAGAAGAGTACTGGGGTAGTCTTTTAATTAGTCCACAGCTCAGCTGCGTTGTAAAATTCACTCTCTGACATAGCATCCAAAATTTATAACCTTTTAAATCAAAGGAACATCTCAGACTGAGTTTTTGCTAATCGGAGGTGTTAATGATAAAAGCACAAGCCTGAAAAAGGAACATGTTAGACAATTATTCACAATATTCAGAACTGTTTCTCAGGCCAATGTGCTACCCTATAAAAATTAATCTGGAAAATATATGGGGCTCCCAGCTGTCTCGCTCATATCTATATATTATCTGCTTGGTGCCACTGGAGGTGGTGTGATGGGAAAGCTGCACTTTGCCCATCTGTGGTGAATGCTTCCCAGGGCTGCTTGTGAAATGAGCAGGGTATGGATGCTATACGGCCTTCAGCTCAAGCACATCCATACTGGAGAGGAACATGTCTTGGTGAACACACCCAGGGCTCAGTAGCCTTAGTGAGCCCTAGACCTAGACTCTAGGAGGGCAGGTATGGTACTGGCTTAAAAGGATTTGGGGTGGTGTAGTAGACGACTGTGGCTCTTGGCCACATGGACATTTTGCTTCAATAAGACACACACTATCATCTCTTAGCTTCTTGGCAGCTGTTGCCAGATGCGACTTACCTTTTGCTAGGATAGGAAGGAGAAAGACATTATCTCCGAAGCCAATTTGAAGAGATACTGAGTGCTTTCTGTAGAAACAATTGTTCTCTGCAAAAGTTTATGTTGTGCGGTTATTCCTTACTGCAGGGCAGTTATACCGTACTGCTTTTCATACATCAAAGTGCTACTGAAGTCGATGGCAAAAGCATAGCCAGATAATCTTGTGTCGCTGTCAGGAGCACGGGCCGTCATGGGGGTGGTGCAGCAAGCGTCGTCGCTACCTGAAAAGTAATTTATGCAAAAAGACAGCCAATATGTGAATGACTGACAGGCAGTTGTTCAAAAACATTTATAAAAATTTAACCTTCCTTCATCCCCAAAATCAATTTGTTTTCAGTTATTTTGAAAAGTTTATTTTCAGTTTTGTCCAACTACAGGCTGTCTTGCAATGAGCTTTCCTTTCAAGCCACATGGTTCTTTCATATTGAAATTTTTCATTTGGAAAATGTCTAAAGGTGCATTTCAATCATTGAAAATCCTTTTCCCTCAAAAATATTGAAAAATATTGCTTAAACCAGCCACTAAATGTTTCAGTGTCTGCTATTCAGTGATTTCTAAGCACAACTGTTGAAAAACTCTTAACTACCACTACAGCGAATTAAGCTGGAAAACCCTTTGCTCTTTAGGGTAGGTCCCAGCAAAAGTGCCCAAAGAGAAAGGCATGAACATAAGAGACTGACTTTTGGGTATACTCTTTTTTGTATTTATTACATCTGTATCCATACTGTAAATAGCAGATTAGAGTTTCCCAAATTAAATAGACCCCAAATAGGGTCTAAGTGGCCACTGTGTTTGGTTTGTTCATTTGCGTTTTAATCAGCCCCAGATGGAAAGGCTATTCCCTGCCGTGTCAAGGGATTTGAGGCAAGTGCACTGCAGCTTGCGGCCATCGTGGGTGAATACGGCTTTGTTTGCAAAAAGTAGTGGAACTCCCTTGTTACATTTGGTGATGGCTTTTCTTTGCGGTTAAAAGACTTTTCAATATTACCAAAGAAAAGGAAAAGAAAGATGTTTGACATTTTTCCATATTTCCAATAACCCTTTCCACTTTCAGAAAACAGTTGTAAGAAAAACACATACAGTGCTTTGATATTTCGAGGTGCTGGCTGCAAAGGTGCCATTGGCCCTGCTCCTGCAGGTCTGTATGTTCTGGGAAATTGCCTCCAGGGCAACTCAGCCCGCCCTGCCCGAACGTGATGGAGCAGGAGATGGTTGCAGGCTCCCGAGATCCCGGCCCATCCAGAAAGCCCAACCTGCGTTCCCTGAAACACCCCTGCCTGGGAAGCATTTTGCATCCAGGAGGAGCGACCAGCCGAGTTGCGTGGTTCGGATGCTGCTGGCTGTGGGTAAAAGCCTGGCAGCAGCGGAGAGCCTGGGGGAAGCCCATTAGTTAAGAGCTGAGGCACCAATGCCGTTATCGCTAATGCCTTCAGCACAGCACAGGGCTGCAATCAATTTCATAATAAATCAACCCCATTTTCTAATACGAACCAATTTATCTGCCAGGCTGACTTGCCAAACACTATTAGAGGCTGAGGTCAAACTGAAAAAGACATATCACATTTTCAGCTTCTCCTCCTAACTTCGCATCTCGGAGGCACACTCTGCAGTCACTGGTTTGCAGCTCTTTACCCTCCCTGGAGACTTCTCCTTCAGGAGGCTTTCATTTATAGATGATGCAGACACAGCAGGAATTATATATTTAATGCCAGCCACTAACACAACAGCTTTAAGTCTGAAACTAGCACCTGTCTTTTGTCACCACTGTACAGTACTTATAGAGACTGGATAAAAAGGTTATTTGAAAGGTTTGATTTGCAGCAGAACCAAGAAAATCCTGGTTTACTACAACCAAACCTATGTTACGATTTTATCTGTGTTCATGTAGGCTGTAGCTCTGCTGGAGACACCCAACTTAAAGAATTAGCTATGGTAAACAAGATAGGAGAGAGATTTGAGATTCTTATTTATAGAAGGAATCATGCAGAGATGACTATGAAATGATTAATACATAACAAATACAGATAGTATTAGTTTAAGGATACACAGAAGAAACAATGGAATCTCTGCCTTGAATGGTCATTGTGTAGCACAGGCTTGTGAAAAATTCACATAAACGTGAGCGAGGAGCTGGGAGCTGCCAGCAGCTGGGAGCCTTGGACCGCACCAGATGAAAACGCACCGATGTTTAACTATTCATCTGACGTTACAGAGCAGCACAGTCAGCCATTACCATTCCCAGACGAGCAGAGAATATTGATTATCCCATTCAGAAGAGTTAAGGTGTTGCTGAAAGCAATAATAATAATAATTGCATCAGCAGTTAGCATCCTGGGTGGGTATGCACATGAGCCTGCATGTAAACAAAGGATGAGAGATGTCTTCTAGGGGAGGAGCAGTGAAAGATGGAATAAATGGGTTTAGTCTAAAGAAAAACTTGGGGACAGGATAACGTAACCAAAACTGCAGGACAAAAAGGCATGGAGTTAACTTGCAGCAAGGCAGATACAAATCAGATAAAAGTCAGGCATGAGGAATAAATTCTCTAACACCACGATGACTACCATGGCAGCAACACAAATGCCACCAGCACTCAGTCTGAATGCAACGGCATCCCTGGCAGCAGCGACATTTGCTCAGCTTTTTCTATACTCGCCTCCTTGTAACTCCATACTTGCACTGCTATTTCCATTAAACTAATGGAAATAAATTCCAGATTGCAGTAGGTGTAGAAGGAAGGGCTTCACAATTTTAAATTATGCCAACAAACCAGTCAGAACAATTTTTTATCAAAAAAAAGTATCACAAGGGCTAGTACTTCTTAAAGAGAAGACAGTGAAAGCATTACAAATGCAAATCTGGGCGAAGCACAGCTGAACAAGAAGGGCAATCGGTAGAAATTTCAGTAACACAGGTAGTTACTGGAAATGCCGAGGAAGGTGGCTGGTTCAACTCTTCCTCGCAAAGGGAGTTCCCTCTGGAGCATTTATTTGAAATCTTTTTGATTTTGCACTTACAGCACTTACCTACTGGAAGGTAACTCAGAATATTAACAAGCCCAAACTCTTTTTATTCCTGGTATCTCACTTGAAACAAATATCCCTTAATATTCTTCCTTAATGCTCATTTCTTTTATGTTTTCCAGGCAGAAAAGAAATGGTCAAATCTGCAGTAAACAAGATTACTTACGACGAGCTTTTAGAAATTATGCATACAAAGGCATAAAAGGAAGGATGTACTCTCTTAACCTTTCCCTTCCAAAGAAGCTGACCTTTTTCTATCCTAGATTGCATTTAGCTGATGTACCTCTTCAGATGCAAATATGATTTGACACAAAGCCTGCTGGACTCAGTGGAAGAGTTTCCACTGGCATTTATCAGCACTGAGCCAAGTCCATACTTCTAATGAAATTTCTTAGACAGTAGTAATAAACAACATTATGAGTCGTGTCACCTTTGTTATAAATCCAGTGACATCAATATTAAATTTGGCACTACCTTAGTATTCCTGAAACTTTGGTCCGAGGCCTCTCCATAGTTAGCCATGAAAATAAAGACAATGGGAAAAAACCAGCAGGAAAGCGGCCAAAATGGTGAAAGTCTATTACCCACATTTTGAATGGAAGTGCAATGAAAGGAGTAGGCTCCACAGAGCAACCACAAATTACATCACCATGGCCTCACAGATCGTAAGTGGTTTGTGCTGATGACTTGGGTATCGACAGCCAAGAAGATGCAATATTATTATTCAGAAATTTGACCCATGTGATTTTTGTATAATGTTAAAATTAAAAAATTGAAGAAAAAATATTTTGGGTTGTCATGAAGTTGTTTCTTTTTCCAAAAAAAATCCCCAAAACTACAAAAGCTAATATTCAGTTGACTAATGTCTGGTTCATTCCATCTTCAGATTAACCTTTTGAAGGAATTAAAAACGGAAATTTTTAAACCAACTAATTTAAAATATTGAAAAAATGCCAAAACTAATCATTTAAACTTTAGAAGCTAGATTTCATACATAGATTCTGTTGATTCAAATTGCATTTTCTGGGGCCTTTCTTCTTTTCATCCAAATGTCAGATGGGCAGTGGATTTATGCACAACAACATATCTGGATGAGGGCAATGCTGCGTCTCCGCACCAGCAGAGCGGGACAGGAGGCACAGAGGGTGCAAATGAAGGCATGCCTGGTGGCTGGGGATGTCACCTGGCCTTCTGAGCTGTGTCCCTGAGCAGAGAGGCTGGTTTCACCACCGGAGCCAAGAGAAGCCTTGCCAGCTCCTCAGCTGCATTCGCCCCATCTCAGCCTGGCACGGGAGCAGGGGCTGGGGCCACCATCACACACTGGATGGCCACAGTGACCCGCTGTCCCATTGACTTCCATGATGCTTGTTTGGAAAGTCGCTCCTTACGAATAAGTGCATCAGGAAGCTCTGCAATAACAGTAAACCACCTGCTATGAAGCGAGTTGTAATTTCTTTCCCAATATAAACCTATCTGTAGAAAATGATCCCACAGCCACTTATATTAAACTGTCAGTGAGCACATCCCTTAAAAGCTTTTTACTCTGTTTTTAATTTACGGCATTTGACAAGGAAGAGAATTGAATATCGCTGGTGCCGATTCCACGCAGCTCAGCCGATTTGCTCTGGCCGAGGGCTGGGCCAAGCGCCCGACAGCCCAAGCCGTATATCCTGTTTTTTCATTAACAGATATTGTCACTCCACCACCTCTGTGCTCTGTTTTTATCCAGCTACTGAGCTCTGGAAACCATCAGGTGTCTTTCTCCATTAGGCATTAAGAAGATGTACAAGTATTTGAGCAAGAAGTTTTCTTGATTGCATGACATTTCCTCTCCTTTTTCCCCAAATGTTCTCATTTATCCCACAGTGTTTTAGACACTTCGGGGGTGGACGATGTACCAGTGGTCCTGTGGTCCTTCTGGCCATGGTGGCTGGGAAGGACATGATCCCAGCAGGGACCACGTACCACTCTCATCCAGAGCAGCTCACAGCCCGTGACCCCTTGGGCTCCATCGACTGCTTTGGGGATATTTGTAAAAGATAACTAAGAAAGAAATCCTGGTTTCAGTTGGCTTCAATTTACTGCAACTGTAGCTGCAGCTTCACTGGAAATTGGTGGCTGCAATCAATAAAACTCAGAACCCAGAAACACCTTTAAATTTAAGGAGAAAAAGCCCAAACCTTGTGATACTCCAGAAGTGAGCCTGTGAGCAGCTGCTGACAAATCATGACTTTTGCCGGGGAAAATATCTGCATGTTTTTAAGAGCACAGGCCCTGCTTCTGCTTGGTAGAGGGTAAACCAGCAGCAGCTCCGCGGGGTCCCGGACCTTCACAGCTATATGATCACTGCCGCATCAGATGCTTCAATGTCATAGTGTCGGCTCATTGCTAACGGGAAAGAGCTTCCCTTGATTAGTATTACTTTCTGCTCAGTAGCTATTTAAGGAAGCAATTTTCTGAGTGTTGTCTTCTGCGGTATGTGCTAGGATATCCAAAGATTTCTGCCCCCAGATGCATGCCAGTGGTCAGACACAAATGTGGTGTGGGACAGTAAATCTCAGCCATGTCTCCTGAACTTGGTCCAGCACTTCACGAGCAAACACCCAGGTTTAATTTCAGTGGAGTCAAATGATGGCAGAAGACAAGCAAGGAAATCCTCCTGCTCTGGGCAGCCAGGGAAGGCAAAGGAGATCACCCTGTCCTGTTCGCTAAGGAAAGGACACGTTAAAGCTCCCCTCCTGCAGCTATACCTACCGCCGTGGTGTGCTGGACACCGACACCTATATGCTAAGGAAAGGTTGTTGGAGATGAAAGCTTCAAACAATTTCGTGGGACAGTATATCGGGGCCTCCCCTTGCATCCCTTCATTCGGTCTCAGGAGAGACTCTGACTGGGCTGGTTTTATTTATAAACCCGCAGTGAGTAATGTGAGTGTCGCAATCATCTCCCTGTGCTAAATGTGGCTTTGGCAGATACTCTCGAGCTTCACTAAATCCCCTTCGGTTAGGGAAGGAGAGCATCTCAGACCGTCTGCCACCCCATTTGCGCTGGCCAGCCTTGGCACATGGCAGTGCCCGCTGTCCCCAAAGGCTTTTGGCAGGGCTGTCCTTGCAGACAGCAACGCTGCGAGGAAGCAGGAGAAAGCTAGAAACAAAATTACCATGCAAAGAGCAGCTCAAAAAATACCAGGTCAATCCTGGTAAAGCCACCTGACTTTTATTCTCTTTTATTCTTATTTATGCCCCTGGAGGGCCAGGCTGGTCACTGCTCATGCCTTTGGGCATCTCGTTCGGCTGGCGTGCCTGGGGCAGCACTTGCTGGACTGCCTGGGCTGGACATGGCTTTCAGAAGATGGTGGTCTGCAAAAAGCAGGCAGAGATGTTGGGAAATACAGAGTAGAAACCTGAGAGAAGCAACAAGGCTGGGCTTAGAGACCTGGAAAACCTGTGAGGCCCCGAAGACAGCAGTGAAACCATTGCTCCCATGGCACATATTTGAGCCTCTGCCAGGGGAAAACTTCTGAGGTTAAACTAACAAACGGAGGCATATTTCTGCCACAAAGAAGCTCTCTTTGGGGTCTGGGTAACCTAATCCACTTGCAGCACCAACGGCGGCTCATGGAAATGTTTGGCGGATGGAAGGGGAGGGAGGCAGGGGAGAGTGTGCCGGGGATGCAGAGAAGCAGAGATGTCCCACCCGACAAGTCACGTTGCCACCCCACTTAGGCTACTTTCAAAAGAGGCACAAGGGCCTACCAGTGCAGATGCACCTCGTGGGATTCTCACATGGACTTTTTAGGAGCCTTATGGGGCTTTTTTGAGAGCGCCAACAGCCAGCGTATATGAAATTGCCCCCCAGCCCTCTTTGAAGATCAGATGCTGTCTCTCTGTGACTCAGTCATGGGCAAGTGTCTTATCTCCCAGATGTGCTATAAGGATAAATACATTAAAAATTGCAAGATAGCCAGAAACACAGTCATTTGTGTCAGATACGTCCTACAGATAGGAGGAAAAAAGTCTCTAAAGCAAAACTCAGTGTATTTGCACATCCTCATGAGCTCAGTATCCAAACGCCTCACAGCAGATCACCAGCACACTCATTTTTGCAATAGCAGGGAACGTCAGCATCTCTGTGCTGGCTGCTTTTCATTTATAGTGAGTGGCTCCAACACTTGGGGGTTCCCAGCAGATTTGGGAGCGAGTTGACAATGATGCCCCGGGTGCTGTAGGTTGTTCTCATAGCACCATGGTGCTCCCAGCGCTTGGACCTGGCAGTGAGCTGCCCACGCTCATCGGCATGGGGTGCTCCCAGCACCTCAGATGCCAACTGCTCCTGGATAACCACCTCTGGCAGGAATGGAGACAAGCCCAGGCTGCCTCTGGGCATTGGGGAGGCATGAGAGACTCCTGGAGATGTCTACATGCCCCCAGTTCCTGGTGACAAATCTAGTTCACAGTCAATAGAGCAGCACACCTATGTGAGACATGTCGTATTTTGTAGCATTACTTCATTATTTCCCGAGTACCCAGTAGAGCTAAAACCAAGAAGGATTTTCCAATCTTTGTAATTTTCCCTGCCTATACATTAATTAGCAATGGAAATATATTAATTCTTTCATCAGCAAACAGGAGACATCTGTCCTCCTCGATATTTGTTGGCTTCCAACCTCACCCTGACATTCCTCTTCTCTTTTACCGCTCTCTCTTGAAAAGACCGCATTTTTCAACAGCTTTCTAATGCAGACAAGAAAATATTGAACTTCCTACAGACTGTGTGGCTTCCAGGCTAAACGCTCAACCTCCTCTGTCCTAAGTCTGAAATGAAGCCTGGGATGAAGCACGATGCTCAGGTGCCCGCCCAGGAACAATGGAGCAGTGGGGTTGGAGCAGAGCCGCTCTGGTTGCCGAACCGAGGGGTTACCAGCAGCCCCACCGGGAAATGATTGATGAGTTTTGCCTTTGCCATCTGTTAGTTAGCTAAGGGAATGGGTTTGCAGATTCAGAGAGCGGCCTGAGGGGAGGAAGGCAGCCGAAGACGTTGGTACACTCGGGTCAGCGCTGACAACACACGGCAGCATTTGAAGCTCCCGGCGACCCAGCCATCATGAGGACCAGCTCACGGGTCACGTTTTCTCCAGCCGGGAGCCGCTTGCTGCCTGTGCCCTGCCGCCTTCGTGCTGAGAAAAGGGAGGAAGGAGAAGAGGCTGCCCCAGTGCTTGAGTGACTTTAAATTACTGAATTCATAAACACCTACATGTTTACATTGCTATTGTCAGAGGAAAGGACTGCAGGATCACCCTGGGGTTGAAATTCAGCCCTTGGCTGCACCCAGGCCTTAATATCCACTGAACTGCATGGGCAAGCAAAGGGCAGGGTTTGGTGCCAGGACTGGATAGAATTTCATGTGTTATGTCCACTTGATTGCCTACTTAGAAATTATAAAAATGCACTGTATTTTAAAACTGCAGTCATAACACAGCAGTTTCCATCTGAATGATAATGAAACATGCTCCAAGGTTATGCCAGGACTTCGTTGGCACTATTAGAGATCAGTTCAAAGCTACTGAAGAAAAAATATATTGCGCTAATAAGTGATCCTGATTTATAAGTTCCCCTTCAGGAGTAATTAAATGTGACTTTTTTTTCCTTTAGATGGCTGATTTGTGGGATAGCTGTCATGTTTTTGTCTGAGGCTCAAAAAAGAGAACTTGAAGATCTGAGATATTTAAAGTGAGTAACAACACACCCCGGGGAGAATTCCCACCTGGCTGTGGCAGGAGCTGCGTCTCGGGAAATGTGCTGCCAGGTCCATGAGCGAGAGCCCGAGGGTGAGTTTCAACGTGCTGCAGAGAAACACTGCACGGGCCTGACCCTGCACCCTCTTCCTTGTGGAGCACAGCCCAGGGGCTCCTTCGGCTCTGTCTGTACCTCCCATGGAAATGCTTCCAGCAACAGGAGGTGCAACCTTTTGGGGTCTCGGGAGGTTTCTGAGTCGCTGGGAGGCATCATCCCAGCTCCGTCCTGGGGCGCAACCTGTGCTCTCACGTGGCCGTGAAGACAAACCCAGTTGTGCACCCAGGGGACGCCCCCAGGGACGGACCTGGGGATGCACTGGGGATACACCTGGGAAAGCACCAGGGTGCACCCAGGAATGCATGGGGGATGCACCCGGAGGATGCACCTACCAGGTGGCAGAGAGCGCAGAGCTTGGGGAGAAGCACCTCGGGGTGTCCTGTGACCCCAGCAGCCATAGTGGCTTGTCTGGGGACAGCGATTTAATACACCTCTAACAGAGAAGCATCCTGCCTCTCTGTTTATCTTGGTTGAACAGATGCCTTTTAATCTAACAACGTGGAGTCCTACATAAACATTAAGCATCACTAGGGGTGATTTTTCGAACGTAATAAATTACAAAACAAATGCATGAAACCCATTATAATTACACCTTTGTGGCCCAGCAAACTACGTCCAACCTCTCCAACTCCCCAACAGCCATTCCCCATCAATGAAGGTTATATGTGCTAGCGAGGGAAAGCTCATCATCAACAATACGTGATCATCACCAACTGTTCTATCCAGGTCTGGAGGTGAGCCACTGCTGCTCCAGACATCTGCGCTGGAAGTTGGGTAAGAACGAAGAGCCCAGGACTGGGAGGCTGAACCTGTGGGTCTCCTCTGCAGAGGAACAACGACAGATTTGACCTCCTGGCTGCTGGCGTGGGTAGGCAGGAGATGGAGGGACCAGATGAGGCTCCCGAGCATTTTATGCCACTGAGGCCGAAGGAATTAGCGTGGGGGCTGGGAGGGAAAAGTTTGATTCTGGCTTTCACAGACATATATCCACACAATTAAGGTCAGGGGCTTATCGCAGTTAGTTTTATTTCTATTTGTTTATTTATTTGTTTTCTTAACAGCTTGGCTTCAGGGACTGGCTGGCTGCATTCAAGCTCTGTGAGCTGCTGATTTTGCAATCTTCTCTCTCTGCTGCGAGTGTTTTGTTTATATTTCCAGGCATGTGTTATTTCAATTTTTGTTTATCTCCTGTATCAATCAGTGAAACAGTCTCAAGAAACAAGGCCAGGCCAATGAGAAATATGCAGGTTTTGTTTGGACCAAGATACGGCATTCCTGAAAGTTGGCTGCACCTCAGAAAGACTCTGCAAATGATGGTATTTACTGCTCTCCACCTTGCGAACAGAGCCGAAACCCAGGCTTTTCCCACCGGTGACCGTTAAACTTGATGGGGAGGGTAGAGGTGATTAACCCCTGGCTTCCCTCACTTTACTAGCTTTTTAGATGGTAAAAAAAGTTCTTTTCTGGGCCAAGCCTGAGAATGGACTTGGGTGACCAGCCCCCCTTTCACTCTCTTTCATTCATGCTGAGGGCTGGTGCTTGGCACCCCGCTAACAGGATAGGAGCAGCCATGGATGAAACCAGGTCTTTGCTGTGAACAGATCTGTGCACATCTGGTTTTCCCCCTCTCTCCCTCCCTACCATGGGAAAAAAATACAGTCTGCTCAGTCTCATATCCAGGCACCCTGCACAAGCAAAGGGATCAGATCGCCTGCACGTTAGCTGCTCGGCCCCAGCATCCGAATCCTGAACTGATGGTCAGCACCGGGGTGGAGGGGCTGCCAAGTCTGGAAGATGAGCTCGGTACCCTCAGCTGTGCTCAGCTGCTGCTGAAGAGCACAGAGTTAATCTTCCACGTGCTCGGCTCCGAGCAGCGCCATTCACGCTGGCGGGGCTGGTAACGAACCTCTGCGCTCGCAGCCTCTGCAAAAGCTCTCCCCGGCTGCCGAGGCAGGGATCCGATTTGCAGGCGGTGACGGGGAGAGGCAGGGAGCAGGACCACTGCCACTGGTGCTCAGGGAACAGCAGAGGACCCAAGCTGTATTTTTTTTTTGGACTTGAGATCTTCCTCTCCTTGAATTAAAACAAGAGATCTCAAAAAAAGAAATATGAGAAGGGGGGAAAAAAGTGCCAGTCTACAGTTGCTGGAGAGGTCAGAGAAATGGGTTTCCTAATGAGAATGTGACAGCTCAAGGATTTACAGCTGAAAGCTTAAGGACATATGCACATTGGTGTTTGAGATAGATATAAAAGGACATAAATACCAGTTAAAATATACTCTAAGAAAAAAACCACGCATACTCGAATCATTACAATTCAAACAAAGCAATCGTCAATTCTCCAGCAATTTACATTTAAATGCATAATATAATTCTCATGCTAAATTATCTATTTCCAGTGTAGTCCTCACTCAGAGTGTCTGTGAGGGGCGAGGAGAGGCAGGCTATAGCTTAACATGTGAATAGCCACTGGTCTGGGAGAGCTATGCTGTAAGGTCAAGCTGAGTGACCTATATTTCGGGTTTCCCTCAAACAAACGGGGACAGTCACGCTTTCAGCAGAGAAACCCAGAAACGTTTTCACCTCCAAAGCCCAGAGGAGGTGGGTAGATCTGGAAAAAGAGGATCAAGACCTAAATGTTCAGGAGGACCAGAGCATCTAATAATATAACATTTTTAGACATGGGCAGGCCCCTCATCAGATAGAAAGGACTTCTCCTATTCCATGCTCAACACCAACCTCTCTCCCAGAACTCTGCTTATTGCAACATATTTCTGCTAACGAGATAAGACTTGCTGTAACATCAGCCCTGCCTACACGTCATCCACTGCCTGCTTCCCATCTGTTAGTCTTGATATTTCCTTAATCTCTTTCTCTCCCACAGCTCCATGAATAGTTCCCCTCCGTAGCACAGGGAGTGAAATTGGAGAACACAACGTTGCTCTCTGGGAAAGGCATATATTGGTCTGAAACAAGAAGCTTAAAGGCCCAGGCAGGATGGTTTTTCCCAGAGACAGCACAGAAAAATGCAATAAGAAAATGGAGGGAGAGTTGAATTTGAAGTGTCTGTTCTTTAATTATAAATGTTCTTCCTCCAAACAGCTTTTCTTAACAGCTGGTCATCAATTACACAGAGTTACTGAGGTTTTCAGACAGGAGATCAATAAATGGGATTTTTTTCTTGGCCAGGAGAAGCCATTACATAATGGCTGTGCTTCTTCCCTCTGCTTGCCGAGCCATCAGAAGCTGGCAAGCGTTCAAGACAGTGGGACTATTCTTAGACGAGGGGCACGGCATCAAGCTCGGCGGCAGCAGCGTGGTCTCTGACGCCCAGATCCGGGAGGGCAGCCAGAGAGGGACGGCGCGGTACAGGGCGTCTCAACCCCCTGGGAAGGGCACAGAGCTGGATGTGGCTTCAGGAGGATGTATGTTAATGAAACAACAGCCTCAGTCCAGTGGTCTGTCCGAGTTGCATTTAAAAACGTGCCAGATCTAAATAAAACCAAACCAGACAGTGGCAGGGAAGGATGAACAGCCTTCCAGAGCTACCTACTGCTCCACATAGGAAACCTCACGGTGTGAGGGGGAATAAATGCCTGTAGCGTAACAACGAGAGAACTGTACACCTTTGCTGTCTGATTTGAATGGATTATTTTCAGTGACATCGAGGCTATCTGCACAAATAAGGGAGAGGTACTTGTTCACATACTGCAACCTGTGCTGCGTATTTCATATAAATCAGGCTGCTGCTGTATGTTCTAAATGGAGAATCACATCTGCATCTTTGCAGATGACCTGTCTCACCCAGACAGGACACAGAAGCATTTCGGTGACCCACTATCATGCCATAAACCATCTGGCTACCTCTATAGTAGCAGAGCTTAAAAATAAAGCCATTCCCTTTAAAATCTGTGGCTTACAGAAAAAATAAAATTGTGTAGATGGGTTGTGCTGCCACAACCTCGAGCCATCACGCGCCAGCCCGGAGCCCCAGCAGCATGTTCCTGTCACAGCCAGTGCTACAGGGGATAATGGATTCGTCAGCTCCGTGTGACACAACGCTGCCGTACGGGACGGTGCGCTCTCACCCATGCGTGTTGTGCTGGTTTTGGCTGGGATAGAGTTAATTTTCTTCATAGTAGCTGTCACTCAGGACAGGAGAGGTGGTGTGTTGCGTGGAGTTACTGGGCACCAAAGCCAGCTCAGGTCGGGTCACTGCTGCACTTGCACTGCTTCTTGTAAGGCTTGTCCTCCATCAGTTCAGGCGGTTCCTACTATAGTAGTTCCTCATGCAATTCAAATCCCTGGTTACAAAAATTTAAAGGTATATCCATTACAAAATCCACCTCTGGCCCCTTTGGACCAGACCATAGGGTTTAACATTGCAATGAACTCCTCCCCTTGCTCCTGCTCCGGCTTGGACTTATACACAGACTGCAGTCCCTTAGGGTTGTACCTGCTCCAAGTGGAGCCTTACCTGTGAGGCACAGTCTCTCCAGGGCCATACCTGCTGCAGCATTAACTTATCCACAGCCACAGTCGCTTTGAGGTCCACCTGTTCCAGCGTGGCCTTCTCCATGGGCCACAATCCCTTCAGAGATATCCCTGCTCCAGCGTGGCCTTACCCACAGCTACAGTCCCTTTAGGAGTGAACCTGCTCCAACATGGCCTTACGCATGGCTGCAGTCCCTCCAGGGGTGTACCTGCTCTGTTGTGGGCTTATCCATGGCCACGCTTTGAGGTGCTCCAGCATGACCTCATGCACAGCCACGGATGCTTCCTGGTGTATCTGCTGCATCATGGACTTATCCCACAGCCACAGATGCTTCAAGGTGTGCCTTCTCCAGCGTGGACTTATTTTTGCGCTACAATCCTTTCAGAGGTATACCTGCTGTGGCACAGACATCACCACGGCCACAGATGCTTCAAGATGTACCTGCTCTGGCATGGGCTTATCCACAGCCACAGGCGCTTCGGGGTATCCTGCTCCTGAGTGGACTCATCCACAGGTCACAGTCCCTTCAACTCAAGTTCACACTGGAGTTCCAGCCTGTCCAGTGCAGCAGCACAGAAACAGCAGCGATGCCCTGGCCACATGCCAGCCCAGGCACATCCCCATTGCTGTTACCAAAATGTTCCCAGGCACAGCAGGGTAAGAGGATAAGCAGTACAGCAAGTAGCATAAGCAAAAAGCAGCCACTAACGAGCACAGAAGCCTGCTGATTAATAGCTAAACAGCAATAACAGCTATAAATTCGATCTAGCACATTCCAATCAAATCTGTCGTTATCTTGAACCCTTCGAGTCCCACATTGGGCACCAAAAAGGACTGTCGTGGTTTAACCCCAGCCAGCAACTAAGGACCACCCAGCCGCTCGCTCACTCCCCCGGTGGGATGGGAGAGAGAATCAGAAGAGTAAAAGTGAGAAAACCCGTGGGTTGAGATAAAGACAGTTTAATAGGGAAAGCAAAAGCCGCACACACAAGCAAAGCAAAACCAGGAATTCATTCACTCCTTCCCATAGGCAGGCAGGTGCTCAGCCATCTCCAGGAAAGCAGGGCTCCATCACGCGTAATGGTTACTTGGGAAGACAAACGCCATCACTCCAAATGTCCCCCCCTTCCTTCTTCTTCCCCCAGCTTTATACGCTGAGCATGACGTCATATGGTGTGGAATATCCCTTTGGTCAGTTGGGGTCAGCTGTCCCAGCTGTGTCCCCTCCCAACTCCTTGTGCACCCCCAGCCTACTCACTGGTGGGGTGGGGTGAGAAGCAGAAGAGGCCTTGACTGTGTGTAAGCCCTGCTCAGCAGTAACGAAAACATCCCTGTGTTGTCAACACTGTTTCCAGCACAAATCCAAAACATAGCCCCATACTAGCTACTGTGAAGAAAATTAACTCTACCCCAGCCAAAACCAGCACATGCGTCTATAAGCCCTTCATCGGGCGAGAGCAAGCAGGATCAGGCTCATTAGTTTATGCTTGGAAGAAACACAAACCTAAGAAAAAGCAAATTTCCCCCTGACAGGTGCTGAGCCAGGGAAATGCACCTATTCCACTTCGGCGAGTCATCAGCAGCATCGAGCAAGGAGGGCAGGTCTGGGCTGAGCTGAAAACCCAGCCTGAAACCCCTCGTGTGAGTGTCATTCATGCGAACATTGCTCGCGAGGTCCCAGGCAGGGTGGTCCTCAAAGGCATTCAGCAAAGCAATGCAAAAACCAGAAAAAACCAAAATATTTTCATGGCCCAAACACTACGGGAGGCAGAGTTCAAGCTGCCAGAAAGGCCAAGTGCTCCAGGGAGAAATGAAAAGATGTATTTCAAACCCCAGCAATAAAAGCACATTACAGCACCTGAGCCAAAACGTGCTCTCAGTTCACCTTCCAGTGTAAGATCCAGAGCAATGCTTGGATGATATCCACGCGTATAAAGGTTTGGTTTCAGAAATGTGGGCTTTCAAGGCTCTTTCCCAGTACAACAAGCTGGGGCACAAAGGCGGTTGTGGTGTTGACTTTCCCCAAGCCCCAGGGTCTTGCTGTGATAGTCCCAGGCGTTATGTAGCTGGCAATTTTCTTGTCTGACCCATGAACAAAGCAAGTATAATTCAGTCATCTTCTATCTGACAGCTATTCTACCTGTCTGTGCAGCTGATTTTCCTTAAAATAAGTATGGCATCTACTGCTAGGTAGACAGTGAATCCTGTTTGCAAGCAAGATAATTAACAAGACAACCCCTTGAAGAAAACTAGCCAAATATTAGAAATAGCCCCTCAAGCAAAGGCTTCACAAAGCAAGTGCGCATCGCGAGAACGGCAGTGGCCTCTGTGATAACATTTCGGAAATTAATTCATGCTGAATAAATTGCACAATACACCAGGTTGATAGCAATGTTTTTCTCCAGGCCAAGGTAATGCTTATTGCCATTATCGTATTTGGTACATATGCAGAAGGGAACACGCAGCAGGGTTGGTTTGAATAGGCAAATTACACTTTATAGGTGAGACTAAAGGAAGAGATAGAGGCATTTGGAGAAGGGGGAAAACATTAACCTGAAGTGGTCTTGAGGTCATGCCAGACCTGGTTTTTAGGGGAGCTCAAGAAAAGCCTTTTTCCTAAAGGGGAAGAGATAGATCCTGCCAGGATGTGGGCAGGGGCAGCATCCCTGTGGTACCCACAAGACAGACCCAGCCTGCAGCAGCTCATCCTGGCCTGGGGGGGTCCCGGAACCCCCCCGGGACCCTTCAGCACCAGCCCCACACTCCTTTAGCCCAGCAGCTGACCCACACTCCTTGCACGCTTCTTGGGCTCCTACCCAGCCTGCGATCCACACGCATTTTTCGGTCTGCTCTGGGTCACCCACATTTACTTTTTCCCCAAAAAGGAGAAAAAATAAACTAATGAAACAGTGCAGCATGTAAGACGCCCTCCCCTTGCCGCCTGGCTTCTCCTGTGAAGACTGCCAGTGCTTCACCTCCTATTTGATGTACATTCAGCAGAAGATAGGGAGGCGCGGTAGTTTCTGTGGGCAGCAGAAATGAAAGGGAACAGCACAGAGGCAGCAAAATAAAAAAAGGGAAAAAAAAGATCTTACAGCTCTTTGATTGTGCTGGCTCTTTGTTTGAGGTATACAAAAAAAAAGCCCAACCTGCTGAAGGATTTGTCTGCTCAAGATAATAACCTTTTCAGGAGACTTGTCTCACCTTTCAAGCATGAAATTCCTCAGAAGGGATCCCACCTCTCACACGGCCCCTAAACAGCGGGGTTATTTTTGGTCAAGACTGAGATTCTCTCCTGAGTCCTTTCTCCCCCAGTTTTGACCCATGGCCACCGTTTGCTTAGGGGGAGGCAGCCACCCTCGTCGAGCCGCATGTGGTGCTAGGCTGGAGAAGTGACCTTCTGCCCCAAGCGTGGTTGGAGGCATCTGTGGGAAGCAACCTTGGGAGGGCGGGATGGGTCGTCCCCAAGCAGAGCCCAGACGTCTGTGTGCAAGAAGAGACAACAAGCAAGCGGGCAAGCAGATGGACATATTACAGGCCAGATACAGGGTGTAAATCAGCACATCATCCCCAGACTTAACACCCTGCAAGGTCATGGGTATGCACTGCCTCGCGGGCTGCTGAGAGAGTTAAACTCAGTGATTCAGCAGACATCTGCTCGGCTCCCAGGAAAGCTCCTTTGCTCAGAAGATTTATGTCAGCCTTGAAAGAAGAGGACCAGACCAAACTAAAGCCAATCAGCAGCGCTTTGGGAAAATATCTTCTCCCTGAACTTGTGAGAATTTCCTCATTACTTCTGCTATATATTTTTTTTTTCTTCTTGTGACACAATCCTGCAAACTTCTAGTCCTGGGAATAACTTCAAAACATTTAAATCATTCTCTCTTCTCCAACGTTTGGATGTTAAAGTACTTTACAAGCATTCATGGGTGTAGGCCAAGATTTCTGAAAGCAACTATTGATTCTAGGTGCCTGTGTTGCTGGATGCCTCCTTTCACGTCAAATTTCTGTAACAGGGCTTCATTTTCAGAGGTGCTGCAGTACCCAACCTCTGTAGATTAAGTCAGAGAAACAAAACCACTCATCATTTTTGAAAGCCTGACCTTTAATGTGGCAATATCTTTGCAGAGCCTGATTACTGGAGAGGAGAATCGTCAGGAGTTGAGGGATACCTCCAAGGTTACATGAGAAGGCTGAGGCAAGCCAGGCGTGGAATAAACTTTGTCCAAAATGACCTTAATTGCAAGACCATTCTTCTTCTTGTGTTAGCTCCAGTAGAAAAGAAATACCTTCTTTGCAGAAAAAGGTCATTATTTTCATGACCAAAAGATTTTTTAAGGACAAGAAAAGGCATTGTTGGCACCTAAAAATAAATCAGCTTTTGCTTGTTCTTTGGTTTTATCTTAGTTTTTTGGGAAAATAACAAAGATATTGAGGCAAAAGCTGAAAACAAATTTGGGATCAAACTGCATTTTGCCAGAAGGGCAAGCCCCAAGTCCTGACAGAGTTTGGCAAATAAAGACAACTTGGCTGATACAAATGGCCCACCAAATGAAGCATGTGAAGAAAAACTGTAGTAATCAAAAGTGCCCTCTAGTCTCATTTATTTATTTTTTTAACATATGACAATGACACAAAGATAGAAAGAAGATATGAGATTTAAGCTTTAAAATCATCAATACTGTCCTGGAAAGGGACTGACTGATGGATCGGGTTAATTAACTATCCATTACTGCTATGTCCAGCACAGCATGCGCCAGATCAGCTGCTGGCTGATGCCACACGCGGTGCTGGAAGGATTTCATACAAAGAGGTTTGGAGCAGGGAAAGCGGTTCCTGCTTAAATAACTCCTAATGGAGGACTGTGTTTGAACAGTGATGAGAGGCTTTTATGCGTCTTCAGTGCAGTGAAAGAGCTTAAAACATGAACTCTCAAGCTCTCTCCTGGCCAGAAGAGATGAATGAAGGTCGTCATTGTTCAAGGCGTCATCACCATCAGAAGAAATTTTAGACTCTGCCGGGAAGGGGAAGCAGTTTTTCATCTGAGAAGGCTTATCTATTGTGCAGAGCTCTATTCACAACAAAGATTTTCTTCTGGAAAGAGATAGTAAAGCTCATTCTAGCCCCGCTTGTGCTCTGCCTGGCTGCTCTGGTGGCATAGGTGGGCTCTGCAGGACATCTGAAGGATGTGATGGCAACATCCCTGCAGTGGGGGAGCAGAGCCGGCACTGGCGGTCCTAGGCTATCCTGCTTAGCTGCGGGCTGCAGGGTGGTGCAAGGACAGGAGAAAGCCGTAGACCCTCTGCGTGCAGCGCTGTGCAGCCCTGGGAAGGCTTCTGTGAGTTAGAGCAGCTGCAAAGGCACTGCTAACACATACCATGTGTTGCTTTGGCCTTCCCATAAGCCAGAATCTAGAAGGAGCAAAGTTATTATAAAGTTAGTTTTGCTTTTCCCTTCCTTGGCTGAAATTTCTATGCCACATCCCTTAGGGAATACAGCATAAAGTGGGATACAAAGGCAGGATTTAGCTCATTGCAGTACAGTGGTCAGGAAGAACAGATTTAGGGACTAGTGATGCTTCTTTGGTTCAGTTCGTCCTTCAGTGTTTTGTTTTACATATCTGCCTCTAAGGTGAACTGCTGATATGAAAAGAAACGTGATTTGAACACAGACTAGTTCTCAGAGGACTTCTGCAGCCCTGACTGCTCAGGGAACTCTTTCCTTGTCCATTCATGCTCATATTAATCACATCTTTGTCACTTAATGTCCCACAGAGTGTGATGGCCTCACTTGGACCTCTGAACTTGGGTGTAAGCTAACATGGTTGTCCATCTTCCCTGGTGAAACAGATTCCTAGGGCCAGGGATGCCAGTCACCATTAATTCTGCTTCAGAACAAATTGACTGCAACAAGATTTGACCACAGATGCATTTTTAGTAGATCGAGACCCATGCTTTCAGATTCAGATACCTTTGCACGTACAGTCCAGCTGTAGGCTCATACCAAGGTATTTTGTAGCCATTTCTCAGACATGGATTCCACATCCCTCTTAAAAAAATTCAGGATTAACACTGGCCATGTATAGAAAAGTAGTAGAATGAATGAAAGGGACTGATGGGCTCTGAATTTCCCATCTGCTGGCTGTTAGTTTGTGACAGGATGGTCTGAAAGTTGTTCCAAGGGAGGATTGCACAGCACAGAGCATTTCCAAGAATACAGCTTTTCTTCCAGGAATGAGTTTTAATTTTTGACCGTTTCAAATTAACCTGCCATGAGGCCCCCACAGTGTGCACTCACAAACAGGAAGCTCTTCATCCATGGGAAAAAACACAGGTTTTTGAATTCTGCATCTGACTGGAAGATCTGAAATCTATAATTCTTCTGCTAAGCTTAGGAATACGTGGCAGCAGCACAGGAGACCAGCAGAAGCTGAGAAACCTTTGCTGGCAGCAGCCAGAGCAGAAACAAACTAAGGCAGCCTGAAAATTAACCAAAACAGGGCACATTTCTCAGCAAACCAAGCAATTATTCATACAATTGAAAGACATTTGGTAGTGGATGAGAAAATAGTTTTGCATAGCTAATGAGCCTGAAAATGCAAAGGAAAAAGCACAGAGGAACTTGTTTCTGTGTGTTATCATTTGTTCAGTGCTGGTGCAGGCCCCTGCAAAGTGACTTGCTTTGACCCCTCCGACCGCAGAGGCTCAAGAAGCAGCAGGGAAGCCGCATGAGCCCTGGCTCTCCAGCAAAGCCTGAGATGCTCCAGGGACTGAAAACACTGAAGCTTATTGGTATCTTCACTCCCATAAGGAAACAGCCCCAGCAGGGAAGGTACCACGCGAGGAGCCCGTACTGCTCGTCTCCACTCCACCCGGAGCAAGCCTTCCCCTTCTTAAGTGCCAAGGACCATTTTCACACCTATCGCCCCCATCTCCCCCAAGTCAGTCAATAAATCCAAAGGAAAGATGAAGCATCAGGAGCAGGGTGCGGGTTGTATCAGCCCTGAACGGGACATTGGCCCAGGGATGTCAGGCATGAGAGGGGCGAGCAGGGAGCAGAGGACTAGCTGCTCTCTCAGCCCATCTCCATCTCACGTGGTGATGGAGCATGACAAGTTTGCCTCAGTGGCACCCTGGTCCAACCCCTGTGCCCAGCTGCACGGTGCTGGGATGTTGGATCCCAGGAGATAACAGCAGATCTGGCCTCACTGTTTTTATTGAGGAGACTAAAGGTAATTGAACAAAATCTGTTTCTGATTAAAGAGATTATATCTCGTAGAGCGTTTTTTAAAATTGCACTTAAATGGCTTTTATGTAGCTTGTTATTTTGCAATAAGATTAACCCCAAAGTGGATTGAATTTACCTGTTAATTCAACACAGAATTCACTGGTACCTCCATGTGCCATCAAGGATATATTTAAAGGCATCTTGACAACAGATCCATAGAGCACACAATAAGGACATCATTACTTAAGAAGATACATCCCCAAAGAGACGCATGACATTAACCCCATCTGTAGATGAGTAATCAGAGCTAAATCAGGAATGTTCCCTTTCAATCTAAAAGAAATGGTGCCCTATAAATTCCACATACAAAAATCCTAGTAATTTACCACATGATTAAACCGTAGTGATTTTTTTATACAGCAGTTTTGCTGCAATATTTTATCTTGGGATCCTAAAAAAAAAGATTTACAGCTCTGAATGCAGCACTCCTGCTTGGAATAATCAATACTGATTTTAATATACTTTTTAAAAAGATTTATTTCCTTGTTGTGGATTTAAATTGCAGCAGATTTAAATTGCAGGGTGCCAACAACTGATGAATTATGATTTAGGGCCAAATCTGTTTCACTTGGAAGAATGGTGATTTTGAATTCAATGAAGTTTCTCTGATGAGTAGAACAAGGAAGTTTTGGCCCATATTTTTGTTGAAAACCCACCAATAAAATAATTATCTTGTCACACTGACAGCCACGTGTATTTATGGCTGGAAAGCATCACACCCTGGAGACATATGACAAACATGCACTTTCTCTGCAGCGCTTCTCCAAATACTGCTTTGTGCTTTGACGGAGCTAGGGTGGAAGAAGCGCCCAGGAATGTAGCCATCAGGTCACAACAAGTGAGCATATAGCTCCATAGCCCGAGCATGTTTACTTTACATGCCTCGAGAATATTTTTTAAGATTTTGATTTTAAATGCTCTGTAACGGAGAACATGGTGGCACTTTCCTCACTGCTGTGCTCGGGCACCCGCAGGGAGATCGGGTGAGATCCTAGCCAGGGGACACCAGCATCTCCTCACTCCAGTGCCCTGCTCTCACTCGAGCGATTAATACTCTATATCCACAGAAAGATAGTTGGATAAAAACCTCGTATTTAATCTTGTCCATCCCCAAGCATTTCATGATTGCTCCCAAGAGTCTATTCATGAGTGCTTTGTTCAGTCGAGTTTTAAATGACTCAAGAGCTGATAGGGACTCCACCACCTCCCATAGGAGATAAATCAGTACACTTAAATAAAAGACAAGATGGTATCTAGCATGCTGTTTCTACAACGTTTGCCATTAGTTCTTGCCCCAAGGCAAGCATGAAATAAACATTCCCTGCTCCCAGGTTAACTGCCTGCCTTTCGTTTGGTACAGTGTGGTACGGATTATGCTATCATCAACATACAAAATTAACTTCTACCAATGCTGACAGAGACACATTTAACATGCATAGTTTGGCACCGCATCCAGCATTAATTTCCCAGTCCCAGACACGAGGAACGGAAAAGCTTTATTAGATCACTCAGTCCTGCTCACTGTTAGGCAAATTATTTGCTCCTTAGTGACAGCCTCTGGAGTTTTCTCCAGCCCGGTTTGCAAAATCCTGCAGCATGAGGGTCACCTCCCTATGGACTGCACATTTTTCTTCACATTTATATTTACATTTGTATTTTCTGCATCTTTCTTAAAATCACCCTTATTTTTTCTAGCTGCACTTCTAGGATTCCCTCTCATTAATTCCTCACCCACTCTTTTTTTTGCCCTGCTGTATGATTTTCCACAAGTTAACCCATCCAACTCCCCATAATGACTGTGAGCTTCTCAGATTTTACTTCAACTAATTAATATCTTTCTTATGCAGAGGCCCGAAGGCTGAAGGTGGCATCTCTAGCAGGTTCCCCATGGCCACTGGGGCAGGAGACCTGCCCCTATGATAATGCCTTTGCTACGTCCTTTCTCCACCAGCGCCAGATCCCAAAGGTATGCCGAGCTCCCTGTTTCCACCAGCTCTCTTCCAGCACCCTTGTTTCTTTCTGTGATGAGATGGAGTATTTCTCTTCACATGGATTAACTGCAACTTTCCTATTTTTAACGTTAATGTTATTTTACTCTAACCGCATTTTCCTTCATATCGAGGCAATTACAAGACAATTCACAGCAAATTTTCATGGGGATAGTTCATTACGTACTAGAAAATGTACAATAATGAAGCGTGAAAAACATGGCAGCTTGCAATGGCGTTTGCTTTTCAGACTGTGAATAAAAGTGAGGAAATAGTGTTCTGTAGAGCCTGGAAAGTATTTGAATTAGGAGAGAGCAAGATTATTTAAAATAAAAAAATAGGGCAGAGATTTCCCAAGTAAATTATGGTGTGACTAATAATGTATCGATCCTATTTTTTAATTCCTCCTAAAGCATTTCAATTACCTTTTAATTTTCATGATTGTGCAGTCACCAAAAAATGGGGGTCTAGCACGTGGCTAGAAATCCATGACTCTATGATATATGTATTTTACATGTTTGCTTACTGCAAAGGAAAAACAAAATTCAGTACCTCAAGGGTTAAATCAAATTCATAAATACTGATACTGCTATCTGAATAAGCACCTTGTGCCGAAATTGTCCTTCCTCATAGTGGATGATCAAACATCGTGGTGACAAATTGGTTTATCTCAGACCAGGTGCTCAAGTCAAAAGCTTTCAGAAGGACAAATGTCAGGGAGTAAAGAAATGGCTCTAATCACATTGGGCTCTCCTACACGAGCAAGCTCTTCAGCACATACAGACAGAGCAGGCACTGTTACAAGAAATTGTGCAGTAAGCTTGCCTCAAGCATTCTCCTCTCCCACAGGCTATATAATAAATGCAAGAAATGATTCAAAAGGGCCATTCTTGCTTCCCTCAGACATATTTTGCTAAACCGTAGCAATAAAGACCAACTCTACCAAACAGTTTCTTTCTCTCCTGCCTCATGTCTTTCTGCATCTGTCAACATTAGACTATATCTAAAGAGTGGGCTGCCTATTTTTACAGCTCCTTACAATGAGGCAGGCAAGTGATGGATCTTGCACCAGACACAAACTTACTGGGGACTGGGGAGGGGTGTGGGAGAAGGGTGTCCTAAAGGTCTTGGAGAGCCTTCTTCCTCATTGCTAGCACTCGATGCAGGCATACGCATGCATCACATGTAGGATTTCATTACATCAGGTCTGCATCTGCTCCTCCCTCCACTGGAAGGAATTCAAACCATTTTCTGGTTGCTGCCCTTTTGCTATCAAAGCCAGCACTTGGAATAGGAACAAAATATGTAATGGTTTCAGAAAAACTTGCTTTTCACAGATCCCTAAAAATGGAAACAGTTTTAGTAGTAGCCTTTCAAGATGAGGTGGAACTGAGGATTTTATGGAAGAAGAGGGCATTTGAGGAGCCTGCAGACTACTCGCACTGCTTGCTTTTAATGCCGGAGTTCATCTCCTGAAGCCTCAGGATAGCAAAAGAATTTGTTGGGAGGCAATGTGTTAAACACCCCAACCTTTCAAGTATAAAGACCAAGACTTGGAAGAAATCAAAGTGTTTCTGCAGGCTGTCCAGAAACATGCTATCTGTGACACAAGGGGGCTACCCATTGCTGGGACACATCTTTGCACGTACCCACTCCTCCAAGGAGACAGTAATACTACCTCCTAGCGAAAGCTATCCTCCAGGTCTTGGCGCTTGACCTCTACCAGCCCAAAGCTAATTCTTTTACCTTTGAAGGAAAAAATCTCCAGTTCACTGCACCCTCCCCCCACATCTTCCCTTGAACAGAGGCTCCCTGAGGATCTGCCTGCAGTGCTGCTCATTGCTTTTCTTGCATACCCTCTGGGGAGTAAAGCCATTCGAGATGTCAGGTTTACCTCTGTGCACACCACCGCCAGCTTGGAAAGGAAGATATCCCATTATTGCAGTGGAGCAAAGGGTTAAGTTCTCAATTGTAAAATTGAGAGCAGAGTTCCTATAAAGTGAAATGAAGTAATAAAATGCAGTTACACATTGTATTTAACCAGATTCTTTCTGAGCTGTTTCAGAGCCTCAGCTGAAGCAGTCGTTGAGCTTCAGACTGGGGCTGGCTGCCCTGGGGCTCTTCTCCCCAGCCAGGGATGCTGCTGTGTCCCTCCCCCAGGATAGTCCTTCTAACTTAAAATAGCCTCTTGCTGCTCACAATGTTTTTAAGACTCTCACAATTGTTCTCCAAATTGCTGATCACAAGAAGTATTCCCTGTATGCGTCTCTTATTAAATGAACAGCATTTGCTTTGAGTTCTTCATAAAAAACAAATCTGTATTCTTCACAGGGAATACATATTTGCCATTGGGTGTCTTCAACGACCTTGCTACCTTCCTCTTCCTCCCAAGCACACACCTCGTGTTGATTTGGGGTGTCCTGATGAGAAAACGGCCATATACAAATCTTTATGCTGAAACGACTGATGAAAACAGGAAAGATATGGGCTATCATGGAGAAAAAGATGGGTAAGGACTGGAGAAGACTCCAACAGTACATGGGGGCAGCTGAGGTAGGTTGAAGGACTCCAATAAAAGAAATAGGCATAAAGAAGAGAGGACTGAAATATTTGTAAGTTATTAATTTATTAATTCTTCACCAACAATGAAGAATTAGTGGTTTCACGTAACCCTAATAATTTATCATCCTATATGCAAACACCTTAGTGTTGAACTCAAGACGTTTTTGAGGTGAGTAAGCGTTGACTGGGATAGAATGGGTGCACTGGCAGGCATGCAGATGGCCCTGATTTCCAAGAGGTTCCTAACCTGAGTTTCAAAAGTACAGAAAACTAAAGCTGCTCAGAGACCGCAACCCAAGTCAAAAAGAGACTGAATGGCAAGGTGACAGAAGTAGTCAGGAGTTTCTAGCTCCATCTCTCCAACTATCATTAGCAAATTCCCGTCTCCTACCTTCTCACTATCAATGGGTTTTTGTGAAAGTTAACATCTTTTGATGGCCACTGCCTGGCTTAGGGGCCCTGCCCAACCCTGCCCTCGCATGGCACTGACCGCTCAGCCAGTGTCCCTGAGATCGCAGCTTGGCTGAATTCTTGTGGCAGCAACGAGATGTTCCGACATTTTCATTTCTCCTGAAAGTGTGTGTCCAGGGATGCCCATGGAGTTTTATTTAGCAGAGCACTGAAACGCAAGCCCATTACTCTGCCTGTCAAGTTACTTATATGGTTCTCCATCACTGCAGTGCCTACTGTCTTTATATTGTTGTAGATGAAAGGAGTTTATCCCCCAAGGTGAGGAAATGTTAGCCCTAGCCTATGAACCATGAGCTAGAGGCTAAGACCACACAGGGAAGTTTGTGGCTCATTTGGGAAATTCACTGTTCTCTAAACCAACTTCCAAATCCTGCTTTCCTCATCAGCTCTTCTCCATTTCATTACAGCATGTCCCTTGCCATCAAATGAGGCTTTTGCATCTATTTTTCTTTTATGCTCCAGAAAGAATCTTCTGGCACTTTTTCTTAAATTTAGTATTTTCCTGAAAAACAATATTTTCACAATGATGTCTAATGAGATTCCACAGCCAACTCCCCAAATAGATGCGTATTTCCAATTCTTGCATGAAGCAAAGCAGGGGAGCAGGAAACCATATCATTTATTTTCCTAAGGATGGAAAAATACAACCAAAACAGTCTGCTTGTAACCTTGTGAGAGCACAGCTCCATTTGGTCACGACAAACCCTTCTAGGCTGCATACTCTCCCAGAAAAGCTTAATGCTGTCTCTGAAAACAAACACACTGAAATGGAGAATTTTCCAATGGGCTCTACCTGTGGGAAAATTCTCGTGTACATCAGAGGGGCAAAATCAGGTCTGGTGTGGAGTGATGCTGCAAATACTCCCCTAATAAGCTTTTTTCTGCTGGAACATGTTTGTATGGCAAAGACTATACAGTTGGTGGGGGGGTTTCCTCCCACGGAGAATTTTGGGCAAAATTGCTTCATTTCATGAGATCTGGTCCATGCCCGCAGCCAAACATTTGCTTCTCAGGGATGTTCCTACACTCCCTCCAGATAAATCATGCTGGCAGGGATGACTTAGCAGGGGGCAAATTTCATCCGAGGCCAGGATATCACCTCAGCCTTCCTCTCAACATGACAGTGGGTTTTTAATCAGGGACTCCGTCTGATTACTCCTGAGTGCCATAAACAACCAGGATGTGCTATCATGCTTTTGGATTATTACCAAAATTGTAGTGATATAATACACACCATGCAAAAAATTATTACCGCTGCATGCAGATAAAATGCTTGCAATTAGAGAGCACTAACTTCCATGCTGGCTGCTGTAAACAACTCCTGCTATTATCATCTTTGATAATAATTATTCTTATTGTTTTACACAATCCAGAGCTGCTTTGGCAGTTTTTGACATGTCCCATCTGGGGTTATGTATTTATTTATTTATTTTAAGAAGCATTGTCATCAAGAAACCTGGAAGACCCAAGAAAGAGTTGATTGATCACAAGGTCCTATCAAATGTCAAAGCTGGCCCTTGCTGACCTCCCATCTATTCAGAACTGCTTTGATTTAATCTACAAACTGGCTGCCTCTCCTGCCTGTGAGTTCTGTCTGTAACCCATGTGTCAGTGTTTTGAGATATGACCTGCTTCACGCTCCATTCATCTCATCCGAAGGACGGAAATTAAACTGGAGGGTCAGCAAGGGGCACAGCTCAAAATACACACACATTAAACTGGAGTCTTTTGTTTGGGCCCATCAGAAGAGTTAGAGCAACCATCAAAAATGATATTCAAGTGGAATTGATTTTCTTTTTCCTATTGAAATTTGTAGTACTAATATATGTGGAAGGGTGGCAAGCCTTGCCACAGCAGAAGGAAAAATAACCATAGTGCCTTCCCAGAGAAGTGCTTGTGATGCCTTTTAATGCTATGAGTGTATGAGTATGTCGACACCTCCAGGTATAGTACTGTGCACAAGGCAGTATTTCTATTGTAAATCCAGTATTTCAAGCCTTTTTACGCTGATCATAATGTTACAGCTTGAACTGAAACACAGTGGAAAGCTCACAGCATGGATCACAATGTTTTAAACCTCATCTGTCTTACTTGGGTTTATTATAATTTGGAAAATGTTTAGCTCCAGTTCTTGCCCTGTGGAACACAGCCAGCAGCTCAGATGGATAACTCTCAAGGGTGATCACAGCTTTGCAGAGCAATTTTCATACTGGCTTTTACTTGGCGAGGAGAATGAGTATGAAGCATGAACCCTCAATGGCCATGCCATTCACACACCCCTACAGCTCTGGCGTGAGCTGCACTGACTCAGAGAGGTACTCCTTGCACGAACTGTAGGGTAAACCAAGGCTCCTGCAGGTGGACCTGCCATATTTGGGTTGATTCAGCCCTGAGATTCCCTGTGAATAAGCCAGGTTGCTCCACCCGTTGCACAAACTTTCCTGTGATAGGTGGCTACGAACCAGATTTTCATTCGTAGAGGCAAGGTGGAAGGCCTGGGTTCAGCTAGGAGTCCTCTTGTACCCCCATTTCACCAAGTGTGGGTTCGATATAAGTGCCACTACCATCACTTTGAGACACCAGGAGGGCACATTTACTGATGGCCAAATAACTTGTTTTCCCATTCTCCTGTTTTTATCAAGCTTCCTTTTGCTGGTTTCCCTACCCCTTAACTCCTTCTCCCAGCCTGAAGCACTCACAGGTAGCAGGATGCACCTTGAGACGCTCAGATAACAAACCACACGCACCCCAGACACACAGTGGGAGATGCAGCTGAGCCAACGGGTGTTTCTGCTTGCAATCTCTTCTTTCTCACAGGTCTGTAAAAATTTAAAAATTCTGAAAAAAAGGCTGCGTCTGCTCATAGTTGATAAAAGTCTAATGCACTAACCTATCAGGTACATAGATTACTACTAAGTGATGACATTTAACTAAAGTAGCACCATCCCCACTAACAAAAAGAACAAATAAAGGGGTTCACGCTCAGGGCTCCCAGGAGAACATTGGTGATCACCACCATTTTTGCAAATCGCCTTGTCAATTCAGTAATACGAAAACGCCCAAATCCCATTGTTCCATATCTTTCTTCAGCCTAGTATCCTTAATAAAGTAATTAAATTTAAAACCCTAACAATTTAAACTTAAAAGCTAAAGGAGACATTGTTTCTGATGGCGTGCTGTTGTTTGCAAATCTACCTGCCAATCAACAGCAGGAAAAAATGTAGTGATTTGTAAAGAGGTTTCTTCTTTGGAAGAAAAAAACAGAATGATATTTATCAAAGACACATTTGCCCTGGAGTCTAAAAAAAGAAAGCATGAAAATGCCTTCAAATTCTTTTTAGTTCTAAGGCATGTCTTTTTGTTCATGCTTAACTGCAGAAGAAAAATTAGGAACAAGTGTGTGCATATCAGTGCATGTGTTAGCATAGGCTTTAATTGGTTAGGAGTAAATTAATGGCTGCTTGCAATATTTCTGGCAATCTGTTATAAGCTATGTAAATTTTTAAAAGAGGTTTCTTGAAAAGGCTGGCTGAAATCCTGTAATTCATATTCTGCTGGGGGAATTGATTTGAGAAATAATAATGAAATGTTTTACCTCAGTGATGAATCTCAGTTTTGTAGCACTGCAATTTTTTAAAGATTCTTGTAAATAATGCTACGAGTGTTTCTAAGAATAATCTACTTGAAATAAATATATCTGTCTCTGAATTAATAGCATTTTTTCACTGTTCTTTTTCACTTCTTTCTTATTGCACCATTCCAGGGGTTCATTGCAAAGCCAGCATTAGCTTTGATATTATTACAATAAATTAAAATCCAACATTTGTTACCATGTGGCCTGCTCCAGTAGGTTTTGCTATTGAATTCAGTGGGAACTTAATCAAATCCTTAAAAGTCAGGTCCAGTTTTATAGAGGCGAGCTGGAAATGGCCCAACACACCACTGACTCTTCAAGGTGAGCCAGCCTCAGTCATTTCAGCGGGAGCCATTAAACATTGATTGGGATAGAGGAAAAACATCTAACTTGACTGCCCAGGGCACTCATTAAGGCTGCAGGAGAAGAATTAAAGCCTCACATGAGGTAGGTGAAGGACATCGCCCTGAACCTCCCACAATCACTCCTCCTTCAGCACACCTGGGGAAAGGAAAAAGCTCCCATGGCAATGAACCAACTGTTGAACGACGGCATCTCCTCACTCCACTCACCGTTTCAATAGCTACCCACCATTCACACGGACCATCCATACTCTGGATGATCAGTGACCAACTCTCAAGACCGAAACATAGGTCTTTAAAAGGCTCACAATCCAATACACGGGGTTTTCCTCTGGTTTTCAGGGAACTTGCAGTCACTGCACTTCAGTTGAACACACACCATATGCCCAAGCAAGTTTTAATTGCTGTTGGCCTGGAGGACACACAGACATAAAGAGACGCTTCCACATGTCTGGGGAACAACCCCAGCAGTAGGAAACTCAGGCCAAAGAGACCCACTCCAGAAATACAGCCCAATGAAGAAAATTGGAAAGTTTTATTGCTTGTCCTAGGCAGGTAATACTGAATGTCTTTGGAGGAAAGTGCCAAGACAGGAACCGACTAAAAGCGAATTACTGGTATAGCTTTTATTGTGGCTGTATGTATAGCTCCTGCAATGTGCCTAGCTGCTTTAGCTCCACTTTTCTCTTATCTTGTATATCTGACACTTCCCTGTTTAATGCTTAGTGGTATGCAAGAAAGTATTTTGTACTGTCAATAATGCTGTTATCCTTTAATAAAAAATTAGAAGCTACCAAAAAAAGAGAGAGGGAGGGAAGGAGAAAGGCTATGAAAGAATATGGCTCGATGCCTAGAAAACTTCAATATGTTGTAAAGGACAAGATTGCTAATTAGACTCTTGCGTAGTCTATTCTAGTCCCCTCTGTGCTGCAAGAAATTTAACCCAGCTCACTTGGCTGATGGTTGAAGTAGGAATAGAGTGTGGGAGCTCTGGAATCAGATTATTGAGATGATCTATGAAGTAGTGAGACAGTGAAATGCAGCTGGATGCAGGGATTTCGCTGCTGAGCTCAAAACATAGGGAAAAGATTCTTAAATTAAACAGAGGGCTGGTCCACCCCACAGCTCGTCATTACATTTGGCTGTACTAAAGCCTCCCACCAAACTGGCCCCACATTGCTTGTGTGCTGAGTGATGCAAGGCAGGGAAAACAGGCTTTGGAAAAGCTGACTGCTACTCCAGATGCTCTGAGAGATAAGCCATGCTGTTTTGGAAAAGAGGAAGGAAATGATGCAGGGAGCACCACAAGAGCTCTGCGGGCCAGGAGAAGACCCTATGGATGCACTCCTTGAGCTCCCAGTTTTTAACATCTGCAGCCAAACTCCATGTTTCTGTGGGATAAGTAGGGAGCAAAGCCATATGGAGTGCAGAACATGATCTGGAGTTTGGGAAAGACAAATGGGATGGAAATGGACCTGTCAGACCAGTCATCCCTGGAGGTCTCAGCTCTACCCCTTGGACCTCCTACTGCACAGGTGGGCTTTCCCGGTAGCCACCGGCTGGGTCTGGCCCCTGCTTGTCCCAGGGAAACCATGAGGAAAGCGACTCTCGTGCAGGACCCCCAGCATAGCTGTTCATGTCATCCCCACTGCTGATTCAGGAACAGCTGCTCCCAAGTCATTTTAGGTTTGCTAACGCTGGGTTTTCTTTCCTGCACTTACAAATGACCTGCCTGCAGCTTCCACTGCTATTATTATAATGACCTGGGTAGAATCTGTCATCTCTCAGAGATTTTGGTGACTTGAACTTGGTAAATGGTGTCCCACTAGTGATTTCAGTTGGAAAAGGTGATATTTTGAAGTCTAACTACGTGATCTTAGCTGGAGATCAGCAGCTCTGTTACAAGCATTTACAGGCACGAAAAATTATTTTGAAAGATATGGAAGATCCTTTAAACTTCCAGCATTTTATCTTTGGGCAGAGGTAGATGAAATAACATGCACACCAGAGATCTTCACTGTTACCATGGAGTAATACGTACGGATTCATAAACAAGTACACAAGCTACCTGCTGGCCCGTCCAGGCAGTAGGCTTGGAAAGATATAGGTATACACAAATAACACATGTCTTAATTTGCATACTAATTAACCTGTAATATCTTATTTGCATATATATTAAACTGAAGGTGCTATATAAAATACTTGCTTTTAAGGAGCGCTAGCGCGTACTTGACAGACAGTCACGATAATCTTCATTTTAGGTTAAAAAAGGAATTAATAATGACTTTGCTTAATATTAAAGAGCAAGTTCAAAAACAGAAATAGAAAACATCTGCAGCCTCGAGTCAATAGGGTAAACTCCACTGAGGCCAAGGAATTTATTCAGCCTTCGCAGTTCAGCGAGGTGACTTAGAGCTTCCTCCTGCCGAGTCAGACAGGCTCATCGTGGCCCCATCTTCCCCTGGGCAGGTCGCTTGTGCCATCAGCCACAAAAGTATGCCATGAATGTGGGTAATTCACCCTCATTTTAATGTTGTCTTTCCTCCTGTAGACTGCAGCAGCCATCACAGGCAGAGCTGCAAACAGACAAGCGCAGAGGGAGGAGATGTTGTCTCAGCTAAGTCAAGGCAGGGAAGAGGCGATGGGAAAAGACGAGGTGGTTCTGCTCAGCTCATGGCCTGCGTGGGTGGGCAAGGTGGAAGCGCGAGGAGGCTACGGACCATTGCCCCAACCTGTCTGAGTGTTTACACTGAAATAACACGAACCAGGTACATTGCTTCATCCGAAATGTAACATTTTGTGGAGTTACGGCCAGTCCAAGGGCAGTTTCTTCAGGAAAGTTTTGGGGACCCAAAGCTTCCAGGGCACTTTGGACCACATGCGAAGCTGGACACGAACTCTCGGGTTTCCGACCCACATGCCTGGGGACGTTATGGGGAAGGGAATTCTCAACTAGAAGGTCTTAAAAAATGCCTAAACCCATAAAAAATTATTTAGTGGCACTGGTCTGCTAAATCTATGACCTCAGACTTAAACAAATTACGCTCACGTTACTGTGGTGTGCGGGCGGGCATCTGCTGCTTGTCCTGAGTAGCCCATATGGATGGGGAGAGGGCTCCACAGAGGGCACAGTGGCTGGATAGGGGTCCCGGCTGGGAGGACTGTCATTGCCTTGCCTTTTGAGAGGCCTTTCTATTCACAGACAGGAGTTTGCTGAACAGGAGCAATATGATTTTAAGACAATTATTATTTACTGTGCAAGCTGCCATTGCAAACTCTGATTAAAGGTGCTTTTTTTGCTAAGACACACCTCTTCTTTACTGCAAGCTCTGCCCTTAAATTCTGCTGATATTTTGAAAAGGACAGGAGCAGAGGGAGAGCAATGGGGGCAGGAAAGCCTCTCCAGGCAGGCCAGGTTTCACTGGACGCAAGCGCGGCGCGCTCTTCTCCTTGAGGCGAAGGTGATGACTCTGGTGGCCAAGGGGACTGATACGGCTGTAGGTTTTGGGAAGAAGCCTGTAGCGTTTGCATTTCACAGAGGGCAAAGCTCACGTACTGAGTGATATGTTCCCAGGTGGTGTTATAGACCCATTTAATCCAAAAAATATTTAACAAATCTATACTGACATCAGCTCCTGGTAGGCTCATGTTATGGTGCTGTGGAGATAAAATCAATCCCGTGTGATTCCTTGTCCTTCTTGGTGGGGTGACCGAAGGGATTCAGGTTACGAGACCTGGCAGCTGGGGTTCACTTTTGGGGACCTTGGCCTGCATCATACAGCAAGAAGAGGGGAGAGGAGAGACGAACATCTGCCTGCTTAAAGCTCTTGCTCTGGGAGATCTTGTCCTGGGGGAAAACCTTACAAATCCTGCAGCTTGCAGAGCCAAGCCAGCATCCTGCATGCGAGTGGGCTTGCACAGAGGCAGCTGCCTTCCTCGGTCCTGCCCGGCCGCAGCTGCGCTGGCGGTTCAGCCAGGGCCAGGGGGAATCCTCCGCACAGAGGGCTGATTCCTTCTCCTCTCCACAGCTGGTCCCTCCGACTGCCATCTGGAAATACCTTTCCTCCCGCTTCAGTGCCAAGGAACAGCTTCCTTACACCTTGCTTCTGCACTACCCTCCATAGCCCTCCCTCTTGCCAAATTCCTCCGTGCAGTCCCCAGTGAACGGCTCAACTCCCTCTTCACTTATTTGTTTTTACTGCCTGTCTACAAGCTTTCCAAAGAGCGCTTCATCCTTAGAAAAATATCCTTCCCTTTAGCACTTTGGATGCTGTTAGCCCAGCAAAAGCCTTTAAGGGATACGGATTCCGGACCGCCATGATTTTAAAGAGGGCCTAGAGAGATCATAGTGCTAATTTTAAACAGATGGGCCTTGACACTAAAAGATACCTTGATTAAATTAAATCTGTGCTCAGCAAAGCTCTGACATAACTAAGTGACCCTATTTATAGGAGATGCCATTGTACTGATAATCTAACACACGTATTCTGCTCAGGTTCAGTTTGGTATCGCCTGAAGGAAATAAACAGCACTGTGAAAACATAAAATCTTTTTTTTTTCTTTTTTTGAAGTGAGTTAAGCAGCAGGTAAGGGTTTCTCTGCAAGGAAGGAATTACACCCACGTAGCAAATGCCATGGGAACAGCGGTGCTGCGAGCACCCGTTCCCGGCTGCCTCCACAGGGAGCTCCCCAGGGAGGCCCGGCCGTGCCGGCTCTGTGCCTCGGAAAGCGCTGTAGCACTGGAGAAAGCTGAGAGCAAAAATGCAAAATATGCATTTAAACTTTAAAAATTAATGTTGACATTTATTTAAAAATGTGAGTTGGCAGCTCTCCAACGGTTCACTGAGTACATTAACTTAGTCAAACGCCCATTACTTCCTCCCCTTCCTACTAACAAGACTGTTTTGAAAAGGCGAGCTTTGCAAGCTCTGCAGCAAAGCGTATACCCCTTCCTTTTTTTTTTTTCTCATCTAAGCTGATGAATGCAGAGACTATTTATAGAGAGTGGATCAGAGACAGGCTTGAAGAAAATCTAGATCAGGGCGTTCTAAAATTTAGAAGCGAGAAAGGATTGTCTCAGGGCCAAGATTTAGAAAACAGAACTGTGGGCTCAGTCCTGACTCTCCTCTGCCTCTGTGCACCTCAGCAAGCCACCCAGCATCCCCATACTGCTTCCCACCAGCCCTCCCTGCAAGGCTAAGGAGCCTCGGTACGCTTCTCCATTCAGTGGGCTCTGATCTCCACTAGCATCTGTGAGAGTCACAGTAATACAAATAATTTGCCAGGAAAGTTCATACCTAATGTTGTCCCTAGATGCTATCCCAACATGGCACTGACCCTTGGGTCTCCAGCCAGGGCTGTCCCTCCCCTACGCGAGCCCCAGCTCCCAAGCTGTTCATGTCAACAAACACCAAGTCCCATGCTTTTGCGGTACCATCTGTGATATTTGGGGTGCAGTAGTTCTTTGAATACAACTGTGCAATAATGAGCACATTTTGCAGCTGTCTTTTGGACATGGGAGATGTAACTACAGAGCTGCTTGGGGAATTTCTAGTGCATCCGCTGTTATAATATCACAGCATTCAGACATACGAGCTGACAAATTTTGTGGCTGTAAACAGCAGAGGCTTGCTGAGAATCTGGACAGTAGTGTATAAAATGGGAATATTTTCCTAATACGAAGACAAGTGAAATCCGCATGGTCTTTCCAGGCAGTCTCTCAGCTTGCTGGAAAGCCTGCAGCTGCTATATGGGAATAGTGTAATTCCAATATTGCCAGCTCCCATAAGGACTTAGCACTGAACAGTGCATTAGATACTGGTTTCAGAAGCTAGTTTGTAAGCCTATGGAAACAGGTTTTAGGCTACACTGCTGCTGTAATGAAATGAGAAAGGAATACCCTTAAATAAATCTTTTATGATTACAGGTATGTCGTCTACAGACCTCTGATTTCCAGACCTGCTCTGAGCAAAGAAACCAATTAATCTCCAGAAAGAGAAGACAAAATCACCTCCAACTGTGCATTTCCCAGTAGATAACAGGCCAGGTTCTGTGCTCCTTTATTACCGAGGAAAGGCAGAATAACTGGAGCCCTTGGCTTCAGTCCCACAAAGTTACTTCAGTGTCACGCCAAATCAACAGAGATCAGATTTTGACTCAATTACAGCTTTTAATTATTTTCCCCCTCAACATATGTTTTGTAAAGTTTTCTTCAGAAAAAAAGGAGGTGGTTTCATTTTTGAGGGAATTGTGCTGAAGTGCGTAAGGAGCCGAATCCTATTGTGCCAGTGATAAACCAGCGGGGAACCGCTGGGGTTCCGGAGAGAGGAAGGGACCGGGAGAGGTGAGGCTGTATACGCCATGCATCCAGCCCGCCTAAGGGCTACGTACGGCCAACGAATGCAAAATCCCTCGGCGATGTGTCCTTCTACACATTGCTACTGCTCCCATAGGCTACATCCATATCACTAAATTAATTAAACCCAACCAGGGACAGGGCAGCACCTCCTGTGTGATGCTCAGCACAAGTGGGCAATCTGCGTTGCAGCGGGGTGTCACGTCCCTGCGCCAGCCACAGCAGCAACCTCAGGGCTGATTTGAGATGAGACTCCTGCTTTACTGACCCTGTGCACTTCTCCTGCACAAAGAACCTTTACATTGCTCTGGAGAGAACGGGATGGATTTTACCCAGATGGCAGGAAAATAACATTGCAGATAACTGCCACTAAAAGCCCTGTTAGACTCTTCTGCTGTGCAATCTCTGCCATATATTTTAGCAAAATACTCACCCTCCACTCCAAAATCTCATTAAAAAACAAAATTAAAATGGAAACATTCACCCTTCCTATCTCATAAGCTTATTGCATGTGCTACATGTGGGTGGTGAGCATGTTAGGTACAATTTAGAGCATAATTTCCTGAGAATTGAAATGTCACCAAGAAAAGGATTGTAAATAATGAAACTTTGAAAGGAATCTGTGATCTTCGTAACAGATAATCATATTTTAATTCTGACTTATGGCTCATCCAATTGCCTACAGTTAGGGAAAAACAATTCTTTTTCTTATTATATGGAAATCAGATGAATCAGATGAAAAGCCATCAACATCACAGCTTGGAAAACATATACCAATGTTCAGTGATGTGAGCAAAGCCCATGAATCTGCTTCAGTTTGTGGCCCTTTTTATTGATTTTCCTCAAATATTTATGAGATCTATGTTTATAAAAATGTTGGTTGAAACATTTTCTAGATACCATAGAGCACAGAATTGTTGAGACTGGAAAAGTAAGTTCATGGAACAACTTCTACTGAATCAGGCTAGTAGGAGAAGCTGGAAATCTCTTTTCCTCTCTGTAGGTTTTTCAGAGAGCCAGCCAAGTACCAAAATTAATATAATATCACATGGTTGCTCAATCACGGAGTTGGAAGAATGACTATTAGTGGTAAATCGTCAGAGCGAATAGTTTATCCCTAGCCCCAACAGGTAGGAATATGCTGGCATAATGCTTCGGATCTGATTTGAATATCAGAAAAAATACAGAGACATCAAACACTGCTTTAGTATAATCAGTAAGAGTAAAAATGGACAAAATGCATCAAATAAATTATTGCAAATGCCTTGCCTAATGACTGATACCACAAAGACATGCTGCAGTGTCCAACAAAAACAAGGCCAGAGGATTTCAACGCCTAGGCGTTTTCTGATTTTGGTTTAAGCCCATCTCTCTTTCCCATTGCTTTCAAAAGCCTTGAAGCTTTATACTAAGCAACTGCCAATAACTAGGGCTTCTTGCAGCTGGAGGACCAGATCAGTGAGAATTTCTGATGTGAGCACGCTTTCAGCCCATCACCAACAAGCCAACAAGGTAAGACAAGCCAAAAGGGTAAGATTTTGTGTAAAGTCCATCACCACTGCAAAGCAAAGCCCTACCCCAGATTGTCCATCAGCACACGGACAGAGAGGGGAAGAGGACCTCAGGATGCATTTGCCCCCCCTCCTAACTTCTTGCCTTTTGCTACAGCTTTTTGAAGTTCCCAGTTCCCCTTGCCAACGGCTGCTGAATTATACACATGCTAATGCGCGTACACATACACACACATCATGCAAAGGAGAAAAAAAAAAAATAGCTGCAGAACAACTTCCAAATAACTCGTGTCATTCATTATGTTCTCCAGGACTCTTAACTCCGGTCCTCTACCATCCTGCATTTTGCTAAACAAAATCAAGATCAGTGCTTTATAATTCTCTTCCTAAAAGGGACTGTACAACACCATGGCAAGAGCCTTAAGTTATTCATCCAGGAACGCTCCACACACATAGATGGTACTATAGGAACGCAGAGCAAGTCCTCATCGCTCCTAAAGGCTGCATCCCAGTTTCCACTGGTCTCGTGCCAGGGTCCCTCGTTCGCCCCAGAGCGGCTGTGCAAGCCCTGCCGGGTGAGCGTGTGCGTCCCCGGGCAGTTGGCGCTGGGGAATGCCCGAGGCACACCACAGCCCTGCAAATAACCGTTTCTCCTGTTCAGTGGCTAACCCAAAAGTTAGGGGGAAAAAAAAAAAGAAAATAAATCACATTGTATTGATGCAAAGCAGCATTTTTCCATGTTTTCTTGGCAAGAAATAATTAAGCTAACAAGCCAAAAAGAAAGAAGTATCTGTTTAAGATCCGACTAAACAGTCCGTTTGTGTGTTTGTTAACCCTTCTCCTGATCAAAGCTGGGCTACTCTGTACATGAGAATATAATTTTGAAAATTAAAAAAAGGGGTCCATTTTTTCCCCCTTCTCTTCCCTTCTTCTCCACCAGCCAAATTCCCAAACAGTTCACTGCCAGCCGCCCTTTGCATCTCCGTGACCTCCCTTCCCGCCCACCTCTTCTTTTTTCCAAGCTTTCCTTTCGGCTGAGAACCCGTCCCTTTGCAGGGAGATGTTTTGCCATAAAGACATGATTGTTTGAGATTTCAGTATTGGCCTAGTTTAACATTTGATGTCATGCCTTCAGTTACTGACACTGAATCACCTTTGTATTTAACAGGACAAAAACAGAGAAATGAATAAAAAATCCGATCTATGCTGCTATGAGATCCAATCAGAACCCATCAGCCTTACCAGTTTCATTCTATAAGCTCCAGAAAAAATAACCTTTCCACAAATTTAGACCCCTGATGGCAACCAGACTCCCCCAGGCAAACACAAGGAGCCAGAGCAAAGCGCTGCTTTGGGGCTGTCCTGGGATGCTTTGTGCCAGCACATGAGACAGTTTTACTGTCCAAAAAGGCAAGTATTTGTGTGAAAATGGAACGTTTCCAAACAAGAGACAAGGTGAATTTCTTAGACACTGCAAAACTGACTGGTAAATTTTTTAAATAACTACATATGTTTTATTATCTTGGACTTTTTAATGCCTCACATCTCTAATTGTAGTAGTAATTATTAGCTCAGTTAATGAAAGCTTTGGAAACAAGATTGTGTGGGAGTATTTCAAGTCATGAGTTAAGTCTTTTAACTCAGTAATTACCAATGATTAATTCATTTTTCCATTTAAGCACTGAAAAGCTGGAATATTTTTTCCTTGAACTGTATTTGTACTTGGCGGTTCTGAGTTAATTACTACTCTGTGAGCACCTTTAAATCAAATTCAGAGGTTTCCAGGTGTACGTATCATGAGGTCCTGGTAAATTCTTCAACATCTGCTTGGAAAAGGATTACTGGACTTGACTGATGATGCTGTTCTTCTGAAGGTCTATCCGTTACGTACCTACAGCCATTAAAGGCACTACAAGTGCAATGGCAGTAAAAAGCTTAGGCTTGTGGAAGTTCTCACATAAATAAGGATTATATCATGAATGTCTGGTTTGGAAATCATCCACCTTAATTTTGCTGGATGGAGACAAGGTCTTGGTCAAAGCCCTGGAAAAATACAAACATGTGAATAAATCACCGGTTCACCGGCTACGGCTGGTGGAAGAAGCTGCACTTCCACAAGGAACTGTAACAACTGCAGCTCACCGGTGAGCTAACCTAGCCTGGGGTTGGGGCTGATTTGGCCCATTTCTATAATTTTAGCTCCAGATGTGATTCTCTTACCTGAGCAGCAGGGACTGAAACAGTGCACAAAGAGAGGGACACACGGGACACAGGGAGGACCAAGGAGGTGCAAAGGATGCATTGCACCCTCGGAGCTCCGGCTCCCCGCGCATCCTCAGTGCCACAGAAACAGGGGCTTGGGGCAGCCCAGCAGACAGACAAGCACTTCAGCTGCTCTCCTAAATCATGCCTTTCCCAGCATCCTCCCCAGTTCCCTGCCAGGACCATATGGAAGCATCTTCTCTCTCAAAGAGAGAAGGACTGAGGACAGGAAAGAGACCAAAAGGGCATTTTTTTCAGCAGCAAGGAGTAATTTTTTCAAAGCAAGAGAGAGCATCTCTATCAGAGTGCTAATCCTCCTGCTGTGTGACAGCGTGGCTCTTTATCTGTCCCTAGCGGCAGATTTCCTCTTCCTTAAGGATGCTCCCAAGCACTAACATGTCCCCAGGCTGCTTCCTGGCCCAGTTAAACTTTGCTTTCCTGGTTCAGGGCTTGGGAACCTGCTAACCCGGCATCCTCCTCTCCCCGAGGGGGAAAGCAGCGCTTGCCAGTGCAGCACTCTGCCACGACGTGCAGCTGAGGAGGAGTACCACCACGGGGGGAAGAAGCAGCCGTGTCAGTAAAGGGACTGACGTATGTTCTGGGCCTCGAACAACACATTTTACAATTTCTGTAGCACACTGAAGCCCACTCCTGCATCCTGATCCTTGCTTCCAGCACAGTTTCTGTATTTTCTCCACTGAGCCTCAAATATAAAAGACATAAAAAGTCCTAAGCACAGAACTGGGACCCAACACTGCCCTTTTCAAGAAAACAAGACCTCTAGCTTTCCCTGCTCACACTGAACAACCCCGAACCGCCGTGCAACGCAGCCTCGTGTGCTCTGGCTTGCTGCAGATCTTGCTGTCTGCCCGGTCCAGCAAGGCAGCTCTAACAGGCGAGGCAGACAGCACTGCAGCTGCAGCCTTGGGGTTGGGCCACTCTTTTTGGGAGAAAGGTTTGAGCCTCCTCAGTGTGGGGTAACCCTACCACTGCCTCCTGCTCCCCCTTCCTTCAGGATGCTCCAGCACACTAATGCATCCCCAAATGCTTCCTGGCCCCAGTTAACTTTTTTAAGCCCCATTACCAAGCAATGATAGCGAGCGACCTCGGTCTGATCATCACAGCTTGCTCCATTTCCTTTATTTTTTCTGTTGTTTTGTTTTGAAAGAAAATCTCAGATGCTCACAACCAAGGTGAGAAAGCCAGGATCCTGATCCTAACTGGAGAGAGGCACAGCAAGACAATATTTAAGGCACAGTCCTGTACTAGGTATCCCCTGTGGCTCACTCCAAGCTGGGGATGTTGCCTAGATCTCCACTCCACACTGTGCAGGGGAGAAGCCAGCCAGCCCTGGCTCCTTGATGCCACCCTGGGTCTTACCTAGATGTGGTCTATTACTCCTTATTGGTAATCCAAGATTTATTAAAAATTAACACTGTTAACCAGAGACACTAATCTCATCCAGACTTTTAAAGTTCTTGGGTGCAAATTATCCTGGACTGCTAAATCAAAAAAATGTAACTCTACTAAATCCTGTTGAGCATTTTCTTCAGTGGCTATTAAACTGAAAATTATTTCTTTTTCCTCATCTAGTACGAGTACAGCTCCCTGCTTCTGTTCAAAAACAGCACAGAAAATTTTAATCAAACTTGTTTGGTTTTTCTCTGCATCATTACACTAAATTAAATCAATAACTTTCAGGTGGGAGGGAGAAATCCATGATTTTCTTGTTAGGTCTTTGTGCAATCATCTTTCTTCATTAGAGACACCTGAGACCCACGTCAGAATATATGTTAATATATAGGCCAACTTTTAAACTGCTTTCTTTATTATTCATGTTTTTTGAGTGCTGTTGCTAACTGTCACGTCAGAGGGCTGGCAGGTTATAAGTGGAATCATTAAAAATAGCTCATTTTGGTAATAACACAGCACTGTTCATATTTTATTCAGTATTTAACAGTCCACAGGAGACACTCATGCTTTCTTATTTGCTAGAGTGTCTCTTCTAAATGTCATTGTCAACCATTCACCTCCAGTTCATCCTCCCGAGCAAAATGGGTTTTATAAAGCCTACCAAAACCAAAGAAGCTAAACAGATGGTACACTGCATCCCTGCAATTTCCTCAGGCTTGAGTTTCATCCCTTTAAAATAATAACTCCCCTTGAAGTAAGCATGTTCCTTTATATTAAAACATGAAATATAATAATTACAGAGACTACGGAACAATTCACTTAGTCATTGAATGAGCAAGATAAATAAATGCAGGAGCAGGTAACTAGACTGGAGAGAGGTTTGCACGTTTTCTGCTAGCATGTATAGTGTCGGTTTGTTAAAAGAGCATGAAGGGTCTCAGCCTTGCAGGGTGGCCTTCGAAGTACCAGCTCTGAGACACAAGCTCACAGCTCCAGCTGCGGAGCTTTTGCAGCTTACTGTCCCCAGCTGCCTCTTCCTCATCGTGCAGAAAAGTGATGAGCCATTCCCCCTACCTCATAGTCCAGCATTTAGCCTAAACTGATGCCAAAGATGACTCTGTGGCTAATGCCAGACCATGAGCCACAGCCTACCATACCACGTACAGCTATATGCTCCCTTTCCTTTGACCTAGCTGTAAGGGCTGTTAACAAACACCAGGCAACTGGTGTTTTAAACCATCGCAGCCCTGGCTTGCGTGACTGCTCTGCACACAGACAGAGCTCTACAGCTGCTCTCGAGATGTTTTGCAGACCATGCCAGCAGCAGCTGGGTGCACGATACCCCCACGTGCTCCTCGCTGGGCAGGACGGTGCCTGCAGACAGCCATGCAAATGGTGCCTGGGAATCCTCCTACACACCTAAACACACAGCCCTGCTGCAGCATTGACTCAAGGTGGTCTGAGCTATATACTGAGAAATAAACTCAAATTTAAGTCCCTGTGTTTAGACTCTGAAGCGAATCAACTCCCCATGGCAATTCCTTATCACACAGAAGTGAAGGGAGCAAATATTTCAGCACAAGATTCGTAGAAAGTAGCAATGACCCAAATGTCTCAGTGACATGTCACCGCTGGCACACGTGCCATCACACCCATTTGCACCACAGCCTGCCAACAGCGGTCATGGCTGTTGCAGGGCGACATAGAGACTTGTAGCACACAGTTTCTGTTGTCTGCTAGCATGGCCCTTGTGCTTCACTCCCACCAGGCTTCAAAATCTTACCCTGTGCTTCACAGCAGCAAGGCATCATTAGCCACATAGGAAATAGAACAAAGAAAAGTGAGGAAAAAAGTGAGAAGAAGCATGGGTGCCTTTGGGTCTGGGCTTTTGCTCTGAGGGAAAACTAAACTGCAGTCCATCTCCTCTGGCCAGAGTTAAAAGAAATAAAAGAATTGGGGTCCTGCAGTCAGGGTGTGGGCAGCCTCACGCAAACAAAACTGCAGCAGCTTCATCCTCAGCAGGACCAGCCCTGCTCTGCCTTCCCTCCTCATCACCAGGCGGCCTCTGCCATCCCGCTTTCCAGCTATGTTTGGAAGAAAGACGGAAGACACCGTCTTTCTACACTCTACAGAGTGCCCCTCTGCTGTGACCTTGTCACCCCAGCACTGTAGGACATAGCCCCCTTACAGAGCAGAGGCATTTACTCCCACTGGAAAAAACCAGCTCCAAGCATGGGTGCCTGAACAGAAACCAATAAAGCTGTATTTGGTCATCTCAACAGATGCTGTAGTTTAAACGCTGACTTATAAGAGTTCAGCACCTCTGAAAATTCAGACCATTTCGGGGATCTTCACTGCATGTCAAGCTCCCCAGCTAGTGCCAAGGAAGTGGCACATCTGTATGGCACAGCCACTGCTGCCCCGGCCGAGACTGGCGCTTGGGCAGGCGCATGCAGCTGGATGGAGAACTGTTGGTCTTCCCAACAGTACCACCAAAGGACTCAAAAGGTTCACTGCCCCTGTCCACTGCCTCTCCAGGAGCCGCTCTCCAGGCAGATTTAACTCAATCAACATGCCACTCCTGTTCTTTGAGAAGTCCCAACCATGAAGAGCTGCCTGAGGGTATTTTGCAAGTCGGCTACCCTGGAGCCTGGATTACAGAGGGGAATTAAAAATGTTGGTCCACGCAACCATAGCTTCTAGTTTGGGATGACCAGTTTTCTATTTTCATCTCCCTGCCCACCTGATTTATTTGGATTATAAACTCCAACCCTTACTACAGTTTATACAGTTCTTGGCGCAAGGAGATGCTAATCTCTGCGTGGGTAACTGTAATATAAATGAGAGTAAATCAACATCACAAGAATATATTAGTTAAACTGTTTCATTCAAGGAGATTAAGAGAAGAAGATTATACTGGTATTAAACTTTTTAAAGTTCAATAAATGCAATCTACTTGCTTGTTCCTTTTTCCAGGGATATTATTTTGTGGCAGGTTTATAAAGTGTCCTTGTAATGAGCCTCAAAGCTCTTCTGAAGGATCCCCTTTCTCTGATACAGCCACCTCTGGGGCTGGCCCACGACAGCTGTTCAACATCACACTGGGACACTAGTAATAATAGTACTTGCAGCACTTACATAGCATTTTATACTTTCAAAGCTCTTAAATTAATTAGTTACAGGACTACAGTACAGATTCAGGCAGGATGTGAAAAAGAAAATTGTATCCAGTGGAAACTACAGGGGGAATTTGGGGAAACGTAATGTAATTACCCAATTTGGAATCTGGCCAGAGCACCGCTGCTAGAAACGCCATGGGATCTCTAATGACCACACGCGGTCAGGACCTCGGCTTCACATCTGCTCCGAAAGATGAGGAAAGCCCTAACAAAATGTGCTCAGTCATCAGGTACAGGAAAGGGATGATTATACGATTTCCCCACTAGACGCCTCGCAGCTACGGGCGCTGGGCTGGGCTCAGCGGCGCCACGGGAGCTTGTGTCAACTCAGACCTTGGGAACTTCAAAATTCTTTTCAATTAAACAGTTCCAACTTTTGGTGATATTTACAAACGATCTACCTCCTAAGCCCATTAACTGGTCTTAATTGGGTTAAAATCCCCAAGCAATTAGTCATCTCAGCCATTCCCCTCTGAACCCCCCCAGCGCACATGCGTGTACCCTCATTTTAGCTAAAACAAGCACATCAGGTGGTTGCGTTGCTGAGCTACAGCATTGCTCGGTGCCAATTTGGAAATGTTAATGCCGTGTAGACATGCAAATGTCACAAGGGGCCAATTTTAGGATGCACAAAAGAGGGACCACTAATTGGAAGGAAGGGGGAGAAAGTGATTACAATTCCCACTCACCTCAGTGGTGCCGCAGAAGAGAAAGCAAATTCTGACAAAAAACAGTCAGTCTTGCCGACAGCATTTGATGTATGGCACATATGGGGCTGGTGGGAAAAGGGACATTTCAGCTCCACAAAATGTGTAGGGTGGTAAGCCCCATGTGCTGGTTTGGGGCAGAACACCCACAGACTGATGCGTTTTCACACAGCTGGATTTCTGCAATGTTTAATTTCTCAGCAACACCCGAACGTGGATGCTGAGGGATCTTTGGCTGATTTTGAAACACAACATGTGAGGAAGGGCTCCTGGCAGCTGCCTGCCTGAGCAGCCTGGGAACTCAGCTTAGGCCAGAGAGCCCTGGAGCAGCTCAGGGATGGTCTGGGGAAAAAGGGGGGAGCCGGGCAGCCTGCCTGGCAGCCTGCCTGGCAAGACCGAGGACCAAGGAGCCTCTTGGGCCCGTCAAGGAACTTGGACTCTCAGGCCTCATCATCAGCTTTCACACTGACTACCGAGCGCTGAAGGTGCAGGGAGTAAGGAGATACTTTGTTACAAACATAAAAAAAAAGAAAATTGGCGAAATTGTTTTCTTTTTCTCAAAATATGTTACATTTTGTAAACAGAGTTTTCCAACGTGTTGGCAGAGAGTTTCTCACTAGCTCTTCTGACAAGTTGCTGCATCCCTCGGCTCACCGAGCATTACTCAACGCCCCATGGCCGCAGCGCAGCATGAGTCACGGCACGCCTCGCCACTCGGCCGCGCGCAGGGCTCCAGCCGCCGGCAGGCAGCTCCCCGCGCGGGAGCCTGTGCGTGCACAACCCGCTCCTGAAGGCCAGGTTTGCCCTTGGAGCTCGGTGGAGCCACTCCGATGTTGATAACTGCGTTGTGCCGCAGCCCTGCCCCTGGGCTCACCCCCCTCAGTACGGTACCCAACACATCTGCTCCTTCCTTTTCCTTGTCACTGAAGCACCTGAGAGCCTTCCAGGAGAGCCTCAAGGGACCTGAGCAAAGAGGACGTATTTTCTCCTGCCCTACCTCTTCCTTAGGGGAAATTTATAAAGCTCACTGTTCCCATACATGGACACCTCTTCCAGTGCACCACCAATGGCTTTTAATTACATTCCCAATCTTTGCATCCCGCTTTAACATGCGAGATGCACAGGAGCTTTATTTTTTGCAATGAACATTGGTAGATAAGCAATAGAAAGCACATAAAGGACAGCTCTTGATAATGTCACACTCTCATCTGACAGACTGTGGGGACTGACTCCTCTCATTTACACCTCTGTCACATAAGCATCATTCCACCAACTTTCATGGATTTAGTCTTGATTCATGCTAGCATAAGTAAAACCAAGCTCAGACTTTGTCTCAATTTTCAACTCTGGAGGATTCTCATCTCTTGCAGTCCTTACCAATCCATAGCTGAGCACGTCTGGGGTTTATTTACCCAGTATATTAATTCTGGTTGTGTTTGCAAAACACTGTCACTGGTGGGGAATCCTCTCCATGCCTGAACCACTGCATTTGCCACGTAAATGAGTCCCAAGCGCAGATTGCCCTGCATACACGTTTTCACTCGGCACCACCAACACAGTCCCTTTTTAAAAAACGATCCTCTGCTTACTAGTCTGTTCAGCCAGCTATAATTAGGTTGTTCACTCAGTACCCGGCTTTGACACACCTTTGGCAATCATCACATTGGCATTTCTCTGCTGTGGTTTTCCATGCCTCGCTTAAGCAATAGGGGTGTGACGGGGACCCTGTCACCCCCAGCACTAGTGTACCCACAATAGTCTCCTCCACCCAAAACGACCACACCACAGTAATCAGTGTTTGAACGTGGGACCTCCAAGGCATCTTCTGTGAAATTAGGATGTGGCAGCTGGTTTTGCATACTTTAGAGAGCCCTTTTGTTGGATTAAAACTCATTACTCCTCGGACTATAACTTGGAAGTGACCAAGCAGCAGAGAGCTGGAGGAGGAAAGAGACCTCTTCTCACTAGAGACTGTGGCTTCTTAGGTGAAAATAGCACGTCTGAACCTAAACAACTCTGGGTGACACAACGGGACACATTGAGGACGTGGGATCCAATCTCAGCGTGATGGCTGCATTCAGCTCTGCCATACCTACGCTGTAATGAGCTGCCAGGTCAGGGGGGCATCAGCAGCACTGCTAGTTTGCTTTTACTGAAAAGGGCTTGGTGCTCTGGTTTAGGTAATGAGCTCCCTTGTACGCACAGAAACAAGCACAAAAAACTGTCTTCAGCAGCACAGGCTACTGCAAACACATCACATCTGATGTCCTGTCACTTCACCAGCTTTTCACAAAATTTGGAGTCATATTCAAGATCTCAGCTCTCGTCTCTGAAATGTTCAATAGTCCAACCCTCGGACACCCACACGGACATTTAAAGCTCCCAGGTACAAGGTGTTTCCCACATTGCTGGTGCTTTGGCACAATGGAGCTCTCCCCGAGTGGTGGGTTTGTCTCTGCAACACCAAATTTTCTGTTTGAGGCAACTAAAGGTGGTGGGACAGACAGCTGGAAGAAACAAGCAGTGTGACACTTTCCAGCACAAGGCTCCTCTTCCTGAATTAGCTATGCTAACGTAAACAAGAATACACATACATTCCTAAAACTTTTCCAAAACCAAGGCATTACTGAGCACTTTCTCTCCCAAAAGCGGTTTCAGAAGGACCGAGGCGCAGGCACACTGCAGGAGCTGCGCAGTCACTGCCGAGAGAAGCAGGGCATGGCAGCCTGCAGGGAAAATCATTTCACAGCAAAAACTGAAGGGGACAATAATCTGAGGAAATTCAGTTGTTTCACTCATTCCTGTGGCTTTGTCTGGGCTCCTTTTAATGAGACCCAACAGTTCACCACTGCTCTACCTCTCTCCTTACAGAGAAAGCTTTGTAAGGCCATGTGTCTCTCCTGATCCTCTGATTTCCCTCTTGCAGAAGCCAGAGTCTCACTCCAGCAGGAGGCTGGCAGGGAAAGAACGGTGTACCGAGTCTTCTTCAAGGGGGATGAGAACATAAGAAAACGAGTTGTAGTGTACAATGAAGGAAAATGCAAGCCAACTACAAAAGCTAATAAGGTCCATGACATGTCTCTGGGATGGTCAGATGCAAATGTGAGGGACAGAGGCTTCATGGTGCCTGTTAATGGGGTGCACACAGAGGCACAGACAGTCCATCTGTACAGACAGCCTTTGCCCCCAGGGATGCTGCCCTAAACTCTCTGCAGCCATGCTGGTGATGCAGGGCATGAACCGGTGGCTTTTGACTCTGTCAGACAGCACCAAAACTGAGATGCAGATTCTGTGGTTGTTTTCTTTTTCTGCAGTTTTTGTAGAAGGATTCACTGGTTTGATCTAAGGTACTCCCAAGAGCGCAGATACATTTCGTATGTTTTCTTGTAAGTAGATACTTCAAGGACAGCCTTTATGTTATGCCCAGTCAGGCAGTGACTGCAAAAGAAATTAGGGCACGATGCTGGTATACTGACTTTAGCAGATATCACAGCTACTTCAGTGGGAGTTGTGCTACGGGCAGAGCCTGCCCTTGAGTGAGCAGGGCACAGAGAGAGAAAGGGTTGTGCGTGCATAGCCTGCCCTTGGATGGGCTGGGGCACCATGAGTCCATCCCCAGTCCTGCTTTACCCCCTTTCTGGCTGCATGTAGCAGTAAATAATCACAATCTTAAAATGGTGCAGCTTATTCCCACGGCCTTCCACGTTTCCTAGAGAAATAAGCCAGTTTCTGCACTCATCCCAGGTCAGGGTAAGCCAAGGGAAGACCAGAGGAGGTCTGGCTTCCCGAATCAGCAAACAATAATAGCACCTGGCTTTGTTTCAGCACTGTTTTGCTATGTACCCAAATGTCTCTCATAACACTGAAGCTTGGGGAGAAATCAGGTTGTCATCTCCCTGAGCTGTCAGCTCCCCAGGAGGCATCACCACCACCAGCAGTACCAGCGAGCAGTGCAACCCCTCTCTCCGGCGCACAACCTGCTCCACACTTCCACGTGATCTTCTGTTACATCAACCCGTTTTACTTTGCTAGATAAGTTATCTTTTAGTGAAAGAAAGGGAATTAGGTTTCATCAAGGAGCTTTTCAATAAGTTGTCACCATCTCAATGATTTAGGGTAGGCAGAACACCTCATATTCCCCATTGCCCTCGTGCCACCGCAAGCTGCCAGTCAGTGTGAAAGCACAGCCTACTCTAGCATCTGGAAAGGTCAGAGTTGAAGTGTTTTCACAGAAAGATAATCAAGCCATAAGACAAATGCCTCATCAGGAGGAAATGTCAGCTCCTGAATAAGGACAGTTATTGTATAAGACATTTCTTTACCTAAAGGAAGCAGGTTAATATACCTCCAAATTACTATTTATCACACCATATGATGTTCAATTTCCAGTGTAATTTCCACCGTGCTTTCTATAGCATGTGTGGAAATCAATTGAGAGATCAGTGAATCCTTACTTGGAATTTTTACAGCAGCAAGTCAAAAACTAATTAAGAAAAGCCACAATAAAGCAAAAGACTATGTAACAAGGCAAAATAATATTTTGAGATGGGCATTTAAAAAAATGTCAGTCCTATGCAAACTGTTGTCAGTTCAAATTTAACATATCACCTTAACATATCATCTTTTGCAGCTTGAATGGGAGAGACTTGAGAGGGAATATGCTTTGGGTTCCAGCAGGGAAGGCAGAAGGTGACAGCGGAGAGGGGCTTAGAGCAAAGAGCTTGCAAGAAGCACAAAAGACGTTTTAAAAATATATCCTGAAGACATCATCAGCAGACGCTAGGTATAAAAGCATGAGAGAGTTCACATAGGAGCCCTGGGAGAAGAGTCAGAGAGGCAGCTCGTTGTGAAGGAGGCTGACAACTCTGTAAGAATTGGAGAGGGCTGGAAAAAACCCACAAAAGTACGGTGAGAAAAGAGGGCGATGCCGCCCAGAAGAGCTGAAAAGTTAAAGCCAAGTGCATTTAAGAGCATCACACATTAGGACAGTGATGGAGTGACAGTGAATTTGAGACTCTCAGAATGAGGAGTAATTTCCTTTCAGGAAATATGTGACCTTTAAAAAAAAAAAATCCATTGATGAACACTTTCCAATGGGCTCTAAAAAATAAGCAACTCTTTTCAAGCTTTTAAATGACTTGCAAAGACAGCCTAGATTATTTTTACTGCAATGTTCTTCTCCTTCCTTTTCTGGGCTGAAAATCCTCCTTCTCAGGTCCTGCTACATGATGCGATGGCAGCCTGCTCACAGGGTCTGCTGAGACCGGTCACCTCCGAAAGCCCTCCCAGCGCAGCCTCTGCCCTGGGGTACATGGGAATAAACTTCCACCAGCTCGACCACTTCTCCAGTAATTAAAGAGAAAACAAATGATGCTTTAGAGGTGTCACTCAGAGCCCTGCAGAACGAACGCTGTAATATTGCTGAGCTCTCTCCTGATTTCACTCTAATTTTCACAGCCCAACCCTGTAGTTTTACATTTCCAAAAGCTATTCTGTGACCAGCTCCCAGGCATCTCACTCCTGATCAGGAGATTCAAACTGGCTATGTTTCCTCCTCAGCAACTCTCAAGTCATTCCAGGAATATACATTGTCTTTGCTGACAAGATCTACTTTGGGCCACATTGTTTCTCACCCACCACCTTGCTCTAATAACAGTTACATTTTACAATTTTCAAAAGCTGTCAACAACATCGATCTTCTAGACTGAATGTACTTGTCTATTATGTGTGTTGAATTACTTGTGCCACAATTAAGTCTTTATTTAGCTGAAGGCAGCTTACCTCCATGGCAGTGTGTCATTTGCTCCCTAGCACAGTAGTAATCTAATCAAATAATGATGTAGGTTTAAAAAATATATATGTACGTTTAAAAAAAAAAAAAAAAAAAAGACTCCAGCAGTGTCTTGTGAGATGGACACACTCCACATGGTAAACTATCACTCTGGTGGGATAATTGGTTTGGTTTGATCAAAACTGCATGCTCTTACGGAACCGAGCGTCTGGCAGTACTTACAGCTCAGCTTTAAAAGAGAAGATTGTCTTTGTCAGATCTGTCGTGAAAACTGAAAGAGGAGAGACTGGACTGTACTGAGCAAAAATGAAGGGATGTCCTCTAAATCCAAAAGACTGTGTGCCTTATTTGGTACAGTCTGTAGCACCATTAGCCTGGTGCTACACATTTAGTCTCTACTGTAAGTTCTCTACGATCTCTTTTGATATCTTCTATTAAAGAGAAGGAAAGCTGCTAGCAAAGACATCCCACAGAAGTCCTACCCGTTTCTTCCTGCCTCTTTAGAAAGGCCACGATGACCTGAGCACTGTTACATCACGCAGGCAATGAAAAATGAAATAATGCTACCTGCACCATTAATTGGAAAATGCATATAATTTTATTGCCACCTAGTAAAATGATTCTTGAGGTCTACAGCTGACACATGCCAGGTTTGCAGATAGGAAAGGAGGCAGAGACCACGGCAATTAGTTGCCCTGATGGCCTCATCTCACAGCCGCAGTGCTTCCGAGCACCAGGTCCTGCCTGGGCTGCAGCATCTCTTCCAGAAAATCACCCCACCTTGGTGGAAATCCTGGAAACACACAGCTCGCCGCTGCACTGTGCCAGTTGTTTCTACAGCCAGCTGCACTCCCTGCAACCACTGTGCCTAGCAGCAAGTTTTTACTGATTATTCATCATGTCTCCCAGACTCTCTGCACCTGGATCCTTCGTGGTGATACTCGAACACTCCTGCCATTTAAGAAGATCCACGACTCACTTGACAGACATTTATAAAAGATGCTATGTTTTGATCTGCAGAACTAAAACAAATTTGGTCTAGAATCCTGCCATCTGGTAGCTCCAAAAAATTCTTGCATATGGTTACAAAGGCTTGCATCTTTTACTTTGCTTTGCTGTATAACTTAACCACTTGTCACTTATCTGCCCTTCCACAGTCCTTTACTCTGTGTATTACAAAGCTTTTTGAATAAAAAAGGGTCCTTTCAGCTGAACACAGCACTTTTGTCTCTGTTTTACAAGCAAAAGTAAGATGACACACAAGGGCAAGAGACTTGGCCAAAATCACTCAGGATGCCAGAAAAAAAAGGATGCGATCCAGCTCTCTGAATCTTCTGCGTCCACCTTGAAACACAACCACCAGCCCACTACAAGGACTGTTTTGTTTTTATAAGGTAAGCTTCTTCTCTATTAAAATCAAGAGAGGTAGAAAACATGAGCCAGTGTCTTCATGACATTAGACAGAAGATGCATCATCATCTTGACAAACACAGTTTTGTGCCCCATTGCTCTGTGCAGTACAACAGAAACGGGCTTAGAAAAGAGCTGGCATGAACCCTTTCCCGGCCTCCCTCCACCTCTCGGGGCATTCACAGTGCCATTTGGGATGTCCCTTCACCGCAGGTACCAGACCACCACCTGCTCCCTCTTGCCAGTTCTGCATGGGTTAACAAACATGGTGCTTTGGGTGACTAACAGGACACCCAGGGAAAATTCCAGCTCAAGCCCGCCATGCTCGCTAGCACAGCCTCAGACGTGCGTCCTGGCCATCTTTACATGCCTCTCTTGCAAGGTGGCAAAATAAAAGTTCCTCCCTGAAGGGACTCTGACATCACCTGCTTTTAAAAGAAAAATGCAATTTCCATGCAGCCAGACCTGATTTGCTGATAAAACAGCCAACACGACAGCCAACTCGCAGGTATCAAAACAGGGGGGTCAGGTCTGCCCCCCAGCCTGACGCTGTGGCTGGAGCAGACGCAGCCTGACTAGCACCCTGCCTGCACCGCTGCGGTGGGAGCAGGTCCCAAACCCAGGTCTGCCAGGTGAGAGCCCTCGCTCCAAGCCACTCTGCTTTCTCTGGCGTGTGTCAGAAGGAGAGAATCTGCCTGTTGCCCCAGCCCACCCAAAACCAGCACACCTCCTGATTTCAGCTCTGGAAACCAGAGGAAAATCCAGCCCAGAGGCTGTGCCAGAATCGTCGAGCGATGCAAAGAAGATTTGATTAAGATTCAGGTCACGTAATTCGTGCAGCACGTGCTCTTCTGCAGCTAGAGCAAGGGCCAGCTCTAGAGCTAGCAGTTTCTCCCGCTGCCTTCAGGGCAACTAAGATAGTTACACCTCCTGAGGATACATGCCGTGATTTTTTTATTTGCAAAGTCCAGCATGTGCCACAACGACGTGAGCAGCAGGGCACAGGATGCTCTCTGCAGCAGAGATGTCAGACAGTCTCAGGGCTTTTGACAAATGGGGGAAAACACCATCCTAGAGAGTGACAGCCACTTTGAAAGTAACCCAAACCATTCTCTGCCTCTTCCCTCGTCTGTCCAGTGGGTGGGAAGGAAGGAGGAGAGGAGAGAGTTACAGCTTGCCAGGGCACGTGAAATTGTATGCTCTTCTTTCCTTCTCCTCTCCCCCTTTCACGAAGGGTCTTGGAGTGTGACTTGCCCCCAGAGGTGCAAACATATATGCTGAAGGTGTCCAGCTTGTTATCCTGGAAGGAAACTATTGTTATTAGAAAAGAGGTGGTTAAACAACAAATCATCTCTTGGAAACCTCCTTTCACGCTCAGCTCAATTTGCTAATGTTTTCATTCCTAGCAAAGGGCTTGTGAGAACAGAGACTGCCGCTGATGGAGGAGGAGGGAAATCAAGCTAAACTGCACTTTCTGCTGCTGTCACTAAGAGTCAAAAAACAAAAGTAGAGTAAAAATAACAGGCTGGCTGCAATGTACTATCCTTGAGATCCTCGGATGAAAAAAGAAGTATCATTATCGTCATCATTATTATCTTCCTGTTATTTCCTTACAGCGCTGAAGCACAGGGCACCTGAATGCCACCAGCCCTCCCGAGTCAGTGCCCCAAACCCTGAAGTCCCAACTGAGCTCTGCCCCAGGTCCTTCTCAGCCCTTCATTGCCTTCCAGATGCTCTGCTTGGATCCAGCCCCAGCACTGCGGAGAAGAATAGCGGGCAGCACTCCGCGTCTCACAGCATGTGTCCATGAAAAGGCAAAGAGCTTGTGCTCAAACACCCACACTTCCCCAGGCTGCCCAGCTTCAGACCGCCCGTATGGAGAATGGGTGGGAAGCCTGAGCTCCAATAGATGGATGCACGTTCAACCATCCTGAAGGATGGAAAGTCTGTGGCTCTGAGGTTTTGGTTCCAGTCCCATACTGGGTGTAGCTGTGAAAGCAAAACAATGTTCCCTAAAGTAAGCATGATTAGGCTTTCTCCATAAATGTTATTTATGGAGGGCAGGGCCGTGTGACTGAAAAGCTGGGGAGAATTTCCATTCTGCCTGAACAACTCGCAAACCACAGATTAGGTGATGAAGTTTAGTGACTGGGAATCCTGCCCAGACTCAGTCTTAGCGAAGGAATTAGCAGACTGGTTTAATGGATCAATCTTTTAACTCTACCCCACCACACAACGGCAGAGATGTGAAGTTTGGAGGTGGCTACATACGTCTCACTGAGATCTTCTACAGATTCGTGTCCGACTTGCGCACCCCCATGTGAAAGAGAACTACCTCCTCCTGCCCACGGCAACCTGGCAGAATATCATAACAGAGTAATCCAACGTGAAAAATAATCGATCCTGCTTCCTAAATCTCTACCATTTTCTCACTCCAAGTAGTATATTTTTGCAATTATCACACTGCCGTGTTGAGCAGCTAAACAAGGATGCAAGTTCAGTTTTGTCTCAGTTCACTGCTTAATAGCTGTAGCAATTTCTATATATATATATTACAGTGTTCCCAAATGGTTTCTGCTGAGGGGGCAGGCAATAGCTGGTGCATACTCTTTGCTTTAGATGGATTTTTTTTCATTATTTGCAGAAAACAATAATACAGAACAGACAAAAAAAATGAAATAGAGAAAATAAGGAAAAATAGGAATCATTCTGGAGGGGATGAAAGCAAGCCATTAATCCAATATACTCTGCCATTTGATACCCAAATTGTTCACCTCTGAGTGTAGCCTGAGACCTCTCAGCACAGCTCCAATGCCCCGGTGCACCGGCTGACCACCCAAAGCTCATCTAAGTCTGTGGGAATGGATCTACCAACCCGACTGGCTTTGGTTCAAGCCTTTAGTCACACATGTAGATGACTGAAAATTTGAAAAAGAATATTCACACAAAAGAAAGAGTGCAAAAGGCGTGAGGGGGAGGAATGTTTCTTGCACTAACATTTTTAAAAAAACATTTATCCTGCAGCTTCCACTCAAGCCGGGGCAGTGAGCGTTGGTTTAGGGAAGCCTCTCCTCGAGGTGGCACTGAAGCGTGTTTGTTCACTATGTCCTTAAATATGTCCGCTAATCAGGGACAAAATGCTTAAAGCCATTTGGATCCTACAGTTGCCTGGGGTGTTGTATGGAGGGGGAGTGAAAACTTCAGACAAGTCCACGTGCAGCTGAGCTCCATCCTATGGTGACTTCTTAACTTGGGAGAAAATGTGAACAGCAACTGAGATAAAGTGCCTTTGACCCTCTCTGAGAGCAACAGAACATGCAGCAGCTATGGCTGCGACCTGCGGCAGCCAGCTCCCACCGACGTCTGTTGGGGAATCCGACATTGGTATCACTTGTGTCACTCCGGAGATTTGGAGAGAGATTTACCAATTTGTGATAATAATTTTACTGCCACTGGGTGCCCATAATTCTGACACCAACTCTCTGGTCACCATAGTGTAAAATACAGGATACAAGACGACAGGCACCAAAATTGTCATTTAGGGACCACACTCTACCAGCAGCAAAACCCCTAAAAATGACTTTAAGAGCCATGGAGGTGGCCATTAGGTACTACCTGACCTCTGCGTTGAGCACCTTGCTCATGGTGCTCTACCCCTGGGCTCCAGGGAACCTGGGGCCCCTGTGACGCCGAATCCACCCATCAAAAAAATCTGATTTTGAAAACGAGTCCTGTGGTGTTGTGTTTAATGCAGGAGTGATATCCAGTGACAGACCTCCTGAGAAAAGCTGTGGAGGTGAAGGGAAATTATAGTCCTTCATTTACACAATGTTCTTGCATTTGATTAGCGTGGGGGTAGAGGAAAGCAAAGACAAATGCTCTCGCTCTCTCCCCCACGCACCTGCCCCGATCACCCCTGGCTCATTTGGAACTGCATCCTCGCAAGCGCTGCTTAAGCAAAACCGTGTTCCCATGGTTACGCCAAGGATTTTCTGCCGAGGGCTGCACGTGATGCGAGCGGCGAGGGTGACTCGGCTGATATGTTAAACACCAAGCAGAGTCCCCTTCCGGACCCAAGGATGCGCTGGCTGCGCGCTAGCAGCACGCACCCCCGGGGAGCTAACCTCTCCGGTGCGCTGGGGGCACGGAATTGGTACTCTGGCCGGGCAGGGCTCGTGACCATTTCCACGGTGCGGATAAGGGCGTATCTTCCCCACGCCACCGCAGGCTTCACCTGCAGATTCTTCTTGCTGCGGCACCAAGCACCCTCTGCTCACTCCTTCCAGGGTGGCTGCAGCCCCTATTTTAAACTGACATGCAGTGAGAGAAGAGAGAAAATATTTCCCTCAAAAAAAAAACCACCCCCAAAAAGCAGCCAGAGCTGACGCTGTGGGTTACGGTACGTACCGAGCACCCTGGTGGGCCTAGCAAATTCAACAATGTGAGAAATACAAGCGGGGCAGGCATTTTGCCGAATGGCAGAGACACTGTCTGTTAGGAAACACGAGCAGAAATCCAAGTCGAGACCTGAGAAGGATACTGCTGGTTCATATCGCAGCTGCTGGAAGGAGGGAGGAATTTCAAGTCCCACGTGAAAGGTGGTTCCTCAGGGCGGTGGGGCAGCACACAACGCTGCCCACCAGGAAATGCCCAGCGAGGGAGCAATGCAGCCCATGCGATTCCCTACTCCTAAAGCCAGGATGTGTCCACATGGAATATATGCTGCATGTTGAACTGCTTAAGAAATTATTATTTCCCCATAAAAGTGGGAATAACATGTTTATATAAAAATAATCTGAAGTTTTGCTTTTCCTGAGCATCTTTGGCAAGAATAATAGTAATAATCAGAAATAGGGCTGGAAAGAAATTCAAGGAATTACTTAGTCCATCCTTCTTCCCAAAGCAGACCCAACCCTATGTACATACTTCTTGTCAAATGTCCCCACATGTTTTTAAGGGCCTCCAGTAGTGGATACACATGATGGTCCACAGAAAATCTATTCCATTCTTTTTTAAAATTCATGTTCATCTTTTTTGAAAGGCTTTTGTCTCACATTGGTCACCAAACCACAATTACACACAGAAGAAGCCCTCCTACTCCTGGAACATTAAAAGCTTCTCCAATGTCATCTGGTGGTAGGCAGTGTGGGAAACAGCTCATATTCGCTGCATACTAAATCTCGTTTCTCAGCCTTCACTCTTCCTGACAGAAATGCTACTGAGAGCCTGCTCTGGGAATGATAATTAGTTTGTTGATTAATCATCAGTGCTCAATGATACGGTGTCATTCCTCATGCTTGTGGGTTTGGAGAGAGCTGTTCCCCTCAGCAGAAGGAAGCTCGGGACAGTGCTACATCAACCCACCACCTGGAGAAAGGCTCCAGACACAGGCAGGTCTGCAGGTATGCCGCGAGACCACCACCCACCCATGCTGGCTCTCACCAAAACCAGGGCAGAACCACCAGCCAACTGCTCTGCACGGTGAGTCCGTGGTCCTCACTTGGCTCTACCCCTCATGCCAATAAAGCATTTTAACATTTCCAGGGCAATTTTGTTGGTTTCCACCCCCTTGCAAACACTGTCTTTGTTAATACAAGTTGTGAATTTATTTAATTTTCTCCAGGAGCTCCCACACCATCACAATCAAATTTAAGCTGTTAATTAAATGGAATGTGTAACACTTTACAGCCCAACAGACAACAATTTGGGCTAATGGCAATGGCTGGAGGCGGGTTACAGCCGTGGGCAGGGAAGGCTCTGATTGCCCCCTGTTGGCCTCCCACTAACCAATATTCCTGTTTTCCAACATATTCTCCCACTCCCTGGATTTCAATAATTATTTGACTACACCTCACTGACAGCACATATTCAATTTAAAGGTTTTACTTGTCAGCTTATACATGCTTATCCCTAAAAATAATTCTCCATGTTTATGGTTTTCAGCTCCTCAGCCTCCCAGATGTTTTTAAGTTCAACTTCATTTTGCCATCGTCTTAATTCAACAGCTGCAGAAGAAGACACAGCAACTCCCAGGTTAACTAGTTGATGGGTTTTAGCCAAACATCGTAATGCATTCACGGTTGACCGTAAACCCATTTGAGGCGACAGCGAATGTACCAGGTCAGAGTCTCTGCACGATGACAACCTGTCTGCAGCAAAATCCAACTGGAAACACCTATCAGAAAAATCCCAGAGTACCCCAAAAGTGCCCCTGCACTGCCCTGGTCTGTGCACCTTGTATCCCAATATAAAAATCTATTTTAAAATGATTTTTTGTTCAGGGATTCTCACGTAATAGTGGATAACAGAGTTTTCCTGATAACTGGAGGGCTTCTATTTTCTATAAGCTTGTATTAAAAGTTCACCTGATTGATCGGACAGAGTAAGATCTCTTCTAGGTATGAACTGTCCAAAAGCAGCATCGGATTTTCCAAGCTGACTTACCATCAGTCTGAATATTTTTCATGACAGTTGGAACTGTTCACAAGGAATTTGGTATCTGATACTGGAAATGCAGACCTTGTTCATTAATTTGGACAAGATATATAGATGGTGGCGTCTTATTTTGGCCACTCTTATTGAAAAAGTTTCCAGTGTGCATATTTCTATTTAAAAGTTCAAAATGTCTTTCTACGCACATTCTTTGCCACTGACCCCTAATTCCGTGCTTGTGCGAAAGTCCTTGCAAACAAACGGATCTGTTACAATCTCTTTAGAACAAAATACAAAATGGGTGCAAACACCAGCAAAGCCAACCCAGGGATTTATTTACTTATTTACAGATAAGTTGTTGAGGGATTCTTCCTGCTTCAGTTAACAGCTGCTTTGCTTTTTCCATGGCAAACTCATCAATCCACCTCAGTTTCTGTCATGGTGGAATGGAAAACCCAGCAGTGAAATGGGGGATAAAGTCAAGCAAATGCATTAAAGTAGTGCACACTGTTTGCTGCCTAAAGCTACACAGTCCAGCCTGTATTTCAAATCAACATTCAGTTGTAGTTCAGTCTGCAAGTATAGTTATACTGCTCTACTAAAATTAAATGATAAACGTTGAAATAATTTCCACCAGTGTCCAGGCTCAGCACCTTTTTACCCTTATAGTCCCTCAACATATCATCATATTCCTGCAATCACCAGCGTCCCACATGGAACAGAACAGGTTAATTTTTCCAAGGCTGAATCATCACAGAATTCATCTATAATAGCCCATGCAGAATAAAAAGCTAGAGATGCATTTAAATACCCCCAAAGTAATTTGGTTAGTCAATGAACCACAGTATCTTCTCCCCACTCACTGGTTCACTTGGCATCCATCACTTTTATTTTGTATCAGATACCCATTGCCTGGAGCGATAACAGATACGTGATCCAAAGAAAGGAGCATCCCATTGAATTGCTGGCACACAGCATAACACTGTCATTATGCAGCATTGTGGTGCAAGCCAAAATACCCGTTTTTAATGTGTTCTCTGCAAAGAAATGATGGCACCCACAACTCTGCTACATAATCTCAGCAAGTTATTAAAACCGGTAACACTCTTGATTTGGCTTCATCCTGAGTGAGCTAACATGGGTTGGTCTTAGTTTTAAACACCTAATTCCACAGATACAGATGATGCTGACACCTTTTTTTTTTTTCCTTGCAGAATGACATTTTTAAAGTTGAAATCAAGTTTTCAGAGTTTCACAGCACAGAAGCTGTGAGCCCAGTCCTTACTCCTGAAAATGCATACCGTAAATCTGACAGTTTACGAAAAGGTGAAAATTGGATAAATTACTAGGAAAGAGGGCACAAATGTAACAGAACACCTCTTCACTTGCAACCGTGGGCACCAAATGCACTCAGGGAACTCGGCTTCCTTTACTGCTGTGGCCATAGCTCTTTCCTGCAGCTCCAAGCTGAATTACATTTCCCTCACATCTCCTTCCAGTGGCTGTCTCGCTCCTCTGCTCAACCTCACCCTGAGCCTCTGCTCTTGAGAGGAGGTGTTTAGTGCATTGCACAGCAAGAACATAGCACGGCATAATAGTTAAATATCTACAAGTATTTCTACCGTATTTTTCTTAGCAAAAACTTGCAGTCTGCCCGACACTTGTTTACTCCAAGATATGGCGACCCTATCCCACCACTGCGTCCCTTCTGGCACATGCCATCTGGGGAGCCTCAGCAGAGGGGAATTAATTTTATTCCACCATACACTCCAGGAACACAGATGCTCGGAGGAATTCAGAGCAATCCAGCACCAAAACTTTGTTCAAAGAGAATTACCTGTCTCTGAACAAAGGCTGAAGTCATGGAGTCTTACAGCTTGCTTAACTCTTAACTTCAACCAGAAAATCTTTAAATCCAGCATTACTGTGCCAAGCCTATCACCGAGGAGGTAAAGCCTGCTCACAGGTAGCTCTAGGCAGTTAAAGCTGCCGTGCAGTCATAGGCCCTGCACCTAATTATATATATAGGATTTCTCCTTTGTTTAGGTGTTTCTGTAACCTACTGGTCGGAGTGAGTCCTGCAAAAGGATTCAAATGATGCTTCTGGGGTAAAGCACAGAGAGACCACGGTGGATCCCCAGACAAACGACCCTGGGAAGGGTAGGGCAAGAGGCTGCAACAGCAAAGTTGCTTTTTGGGGCTATTGCACTTGCAACACAGTGGGGAGGGCCACCAAGGGCCAATTAGTCCTTGTGGTGGAGGTCCTGTCGGGTGCATGGAAGGTGACTGAACGGCCTTTGCTTCTCTTTCAGGACCTCTAGCACTTTCAGGTGAAAGGGCAAAAACCAGCAAGATCATAGCTTATTTCTCCAACCCGAGGAGAATATAAGAAAACCAGAGATGACTGAGCAAAAAATGCTTACGCAAATCGTCAGTGGGGGCTGCCCTGGGATCCTGCAGCAACCTGGCGTCTCAGCAGGCATGCCAAGTGCTAATCTGCTGCTGCAAACCTCCGAGCACCAAAACCAGCCAGTGCTCCAGTGCAATATATGTATATCAAAGCTGAGGTTCAGGGGTTTGGCTTTCATTCAGATACGTTCAAACTGTTTTGGTTTGTGATTCCTGGCTTAACCTTTAAACTTTACCTGTTGGGTAAGTGAAACAGCAAGAAAATCAAAGCCAAGGAGGATTCTCACTGATTTTTGAACAGGGTAAGGGAACACTGGTTTGCACCAGCTCTCCGGAAAGGGAATAATTGTAAATAAACAGCCTCCACACCTTCTTCCCACACGCGCAGGCAAACACACTCTAAGCTGCTATCTCATTTTATTCAGCTCTAACAGCTCCCAGTATTAAAGATAATTAACCTTTTTTATTATTATTTTCAATGTACGGCATGCTTATATTTGCTCTTATATCCTTATACCCTGAGTCTTCTCACTCAGGACAATTAACCACATAGGATGGGGAGGGAAGCAGGAAAGAAGAGCTATCATTACAGAACTATACTTGGTCAGCCCATCACATGGGGACACGTGAGCTAAACCAGGGGACCAACACTGCCCCTTCAATGTGTGCAGAACCAGCACCAACACGGTGTCCTCCTGCAAACAGCAGCTGCTTGCAAGGGGAAGGCTCCAGAAGGCTCCAGCTTTGCAGAGATGGCAGCCAGGTTTGGGTTCACAGCAGCTCCTCTGGCTGCGGCACTGGGCACGAGAGGGGGCTGCGTCAAGTTCCCACAGCCCTCTCCCCTACCTGCACGAGAGAACAGCTGCAAACCTCTGGAAAACTCTCCTCCGAGGCCCTGGGTGCACCCTGGAGCTGGCAACCCCCCAGCCATCCAAGCCAGTGCTCCTGCGCAGGGCCTGACCCGGAAACAGCATCACCAGCTGACAAGCTACGAATTTCCCTGCTGTCCTCTTGCAGCAGAGAATTTCAGTTTTTTTCTCATGTGGGTGTTTTTTCCACTTCTGCAGCCACAGCAAGGATGCTGACTTGGCTGCAGAGCTGCGGTGCATGCGTGAGCACGGCCGGGAGCCGAGACGGGGATGGAGACCAGAAAGTGCTGAGCCAAGGTTTCACCCCCTCGCCGCGGCACGCCGCGGGGGCCAGCCTCTCCACAGGGCAGGGGAAACTCTTGGCTGCTGTTATGAAACAGAGTCCGAAAATGGGTTTGTTCCACAGTGAAATTATGACAGCTTTGACCTGCTTTGCAGGCATCCCGGCTTTCTGCCAGGCTGGTGAATCAAGTGATGCTGAACTGCCAAATCCACCAAACATCAAAGGAAATGAAGCTGTTCCCATGGGACTCATTTTGCTCTCTGGCCACAGAAACATTGCATCAGAGCTTCCCTTTGAAGAGCCAGGCAGCGAGGTGCAGCGGGATCCCCAGCAGCTCCTCGCCGGGGCTGGCCACCTCAGCCAAACAGGGCTTTATCTTCTCTGCGGTACAAACCAACATGTCTCAAAATGATTGTGAAAAATCCCTTGCAAACATAATAGGAATGAATAAAAGGAGAGGTAAAAATAGCTAAGAAAAGGAAAAAGGTAGTAAAAGAATTAGGGCCATTTGCGAGTGGTTTGTATTTCCAAAGAAATTCCTTACTGGTTGCCAGCTGTCTGAGCCCTGAAACTTGGCATAACTACAACAGACACTGAATTTGATACAGACATTTGGTTCCCCGTATTAATCATGTAGAGTACAAATGGAATACATCACTTATGTGTTTGCCTCATCAGCTAAGGCTTTATCCCCATTACACTTAATAGAAATCTTCCCTTGACTTTCCTTGTGGCCAAGATTTCAGCTCCAGAGCACACCTCCAAGGAGACACCACTGGGGGGAAAACCCCCATGCACCTGCATCCCACCACCCGACAGAGAAATTCAGACAGTGCAGGCTTATCTCTTGCACAGCTGGGACTAAAGTGGGCTGCTCTTTTATCCTTTACAGAGGACAGAAACCTCAAAAGACTGAAGGAAAAGAACATCAGAATCAATGAGCTGCTTGTGCCAGAGGGCAGAGGAAGCGGGTGGAGGGAGAGCTGGGGAGCTAGGGAGCTGAGGGACGGCTGGTGCACCCTGGGCAGTCACGACACCCCTCTCCGGGGCAGTGTTTGCTGGGCTGGATTATGTCAAGTGAAGCAAAATGGTCCCATGTGACCTCAAAAGACATTAAAAGGTCAATGCACATCTTTGTGGTACAGCAAGAAAGCTTTGAAGTACCACCAGCCTTGCCCATGGTCAAAAGCCAGGAGGGGAAGAAGAGGTGATTCATTGCAGTATCTCTCCTTTCTCCTTCAAACACCAAACACCCACACAGTTACTCTAAAACCATAACACATCAGGGGGGTTAGTATTATAATACGTGCCTTATGCCAGTATTGTTCTAGAAATGTCTTTTTTCTTTCTTTCAGCTACTCCCACAGGGCAGTAAGCACAATACATGTGCATGCATCTGGTGTGCCACAGACATCACAAAATGAGTCAGGTCCTCAGCTGGTATTATTCAGCTTGGCTATCCTGATGGTTTTAATTTCTTTTTTTTTTTTTTTTTCTTCTCATTTCTGTGCCTCCTTCCAAACATTCTCCCCTCTCACATTCTGTATGCAACAATAGCACCATAATACATAATTGTATCATAAGCATCTCTTCAGTCCCTCGCAAAAGAAAAATACATGTGTAGACATTGCTGACAAAGCTGCTGTGTCTGGGTGGCATTTTGCTTAACAATTCCTGACATCAAATTCCAAATCCTACCTTCACTTTCCTATATAAAAAGAGCTTCTCCTTCAATTCTGGTTATCTAATATACTAATCCTGAAAATATGCTTTTGAATACCTTCATGTTGGGAGGGGATTCTCAGGTCATTATTCATGGCTGATGCATAAATGCAAGTCCTTTCCTCTGCACTGACAAGACTCCACATCACATCATTCCCCCTGCACCACTGATCATTTTGTCCTGTTACTGTTCCTAGAGTTCACTTGCCTGCTGGATAGAAACCCTCTGCTGATTTCCAGAAATGTAAAGCTTTTGCTAGAACTATTAATTCCATATATAAAAGAGGGTATTTTGCTTAAAGTTTTTGTCATTGATCTTGGGAGAAAAGGCAGCTACATTTTGTCCTCTGCTTATTTAAAAGGTCCACTGATGATCCAAGTGTGGAGTTGGTTTCACGTTGCATTTCCATACCTGGTGGTAGACATTACCTCCTTTTTCTGACTCAGAGAACTGCACATGGCTGTGCTGCTGCAAAGCCCTCATGTGATTTCCAAGTCTGCGTCAATCATACTGAACAAAACCATTTGATTCTTGCAAAATCTTACGTTTTGTTCTATTACAATGCATCCCAACACAAGAATTAACATACCAAGACAGACCAAAGGTCATTCTAGCTTAAATCCAGTGTCTTAACTGCCCAGGAGAGAACAAAAGTACCGGGAAAGCTTGTTTGCCTCAACAGATTGTCCGCCCTTCCAAACATCTGCAACACAACGACTTTCTAGAGGTTATGTGTGAAGCGTTAGCACCAAAAACACCCTGTACAAGGAGCGCCACATTTCAACTGCATGGAAAGCATTTATTTCATTTGATGCTCTCCAGTTCCTGCATTAGGGGAAACAGTAAATGACTATTTGCTGCTCACCTTTATACTGCTCCACAGCTTCCCTGCTACCAGAGTCTGCAAAGGAGTGCCAGAAGAGCACTGATAAGAGACAGTCTTATGACAAATTTGCCATATAGCTTTATGACAAAGTCTTATGACGGAGCATCTCATGACAAAGTTATGGTAACAACTTCCAGTGTGGCCATTTGTCACCCTCTAGAGGTGGCTGAGCAACAAAAGGATTGATACAGCCCAGCTGTCAGACTGCTCCCTCCACCTCTCCCTGCTGACAGCCAAGGATGCCAGGTTCGGTCTCCTGGTCCTGCCACCCATGTCATTGGAGGGCACTGTACACAAAGATCTGCCTTCCAGACTCCATACAACAAATAACTGAGAGACTGGAAACCTGTTATTCTTGAAACTCCCATGAAACAAATCTGCTCTTACAACTACTCATTTATTTAAAGGGTTATCCATAAACAAATACCATAGTGCACAACCACCTTTTACCCCCACAACAACTGAGCTCCCATGTTAATCATAAAATCATTTGGTAGTTGCCTGTTAATCGGGAATGACAGATTCATTCTCTGTAAACAAATACTGGATATGGAGAAAAAAAAGCCAAGTTAGGAACTTTTTGCTATGTATCAATCTACCAGCAGTGTGACAAATAGACAGATGAAAAGCTATCTACGTGGCTCATTTTACGTATAACTCTATAAAAATAGACCAAACTCTGCAGGAGAAGAAGGAAACAAAATACTTTATTATCCATTTCTTACTTGTACTGTGGTGGTTTCTGAAAGCATACTTTACCATGCTAGGTCCTCTGTGAACACAGAAGGAAAAGATGCGTGCTAGCCCATGTCACCGAGCTAAAGACTGCGCTTGCTGCAGATGAGCATAGCCCTCCTGCCTACAGTGCGGCCACCTCCATTTGTAACAGCCAAATGTTTTTCTCCTGTTTCTTGTACTTAATGTAAAGGAAGAATCTAGACAAAACCAAAGATGCTCCCATTCTTTCGCATCTCTTAGTCCTAACGCAACAAACCCCCCTGCCTCCAAGGAAACCACCAGGTGAAGTAGACAGTCTCAGCAGAGCCCCTGGCTTCTGCCCCAAGAGGCCAACCCTTCTGGTATCAATGTGTGACGTGGTGTTGGTCCATGGCCTGGATCTGCAAAGCCTACACCTCCAGGATCCAATTTACCAAGGAGCAAATCTCCCGCAAAAGCTTTTCCTCTGTCGGTACCTGTGTTATGGAGTGAAGTGCTTTCCATTATAATGCTTACAACCCCTGTAAGAAGTGCCACCATGAACTGGAACATGTTTTTTCCTTGCCTGTGGCCATACATAGCCATGTGCGGGAAAGAAGCTGGTGGCTGGGTGACAGCAGAGTCATTCTCTTTGCACTACTTGGCTTTGTCTTGCGGAAACCCCTCATGTGTGGGAGGAGCACTGAAAAGCAACTTAGCAGAGAGGCATGAGGAAACAGTGCAGGTGTTACCAGAGCAGTTGGCATAAGGTGACCATTTCAGCATTGCAGCTGAAATACTGGTCAGAGGCCAACCTGTCTCTCCTTGTCTTTCCTGATATTTCGTCACAAGCTTTACTCTGCTAGAGAAGACAGCCATTCCAACAGTTAGGACAGCCTTTGGAGTCGAACAGAATTGCATAACTCCAGTTATCTCACATATATCTGTGCTTGTTTACACAAGAGGGGAGTCTGGTCCTATGGCTTCAAAAAAGCAATCAGCAGCTGCTTCTGAAAAGATTATTGCTTTACTCTCATCATTCTGAGGGGTCAGGTAAAAAACCCATCGGAAACCAGGTTAATTTGTCTCTGCAAAACCTGAAATTCCTGCAACAGAAAAAATGTAACACATAGCTCCAGACCTCACTTTCCCTGGGTCACCTAGTGATAGTAGCTTCCTTAAATTCATTAGCACTACAGTCATTTCCACCAGTGAAGAACCCAGACCATTACTCCCATTTAAAGTGGCAGTAAAGGAAAAATGCGTTTCCAGTAAAGCTTGCACCTCTATTCCCCTCTATTTACCCCATCGAAAGACATAGAAAAAAAAATAAACGCTTAAACTTTCACATCTGAGATCTGCCTGTTCGATGTTTTGAAGTGTTGAAGTGTGTGTTGGTTCTTCAGCTCTACATGAATAAGTTTAATATTTCAGTTGCATAGACTCCTTCCCCCTTCCACATTGTTATTTGGTACTTGTTTCTGAAGCCCAGAAACATGATTTCAGTCAAACTCCTCTGGAAGGACTCACCCCGTCCAGTCGCCTGCCTGCACAGAAGCCCATTTTGGCATCCACAGATCTTTCAGAGAAAGCTCTTACAAAACTGCGTCTCTGCTGTGAACAGCGGACTGGGCTGTGCTAGGGAATTAAATACTTCCATTATTATGCTGCATAATGCCTCCTTTAGACCAAGCGTGTCAAACATTTTTGACATTGTATATTTCTCTCATACTGACAATGCTTTGGATCTCTTGAATCTTGTCAAACGTTAAGTTTGTCTTCAGCAGTGAACTGTGCACATAGGTACTTCCCCGTCCAGATACCCTGCGGCTCACCAAGGCTAACTCTCACTCTTCAACACAGCTTTTCTCTGTTCAGCTTTTCCTAATAGAGGTAACATGTTTACATGTATTTTATACTCGCAATAATCGAAATGCCACAATAAGAATCTCAATTAGTATGAAAAAGTCAGAAAGAGAAGATACAGTAAAAATGGCACCTATCACAGACAGTTGTAGGACATTCACTCTCTAATGAACTACCATCCAAGATTTGTTTGGGATGATTAATAAGATATAATGACAGATGATGAATATCTTAAAAGGAACTCCATTCTTCCCACTTACCCTGTGAGTCTAACAGAGCTGACCTTTTCATAATGACTAGTAATTTTCATATTACATCCTGAAAACACAGCTAAAATGAGTATGCTGAATTGCAATACGGGACCACAAGGGACACACCAAGCAGAGGAAAGGTGTTAGCAAAACATGACAAATTACTTAACTGTAACTTCACAGACCGAGGTTCAAGACCAGTTTGAGATTCTGAGTGATATATGTTTGATGGATTCATCTTAGCCACATCAGACAGACTGGCCTATAATCCACTTTATAACTGTCACACACTAGTTGATAATGCTTAGGAGAGGATTGGCAGGTCAGAATGACATGATAACAGAATTACCTCCATCGCCTACCTTACGCGCACCACTTATTGAACTCAGATCAGAACTAGTGACTCAGTGTTCGGGACCTCATCACAACACAGTCTGTTCAGAAACCACATCTCTCAAACAAATGTTCCACAAATAACTTTTTTTTTTCTTCCTGGCCTGCCCGGCATTTAGAAAAGGTTGAAAATAAAAATTGTTTGGGGATGAAAAAATGTATGATTCACTTTAAGCTTCCTGAAAAAAGAAGGAGGGAGGGCGTACATTTCAAAATCCAAAATGTTCACTTCAAATAAAAAATTCAAAACTTCTTGTTTGACAAATATTGAAAGGAAACATTTCAGTCATTCTGTCTTTTTTTGTGACAGGTTGCTTGGTGCTTTTCTTTCTTACTGAAATATTAGCTGAGGCTTATATTAATTTGCAAAATATATCGGTTAAGGCAATTTTTCATTTTTCATCCAAAATGATCTTAAAATTACAACTGTATTTCATGTTCTTTTACTTCATAGACATCCTATCTTTCCAGGAAGCACACAGAATTATCAGTGTTGAATGTGGACTGGCAATGACAGGCCAAAGATACATATATGTCTCTATCAACTTCTGTAGCCCTCAGGTTTATGAGAAGGGAGTCATAGCTCCTTTCCTTGCACCCATGGAGAGTAACTCTTTGTACGGGCAACTTAAGTTTGCAAATAGCAGTGCCCATTTCCAAACAGGACAACTCATCTTACTTGAAAAGACACATAGCTGTAGCTAAGTGACACTGTGGTCAAGAGCAATCAATTGATCAGGTCTGTTTCCTTCAGCTTTCGGTTACTGGATCTCTTCCTTCTCATTTTTCTGCTTAAGATCTTTGTGAGCATTGTCTCCTTCACCCTGACTCCCTTCACTCTCCTTAGGCCCACAGCTGGGTTAAATGGACAGCCTGTCTCTGCAGAGGTTTCCCTTCACTCGCTGTTTGCCGGGAATAGGACACAAGAAGAAGGACTGTTGGCAAAATGCACAGCACCGCAGGGCAGGGGTCTGCAAGGAGCAAAGAGAGTTTTCTGGAACTAATGTGATGTTCCTTGATCACAGTGTTAATCACAGCCACACGGCTCATTTCTTCCCCGTTGCTCTCCTGGACTGTGCCTATTTAGACTGAGAGTTTGTCAAAGGATGGACTTTGTTCTGGGTTTGGCAGACGTAAACGCAGAGTGGCCTTAATAACAGTGCCACAGCAGTCCACCTCACGTCCTTTGTGCACATCTGTGAACGCTGTTTGGTATCATACAAATATAATAAAGATAGATGTACTTAATAAATAGGTAAGTACATTTTCAGCCCTCTGAGCTCCGCATTTTCTTTCAGCATAAGCCCATTTTTTACAGTTGACTGCTGTGATCTTCCAAGGGATGTGCTGATGTGGCTTGAACCAAGTTAATTTGCTTCCTTTTTCGTTTTTTTCAGGACTGCAGATGTCATCAAAAATAAACAGTACAAAGAGGAGGGAGAAAGAATAGGCAAAGCAGAAACTGATTCAGAAACTAATTAAAATAAAGCACAGTTCTCAAAACCTCTTTAAATTATTCAGATGTCACAATCCAAGGAAAAGCTGTTCTTTTCTAAGTGTTCTGCTTTTTTTCCTTCCTCCTCCCTGCCGAAATAACTAGTCTAATTAAATGTTGAAGATATCTCCAAGTGAATTCAGGTCATCACAGACAGTGGTTTTGGAAGCATCCAAGGATCTCCAAGATATGGTAGTTCTGAAGAGCTAAATGCATGTTCATTGCTAAAAGAGGTGAAATTCAGGACTCGGGAACTAAGGGGTGGGGGACCTGGTACAGCTGCCAACAGTCCCTGTCCTTGGACAAGGTTAAAACTGGGCACTGTACAATGAAGGGAGCTGCTCCAGCACATTTGGAGACTTGAGAATGAATTATGGCTCAAGGATTCACAGTCCCTTTCTCTCCACTTGCTGTGGGCACAGAGGACAGAGAGGCAATGAATAGCTTCTGCTGCTGCACCACTCCAGCCCCTCTTTGTCTACTTGTTTACAACAAAGAGCATCAGATAAAATGTGCAACCACCACTGCCATCATCTTACAATGAAGGTACCAAGCAGAGGGACGCTTGTTCCACTTCAAACCATGACATTCAAACCATTCTGTTGCCTCATTTGCAACAAATGCCACGAATTCCAAATACAAACTACCAAGCACTATTTCAGATAGATAAAATAATAGTAGACTAGTGAGGTCTTTAGGGTAAATTTTTAATCCAATGGGTGTTTCCACCAAGAAGGCAACTTTCCAAAGCCTTCTCTTCATTTCACATCTCCCCAGCAGGAAATGTAGCAACCCTGAGTGCAGCAGGACAGGTCAGCATTTACCCACCACAGCAGGACTCCTCCTCCTGCCAGACCATGGGGATAGCTGAGCTCTGAGCCTTTTCCACCCCAAAGCGGGAACAAGGTCGCTAGTTTTGGGTGGTGAGAAGAGAAAAATTCCTCTAGTGTGACCTTTTCTCCCCATGTGAATATTTCAGGGAAACACCCAAGGAAATAGCTATTTCAGGGTGGTTGCGGGGACGTTTGTGCTGTCTGAACATGTTAGCAATGCATTAAAAGATCAGATCATAATTCTCGCTTAACCTACTTAGTATCCTCAGCAGTTATCACTGCTGCTGGTGCACATCTTCCCTAACCTGTAGAAAATACCCAAGCTCAGTTACTTTGCTGCTGCATCTCAGTTCCTGCAGTGCCAAGACATAACCTCCACCGTGGGGCTTCCCCCACCCTAGGAACCACTTCTTCTCACATCCATAAGTGTTTTTCTTAATTTCTTCTCTGTGTTAACGATGTGCAGCCTTGCGTAAATCCTCCACCCATGTTTGCATCCAAATCCAGCCCCTGCCCACAGGCCTTCAGCTTCCCTCACTCCAGAGTGATTCTCAGAGCAATCGTCTCTCCTGCAGCTGTTAATCTGTCATTAGCGTGCCATAAGTCAACCAGATATACTGCACCATTACAAAACCTCAACAGAGTGGAAAAAATCATTTGCTTTACTGTCAACATAAAAACTTTTTATCTTCATTGACAGTTTTATTTAGTAAATCTTGGCTATATTTTAATTTGGCTCTAATGATAGCTCTCAGAAAGCAGTATCTGTACGTTAAAGTTTAGTGCAATAACAGCTGCTAATTTTCTTTTTCCACTTTCTGGTTTTGTTTAGCAGATATTTATAAAGAAAGGATGTTTCTGGGGTTTTTTGTTGTTGCAAAAAAGCACATATTTCTGATAACACTGCAAACTGGCTAATTACCAATGGCTGCTAAAACCAGTTTCCTCCATGTTACTATCAGCACTGAAATGAAAAGGGACATCCTTAAATCTTTATCTAGTAGGAGACCTCCAATTTACTTCCCAGAGAGCATGTTACACATTTTAGTGCAATAGCGTCCTGCCTTTGCTCTTTGAATATTTATCTCCTACCAGAATAACAAAACCAATGACTTGGACTCTCAAAATGCAGAGGCTAGTGAAATAGTTTTGTATCTCTAATTTCAGTGAGCAGGCTTGGTGCTGAGAAAGGAGGTAGCACTAATGGTCTGAGGCCCTGTTTTCTGCAAAATAAGTGAAAAAAATGAAGGCGTCATTGCTCTATCCATACTTTTGAGCTCATTCTGTCTTTTACTGTGGCAGCATTAGCCAGGTTCAAGCCCATACTGAATTCATGCATGGGGAGAGTACATAAAACAGCAGCTGATGTTCTCGACTTGGCCAAAACCTACCTGCCTTCTATAAAATATTTCCTTTGCAAATGACCACGCTTCTACAAAGCTCATAACCTTCCAGCTCTGTGATTTTGTGAATCGAAGTTCATAAAAATCCATAGGCCACATCCTTGCTGGTAGAAAATGGCTTCCAACAGGTCAGTACTTTGGTTCTCTCTCCTGCTAGCCACACTAAACAGCAATAAACACAGTGCCAATACCCTGGGAAAGCTGGCACAGAGATAGGGACATGGAGATAGGGACATGGAGACATTCAGCAGTTTTGAGGGTAGTTCCCACCACACCAAGATCCATGTAAGACCCTAAAGTGTGTAAAACCAAACCCACTACACTCTTCCTTTAAAAGTCAAGCACGGCACAGGATTCTTGGTAACATTTGACAAAAAAACATACATACCAGAGGCAGACTGTCAAATAAATAACGTTTGTAAAAGATGTTCCAGAGGGATCGTGCTGGCTTTGACTAGACATGGACAGCAAGAATGACAGTTGGTTTGAACTTCTGCAGAATCTGTTTTTGTTTGTTTTATTTTAAATTGTAACAAAATGAAACTGATCTTCCAAAACACACTTTCTTTTTTCTTTCTAAAAGATAAAACTCCAGAGCAAGAATATTTGTGCTGAAAAAAAGTCTCTCGGATGAATAGCTTTGTACATAGGAGGATAGAATTGCCTGAAATAGCTTTGTTTTGAAACAATGCATTGTCTCACAGGAATTTTAGACATTCTTTAGGAAGGCAGCACTTGGCATTATGTTTCATGCATTTCAAAGTATCTATTTTCTTAGGAAATGAAGGAAGGGGATGGGAGAGAGATGTTTTTCACCAAACTGACTTTGCAGTTGTAAGGATCTCAAGCAGGAAGATGCGTGAGAATGGACAGAAGAGAAAAGATTATATCCTATTCACTCCAAATGGCAACAGGAAAAATAAAGGAACTCTCTCTCCAGATCACGTGCACAAAGAGAGACTTTCTTTGAAGAAAGTCTTCTCTTTATTGTTAAGTTTCAGCTTGACTGATGAATTCTGGAGAATTGCATAGGTGAATATAGGAGATCACAGCTGACAAATATCACATCAAGATAGATCATTCCATCAGCTCAAATATAGATTCTGTATTTTCCTAGCAGTTTATTTTCTGTTTCATGCATGTTAAGCCTTTTTTTTGCTAGAGCAAGTATAATGTGGTAATGTTTGGATATGAGCCCTATTTACGATGTCTCCAAAATCTGAAGGGTCTGATCTGGTGGTCTGGTTCATATTCATCTGTCTCTAAGGTCCAAGACACAAACTCCAATCCCTTTCCCACAGCCCTGTGGATACAGTATTCTGGTCTGGATTCATCTACAGAAATCCCCCAGGACTCAGATTTCAGGTCTGGAGCGTCATGTCACTTTAGTCTCTTGGTGGTTCCATTAAATATGGGAAAGCACCGCAGAGGAAAGAAAGAAAAAAACTAGTAGGTACACAGAAACTTTCTCTTTCCAAGTTCCAAGTCACGCAACTTCACCCCCCCCACACACACAGTGTTATTTCACTTTGTGGTTTATGCCTGTTTGCTACCATATCTTGCCAGAGGGCTGGCTCACACCTCAGCTTCCCAGCTTCATTTTCAGTTGGTAGTTAAATCTATCATTCAAATCATTTTTCATTTGCATATTTCTTCTGAAGAAAGGTCCGTGGTGGGCACATTATTACTCATTCTCTATTTCCAGTATAAATTTTAATTCACCTCTTTGTCCCTTGCGCAGCCCACACACTGACGCAGCATCTTCTCACACTTCTCTCCCACACAGGCAGCTCATGAAATTACACTCCTAAACCATACGGGGAATGATGGATGGCTGGTATTTATCTATTCTATGCAGGACTGGCTTACTCAGAGGCTGGTAATGGGCAAGAGAAGTTTTAGCTGGCCCAAACACCATGCAAGATGCTCTGGCTGCCTACATATAGATCTTAATTGCTTAAAGAGTTGACTTCACAAAAAATATTTCCATGATTGACAGGTCTACACAGGCAGCCTCGGGCAAGAGGTCAAGGAGCAGAGGCAGTTGATTGCCAGCTGAAGCTGAACACTACCAATTCATCAGTCGGTGACGGAGCCACCCCAGAGGAGCATTGACTGGGGGGGTTGTGTGCAAAGTGATCAGTAGAGGTTTCTAGAGGATGCAGCTGCTGGGGGAATTGCTGAAAGGTGGAGGAAGAATGGGAAAGGTGGAGCTGAATATGGTGTTTGTGCCCTTGTCAGATAATACTACCATGCAAGAGTGAAAAACCAGCTGTAAAAATCTGTTTTTCTACTTTACCCCTCACATCAGCAATTAATTGCAGGAAATCACCCCACTGCAGACACACTGGTAAAATACACTCGCAACCTGTCTCACTTTCAAGTCGGGGCTTTTTTCCCCTTGCTGAGGTGTTGAACATGAGGCCAATAAATTTGCCTCAGAAAAAAAATTAGCTTGGAGGAGCTGCTTCATCATCTTCCTTCTGCTTTTCTATAACAGTCAGTGTGGCAATATCCGTTTAAGTTTAGAAAGCATATTGTTACAGGATGTGTGGGAACCACAAATACCATCTGAGGCCAAGTTACAGTAAATCCTATTTGTAGTGTCATTAATGGAAGTGCTTCCTTCTCGTCACAAAAGCAAACGAAAGAAGGTCCATTAATTTTTCACTCGTGGAGCAGTAAGAAGGCACTTTAAAAGAGGGGGAGGAAGGACTCCAGTCGGGTACATGAGTGACTTCAGACCTCAGCACGCTGCTGAGCCCGAAGGTTGAAAACCATTTCTGTCGGTGAATGGTCAATACCCAAATTCTGCTTGTTGCTTTAAGAGTATCTTAAATATAAGCTCAATTTGAATCTGTAATTATGTTTGTGTTATCATGATATTAGTTATTACTGCAATAACCAGCTAATCATTCCTTCTGCTGTTCCTGGCCACTGTCTGCATTAGAGTAGACTAAATCAGAAGAAACACATTTTCTACTACTTTGTGATAAGACATGAGACAGTAAATATTTCACTTGGTCTTAACGTTTACGCTCCCTGGACTTGGTATTCCCCTGATTTATACCAAAGTGAAGTAGGAGCAAATCCACCAAAGTCAATGGAGTTAAGCTAGGGTAAATCAAGCCCTCTATTACCAAAAATCAATTTGCCATTTGTTTTAATAACATTAATTTAAATGAACTCACTTGACATTCTCATACCTCTGATGTGTACATAATTTATGCCAGGCGTAATCCTGGGCAAACCCAGGTGCTTATGGCTTCTCAGTCCACTCAAATTTGAATGACTAGTTTAAATAAAAGTATTAATAGGATTTATTTTTTGATCTTATATACTGAAGCCAAGTGCAGAGCATCCAGTTAACTTAAAAACACGCAGCAGACTTCAGCCAGTCAAGCATGTTGTTATTGCCCATCCCCTTTATTTTCGGGTCTATTTACATTTCCATTTTTAGCTGCACAGCTATTTGTATCATGGCTGTGAAGGCTGGGAGAACTGTCACTTAGAAGTGTGGGGTGCAGACCCCACTTCTGAGCCTGCCTCCCTGCCAGCTTTGGGGGTTAAACTCCGCCTGCTCCCTTGGTCTGCCTTGCCAGGATTCTTGTATCAAGAAGTCACCACTGCATCAGTTAACCAGTTCCCATTTCAGATGAAAGGGGGAAAAAGCTAGGTCTCATTTTCTAAAGTTTTATCCACTAACAGTGTCTGACCATGAAAATATACCTTGCTAATGCCACTGTAACAATGCTCGTGAAAGCATTACAGGAAGAGACAGGGCTGAACCACATCCACCTAGAGATAACAAGCGGGAAGAAACCTCCAGAGAAAAATGTAGTGTTCCAAGGAGAAGACGCTTTTTTCTTAAACCAAGACTTGCAAGTGGGAAAAAACACTGATCAGCTTCAGGGTTATAAATCCTTTGTTTAGGGCTGGAGTGGAAGCAAATGGAAAGCTAAATATGGCTACAAAACAATTGCTCTAGGTTTGTGGTCATGGAGGCAGAGAGAGAAAGGCGATGAGAAAGGTAATTTTTGCCTCGAGGACCTGACTGCAGGTGGTATGTGGGGGTCAGCTGTCATGAAGCCAAAAGACCTAAGCCACCCTGATTTTTACCCCCCTGGAAATTTGGAAATTTAGTCCCCAGGCTCATCTCTGAGACATGCTCCCTTGAGCACCATGCCTGAGGGAAGGACTGTTTTGTGAATATTGCTCCTCCACTGCCCCCAGACAACTGTGTCCAGCTGAGCTTGGCCCTATAGCTCCTATGAGGGCTTCAGCCACAGGACGTCTCATTCAATGATGCATGTGTATAGGATCTAATGCAACCTCATCTGGAAAAATGACAAAATCTTACACCTAAAGCCTGCAGGAGAATTACGTCACCCAACTGAGTTTCTTCAAAAAAGGTCTCTCAGTGCTGCGTACAGGGCTCTGACAGATAACATGAGGCATTGTCTTTAATAAATAGGACATCTAGTTCCTGGAAAAGTCCATTCCTTGTTGCTTCATAACACTGTAGTGAAGATTGATAGTAATAATAAAAAAAATCTTAGTATGTTTGCATTTTCTTACATATATTAGGTAGATTAGCAGGATACTTCCAGCAGAACTGCTGTAAACAGAAATAAATTATGGTTTATGTATCTTGTGAGCTGCTAGTATTAAAAGTCTAAATATTTCATCAGACACATACATCTTCACATTTCTTCTCCTCGGCTGATCAGGCAAACAGAGAGTAGTCAAGAAGAACTTAAAAGAAAAACAAAGACCCCTCTCTGATGGCTGACTATAGAGAAAGGGGCAAGCTCTGAAAGGCTGCAAGACCACTCCAGACCACTGCAAGACCTGAAAGGTCCCTCTCAATGAACCACTACAAATTAAATTCATATTGGCTTTGTGAGGCACCAGCTAAGCAACCACATGATGAGCAAGGAAGTGTGTTTTGAGGTACAGACCCAGGTTTTTTGGAACAAGGAAGCATGTTTTGAGATACGGACCCAGTTTTGGTTGTGCAGAAGAAATAACACTTTGAGCCTGCCTTGAAACCCGTCTTGACTTTCTGCAGGAAATGTGCGCCTGCAAAGTTTTGCCAGTATTGGGTCATGTTAGTGCATCACTGCAAGGACAAAGACACGAGAACAGGGAAGGCAACAAGGCGAGGAGGGGACAGGGAAGTGAGTGGTGAGAGGCAAGGGAAAAGGGAAGAATAAGGAAAGAAAAGTGAATGGGAAGGAGGGGAGTGGAATGAAAGCAAGTACAGGAAAGCTGCTGAAAAAGAACCAAGGAAATAATCCCCGCACGACAGCACATTCAGTTCCATCATTGTTCTGCTCTGAAGTCTTGGTTTCCAGATTCTGCATCACTTCTGACTGCCCAGAAACAAGGCCCCGGGAGAAACAATGCAGCTGCCTGGGCCAGCGGCCAGGATGCTGTCTGCCTAAGACCATTTTTATTCAACTTGAGGTCACAATTCTTTGTTTCTGAAAATGTAACATTTGATATAAACCCAGAGTGCTGACCTACTCTTTTTGAAAACGTAGAAGTAATTTGGGTTTTAGTTCCAGCTTTTGATTAAAAAGCTTTTAAGGGAAAACCTCAAAAAAAAAATTCCTATGAAAATTCCATGTTAAACCCATTTTCTGGCCTTTAATTTCCAATAACCAGGGAGAAAACAGCCACGAGTGGAGGGAACAGACACATGTAAGTAACTTCAAGGAGATTATTCACTTTCCTTAATAAGGGTCTTTAACAGCATGGTGACTCATGCAATATAGATAAGCAGAAACAAATAAATCAAGAAATTAAATAGAAATAGAAACAAAATGGAAAACTCAGAAGAGAAAGCATTTAACAAAAAACGCAGGGAAAGGGGGAGGGAATGAACTAGTTCCCCACCTAATACCATTGGCTGGTGTTTTTGCCCTTCACGGCCCATTTCTTTTGCCTATGTCTTTCCCTATGACAGGAAAAGTCTTTGGGAGTTGGTGACGGAGCTGGTACAACAAGGAGGCCAGGTCCTTCCAGCACCTAACTACAGACCCCTCCATCACTCACCTGCCTGGTCTCTTAGAAGCAAAGACCCTGGTAGGAACTGGCAAAGGGGTGCTGTGGGGATGCAGAATGAGGACCATCTTCTGCTATAAGTATACTACAGAGATGAAAGAGAGATCACAGTAGAAAATGGCTATGTCTGTTGCAGTTTGAAATTTGGATTTCAACTCTTCTCTGTCAGAGAGCCCCTGACATGGACAAGCATCTGTATTTTTGGATTTTATGGTGCTCCAATCTTGGCAGATCTGTGCAGCAGTACATCTAGATCTGCAATAAGGGGTGGTGTGATTTGTACAGTTAAAACAAGTGCACCTTACAGTGTTTCTACTTGTTATCTTCCTTGTATTTAACACCATTATTTTAGAATTTTAAAAATGATCACAGCTAGGTGATACACCCAAAATGAACAATGGCTTAATTAAAGTACCACCTTTCTTTTGTCTTTCAACCTGAGAAAATGCTTCCACTCTTTAATGCTCATAATTCCAGCATTTGCTGATGCTTTGTTTTAATGATGACAATCTGTTGCAGCTCAGACACAAAACTCACATTTTCCCCCAGACACCCAGTCATTTGTTTCTTTGTGTGTGTGCTTTATTTTTTATGGGGCCAGCTGCTTTGTGATCAGCGAAATGTCAGAAAAATCATCTTACCATAACAAAGCTGAAAATAAAATATTCAAGGAAGCAAACTCCCATGGAAATCTTTAAAGCCCTAACAAGGGAGAATTCTCATCTCTCTGCACATGGGTGACTCACTGAAGTAAATGGGAATTACGTGACTGCATCAAAGATTTCAGTATGAAGAGCACAGATTTTTTCCCAGCTTTGGCCTTTTGGAATGAACTCACAAGTAAGTTTTGATGAAGAATCTAGATAAACTTGCTCAGTGATATCAGCCATGACCAGAATACCAGAATGATTTGAGAGCGCTACGGTATTTTCCTATCAAGATTAATTGCATGCTTAACATAGTATGTCCTTAAATGCTTTTTATAAATCAAGCACTCACATTCAACAGTCCAATTTGCAAATGGAATGAATGATTCTTAAAGGTCAATACAGATGTGTCTTTGCAAATTGACATAAAACTCGTTAATTGACATAAAACTTGTTACAACTTGCAATATGGAAAAAAGCTGTTTCTGTAAATATTGTAATTAAACAGAATGTCGTTTTTCTAATTGTTAGAAAAGAAAGCCCCAAATTACCAGGAGGAAAGAAATTAGAGCAAACAGATCTGCAGGAAAATATTCTCATTTTAAGTATCAGCTAAAATGTAAACTGCCTATGAAAAATTCACAAAGATATACTCATGATGCACCAAATTATCCTCTCGGGTTTCATAATTCTGCGAGCGAGTGCAATTAGTTAACGGTGGTGTTGTTATAAAACTACATACTGTGGCTGGCGGGTTTTGAAACTACTCCAGAAACCAAAGTCTGACGCTAAACAACTATTGTGTTTGGGTATTAGGCAACAGGAAATCTGCCTGATGATAACCGAGTTATACCAAGCCCTGCAGCAGCCACTGAGACACTATGTCCATTTAATCTGCAGATGGCAAAGCAGATATGCCATTCACAGCTGCATGCATGAGGATATGACATCTTTGTCTATATTAATCTCATGGCTGGCTTCACATGACTCATTCAACCTTTTTTTCTATTACATGAAAGGGAAGTTAACTAGCAAGACCGCTGGTGATTTTTAAATAGGTCCAGCCCTGCTGCGATGTACATCTCAAGCAATAGACTACAGAGCTACTCTCCGTGTTCCCAACGCTCTCATGCCACGCAGTTGTGCAGGTCCGCTGTATCTACGCAAATCTCCCTTATGTGTTATTAGCTCATTTTCAAAGCAGTCTTGTTAAAACACACAGGCTGTGGTGCCAAGAATATGACAAGTGGGTCAAATGTATTAAAGTATATATTGAGAGAGACCACATCGGCAGGCTTTGTTATCCCAGTTATCAGTAGGGAGATAGAAGACACAAATAAATGAACAACCTTAATTTAAAAAAAGAAAAAAGTCTGCAGTATCTCTCTTTCAAAGATAAGCTGACAGCTAAGGCAAAACATGGCTATGCCCAGAGGGAGCAGGAGGAGTGTAACAGGCTTCCCAGCTCTCCTCATCCTCTGTAGCAAGGTTAAGAAAAACACTCAGAGTTTAGCTTCAAGTGGTTCACAGGAGCTTTGCTGTTCAGAGTAGCTTGATATTGAGATCTTGCGCTCTGCTTTTCAATCAATATTCAGATAAATACACTTTCAAAGTGGTAAATCACTGGGGGAAAAATATCAAGCTTTTCATCGTCTTTTCCTGGAAAAATGCAAAGAACCTCACAGGTTTGAGGACATCCACACAATAGTACTATTTTCAGTTATAGTAGCTCCTTCAAGCCTCAGAGGAGACTCTGTTTTGAAGAGCAAGAGACATTCATCTCCCCAGAGAAGTAACTCCTAGAGTTAGGCAAGATATTGAAAGTGAGGAAGAAACAGAAGCAGAGAACTGTCTCGGTTGGCAATGGTCATACAGACTCATCAGGGCAGGGGTTAGCTGAGGATGCAAAAGAAAACTAAAAAAAAAAAAAAAAAAGAAAAAATTCTTTCTTAAAGCACTTTCATGAGGAAAATTAACATTTTCATGCTAAATTCCCATTCTGAAGTTCAGAGCCTATGTTTTTTCCGTAATAATTCCATCCAGCCTTATATAAACAAAAATAATCAAACAAGAAGGGAATATTTTCCCCATAAACACTCTTCCCATGTGGACAGGAAGCTCCAGTTGCTTGCAGAAAGCTGAAGCTGAAGAATCAGGCTCCAGCCCTACTGACAAGGTTTTCAAGATTTTCTTGTTTGCATCCCTCTGCTCCATTAACAGTATGCTGCCTCCTGAAAGCTAAGGCAAGTATACTCAGAGAATAAGTTATCAGTAAAAAATAACCTGTGGAGAGAACACCTGCCCCAGAGAAGTGGAACCAGACCCTAGTGAAATGTTTTAAACCTCTCAGACAAGTACTAAAAGCCATGGGCTTCTGTAAAAGATGTATCTCCACTTTTTCTGTATGCAAAAAACAAATAAATACTTAATATATTTTAAAATATTTGAAGATGTCCAGATTCTTTAGGAAGGCTAAATTAAGCTTTTCAGAGGCTTTTTGATGATCAAGAGCCAGATCAGCACTATGCTTGAAGCAAGCTCACTAACTATGCTTGAGAACACTTTTAACTTCAAAGATTGATGTGCTTGAGGGGCAGCAAAAGAAGTAATTTGTTAAAAAAAAAAATCTAAACACAATCAGAAAGACTTTAATGTATACCTGTGACGACCTGGGACCTGAACCGCAGCAGCCACATTTGTAAGTTATAACACGTTTAGAACAGAAGGGAGTAACCAACTTCTTGCAGAACTGGGAAACCAGTAGATATCCTTGGACTTTGTAAAGCGCACCCAAACTTGTGTCAGATCTTGACAGGTTAGAAATCCACAGCTTCCCAACACAGATCGCTTGTAGGGATATATACACGTTAACACTTTTCTATTTTCATATAAAAGGAGAGCAGAGATGCTACTGAGTATTCCTAAAACCCTCCAGTGGCAAGGGTTTGAGTACTCTCCCTAGGCAAACTCTCCCAAACAAACTTCTTTACCTCTTCCAAAACCCCATTGCATTGAGCTAAGAGAGCATTTCCTTTTTCTTTAACCGATCGACACTTATGACACACGGATGAGCAGTTCTACTTATTCCTTAATCCTACCGTGCCGTTACCTCTTTGTGTGCATGAGATGTAAAGTAAGATATTGATACTAGATTTGGAAACAATGAAAAGGTAAGGGGCTTAAAGTATGACAACAGAGACCATAGCAATAGAAGACCACCTTGTTCATGCCACTGATTCCTAGCACGAAATACCACGGTGTATCTGGATACTGAGATGGACGTTCACATTTCTGCTAAGCAATCTGCAGGGGCAAAGGTATTTCAGTCAAACCTAGAATTTAATGTCTAGCATGAAGGTAGCCCTGGATTAAATTCACCACTTGCAGTGCTGGCTAAAATTATTTGTCATGTTACCACAAGATAAAGTGGTATTATTGCCACAAGATAACCATGCAGTTATTCTTGTTTGCAAGGAGCTGCTGGGTTGTTACCATACATCCGTTAAAAGTTACTGTGCGGTGTTTCTGAAGTAATATCTCAGTAAATAACCTGTCAAAACTGCAGCGAGCCCCTCACCACACAGGTCACTATCCCTGCAAGACTACTCGGTAAGTAGGAGCTGATGCCTCCTTTGGAAACAGAACACTGCTGAAACCTTGCGATCTCACAGTGAAAAAAGCAGAAACACGTTTGAAATTGCTTTTTATCCTTTTACAATCCTGCTCTTAACTCTTCACTTCACTGGCAGGAAATGGACATTTACAGCCACTATCTCTCAACTGTCAAACCTGACAACAGAATTAACAGCTCTGGTAATTAGCAGGAAAAGTACCTTGCAAGGCACAAGGCTCAGACTGCAAGGTGATCTACAGACTTTTTTTTCCCCAGGGTCAGGGTAGGGGTAAAATCATAAAAATGGTGAATTGCTTAAGATATGAAGAGAAAAGAGAGAGCTGAGCCACAAATTTTAGCTCAGCAGATTGTAGTCAGATACTCTATAAAGACATCGGTTAACCTGTACCTCAAAGCTTGTTAAAAATAAAGCAAGTATCTTAGAAACCCAGCAAATTAGATACACTGCAGCTGGTTAACAGGAATAAAGGCGATTAAGTGGCCACTAGTCACGCTTTCAAAACCAGAGGACAATTTAGTACTCATCGGAACTGCTTCAGACACAAAACACTCTTCTCCCAATAATACAGAAACTAAAAGTATGAATCTTGGGCTAAGAGGCTTGCTGACCACTTTTAAAATTACCAACACCTCACATATTGCTTGACATGAAAAGGTATTGAAAACTACCCGAGAAATAGATCTTCATACTTCCCTGCACTCGGTGTACAATATTTGGTTGCAGAGTGATTCCAAGCAACCTGGAGGCCCATCTGTACTAACAGCACTACGGATACGTGACAAAAACAATCATAAACGTGTGATGTGTTCACTGTTACAGAAATGGTCATATTGTCTTTCTGAAGGAAAATTACTTTTTTAGCAAAGCGGCCATTTCCACAAAAAAAAAAAAAAAGCGTATTTAAGTTGGAAAGCATTCAGTTTCAGATGACCAATACCTTTTTGGAATATAAAAATTGAAAAACTTTTCAGAGAACATGTTGGTGGAGATTTTTTTTTTTAAACCAAGAGTTCACTTCCCTCCCACCCGCCTCCAGGAGGAAATATAGCCTCCCAACCAGCTGTTCTCACTATTCAGGATGCATAAATATCAAAGCAAAACAGAAACATGAGCAGTATGGAAATACAGTATGGAAAAGGCTGAGGTACTCAACGCCTTCTTTGCCTCAGTCTTTAGTAGTCAGAGTGGTTATCCTCAGGGTACTCAGCCCCCTGAGCTGGAAGACAGGGACGACGAGCAGGATAAACCCCCCATAATTCAAGAGGATGAAGTTCATGACCTGCTATGCCACCTAGACGTTCACAAGTCTATGGGGCTGGATGGGATCCACCCGAGGGTACTGAGGGAGCTGGCGGAGCAGCTTGCCGAGCCGCTCTCCATCATTTACCAGCAGTCCTGGTTAACTGGGGAGGTCCCGGACGACTGGAGGCTCGCCAATGTGACTCCCATCTACAAGAAGGGCCGGAGGGAGGATCCGGGGAACTACAGACCGGTCAGCCTGACCTCGGTGCCGGGGAAGATCATGGAGCGGTTGGTTTTGAGGGTGCTCACGAGCCATGTCCGGGACAACCAGGGGATCAGGCCCAGCCAGCATGGGTTCATGGAAGGCAGGTCCTGCTTGACCAACCTGATCTCCTTCTATGACCAGGTGACCCGCCTCGTGGATGGGGGAAAGGCAGTGGATGTGGTCTGCCTGGACTTCAGTAAGGCCTTTGACACTGTCTCCCACAGCATTCTCCTAGAGAAGCTGGCGGCTCACGGCCTAGACAGGTGCACTCTTCGCTGGGTAAAAAACTGGCTGGACGGCCGAGCCCAGAGAGTTGTGGTCAACGGAGTTAAATCCAGTTGGCGGCCGGTCACGAGCGGTGTTCCCCAGGGCTCAGTACCAGGGCCGGTCCTGTTCAATATCTTCATCAATGATCTGGACGAGGGGATTGAGTGCTCCCTCAGTAAGTTTGCAGACGACACCAAGTTGGGTGGGAGTGTTGATCTGCTGGAGGGTAGGAAGGCTCTGCAGAGGGACCTGGACAGGCTGGATCGATGGGCCGGGGCCAACTGTATGAGGTTCAACAAGGCCAAGTGCCGGGTCCTGCACTTCGGCCACAACAACCCCAGGCAACGCTACAGGCTTGGGGAAGAGTGGCTGGAAAGCTGCCCGGAGGAAAAGGACCTGGGGGTGCTGGTCGACAGCCGGCTGAACATGAGCCGCCAGTGTGCCCAGGTGGCCAAGAAGGCCAATGGCATCCTGGCCTGTATCAGAAATAGTGTGGCCAGCAGGAGCAGGGAGGTGATCGTGCCCCTAGTACTCGGCACTGGTGAGGCCGCACCTCGAATACTGTGTTCAGTTCTGGGCCCCTCACTACAAGAAGGACATGGAGGTGCTGGAGCGTGTCCAGAGAAGGGCAACGAAGCTGGTGAAGGGCCTGGAGCACAAGTCTGATGAGGAGCGGCTGAGGGAACTGGGGTTGTTTAGTCTGGAGAAGAGGAGGCTGAGGGGAGACCTCATCGCGCTCTACAACTACCTGAAAGGAGGTTGTAGCGAGGTGGGTGTTGGTCTCTTCTGCCAAGTAACTAGCGATAGGACAAGAGGAAATGGCCTCAAGTTGCGCCGAGGGAGGTTGAGATTGAACATTAGAAAAAATTTCTTTACTGAAAGAGTGGTCAGGCCTTGGAACAGGCTGCCCAGGGAAGTGGTGGAGTCACCATCCCTGGAGGTATTTAAAAGACGTGTAGATGAGGCCCTTAAGGACATGGTGTAGTGGGCATGGTGGTGTTGGGTTGATGGTTGGACACGATGATCTTAGAGGTCTTTTCCAACCTGTATGATTCTATGATTCTATGATTCTACTCTCAAGGAATGATAGACTATCTCGTGGCTTAGTCTGCAACTATAATTGTAAGGTACAGTGAACCCTCTTTCTAAATAGCCATAAAAAAAGATTTAAAAGGTATAGTGACAAACCAGAAGAGTCCTGTTCATTTGCAGGCTTGAGGGCTACACAGCGCTGCACCATATCAGGAGCAGCCTAGGAAAAACCCTTTGAGGACATGCATGACATACGCAGTGACTTAGCACCAGGATTAACATGACACAGCAAAGTAGCACAACGATACAAACACCGCGAAGGAAGAACTCCCCTCATTCATTACCAATTAGACTTTGGAAAATACTGAAAATCAATATTGGTTCAAATTTTAAACTAATTTTCCTTTGTATTTGAAAGCATTATTTTTATGTCTATTAATAATAACCAAGATAAGCAATTCTGTGTGTTAGCAGCTACCCTAGAACATAATCAAGCAGCCATTGTCCCTTTAGTGCTTCTAATCTAAATATACAGAGAAAGCACTGGGAAAAGGAAATGTTGTTATTCCCACCTTGGAGTTGAAGAATTGAGACAGATAAGAATTGAGCAATTTTCCATCCTTAGAAGGGCAGTCTGTGTCAGAAACTGGGACAGAATGCAAATTTCTACAGCTATTCTCAAAACAGGTTTGTTGGCATAATTGTTTTTTGACTGCACAGGTTGCCAAAGAATCTTGAGGAACATTGATGGAAAATGAACCTTAAATATGTGTTATTCAGCTAAGAGCCCTTTCATGCTAAGAAGGTGGATGGAGAGAGATTCTGTGCAGCTGACTTCAGAAAATCATAAAGAGGAAGAAGTGACAAAAGTAAATGGAGGAGAAGAACATATGATCCAAGCAAAATGAAATGCAGTCACATCAGATACCATAAGCACAAACTGCAGCGCATGTATGGAAGACGGTACCCAAGCATAATTGGGTGGTCCGTTAGCAAAATATCAACTCAAGTCACTGAATTCAACAATGTTACTGCAGCCAATTAAAATCATTGCAACGCACTGATTAACGAGGTGAGATCTAGACAGAGGGGAAAAAAATGACATACGAATGCGTGGGGCTTTTGCTGATAAAGAACTCCTATAAATTCTGAGGGTCATACGCTGATACAAAGACAAACATAACAAAACCACACATGCACTGTCGGTACCCTACTGAAATCAATTGGTTTCCACCCTCTGGTAGAGATACAGTTTCAAGATCGGGTGTGCAGAAATCCAACCGTATTGAGATTTTACTGAGGAAGATAAAATTACAGGCTGACTGTGCTGCAGACCACAGCCACAGTATTGATGTAGTTTGACCTTTTGTCAAAACCCTCACCAGAAAAAAATCGACACTGTGCTTGATTCCAACCTTCAGATTTGGTACAAATAAATCTATTTTGTAGGAGCAATTGGGTTAAGTATAGCACTTACAGATGTGTCTCAAAGGATTGCTCATCCACAATTCTTTTATGTTTATGGGATACTAATAGTGGGTGGATTTACAATTAGGGTTGCATTTTCCCAAGATTTTAAACAAAACACTAATATTTATATGCAACAAGCACAGCTCCTTCTTTTGGTATGGTAATTCTGCTTTCATAAAGCAGCTAAGCTTCTCCCATCCTCAGTATAACTTGTCCTATTTAACAACCTGGACAGAAGAGATTTAAGAGGTAACCATCAGTAGTTTATATTTTTCTACTAATTTGTAAACTGCTTTTGCAAAGTAACAGCTTTTCCACTTTTAAAAGCAAGGAAGGGCTGCCTGGTTTGTGTGAAAGTCCTTATTAGCACGTGCACTTAGGCAGGGAAGCGGCAGCTGCGTGTCCCACTGCCACAACTGCAGTTAGTGCTGCAGTAACGCGGGTAAGAGCGAGGCTGCTCCTGCCCCACAGCCAGCAGGGAGCCCCGATGCTGCATGGCACGGAGATACGGAGATGCATCAGCCTGAGACACCTTCATACAGCAGAGGCTGGCACCAATGCCACCAAAGAGACAAAAGATGTGCTTAGAAGAGACAGTTCTGCAAGGATGAAGAAAAATGAAGCTAAAGCAGCATTGCCTGCAGAATATCACTAGACAGACTGCTTCACTCCTCTTTAGCTGTGCTTTTCCCTGGATGCTTATTATTTTTCATCCCATTAAACAAAAAGATTGAGACAAAAGGATAGCATATGCGTGTGTGTCTGTATATTTGCAGTGGCTGACTCAGATATGAGGGTGATGGGTGGCTTTGCTAGCTGCTGTGCCCTATCAGATCTTCCTTGTGTTGACTTTGCCAGCCTGATAGACTCAGCAGAGTTGCTCTCAGGATTTATCAGCGCAAGCAATGTCAGAATAAGACCCTGTGCACTTCTGCTACAGCCTGTGGCGAAAACATGATTTCCTATTTGGGAGTTACTAATCTATCACACATTAATTAATCGTATAGACTGTAGATAGAGCACGGTTGAACAAACTCAGTAGAGAGAGGAATCTGAAGCCACTCCAATATCCCGAGGGCTTCTCATAGCTCTGCCCTCCATACTAGGAAATGTCATTCTCTAAAGTAGGTCTTACATCTTTAGAAGATGAGCATGGGGAAGAGCTCTCATCTGGGATATACAGACAGTTTCAGGCAAAATAGCAAGAGTGGTTGCTCTAGTTTGATGAGGGTTTCCTCATTATGTTCTGCGCATTTCAAATGTGAGAGTTTGGTTTGGTAGTGATATTGCACATCATCTTTGAGCCTCCAGGGGCTGGATGTAGGATTTCAGAAATAAATATATTAGCAGGAACAATTGCCGCTTAGAAAAAAAAAAGTTATACTTTTCCTGATTGATAGCTTCTGTGTGCCACCTACAAAGGCTTGTATTTCTCTGCTCTGGAGTTTCCCAGGCTCTGAGGTACTCCAATTAATTGCCATTTATATAACCAGTGCATCCCTTTCTCAGGGACAGTGAAAGCTCTGACTCAGGAGAAAGTCACCAGGTCCCTTTCATCACTCAGGAGCAGGACCAGTGACTAAAAAGCGTAATATTTCATTTGGGTTTAGTCTCATCTCTGCAGCACATTGTAACAGGCAGCTCTCTTTGCTGCCTAGTTTTTGTTTGCTGACTTCAGGAGTGTACTTCAAAAGCTCCCTGTCCTCTCAGTGAAAGTGCTACGCCTGTCTTTTATCACACCCTTTGTTCTGAGGTTTAGCCCACATTCCCAAATGGAAGATGAAGTATAGGAAAACTTATTTGGCATGACAAAACAGTCATTGTGTTAGAAAACAGTAGCATGTATCTAAGTGAAAGAAACGCCTAATAAACAGAGTAGATCTACTGAGATATGTTTTTCACCTAACACAGTGCCCCTGCTCTAAAATAGAGAAAAGAGAAACAGAAGAGCCATATAGAAAGGAAAGACCCATCCGAGTCCGGCTTTAAGGAATCCTGTTGAACAGGGTTGAAGGTATGTGACGGGACACGTGGTTCATCTGCTGCTTATGAACGCTCTGCCCTCAGCTCTATAAACTTCATGCCCCAACTTCTTTGAGGCCAAAGGAAGACGGTAGCTAAAAGGACCTTTAAAGAAAAAAAAGTGTTGGACCAAAAAATTCTGTATTTGTAAGATGCTTTATTAAAAAAGCTTTTCCTTGGCTGATTTCTGTCTGATCCAATAAGTTATTTTTGAGATATCATAGCAGTTTGTAGTAATATCTTCAGGATGTATTTTTGAGTTTGAAAAGAAAAGGTTTTAATAAAAAGGCTGTAGTCTCAGGATTATTTATGTTTCCCTATGATAAAAAAAAATTCATATTTCTGTCTAGCAAGCTCAGTCTAGTCTTAGTGTTCTTCCTGGTGAGACTTGCACAATACTCATACCTACATCCTAGGCCTGATTTCCTTAACAGTACTTTGGACTGGGTTTGCATCAGCTAATTAGCCATTCCAGAACAGCACAGCAAGTACCTTTCTATCCTAATCTCTTTTTGTGTAACCTGTACTGGCATCTAGTTGGAACAGAGCTGTCCCGGCTTTCTACACAACTTCGAAGACCTACTAATGCTCCATGTGGCGCTTGTTTCTTAAAAGCCTGATTTACCTGGGTTCTGAGCTGCAGAGCCCTGGCAGGAGATGGGCACACACCACGTCAAGCCTCCTGAGTAAGTATAGTTAGTAACTCATAGCTGTATGTCAGATGTGAGGGAGAAGAAGAAGAAAGAAAAAAAAAAAGTGGCATCATTTCAGGAACGTTGGTGGGCCTTAGCTCTGGGGAAAGGGCAGAGGCACAGATAATCTGTTCTCTCTGCTTACGGATTGTTTTCCCACTTCAGTCATCCAGTGAGCCAAACCCACTTCTAATATGAATTAAGTAACTATTTGCACACCAAGAATAAGAGTGAAATGACAGAGCCTTTGCAGAAGTCCAAGCTAAGGCAACATGCCCATAGATACACGTACAAGCAAGAGCGCTCTGTACCAATTCTCTGCCAGCCTTTTCTCAGAAGGAGACCCTGTGCTCCCTGCAGCCTCAAGCAGTGCCTTCAGAGCACATACACTAAGCTGTAATTTTGTCCGATATCCCAGAAATTCCCCTTCACTAGCCAGGATCTGTTGCCTTTTTCAAATACAACAGACTGCACAAAGCAAGGTACCAAATGCCTCTGCATGTCTGCATTTCCTGATTGCATTTATTTGCATTGCTACTCCAGTTAATTAGAGAGAGCACTCTCTTTCAGTCTCACCTTCTGCATAGAACCTCAGTAATTCACTCTTGTCTATGAACATGCCTTACCGTTTTTCTCTTACTTCACAGCTGGCAACCTTAACTGGTCTCTAGCCTCAAAAAATCCTCTTATTTATAATCTGGTTGGCCTTAATCTACTAACTCAAGCTCACGCTGAATGATTTCTAAAAGGTAGAAAACAATTTTTAGGCTTCCACAAAGAATATGAGCCATTTTGTTCCAGTTTGTTAATTTATCTGCATCAAGACCACAGATCTCTGTGGGTCTGAGCAGGTTACAGATCCCTCGTATGCACACACATTTTTTAACCTGAAGTGTCTCCAGCTTAAAGAAATTTATCTCTCTCACTTGTTCATTTTACTACTTGACTTCAATCAAAACTATCTCCACTGAAGTCATTCTACAGATTTCATTTCTCTACTTAAACACACCATCTATCCTCACTTGTACCACCTCCCTCCTCCTACTCATTTAAATGGGCTGTTATACCAGGGTAGATTAATGTCACAGTCATCTCCCTTGATTTAAACAGTGTTTGATTATATCTGTCAGGATATACTTCTCTCTAAGTATGTGTTCTTGCCTGATGTGTTAATCTGATGGAGTAAATGGGCCTAGAGACATGGCCTAATCATTGCACAACATTAAATAGTTAAGGCAAGGTTCAGGCCTCCAGGTACAGACTTGTTATATTGGTAATCCCCGCAGGCGGTGGAAAACATGCCAGGTTTTGATATAATGGCCAAAACACAAAAAGAAAGTGGCATTCTCCAAGCATGAGGTAGTCAGCAAATACGACATTCTCTACATTTTTACATCTCTTTTTTTTCCCCATTCACCCTCTTTTTTTTGAGTCAGTCTTAGAAAAAGCTGCTTTGTCTCCAGCATAATTTCAGAGCTGGGACATCAGCCATGAAAGCTGCTTTTCTTGGACCCAAGAAGGAAAATTAAATTTTTGCCCTATGGCCAGTCTCTCCCTTTGCAACACTCCCCTGGATAAGCAGAATCAGATGGACCATGTCACCTCCTTCACCTCCTCACCACAGATAGCTTCAAGATAAGGTGAAAAAGAAGAGTAAGACATTGGGGATGGGAAAAGCCCATGGAAGCAAAGCAAGGTCTCACGTTTTAGGCCAGACCTTACTGGAGAGGATCCGGACCCTCCTTCAGGGTCGCACCTTTTTTGAGGGTGCAGTGTAGACTCTTTAAGACCTTACCAGTCTTTGACCATAACTGGATACTGGTCTTATATCAACTTTATCAGCGAAGTTGTCCAGTCTAAAAGTACATTTCCTATGGGAGAATCTCGGAAGAGGTGGTAGAATTCTCTCATTTGCTGAAAACTCCATAAATTTGGGAGTTCATTTTAATTCCAAAATGGAAAACATAACTTCAATTAGCAGAGGAATAAAACTTCAATATTTTTTAACATTCTACTTTAGTTTTTCTTATACAATAATTGAAATAAGCTTTTGAGATGATCGCTTTCAGATGAAAAAGATCACAATTAAAATATTGAAACAGACTAATGATCTTATTGAGGGGTTTCTTCGACATTTTTCTCCTATCTAGCATTTTAATCAAAGTTAAACCAAAGAAGTTTTGATCTAGTTAAAGAACAATTTTAATATGAAAAATTTAGAAAATTCATGGAGAAATTGTTCTGGGAACATGAGTAGGGACTTAATGTCATTAAAACCTGCAAGTTTTAAAGAAAAGCCCAAAATCAAATTAAAGCCAAAGCAACACCTACTGTATTCATTTTGGATTAGTTCTCTTGGGACAAGAGTCTTATATTTCTTATATCTTTCTCTCTCGTGATGCTCTCTGCCTAACAGAGACATGCTCCTACCACAGCTCTGGTGTACACTTCCACATTTGTTGCTGTCCTTAAGGTTATTGCAGCCTTTACCTTCACACAAGAATTCTTGGGATCACTAATATTGGCCTTCGTTTTCTGCATCTCAGTCCAGGGCCAAATCCGTTGTAGAGTGCCCTACTCAAAACTGCTGTATCACAGTCAGGTTCATGCTTTATATGGAAAAAGAAGGAAATAACATGGAGAACAGACTTCCCTGAAATTAATACATCAGATAAGAATGAAACTCTCTGCCAAAAAAATCTTTCCTCAGCAACCTAGATTTGCGATAGGTCACAAACGAGGAATCAAAGGAAATGCTGAACATATAGATGATGACATAAAGGCTTCCTAATAATGCTAGAAGCACTAATTTTTTTCTTAGCAGCAATTTTATGACTAAGCATAACACTTCTTATGACTGATAGTAGAAAAGAACCATAAAGCTGACAGCATAATGTACGATTGTGGTCCAAGAGACTGGGAGATAAATGCATGAGGAGAGAAGAAAGCTAGTCTGGGGAGGAATTGTTCTGGAACTCTGTGATAAGGGACTTGTTAAATGGTTTTGTGGCAGTTACACCCAATATCGGGTATACACACTATGGAAGTAACCATGATAACAGCTTCATATTTCTCTAGCACCTTTCTTCTAGATGGATCATTATTTATATAGCACTTGGATGTGGGCTAGATGTCCCCTATAGGAATTTACAATCTCATTTTATTCATGATGTTCAGTTATTGTGGTGAAAAGAGCCATTTGTATCTAGAGACAGACAAGCAGTTAGAGTAGCAAACAATGGGGAAACACAGTACAAGAAAAAGAAGCCAAAAATCAGGATCCTGGAAGGTTTCTTCATTGAGAAGTTTGGGATGACTTTCTCCAGCTACAAAGAACAGTTACTTTGGGGTGATAGTATACCACATTGTAATTGATATCAGTACAAATCCTTCCTATGCATACTCTTTATGTTCATACTCATTCCTCATATTCATACACATTGGATCAAGCCTGATCCAGGGCACAGCAACTTTCACAGCAATGCAGGACTGTGGTTATCTATACACCAAATCAAAGGATACCAACAACATCGGACCACCATGAAGAACACTTCATCCCCAGTCCAACCCTGGAGAATAAGACAGTTCAGCAGAAGTGGGAGAACGGGTGGACCTGTTGTGGAGTCCACACTGCAGCTGAGTAAATGCCATCAAAGAGTCAAGATGCACTGACCACAGGAAAGGAGGCAGCCCCAAGTCACAGCTGGCCAGTTCTGCTGCCTGTCTGTAGCCCTCTGGGCTGAGCCCAGGCCCCTTGGCAGCTGACGTGCGAGAAGAGTGTGCAGATCCCAGGGGAGAGCCCAACAACAAACTTCCTTCTCCACAATCATTCACGAATTATACAAGGGAAGAGAAAGAAGTGATATTGCACCTAACATGCAACGCAGCTATTCCCAGTCCTTAACCTCGTTTTATGTTTCATTACCCACAATATCAAGGCTTCCCAAAGCCACCTGCAACAGAGTACAAGTAGAATGTTTTCTCTTCTCTGTCTCCTGAAATGAGTTTTTTTTCAACCTAGAAGGTTTATTGATGGTATAAGCATGAGAGAAAGAGCTATTCCTAATTACATCCCTATAAACAAAGCAGGTTTGGGGCAAGCAGGAAAAACATACGGAATTAGAAGGCCTAGAAAGAAGGTTTGGGAAGTCTCCTCTCTACTAAGAGAAGCTTAATGGTAATAGGAAAAGAATTGAGAGAAAAAATCCTCTAGCAACAGGAGTAGCAGTGATTCACCACTCATTCTGCATGTATTAGATTTGATAGTATGCAAGAGACCACCCATCCATCAACTCTTTTTCATCATCATCAGTCTGTCATGGTAATGGGATAGTGGTATTTGCAAGGCTGATATACAGTAATGATTTCTGGTTAACGAATCAGACTTAGCATTAATTACTTTCTGTTATCCTCACAGAATGCTACTGCAAAGATATTTTCTTATCCCTCCTGTCAAATCACCATCCTACTCCCTTCAACCCTTAGTCCTGGCTAGGCAGCTAACCAGACAGGCCTCTGTGTAGCCAGTACTACATCATTAATGCACACTTATAATGAGCTACTCACAGGCGCAGTATTGCTCACGAACATGGCCTATACCTATTTTGACAAAATCCACAAAGAAAAAAAGAGATTGTAGTTACTAGGCAGATAAAAAATATTTTTCAACTAAAATGAGATTGCATGACTTCAATCACGTAAGCCAAAATACTTTTTCCTGAACTATGTTCTAACGTTGTTCTTTACACAAGTATTGATTGTGTACACAAGATAATAAATGTTGGGAGAAAGTTTTTAGAATTGTTCATCTAGAATGAAAGGTGGATCTTTCCTAATCAAAATAACTGTGCATAGAGAAACGAATGAAAAGAAAACAAACCCAGCCATTATCCACACTCGGCTCTATGAACAAAGTGTTAGGCTGAGCCAAGCGCTGGTATCAATTTTCTTTGCTTAATGAAAAGGTTTTCCGAGATGTAGTCCTTTCTGCTTCACTGTGGATTGACAATACATTCTGACCTAATGGATGCTGATTACTGTTTCCATTATGCAAGGCTGACAGAAGCAATATTTCTTCTAACGACAACCTGTTGTTGAGCGCAGAGCTATTGTAGTGCAACTCCGTGCTACAAAGGCCTTTTCATATCACATGTTCCTCATCTGCTTTGAACCGCCAGACATCCTCTCACATGGCGATAGGAAGACCTGTGAGGCTGTCCTGCTATCACAGCTGGGATATCATCACTCAGGAGAAAAAAACAGAACCATCTGGAAGTCTTGGTTCAACATGAAAACCAGATGAGACACATACTACACTTCAATTCTCCAAATTCAAAGACAAAAATGAAGTAAGCATCACAAGTGAGAGATTAACTGGGTGGGAAGTCCTTAGCTCCTCCTGATCTCCCCAAGGCTTCAACTGAGCACTACCAAAACTGGTACAAGAAACCACATCCTTCTTGCAAAATAGAAAAGAAAAATTCAAACAGTATTTCTGTCTTGTATCTACTCAACAGCTATTTCTATTTGGAGGATTTGGGAATTTACCAAAAGAGGGGCAGAGCCTGGGCCGCTCAAGCCAGGCCTGTCCTCAGAGGCACTACATACAGCCCTGCCACCGGCTCCTCTCAAAGCAACTTATATACTTGGTGCCTTGTTTGCATTTGTTGATCACGTACATCAGTTACCTTTTCACCATTTACATTTCATAGCCTAACAGCTAAGACCAATTCTTCCAAGCTCTGATAGCACACTAGACGCTCATTTTGCTAAGTGCACTTCGGGCTGCATTTCCCACGGTGAGCTTCAGATGTCCCTTCCCACCACAACAAATCAGCCTGGTCAATGCAGGGTGCAGTTAATCTCACAAGACCGTGTGACGTAGGAAACCAACAGGCTGGCGTCTGACATGCTGTGCCATTGCCAAGTGTTAAATAGCAATGTGTCCTGGGCACCAGGAGAAGTGGGAAATGAGGAAGAAGTGAATAGCCAGTGCTAAAATTACAAGCATGTGGAATGGCTTTGAAGGAAAATTAAAGGTGGAAAGCTCGGTACGAGAGACAGAAGAAAGCGGGGAGTGGAGTATCCATCGCCCGTGTCTGAGCTGTCACTGCAGGAGCTGCTCTGAGGCTACTCAGTGCTTTACCTCCCTCTTGGTTTCAGCATCACTGTGCCGGGCAGCCATTTCAGGAGAGACCCTCCCGAGCGCTTTTCTTTGCCCGCATGATCAGCGTCGCTACAGTTTGTGGGAACCCTCAATGTCCTCTAAATTAGACGCATCCTTGCTAAACCAGCTGTGAAACACGCTTGTGCCTGCAGAGCCTCAGGAAAAAGAAAAAAAACCACCAAAATGAAAAGAAGCCTTTTCCAAAGAATATTAAAGGAGAACTACCATGGTTTTCACATGCTGGGTGGGGAGGCCTGAGTCAGCGCAAGGAAGTGGTTGTCTCTCTACACCACCTCAAACCGCTCTCAGCTGTACCGAGCCTCTGAGCAAATCTTATCCCAGAGAGAACAAAGTAACTGCTAAAATATCTTCCCGAGTTTTTGGTGCATGCATTTGCTCCCTGTTTGGCTTATATTCACTCCAGCTATCTACTATCAGAAAAACGTCGGAGCAAGTGGCAGGGCACAGCCGGCGCTGGAGTGTGTTGCCTGGACCCCATTCCCGCATGGCGGGCGGCAGACCCCTCACCCATCCGTCGCCAGCTCTCTCCAGTCTCTGCTGACCCTGAGAAGAGCAAAACTTCTGTGATTGCTTGGAGGATTTCTCCCTGCACTTCTGTTGCGTCCAGGCCTTCACCTGCCAAATGGTGGGTTGCTTGGTGACTGGGATTTTTTTTAAGCTGCACCGAGAGCAAAACCATTTGTTGCTTTTAAAATAACAACTAGAAGGACAGAAAAAAAAACCCAAAATATTGATGGATGTGATTATTCTGCAGGAACTTAATTGCTGGCATGGTGCCACCAAAGGCACAGCAGCTGAAGGTAGGACAGAGACATGCGAAAAGCCACACACCAATCAATTGCCAGCAAAACGTCATTACTTGTGCACTCGTGTTTTTATTTTTCTGGGGGCCAAGGGGGACATAGGGTTCTAGGCTCCATGAACTACACCAGGTTGATATTGCAGGTAATCCACTTCTACGCTAGTGAAAACTGCTGTCCTAAACCTGCCCAACACAAGCGACTCGTGCTTTTTTACAACTCCACACAGCGAACAGCCACAGAGAGGACAGTACTCAGCCTGCATCACTCCGTGTGAAATATTCGCATTGCCCCACTTCCCTCTCAGCTTCCTCTGAAGACACCCGGTGCATCTTCTCTGCTGGCCACTTGGCACCTCCACTGGGTATCTGCAGTCAGGCAGCGTGACTCCTGCCCAGGGCCCAGCACCCAGCTCTGGCACTTGGGGATCAGCCTTTGCTTGTCAGTCAAGCCTGAGGTGGAGGAGTTTGCCTAAATGGTACCGTACCAGTCTCCTGAGGAGCCACTTAATGGCACTGATGATCAACGGGACAATGTCCAGTCTATGGAGGTTTCCTGCTTAAACTACAAAAGGTAGAAAAGGAAAAAGATGAAGGGACCTCTTTAAAATCAAGCAGAGGCACAAGTAAAACCACAACTCTCCCAAACTCTGTGCCACAGATTTATTCTTGGAGCCACAGACCACAGCACAAAGAAGTTGCTTGACTTCAAAAGCCTGTGTGGGTGAATGAGAGCAGCAACTCTTTCTAGTTCCCTTTTGCTATGCAAGATAATCCTGGTATATCTCACACATCCTTGATGTATCCTGTCACTTGGCTGGCTTTCCTGCATAGGATTCTTCTGATTATCTATTTACCTTACCTGATGTGCAGGAAAAATAGTTTGGGTTGTGAATTATTCAGAGTGCTGTACATGGTGAATGTGAATTTTGTTTGCTATTGAGCTACTGAAATCCTACATCAATGCTGTGTAGGAAAAAGCTATGGACCTATGCCTAGTGGATAACTATGCCTTGCCATCACTCTGCAAAACTGTACACTCTTCTAAAACTGATTGATTGTGGCTCATGTAATGTGGATGTCTTTGCCAATGGAAACTGTGCTCACAAAACAATTCCATAAGACATGCAGCCACATTGGCATTTGCATATTCGTATGCTTCATTTAAAAGGGTCTGCTATGTGTTGTGGCTTATTTTCCAGGCAAGGGTAAGTCATATTTTCCTAGCTCTTCAATTTGTAGCAACTTCACTCTCCTTCAGTTCCCTCCAGTTTGCTGCTGCAATACTCTTCCATTTAGATGAACAAATAAGTCGCACGGCCCCTTGGAAACTGTTACCACAGGTATTCAGGAAATAGCTGGCAAGAAGAACACTGCGGTTCATATTCCCCCAGGGCAAGCACAAGGTTGGCACAGTGCAAAACCAAACCAAAAATTTCATAAATACAGATGAAAAGAAAATTCAGCATAATCCTTTTCCAAAGCCGATCCTTAGTGAATCTCTCAGATGACAGGCTGAGTACATGCCTGGCTTTCTACTGACATTATAATGGCTGATAAGACTTTGGCAAATGAGTAGCAGGGAATGATCAAGCGAAACAGCTTTTGCCTCCTTAGCTGTGCCTGAAATAGACCTCCAGTTGCATCTCACATAACCTTAGCAAGAAACTTCACCCCCCGAAAGCAGCACTGCGGCAACCTCAGAAACAGAGCTGGGGAGACCATTGTATCAACAGAGAATACTGGTTCAATGAAACAAAAATGCTTTGCAGAAAGATGTTGACTACGGTAACAAGGCAAATCAGGAAAGTGTGTAGCAGAAACAGCAAGCATCTTGTCTGTTACATGCCAGCAACCCACCTGCCAGGCTGACTCCCCACCAATCTGGGAGCCCTACCTTCCAAAATCCTATTTTCTTTCATATCTTTGCAAATTAGGCTGTAGCTCCCAAATACTGAACATTGCCTGGTCTCTGGTTATGCAGAGGAGTTTTCCCCAGCACTTCACAGCAGTCTGTTTTCTGGCTTTTTTTTCTACGTGCTGGTTTCAAACAGGAATATCAGCTTCTAGCCAGGTTTATTTCTAACAATAACAGCCCGATCCTCATTTGCTATAGATGTCTATATGTCCATAGAAAATAAGGTTAACACCTGACTAAAGGTGTACCAGGTTGAGTTTTAGGGAACAGTGTGATCTGACTTCCACTTCAGCTCCAGCTGGGCCAGGATTTGGCGATCTCGGGGTAGAAACTATACATTCAAATTTCCTTTAATATGGTGCTTGACTTTTAATCATAGCCTTCTGTGAAAATCCAAGCACTCTCAGATTGCATGATTACTTTAAATATCTACTGCTTGTCATTTCCTCTTTTGGGTCTGTGTAGAAACATTTCTAATGATGCTACCCTAAAAGCAAGTTAGTACAAACCTATACAAGCCTATTATCCTCTAAGTGGTCACGCTGACTTAAATGGAAAGACTCCAGCTGACTTCATGGGAAGCTGAATCAGGTCAGTAAGGAAGGTTGCAAATTCAGGTTTGGTTCAGTCACACAGAAATTCAGAGACTTGTCTAGATCTGTTGAATATGTGAAATCACCAAGACTTTTGCACTTTGCAAGCACAAATGATACCATAAGAGTCTTGAAAATGAGGATACTGCAAGACTAAGCCTTCGCACAGCACTGCCACTACACTGAGAATTGAAAGAAGAAAGGCGAAAAAGGGGGCATTTGGTATAGAAGTGAATACAATCTCAAAAAGGGGGATTTTTTTTTTTCCTTCCTGGATGCTCATCTTTCCTTCGCTTCCTTTATGGCATTGGCTCTTTTCATCTGGAAAAACAGTATGCTCCTCACTGCTTTCTCAGGTGCTAGCCTTGGTCCAAATTACGATCTTAACCACGTATATTATTAGTTACATGTCTATTGCGATCGGCTCCTCTCCTCAACAAAAGGCTTTTGCTCCCTTATTAACAATATTTCATCGCTGCATGGATAAATGTAGAATGACAAAGACACATAACATAATGAACGATGCAATGAAAGCCCCTTGGATTTTCCTATTCTACCCATAGTATAGGACAAGAATAAGTAGAAATTTCATGAAATTAGAAAGGCTGCAAAGGCTGATACAGATTAAAGGAAAGACTTTTCCTCTTCAAACATAGTTTATAACCAGCCTGTGAAATTAACTGCTGCCTACTCAGAGCTGGGGAAGAACGAGATCATATTTTCTGTGTCCTTTTTTTATGCGGGATCTAGTGATATTCATATCCTCAAAGCACATTCTGAAATAAAGTAATAAGGGAACACCTTAGTTAAAAGAAAAGATGAAACGGGAGGTATTAGGCTGCACAAGGCCCTTAAGGGAGCTGTTGGTTGTTGTCTGGCTGGATTAGCCTTAACAACGCTCTTAAGAGAAGGAGGCTTAGAATAAGACGCTTGAAAAGCAGATGGGGGCAAGAAAGCTAATGAAAAAAAGGGAGAGGCCAAGGAAGGAAAGGTGAGATGGAGAGTCAACAAGCTGAAGACCTTCAGAAGTCTGGGTGGACTTCTGGAGTAGGATGGGCAGTTCTGTCTATCCCACAGTGTGAATGATGTTTGGGGCAAGTCAGCAATGCCTTGCTGAACTGAGGCACATCAGGAACAATGGGCACAGGGGGCATTGAGCTGGCACTGCCTGTCCCAGCCTGGGGCGAAAGGGGCAGGGAAGTTGGGTGCTGAGCCCCTGCCTGCCAGGACACAAAAGCCAGATGACTCTAGAAGCAAGGCAGTTGTTTGCACAGCGCACAGCCCAAGCTCTGCACTGCTCTGTGGGTTGCAGTTTGGCATACAAACTCATCAGCGCAGCCTTTATTGCTCAGGAAACTGCACTGTGCTACATTTCATGGTGTCAAGCATCTTTAAGTAAGAAAATCAAAGGTGGTCTAATCCTCTCTCATAGTAAACGTAATAGTAAAGTTATGTTCAGCTCCTCTTGTAAGTTTGTTTCTGTGCCTATAAATCCCTGATGCTAACTTTTGATTTCTCTGGAGCTACTCCTGACAGCACTGCTGGTCACAGTCCTCCTCCTCCACTGGCATGAGCAGTTATCCTGCCTGGTCTGTTTGCAGAAATGGCAGTGGGACACTACAAAGACCATGCTGGACTTCCCCACCAGCTCCTTTTTGTAACATGAAAATCACATGGTATATTACTCAAAGATTCAAAAGATCATTGCAGTAGCTTAAGATCTACTGGCAAAATTAAAAGTGATAAGGGATGTTAATGTTCATGCTCCAGGGTATAAACTAATTACCATCTGGAGTCAGGAGGAAGCTTTCCTCTTTATACTGATACAGCCTTTTACTGTTGCCTGGGAAAATGATGAGTTTGGAAGAGGTTGTTCCTCTCTCTGATGCATTGACCTTTGTCAAAGACGGGATTCTCAGCTAGTGGATCAATGGCCTATTTTAGGATGACATTCCTGTGTTGATATATCACCTTCCATTCAAATACATCCATTTGATTTAACATCCATTAGCAAGGTAATGCCCCAGAGCCTTGTATTTGTCAAACTGTTTGTTTACCCTTTTTACTCCAGAGATTAGTGCAATCTTACATGCAAAGTGCAAGTGAACACATTCATTGCTCCATAACTTGCCCTTCATCTGAAAGGTTAGTGTTCCCACCATGCCTTTTGGAGGCAGCAGTAATGGTGACACTGGTACAGACCTAAGCCTTTTATCAATGAGCAGCGTGGCAGGTCTATTTGTTTGAGCCCTTGCTGACACCCACAGTCTCTGTAATTCAGTCTGACAGATTGAGGCCATGTTCCAGATCTCACAAAAGAAGCAGAGGCGGGTATTGATTTTTCTGTTATTGTTGGTGATTTGCTGTTTCATTCCTTTAACAAATGTTAAAAAAAAAAAAAAAAAGAGTAAACAGGAAGGTCACAGCTGCAGGTTGGCAGAGCACACAGTGCTGTTTCCCCTGTTATTCTTTTCTGTCTCTATCTTTCTGATTCAATGGGCATGTTCCACAGACCTTGAGCAACAACACTGGATAAATATGAAAAAATAGCCATGATGCTGCTAACAACCCAGAGGGACCGCAAGAGAAATCTGGTTCCAAGCATCTTTCACACTGCAACTTTGAGTAATGCTCCTGAATCACAATTCAGAGTAACAGCTGTATTTATAGCTTCTCCTGCACTAACTCTGGCATGAAGATAACCTTCATGTTCATATGGAAACCAGGCCCCTCAGCGTACTATGCTCAGGTTTAACTCTAACCCACCTTAGGCGTCAAGTCATTTGTCAAGCCCAGACCCAGTGCAGGTCCTACCACAGATGTGCTGAATGCTGGTGGCCACGTCCCCTCACTTCCCCAGGTACCACATGGACACCTCAGATCAGGTATATACCTGCCCTGTGCATTTGCTGCATTTGTTTGGCAAGATGTACATCTTGTAGCACCTTAGTCCTGATGTACAAAGATGCTAAGGTATCAATCTCCCATTAAAACAACAGAACTTAAACAACTAGATCCCTTCCCTAATCTACTCTATTGGTTCCTGTGCTTTTAGGAGCTTTCTAATCTCCAAGCGTACTAAAGTAAACAAAAGATAAACCTTTATGCGTCTGTTGCTTCTATTATACAACATCTCGAAATACTCAGAATTTCCCTTTTTACAGCTGATTCCAGACAGAAGATGTGCAGATTCAGGTCTGGACTCCTGGACAGAGCATGCTTCCATGTGTGGAAATAAGCCATTTATAGTAATTCTCAGATAAATTCAGAATCTATTATCAGTGTCTTTAGATTTCTCTTAGAAAATGCTGAACACTGCCTTGTGTTTAAAAAAAAAAAAAAGCAGTTGCAGTTGCTCAGGTTTGGGTTTTTTTGTTTCTTGGGGGTGGAGGGGAAAGGCTGGTCTGCTCCCACATATCCTTGGCAGAGCAATAGAAACAAAACATTGAGCACTTTAATGCTACGCTGATGCCTCTAATGTAAGTACAAAATATATAAGGGATTTTTTTAGCAGCCTTTCGGACTTTAAGAGAGATAAGCAATATCTTCGTACTGTGAACGGAGCCATTTTCACTATCACAGGGCTTTGACAACCAGCTTCCTACGCAGTTCGTCATGCTGAATGCCACTAATACTGTCTGAATACTGATACTGTTCATGACTTTTTGTGATGTCTCATGTAAAGATTTTATGTGTTTAATTTAGCAAAGGCATTGATAAACAGATATAAATCTTTGGAGAGGCTACTGATAAAAAACTCCTTTCATATCACACTGATGCCTGTGCTGTGTTAGGCTTCAATAATATTTACATTTCATCCTTTTTATGAGCTCAGTGGCATTGCAGTGATTGTTCTTAAAGATGATTGAAACACTGGGAACACTGACATAAATCTGGAGTAACCTTGTTGCTTCTGGTGGAGATACTTGTGCATTATTGGGCGTGCTATTCGGCCCAGGGATTGTGTCACACCTGCAGTTACCAGTAAGGAGAAATACAGCTACTTAGCTTGCTACGTGTCCTCGTCCTTTCTCTTCGAAATCCTTGGCTTGTTTGCCAAAACAAGTATTTTCCCTTCTCCATCAGTGATGCCAGTGGTGTGCAATACCTTCTTCTGGTACTGGCTCACGAGGAGGATTTTCTGCTCTCCCAGAGGATGGGCCAGCAAAGAAGAAACCTACTCCCTGCATGGGTCACTGGTCAGATAGAGGGAAGCAGGACCACCAAAATCAGCAGAAATCTTTATTTCTCTTGCTCCTGGCATTGCTGGCTTGCACTTCATCCAATGCAGGCTTGCACTTCATCCATCAGCTGGCTTTGAGAAGAGCATAAGGGCATGTCCCTTAATGGCCATTCTCCAGCAGGGAGTTTGCAGCATGGGCTACACAGGGCGGCTGCAGGCTGAACAAACATCTGCTTCAGCTAGCAAACACGGAGCTACCAGTGGTTTTGCTTTTACCAGTTATAGCCCTATCTATTCTACTGCCTTCTTCAATTTTTACTTTTTTTTTTTTTTAAAAAAAAAAAAAAACACACTTAAAAATAAATGTGATGCTTTCAAGGAGGTAAATCACTGGTTGCTTTGTCTCTCAGGAGCTGATCTGTGCTCCCAGGCAGGACAGACTCCTCTTTGAAAGGTGTGAGGTTTAATTTCCATGGCGCCACTGCATTTCTGTTTTACACACTCTGGCCTGGAGGTGATAACAGCAGTGGGGGCACACCACTTCGCACCTTAGGGATGCTGGCTTATATCTCACAGGGATGCCGACATGTCAATGGATGCAGCTTATTAGCAGTCCTGCAGCCCCACTGAAAGGGAAGGTGTGACTTTTCACTGTTTCTATTAGCACCGTGCCAAGAGGTCACAGCAAAGGCTGAAGGGAGTAGGATCACAGCGTGGGTGTAAGCACAAGCAGGTAGTCCCAGCACAAATGTCTTTAGCCAAAATATCAAAGCAGAGAGAGGTGGGAGTAAAAATGAAGGCAGATAGAGGTGAAGTGATTGGCCCAAGGTCAAAGAAAAGTTCTTTGCCAGAGCTGGAAACACAGCTCTCGTGAGTCCATCTACAGAGCTCTGCTGATCCTCCGAGCAGCTTTCCCATAAGTGGAATACATGCCTATTTTGACAGTATTTTATTTGTATACAACTATAATTGTGAACTTGTCATGGTAAATTGCTGTGTGAAACTTGGTCCTATTTGGAATATTACTTCTTCACAATACGCAAGAAGTCTAGTAGGAATGCCTTACAAACGTTATTCATGTTACACCTCAGGGGCAAGATAAATAATACATAAATTGAATGAACACCCAGGCACATTAATGGGAAAGGCTATGCAACTTCAACTACCCTATGAACTTTTCCATTTTCATCACAGAAATTGTTTCTGTCGATATTTTGATTTAAATTGGGCTGAAAGAGAGGAAGGAGGAAAGTTTAATCAGAAGGTTGTCAACAAACTGTGCTCACTTAAGAATTAGTGGACAGTGCCACTACTCGCAGTTTCATATACTATATATCTTTCCTATGGATAAATTGTTCTGGGGGCTATCGGGAGGGGGAGTGGGGAAGAGGGTGACATGGGGTGGGGGAGTGGGTGGGAATAAACAAAACAAAAAATCTACCATATTTAATTTTTTACTTTGTTTTGGAAAAAAGTTGATTGGAATTTTTTCATTGCTGGCATATTTTTTGCAAGAAGTAAAAACCTTAAACTGGTACAAAATAGTATTTACTTAGCATTACTCCTAATTATCATGCAATTTTCCTCAGTGTTGGGAGACTTATGGTTAACCGTTAGAAAAAGTTATGCTAACTGAAATAAGGAAAACTACGGAAACACCTTCTGCTGTAATAGATGCAAATCACTGCCACCCTATCAATTAAGCAGCTGAAGAGCTGTCAGCTTTGCCTTTTGGCTTCACTATCCTCAGCAGTCCCTGCTCGCTCTCCCGACATGATTCCTTGTTACTTTCAGCCCTCGATCTACATCATGAGCTTTGCAGAGCAAGGACTTGTCTCTTTGTTTAGCTCCTGTAACATCTCTTATTCCTAATGCATGCAATTAACAGTGACACTATAGCAATGCTTAGTGGCAAAGTAAACACTCACCACTATCTTCACAGTCTGCTGAGATTTAAGAGTTTGAATTAGAAGAGACCATTGTGTCACCTAGCAGTCAAAGGCTAACTTTAGCCCAATAGGCTCATATCCTACCTCATACCCTCCAGAAAAGCTTCTTTTCCCATCAGGCGCAGGAGAGCAGTGGTCCTACTTCACAATGTCCTTTCCTCTCTTTAACCCAGATACCCCTGTATCAAGCTCAACAGCCTGTGATCTGTGGTGTTTATTGATAGCCCAGTTTTATGATGGATAAAAACCACTGATCCTTCACTGAGGTGCTTCCTGAATCTTGCCTTTATCTTTCTAGTGTTGGCAAGATCTCATCTTTCAGCAACAGAATCCAGCCAGGGATGGAAGAAAATATTGTTCATCTTGGTTTAGTATAAATTTGACGACCTAAGGAGAGTTTTTCTTCCCAGAAGAGAGTATTAACTCTAGTGAAGACACAAGAAGGGATGCAGAAAGTCAGGGAGAAGTTGGCCAGATAACACAAAGCAAGGAAATTCTACATGCATATCATCACTAGTTTCTCCCTGCCCATATTGATTGACCCGATAACAGCATCATTTACAACAGGAGACGAGCCTAGTCCAGGAGCAATGGCAGCTGCTTGGCAGCTTGGTAAAAGGGATGTTAGGCTAGGTTTCAGTAAACAAGTGATCTTCAACAGCATTCCTGCACTCACAGTTATTGCTGGCAAGGCCAGCAGAAGCCCCAGGAACTTGGAGAAGTTTGGAGGCAGAGGACGGCAGAAAGATTCATGCCTGAAACAGTCATATACTTCATCGTACAGTGATATAACAAAGACTGCACAGGTTCTTTTCATCAAAAATTAGGGGGTTTGTTTGGGTTTTTTGTTGTTTTGGTTTTTTTGTGGGTTTTTTGTTGTTGTTGGTTTTGGTTTTTTTGTTTGTTTGTTTTGTTGTTTTTTTTTAATAAAACACTAATTCAAGATCAATAGTAAATACCTGCAATACTACAAGTGGCAGGACAGAGGGAGAAAGCTGACCCAGAATACAAAAAAACATTAGAACAGGAAGCAAATTAGGAAGTGCTTATAAATTGATGGTTTTACAGCCTGAAGAACAGTAAATGAGGAACGCTCCAGTCAGTTATAGAAAGACTTATGTCATTTAGAAGCTAATGGCAAAGACAGTTCGAAGCTGACAAACAGAATAACAAGGACTTTTAAATATCTTATACTCTCTGTGAATCTTAAAATGCACAGATTAAAAAAGTAAGGAATTCCAAAGAGACAATCTAAGCGTTGTTTTGTTTTTTCTGTTCCAGAAATGGAGAGCAAAATGCAAAGTCTTTCCTGGGAACAGGTGTGTTAAGTAAACACCCTTACACCGGGAAGAAATTTAGCCAAAGTAGTAAAATTGTTTAGTAGATAGCAAAATCTAAGGAGAAGAGCAAGAATAATTTAGAAGGAAATAATTTGAAATCAACAGAAGTAGGCATCCTGGCTAGTTATGTATTATTGAAAATTATAATAAACATCTAAATTCCTTTGGAGATCTGGCCTTCAAGCAATTAGAAGTCAGGTTTCATTTAGAAGTCAACATACTTAAGAGTTCACATGCTTAAATCATCCTTTACAGTGAGTCTAAGGCTCCTGAGTCACTTTAGTTCTTTGGAAAATACCACTTTGTGCCCAAACACAATACCATACTGAGCCCATTCCAATCACACCCTCCAGTTCATTCTGCCAGGCCACACTTCAAATTCAAACATATTCCATATAAACGTTCAGAGCATAACTTTCAAAGCTTACAAGACCCTACTGCTCATAAGGGAGCAAAGTAGATCTACTGTCACCTGTCTGGTGTTTAATTAGGTGATCTAATCTTTCGCTCATTTCCTAAAATCGTGTTTCTTCCAAAATGAGACAGCTGACATGTAGCTCCCAGCAGATCCTTGCTATTACATGGCTCTTTCAAGAACATGAACACCAGAGTCTCCTTCTCCACAGTGGAGCTATTCAACAAAAATTAAAAGGTACCATTTTCACAGGATCTCTTGCACTGTGAAGTCCTACTCTGGAGCCAACTGACACCTCTTCAAGCTGAGCAGCCTACTCCTACATTGCAGATAGGCATTCAGTGACATCTCTGGACATTTCCAATGCTTCATTAAAGCACTAAACTGCGAATGCCATGTTTCTAGTCTCACAGCCCTTGCTGGCCTCTAAGCTGTAGAAAACCCAGCAGTTCAATACAACTAAAACAATGGTTGGTTACCATGTATTAAATAACATTGACGAAAACTTTACTGAGCTCCTACAGCATAACATATAAATTACTTGCCCAACAAACATCATTAAGCTTTGCTTAATAATTTTGTAGCATTTGGCAAACATACTGTTCAATAAGTGCCTTATTAAATTTAATTTTAAGTCTTTCTTTGAGATATGTAATTCTAAGGGTGAGCATGTATTTTATTATAAGATATGAAACCCCCCCAATCAAACAGAATAAGTGATTAAAAGACCTCAGAAGCTTTAAAAAAAAAAAGTGAAGAAAAAAGTCAAGCAGACCTACTTGAACACTCCAGAAAATGGTGCTGAAAATCATCTGGATATGGAGTTTACAGCCATTTTAAAGGCTAGGCTGTTTCAGGATGTCATCTGTAGGTGTTTAATGACCAGCAGGTCTGTACTGCAATGGGAAAACACAAATACCTGCAAATGACAAACATGAAACAAAGCTCCTATCAGTAAGAGACAGGGCAATTTTTGGAGGATTTCACACTGCTCTAGATATAGCCTTGCAGGTACTGAAGGAACAAAGGGAAAAGCCTGTGTTCAAGTCATTAAGGTAGCTATTTTCCATCTGCTGGTCAGCTTGACTTGATTACGTGAATGAGAAAACTTGAACTGGAAGAAGGATAATTGAATAAGCCACTTTGTATTCAGGACAAATTGATGAAGAAGGGTTGTAGTAATGGATGTAAACAATGACTGATCAAGCCATAGTATGCTAGATTAAAAATAAGAGGAAAACAGTCTATAATTATTAAAAGCACAAAATGTAATTCTTACTGAGGCTTCAAAATTCACCAAAGGACTGAAATAAATACACACAATAATGTCTTGTTCCAATTTAAAAAGTGAGAGAAAAGATTAAAAGTTAAAGCCAAATACTGAAATGGAGAGAGAGAATAAGTAGATTTTTATAGTTGTGTTCAAGAAGGGAGAATTATACTAAAAATACAAGAAGATTAAATAGGCTAAGTATGTAACTGCTACCGTAACATCACAGTTAGAAATCTCATTGAATTCAACAGTTAAAAAATAAAATAAAAAAAAAATTAAGAAAGAGAGAGTATGCGTCCCAGGACTGTTGTATCGTGTTCTCAGTTACTCCATACTGGCCTTAACACTACTCATTTTACTTTAACCAGTCAGCTCCACTCACCATATACAAGGACAGGTACAACACAGAGCATCCTAAATGTTTTGTGTATCTTTTTGCCACTGAAATGCAGCCACTTCGCAGAAACTGTGACAATGCAACGCAAAGATCTTATGCTTATGGGTATTAGACCCCTAACCCAGGATCTGACGTTACCACATGAAAAATATTATTTGTTAAGAAACATCCACACAAAGGACTTTCATTTGCGATATCTTATCCAGATAACCCACACCTGGCAGCCTTACAATACTTCAATTTATAAGCCTCAGAAAGAAAGCTGAAGGAATGCCTTTTAAATGTCTCTGAACTGGTGTAAGTCTGTGTGAAATCAATAGGCAGCATTCATTTAGCAGGAGGTTGAACTCACGCCAATTCTGACTGAACTGGAAGGTCAAATAAACATAGATAATTCAAGATTAAGGTTTGGGAAAATTAATTGACCTTTCATATGCTTCTCTAAAATTACATCTTCAGTTCTGGAAGCCAATAACAGGAGCTGGAGCTCTACAGTGACGAGATCACATTGGTGACATGTGAAGTTACTGTCCATAGCTTTAATTTAAGGAATGATGCCATCGACGGCTAAGCACAGACGTAACAGGCTCTGCAGTTTCCTCACAGTCCTTCATGTTTTCCAACCAGTGCAATGGCTTTTGGAGGAAAGAAAGGAAGGCACTATGTCCTGCATCAGATTTGCAAGCTGCGGGTCTATACCTCCGTGCATGAAACCAAGTTTCATACCACTGCTGCACCAGTGAGGAAGAGTCCCGGGCATCTGAACCCATCATTTATGCCGGAGGAGAAGCAAAGGCATGGTGCCCGTCCCTTGCTTGGCACACTGTCCCTCTTACCCCCGGTTTCCCATACCTACTTCCAGACAACAACATTCAGCATTATGGCTCTGCTGTGAAGCCATCTCTACGTGAAGGCACTGAGCTTTTCAGGGTAGCAAACATTTTTCCTCTCCATTCAATACCTTCTCACCATCAACCATAAGTAAGTGACCATCATTAACGAAGCTCTGGCTGCTGCTACATTTTCCCTTTGCATTACTGGGAGGGGGCAGTCCTTGCCCAGAAGGGTTGATCAACTAAATAACAAGGAATGGGCATGAAAAAGCATAAATATCCTGCACCTCACCCTTGGCCATGGGCCCACACAGAGATCAAACATGTCTGTGGAAGCCACAGCTGGTCTCCTTAGTCCCTGATGTGCACCTCCCTCTCATCACAGAGGGGAAAAGGTGACCTCCCTTCAAAGAAAAATCATCCCCAATTATGATAACCAGAAATTCCTCAGCAAAGAGGCAGTTTTTGAAAATGGGCCAGGTATGGAGGACAAAAGGAAACCGGCGTACACAGTAACTGTTCCCAGAACATTGCTTCAAAGTTTCTTTGAATGATCCAATTTTTATGCTATTTATCTATGCAAGAAGGAAAATACAGCTCACCTGAGTAGATTATAGTGTTGCTGATGGATTAAGACTTAAAGCAAGTCTTGTCATCTTTTATTAGGCATAACATTAGAACACACTGTTAAGGCATAAACTGCATCATTGCCAGGTAACATCAGATTTTTCAATTATTATTATTCCAGTCATCATCATGCTGGAACATGTAGAGATTTAAAAGTCAAATACCATAATTATACCCACAGGAGGAGCGTGTGGAGGGGAGTCCTTGCTGGGTTCACAGGTACACACTCTTGGCAGGTTTGGTTTCTATATGGTAATTTTTTTTTTTTAAAGACAGTGCAGCAATAATTCAGGCATTCAGACTTCCATTACCTTTTCCCCCTTGTAATTATTCAAAGCAATACATTCAAGTATAGGTTGTCTTCTCCTGTCTCATTTATTTTAGAAATCCTAAAGACAGTACACTTTGATAGTAACCTTACTGAGACTCAAGTCTGGGATGGTGAAGGGAGAAACTCACTTTTCTTATTAGCAGTCAAGTACCACTGGTTACAACTCAGCAGCCATATTTGAATGAAATTCAGGTCAAGAAGTTGTAGGAATCAATGAAACTCTGGTTCCACTGAATTCCTGAAATTTTGGATAAGGTTGCATTTGTGCAGAGTTACGCCAAATGGTGCCAAAGGCATGGGTTGTATCTGAGATACAAAAGCAGGTAAATAATTTCTCCTCATCTTCCACAACCAGCAATTCTGCCCAAAGCCTGATCCCAGCACTTAGTTACTTCTCAGAAAAAAAGAGAAGTATACCTCTTTCAGTAGGTTGTAATGCTTTGTTTCCTCCTGTCACTTAACAATTTTAAAGTGGCATTTTATTGGCGTTTATCATGATTTAATAGCATAATCATTTGTTTAATATTTTGTTACCTGAAAATAATTATTTCTCCACTGACGCAGGTATGTTCTGCTTAAGAACTACTGTAATACCACTCTGTTTCAATGAAGCTTCACTACACTGAAAATTTGTTGTACTGCTTTTCTGCCTTAAAGCCTTGACACATTTTATTTATAAAAAGCAGAGTAAAAGTACAAAATTTTTAAAACTGTGTTTTAAGTCTCTCACTAAGCTTAATTGTCTAACAGCACTGCGCTTCAGTTATTTTTCAAAAACACAAATTAAAGTAAGAATTATTCCATGTTTCATTTACTCATAACACCACAGTGCTGGCCAATGTTCTTGATGCTCACAATGTGAAATCGCTTCAGTAAGTATAAAAAAGGTAAAAGGCTCATTGAGCACTTATGTACTAACTTCAATTACATCCAGGAGAGAATTAGCTGGTAGCTGCAGTGTCATTACATAAAATATAAACAAATGTAAATGAAAGCAGAATCTAACCCAAGGTTATGGGGTCTCATGACCTACGATGTCTTGGTCCAAGTGTCAGGGTTATCTTATATTTTGTTTAGTCGGTGCAAAAAAGCCTAGACTTGAACATACCCACACCTTCAAGGCTTAAAATCCATCCCCAAAATTTTCAACCAGAAATATTAGAAAGCCACTGCTTGTGGATGTCTTACGCAACGGTTCAGCTCCCCATTGCTCTGCCGTAGGGAGGCATGTGCTGAAGAAAGAAAAATGTCATCTGGTGCCAGCGGGCAAATGCCTTCAGGCATAAAGCGATGTCTTCCTGGCTCCCAGGAGAGGGTCTTCCTGCCTGGGCAACCACGCTCTCCGAGGAGCAGAAACATTACACAATGAGAAATCCAGGATGAGCCACTGACTGAAATAACAGAATGGCTCCTATTTTACAATTTGGAAATCCAGCAGGAGAAAATGGCAATCAATAAGGTTGAACATTTCAGAATCCTGAAAAAGAAATTCTGAATTTCATGGAGCCAAAATTACACAAGGGTGTGTTTATCTCTGTTAGTACTTTTTTTTTCCCCCCTCTCCTCTGAAAGGCTGCACCAATTTTGCCTATTTAACAAGTTACAGGAAGCCCTACATACCACATCCCACACTGATGACCTGATCCAAAGCCCCTCAAGGAAAGTAAGGCTTCCACTGACATCAGCACCTTTGGATGTGGTTGAAAGGAAGCAGGGTGGGTTTTTTTCCAAAGAAACAGGCTGATGAACTTGGCATGTTTATAACATGAAATCCAGTAGAACAGTAAAGGATAGGATAAGTGTAGCAGAGTAGATGCCGGAGGACGAGGAAGGTCACAAAATGGCATCTCTGGTCTTTTGTCCCCAGCTGGCTGGGCCACCAGCTGCAGAAACAGGACTGGTGGGGGGTACTGCTGCTGGGGCAAGCCCCTGCCAGATACCTGCTCACCTGCCCATCTCCTCCCCTCCCAGGCAGGGCAGGGCAGGGAGGCCCTCAGGCTTTCCAAGGGATAGTGCCACATACCAGACTAAAGTGGAAGCACAACTCTGTGGATAGGATCTGCTCCTGTAAGTCAAACAATTCATTCTGGCCACCCCTACTACTGTACTTGCTTTTCCCTACAGCTAGTAGATAGTTTCAGTCAATATAACACTTTTCTTTTTTTTTTTCCCCTTTAATCCATCACTCAGTTGACCTCTGAACAACCCCGAATTGAAAAGGTATGGGAACCACTTAATGTTTCAAGCAACACAACCGCCTAGACCTATTTCTACTGAAGAACCAAGAGGAAGGGGAGCATTTAAAGCATTTCAGCACTTAGCACCAGGGAATATTACAAGATCCCAACAGTACAAATCCTGCTTCTGAGCTGCAAACATTGGATATTTGACATGTTTACAAGAACCCTAAAAACAAGTTAGCTTGAATATTAAAAGCCTTTGTATTCCTGAAGGCCAGCTCACCACCACCGGTATAGTTTGTTATCTCAGCAGTTAACAAATAGTGGGAGTCGCACAGCCTGGAACGGTCACGTAAGTGTCTGTAGCTGTTCTGCCACAACAGGAGGGGAATCGGGGATAATTACAGGCTGAATGAGTTGCATAATACAGTGTGCATCCTCAGCAGTACATTGTGTCCTGATTACCAGCGCAGAAACTAGAGCTGCATTGAAATTACAGTTTTAAGTTCAGCCGTCTTTATTCTAAGAGACTGAATGCAAGAGGCAGGAACAACCAATTCCAGAGATGAACAAAAATTGGTCAGGGGCTTGGAAAGAATTGTATTGTCCTCTGGCTGGCAGTGTGACAGCTGCCAATTTCTGTGTAGCACTGTGTCTAATAAATAGGTGGAAAGGCCTTTGAACAGGCTAGATTCCCCTCCTAAGCTCTTCATTAGAAGGTTTAAATTTCAGGACACCACTCTCCTCCAGTTGTCACAAGGGATCAGGAAACCCATTTCCAGTGACTGCTGCCCAAGAGATAAATAATGCTAAGTCCTGGCAAAAAGAGAAAGGATGAAAAGAGAAAAACAGCCACTCAGTCTGATGCTCAGAGGCTGCAAAAGGATGGATTTTAAAATTAATGCAATCTCCCACCTACTAAAATGTCCAAACAAGCTTTGGGTTCGGTTCCAGATCTTCAAAAGGAGTATTTTCAATCACGTCTTTGCAGGGTCTTGGAACTTCTTATTAGCCTATTCCCTAAATGGTTTCTTTATTTGCATCTTCTAGAGAGGCGAGCCCCTTGCTGAACATCCCATACTCCATCTCTTCTGGCACTGTCCCCACCATCAATCTGGACAGTTTGTCACAGATATTTTTATTTGGGTTTTGTGTAATTTCTCACTGTATTACATTGCAAATGGATTAAACTAATTTATCCCCCTCTTATGTTAACAAACAATTTTTAGTGAAATCATGGCTTCCTTCAAAGACGCTATTTCTTTTCATATTCTGCTGTATGTAAAATGCTCACAGACTCTCTTCCAGAATTCATTATTTATCACTTCTCAAGTGATCAAAGGCATACGGGACTGATAAAGTTGAATTTTCCTCAGAAGCAACATCAAGATGTCCCATCCATGGTTCTGGCACAGACATTCAGGCATATACGTATATTCATATTCAGGTATATACATATATTCATATTAGTATTCACCTTATATTTCTGCTCTTTATAGCCATTCTTCTGAATGAAAAAAAATAGATACAGTTTCAAGTCAAATTCACTGGAGAAAGGTACCAATGTACTTGTACAGTATCTAAGTTCCTCTTGGTGACCATAGGTGCCTAAGGGCTGCCGAAATGTTGCACAAGCCTGAATCTGGCCAAATACTTTCACTCAGCAAGCAGGGCGAGGGGTCATGATCAGTAACACACGTTACTCAATCTGTTGTCCTTACGTAAAGGAGAACCCTTTGATACTCTCCTCCACCACGTCCCTAAGCACTGAAGTCCTCGACTGGATCCAGCTGTGTCAGCTGAAGAGGGTACGATACCAAACTGACCCACTCTAAATATATGTTTCTGCTAACCGGGGTTATTAGGACCTTTTTCACAACCACAAGTGGAACAAAAGACAAGCATGGGACCACATTGAAGGGTTATCTCCACTAGCCCATGAGACCCACAAAACAGGATTTATTGCATCATGAAGAAAAGGTGAACTTCACCCCAGAAAGTTTTAATTCAGCTCCCTAGGAATTGTTGAGGGAAACATCTACTTGGAGAAAGATAGGCAGGCAACCCCATCTCCTTTAAGGCAAACAGAAAACAACAAAGACTGTTAGATTAAATATTCTTAACATAAATAAAAATAGTAGTAGATCATTCACACTGGTATGATAATAAGCTCATACTTCATGTTCAAAATGTAAAATATTCCTAGAAGCTGAGCTTCATCATGCAGTATAAATATAAACAAAGCCTTATTATAATACGTTAACATGTACATGACAATAAACCCAATATTTATATTAGTAAATGGTTTGGCTTTTGCTAATATTTTAAGGGGTTGTGGTTGGTTTTGTTTTTTAAAATCATGTAGTATTAACTAATATTCATTTCAAAATAAATGACCCGACTGTACGTATTCTGTATGGTATTCAGGTTGATATATACAGTATAGAAGTTTAATTTTCATTTTGAATTAATTAAGAATTAAGGACTACTTAGAGAGTTAGTCATGTCTTGAAATGCTATTTTTCCTCAAAGGAAGGCAGTGGCAGAATTAGTCAACTCTGAGTAGTACAATTAGATGCAGCTTCATGAAAAGCATGAAGAGTTCAGCACATTAAAGGATATTATTTTACTGAGCATGTTATATGCAGCGAATGAACCTTTTGTATGTCTGAAAACCATTTAAAATTAATTTATTTTTCATTCAGTCTTACATATTGTATTAGAACTTCAGCTATCCAAGTATCCTTCATTTTTGCAGTCATTAAAAATAATGTATTAGCACACTCTGAAGTAGGGCTGGACCTATGGTTTAAATAGCTTCCAACATAGCACAGCAGAAATGTTCTTAAGGAATGCAGAACCCTGTGGTCGTCATTTCTCCAATTTACTACCAAACGTTATATCATTTTTCCCCCCTCCTCTCTATGGGAGGGTAATAAGCAACAAGGAGACAGTAAGGAATTTTAAAAGAAGCCTGGTTCAGCAAAAAGCATGCTTATTGCGCAGTTTATGGTGGCCTGAGGTTTGAGGAGCATTTCTGCTGCACGGCGCTCCTTTGTAGGTGTGTTTCGTGGGCTGGCTTGGAGAGCGTGAAGGAACTTTCAGCTACAAGAGAAATCTGCACCTGGGAACTTGCCCATAAGGCAACACATCTTCCTCGGGTAAGGGTCCATTACAGGTAAGTGTAAAATAAGCTGAGATCCCAAGAACCACAACATTATTCCTGACACATTCTCCACTGAGGATTATTAAGCTCTGACAGTGTGCTTGTCACCCCGGGGTTAAATGCATTCCATGGAGCGGAATTACATAGGCCCCTATGCTACAATGCTAGAGCCAAGCAAATATTTTTCAGGCTAATATTTTATTCACAAAAAGGACTTACTTCTCAACTGAAATAATTTGCAAATGCAGATCAAATTCACTGAACTGCCTCTGAGGTTTAATAAAAGAAGGGAAAACAAGCTTCTAACAAAAAATCAGTGCGTATTTTAATCTGGTAGTTTGAAACAACAACTCTCATCTTTCTGTTTTGTTTCAAAATTATTTCTTTTGCATTTGGCATAAGAAGATATTCTAACAGAAGATCTCCATAAGCAGAACTCTTCCCTCCCTGCATTTTGGGCCAAAGTTTAATTTCACACAAAATTAATTTCGGAGGTTTATGGGGAAAGGAGTTATCTACATTGAAAAAGGCAATTGCTTTGTTATACAGTTATAATACCCCAATGTTTCAGGACCTGATTCTAATTTAGGTAAGTGTAAAAAAAGATCTGCTCATGTAAAAACTGCAAGGCTACACCAACTTTTATGAACTGTGAAACCAAGGTGCTAAACCATGAACTGTGTGCCTTGGGCAGATGAGAACAAGAGGAGAAGAGCAGAAAGTGGAAGAACATCTACTGAGGTCCTACAAGAAACAAGATCACTGTTTTTCAAAAGCTCAAAAAGTTCCCAAGCCAGCAAGACAGTTCCCGTATTAAAAATTAGGAATGTTCTTCCCCATATTGAGGCTTAAATTTGCTAAGGCTAGAGATTGGATTTGGGCTAATTTAATCCAAAACAATGGGAATATAGAAATTGTGCACAGAAAACAAGGACAGCAAGAGACGGTCATAATAATTGAGTTCAAAACCCTCCAGGAGATGAATAGACGATGCCAGTCATCAGTGGAATAAAGGAAAAAAGGAGATGAAATTTGAGGGGAGCAAGCACTTTTACAGCTCCAGCTAAATAAAATCTCTAACTCTTCTACAGTGCATTAATGTTTATTGAGCAACAGAAATACAAAGAAAAATGAGACAGCAACATTATAGCCACCCACAGCCTTCCTCGGGTTATGCTTGTAGGAATAAAAGATGAAGTGGTTTAATACCTTCTAATAAGACTGAGTCATACCACTTCTTCTCATCTGTGGCCTTCATATCAGCACAGTAGGAACATCCTCACTTGAGCAGACTCAAGGATACCTACACTGTCACAACTTTCCATTGTGTGCGAACATTCGAGAGGGAAATCAAATTAAAATATTTCAGCATCAGACAGGCAATGTACCTGGGAACTCAGCTACTGAGCATCCTAAATCGCTGCATTTATAAAACGGATTATGTGATGCGGGAGCCTGGGAGAGCGTAGGACCAAGTCTGCTAAACAAGAGGAGCCCTTCCTACCCTACAAACCATCATAGGGCTCACTGAGAGGCTGAAACGGTCACTTTGCTGAAGTGATATCCCACATCCCTCCCCGCCCCTTCCCTGGTGCTCCCACCTCAGCTGTGCATCTCTCCTCTCCAATGCCTGTGAATCCCAACAGGGAAGGCGGTTCAGCTTCTGCTGCCAGCGTGGTCACCAGCGGGGACTGGGGCCCTGGTCGCATACGGAGTCTGCAAATACAGACTCGGACACAAGCAGGGACATAGCCACAAGCAAGCTGTTACAAAAGGGAAATTTATGGTAGTCACCGCTATTAGCAAGTGGATCCCCAAAAAACCACTAATACCTGTTTCACCATACCATTTCATGCAGGCCAATCCTGGGGCTTGAAGTCAGCAGGAAAGATGCCTGCAGACCTCATTTTAATTAGTACTCAGAAAGTCCAGAAACACCAAAGATACCGTTACTTACATTCCATCCTGCTATGCATGGGAATATAAATTTTGTCCTTCTCTGATATACCATCTTTCTCGAACATCCCCTGATTCTTCAGTGAAAAGGGTGGAAATCATTCACAGAAAGAGCAACTACTCAGTACTTTCCTTAGATATCTTCGCTCAGAAAAATCTCTCAGCCTTTTCCCTCCCGCCTCTGTCGAGGCTGAGCTCTGACAATAGCATTGCTTGTTTCCTTGTATGCTTTACTAGAATATGGGACATCACACAGTATTTGCATGATTCATGAGGAATACAACACACAGCTTCACTTTTATGATCAGCAGTATGTTGTTCTTATTTTACAGATGCAAAACTGAGATGCAAGGGGATTAAAAGGGCAAAAAAAAAAATCCCTTTGTTCCTTCACATTTTTAGGATAACTACTTTCCACACATATGAAATTGTGACAGGGCCTCGAAAACTGAGCCTTTTGGTGCCTAGTGGCAGAAGGCTCAGCATCTTAACGGCCTTTGACCTCAGCAGCCCAAGTCTTGCTGAAACCTCCCACACATCAGTGAAGCTGCCTTGGCAGCAGAGAGGTGAGGCTGAATGCCAGGAGCACGAGGGACCAGTCTCCATGGGGCTTAGGTGCACACAGGAGGTCCTGGCACATTCTTCGTTTGGATGCTGGGCAGACTGGGAAAGCTTCTCCAGAAGGTACCTCCATGGTCTTCACTCAGCATGAAGGATGTGTATGAACAAGAGATTTGGTGTCCCCAAAGTGGGCAGCACCTCCTCTCATGGGGAAGACAGGTCAAGCCATGGTGTCTTTGCATTCTGTCACATGAATTATTCATGCAAGTCTGTCAGCTAGATGTTATCAGCTACCAACAGAGCAAATCCAGTCCTTCCCTTACTGGTGATAGCAACTGAGTGAATGGCACTAAGATCTTTGCTGTTTAAGATCTTGAGTGTATCTTCTAATTTCAGCCCAAACGATTAAAATCTGGTATGATTAAAAAGAGTAAAAGCTGTAAGCAACTGCAGACAGCCTCTCCCCTAATGAAAAGCCAGTAAATACTGAAAGATGCATGTTCCAGTTTGGGTCCTAAAATAAAGAACAGTACAAGGCTTGTGATTTAAAAGGCTCCATGTTTGCCTCTAAGCAGGCATCTCATTCAAATTCTCATTCCTCAAACCTACTCACTGATAAGTGGCATTGGCAACTACTCTGAAAATGTATCCAGAAAAAGAGCTAGAAGCTGCCATATAAGCAAGCAGATTTATTGCCAGATTTTGGTGTGAACAGTACTTGTCTTTCTCATCCATGACAGAGAAGATAATCTACTGAAAATGGTAGAAGGAAACAAAAATACAAAGTAGGGAATGATGCTTTGCACTGTGTTTACTTTTCCTTCCTCTCCTTGTTCCCTGCTTTCACACAAAAATGATGATATGCACATGTAGAAGAGCAGTTTGGTATCTCCAGCCCCACAAACGGGGGCACATATGAGCAGAACTCCTTTGCTTTCAGCACAGTGAGGGCCAGTTTCTATCAGCTGAAGTGTCTTAATCGAATGAACATAAATACAAGCTTTTATAGCACATGCAGAAATATCTTAGCTATAGCAGCAACTATCTGATGAAACTCCTCTAAAAGCATCAATGTTCATCAGTCTTAAAAAAAAAAAAAGGAGGGGGAGGAGCAAATGAGACCAAATATTTCTGAATTTTTAAGTGTATCCACATTCAACTCAGCTGGTTTCAGAAACATAGTTATCAGTAGATTAACATAAACTGGACGTGAAAAAGTAAGTCTCACTAGATATGTCCAGAAAAGGGTATAGTCCCCTCTAGATTCACTTAGCCTGGAATGTAATGCAGTCCTTACTGGAACAGATGGCCAGGTGATGTCAATTTTGGATTACTTTCTTTCCTGGAATGGGATCTTACCAATATATGAAAGTATGTTGTCCCACCACTTGGCCACCCTCCCAAATTTACAACAGGTTTTACAGTATTAATAACTTGAAACTCCTCTTGGAAGTATGTTATTATGTGAAATCCTTGCCCTTCATATTTGAAGAAAGTAAATTTTAGTCATTAAGATTGGACACAAAAGCATGAGAACATGACCTCTAAGGTACTGAAATAGAGTCCAACTTCACTGAGGGCTTTTAATTTACATAGCCTTCAATCCAGTCCCCTGTTTTGTATTTTTCTGCCCAGTCTTGATTCCCAGTACACTGCCTTCATTTTTTCCATCAGGGCACTGCCAAATAAAATGCATCCCCAAACTGAAATTTCGATAGAACAACTCGTTCAAAAAAACCAAGATCAATTTTAATAATACCTCATATGCTTTAACTGCAATGGAAACAATTGTGGCAAAACAGTCTCCAGCCACGGCTGCGATTCAAACAATGAACTGTGGCAAGGCTAACGCGAAACAGATGATAGGAAACAGTAATATGTAAATAGCAATAACACGAAGAGTGATTTACACTGTCTGCATTGAGAGAAATGTAAGCAACAAGACAAGGCCATTGTATTTTTAGAATTTTCCTAGATTTGTTAACTTAATGTTTTATTATCAAAGAAAGGATATTTGTCATCTGTGATGTGAGAATTTTAATCAACTAATGTCCCATTATAAACCATGTGTTTTTTAATAGGGCCTTTTTAATAATTTTTAACTGATAAATATATACAGATTAACATAACAATCCTTTATTGCTGAGTATATTTATACTGATGTCTATACTACAGGGCTTCAGGTTTATAACCCTTAATTACTCACGCGGCTCTATATTGCTTGATTATGTAATCCTGTAAAACAACAAACATGCAGGAAATTTGTCATTAATTTGGAAAGTAATCTGGAATCCAATTCCTTCAGTCAATTTATTCCCCAAAAATGAGTCCCACAGCTTCAAATATCTAAGAACTTCAGTGTCGTTTCATTCCCTGAGTGAGCTCATTTGAACTCTTTCTTTTAAAGCAATGCATATTGGCATCGACTGCTCTGAAATTAGTTTAAATTAGGTCAGAAACAGACCTATTGCCTATAAAAATCTTATCTTCTATAGATCAGTGGTTAGCTCATGGTTATTAGAAAATATTTCTCCCTCTCACTTTAATCCTGCTCTGTTTGTTTTTTTCCCTCCTACTTTAGAAAATAAACACACCATGGAAAGTAGAAACAAGAGACTTCCCCACCCCCATCATTTTGCATCACTGCAGACTTCAGACACCGTGACCCAATTCCCTAGGGCCTTAGATCCAGGAGTAAGACACTTCTTTCTACACAGGTCAAAAATCTATAAAAACAATGATGTTGGAAAGGGGTATAGCAATGGACTGTTCAACAGTCATCTAAACTCCAATTAAGAGGAAATATTAAGGGCCAGACTCTGGCCTTTCTTGTGAATTTAAGGTAGATGAGAATCTGGTCTAGAATGAACAAAAAATAATTTGTTAATCTTCTTTCAAATAAGAATCACAATATCTCACAGGATAAATCTGTTTAAATCTGATTCATTTTACTCTTCCTAAAAAGCTATTTTCAGTCATCTTACTCAATGTATTTCCAGTTCCATGTAGGTCTCAGCAGCCACTGCAAAATATGATACCTTTCTCTTTCTTTGGATTCAGGAAGCTGAAGACGCCCTTGGCTCAGAGCATCTAGTCCTAGATTACCTGTTACCAGCATGTGGCTTGGACTCAAGTTTCATCTGGCTGCCCTGAGCAGTGATGATGTGGATACATGCATTACTTTAACTCTGTCTTCTTAGCAGTCTCATACTGGTGATTATTTTTTCAGATACACAATACCTGGAAATATGCTGGATTTTCCTGATAATACATTAAAATAAATTTGCCTGTAAAAGTAGCGCTAAAGTTTCCATTCCAAGCTGATAGCTATCACATAATCTAGGCCAGAGTTTACATCTGGGGTAGAACATCCAAGTGCTCTTTAAATCTAAAAATGTATGACAATTTATATCAGACAAGAATCAGACCAGCTGTTTCTAATGGGGTTTCGTTTGAAGCAATTAGAAAACGTGAAGTTGGAAACCCTATCATCTCGTTAGTTTTCCAAGACCTATTATCTAGTCTGTGTATTGCTTCTAGAGGAGTGGGGATCTTCTCCAATTACTCATTCTTAATTTATATGCCAGACTGTCCAAGTGTCTCCCTCCACAACTTCCTATGACACAAAGAGAAGCTGCTGCATCACCTAGCGGCTAAAGCGAAGCCTTCAGAGAAGCAAGGACGCTTGTGAAAATGGGCTGCTTCTCACAAGGCTTCAGTCTCCCACATTTACAATGCACAAAATTAACCGCATGCAATATGCGGAAATTTTATTGTGCATATTTTATTTAGAGAACTAGTGCTTGAATATGTAAATATATGACAATAGCTGCTCAATGGGGACTACCTTTCCAGGTGGAAAGCGGAGGAGCCACCACCCTGAAGCAGAGAGGTAGGTCATTCGCAGAACTGCAATTAAAGGCTTCACCTCCTGACCCCTGGGCACATGGCTTAAGCCACCGGAACAGAAGAGTAATGTTTCTTCTCTCAAGCCCAACCCAAGTACTACTAAGTCTCACATGCTGTTCACCTAGTCCACAAAGCTTGTGTGACTTCACTGCATATGAATCACCCTCGAATCTGCAGTCTACATCAACTTGAGTAGGAGTCACAGAAGTGGGATGCAGCATTATTCTGAATGCAGTTAAAGGACAGATTTTTTTTTTTCCCCCTAACACAGTAGATCTGAACAGGTCGTTACAGCACAGATAGAAAGAGAACTTGCTATACCATAACTCTGAGTACAACGAATAAATAAGAGGTTGAATTCCATATTATTATTAGATCTGATTGGGAGTTTTTTTCCTCAAAGCGATTTGCAATGGAAAAAAACCAACCAACCAAACAAACAAAAAACAAAACCAAAAAAACAACAACAGCAGCAGCAGATTTTACCAGACTGGAATTTGCCACAGGAAGTACTTTCTGATTTCTTCTCCATGTTTAGTATTTTGTGGAAGCCATAAAACAGAGTGTAGCATGGGATACACCACTCTGCAAAACTATCTAGCCCCTGCAGTTGAATAGGCAAGAGAGACCTGAACTACAATTTCCATAACATGTTCCCAAGGCGTATAACATTATACTGGTTCTAAACAAAATGTTAAATATTTCTACACTACATTGCTCTTCAGAACTCCCTGTTCATAAATATTTTCAATATTTATTCCAGTTCAGGACAGAAACTTGTCAGAATATCAGAATTTTCTATGGGTAATGATTTCCAGTGTTAGTACAGCTCAAATAATATTTATCTTTTACACCACAGGTTTTCTCCCAGAATGTTTTACTTTTGGGATGACAGGACAAGCATTAGAAATTTGCAGACAATTATGCTCTTTCAGTATCTTAATTTTAACAGGAACCCAGAGCATTGTTACCAAATACAAAGCAAGAAGCTCTCCTCCTATGTAAAAAGTTACAAGCTATCCAATACAGACGGTTGGGTTGGTTTCTTGTCACTATTTTTCTCCTTCGAACCAATAGAGAAAAGCAAAGAAAAACTCTAGGAGCTGCATATCTTAGAGCAAAATCAAAATCTTTCCTTAGACAGGCCACAGCATAAAAATCTTACAAGTACCAAAAATGCTGCCAAGAAAAGTTTTATATACACATACGCAGGTTGTTAATACTTGTGGTATTTTCAAACCTGACACCTGGAGCTTCACGACACATGTCAGACTTTCACAGCCTCCTAGGAAAGCTGCCTGCACACCGCGGTCTTTGTCAGACGCTTCCTCTGATTCATGTTCTCTACGACATGTGCTTATATCACTGTTACTCTGGTTAATAACCTGACCCTGAAAACTGGAAATATACCACAAATCACTATCATGGAAGAGTTTACGTCTCAACTTCCCAACTGGATTCAAAGTTCAAATGATAAACTCATCAGTGGGTGTACTGCTTTCTGGCTAGTGGAAAATCTGTTACTAGCAGAGAACTATTAATCTTCCAAAAAGAACTGCAATGCCTTACTTCAGATGATAGCTTTGTGGTGGGGAAAGCAAGAAAAATTGTATGGCAATCATTGCTGACCCTTGCCGTTAAAATGCCATTTACCAATTCTTCAAACCAGGGATTCAAATCCAGTGGGCAGCTCGCCAACAAGATCAAAGTCAGTAGCAGCTTTGGCCGAGTGAGTAAGTATTAATAAGTGCCCAAATAAGGCACTTATCCAGAATGCAAATATTTCTTCCTTATTCAGCATGTGGAATTCCCATTGATGGAAATGAAAGTACCATGTGTGCAGAAAATGCAAACGATATCTACAGCACGGATCAAGGGAAAGAATTTAGCCTGCAGTGTTACGAAATCTTAATCATTCATACAGCTAAAGAACCCCAGGCTGTGGCAAAAAAAAGTTGCACATATTTTGTGTGAGAATCACACCATCCACCATTTCAAAACCTTCTGAACTGAAATAGGGTTGGTTTTCAATTGCCATGCTGAAGAAGTGAAGAAACTCCATGGGTTTTGCGTGGAAACGGAGACTGAGGTTATCAAATAAAACTAGGTTAATTCTTGTACTCGAATAAAAGTATCAGGATATCTTTAAATGACCATAACTTAGTTTTATATCTGAGAAATTACAGGCAAAATGACTTTAGCACCACATTTATAACTCTTTGAACAAGAATACTGTACCCACCTCTGTGTCAACAGTCCTAGAAGACAGAAGTACATTATTTTAGTTCATCATTCTGATATGGAAATCAGAGAACTTGCACCCCTGTGGCCAGGTTTCAGAATTAGACTTTATTTACAAGTAACTCAAGGCTTGAATTGACTGAAAGACACATCATTCATAGACAATGATTCTGCTTGCAAACTTAACAGAGCTGGACAAATGACAAACTGACTCAAATACATCTGTAACTAAATGGCTGAGATGTGAATCATTATCATTCATAGAGGTCAGACTACCCAGGCTTCAGCAATGTTCTTCTGATTGTTAATATTCTTGAAAGTGTTTGCAAACGCCCCAAGTTGCATGTTGTTTTCTAGTTGTCATTCACCATTTGCTATTCCCTGTCAAAATGTTTCAGTCATTAAACCAGAGAGCAGAAAATACACCACATGCCCAATCGCACACAGTGAATAATAAAAGTAGACAATTTGTGAATGGTTTGTGAACAAACCCAGAACCGGAATAGAATTCATGCAAACCATTTAGCAGACATCTGAATAACAGATCGCTTTCCAGAGAACAGCAATGATTTGCAGGTTGCTTCTCAATCAAAAAGAAAACAGTTAAATCTATCAAGCTTTGTGTTTTGAAAAGTGCTATTAGTGTAGTCCTAATATTTCATCTCTGTTTCTGCTTTCAAAGTGGCTATCAGGAGACTACTTCAATTTACCTTTTCTGTTCTGACAAAAATAACATTTGTTAGGACTTCAAGTTGAAAATGCTTATCAGGAACGTATGTCAAAATACATTACAAGGGAATATTGATTATCTCAGAACTAAGAATCCTAAGTCCAGGAAACGCAAAGAAAAAGTTAAATATTACAAGAAATCCAAGCATGTAAAGATAAGGAAGAGTTCAATGGGTTCAGCTTTAATTCTGCCCACCATACTTTTTTTAAAACATTCTGAGAATTGACTGAAAAACTAAGCGTTCAATATTCACTGTGCAAAGTGGCTTGCTAGCTTGATCTCTCTGAGAGAGGCTGTATAGAGCTTTCGCTTTTCTTACTGAACTAGCTTGCAACCATTTTGTAGCAAAGACACATGTGACCATCCAGTTCCGATTTCTCTTATGTAGTCACACAACAAAGCTGAAAAGTTACTTCTGTAAGCATTCATAAGACTAAGTCTGAATATTTGCAGAAAGCCAGCCCAAAAGTAAAATAAATGCCTCCAAAGCACTTCTGAGTGGGATTGCTTTTAGCGTTATCAGCCATACAGCTCACAAATGGAGTAGATTACCACAATGCCTGGGGTACGCTCATTACTCAGTTTTCCCATTTGTTTAAAGATTGATATTCTCATGGCATCTCTTTGGACTAACATCAGTGCATCCAATGGTGAAATGCAGCATTAGACCTTTATAGTGTGCGTGCTACAACATAAATCTACGTTGCCCACATCTGTTCTCAGTACAGAACAGCCCTTCCCCAAAGCAGGAGTTTTACAACTGATCAGATTACATTTTCCATGTTCTGCTCATGGTGCTTGTCTAGATGGAATTTGTTTCTATGCAGAAGATGAGCACAAGGCCTGTGTGCTATTTAAGCTGCAATTAAGCCCTCAGAAATAGGTCTTAAGTGATGCATAGGCTGCTGTCAGCTCTCTAAATTTCACCCTATGTAATTTCTTCCATCACCCACTCACATTATGTTATTGTCTATGGCTTCAGAAAATTACTACTAGTAATTCATAACTTCCATTCAACAAAGAGGCTCAATGATTGTTTTCTTCAACGCCCTCTGAGCTTCCCATATTGGCTGTTGTGCTTTTACAAGTACATTTCCCCAGTATGAAATTTCTCTTCCATCTTGTATGGGAAGGAGTATAATTTAGAGTTCACCCTGGAACATCTCATCAGGGAAAAAGAGCTGGATGAGCACTATTTCCATTCTTAACATTATACTGACCTCTAGAGTAAGAAGTGCTGCACACCTGATAAATCAGCTGGGTAACTAAGAGAGAAGCGGAAAGTAAGACGAGGACTACCAGGAGCTGCCTGCTCTCAGGAAAGGTCCCAGGAGCAAGGCACTGGGGCAGCACGGAGCCCTCAAGACTGAGGCAGATCTGGGTCAGCTGATAACTTGGAATAAGGATCTGGCCATGCCATAGCCTTCATGAGTTGTCCTAAGCGTCTCACAACAGCCCCATGCAGCATCTTACATTTTGATTCACGTCCCCCCCTACAAAACTTAGGGCTCATATAGATTGGCAACACTTCACACAGCATCAGATATTTTCTCTCATTTCCACTTTTCAGAATAATAGTATTTTAAGATCTGAACACATTCTAAGCTATATATCCACTGCTGAAAGCATTCATGTAGCAATATACAATATGTTCACAGTTTTCTTTAATGATATCAATTTCCTTTGTTTTCTCTTTTCCTTTGTCTGAACACTTAACTAAAATATTGATTAAAATACTTCCTAAGTATGAGCGTGTGTTTTTCAAGAAAACTTTTGTCCTGGTTTCGGCCAGGTTTCAAAAGCACGTTCCAAAAAGACTCAGCTTGAAAGTAGGCTTTACTTGTCATCACCTAGATTTCTCCAGGAAATCCCTATGGCCTTTTACTGGTGAATTACTAAAATACAGCCTCACTCTCAGAATGAGAGCAGAAAACAACTGCTTTACACCATGTTGACTGGACTGCCTCTCAGGTATAGTCAAAAAATAAAAACACCTCTTACTGAGGATAAGAGAATCCATTAAGAGACGCATTGCTCCTGTTCAGACTCTGGTCAGCCTACAGGAGCAATACGGACAACCCCTGCCAGTTTCAAGCACTACCCACAGAATTAGCTAGCTAAGTTACACTGTCAGCCAAGTGCCTAAAAATTTCATTTTACACCCTGAGTATAACGTACTCTGGACCTTTGAAGCTGTCTTGCAATCAGGTAGAGACATTTGGTGGTGATGGTTTTGTTTGCACAGTGATTGCCTTTAACAACATATGGTAGGCTCCTCATAGCCAACAACAATGTTTTTTCTTTCTTTTCCAGTATAAGTCAGCTATTTCTGTTCACTCTTGCCTTCATATGAAGTCAGAACAATCTGTAACAAACAGGTATGGTCATAGGCAAGACCTGTGAACTTCTGCTGACTGGAAGGCAGTAAGTCACTTTGTTTGATCTTCTGTATTACTTCAGCACAGCTCACAGCACTGGTAAAAGTTTTTCTGATAAAAAAAGGTCCTCTAAGAATTACATTGATACTTAAAAAGGCCTTCCAAGGGCTTTTCTATGATTTCTAAAAATAGCAACTTCCAATAAGACGTTAAATGGAAAGAAAGCCTCATGCTTAAGACTTCAAAAGGTAGACAACTTGTGCTGATTTTCTGCATTAATTCCTTTCATGATCAAAAGCAGCATGTACTTTTTCACAAGACCATGAAATCTCAATTTTCAATAAATACAGGTCAGCATTAAGGTTTTCTGAGCAGTCAGGAGCTAAGCACAAACAGCAAGTGAAATGGCAGTAGCCACAAGCAACTTGGTATTAAAACATAGGGTGCAAAGTTAGAGCGATAAAGGGTACAACAGGTTTCTCCAGAAAGGAGCTATTTTTTCCAGAGTAGCTTATACACCAACTACATGGATGGAAGTACATGGCAGCCAGCAAGCAGAAGTCAGGAAGGGGCTCACCTAGCTCAAGCTGAGACCATTCTGCACCAGGAGACTAGACAAACACAGCATCCACCAAGCACAAACTGCAGTCACTCACAACGGAGGCAAATGCACAGATACATACCCCCTCTGCAGCACGGCAGGCAGCTCGACTGTCCTCAGAGGCAGAAGAGGATGTCAGCAAGAGGAATCTGATCCCACAGGGACAATCACCCTGACTAACACATTCTCCTTAGCACCTACCACGTGCCCATGAAGACCCTGTTCAGAGCTGTAAATCATCATCCCCCTGCAGATCTTATTGGGCAGCTAAAGATAATGCTGCCCTTGTGCTACAGGGGGAAACTGAGCTGAAAGACAATGCAAAACTCTGCCTAACCCACTGTAATGGAGCTGCAGGTGCTTTGGGTTAATCCTAAAGACTTTGCAGGGGAAGTCAATGGGTCTTCAGCCCTGCAGCTGTGAGGCACCTCCAGCTGATGGGCCTTAAACTGCATTTTCTTTTCTTAAGGGGACCACATGTTTGAAGCAGTACATACAGCTCTTTGAACCCACTTTTGGTCTCACTCTACAGCACTGTGTGAGCCTCCCAGCAGTCTCAAGGTGTCTCCATACCTGGGTGCTGAGATTTCCCATCCCCAAGCCTTAGCACACATTCAGGCTGATGAATGGCCATGGTACAGGACAACTAGCTGAATATGGTAGGTGTGCCTGGAGCAGAGAGGGACTCAGCATGTAGATTCAAAGAGGACTTAAGCAGTGACATGGTATGTTGTCTGTAAAGCCATCCAAGGCAGAAGACACCACAGAGGGAAAGGGTGCGATTCAGATGCAAAGCAGCATAGAGGGCTGGAGGTGTGTCATTGTACCACTTTGGAGTTAAAAACACACGCATGCACACACAAGGCTGTGACGCAAATCACCCAGCAGAAATTAAATCCCCAGAGAAAGTCTGCAGTTGCATCAGTGTGAGGAGGTGGGTTGCACAGTCTGTGAACATTGCTATGATCAGATATCAGTGACGGAGTGGCTGCAACCTGACCTAGAAGGAAGCCACCAAAGCCTGCATTTGTGTTTTACATGTTACTTGCTAAAATAAAGATCAATATGTGTCAGACTGATGATGTTTAAATGTATAATTCCCTTTCTAGTAAACTGATGCTTCCCCTTACTTGCATGATAAGCAGTCCTGGGAACATAAAGTAGGAAGAGACCTTGGAGAGGAGATGAGAGGGGCTCAAGACATTTGAGGTTACTGGAGACACTGGAGGAGGAGACAGCAAAATCAAACTCACCAACAAACTGCTCAAGGTCAAAAGACAATGTGTATTGTTGATATGTACTGCTTTGTTTCTTAATCCCAGAGTTAAGAGAAATAGAAGACCAGACTCATTGTGTGTGTTCTCCAGGGAAGGGAGAGAAGTAGGTAAGTAACCAAAAGTCAACAATCCATAAGACAATAAGAAAAGCATAAGGGAGAGTAAGAGGACAAGGCATGCCAAGAAGGGGAGCCCAGCTCTTCTAGCAGCTGAGCTGTGCCTGCAAAATGAGTCAGACTAGGGCCCTGTTTCATTAGCAGCTGAAGGAAACGCTGCGTGGGGCAAATACACAGGTCAAGGGTTAATCTTCATTCTTACTGTCACGTGAAATGCAAGGATGCAGTTACCTGTTTCAAGAGCACCTTGGCTGATCAGCAGTCATTGCCACCAAAGTTCTTCCTCTTCAGGCTGTTTAGTAATTGGCACTATGTTGGGCTTTCTTTGTTTTCCCCTCTAACCACCATGCTGTTTCTCATTTTTTTTTTACATCTCTGATTGTGTTTCAGCCTATTCCTGACCCAGAAATGAAAAGAATTAACGCTGTTGATGTTATTCATTATCTACTCTCTTTCTCATTTAATAAATGCGTGGCTCTTGAGTGAGGAGTAGAAGGCAATGACTGAAGCCCTGTGGGCCAAGCTGGGGGAAACTGCCAGCAAACCTTTATAAATATAGGCAGAAAGGGTAATGCATTGGACGTTGTGCTTTGTTATAGTAAGAGCCTCAAAGCGTGCTGGGTTTATATCTATGCTCTGCCATGCTGCTCTTTATCTAATAATTTGCATTGTAAAAAACAATGGTTTTCCTCTCTCTGCAGTGGCATACACTTGGCTGCCAGCCTGTGTGATTAGGCTGGGTTATGAGTGTACGAGGAAATGGAGAGGGTGACAGCACTGGGGACATAGGGGTGGGGCAGGAGAAAGCGATTTTTTGGGCAGGAATGTCCCAACTTGGACTGGACAGAAAGCTTAACATGATACAAAGTCATTATCTGATTAATTTAAATCTTTTTTCTGTTGATAAAACTAGGCCAACTGTTCCAGTGGGGACAGAGAACCACTGACCAGTGTCTTTATATGAGGCCACACTCTCAATCCCACCTGAAAATTTAGCATAGAGTGCTATGGTGGGGACTACTGGTGCCACAGGCCTGCCAAGGGCACCTAGGAGATCCCTTTGCCCTTGCAAGAGAAAGTATCCGTATTTAGGAGAAGTTAAAACATGTTTGCCATCTAGGGCATTCACAAACTTGGTGCATTGGCTACACCCGAGTTCCGCCTCAGGAATGGGTAATAGTCATTTTACAAAGTCATTTCTCAATCATTTTAAACCAGTTTATGCAGGTCACCAGAAGACAAAGTCAAGCTCTCTTCCAGAAACTCCCTGTGCTGCTAGTTCCTTTGTGCACCAACACAAGCATTTGTCTGACCAAGATTTTCCTTTGTAGTGTTAGTTTTAACCTAGATCAGTTTCTTGGCCTCCTTCTCTGAAAGAGCAAGTGAGTTCTTGCGATAGAAGAAGGGACCGTGTAGGATGAGGGACAAGAATGGGCAGGCAGCAGCATCATCTTCCAGAAGTAGTGACGGCTTTTCATGAGTTTATATGATTACGAAATTATGGCACAAGTTGCATGATACCATTCCTGAATGACTGGATAACTAGAACTTCCGAAATAAGGATTACAAGTGATAAATAATTAATGAAATAACAGATAATACATGACATGCAGTTAATACTCTTTCTGGGAACAAACGTCTAATTATTCAATTCCGCTGAAAGACAGTCATTCGTTAACATGCATGTGAGCAAAAGTAGTCTACTGTGAACATCTGAGAGTAGTTAATAATGAAGAAAACGAATGTGGTCAAAATGCACAGTCATTCAGAACCGAAATAACGTCATTTGGACGTGAGCAATGTTTTTGTGGCATTCAACCAGTTCTCTGAGGATTTTATGAAGCTCTAAAGCTTTGTAGTGTCAGGCTCCTTTCTGACATTTGGAAGCCAGGTATCTTGAAAAGTTTAAAGGGGGGGAAAAAAAGAAAGGAAGCAATGAAGAGGGGAAAATGTCATGGAAGGGACACTTCTTTCCAGCTCAAAAGAATCTATTGAGGAAAAAATGGCAATTTTCTCATTACACCCTAAGGCCTTGCTGCCTGAGGTGTGAGCTCTGAATCCAAGACTTTCCTAGCACAAGCCTCTGTAAAACCAAGCAGGATGTGCTTAAGGTGACAGCCGTGGGAGGAAATTTCCAGCAATGCTTTGAAACATTACTGTTTACTACTCACTGTGTGAACAGAGAGTCTGTGAACCAAACTTCCACAGAGACATGCTTTGAAACGGCAGACTTCAGAATATCTATTTATTTTAACTCATGCTTATTGTCCTCACCTAACTTCTACTCAAAGTTGAGCTTTATTTGTAAGTGAAACTAGTTTGGGCCAGATTCAAGGCCCACCAAATGAAAATGAGTGAAGTCTCTCTGTTCCACTACACCAGCTCAGAGTTTAGCCTTGAGGGCAGATTTTAAAAAGATTTCAGGGAAAATTTCAGGTGTTCACTATGCCTATCCAGGGCTATGTTACCAGAAATGCTCAAACACCTGACTAGGGGACAACTGGCACCCAGGCTCTGGCTGCCCCTGAGGGTCGAGTTAGATTCTGGTCACTTTTTTGGGTGCCTATATAGAAATGAGCTTCTCTGCAAATCTTGCCTAGGGCAAGCAGTGTTATGTGCAGCCTCAGAGAACAGGATTTACCAGCTTCCAGATTTGTCTGGGTTCCAAAGGCATTACTCATGAAAAATTCAAAGAAAGAAAAAATAAAAAAATGGTAAAATAAAATAAAGATCCAACAATACTCTTACTAGATTAAAACCTGACTCAAACTGTTAAATTAACAGGCCCATCATAGTTAGTTACTGATTTGTCAAGCAGCATCAACTCAGTATATAGGCAGAACTGTGTGTCTGCGTGATGTAAATATAAAAGGGCATCCCAGACAACTGCAGCGTTCCCCACAGCAACAAGTCACATGAACTCTTCAGAAAATGTAAATAAAACCATAAAGTCATGTCATTGTGCACAAAAAATCCTGCAGAGTACATGCCCTACAGATATGAACTCTGTAATAATCTATCCTCCTGGAAGCCTAGGTGATTTATTTTCCCACAGCTTTTTTTGTGTGCGTGTCTGAAAGGAGTTTCCTTCATTTAATGCTCACATTCTGTTCTGGGGCTTGTTAGTGCAAAGGAGAGAAGTCTAATTTTGCTAATCCATGCTGTGAAGGGAGTCAAACAGCATTTCCTATATTCTCCGACAGTATGAAACAAAATCACACTTCTAACACGTTCTTAATACTACCTCACAAGATAAACTTCTGTTGCTAATAATACCTGACACTTCTATGTATGAACGCACCAAAAAAACTTCAGAACAAATTGATCCCTAGTGTAACCATATTGAATTTACTGAAATTAAACTAGTACTAACCTGGCATGTTATAGGGTCAAAGCAGTAAGTTGGAGAGCCTCTTCTTCCTGCAGGCTCACCCTGGCGGTCAAGGTTAATGGTGTCAAACAGAGCTCCTGCCACTTTTCTAGAGCCACCAAAGGCTTGAATTGGGATTACACAGCAGTGATAGTGACCTGTTGTAAGGCTCCTGTTTTTCCTTCCTCCTCTTCAGTCAGCAGAAAGCTGGGCAAGGAAGAAGAGCTCAAGTCAGTGCAATTCATCGATTCCTCAGGAAGGTCTGTGCCAACATCTAGAAAGTCAATGGGAACACCTCAAAATCACCAGCACAGCAGATTTTAGGACAGTAGAAGAAGAGGTAAACTATGAATACAAAACCTGCAATTTTGCAAAGGAAACTAGGAAGAATGTGTAAATCCCAGAGGGATCCCCGATACCAAAGTCCTTACCAGAGTCCAGAATTTTGCAAAATTGGGCCTTTCTAATTGCTTTAAATTACAAAATGGAACAGACTATCTTTTCTTACCTTCTAATCCCTTGGAAATAAGTAATTGCCAAAATACTTCCTCTTTTTTTTTTTTTCCTAAGGTGGAAGCCTTAGGCTTCCATCCTCTGGGATTTTCCTAAGGTGGAAGCCAAAGTCCTTACCAGAGTTCAGAATTTTGCCTTGTTTGGGCAGGATCTGTCTTTCACAATTGATCTGGACAGCCCCAGGACTGGACTCAGCAGAGCACTCTAGAACCTGCTTCAACCTCAGTGTCAATAATACCAGCAACCAACCTTGGCAAGGGCAGCAAAACACACGAACCTCCAAGAGCTTGATGACCCTGCTTAAATACAGCTCAAATCCAAGGCAGGAGTGGGTAGGGGAGAATCTTGACCTAGGGAATACAGTCAGACTTGTTTCAAAGCATAAAATTCAAATCTAATTGCAAATCTTTATTTGCGCATTGTGTTAAGAACAGGAAGACTCCCTGCAACCATGGAGCTAAGATAGCTGACTAAATAGTAGGTAGAAGTGTATCCACCCAACATGAAGGTCTTCTGACTGCAATGGCAAATGAAAGGCTCACTGAGAAGCTAAGTGAGGCTTCACACTCACGGGCATATGGACACCAGTGAGCAACAGAAGCTCTCTGTTCTCTCTTTTAGGCACAAACTCCTCTGTACCTCAGGATTTTTGCTTTGCACTGTTATGTACCAGCCAGGCTGGGGTAGCTGAGTGGGATATGTATCTTCCTCTTGCCTTAATAATTAATATGCAAGCTCCTCCTGCCTCCAATGGAGAAAGTGTTCTCCAGGATGCCAAGTGAGCCTTTGCCCAGTTTATCACCAAACAAGTGAGGCAGAAAATTGTCAGAAAAGCTCTGAAGTTGGGAGCAATGTTTTGTGAATAGAAAGTTTGCTCATCTGGTTACTCAGCAAAGACATTAAAGCAAACAACATTTCCCCAGGGCTAGTTCACCTCCACATGATGGGGAATCTCGTGGCTGGTAGTAACTGTGACCTCCACACACCACATCTTTGTGTGGCAGTAAGAGCAGAAAGACCACATGAATCTACTGAGGTATGCATCTGTCTGAGGTATCGTAGAGTGCTTCGGGGAATATACTTTGTTAGCAATTTACAGCATCGCCACGCAAGGGTTCATGCAGCATTTCATCCCAAATGGCCCGTTCATAGATGACAAACCTAAGAAGTGTTACCTTTTTGGTAAAGTGTTTTATAGCACAACGCGAGTTCAACAGATTGGAAATTATAACTGCCTATAACAACGTTCAGGACTGCTCTGACACCCAAACAAACGTTGTATTTTACACATCTCCTAACTGCAAAGGCAGCAATTTACAGAACATGCCTGCAACTTCTGCAGACAGCACCATGACTTGGAGCATGTCCTGGTTTGGGCTGGGATAGAGTTAATTTGCTTCCTAGTAGCTGGTATAGTGCTGTGTTTTGGATTTAGGATGAGAATAATGTTGATAACACACTGATGTTTTAGTTGTTGCTAAGTAGCGCTTACACTACACCAAGGACTTCTCAGCTTCTCGTGCTCTACCGACTGAGAAGGCTGGAGATGCACAAGAAGCTGGGAGGGGGCACAGCCAGGACAGCTGACCCAAAGTCAGGTCAAAGGGATACTCCATACCATATGACATCATGCTCGGTATATAAACTAGGGGAAAGCTGGCCGGGGGGCCGCTGCTCAGGAACTGGCTGGGCATCGGTTGGCGAGTGGTGAGCAACTGCATCGTGCATCACTTGCTTTGTATAATCTATTACTATTTTATTTTATTTTATTTCAGTTATTAAACTGTCCTTATCTCAACTCACGAGTTTTCTCACTTTTACTCTTCTGATTCTCTCCCCCATCCCACCGGGACAGGGAGTGAGCGAGCGGCTGTGTGATGCGCAGCTGCTGGCTGGGGTTAAACCATGACAGAGCAAAATATATTTACAACACCTAAGGGAGAGGGAAAGACCCAGTGGCCTGGAGCCTGCATTTTGTAACTCGTAACGCAGCAAAGGTATGAACCATGGCCGGGAGACCCTGAATTCATACAGCCAGTGATCCCAAGGGTTTTTGATGCTTGACAAGCAGCAACACACAGCACAATGTGAAACAGCCTCTTCAGAGAAACCTTGATACTAAGTAGTGGTTTATGTGATTTTATCCAAGTACAAGAACACCAGATCTACATATTATAGATAAAGATATAAATAAAGATAGGTGAACCAAGTTTTTTTCCGGTGCTTTTCTCAAGGAAACATTAACAACATGACATCAACATAACAGAATCCCTAGATGCTATAGGAATGGGTCGTACATGCACCTGGAACAAGATAAAGGCACAGGAGAGGCTTCAGATAGCTGTAGGGGGGGGGTGGCCATTAATGACCACGTCTGAAATTCAAAGAGGTGTCTACTTTTATGTGGGACATGTTATCTGTACTGTCCATCTTTGGACCTCCTTCCTGCCAGGTCCGAGCCCTGTGCCTGTGAAAGAGGCTGGCAGCCCACCACTGACAAATATGTCTGCTGGGACCCCCATGGACACAGACCCCTTGCAGCAAATGAAACACTTCGCAGGATTAAGCCCTTGTCTGGCTGTTTTATAGTTTGTCTGCACTGATAACCTTCAGTGACTGTAGGTTCTTAGACACGTGCACATGCAGTAATATTTGCTCATTTATTGTTATATTTATTTGGCAATACATGGCAAGAATATAACCATTATCAATGAATAATACTTCAATAAAATGGCTCTCTACTAAAGCAATGACTCTGGAAACAGATACTGTACTGTGTATAATGACAAGAAAATATCTATCTGTTGTTGAAATAACCTTTCTAAAAAGAACATTGCAGGCCCAGGTGTCCTCTATAGATGTTAAAGGAAATCCCTCATCATCATCACCCCAAAGAAATAAGTGCACTGAGAGAATTACTAAGTGCCCATGTCTCGGACATACCATATGGTAGCTATGTCTTCTCAATCCATTAGTTGTATTAAAATGTTTATGGCATTTGCATGAGCTATGCGGAAACCTCTCAGTGCCATTTTCAGTCTCACAAAAGGACAATTCTGGAAGTTATCCAACATAAGTCATTGAAACTGCCATTCCCCAGTGACCAAGGCTGCAGAAACTCGGAGCACAAACTGTATTAATTAATGCCCTGCTCACATTAGCCCTGTGGCTGCCCTCCATGCCCTACCTCTCACATACGTGCATTGCACTGATATTCTAGTCCACAGATGGAGGCTTTACACGGAAAGCACTTCCTCGGAGCAAAGGAGCAGAATCAGTGAGAACAAGGCTCAGAGGCAGCGGGTTCACAGGAAACTATACCTCAAAACTAAATGCCAGAGGATGGAAGATGCAATGGGACAGCAAAGTGAAATCAAAAGCAGAACCCCAAATATTTAAACATTCAGAATAGCAATACTGCATGGTAGAAAAACACAAGGGGAGTGTCAGATTCAAGGGGGGGTTAGAAACAATCAGTTTTGAGATAAGAAGTAGTTCGGAGACAGATAACACCAACAAAAAAAGCAGGAAGAAGCTACCAAAACAAATCCATGGCAGAAGATGTGGTTATCCCTTAGTATGCTGCAGATCTTCAGTTCCCAAGACAGGGTGCCAAACAGAAGGCTCATTCAATGAAAGTGCCATTGGCAAGGGCTACCAGGAGGCTGACAGCAGAGCCCAGCAGAGAAATGAAGTCCTGGCAACAGGACTAAAGACAAGAACATTTCTGTGTGAGTAAAGGACGCAAACTGAGGTCATGCTGAGTGTAGAGCCCCAAGGCAAAACACACGTGGATTTTTCAAGGGATTAATGGGTCTTTTATTTCCTTTCCAAACTGTTACACTGGCAGCAGCCACCTACCCAGTTGCATCTATGCTGAGAAACCTAAAGGAATTGGGCAATAACGTACAGTGATTTCAAAGGGATTTAGGTCAGGTTTGGTCAGGTTTTTCTATGCTAGTAGCAAGAAAAGAATCTTAAACCCTGTCCTGTTTGACTGGGCAGGTAAATATCAAGTTTGTTTGTTTGTTCTCGTATTGGAGCTGGTGTGTCTCACGTTTTCCCACAGTTTACTCATTCACATCACGCACAGCTTGGGTTACAGGATTCAGTTTCCTCCCTATTGAAATGCAACCCTTCTAGGGTGGAAATTGCAAGGAGACAGCAACACTGATCAAAAGTTTGCAAGACAAGGTGTAAAAGTTACCTGAGTAGGCATTATCCAAGCCAGTGTTGCATAAAAGAGGTGAATACAAGCCATCAGGATACTGGGTTTACTTTTCACCTCAGCAGCACCACACACACGAGCTCATTACCAGAGCTCCCACTCTGGTCCGGTGTTGCTGTAATTTGGGATAACAGACATCATCCAATATCGCTTCCCTGCCACTCTTACATTGCCAGTGATTCCTTCCCATGTTACCAAATAGAATGCAAATACCATGAACAGATGAGAGCACAGCAGAAATTCCCAGGATTGCCCAAGGAGTGAGCAGTCCTGGGGAGGCTGTGCTGAGGAGCAGTACACCCCCCACAGTCCTGGGAATCACCCATTGAGAAAGGCTGAGACATTTTGCCTCAGGCCAAGTTAGCTACGATAATAGATAGATAGGTTTGGAAGGGAATCAGCAAGGGTCCTTGTTCAGTTATCCACATTTGGAAGTAAAATCCCAGGGTGAGTTTGTAACATCATAGGGAATTTTAGCGAAGTACTGACTGGGTTTGGAAATACGCCTTCCTCTTTAATTTCCAGTATGCACACCTGTAATCTGACAGAGTGTGAGCTTAAGTGTGTTTTTTATCCAGAGGAAATGAGATTGCCTCTTATGCCCACTAAACATTGCTCACAACCTCCCAGGGAATTTGGCTGCATGAAGAATCATCCAATATCTTGGACTAGTCTCTGGGCCAGGGTCACTTCTTTAATCTCAGCTATTCTAAATATTATTTCCATGAAACAGATTGTTCTTTTTTGCACCTATTACTTGGAAGTGTTTGCTTGGTTGCCTTTGCTGATTTTATAGAAATAAACTGTATTTTTAGAGTTCTAGTTCTGGTTCCTTTTGTTACCAGAGACGCTCAGGAAATGTGGAAGAACCATGTTAAATTACAGGATTTTTAGATAGATCATATTTAAACTCCCAAGGATGGATGGCCACCAAAGCCTCCAGAGACTTGTTCTGACAGCAAATTATCCTGTTAGGATTTTGTAATTTATTGTAAATCTACATTTGACAGCCCTCAGCTATCTGTTTACATTTATTTTAGCAGATTGAAGATTGCTTTATTATCAAATTTGTATTCTTTCTGTAGGGTGCTTAAGACTCTGATCAAATCTTCCTTAAATTCATAAAGCTGCCCTGAAAGTTTTCCCTGCAGGTAAGGTTTTCCAAGGTGTTCGATGTTTTAATAGCTCTTCACTCCCATTTTTTCAACATGCCATTGGAGCTACTGTCAGTAGGACTCGACACCACCTGCACCGAGATACGGGCTTGCCACTATTATGGCAGAGGTAATGCAACGTTCCCTATCCTGTGCAGCATTCCCATCTGTATTCAGCATTACATCAGCCCTTCCCACTTTCCACCTCCATGTTTTTAATACTGCTGTCTCAACCAGACTCCTTTTTTGACAAATCATAAAATAGGAATGGAGAAGCTTCAAGAAAGGGCAAGAACAGTTACTAACATGCAAAAAACATTCATGAGGATACAGATAAAAAAAAATTTAGTGGAAGGAGGAAGTGAATCAGAACTGACATTAACAGATGTTTATGAAAAATAAACAGAAAAGAGACTGTAAAGGTTTACTATGTCTCACACTATATCAACAAGAGGTGCACCAATTAAATTAAATGGCAACAACCAGTAGAAGGGATGATAGAAAATCTTGTTTCCCAGAACACATAATTAATTTGTGACGCATTTCTCATGAATTACTATGAGGCCAAATAAGCAGGACTCTAAAAAAGATTCAGCTGTTCCTATCAAAAAGAGTATCCAGATACTCGTAACTGTGAATAAAACGCAGGGGAACAATAACCTTCAAGAAATGTGTAAGTGCTGAAAAACCCACTTCTATCAAGAAATGCATATTATCCTCTGAAAGCACCTGACACAAGTATGATCTTCTTTCGAAGCAAGAAAGTGAATTTGATGCCGCATTTATATGGGTGATCTGTATGTCCCTACACATCTAACTTGGGATTTTCTGTCAACCCCACAGAAGCATCCATTTTCCCTCAAAAGTGCAGTTATGCCAACCGTTCAGTTGTTTTCAAGTTTAAGTTTGCTTTCCCTTCATAGAGCCAATCTGTTAGCTAAAAGATAATAAAGTGGAAAATCTTTTTTTCCACTTTCAAAAGTCTTTCAAAGCATTTTTCAATATAATCCTTTCCATGTTGCTGGCCACACTATTAGTGTATTTTTTTTGTTTTCGAAGTGTATTTAGTAAAATCTAGAAAGTCCCCAAAAAGCTTCAGCACCGATACAGCGGCTTTCGAGTGAATTGTCCTGCAACGTCAGGAGGGCACTGGCGGTGGGCTCAGAATTGGGCTGGTACCTTGCTAAACCGTTACCGACGATGAACCAGAGCCGCTTTGTGCTCGTTTCTTGCTGTGGAAGGAGGCGGGTGCCCGTGAGGGCCATCGCTGGGCGGCTGGGCCTGTCCCATGAGAGAGCAGGGCCGGGCTGGCGGCAGCGGCCATGTTCAGCTCATCGGGAAGTTCGGGGTGATGGGGCTCGGCCACCGTCCCGCGGGCCTGAGTGAGGGGAACCAGGGCCAGCCGCAGCCCGGGGTGGTCAGGCAGGGCCACGGTGACGAGAAACAAATTCACCTTCGCAACGCTCCGCCAGCCCGGGCTGGGGAACGGCGGCGGAGGCCGCTCATCGCAATGGGGACGGCGCCATCTCGCGGCAGCCGCTCCGCTGGCGGGCGGGAACCGCCGCCCTGTCCCCGCCGCGGGCCTCGCTGCCGCCGTCCCCATGTGCCGCAGCGGCCCCCGGAGCGGCTTTTCCGAGTTGGAGTGCCGCAACGGAGTCATGGCTGGAGCCAGCCCGAAAGGAGGGTTTCTAGCAGCTGGAAAACTCCAAGCTTCTCGAAGGAAGCAACGCTCACTGAGAAAATGTCTTTTTCTGGGCTGACAGAGCCATTTTGGGGAGCACTGTTTGTCCACAAGGTGTGAGCTGGGGCATACGTGTTGACCCCCTCAGGGCTGTGACCTTGCCTTTCAGCACGCTTCAGAGGCCCCGAACTGTGGGGAAGCTCCACCAGGTACAGGGAAGCGAGTGCACGATGCTGAGGCAGCCAAAATCATCCGGTATGATGGTGGCTTTCGTCGGTTCTAAACAAACCCCTGACCCTTGGGTGGAGAAACGTGTTCTGGTGTCTCCATCTGAGGAATCCCCGCTTGCTCATCCGAGATTGCATCTTGCTCCCATGACTCACCGTGCTGTTGTAAACAGCTGCCCAGAGAAGGCTGTGAAATGGCCGCCTTGGACAACATGGTCCCTGGGAGATGAATTTTTCTAATAGATTATCTCAGGCAGATCAATAGTATAGTCAAACATCACAAAACGATAGCGTGCATGGGATTTCCTTGAAGAAAATGTGGAGTGGAGGGTATTCTGGGTCTCTCTTTAAAAAAAGGATTAAAAAAAAAAAAGAGGAAAAGAAGAAGATGGAAAAAAAAAAAAAACAGAGAGGAAAACAATGTAAAGAGGCTTTAATATTTTACTGAATAGGAATGAAAATTTCAACCCTTCCCTTCACCGACTCACTTTTCACCCTCATCACATTATTACACTTAATTAACTTTATTATCACCTGCTGACCCGAGCCCTGAAGCTACCTGGCAGTCCCAAGGGACAGGTGAGATCCATCGTTCCCAATCCTGTCTGCAAAGCAAAAGGCAGTATATTCTGCCTCTTTAAAAGGAACTGCACAGATGCCCTCCACCATTTTCTGCACCATTAAGATTCCTGTGCAACCGTTACAACACAGCTATATGGGCTTGACCCATTGTGGAAGAATTGCTGTTGATTGCAATGAATTTACAATCCAGCCCCCTCCAAGTATGGATTGATTCCTCTGTTTCTATTTTCCTCTTTTGCTTCCCAAGAGTAAATTTTCCTGCTTCAAAACACTACAGAGTAGCCTCCAGGCTTTTCATGGTTACTAGTATTTTATGTCATCCTTTAATCTTCTGTAAATCACTTTGTAACGTCTTTTCTAAAATGCCCTTTTCCAGTTTCTCTCTGCTTTCCCAGGGATCCCGCTGCTATTGTGAGAACAAATTTAATTTGCATTGATCTCTGTTCCCAAACGAAGCTGAGTACAATCAGCTCCACTGTTCTATGGAGTTCATTAGTACTTCATTGCAGTGGACATCACCTCACTTCACATGCATTTATGCTATATAAACCAGTGTATATTAACATATTTGCTCTCTGTGGCCCAAGCCCATAGAGTGCTTTGAGAGCTGAAAGACTAACAGGCAAATTCTGAGGGCATAAATCCAGAAATTAGACTTGGAAAATGCCTCCTCAGCTGTCACGTAACCTGTAGCCTTAACTCTGGGCTACAGGTTAAACCCAAGTTTGCAGCACTGAAGTCTGTAATGTTGGACCATGGTACTGAAGTGTGTAATGCCGTGCAAGACATCTACTCTCTCTTCAAGTTAGCAGATTCGATCTGACAGTCACAGACGTGTTCACTGATGACTCTGAGCAAATCACTTAAGGCCAAAGTTGTGCAAATCCTCAACTCCACCCTCTTGGGCTCTTTTTAATCTCTCTCTGTTAAGGCTGAATTGCCTTGTGCTAAGAACTGGAAGTCCTACCTCCGTGTCCGCACATCTCCCTGCACCCCCAGGAGCAGTGATAATGAGACTTAGCCATGAAACGCCACCATTGTGGAAATGCCCTCCATTGCTCATTTAAAGAGGAAAGTACTTAAATTAGTGCTTTCAGCCTGGCAGAAGGAGGGCACGGTAGCTGAGATAGCCATCAGACTGTGGTCTGCAAGCCACTGATGCTCCACGGAGGCAAGGATGAGGATCACAGAGTCATATTAAACAGCCAAGCCTATAACATTTTCAGCTGCAAAGTTGTGTTTCAATTAAAAGGCAAGGAAAAAGATGCAATTAGAGTGTCTGTCAGTAGGAAGCATGAACAACAGTAGAACAACGAATTTGACCGGGCTTGGTCAACATTTATTAAAAGCTGATTTTGAAAGGGAAAGTGTCAATACTGCACAGTGGGTGGCACAATGGTATTATAGTTACCAGGAGAGTAGTAAGACAAAGGCCATCACAAACCTCCTTTGAAGACAAAAAGATCTATTTAGCTAAAAAATTCTTCTATGCAAAATATTAGAAGCGACACATCAACTGGAGGATTAACTCTGGAAAATATATAATAGTGGCCCATCTTGTATCTGACCTCCTGGATAGATTAGATGGACTAAAATGATTTTCCTCTTCTCCAGCTTCTGAGATGCTCTAATTCAAGGATAAACACATACAGATGGAAGAAAAACATGTTGACATGTCAGCACAGAGCTTCTTCCAAATGAACAAAAAAAAAGAAAATAAATCTTCTTTAAAGCTTCACAGGGAAATCTGTTTCCCACTGTAACAGCTCCCTGGTGTGCAAAGGGCCACACTCAGTGAATAAGTTGATCAGCAAAACATGTCAGTGAGGCAAGCACAGCAAATCAGTAATACCCTTGTCCTGAAGAATTAAAGCCTGACTGGAGCACTGCTGGTCTAGAACTGTCCTTATCTCCACTGAACTGCCCTGCGGTAAGGCCAACAGCCACAAAAATACACCCATATTGCCAGTATCTAGCAGCGTGTGCGGACTGGAGAGTAGGGACTTTCAGTGCCCTTATCCTTCTGAGCACCCTCCCAGCTGTGACCAGCTTTCCACCACAGCTCCTGCCGTTTAGGCACAGTGTGGAAGAGCCAGCTGGGCCAGTGGTTGGGTGCCCTACAACTACACTGCCGAGTCAGTCTCCAGCTAGAAATCCCTCTAGTTCACCTCAGTGTTAAATTGCAATGGAGTAACCAGTTCCCTTTTGGCTTGATGGCAATGTGCCCATCCACCTGCAGTCACTGCACTGCTCTCTTAAGCTGTCAAGTCTTGCCCCACTGTCAGGGCGTTTCCAGGAGAGCAAATCCATTGCTCTCACAATCAGCTATCTGCAGGGCCTATCTCTTTCTTCCGATGATTTGTCTGAGATGGTTCAATCTGTTTTCGGTGAAAGATGTAGTCTTTGCCTCACATAGGCTAGGTACAAATACTCAAGGATAGTTAAACTTCCATTGCTGTCAATTTTCAGCAGCCGTTAATCCCCAGACCTTCCAGGTTAAACTATTCTAACACGGTTAGACAATCTTACAATCACATGAGATAATCTGGCTCCTCACACCTCCTTTCCCCATACCCATTCCTACCACTTGCCTTGAGCCAGCACTGTTGCTGTCTTCCTTCTTAGAGACCTGGTTCAGGGAGTTATATGGGCAGAAAGCAGTTCACTTTCTATCTGTGGAGTTATTTTATTGCCCATTTAACTCCCTGAACCAGCTCACCATGTGTGCAGGGAAGCAGCAATGCAAGAGAGGGTATGTACAGAATAAGATGTAATTATATAATTAATTGTAATTAATTACAACAGCTAAATATATATTATGCTCAAGTATTAATAAAATTAATATACAAAATTATACAGAGAGGGGAGAGCAGGACAATTTCACTATTTTTGATAGTAACTAGGCTCTGGATTGACTATAAATCATGTCCTTGCTTGCATGTATAGCAGGGTTTGGTAATCCTGATAAGGTTACCTGCGCTGCCAGCAATGCTGCATTAATAATGAGGAAGAAAATACTCTGCTTTAAGCTACATAAAGGCCCTTCGCAAACCAGTACCTTAAATATAATTGTGCTGGAATTACTCCACTGATTTTCCTTCATAAGGTGACCAGCTCTTTGAACAGTGAGAAAGTACAAAACCAAACAAATCCATAGCTGGCAATTACTCTAAACACCTGTACCAGCCAGGCTCATTAAAAGTAATTGGGAGGCATGTAAATGATGTTCTACCATTAACCTGGCACAATTATTCAGAGTTGGTGTGTCAAGCTTTTAACCAGCCACAAAGGCAGCATTACCAGATGCTTTTTCTGAGAGAAAATGATGAAGGGGGAGAAAAGCATGCTGCCAAAGTAACTCCATGTTGTGCCAGACCAAAAGGAGTACTCATAAAGCAATAATCCAAAAAGACTCTTTTAAAAAAGGGGTCACTCCTATGTTCTTTTAAAGGTCTGGTTTTATACACAAGGACTTCAGCGTGTAACTCAATTGTTCTGTCCCTCTGAAACCAGTTCTCATCTTTTGTACAGTGTTTTAATACCTCAGTCTTAAAACTTTGGCCAGATTCTGCTCTAGGGTTTGCATGGGGCCCCGCTGCACTGGAGGGGGGACATGCATCTAACTTTGCCTTCTGACTGGGGGAGTTACTCCTGCCCAGTGAGCAGTTCCCAGCTTAAAGGAAGTGGGTAAGTCAGGGCTGGGGACACTTCTTGCCTCTCCTGGGCTTGCATCCCAAGGCCATCACTTACTGCATGACCGTTGTTTGGCAGTCTGGATGGAAAGGCTTTATGGTTTGCTACTAGCCGAGAGGAGCACACGTGCAAAAACTCCTTCAGAAAACAAGACTTGGAAGAGATGCTGACTGCAATTTTCAAGGAGCACCAAGGATACAGGCACACCTGCTCCATTGGGTCCAAGGGGATTTGGGAACCAAATGCCTTCAGGTCTCTTTGAATATCCCAGGTGGGAACCGGAAGACTCCTTTCTCCCATGAGCTGATTTATCACCTTTATACGTGATCTGTGTTCTCCTTACATAACTTCTAAAAAGTCCATCAGCATGTCACCTCAGCCTGTGGAGATGGAAAACTGCAATAGCAAGATGTCACAGGGAGTGTTGGGGGGCGGGGGGATAATATTACCTTTAATAGGACCACTGTCAGCCTTACTGCCTGCAGCAGTTCTTTCACACCTCTGCTACTGAATACAGCGTTTTCTGGCTGTGGGCTCAAGGCAGATTTTGTTTACCCTGGTGAATAGAACGACCTTAATTTCTGTCAGCCTCCCTGAAGTAGTTCCAGATTTATTCCGAGGCAAGGGGAGAATCTGATCCTAACTTTTTGAAAACAAATGAGTTTACTACACCCTGGGAATTTTCAAACATGACACATCCATCAGTTTTCCTTTCTGACTAACATTTGGCAAAATATAACTGTCAAAACTTTTTAATTTAAACCAAATTGTTTGTTATTCGTTCCAAGCCACATATTAAATGTCAGTGACAAAAGTTTCCATACAGCCTTTGTGGGCTCACATGCATACCTACCCTATGACCTACATCAAGGAACAGCCCTGGAGCTTGGAGAAGCTTAAATCCACTGAGGCAAGGGTGTGAAAACACAGCTGGGCCCAGCAGCTTCTGCTGCTGCAGTAAATCCCACTTTGCCCTTCTGCATGTCCCTCTAGCCTTAAAGTCTTTTGAGGTGAAGTCATGAGCTCTTCTTCTCAATGCAGTTCTTTTTTGGCACTAAAAATCCTTCTGAGGCAAGGACAGTTTGGCATATTTTCCCTGTCTGCCCATCAAGCTCTTAAAAAATTAAGTTATTAATCATCTAAACATTCACCTCCGCTGCACTAAGGCTTTCTGGCCAGAAAGTCCCATAGGTGGTTATTTCAAATATGACTCTGCTTCCACTGAAGACTTTTGAATTTAAAAAATCCTGAAGTATGGACAAATGCACCTTGTGGTAATTACTGCCTAGCACTATAGTTTTAAAGCAGTCCGCTGAGCTGCTAGTTTATATTTCACTCATTTGTTTACTTGGTCCAAAAAAAAAAACCCAACAAAAAAAAAAAAAAACACAAACCCCACACTCATGTAGTTTATCTGAGGTCTACACATACAGCAAAGCATTGCTTGCAAGGAGGAAGAGAAGTTTGCAGCAAAATTGTTTTGTAACATGTATCAATGGAAAAAGTTAGTAACTGGGAGTGTTCTCTCTTTCCCTGTCTCGCAGTTGCTATTAGTGCTGGTCTTTAGGGTGTAGCTTTCCTCTTGGGCTTCTGTGTTTGTTTTACGTATTGCTTTCCTCTTCCTTTTGGTCAGGAACCTTTTTATGATCAAGCAAGATAATACCGAGCAGCAGCACTGAATCTGCAGGACAAAATGAGCCTTTGCTTTAAATATCCAAGAGACAAATGGAGGTAAGTAGAAACAAATGGATTAAGCTGTTTGGGCTGGGGAATTGCTGTCAGTTCGTTATTCGGAGGTTACTAACAACGAGTACGTTGGATTTGTTTTGGGTTTTTTCCCCTATTTGACTGCAATGTTAAGAATTTAACTAAAGTCCAGCATGGAAATATACTGAAGTTGTAATTCTGTTCAGGCCTTTGGTAAGGATTAGAGAGTTGGTTAGGACAGAAATCCTTTAAGCAGCATTTCCTAGGCCCTCATGGCAGACCTTAAACACATTTTCCCTCCTCCTTTTTCCCCATCTTGCAAAGCGTCTCTGTATTTCTGATTCACTGTGGACACTGTACCTAATCAGAGAGTTTATCCTGCTCCTATTATCTTCCTGTATTTCGTATATATTACAGAGGTTGTATTTGCTCAGCTGTATTGAATCCTATTATAAAAGTAGGGTGCAGAGGGCAGTTTCTGGATGTGCAATGAATCTCTGTAACTAATAAAATATAGCACCTGCTTTGCTGGAAGTATCAGTGTGAAGCCAGAGTTGACAGGGTAAGTGATCCCACTTCATAATCCTATAATGTTGATACAATTTGGTGGTACCAGCATAAAAGAGACACTCAGAGCTAAGCCGGACTTTGAGATAAATTGAAAATGGTGTCTTTAAAGGAAAACCACTCAGTACAGGATTTGATGACATGCAGATCTTTTACTCATAGGGTGTCATATCTGGCAGTTAGGTGGATGAAAATAGTCTTGTTTGTTGTGTTGTACAAAGGCAGCAAATATTTCACTTTAAAGAAGAAAGGGGTGCATGTCCAAACAAGACTCCACATGTGCATCGAGAGCAGGCAATAAAAGACTAAATATTCTTGACACCTCTTCTTTATGTTTTCTGAATTATCTTTTAAGAATCTTGAAATTTACTGAGATGGAGGTTTTTTCTCTATTTTTTCAATGAATATTTCTAATATCTCTAATATTTCTAATGTAACCTTAAGTTACATTAGTTTTGCATTCATACCTATGGTATGGTTTTGGTCTCCAACTGCATTATCATGTTTTTTAGAGCCAGGTTTCCAGACTCAACTGCCAAAGAAGAAATCATTGTTATTTACTGTTTGCTGACCATTCAATCTTATGTCTATTTAAAAGTTTTCTAGGAAAATATTGATAGCAAATAATTGCAGGTCAGAGACCACAAAGTTATTTCATATATGAAATAGAATGAACATTTTCCCAAAATGTTTGTCAAATCTACAAACTTTTTAGATTAGTTTCTTCTTCTGTTCACATAGACCAGACACTATGCTCCCGCATGTTGTGAAGTACTAGAAAGCAGAGTTGCATTTTAGTGCGTGAAGGGTATGTAACTTATGAGAGGATGTTAGCTCTGCAAGGGTATTAGAGAGGGACAACCTTGAACTGGGGACATACGACTTATCTTTCTGTTGGTCACATTACCTCTGGCTTCTCCTGTTCTCCTCCTGCCTGACCCCCTCTCCCATGTAGACCCAAAGGTCCTTGGGGCAGGGACCTTCCCTGACTGAGTGTTCATACAGTGCTTGCAAGTGTCTTGCTTTTACTCACATAGCAGCATAGTAAATCAAATGTGCTGGCTTTATTCATCCCTTTCGATAGCAAAAAGTTCACTAAAGTTGATGGAAGTTTTTACATGGCAGTACCAGACCTCGAAGTATGACTGTCAGTTCACTGGTTTCATGGAAACACTGAGTTAAACTGCATTTATGTTGGCAAATCCATACCCAGAGAGCTGAGTCACTGTGTGCAAAGCGGCATCTATGGCTCCTTTGAACATTTGCTTTTCAAAAGTACATCCTTCCTCTTCCACCAAGGCCTCTAAAACAGAGGTTGTCACATTTCCAAGTCATACTGGTAGCAAGGGAAGAGAGAGAAAGTCCTGTGTCAGGAACAAACCTAGAAGGTAGGCCTGGGTTATGTTTATAACCTTGAACCACTGGTACAGACAAAGAAATAGGGATGTAGGATCATTATTAACCTGTATAGTTATTTTCACAGCCTGATTTTAAACTCATACCAGTGAGTATTTCTACTGGCTTTTCAGTTTCTCTTTTTGCAGAGCTTGAAATGCTGCCCACAGCCTGTGTAAAACCTGAAGGGGCAGGTTTCGGACACATGGCAATAACCTGCTGCAGTCATCAAAGCCACATGGAAGTTCTCTCCTGAACTCCTAGCTAGAGCACAAACCTTGGGTTTCTGCTGTGAGCAGTTCATACTCAGAAGTCCCTCTGCTCCTCACATTTTGCCCTGAGTTATTCTAGCTGGATTTCTAAAATAAAAAGGCAGAATCATGCTAATTGTAGAGTCCAGAGAGAAATAATATGCAAAGAAGAGTACACAAAACAATATCCACCTGTAAAATAAAAATGTGCTGGGAGTCAGTGAAGAATAATGAGAAAGAAACACTAGAGCAGCCAACTAGAAAAAAAAAGGCCAGCACAATACTCTATAGTCACAGGAAGATCAAAAAAAAAAAAAAAACTACTTCAAAACCTCTCAATTGGAATACACTTCAGAAGAGCTGACTGGTCCCAAAGAAAGCTGTCAGAATGGCATAGTGAAGTCAGCAGGCAAATTTGAACAAGAGGTATCTTAAAAACAGAGAAAAAATAATCCTGTAAGTAACATCTGAAATGTCAGAAAATAAAATACTTTCAAAAGAAAAATGTTGGGAACAGGCAAAAACTGCATTTGAAAATCTTTCATGCAGTTGTCTACTAACCACTGCTGGATATTTGACAGCCATTTAAATTATTTCTCAAGCTCATTTTAAAAAAAAAAAAAGTTTGCTTTCCGATCCCCTCAGTTAGAGAAAAATCATCACACTGTTTTATGTTGAGAGTCAGTTGATGGACATCATGTCATATATCACTGCCTGACAGGAATCAAAGCAGAGATTTTGAAAGGCAAGTGTCTTTGAACTGCTAATTATGCTTAACAAAGAAAGTGTTTCAGTTGTTGTTTCCTAATGAAATTTCTGCTTTTACCTAAAAAGTTTTTCTGCCACTTTATTTCTGGACGGTATGAAGCTATGTTGAAACCAACAGTAATCTATTTATTTCTGATTATACTGTGATGTTTAAAAAAGTGGGAAAAACGTCCAGTATTTCTTGCATATGCAAAGCTTCTGGTGATGTGTTGAGAAACACTGGCAAAGGTAACCCTCTGAGAGATATTTTGTTCTTTTGGATACGTGTGCAGACATTAAAAAGCATCTGTGAAAGTTCTGAGTGCAAGAGTAGGATTTTAGCTCAATTTCTCTGCCCCCAGGAATTTCTCCTCTTAATTTCTTTTTCCTCAACTCTCTCTTTGGGGCCTCATTCTGAGAGGGATTTAAAAGCTGCACTCAAACAAATCTACTCAAACAAGAGCAATTACCGAACAGGAAGATAAGTCATAGGGAGAAAAAAATAACAAGCGGTAAGCCAGCAATTCCACATTGTCTCTAATTCCACCATATTCAAGTACTTTGGATAAAGTTCAAAAAAAGCCCCCCCAAAAAAAAAAAACCCAGAAAAAAACCCAAAAATCCAACAAACATCCAGACTTCAGCGCAACCCTCAGAGCCTCCAATCTTTTGACTTACATCCTTCTCTAATTTTAATGCTTCTTAAGCGAGGCCAAAAAGTGAAACTCTAGGAGTCCTGGGTTAGGAAGCAAGTAATATATACATGCCTACTCTGCTGGGCACAGGAAGTTTTGATTTGCCAGAGAAGAGCTTGTTTTGTGTGGTCAACATCAGGCTATCTCTTGCAAATTAGGAAGCTTCAGACTAGGAACATACTGGAATATGAGGCTATGAAGAAAGTCTGATATAGAGAGCTGCTGGTAAGTCAGGAATTGATGGCAAAACCTGCAGTACCTGATATGGGTAAACAAGTTTTATACTGTTACTCTCTATCACTGGAATCATGGATTTTCCCAGTGTTAAGCAGAGCAGATTCAGAATTATTTTTTTAAATTTTAATATTCTCTGATTTATATTCCATGAACTGAAGAAGGGAATACAAGCTTTGTGCTAGCTCTTCAGACTGTATAAGCCAGCGTAAGTTCAAAAGGGTTGATTCTCATTTTCCTTAAAGGCACTTTAAAGCAGCTTTACACATACAGGCTGAATAAAAATGACAGTCAGGCCTATTAACTAGTTTACAATTGCTCGTTTCCATTGTCAGTTTGTCCCCCATCTTCCTGTGAAGTACACAGATTTGGAAAAAATGTTTAAAACATATTATAAATAGCACAATTCAGAAACTGCATAAATGGTAACATTCAAGAGTCGATTGCTCTTCGTCAGTAAAAGAGAGGGGATTCAGAGACACTGCCATGCAGCAGAGCCTGGGATTAGCTTTGAATTGCCTCTTCTGTGAAAACCTCTTCCTGCTTTTCATCTCATCCATTTACAAACATTCTTCCTTTCCACCCACTTGCAGTCCCTACAAGAGTGTTTAGGAGTTCAGCTAATTTGACTGGGATTAAGATGTGGACATTTAATATTAAAAGAAAAAAAATCCATAATGTGCTGACGGTATGCTTACATGTTTCTGTTACTCTAGTGCTGACTGGTTTGAACACTATGGGGGTGCCAGCTTGGTAGCACTGGTAGGATGCTAGGTTGCAGGAAGCGATTTGGTGCCATTCCCAATAGGTGCTGGGGGGGAAGGGAACTGGACCTGAAGTATGAAAGAGGCTCGCCGAGGAACATGTGTCTACCTTCTCCTAATGACTGCGGCACTGAGCCTGGGGTTGGACCCTTTGGGGAGGCACTTTGACCCCGTCCCTAAAAAATGTGTTCAAGGATGAAAAGTAGAAGGAAAAGAAGAGGAGGATGCACCAAACACAGAGTTCAGTCCATTTTATCTTACGCCTTGGGTAGGCAAAGAAAGAGCTGAGTAGTCTCAATGAAATCACTAATAGGGCACTACACGAGAGCTTCTCAGTGTGTGCCTGGGAAACCGCGAAACGGCGAAAGAAGCATGAAAGCAATAGAGTAACTTTCCTGTAAACTCTGAAATTATGTATGTTGGGAGAGGTCGAGGACAGTTAAAAAGAGTGCAGATGAGATGTATAAAGGTCATGCTTCATCACTGTACAGATTAAACAGCCCCGGTATGTTAATTAAAGCAAGCAGCCAGTGGGACAGCAACATCCTCTGCGAGGATGTGTGCCGTCTGGGCTGTGTAGGTTGGAAGCAAACACTCCCACCCCTGTCACAGTGCAGCCTGTCTTGGAGAACTGTAGACTAATCACATTCATTACAATTAAGGTCTTAACGGCAACTGCGTAAGTACATTAGACCAGAAATCCTATCTAGCCAAAATTCATTCATGCACATTGCCAATAACAACCTTACAGGCAAAAGTGAGCATGTATCTCCCATTTTCCAGTGCTGAGATTTGCATGTCCTCAAAGGATTAGCGTGTTTTCTTGAAGCATTAGTAAACCACACAGTGGATGTGCTGTACATCAGATTAACCTCATAGAGAGAAGCTGCTAGCTGAACAGTTGTATTTTTCATGAAATACATCTTTTACTTTTTACCTAATAGTGGGTAATTCTGGAATCTCCATCACTGATGATTTTGGAAAACAGGTTAGACAAACCAGAGAAAAGTGGTGCAGGTAAAGCTGAACCTGCCGCAGGGCAGCAGATGGACCAGGTGACCTTTAAGGGGCCTCCCAGTCTCCATTTTCTATGATTTCTCTAATTTAATGCTTCTGTGTCACTAACTGGACAGCCTGCCCTGTATTAGTCGACAAATAACAGAAGCGATGCAGGATGGCTTAGATGAGGCCAGTTTGGAGTGTTTGCTTTCATTTTATGAGCAGTCATCCAGCTCTGGAGGAGAGCTAGCAGGCTACATGCACAGTCAGTCTTTGTCTGTGTTTTCAGACATCTGAAAAGCGGAAATCTTTCCCAGCAAAAGAGAGGTTGTGCATGCAAACGCTAACTGTTTTACAGCTTTTTCGAAAATACCCGATTGCCTACATTAGTCTGTGATACCGTTTGAATGACATGTATTCCTCCACTGTATGGGTACTGCTATCACAATACTAACTTTTAAGTGAGGGAATGGACTTCGTCTGTATGTTTGGAGGCAGAAGTTCTAAAAACTAGAATAAAAAATGACCTTATCCTCCAGCTGACCCCTGAGAACTTCGATCTCCTATGAAAGGCTGGTATCAGCGTGTTCAAGCATGACCCAGGTTAATGCAGTTAACCCTGAATTTCTGGCTATACCATGACTCTGCCTGTTTGCAGTCTACCGAGCTCACTGGTTTCAGGTGTGGGGGCCGTTTGGAACTGATGCAGCACTGGTCTGCGTGTTACTGGTAGCACTGGGAAAAGAAGCAAAGGCCTTGCCATGCTGGAGAGGTAACTCATCAGTTCTGCTCTCACCTGCGCTGGGTGAAATCAGTCACAGCAGCACGTCCCACTGACTGCAGTGGGAGGGGAATGGCTCCTTTCAAAAGCTGTCATTCAGCAGAAAGATTAAGCCATAAAGCAGGGATTTAGTTTGTCCAAGCCTGGTTGCTTTCCCTGTATCGCTGGCACACACTTAGGGCCCTGCTTTCCCTGCTCTGTCCCAGGGACATGCAGACAGCAGCCTGTGCACCCTCTCCTCCAAAGCCTTGCTTCAAGTTGGAGCACTGCTACCCGGTGATTTCAGCTTGGCTACCAGATCTGCAGACTCAGGAGACAAAATTTCAGATGAACCCAGACTGATGTTTTGGTTCTTGGGGGTTTTTTAAGTATTTTCTTCTATGCCTGAATTGTGTTCCACTTGAAATACGGAAGGTTTGATTTGCTTTTTAGGTATTTACTTTAAAAATCTGAATCAGATGGAAATTAAAAACAAAGTTTGAACCTCTGTGTAAATTACATCTTGCAAAACTAGCCCTTCAGTGCCTTGCTTGAGCGAGGGCCAAATTAATACCACAAGAACACCACAAAGACAAAGTTGAGGTCCACCCTGCTACAGAAGACTAACCATATCCTTTCAGTCGATCCTGGGGTGTAGTTACACCACAGTCAGAGGCACCAGCTTTGAACCAGGTAGCTCAGGGAGGCATCAACATCTTCCCATCATACCACAGCTTTGTTTTTTTACCCAACTTACTAGACTGAACTTCATGCTGCTGCAATACCTAGTTTCAAACCCACATATGTTGGTCAGCTAAACAACTGAAGATCCAAAATGTTTAATGTTTTCCAATGCGCTAACTGAATAGGCAAACATTTTGGAGACTGATTTGCCATGGCTCCAGGTCTAGTTCTGCAAGTTCAGGTCATACTGCATCTGCTCCAGGTACTCTGAAATTACTGTGTTCCTGCCCTGAGTGCATTAGGCATCCCAGTTTGGTATTCCTTTTTGCAGATGTGCTATTCTTTTTGGCAGATGTACAACAGGTTTCAGTTTCCCTGAATCCTATCTATTGCACATGCATTTAATACATTCAGGAGTTTTGTTAAGAGATTGAAAGACCTGGACTTAGAACTGTCTATCACAAAGCAAATAATCTTGAAAACGTGTGTATTTGAGCAAGAAGAGTCAAGTCCTCATCTGGCAAGGGAACTTTCATCTTCCCGCAGCAGTCTTTCTCCAAATTTACAGTCTCAGTTGTACGCACGGGGAACTTAAGATTTATCTGAGTCAGAAAATACCCAGATTTTAGTTCTTTCACTGCTAAGAAATATGTACAGCTGCTCCCATTATTTCAGAGGTGTTGGTTTGTTGTTGGTTTTTTAAAATCACCCCCCGGTCTCTTTTTAAAATAAATTTTTTGAAAGGCTGTTATTTTTGGAGCTTCGGAGTCATAATGAATCAAAACCTGTGAATGCAATTCTGTTCAGATTCACGTGTTGAGTCATGGGTCCCTCTCGAGTTAAGTGCAGTAGTCAAATCATGTCCATGTAAGGGGATTGGCAGTAGCTTTGGAAATATCTGTCCTCGTTCCCAGTTTTCACTCATGAGCCATGTACTTCCATCTCACTTTTTTTATAAAAGCAAATAAACATTTTGTCTGCAGGCATCAGATACTGTCTCAGTAACCATCCCTGTATCGGTGTGCTGCTGCATAAGATGGGAAGGGAGGCTCTGAAATTTATGTGGGCTGAGTGTGTCTTACAATGTTAAGATTCATGGTACTATTAGAAGATCCTTTTCTTTCTCTCTCTCATCTTTTACTCAACACCGAAGAAAGCCAAATGAGCGGTTTATACAGTTCCCTGTCATCCATCACATATCTGCTCTTTTATCATACCTGTGCAGCATTTTCAAAATCAATCTTGTCAGTTATTATTAAACTGTTTTTCAATGCTCTAAATCTCTTGATTTAGAGATTGCCCAAGCTGATGAGGTGATCAGAACCAAACCGTTTCAGGCACTGACGGCTCAGCCATGCACACAGAAACACGCTGCCCTCCCGGGAGCCCTTGTCGCTGGCCCCAGCCCCTGGCTGATGCCCCTCCACCGCACCCACAGCTCTGCCACTGAGCCGCTGCCCACTTTGAAGAGTTCACTTTGCCTCCTGAGTATATTTCTCACCCTTTGCCTCCTTTTACCCTTTCAAAGTCTATGCTTGTGCCACGTAACTGCATGAGCTGTACTGCCCCGGGGAACCAACTAGGGACTGCTTCGTGCTGTGCTGGGGGCATATGTGATCTCTGCAGTCTTATCACCAAGCCAGACAGACATGTGCCCAGGTTTTCCCTGCCCTGTATTAACGAGGTGCACGTTATACATGTTTTGTTAAGCCACAAGTACAACAGCAATATTAGCAGGCCCCCAGTACAACTATTGATCCTAATCTAATGCTCAGGCAGGACAGGCTTTCAGGTTTTGACGGCCTCTTGTGTTTCCAGGTTCTGATAAGGAAAAGGTGTTGAAAAAAACATTTGAAACAATTTATAATCTACTTTTGTGGACTCGGATAGGTCAGATAAACATCTGAGCATGTTTGTCAAGGAAAACAAACTGCCATTCTGAACAGCTGGAGGTTTAGCCATCCCCAGAGCAAACTCCATCAAACCTAGAGATGTGGCAAACTGCCAGACAGCTGCATGTGTGTCATTTTGATGGTCACACAGGAATGCCCTCGGGGCAGGAGGGGATTAATGATAACTCTCTGAAACCCCAAGTGCCTCATTTTTGAACTTCCCATGGCAGTATATTTCTTCTTCCATTTTCACTTTGTTCTTAAAGCTTCACTCTTCATTTAAACCCTCTAAAGAAACTCCTTGCAAGATAGATGTACATTAGTCTTTCAGAAGAAAAGAACCTCTTTCAAAAAAATAAATACAGAAATCTATTTACTACTGTCCCTCATGTACCTCTCTCTCCCCTCTAAATATTAGTTCAGAAATCAGCTTTTGTTTATAACAATTTCATTGCCATAATCCAGATAGCATGGATTACTTCTATAGTGATGCTCTAATGCTAATTTGCAGGAGTGGAAGGCAATTTGCTATCCTAACGAATTACTTTTGTCCTTGGATGAAACAGACAACAAAGACAGCACCCCGGTTAATTGGAAACACTACATAGATATCCATAATGTTCTATACGTGAAGTCTAGTGGTGGAGATGTTATTAACATTCAATTTAACTCCTACAAAATTAAAACTAAAGCTTTATACTCATTTCCAAGCAGAAGCCTCCTTGGAAATAGCTTGGCGTGGTGTTTTGAAAGATGTCAAAAGATCACCTCTTCATAATGTCCAGGGAGATGTGGATCCAATTAATGATATCTGGGTATTTATACGAATGATTCTTCTCAGAGCTGCCCGTCACAGCTAACTATATACAATACACATCAAGCTTATAAAATCAGAAAGACACTTCACTTACTCTGAATCTGTCCACAAAAATGGATGGAATAAGGCCTAAATCCAAGTCCAGCAGTCTAACATAAGACTTAAGAGCCACTGTGTGAAATACAAGATTTGGTGGACACTGTGCTTAACTACAGTTAAAAACATTTATGAACTCTTAGTGTACAGACCCACATGCTGATGGTAATGCACGCAATACAGCAGCTGGTCTAGACACTATTTCTACATCCCCCTCCTTCTTCTCTAAAAGAGGGGTTTAGGGTTAAAACCTAAAAGATCTAAAAGATTTTGTTTCAATTATCAGGTCTGATACAGGTACAGGGCATGGACACTATGGTTCACATTCCTTACCTGGGGATTATCCCTATTCATTCCAGGCCTCGCTAGTGTCTATGAAGATGACGAAGACTATCCCATCTCACAAAGCTTGCAAGTACGCCCCAGGCCAGCCACTCACGCTCTGCTTTACACTAAGTCATGAAGCTAGAGGTACTTAGACAGAGCTGTATAGATCATCCTTGACTGCCAGAAGGAAGGTAAAATTTGGAAAAAGACTCCTATAGAGTTTGAGAATTGAATTTATCTTCAAACTATGGTGTGACAAGAGTACCATTCAGCCAGCCTGTACCATGACTAATCAGTGGTGACACAGGAGCATGGAGACAGGACAACTGGACCACTCACAGCTCTGCCAAGGCTTGAAGCGCAACTTTGCTTGTCACGATCTGATCAGGACCAAACAAGCTCTTCTCTGCCTGTGAACCCTAGACCCTGGTGAGCAGCACAGCGTGCATACCTAGGCCAAAGTAGGAAAGCAGCATCTGCCAACGTATTTTGAAGAACTGTTGTATCCACAGCTGAGTTCAGTACAAATATTATTTGGGGGGGACAAAAACTGATGAGCATCTAGCTCTTGGAGTCACCTTCAGACTAGTCAGACACAGTCCTACTTAATCTGCCTGCCTTTCCAGAGCACTGATCACCATGTATCTTTGCATCATGGCCATCCATCACACCCCCGGTTTCTCATCTAAATACTGCCAACAGCACTGTGAGTAGCCCAGCGCTGGCACTCCCTCCTCCTCCCTCTGCATCTTATTATTTAAGTTGCTGCTGGCAAAGAAAAGGAAAGCGGCTGTGTCCACAGTGACATTAGCAGAACTGTCAGCTTAATCAATGCTGATCCTTCCCCTCTCACCCTGGCTTCTCTGCTGCTCCTTTTTGAGGCAGCAGAAGAGCCCTATAAATTCATCACTGTGTCCAGTCATCCAGAAATACGGCTAATTTTCCAAAACCCCTTTGGTACCCTGACTGCCTCCAGCTCCACATGCTATGTCCCCCGCAGCCACCCAATGTCCCCCAAGCAGAGCCATTGCCAAGGCTCCCAGAGCCCACGCTTATCCCCTGGTCAGCAGGAGCACCTCTGGCAGCAGGCAGGCAGAGCAAAGAGCCCTTCTGCTCTCAGCAGATTAGTCATCATGGGGAAAACAGGATTACAACAGCACTAAAGGCAGGGTGCTTTGGGAGGCCTTTCTGCAAACTTGTTGAAAGGTTTTCCAAAATCTTGGAAGCTGTGGTGTTTGTAAATGGTCCCTAATCTCTTCCATTCCAATAAAACGTGCTTTTTCAGTTTGGAAAGGAGCAGGCAAACCTCCACTAGCAATGCAGCTCCATTCAGCTCTCTTATCGCCACCCGGGCCATTACTGAGCGACAGTGCAGTCTGTAAGAGGGGAACAGAGCTGCAGATAATACTTCCTAATGCGAACTGCGGAGGATTCACCATGAGGTGATCCTCCTGGGCTCCAGGTGCCCCATTAAGTCAGGCAGAACTGGCAGGCAGACAGATGTGTGGGTACAGAGCAGCAGCTGCCACCGCTGCCTTTCATTGTCCTCAGGACTTCAGTAGGACAGGGAATAAAATCAGCTTCTCCACCTCACCTAGACCCTCGCCACCTTGTCTCAGCAGCATACCCTTGCCTTTTGGTAATACAGTTGCAAGCAACGATATATAGAGGCGGCATGTTTGGTATTTTTGTTTGTGTGGAGTTTAATTTTTTTTAAAGAAAGTTTTCAGAAATGGGTTGGGTTTTTTTTCCCTCTTCAGTTCACCAGGCTGACACATCAATTAACGATGTGCCTTGTTTGATACATTATGTCAGTCAGCTGGAACTAGAATTTCATGTAACAAATCATTAGTAATGTAATTGGAGAGGGAGCATCATAGCAAATATAGACATTCTTGGAAAACTAGTATTTAAAAAAATTTCAGCATCCATAATCCCTCCCTCTCTGTCTTGTGTCTTGCAAGTTCGGTGTGTGGGTGTTTGCACACCCTCGTCTCTCTCTCACCGTGCCTGTACCACTTGTCAGCTCATTGCAGTTCTCAACCTAGTCAAGATCACTATCCCCTGTTGTCATCTGACATTCCCTAGAGTTTTCTGGAGGGGGAAATCTTGAGTGCAGTTGATCTGCCCCAGCATCATTCAGCCACAGGACCTGAAGAGGCAGCGCAGGCCACTTGCTTTGCCTCCTGGTCTCTCCTCGATCCAGCACATCTGAACCACAGCCAAGGTACAGCCTGTGCCAGGGACAGGAGCGCTCACATCCTGGGGCTCAGCACACTCAAATATTGTCTTTCCTGCATTTCATCCCATCACAACATAGATGTGGCCTCACAGTATAGATGTGTTCATCGTACTGATAATAGTAGGGTTGTTACCTATAACCTTTCTCTCCTCCACTGTGTCTCCATGTGCTTCTCTGACACTATCTTCTTTGCAAAATAGTCAAGGAAAATTTAAGTACCGTGTTGTTGCACACAGGTTTCCCTAAGACTTTAGGGGTCAGAGAAAGAAAGGTTTGTTTCTTTCCTCCCATGACAAAATAACCCCCCCGCAGTACTAATGGGTTACTGCGTTTCAGGAGGAGCAATATCGCTGGTCGATATTCCCACCACTGTGGCTGTGGATAGCTGGTTGTTTAGCATCTCTAGATTGCACAGCGATATGAACCTCATCAACTCTGTCTCAATTTTCAAATCTCATTGTAAAGCATACCTTGTCTCTCTTGTCAATACTGTTTAATTTTCCTCTTCCACTAAGCTATTATTTAATTCACTGGCAGTAGCTAGCACCAGCAGGCAACATAGTTCGTAGGACTGACCTGGAGCCACAGTCCAGAGCTGAAGGACTCTGATCCTAACAGTCCCACAAGCTTGGACAAAGCACGGTGTCCCAGTTTCCCCATCTTTGACATAAAAGTAATGTTTCCACTGCCAAGGGAGGCTGGAACGATCATTCCCTAGAAATATTTAATGCTAAACACTTCTACCAGTCTATTTATCATGTTTATAGAGTAATGGCTTGCAGGAGTAAGAGACTAGAGAATAATCCTTCAGTAACAGGATTGGCCTGGAGTACAGGAGATCTGACTTCAGTTCCTGGCTCTTACACAGGTAACAGAAGAGACCCTAGGCAAGGTTTGGGCTTCAAACCTCCACCTCTAGAATGGGAAATACCACCTTTCCCTCTCTGGAGGCTAAAATCATTCTTATTTTTGAGTTTGCAAAGATACTGGTTACTGTCACTTTTTAAATGAAGTGCTAAATGTACAGTTCTAGTATGGATTCAATTTATAAATAAAGGACAAAAAGGAGTAACTGCAGTTAGGAGAGGCTTTGCAATACTCAGTCAACATCTGTTTTCTTGTATTTAATGAAATCTTGCACACCAGAATTAATGCAATGAGGGAGATGGCTCTCTCAGCTAATGCTGACTTCACTAGTCATTCATGACATTGAGCAAGACAGCTATTACTTGTGCCCCTTTCACTGAAAATAAGGAGAGCACCAGCAGACCTAATACCCACTAAAAAAATAAAACAAGATTACCTGCAGCCTGGAAAACAAATTCACATGCTTTGTGGATTTTCCTATTTGCGTAGTTTCCAGACAAGCGTCACTACCACAGTTCAAAGAGTTAAAGTAGTACCATGCCTGGTCTCTCACAGAAGTTTTGAAGGAGCATGCAGAAGTCCAACAGGTATAATTAACGTCAAGTGGTGTGTGCAGGCAGAGTCCATTTCGCTGCCTCCTATTGCCCTGCCCACCTGCTGCCCACCAGCTGCTCCTTCACGGCTGCCCTGAGATGCCTGTGAAACTCCACTCCAAACGCTCTGCTTTGCTTCTTTCGGCGTTTCCTGAGGAAACGCTCAAACAGCTCATCTGCTCTTTAAGCAATTAATGGACTCCATGAAGCATCTGGTGAGCGGAGCTCTGTAGGGCCCCTACTTTGCAGCAGCTCGCACCCTGTGGCACATGTACGTTTCTGGCCTTATGGTCAGTACCTGACCAACTGATGCAAATCAAATTCTGTGGAGTTACACTGACACAGACCAGCTGGCTAGTTGCCTTTATCAATTCTCATAGGTCTTGATCTCATACACACTTATATTGATTTATTAGCATCAGTGAAGTTAATCCCAGACCCGGCCTCTCTGTAGACCAGTGCCTAGGCCTGCACAGATGTGCTTTTTTTTGTAATTATGCAACCTCCTCTGCTGAGAGTATCTTCCTGCAGCCCTCTTCATCCTCCCTCTGGACCAATTTTTTAGACTTAGATTACAGAAGGGTTTTTTTCCTGATAGGTTAAGAATAGCTGCAGTAGCAGAGATGCTCACTTGAGGATACCAGCTAGGTGCTGGCGCTGTAGGTACAGTGCTAAGGAAGACTTTGGTTAATAGAGAATGAGCTAGTTGGACAAGAAGGTGGGATTGAGCCATCTCTCTTCTCCCAGAAAGAGACAACCAGTCACAGAGCTCAGTATTTTTAGGCAGTGGAGCTAATCAGGGAGTGGGAATCAAAGCCTGATTCTACCAGTTTTATCCTTTTGAAAGTTGGGAACAGAGATAAATCCTTCTCTGCATTATGCTGCTCTCAGGAGCAAGAAAGAGGGCCCCCAATGGTGCTGCTCAGGTAGGAGAGCAAGCAGGCCTACCTGTACATTCCTGTTCTTTCCAAAGCATTCCACCTACAGAGTCTTATTCACGAGTATTAACAATAAATTTGTTTGCTGACATGCTTTAATTGCTATGCTAGTCCTGCTGTCCTGCTCGGCTCCACACACCACTTCCTGCTGGAATATCAGGTTTTGATTAAGGATTGAGGAGTTTGTAGATCTACACGATGTTGCTCATCATGTTGCTCTCGTCACATGAGAGCGAGGTGAATTGCACCTTCTCCTTCAGTAATCACACCTCAATGCTCGAGAGTGACCCCACCACCTTCAGCCTGCCCCAGGGCCCTCTGCAGCCAAAAGCCCTTTGTGGAGGTGGCGGGAAGCTGCCAAAAGTACCCAGGGAGATTGGCTAATGATTCAACAACAGCTGCAGGAGTGAGAAGTGCTCCCTGCTTATTTGGGGTTGGTGACCAGCACATTGTGAACCAGCAAGTGAAAATAGAATCACCATTACGAGCACTGACATCTAAAGGCACTACATTTCAGCTTACCAGGCACAGGGAGAGCAGTGATAAATTAGTTTGCTAGCTGGATGGTGGCAGGGCACGGTGAAAATACTCAGTTTCCACAATACCTGTGTTGCATAAAAGCTTTTGTACAAAGCATAACCACAGCTGGTGTAACTTGAAGGTAATGGAAGATGAAGGAAAGAAAAACAGGGTGAAAGAAAGCAACTGGCTATAAGGAAAGCATAAAAAGCAAGGTGTCTCTGAGGCAGGGCAGTGGTGAGAGACTTGTCTCACTTGTGAAAATTACTTCCATTCTCCTTTCTCTCTGGTTATGTCTCTATTGTCTGTTGCCTGTTTTATTCCAGGACTGTCTTCTAATATGTACTTATACATTTGTCAAAGGTCCTGTGTAAAGGGAGTATGAACATAAGCTTACCAGGGTTGCACTGACCTGACTCTCCTCAGATCTCCTTATCCTCCCCTAATTCCACCCCTTTGCTCAGAGCTTCCCCTCCTAAACCCAGAGTGAAAACAAGTGTCTCTCCAAGGCAGGCTGAGCTTCATGGCTGTATTAATAAGAAAATTAAGACTAATTGGAGGAAGTGTTGTTACCTCCATATATAGCATTATAGTAAATTGCTGCACTATTTCTAGCATCCATATTTTCTCATGAATGCTTAAATACCAAAGCCATAGCAATGACAAAAGGCTACAGAGGACAAATTTGTTTCTTAGCTTATATAACTGTTAAATTCAGACAAAGAAGTGACTTAATTTGAGCACAAAAGAAGTTTCATGAGAGGAAAATATCAGGCATAAAGAACTGTTTAATCTTTCAGAAAAAGGTGCCTGGAAAAACAGCTGGAAGAAGCAGCCAGCTGAGCTCCAGGGAGCAGCGAGGGGAACTTCTTCTAATGACTAACCATGTCAGCATCAATGGGAGGTTCTCCCTTCCTTGACCAAGTCAGGATCAGATGACACGCCTAACTTCCACAGAAGTTTTAACTGTATTATATCAAGGTCTACAGACACACCAAAAAAAAGCTTTACCCTATGGTGAGAGGGATTATTCAGTGATAAGGGGGTGATCTCTTCCATGCAGAGACCCCTTCCATGGGGCAGAGCCTTCCAGGTTTTTTTTCTAGGGTAACTTGCCCCTGAAGATCCTGGGGCTGCCTTGGAGCTGTGGCAGAGCACGTGGGAGAACAGAGCAGGCAGAGGAGCTGGGAATGCAGCAGAGGCTCTGGGGGAAGCAGGCAGGGAGAGGGGTACGGGCAGGCTGGGCGTGCAGGTATTGCCAACAGGGAGCCTATGGTTTAACAAGATAGAGAGGCATATCTCTAAGTACAAACTGGCTGATCTTTCCCCTTTTCCTACCTGCTGGGAAAGTGAGTGATCAGAAGGATCCCCCCCAGAAATCGGCTCTGGTAAGTCTGTTAGGTCTCACAGAGCTGGTGGGTCTGAATCTGAAAGGGAAGAACGCTCCTGAGATGCAGGAACGTTGGGTCCATTCTGGTTTCATCCCTAAACCCTCTGTGACACTAGGAAAGTGGCACTCTCTCCCTGAGCCCCAGAGTTTTGTAGGCGCTCACTGGGACCCGACAGCACCTCTCTTTAGCCCCCTGTGCCCTCAACTGCAGGCTCCTCGGGGCAGGGGCTGTCCCTGACGGCTTGCTGCCGTGCTGCCATCTCCTGCCCAGGGCCTCTAGGTGCTGCTATACTACCAGCAATGGATCTCCCGGCAGGAGGAAAGGGATGGCAATATCTTCCTCATGTTGCAGAGGAAACTGCAGCAGTTCTGGATCACCAGAAAGTGCTTTTTTTTAAAGCATTTTGTTCGTTCTTGTGTAAACCAGCACACAGGGCAAGGCTATCCCTCCATATTTCCTGCAGGGATTGCAGCAGAGGGAATAAGCCTGAGCAGCGCATCCTGCATCGCATTTTGACTAAGCGACAGCTGTAGTTTAGCTTTTCACACAAAGAAAAAAGAAGAGGTTAAACTGAGCTAATGGCATTGTCATGATGGGAGTTAACCCTGTTAGGTCAAGAACAAGAACACAAGTGATTTGTCACAGAGAACAGTAATGCACATGGGGCTCATGCTTGAAGGTGAGGCTTAAAGCTTCAGGCATTAACAAATTAACATTAGATATTGATCACTATCACAAAGCATGTCATGACCATCATGAGCTTACCACTATGCGTTAAGCAGTGATAGAAAATTAGAACATGTACCAGAAAACGTATTAGTTGCTTCTCCTCTAGGAACTTTACTCAGATGTTTAGCAAATCTGTGAGTCTCATCCTGCAGTTTCCTACATGAGTGACAAATATTCCCTTGTTTCCCGAGGGCAATCATACTATCATTTTCACCTTGCATTAAGGTAAAGTGTTGTTCCTTCTTTCCTAATGCCCCAAGGAACGCAAATTTAAGGTGTTCATTACCATCTTATCCCATGTAAGCCGAGACAACCAAGGAAGGTAATTTTGTCTCCCCACCAGTAGAGAGATGCTGTAGTAACAGTGTCTTCTTGTATGTATCCCATGATGTGCAAGATATAGCATGAATTCTTTGTAGCCAGATAAACCCTTAATACCATCCCACAAATATGCTGCAAGCACTGAAAGAGTAAATAACAGGTCTGCCTGTCCTTGGGTAATGAGAACTAACAAAGTTCATGTTGCATCCCTGATAGCGCACGTATACTTATATAGGGGGTTTATTACTACACATACTGCAGAGAGAAAGAATCAAGAAGATTGTATATCTTACAAGTTTACCCTGGTTCAGCTGGTTCATGGGGCCTCTCTGAAAGCGCTCACAGGAGACTGTATTTCCTTTGAAATATTAATCCCAGCATAGTGAAGGGATGGTGCATGATCAAGCACAAACCTTGGAGAATGGCTCTTTAATTTTTCTGGGAACACTCCTCTCAACAAACGCATTTAATGCCTATACGTGATCTCTGGTGGCTGTTGCACGCCGATGTGTGAGGATTATGTGATGCTGCTCATAGAATGAGAATGTCTCAGACATGCAGTGAGGATTAGTTGGGTGGCAGAGAGCGATGGTAGGGTGCAGTGATGGGAGCAATTGGAAGGTGCTCTTCTGCAGCATAGTCCAACACAGGTGATCCTAGGAGATATAGGAGGCATATACCTCAGGGAAGGAAAAGCCTTGTTAACCTTGGTACTTTTATTCGTCACCACTTCATCATATAGAAAATAGTCCCTGGCAGGAACACACAGACACTTCTCAGCTGCAGCAGTGTCCAGGCGGTCCAGCAGGAATATCAAACTGTGGATAGGAGGTCCTGGGCAGATACAGACGACAGCACTGCAGGGAGACAAACCTACAAAGGAAGGGGTTCTACCCACCATTCTGCAATGCCAAACTGTGACCCAAATAAGAAACAGTGCTTGAGAGACAGCAGGGAGCAGAGGTACTTTACAGCCTATACCACCTACCTGACAAAGCTGTAGACACATTCCCTGCATCTGCTGGAGAACTGAGATTCCCTGTTTCTCATTTCTCTCTAACGTGTGTTAACGCTTGCTCCATATCACTTATGCCATTATGATGAAAGCTAAACGCTGAGAGCGGGTACACGGGTTCACTCTTGATGCAGCCTGTGGTCCATGCTTGGACACTGTTTGGGAGCTGGTACTTCGCTGAACACAGGCGCCGCAGGTCCCCACTACCCGCACACTGCTGCCACAGCAGACTGAACCTTCAGTTTTGAGCAGTTCCCACACAAAAGTGCATTTTGCAGCACTTTCCCTCCAGCCTATTTCAGAGCCATGCTGTTAACCTGCCTTTGCTAGCCCCCTTCATTCCTGTGTTGTTTCATACAGCCTATGGCAAACTTCCCATTTGTGTGAATACACAGCCTCCAGGCAAAACCGTCAGCAAAGTGCAGCTTCCTGAGTGCTAAGCAGGGAAAGGCATCTGGGGAATCCAGTCCTGATGCCAGAGGTCTTAATGCCTGCAGAGACATAAGCCCCCCACAATATCCTGCTGTCCCTAGATGGGCATTGCTGCAGTGACTGACCCAGCTGCCATCACTGCCCAGACACAAGGCAGCTCCCGATGAATAGATGGACAGGCTTTCAAAAGATTATGTTGTGTAGAATCAACGTTGACTTCTTACCTACTAGCCAAATCCTCACACTTCTCCCTGTGACCACGTGCACACACCACAGCTTCCTTGCATTGGGAATTGGAATGTTATTTCTAATTTTTATGGTATTTGTTGATATTGCTGCAGGCATTTGGGTTTTGAGGGAAGAGGAGAGAAGGCAGTTTCTGCTTTTCAGTACTGAAATATACATAAGCCTGTGTGCATGTTCTGCATCTAAGGCAGCATTACTGAGATCTGGTATGTTTTTGCTGGAAAAGAATGGGTACCAAACCCTGTCTTCTTCAGCACTTCAGCAGGCAGGCATCATCTCCTGCCCTGTCTTGCAGTACCTCCTGTAATTAGGTTTTATGTTAGAGCTCAGAGTCCATTTTCTGTGTCAGACAATGCCTCAGCAAATTTTGGCTAAAAATTGTGAATTGGTATCTGTGGGAATCGAGCCAGAATTTATAGCAGAAACACAGGTTTTATTTTTCACTGAATTATATCTTAACAAATATCAGCGGGTGTGATAATTACTTGCTGGATGAAATATACTTTTTTAATAATAATATAAAAATAATCATTTGTTTCAAACCACTGTTTCTGGTATTTTCTCCATGAGTTGATTTACTAATGACACCTTGCAAGCTGAGAAACTGGGGCTTTTCCCTTCCAGCCTTTAACATGGATGAAGTGCTGTGTCCAGGATTACTAACTCACACTCACTGTAAGCTTCCCTAAAATACAGAGATAATTATCTGCTTTTATTGCAGCAAGATGCTCTTGCAAGACCTCCTGTAACTCTGTGTTACTTGCAGCCAAAGATTGCCATGAGCTACATCATGCTATCAGAGGCAAGGGCTGTTGAGCAAGCCAAGGCTGTCTTCCTCCAGTGTCGGTGGCATCCCACCGCCTTACGCTGGTGGCTGAGAACTGAGATCGCCAGAGTCCAGCACAGCAGAACCTGCTCATAGCTGAGTGCAGCTTTGCTGCAGCCAGAAAACACTTCCAGTCAGAAGAACAGTCACTGCTAAAAATTGATTCAGGTCAGCTTTTTCGATACTTTCTCTCAGGCAGGATATTCAGTGAGTTGTCCTAGGCTCCGAGTGCAATTTCTCTGCCCAGTGTGGACAGGCTGTTTCCTTAATCAAGAGCCCCTCCTGTCAGACGTGTCACACCTGTCTTTATGGCCTCTTTCCTCTCTGCATTCTCATCTCGGTTCTACTTTCTATTTAGTTGATCCTTAAAATCCTTCTCAACATAAAAATCTAACAGTTGCCACCACGACAGGGTGATGTCTACGTCCATCTTAGTCAGAGGCAGCTGCATCCTGCTTTTCTTTTTTTTTTCCCCCTTCCCTCCCGCTTTCGCTCCTCCTTTCCCCTCTCTACAACTGACTATTTAGCCTCATACAACATACAGGTTCAGTTCAGGAGAACTAGGGGAAAAAGATCAAGTACACATCAGTCCTTATTACTGATGTAATTACTGTAGGTGGGACATACAGACAGTGGGACATAAGACAAACTCCTCATTTTCTGAGGACAGAGATTGTATTTAGCACTGGAAGGAACCTTCACTGGGGACGTGTAGGAGACAGAGGTATCTAGTACAGACATTTTAGGCTATCAGAGGCTGTTCAGGATCCAGCAATAAGCGTGCTCGTTGGCCCAGTCTACCAACACTGGCCTAAACCAGACACCGTGCCACCTCTGAGTCACAGACATTTTCTGTCAAATGCTTGAGATTCAAACATATGTAATATTGGGGCTGATTATGATTCAGCATATTTTCTAATAAATTATTTCTTAGGAATAAAGCACTAAACAAATGTGAATTATAATGGAACAAGACAACAGTGATAATACCATTGTATGTATTTGGAGTAATGATTAGGCTAGATCAGATAACGAAGGTGTAAAATGGATAAACATTGGCATCTCTAATACCCATAATAAATTCTAGGACACTGAAAAGACTGCATGGTATCAACAAATAACAGTTCATAACACGAACGACAACAGCCTCATAGAAAAAAAATGATATTTAGAGTGCTAGTCATTGAAGAAAAGCGTCCCAAAATGCAGAAACCACTACAGGACCATATAAAATGGATATATCCCCACGCGCAAAATAATCAGAGCAATTCTCCTGCTTGTCCTCAGCTTCTTGGCTTACACTGTGTCTCACAAAGCACCTTTTGCTCTTTCGGTTTCATCCTCACATGTGCAATGGGGGCAACTACTGCTAACGATGAGAGTGACTTTAATCCCATGGCTTTAGCATTAGCAAATACTGTGCAGATTCCTCTACCTGGCAGACAGGAAGCTTTGTTACAGCTAAAGATTTTATGCCGCTTGTAAGTCACCATGTTTATAATGGGGGGGGGAGGGAAAGGAAGAAGATACTCTGTGCCAGAGTCACAGGAAACGATCTGAAGCGCTGTCTATGGCTGCTGGTTTGCCCGGGGTCACTTTGCCCTCTCTCAGCCAACACGTGTGTCCTGCGATGGAAGCAGCAGAGATGAGAGTGGGCAGCAAGTTAGAGACGTGACTGTGGTGATAGGGCGGAAAACTGCAGCATGGGCTCTTCAGGGTGGCAGCCTCGCAGGCCAGGGCTCCGAGAGCTGCACCCATCTGCTGCTGCGCTGCTCAGATCACACTTCAAATCCGCTGGTTTCAAAGAGAAAGGGATAGATAGCTTTCTTACCAACTGATCCTCACTTCAGAGTTCACTCTTAGGCCAAAATTAAAACCAACAAATCTGCTGAGGTCCAACAACCCCAAATTTTGCAATATAAGCCATAACAGCTCTGCAGAGTCCCTCTGGATGTCACTGGGGATAAAGAGCAAAGAAGTGAAACCAGGTATCTGTCAGCATTAGCAGACTAATAACAACGTCTCACAGAAGGTAGAGCTGGGTCTTCTCCTTCAGAGTTTCCTCATCATTTTGCAGCTAGGGAACCAAGGCACGGTAACGGTGTTTGTAAAAGAGATTCCCTTAACTATAAGATCATCCTCCAGTAACAGCTGCCCCTGTAAGAGACACTTGTACTGCAGCCCAGCTTAATGCCATGAAACCAGACCCAGCCACAGAGATGTTTCATCAGCCCCCCTCCTCCTCAAAGAGCAGTCAAAATATACTCGGCTGTCATGTTGAGCTTAGCTTTGCAGCAGATGTGGTATGTTTGCAAGTGATAGCCATTCCTGTCATATATTGAAATTAATTTCTCAGACAAAAATCTGCTTTATTGGGAATGAAAACGAGCAGCACAAGTGTGTGGCCAGCAGGACAGCAACAACATTTGTGATAAAAGAGCCCTTCCCACTGTTCCCTTCCCCCCCCATATGATAATTTAGTTACAGTGCCATTTTTCCAAGGCAACTAAGTGCACATATTTTTCTCTTTCCAGTTGACTGCTGCAGAGTGGCTATGCTTGAGAAAATTAGTTTTTATCGTTTTAATCATCTAATCTTCATAAACCTTTTAACGCAAAAACAAAAACTACTTAATGCACAGCAAGATAATTAATATTGAAAATAGACTCTGCAGGGGAACTGTAGTACCTGCTGCCTTGCATTAGACTCCCAGAATAATGAATTAGCTAGGAGCTTTAAGTGAGTTTGTAAGAACAATATAAACAGTACCAACACAGACACCACTTCCATTTGCTTTAGATAAATCACATCAAGAGGCTGCTTAATATGTTGATAGCCCAGCATTAAGAATAACTTCACCAGTGCCCCTACTGAAATCTTAGCGACTCTTAAAAAAAAAAATCTTTCCTTTTCAAAAATGTCACTTTAAAGTTGACAGCAAAAAAGGTAATGGTTTACCTGGTCTGGAAGAGGAGATCCCCTTATCCCACCAAGCCACAACTGAGTGAGAGAAGGTTTTGCAGCTGGAACTTGTTAGGAGCAGCCTTGGAATGGGTCAGACTAGCTTAACTATGCTCCCCACCTCCAAGACAAAAGCTTTTCAGCTGGACCAGGGGCCCAAGATGAGGCTTTCTGCTGCCCTAAGGGGGCAGTGAAGCTAGATATTCCTTTTCCCAGCAAACGGCAAATTTTTTTTTTTTTCTTTGAAAACAGTGTGGTGAGAGATAGCAACTAATCCTTTCTGCTAAACGCATCTACCCCTAAGCAATGTCACATAACGCATTAATGCTGAGAACTGGGCACTGCCAGCGGGGACTGAAAGGACCCCTAAATACCAAAAATAACTAGTGCACTTACAGAGCATTTAACATCTTCTAAGTACTATACAAGTATTAACTACTTATTTAAGGAACTAATTAGTGGCAGAAAGATGTTTATTGCTTTTTCTGAGCACATGCATTGGGTGTATGCCAGGGATCCTTTGAAGGACCCTGTTGAACTTGCTGGGGCTGCTGCTTGCTTTGGGGGGTTAATGGCTGATATTTTGGGGTGGGTGCCCACCTTCATCTTGCCTGGCTCATGGGAGGATGCTCAGCTTAGGAGGACCCAATGGCAGTAGTCCCTGTCCTGCCCCAGACCCTGCATCCATAATTCACAAGGGCCCATTTCCAGATTTGACCCCTCCAATCTCTATGGCAGTCACATACGCACAAGTCTGCATGACAAGTTTGTTGTCTGCTACAGTTACAGTCACTTCACAAGGGACTGCTCAAAGATGTGAGGTTAAAAAACCTGTACTGAAATAGGAAATGGTGGGAAGGAAATAAAACAAGAATACAGATTCATTTAAAGCTCAGCAGGGAATGGATAAGGATAGCAGAAAAAAAAAATCAGACTGAATTAATGCTGCCAAAGGATTTAAAGGGAATACGAAAAACATTTATTATATGAGTATTGGGGGAAGACAAGCAAAAATCCTAGAGAGAAAGTATGTCCATTAATTAGTAAACTAGGGTGGGTATGAAACTAATGATGACTAGAATCTATCTTTAATGAGACAGATAAAAGAAATGTGAACTATTCAGAAATGAGGAAAAGCCAATAAAATATCTTTTCTTAGTAACATGTGAGAAAATACTTGAGGGAAAATGAGCCTATATGTAAATCAGCTGATACAGATGAGCCTAGGATATTGGGCGAAGTGGTGAAAATGCCATACTGCATGTGATTATTTCTCCTAATTTGTAAACAGAAGACTAAGAAGTGACAAAAGCGTATACAGACACTTAAAAGGAGAAATAAATTATTCCAAAACACTGTTTTCTGAAATCTACCTTTTTCCCTTTCTAAAATAATCAGCATTGCTTTGGATTGCGGTCCAGGTGAGGAATACAAAGGCAACCAGCACAACCTGCCCCATCAAAAAGTCCCCACAATGTCCCTGGGTGGCTGCAGTCCCTCGTGGCAAAGGCCACTGCTGCCCGGCAGTTCATTGCTCCTAAATCGGTCATGAGCCTCCAGGCAGGAGGTCCCCATCCTGGCCAGGCACCATGCCACTGTAGAGAGAGCTCTGGGAGTGATGCCTGGCAGGGAACAGGATGCTTTGCAGATGGTGCTGAGCAAGATGTGCTGGTACAGGGCTTTCTGAGGTATTTTGGGTGACCTTGCCAGAAAACAAGAGCAGTTGCTTTCAGCAGGTGGAGGGACCACAACCCCTGGCTGCAGCCCTCCAGGGAAATTGTGCCCCAGGGCATTGTGCGGGATCCCAACCATTTTTGGACAGAAATCCCAGTCCTGCCTGGGCTTGCGCTGATACAACAATGACAGAACTGCCAATTACTCAGCCTACAGTGTAGGTTTAACATAACAGTGCCCCTCAAACATCCATTTTTAGAGGCGTTGATACACCCAACTACCTTGGAGGCAATTCTGGTCGTGGGTGTTTGGCGTGCCTGAGAGCAGACCCCTGCAGCATGAAGCCTCAGACAGCATCAGTCTATCGAGAATAAATATCACCAAACTTGATTGCTTTTTTGATAGAAACAGAAAATTAACAGATGAAGGGAATGCTGGAGCTGTAATATATTTGCATCCGAGTAGAGCATTTGATACTGTGCCTCATGAAATCTTTTTAGAAAAATTAATTTAAATCAGCCTGGAGATGAACGCTGTCTTCTTGATTGAAAACAGGCTGGAAGGCTATAAAGAGAGGTTAGCAGTGAGTAGCAAAGAATGGAGTTGAAGATGAGGAGACCATAAAAGAACCACAAAGCTTACTCTTAAACAAGTTTCATTTAATATCCTCACTGTTCATCTAGAAATGGAGGAGAAAGAAACATTTTCATAAGATATGCAGATGAGATGAAATTAGGAGGAACTAAAATCCTCCACAAAAGATGCAAACAGATCCAGAGAGAGAAGCACCTGGGTCAGGACGCTATAAAATGAATTCAGGGTTAGTTACAGAACAGGAGAATTTGACCAGTTTTCCTGTTCACTGGAACAAAACAGATCAATCAGTTTTCATTGGTTCATAACTTTGTATGTCTGCTTCTGCAGATGTGAATCTTGCTAGCCTGAAGAATTACAAAAATCCACTTCTACCCCAGCACCCTTCCTAAATGGGAGGTTTTGAGTTACTCATCCAGTTGTACAATTTTCATATTTTCTAAGTTCGTGACGTAAGGCAGGGTTTTGACTTCCACATAGGCGATGGTGCTTAGAGTTCAGACTGCAGGCTTCAGGACAGACGTGCACACCCAAAATTACTTGCTAAACAAAACTCAAATTTAGCATTTTAGAATCTGCCTGCTAAATATCTGAAAAGAACAGGAGGTGAAATTCCATCTTCTCCCTCACAACTTGTGGGCAACAAGTTAGACCCAAGTTAGAAATGAGATATGGCAGCAAAAAGGGCAGCGCAGTTTGGGGCAGCACGGGTTCAGACGGCGTTTATGCTGCTCTGCTGTTTTTGCACCTGGAACACTGTGTTCAGTTCTGGGAAACTCATTAGCAAGGAGATATTGAAAAATTGTAGTGAGTTCAGAGAAGAGCAACAAAAATTATCAAGGGGATGGAGAGATTCATTTGTAAAGATTAAAGGAGCTAAATCCATACTGGAAAAACTGAATTTGTAATATACTGTCACTCAGAGAAAAATGGCTAGAGACATTACAATCTAGTGCTGAAAGGTATAAACACGAAAGATGGAAGAATTAAGTAGCGCAGTATGGTGTAAAAGAAAGTATGAGAAGTCGGAAGCAAGAAAGAGAAACAGACTAAATATCTAGAAAAAATTCCTGGCAAGGGAAGCCAGGTTGCAACACTTGAAGCGAGAGTGAAAAAAAAGCCAGAAGGTGTGCAGTGGGGGATGATCGCCCAGTCCCCCTCGAGAGCCAGGAGATCACCGTGCTTCTTACTGCTTTCTGTGGGAATGGCACAGATCCCTAGCTGGGGGGTTACGTGACAACAAACATATGAATATGTATGAGACTATTGTTCACTGCGAGCTGTGGTGACAGTATCATTTCCTCCATATAATTTCAAATTTCCTCTAGTGAGCATTTGTTCAGAATGGAAAATTTGGAATCTGGTCTCTAGACACTTTTTTCCGTGATTATGCGAGAGTTTTTATGCTTGGTGGTAACGTGTGACCAGACACACACAGAGGTTTCCTCCTCCATGTAAAATTTCCAGTTTAATCTCTCACACTTACAGTCACTTGTTACCACTCTACAGAAGTGCACCTTTATTTTCTTAAATGTAGCTGCTCTGTGCCAACAGCAACAAGCTCAGGGCAGATATCCTTAATGCCTTGTCCAAACCAATGGTTGTCCTTCAGGATTTCAGCCTCCTAAGAATTGTGTAGCTAATGCAACACAGCATATTGGTTTTCTCATTTATTTTGTTTTACTTCATACACTGTATTGCTTTCACCTCTCAAATATTGATTAAGTCAAGTCAAAGCCTTGTACTAATCAGTGTAGCACCGTTTGCATTGTTATACACGTGTACCCATTATAACTGTTTTTGTAGAGTAGTTTGTGAGCTGTTTCCAGAATTAGACAAGGTCTGCATGTTTCAGCTGAGATCAGCTCTTATGTGTTCAGTATCACCTAGGCTCGTTTACTAGTAATTTTCTGTGCATTAGAAAATGTAGTTTAGCCCTCCCCCACTCCTAGTGATGGTTAATTAAAGCAATTCATGTGAAGTAAATCAACTTCCATGAGTGATTAAACAAAGGGAAAGATCAGATAGGTACATAATATCCACCTTGGGTATAAGCCTATACTATCAAAGGAAAAAAGTGGAAATAAATGAAATTAAGCATCTTTGGGAGTACCGTTTGCCCCCACCCAGAATGTAGCAGCCCGAAAGAAGCTAGACACGCTCATAGCACTGAGAGCTAAATTCTTCTGTCACTTACACCCCATGAAACTCCTAAAATGAGCAAAGCTTGTAGAGAGCTTATCTGGAGAGAGAACGCGGTCCCGCTCTCTGAACGGTGGCAACCAGTGGGGCGAATCCTGCCTAGTGTCTGGCAGCTGTCAAGTGTGAATTTCTAATCTTTGCATAAAGCCGGAGATACAGTCAAATGACTTTGTATTACTGTCATTTGTATTCTGCCTCCGGACGCTTTCATTCCTCTTGCTTTGAGTAATATTTTTTCAACCTTGTCTTCTCATTAAAATTTCCTCTTCATTATAGCACATTTCAATATAATTTCCTCCTGAACCGAGCTCAGGGTACAGCCCAGCTAATAAGAATTGCATGATCTGCATTATTATGCACACATAACCCATTATAATTGAATCTTATTCCACTTTAATTGCAAATGTTTACAAACACTGTGTTCACTACAACAGATTATGTATTTTAGTTGATTGTCATTAATGATTGAAAAGTAAGTGCCATTTTGTGTTAAACCCATTTTTGGCTTGCAGAACAAGTGACATAACATAAAACTCTTCTGGAGAGTCACAAGATGTATTTCTAACTTTCTCTTATTTATTTTTAAGCGTTGAGAAGAGTTCTCCCTAAACTAAAACCATGCATCTTTAGAAATGCAACACTTCGTGTCATTCAAACCATCTTCAGCCTTCCAGAGTGTGGCAGGATTTTAGTGAAATACTCATTCTTGGTTGAATTTGGAGGCCAAATTTATTTTAGCGACAGAGACCTTGTTGTTCTCAGTAATTTACAACACCCAGGGAAGCCCAGTGCTTTTGCATTTTCAGAGAAGAGCTTTGCACCCAGAGCTTCCCCCTTTTGTGAACGCGCTTAAATGCCCCCGCCGACTGCCTGGCAGTTTTACTTCTGGGCAATGCGATAAGGTCAGCAGAATCAAAATTATTTAGGAAATGGACTCCTGAGACTTCAGATACTGAAGAGAATTGGAAAATTTGGCAGCACACTGTGCTGTTTTGGTGCAAGGTCAGTTAGATAAGGTCAGTCAGGATGTTAAATCTAGCCACTGCCTAGTTTGTCATCAGGTTTTATAACAGGAACAAAGGAGCCTGATAGACCAGAGTGTCCAGGAGAAAAAATATTAAAAACAAACCAGTATCTTCACCAAGATTTATAGAAAATGTACTTCTTTTTATGTGCCTTTTCTCAGATATGTTTACCCTGTGTAGCATTAACAGAGATAGATGTGCTATACCTGGGCTCTGTTCAGCTTTTTCTTCACATGGTTACCCTGCTGCTCTGAAACACCTATGCAGGGCATATTCTCACCCTAAAAGCTGTCCTTCAGACATGAGTAACACCTTGCTGAAGATGCTGACAAGACCACCAATTGCAAGCATCTTGGAAAGAGTCCTCAAAACTAGCAATGCTTTTTGCCACCACTGCATCACAAATCCGGTGGCTTTCCCTTGAGCCTCCCCCGTTACAGAAAGTCGGTAACTGGGAGCTGACTTCATGGCCCCAAACATGCATATTGGCTTGTTAAATTTAATCATCATTGAATAAAAGACTATTACGCTAGTGAAGTACAAAGAAAGGGTTTGTCCTAAGTGGAAGAGAGGTTTTGGCAGAAATCAAAATGCAGGCGATGTGCTCAGCATCTTCAGGATGTGATTGTTTATGTCTTTGACAATAAACAATACATCACAGAGCAATGACAAATGGAGCTTCACAAAAGCCTTGTGAAGTAAATCAGCAGTTGTTATCCAGGACAGAGAGGGAGGTGGGGCATGAAAAGATTAAGCAACTTGACCAAGAGGATACAGCAAACCTGTGGCAAAGTGCAGCTCCTGTGATGCCCAGGTCTATGCCGGTAACCACAAGCCCTTTCCCTCCTGATTTTCTTTTGGCTGTTACCAACTGCAGAGGAATGACCACTGATAATGCATTTGGATACTAAGTCGTCAGGAGGATGTGAAGCCAGGAGATAAATTAATGATTTTTATGTTCTGTGATGGATTTGCAGAGAATCTCAGAGGCTTTAATTTGGACAGTCTGGGTTCTGCCATGCCTTTTTGGTTTCATCTATTGGATTTTTGATAACTATAAAGCTCTCCAGTGGGACTAGGGATCTGAAGTGGTTTGGAGTGGAATTAAGCAATATAGTGTGATTCTGTGTTTGTAACAGGAAGGCTTTTGTTTCGTGCTTATAGGGATTTGGGCAGGAACTGTGTCTTGTTACTAACTGTTGTGCATTATGACTCATAGTAAACTTACTGCATTGTCTAAACTATTTTCTAGGGATCATGAAATGTTTGGAGGTTTCATGTATTTTGAAGCGTGAGAATTTTGTCCACCTTTACTCAGTCGTGTAAGTAGGGATGGCTGTAAGATTATGTATCAGGAGGTATGCTGATAATGCAGAGCTGATCTTGCAGGCATTTATGTTTACTATGATTTATGGCAGTTTGCTGTGACTTGAAAATGCTTTGGGCTGAATCAGTTTAATTTACACAGTCTGGATTCAGTAAAAGCAGGATCTCATTGCTCTAACCGCCTTGCCCCTTCTTCTTTCCTTCCTTGCACGACACCCTGCCTGCGTGGCTGGTCGTGTCCAGACCTCTAGTCCTACAGCTGGCTCAGTGCAAGCTTGGTGAGATTTTTTTTTGCTTCTAGGGTAGAGGATGCCAGCATGACCCTCTTTTGCAAAGTTATTCCAAGCCTGTAGTCAGGACCTAGTGCTGATCAGATGCTTTGCTATCCTGTGATGAGAAATGTGGCAGAAGTGAAAAGCATTACTGTTATTGCTGTCCTTTGAAATGTAGTCCCTAGGGAGCTGACATTTGAAGGATTCACTGCGTGTGGTGAGGTCTGCTGTCAGCCTGGGAAGCCAGGATTCATGAATGGTGGCTCACAGATACTTTGTGCCATGCATTGAGGAGGTAAAGCTTTTGTTTGTGGAGAACAGCTCTGCAGAGCTCTGGAAGGAGCAGTTACTGTAGCTACGGGAGAAGAGTTGGTACAAGGTCAGAGCTTTTAGAAAGGGCAAAGAGAAAACAATCCATGCATGCGTGCGCCTGTGTGTATTTGCATGCATGTGCATATGCAAGTAGGTTTGTGAATATAATTAACTCCTAGGTTCCTGGATGCATTTGGAGAGCAAAGTATAAAGTTGCAGAATATACTCTTATCTTTGCGTGAATGCAACTGCATTAACCTTAAAAGAGGAAAGAGGAGGGATTTAAAGCACTGCAATAAGGCTGTATTGAGGATGAATCCCTTGTAAAATCCTTGTGCTAAATCAAACTCATTTTAGTTAAATAAGCTCATAAACTCCTCCATCACACAAACTAGTATTTTTACACTCTCAGTACTGAAAAATGGCCAAATGTAATATCATTGTTTTTACCCTGGCAAAGATATTCGCTCCTGGCCTGAGATGCTGTCTGCCAAGCTTCAGGACTGAAGCAGATTTTTATGCTTGAAGCTTTGTACACACAAGCCTCTGGGAAAAAAAAAAAATAAAGAAGGGTTTATCACTGACAAGTTGGCACAATCTTAACTAGTGTTGAGCAGCTGGAGAATCTGGAAAGCACATCAGACTTGGAGTCAGTGGGGAAAAGAGGAAATTCTGCAGTTACCAGTGTCTTGCCATAAAAGGAAAAAATTAAAGGGAGAGGTGAGCAGGCAGACCACTTCAAAGATGGGACAGTTTGCATATGGCAAAGCATGTTGATAAGACCATTAGAAACCAGCTAGCAAAGTGATTAATGAAGTGGAATTGCCTTTTGGTTCTTGGGACTGACAGTCAATTGCATCCCAACAGGATCACCAGAAATCTGAGCACAGAAGTCAAGCCACCACTCAAAATTTGTACTCATAGCCAGCACCTTCTCACTTCCCTCCCAAACCCCTCTCCTTCCAGCAAACACTAATAATCTGAACTTCCCAGCAGGCCGCTTTACTGGGATGTTAGTGGGGAAGGTGGATGGAGGAAGAAAAAAGGAAGAGAAGTGAGGGGATAGGATCAGTGGCATGCAGAGCTTAAAGAAAATATTTAGGAGTACAGCGAGTGGGAACCTGGACATGAGGACAGCTCAGCTCCCAGCCCCAGGAATTCCATGAAGTCCTGGGAATGCCTGCAATGCAAACCCCATGGCCAGGGTGGGAGGTCACACCTCAGCACAAATGTTTCATGTCCCTGCTATACAGGGTGCTCCTAGTTGTGGAGTAGCTTGGTGCTTTAAGCTAATACTCAGAGGCAAATGGAGGGGCTTTCAAACACCAGAAATATCCCACGATTAACTCAATAGTGGCTAAAATAAAAGAAGCATCATGCGTGGAAGAATATTTGGCATATTTCCAGGTCTTAGCAAATACAAAACCCCATCAGTCTAAAGAAGCATTAGGAGTTTATGATGTGGAAATAACTGGCTGGTGTGTGACGCATTTCCAGCTTATGGTGAGCCATCTATTAGAAGAAAATGCTTTAGATGTTCTGGGGCTGGACTCAACCTCACTGCTGCAGGCCAAATGCCATGAACACGAGGCGAGTGTTTCAGAAACAGAATAGCCTACCATGTGCAAAGAGGGAAGAGATCAGGAAACATTAGGCGTAATTACTTCTCAGCTATTTAGTACTCAGATGAGGTGATGGGGAAAAGTCTTCTGTAATAGCTGAGTTCGGGCAGCTTATGTCTGCTATGGTGTCATCTTTGCTGGCTTCCTCTCATTCTGAGGCATCTACCGGATGGACGGAAACCTTTTACAATTTGACCATTTGACTTGAAGCAAGCTCTCAGAGTAAAAGGGAATCTGCCGAAATGGCAAAAGTGAGTGAACTGTTTCCAGTGCATCTATTTTAACAGCAACAAAAAAAGGCAGCTCAGTCATGTCCAGCAATCAAGGTCAGCATGACCTTGGGTTTGAGTAGCAGCACTCTATCCACTCCAGTGGAGTCGGGTGATTCTGGAAAGTCGGGGATCTCAGAGCACTCCATGGACACCGCCTGGTTTTACAAATACCTTCAGCAATAGAAAAAATATTTGCTTTACAAATGAGCAAACCGAAACACAAGGAAATAAAGTCTTGCCCAAGAAGTCAACAGCACATTCAGCAACCACAGAGACTACGACTGCCAATCCTTCTCTTTAGCTGCATTCTCCTTGGGAGTAAGCCAGGGAAAAGCATCAGCGTCCACATTCACACATATTGCTCAGTGACAAAAGATGGCAATGAATCCTTCATCGCCAGAGTAATCCCAAGTGGTATTCACAAGATCCATAATCATTTCCTTAATGAGCAATTTTTGAAGAGTGTTTCCTTCCTCAGGAGAAGTTCCTTCATCAGAAGAAAATCTTAGGTAGTTTCAGGAGGGCGAGTCTCTTTCTTCCATAACCCTGGGGGTGCAGGAGCTGCCCTGAGGTGTCTGCACTCCGGATGGTGGTAGCTCTAGCTCCAAGAGCTGCTGGCATTCATATAGAGAGTACAAGAAGATGTGAGCCAAAACTCAGTCAAACTGAAAAATGGGCCTGTGTCTTTTTTTTTTTCTTTCTTTTAAATATTATTTTTCTGTTCTCTGTGTCTTTTTAATTCTTCTATCTGCTATTTTTGTCAAAGACATGATCTGTGCTGTTTGACTCAGTCTTTTCAATTCCACTGAAAAAAAGAGAAGCTGTAGACATATCAGTGCCAGTTACAAAGGACTACAGGAATGATTCAGTGAAGATCTTTCTGCTGGAGAAGCTCAGTAGGTGTCACACAGCACCAAAAGGAAGGGAGGTTTGGTCTGAGCTCTTTACCTCTGGGAAACTGTCTCCTCTGCAATGATTACAAATCTAGGCTTATTTTCCCATCTTTAACCCTGTGACACAAAGAAGCTTCCCAAAAGCAAATGTTTGTTCTTCTCTCCTGATGTAGCAGGTACTTCTCAAATGCATATAAAATCTGGACACTCACTTACACACTTTTATCTTCATTTCAGACAATACCACCTGGATACTGTGCAGTACACTCTTCATGGCCTGAACTTTTTAAAAGAAAACATACAGATACTTGCAGGAACAGAGCAACCCCTTTGCTTCCCGACTTGATTATGATAGTAAATTTATGGACTTTGCAAGTACTTTCATGCCCAGAAGGCAGGATCAGTTGCAGGATGAGTTGAGGAAATGCTTGTTCAGACAAGAACAACTCCTTGACTGGCATCCTCGCTGCTTCAGTCACTCCTAAGAAAATGTGTCAAGAGGGTAGCATGACATCTCAGCCATGCTGTTCCTCAGCTAGCCTTTCTTACGTGAGCTAAGGAGACTACTTTACACCAGTAGGAGAACATTTCACTGTGCTACGTAAGAATTGTATCATTCTGCTCTAATCCCACTACCTGCTGAGATGCATCCCTGTGGCACAGAGCTATGGCATTTTCCAGCAGACATGAGCAAGCCCGGTCAAAGTGCCAAGCCACCCTCAAGACATGTAGTGCACCAGCACTGCCTTGACCTACCACTCGCATCCCTGCATCTTGCCATTGCGATTAGCAGAAGGCCAGCACTGAGCTAACCACATCCGTGCAGGTTTTGGTGCAATTAGACTGGGGGTAAAACGAGCTACTAACTCTCTGCAGGAGACTGCGACTACATATCCTGAAAGCCTGTGAGCAGTACTGCAGCAGAGCAGCAGCCCTGTCTGCAGCAGCACATGCTTTGCTTGCGGATGCCACAGCCCTCTGAACTACTTGGTTCACTGCTGCTCCCCAAACGAAGGTGGCAGAAGCAGTGGCAGCTGGAGGTCACTTAGCAAGAGAGACTGAGGAGGGACAAGGGGAAAAGAACTGCCGTTACTGAGCTGATGCCTGCCTGCTCCACCTTCTGCTGCTGCTCCTTCCTGGGAGTTGAGGATCAGACCAGCTCTATTTTCAGGATTTAGATAAAAGTTTCAGCCACACGTCATGAATCTTTCAGTTGCAAGAAAGCCTGACTCTTTTTTCTGTGGGGCAGGAACAAGAGAGCAGATGCTCTGCTGTGCCTGCCAAGCTTAGTGTTGCCTGGCTGGAGTGCCCAGCTTGGAGCAAGCCGATTCTTTCATCCAGAGGCCATGAAGATGCTGACACCCACAAACGTGCACACCAGGGATATTCACGCATGGACTCACAGAGCTGGCCTCCAAGTAGATATTTTCTATGCTCCTGACTGGTGCAAAGTCTCTTTTCCGAGCCCTTTTCAGCCACCGCCTTGCAGGGGGTAGGATTTCACAGAATCATTGCGAAACTAAAGATCTCCCAACAGGAGCAGAAAAACAGAGGGCTGGGAGGGGGTTCTGCGTCACTGAGCCCAATCCGCTGCAATCACAAGCCACCATATCATAAGATCCCTTTCATCCAGCAGTGAAGCTCTAGCTTAAAACTAGTTTGTTTTTACCTCCGTCTCTTTGTCAAGAGGACTAATTTAGTGCCTCATTCTTCTGATGGCTGGAAACCTTCTCAGAATTTCCAGCCTAAGTTTATCCATGACCCATTTATACCTATTTGTTCTTGTGCCAATGCTGTTCTTGAGTTTAAATAGCTCTTCTCACTCTCCAGCGTTAACCCTCCTCCCCCCTGCAGTTATAGACAGCAATCACATTTCTCAAAGCCAAATAATGGCTGCATTTGCTGTATTTCTCTGCAGCTGTTCCTATTTTAACAGACCTTTTCTGAGCTTGTGTGCCAGGACTGACTACCTGGTGCTCCAGGTAGGGTCTCATCAGGCCCTGGATCAATGATATTCACACTGGATGTCTGATGCACCATAGGTTCACAAATTCCTTCTCCAGGTCCCTTGGTGCACCCTAGAACAGCTAACTTCACTTTCTTCTCCTTTATCATTTCCAAAAGATAGGCCTCATTTCACAGAAGTAATACATGGCGTGATTCCCTCAGTGCCCAGCCTTGCTTTTTGTATGATTACATCCATCTTCACACTTCCATCTCTCCTGCTGCAGCCTTCAAGACCATCGCATTTTTTTAATACAGTTTTCTGGACCTCCACTATTGTGCTAATCTACTCTAATTTCATCTCAGCCACAAATGTTAAAACTTCCCCTTTTGTGCCAGGAATTATAAACGCAATCAGCCTCCTCCACCAATCCTAAAGGGACTCCAGGGGCAGCAACTACACCTCAAACTTTCCCAAGTACATTATATACTCTCCCTAACTCTCCAGACATTTCCTGCACAATTCCACTAATCCCCGTTTTCTCCAGTTTGACTAATCTTTTCACTATGTCAAATACTTTGTAGAAGTCCAGAGAGATTAGATCTACTGCACTGCTTTTGTCAAGAAAATCAATTATCTTATCAAATAAAATCATCAAATTCATCTGACACAGTATACCTTTGGTAAAGCTGTGTTGCATTCTTTCCTTCAAAAAGAAGTCCTTTTCCTTCATAAAGCTTTGTATAACGTTGAGGTCAGACAAACCAGCCTTTAGTCACATCGATCATATTTTTCTCTTAAAATATACCAAGCGAGTATTACACAAAGGGGTGATAGGAACAGTGCCCCATCTGGAGACAGCTTCCCTACGTATTGGCTCCAGCAAAGCCACAGCAGAATAGCAGCTAACCTCTATTACCTGCTTTTCTACTTTTTTTATGTTTGGAGTTTTCTACATTCTTTACTTCAGAAGTGGTTTGAAATTGGGCTTTTATAGTGTCAAAGTACAGAATCAGAGGTTTAGGAAGCAAACAGACCAAGATCTAAAAAAATAATGTAAGACCTGCATTTCCACATGACCAGTGGAAACAAAATGCTGTATCTTTTCCGATGGCAATTAGGGAATCTGTTCCCTAAAACAGACCAGAAAATTGCAAAGTGCGTAGAAGCAGGTGATTAGAAATGAAAATAAAATTGAGAATATTACATGTGTTTTGCTTGGGTTTGATCCAAAGGCTTCTGGATGGTGCAGCTAACAGGCTATTAGATGTTCACAGCATTTTGGCTGGGGATCTAATTCTTAAGCATCTCTGTATCCTTCGGTCGCTCATGGAAAAAGGTCCTGGATTTGAGCCTGATAGGCTCCTGTGTGCTAAATTTATGTTAGAAAGTTATTCATAATAGCATCTTTTTTCTCCCTTGTTCTCCCCTCATCCTACCCACCAAGGAATTCCTTTTTCTTCACTCGGCCAGGGCATCTTTTTGACTTTTCCCTCTCAAACCTTTGGTGCCCCTCCTTGCTTTGATGGTGTTACCATCCCTTAGGATGGCCAGGTGTGGTTGTATCCTGCCAGATAAAAAACCAGAGGTGCAGTTTATCCGAGGGAGGAAGATGGGGGCAGAAGAGGGTGGGGAGCCGTAAGCTGGAGGGGTTTCAGTCCCAGAAATGCTGTGCCTTGTGCAGGTCGCATCACATCTTTATGTTTTGTTTTTGCTTTCTCACAGCTGACTGTCCATTGCGATGGTACGCTCTGAGCCTGCCCCTTACTACGCATTCATTCAGCACGGCCCTTGGCCGGGGCTCTGCCACTCATCTCCCCTCCTCATTTTTAGCATCCATGCCAAGATGTAGGAGCACGAAGGCCATTTCAATAGCTGCTGAGACAGACCTCCAAGCCACACTGTACAGGACTGCAATATGGCATTTTACTAACTGTTTATACTACGTACAAACAATGAAGTTGAGTTAATGAAAATTAAGAAAAATGAGGGCATTTCACTCGAGCTGTTCTAGGACCATCTCAAACAGCCTTGCACAGACAATTAATCTCCTATCCCTATTATAAAAAAATAAAATGAATGGTCAGTATCTGGAATTAGATGAGAAAGTAATGAAACTGAAACATGATTATTATCAAGACAGACTCTAACAGGATACCAGAGTCCAGTTGAAAGTTCAGACAAATTTGAACTTAGTGGCAAAGAAAACCTCACTTAATTTTCTCTGTTTCACAAAACAGCTTTATGAGCCTAGTAAGGAAATTTTAGCAAATCTGATTATGCAGGGGAAAAAGCTGTTGTCATAGTTAATCCAGTTCAGAAATCAGATGCCAGCAAAGGGGGAAATTTCCTTCTCATTTATATTCCTGTCAACTCGCAGAACTCAGAAGGTCTTCAGGAAAGTTTAAGACTCCCTTTGTAAAACTATATTGCTTGACAGTAACTGGGCTCATACTTACATTTAGGTGGTTCTCCCATCATACTCAAACATTATTGAGTGTTATTATTAAACGGACGAAAGATCTCCAGGGCAAAATCCCACTTCAGAATTTAAGTTTTTAAGAGTAAAATGCATTTGTACACTAGAGTCAGGAATTATAGCAGACAGGAGTAATCATACAGTAGAGAATATATCTCATATATATCGTACTAAATATATAAATGCAGAATCTTGATCCTCTATTTCATTAAAAATAGCTATATTAAAAATTAATGGCATGAAATTTCTTCACAGTATCTCAAATATTTCAAGGAATGTTCTAGTAGCTAAAATACCAAGAGGCTACTGAAATAAAACACATGAATAACTTTGGGCAGACAGTGTCTTTTTGTTCAGTGGTTGTACAGCTCTTGACACAACGGAATGGTCCCTGAAAGGGAACCTTGAAAGGGCCAAGACGTCCAAAATAATTAACGCACGTGATCGACTTCTTTGCAAAAGAGAGGAAAGAAGAAGCAGATCTTCAGTTTTTGGATTCAGACCTGTATTTTTCACATCGTGTGTGTGGGAGAGACATCACTTGCTACCAGTCTAGTAAAGCTGAGTTCCTAATTGGCTCCAGCTCAACGATCCTTCATGTTATCCCTCATTCGGCAAGGCCAAATTCTGCCCATTTCCACCAGCACAGGAGGGAGTAACTCTATCGACCACCGGGGAGTTGCTCTGTATTAACGCAGGTGGAGCCGAGAGCTGAATTGGGTCTCCATTTCTTCACCCCTTTGAAAGCCTATTTTGACAAATATGCTGAAATATCTCATTACTAACCTCATATATGAACACAGCCCCCGCCTCGGCTTCACCCTGAGTTTTCTTATAGAGAAAAGAGGGGCGGCAGCGGTGATGCCACTGCAGGCGCTGCCAGCTGCCCACCCCTGCATCGGCACGCACCCGCGCCGCTGCCCACGAGGGCCCAACTCTGCCTCCCACCGACAGGCAAGTAACTCTTTTTTGGAACTGCTTTTCACACAGGTATTTTAAACCCCGCAGGCCATACGCGAGGCAGGTGCCCATCACTGATGCAGGGCGTGGAGGCTCTCGTGCCCCGCAGCGTGGGGGAGGTCTCAATGCACTTTTCGCTGGGAAAGGCCGTGCCAGGCTCAGGCAGGAAGCCCGGGAAAGCAAAGCCCCATCGCAGGGAGCTTCACGCTCCAGAGCCATCCCCAACATCCTCCCAGTGCTCCTCTGCATCAGCTACACTGTACAACGCCCCACGCAGACCCACGGGGAGAGAGCAAACCGTGCTTCAATACCAGGTAGCTGCTTTCGCGCTTGGCAGGTGCCCCCTGAGCTCTTCACAGCTTAAGAGACCTCCCTGCCCACGTGGGCTTCCCGACCCTTCCCTACCAGCCAGCAATTAAACCTGACCGGAGCAGAGGTTTTGCATTGGACCAAGAGGGACAGAGACACTTTGCTTGTTTGGTGGACTTGCTCCTGTTAGCGTTCGTGAGGCAGCTGAGGGCCTGTTATTCCATTGCAGTTATTTACCTCCGCTCTGCAGACAGTACAATATGTCTGGAGAGCCAGGCAGGCGCTCCAAGGAGTCGCCTTCCCCTTGCTGAGGGATTACGTTAGTTTGCTGCTGGAGGCCGAGCGTGGCGGACGCCTGCCAGCCTGGCGGGGGTTAATGAGCCAGCTGAGCGCACCAGAGAGGAGGGCGAAGCAGGAGCCAGTGGGCAGCAGAGGTGAAGAAGGGACAGAGTTGGTTTAGTCCTCTGTGCAAAAAATAATAGCAACTCTGGGGGGAAAAAAAAAAACAAGAAAGAGGTAAATAGACATGCTGTGTGAGATAAACGGGACCCTGGGGATATTTGTTCCTGCACTACCAGATCCGTCATGCTTCCCCCGATGGGTATTGCATTTCCAGGGATTGGGGTTTTTTACTAGTTTACTGCACCAGGAGGTATTTGAAATATGAGCATGAAAACTAAGTAAAGGAAATGCATCCTTCTTGCGGTGGCTGTGGGTGGGAGACGAGTGGATTAGAGGAGTAAACCAAGGGTTAGAGATGCGGTGTGCGTGCCTCTGTGTGTGTCTGCATGTGTATGGGAGGCACATCAGGGTGCTTTTATCTTTAAGCACAGGCAGCTGAGGCCAAAATCTGTCTCCAGAGCCTGATCCTGCAACATCCAGCTGATCACACTGGAGCTAGGGCATCATTTGCAGAAGTAAAGACTTTCTGGGACTCTTTTTTCTGATTTGTTTTATTCACTCACCATTAAAACATAGCTGGTTTCTGTGGTCTAAAGCTCCAGCTGAGAACCCCTGCAACAGAAGGGTAGGATTTGTGTTCTGTTGGACAAATGCCTATGCAGTGCTTTTTGCTAAGGATATGGCCCCTCATCCCAGTATGAACTGCACAGCTTGCAGTGCATCTTCTGTGCCTCTTAGAGTCCACAATTTAGAGTCATGGTTATTTCTAAGAGTCCTAAAATAGAGCAAGTACAGACACAAAAATTTAGAGAATCTACCCAAAACTTTTCGGAGCAGAGAAAAGGTCAGATTACAGGTGTATTTATGGACAAGTTGTTCCTTTTTCTTTTTTTCCTGTTTTTAAAATTACCTAAAGTGGAGAAATAATGAAACATTACTTCCATAGGCAAATGAGTATAAAATAATTTCCAACAGATGTAAACAAATAGTGTTAGGTAATTAAAACCAGAGATAACTCACTGGCTAAATTCCTCTGGAGTCCTTTTCACTTCAGCCTTTGATGAGACATTAATGTTTTTGCATAAGCAAGATTGAAAAACATATCAGAGAGGATGGAAAAAGGAGATTTCTTTTATCAATGAAAAAATGTGTGTTTATGCCAAAGGAGTATCCCTGTAGCCTGTGTTAAAGGCAAAGCTTTATCGTTCTGCCTTTTTCCTCTTGGAAAGCATCTGCTTGGTTTCCAAATACAATTTTTTTTCCCCTATTCATTTATCCATAAGCACGTCCTGTGTCCTCAGCTGCTGTGATGATGGGGAAGAGGTGGCAGCTTTTTAAAGGGGCTATAAGTTTTCCACAGGGGGGAAATAACTTTGTACGAAACCTATATATCTTTGGAGATGTATGTTTAAGACCAAACATTGCCCTCAGTGGTATAAATCCCAAACAACTCTACTTCAGTAAATACAGTCAAATCCCTTTGGTCACTCCAGATTTACACAGGAAAACTGAGAAAAGATTTTGAACCTTAGTGAATTTTTATATATTCACAACCATAAATCCTCTGCCAGTAGCTTTGACGGTAGCCACACACCCTGCAGCAGTGTGCCCTGGTGCCGGTTAAGCCCCTCTGAGCACCTGCTGCAGACTGTAAGTCGATAAAATTAAAAAGCGGCGTCTTGCGAGAGGTTTCTCCTGTCCCTGCCAGCATATATTTTCTCCAAACAGGCTGGGCTTCGAACTCAGCCCAGGCAACGTCCCTCCTGCTCCTCGGCGGCTGTGAAGCAGCCACCGAAATCCTCCTTCACCCTCAATGCAGGGCTGCACCACCCACATAAGCATCAATCACGGACGCAAGAGCCAGGGACATCAAGATAGGGGACATCAAGTCAGGGCTGGGGAAAAATGAAAGAAAAATTCCCAAGTCTTTCCTGCCACCCCGTTCCTAGGCCCGGCACAACCCCGAACCATCCCAGAGGGTGCAAACCCCCGGCTCCGTGCACAGTCCCGCTAATGCACAGCGCGTCCTGGCATTAGCATGGAGGCAACTGCTGCCTCCACAACCCGAGAGGAGGCAGGACCTTCGCAGGCGAGCGTGTTATTCTGCCTTTCCTGCGCAGGCATGCCTCTGCACACCTCCGCAGCTAAAAGGCAGCTGCTAATGCTCGTGCCAGAGCAAGTATCGTGAGATGTGTTGCTTGTCCTCAGTTTAAGAAGAGAGGCCTATGGAGTCAATGAAGTTGTGACAGCTCTGCTGAGACCTTGGTGGCTCTGACATCTTGGACACATAGGAAAAACAGCCTTTCCTTCTGGGCACCCTTTAGTCCAAAGAAGAAAAGTAAAATGGCTGCGAGATGGCTGTGAGGACAAGGGAGGTTGTGCATTCAGGAGCGGAGGTATGTGACCATCAACATACAGCGTAAAACACGCTGCGCAATATGGAGGCTACTTAAGCAATTTTAGGCTCTTACTATTCTGAATTTGAAGTTTATCAGCAAGACAGCAACAACATAAGCTTTACAAGACTGAATTTCAGTTGTCGTCTTTCAGTTCTCAGGCAAAGCTCGCAAAGCACTTTATAAAGGCAGAGGATTACTCTTAGCTTACAAATGGGGAAACTGAGGCACAGTGCTACAAAATGGCCTCTCCACAGTACAGATCCTGACTCCCAGTCTATTTACCTATCTGCTTCTGTCATTGCTTTATTGAAAACTGCCCTCACCAGGGCATGGCAGAGTTCCCTTTCCCTCCCCTTTTGCACGCTCTCCCCACAACTTCATCTTTCACATCTGGAGTGCAGAGCTTAGTGTACAGCACCAAATCATCAAAGAAACCCAAACAGGCATTTCACTGATGCAGAAGACCTTTCAAAAAGGGAGAGAACAGAAATAGAAGCATGAGCTTCATTAGAGTAGTGACTATTCCACCAAAGCAAAGCAGCAGCTGAGTAAAGAATAAAAGGAAGAACAGATTAAAGGAGGTACTTGAATCCTGAAGAAAGGAGAGCACTGCATAGCAAATGATTTGCAGGGGCCTGGAAAAAAGGCGAGGAAAAAATTATCTAGCAATAACTTATCTAGCAAATATTTAGACATCTAACTTGCTAAAGTTGCTGGAGAAGTAATATTAACATAGGAATAGGAAAGTGTGGATAGAAAAAGCCATCAAGAGTTGGTGGAGAAACAGCTAGGCACCGTATGTAAAATCAGAGAGCATCTAAGTGGCCAATTTGAAAGGTGAATAGCGCAATGCATTATCCGTCACAAAGCAAGGAAATCACAGCAGCCAACACTGGAGCAATGCTTCAGGAAATTATTGGACAAGCAAGAAACAACCTCTGATCATGGCATTCCAGGAGAGGAGTAAATTTGGAGAATTGCACACAGAGCTTAGACCAACATGGGCTGCAAATGTTTGAACAGTAATCCATTGCTTAACAAATGGGAAAGCAGCAGGCAGCAATTGCTGCTCAGCAGAACTGTTCAGAGCAGGAAACCATCTCTGCCCAATAGTCACACGCAAAATCAGGCTTTGAAAGCACTGGTACTGAGACCCAAACTGATTAGAGTAAAATCACTGAAGCATGAAATCCTGTTGGAATTACTCAACATTCACGCTGGAGATTGGCCCCAGCAACTGGGTGTGCATCCTCAGATACATATTTTCCTAGCCTTTAAGCAGTAAACGTTCACTGGGCCCAGCAAGCAGCATTGTGTAGGCAGCCTGTTTTGTTGGATTCCGTTTTGTTGCTGTTCAAACTTATAGTCAATCTTCTGTGATTTATTGAGAAGAATTGGGCACACCAGAAATCATTTAATTTCATCATCTCTGCCAAAAGAATTCAATAGTTTACACTACCCATTATTGTGAAGGATGCTCTTTGAGTCTGGGTTTCCCCTCCAGGTAATCATAAAAGGATGTCTGACCTGTATCTGAGCAGAAAACGTACCAAAGTCAGCAGAGTGGCCCCTGTTTGCACCAGCAGAAGCAGTCTTAAAGAGGGAAAAAGGTTTATTCTGATGTCTTTGCATGTCTTAGGTAGTCCCATCTCTGTTGCTCCTCAATACCACTGAGGACTAGACATTGTTGCAATATGTGGAAGCTTTGATGTTTCTGAAAATTAGCTGTGTTTATAATATGTTTACTCTAGGTAACATCCCAACTAGCAAGTATTAACTGGCACATCTAGAAGTGGAAAAGCAGGGAAACAGTAAGCTCCTGGAGTTGGAAAGGAAAGTGAAGGAAGAGTTAACCAGCCTTTGTTTTTGCCAGCAAGTATATGTACTCTGTTCACCATCCGCCCCCATAAAGTATGAAATGTAGCAGATGTTTTAAGAACAGCTAGCCCGATCTATCAGCCTCTATATAAATGAAGGTTGAGTTAGTGAAGAAGGCGGCAGAATAATGTTTACAAGAGAAGAGCAAGAAGATTTCCGACACCTGGGCAACTTAATGATGGCAGATGGCAAAAGCTGAAGGCAAAGAGAAGGAGCAATGCGTGCCAGCAGCTGTTGAACAAACTGGGAGTAGAAAGGCCTCCGCTGAAACTGTGCAGGAAGAATTTAATACCGGCAGTTCTGTAAGAATGATAGTGAGAATATGCAAAGAGGAGCCTGTGTTTTAACTCCTCAGACAACCATCGTCAAAAGTACCCAACGGATTGTCAACCAAGGAGATTTTCACAGCAAGAAGGCATCTATTTGCATCAAATACTGTCAGCCTGCAAAGCAGCAACTTCTGGGTCATTTAACAACACTCCAGATGTAGTTATTTTCTCCTAGGCAAGTGGCTCAAAGAGAGCTATGCAAGAAAAAGACAGAGTCGGCATATAAAGGGGGACAATCAAGCAGCATGTGGAAGTGATTAGCTAGTCAGTGTAATATAACTTAGTTAAATGAACAGATTTCCAGGACACTTGGGTGTCCTGTGATTCTCAGCACAAGAGAGACTGCAAGACTATGGCCCAACCCAGGGTTGCATTTCACCATCAGTAAACAAGTGATTTCTGACTTTATGCTAAAGATAATGGTTTATGAGCCAGGGCAGCCTGGCTGAGTGTTTTCCTGTGGTGCCATGTCAGCTATTGCACTCTGAAGTTTAGAAGGCACAGGTGCTGCCTGTTTTACCACAGCAAAAAGAAGGGAGACCAGCCAGAGCTGTAAACACAGGGTCTGACATCAACCGGCTTTCTTGATAATTCTTTCATTTAAAAGATAGAGGTGGGATTAATGCATGTAGCCAAGATAACTGTTAGGAATTTATCTTCCCCCACGCTGGATGCACCCTTTTTATGGAATAGCTGCCATCTGCAAAACTCAGTTCTGAGTTCAGGCTCCACAAAGCCCAAGAGTAGATGTGTATGACAGAATTTGGCCTCTTTTGAATGATCCTTCTTCTTGTTAAGACTAATTTTCCTTTATGCTGTAATTATACATGCTTAATACAATCCATTACCTGCCATGCTTGTCACATCTGTAGCTATGCCAGGCTAACACTGACACTCTACAGAGAGACCCAACATGGAAGAGCCATCGACGGATCATTCCTGCAATTCCTTTAATACACGATTCACACCAAGTATCTATGGATTAGTGAGACTCCCTGCTGCTGTTTCAAAAAGACTCAGCAAGTGGGTAGAAAGAATGCTGTCTGATAGGTATGCAATTTCAAAACAAATTCATACTCTTCCTAGAAAATTTGTCACCACAGGGGAAGAAAAGGTTATTGTATGCGTAACCCGCAGCTTTAATTATATTGTGTACTTCCCTGTGCAATTAGAAATGTGTATTTGTAACAGATAGTTATGCTTTCTAGTTATGTATCTATCAAATTCTCGTTATAATTAGGATGACTCATAATGAAATTATGCATTAGTTGCTCCATTCATTATATTGTTTGACTTACAGTCAGCATGCAAACTAGAAATCTTCTGAATTCTTCCTCTCCTTCATCCTCCTTGGCTGTTTCCTAAGCAAATACTGGTCAGAAACAGAGGCATTTTAAATTGTTGCAACTCCTTTGCAAGCGATGAGTTTTCTCAAAGAGGGGCTACTGCTGCAGAGCTGAGCAGCAATCTCAGAATCCTACAGAAGTCAACAGGATTTTGCTGATGGAGGGCAAAGTGACAGCACGTGTGAGCCCTCTGTTTCCCAGGGCAATCCTACTTTGCGACATTCATACAGTCCAAGAAGTCAGAAAAGTGCTATACCTGATCAGATCAGTGCTCCATTGCTCTCTATATCTTCTTTCTAGCAAGGAGCAGATTGGTGAATCAGAAAAATGCAACAGCAGTAGAGCCATGGCAAGGGTGGGGAGTATGCATGAGTCCCGTTACTGGTGGCAGCTGCTGTTGCTGCTTAGTGATTAGAAAAATTCTGAGGAAAGGGGGAGTATCTCGGAATATCTCCCTAAGGCTGAACCATTTTGAACTAGAAGAAGATCCTTCTGATCATCCTTCATTGGCCTACACCTTACACCTTGAACAGTTTACTCCCCTTTCCACTACCATCCGACATAAATACATCTCCTTGCCCATTCGATTATGCAACTCTTACAGATGGTTATCACCTGTTGACCACCAAGTCTGAGTGACTTTAACCTACTGCAAAGGATTGAAGCCTTTGGGATCACTGTGGCAGGGAGGTCCATAGGTAATTTTTTCACTGCATAAGGGAGGGAGGAGCTGGGATAGTCATCCATTTTTTATGAGCCACCTTGTATTCAGCATACATAATTGGTGAACTGTGGACATGGGTAGCAATGATCACTTACTATAACCTGTCATTGAACACTGTTGTGTCCAGTTCAGTATTGAAATCTCTCAAAAGATCATCAACAAAGTCAGCACCCCTAGAACTGTGTATCTCCAATAAGAAACTCTCTAACATCTCTTGAACTGCTGTGTCATCCCACTTACAAATCAATTGCACAGTGAGCCCCTTAGTGAGACAGAATTATATTGCTCAGGACAAGGAGAACTTTTCTTTTTTCCCTTTTTTTTTTCTGCCTTAAGGTGAATATAGTGCTTATGAAAAATGCTAGATAAGCGGCAGTGAAAAAATTCTTTAAATTATTCACAAAGCAAGTATTGTTCTGGCAGCCGTGCTAGCAGTCGGCATGTAATGGTCCACCCTGAGATTCATGCCTACAAAATTCAAAGTCCCCTTTGCTCAGCCCATGCTGAGCACACACGCTGACACGCTGTTTGGTAAAGCCCTTGGCAGTGTGGGCATCTGGTGCGTTAGTGGCAGGAAATGATGTGGAAAAAAAGAGGGGTTTAAGTTGGCCACTTCCCCCCTGGGAACAAGGCAGAATTTACCAGCTAGTTCAGCACAGACCAGCAGCCTCCTCTCCTGCAAGGGCGACTTTCAACCAGTCTGTAACAGTCAGCAGTGCAAAGGACCAACACAAATCCAAACCAGATCTTCTCAAAAGAGAAGGCTCACGCCTTAACCAGCCCTCAGTGCCCTCAGGTCCCGATCATTTAAAAACCTAATGCGTATTTGCCATTAGTGCTCTCTTAACCCCTTCATTCCCACGTTGTGAGCCAGCCATAGCTGGCTTTTCACCGTGATCTGCTTTCCTCCTTAGTCTCTCTAAACGCCGTTCATTTCTGAGATGTCTCCATGCATGGTATTTTCATTTTAAGCCAAGGGCTGTGATCTGGGTGGTACCAAAAAGTCAGGCAGGTGCTGAACAAGCAGCAAAAGTGCTAACTCCCCACTTGCTCTCTCCCAGCCTGCCTTGGCACCAGGTTGCCTCTCCAGTCCTTCAGCCCCTGTGCCATTGCTGCTGGCAGAGACACATCTGTGCTGGTGGCTTTTACATTTGTCCACTAGGGACCACACTGGGATCAGCAACACTGAACTGACAGCAGGCGTTAACAAGCTTTGATCCATCTTGACCCAGGCTGGTTATTAACCGACAACCAAGAAGAAAAAGGCTCCAAGATCTCAGCAGAGCACCAATATTTCTGACCTAGGATCTAGGGATGCGCACGGTTTTCCTGAAAAAAGCAGTCTCCAACGGCACCCTCTCACCACCCCTCTTCCACACAGGCACTGCGAATGCCCTGCCTCGCTCACGTTTCTTCTGCTCATCATTATCCCGGGCGCTGTCAACTTGCAAATTCAGATTGCGAGACTCTGCTATCTGCAAACTGTTTTTGCCTTTTGGGAAGCGTAGCGTACATCTGTGACTCCGTAAATACAAACTACGGCATGGTCCATACATCCCCCTAATTCGCTTTGTGCCACATCTGCCTTATAGAGTTTTATGAACTTTTAGCTTCCGATCGCTACTTCCACTAACTCCTGCGACAGCCTCAGCTCGCGGTGGGAGCAGATGCTGTCACGTTCATTTTGCCATTCACATCAGTCGTGAGAGCTACAGCACCTTCCATTCCCGGGAGCGATTTTCTCCTTAGTTTCAAAACAATGTGTGAAACCCTGCTCTGCAGAAACAGTAGCCTCAGTAAGTTTAAGGATGACTGAAGCTATTTCCTCTCTCGGGGAGGTTTAAAAACTACGGAGGGATGAATAGTGTTAGACCTATCGCTGCATTTCTAGCAGCCATCCTATTACAGCACTGAATAAAAGCAGGAATGGCATGTCTAGCCTAGGTTAATAAACCCTACCGAGTGCATGCCTTAAAAGCACTACGAAACAGCCTTAAGTCAGCTTGAGATAACTAATTTCAAGCATGGCTGTCTAGTGTGCCTGTCATTCCTATTGTCCTTCCAAACTATTTCAGACATTTTGAGCAGGGAGTACTAAGCTATGAGTTAGCAGGGGTTGTGACATTAATGGTCCAAAAAGGTTTAAGCACCAGGAGGGAACGATGACAGCGCTTAACAACTGGTGGCAGTTTGGAGGATTCTGCTGGATCTCTATTTATTAATAATTAGGCTTCGCCTCGGAGGAAGATGTGACAACTATCGGAGGTAGGATTTGCATGGGAAACAAAGGGAGCTGTTGCTGTTCGGTGCCCATTGTTTGTGCTTTGCTCCCTGGCTTTCCCAGCGCAGCCAGGTGCAGTCGGCGAGGCGGCAGTGGGGAGGGGGTGATGGGACGGGGAGGGGAGAGCCAGGGGTGGAAATACTGTTGATAGTCCTGCATTTTATGGCAGAAATGCCTCGAGGACAAACTGGCTGAAATCTCACCGCCTGCTGAGTGTGCATTCCACGTTGCGCTTCCCACAGAGTAAAATACATAGAGGTCATGCAGAAAACACTTTACTCCTTTTCTACCGAGCCAGCTGGGCTGTTTCAGAGGTGGGAGAGGGGAGAGGGGAAGCTGCCCTAAAATAAAAGGGGAAGAGGAAAGCTATGGAGCCTGTAAGGTGAGGGATGACATGCTATTAACGTGTAAAACATGTCTGGAGTGCCACCGATGTCATTTGAAAAGGGGAAAACAGAGCCAGGGTGGGGGGCGGGAGGGATTTTCCGGGTGAAGAACTCCTTAGGTTATAACCTATTGCAAAAAAAGGCTGATGTGTCCATCCATTTTGCATAATCAAAGCTTCCTCTGCACTGTTGGCATTGTTTTGCTGGACGAGAATTGTAGTTTCAGAGAGAAAAAGGTACGATTCCCTCCTGTGCCACCGCCAGCCCCCTGCCACCCTCCCTCCCTCTGAGAAACAGCGTGGGGAAGGATGTAAATGACGTTTAGCTGGATGCTGAAAGGGTTGGGAGAGAGGGCTGAGGGGGGAATGAACGCTCAGTAGTATAACAGGAAAGCTTCCCCTTGAAAAAGCTTGTTTCTTCCCAGCCAGGAGTCCAGGAGGTGATATGCAATGTTAGAAGCCTCATGTACTTTTTTATGATGTGCCTGTTTAGCATTACTAGACAAGAAAATGTCCGAACATCAAAGAGTCGGGTCTGCACAGCAAAACAGGGCAGTGAGATTTGCATGGGGTCCTGGTCAGTGCTGGGCTGCAAGTTTGCATTTTTGTCATTGCATATGACCCTCACCAAGATAAGTAGCGGGAACTTAATGAATGAAAATCTTATGTCCACGCATATGCAGAATCCTTATCATTTGGTGCGTTTGATCTGAGTGTGATGTTCCCTGTATTGATGAATTGTTCTGACTTGTGCATTAAAGTTTCATTTCCAAACAACAGAGAGACCTCAGAGTGAGTGGTATTTAGTAACAATAAAACGTTCTGCTTGCGGAAGTGTTTCTCACAGGAGCTATTAAAAATGCACTTAAAGGAGCTAAGAGTCATATCTTGCAGTAAGAGGTATGGTGTCACTTGCTCTGCTAAATTTCAAAATCAAGGTTATGATGCCATTTTAAATCTACTTTAATGTGGGTGTCACTAAGCATACTTTACAATACGTTGTCAAAAGCCTACAACTTAGAGAATTCTGTTAGACTGATTGTTTTCATTAAATCTTCATTATAAAAAGAATTCCTATATAGCAGGGACTTACCAAGTAATTTGAATTTACTCACTCTAACTAATGTTCCCTTTAAGGAGAATTTCAGTGTATTATACTACATTGTAAATAGGTCATGATACAATTCATTTAATAACAAAACACTGATGACAATTTAACAACAAAAGTGCTAAATGCATTCGGTCAAAGTAAATACAGATTGTGCCAAAGAGAAGCAATATTGGATCAGGAACAGTAAGAATTCCTTTTAAGAAACATAACATAAATATTCTCCATTTGATCCAAGGAACAACTTTCCAGTCAAGTGCATTACTTTGCATTGCAAATTGGGGAAAAAATCGTTTTGACCTACGTTATATACAGTACTTGGTATATAATGATAACAGTGAAAACTTTCTTCCAAGTAAAATGTTTCTAGCAGTTTGCAGCAGGTATCAAAGAGATATTATACAGAGATATTATGTCAGAAATAAACAATGCATGTGGAAATCAAGTACCTATTTTTTCTTTTCCATCTCGCTTTTGTCCAAAGGATTGGGCAATTTTACTTTGTTTTACTTCAGTGCCTTTCTGAGGGAAGGGGCTGAAGGGGTAAAACCACAAGGAGGTGGGAGACTGCGTTCAACCTGCGCCCAGCCACAGACTTCTCGGGGGACTTGGACAAGTCCCCCAGCCTCTTTGCAAAATGGGCAGGGTAATAGCCCTGCCTTGCAAATAAGGATGAGGATAGTGTATTAATGATGCAATGGAAATACAGACGGCGGTACTCAGGGAACAAGGCTGAACATAGAGCTCCAGATAAGGCAAAATGCAAAGCAAAATTTTGTCGCAGGAGCAGGTTAATATTTCAGGCATTTTCAACTGTAAAATAAGACATACTGCAAAATCCCATGATCCAAAACAAAATCTCCTTTCAAAACTATTCCAGACAAATTTGCCACTTAAAAAACTTCTGCCAGCAGCAAATACCCATTCATCTGAGAGCTTGTCAGAAGTGACTCCAAATCTCTCAGCATTCCCTTTGCTCCATCAATGTACAGCAGATAATGAAACAGACTGCATCAGATTGATTCACTGTGCTGAGAAACAATTTCCCCGATTTCTTCAGATGCTCAATGAGTACTTTTTGCCATGAATCTCACTTGCCCTTTTGCTTATGAGTTGTCTGTGGTGCTCATACAATTTTCTAATTTATTCATTTGATATTATTTGGGAATTTCTTCAGTGAGTAACTCTTGGCTTACAGATCTTTTGGGAATGGCAAATGTTTGCAAATTCATACTGTGTTGTTTAGTTCAGTCATGTGGTGTTCCTTGATTAGATTATTTGTATAGCTAACGTGCGGAAAGTGAATTGCAAATTTCAGAACCAAGTATACTGTTTCATAGTGGATTTCCATCACTATCTGAGCAGTCAGGTTTAAAATTCATGTCTTGCAAGTAGTCATACGAGCAACACATAAGCACTGAAGTGCTCCCACCAGACAGATGTGAGAGCCGGGTTAAACAGCTTTCAGTTTCATAGGAATATTCATGGAAAGTGTTTGAATTCTTGCAGCTCAGTTAAAATGAATGGTCAGCGTCATCCATCGCGCACCGCCTGGGCCGTTCTTTCACAGTGTTTGCCATGTCCCCACGTTCTCCCTAACTCTCCCAATGTAAGTCCACAATGCCTGTGGAAACTCTTTGTACAGCCAAATTAAAAGGAAAAAACACCATCATGGAAATTTCTAAATTTTCCACATTGTAGCCTCTCCTGTTGTGCCTGTCTTGCACGTTGCATGACAGGAAGAGAGCCGACAGGGAGGACAGCAAGAGAGCATCAGCAGCGATGCAGTGAGTGCAGGAGAGAAAACATTGAAAGAGGGAAAAGATAAGGGTGACCACTGGCAGAGGGGGGATCAGCTGCACATAGAGTATGTACATAGGAGGTAGGGATTGACACAGCGTGAACACATAAATATGCTAGTATAAATTTTAACGATGAATCTATTGAATTTTGGTCATTAACCTCAAGGCTTATGGTCTTACCAGACCAAGCCCATGGCAAGCCCTGGAGCTGTCGCTCCCAATCCTTCCCCGTGCAGGCGCCACGTGGGTGCTCGCTGCAGGTGCAGTCAAGCAAGGAGGTGACGTGGTTTAGCTTTTGCCAAGGCAGGGGTCTGATGACATACCAGGGAGGTATGGAAGAGTTGCGAAAATAATAGACAAGAAGAAAACTAACTAGCTAACATCTGGTGCATGGTTTAAAAGCGGTGAAAATCATTTGGGCAAAGAATTTCTGTCAAGTGTTTTTTCTCGGAGACAAAAGAAAAATTCAGCTGTCAAAACACCAAGTTCTTTTGACTTAGAAACAAATGAGGAGGAAAAGGTTATACAATACGAATGTATTTGCCTTTTGAATTATTTTTGCACTGTACTTATGTCATATAGGAGGAAACCTCAGATGTCCTACTGAGAGAGCTGTGTTGTCCAAGTACTTCCCACTTTATGTAGAATAAGGCAGGTGTGTGCTGAACAACAGGGTTGCTGCGACTGCAGAGCCAACCAGCAGTTACTCCCCCATTAGATGGCCTTTTTTACCTTTTCAATGATTTCAAAGTCCAGTGATCCTAGATACCCTTATTTATTCTAAAAACAGAAACGTGCCTAAATTGCACACAGCAAGCACTGTGTGTGAGCCACACCGCGAGAGTCACTATGGGCAATACACGTGTGTTCATGTTCTGTCGGGGCACCTGTAATGCCAGATTAATATTGCTTGGGGAGAGTAAGAGAACGAGAAGAATTAGAGGAACTAAAATCAAAGCAAATGCAGAGAATCTTTGCTAGGACAAAAATTGACTCAATGCAGTCTGGAATGAAATTCCAACTTGAAACTCCCCCTGGATACCACTAAAGCTCCTATTAGATCTTGAAATACCTCTTTTTCTTTCTTAATATAAAAAGCTGTCCTATAGCCCATAATTAATGCGCACCTCTCCTTATGCCAAATGGGATAATTTTATATGGACCACTTTTAAAGGAGTTGTTAATTTTTAAAGGGAAAACACAGAAAAAATCAAATCCCAGCTCTCTCTGCCCACATTGCCGGTTGCCCCTCTGTGCTTTGGTGCCTCCAATGCTCGGTCGAGAGCAGAGAGCTCCCACTGGCAAGCCCTGCAGGGACACACAGCAACATCTTGGAGCTGTAGCATCTTCTTCTAAGATCCTTGAAAGGTTGGAGGCAGCAACACAGTCGCTAGTGCACCTGGGTATCCCCACTGTTTATTTATCATCTACTTCTATAACTCCACAGGAGGAGTGACCTGGCAGCTCTGAGATCCTCAACAGTTTTTCAAAACTACTCCAGTAAATGCACAAGCTCTTTAGGTGACCCTTCGCATCACATAACTGGACAGAACCTCATCAAAGCCTGCACCAACCTATATTGCCCGCTGAATCCTTGGCGCTGATCTGCACCACAACTCCCCATCAGAGGGAACCAGTAGACCCAAAAGCAATGGGGAAGGTGTCCTTCAGGGGAAGGGAGAAAAATATCAAACTGGCTGTAGATGTTAAGTGTGTCTCCGAAACACTGAAAGGGGGTTATAGCTAGATCCCCAGATTGCGGACGTGATGGGCATAAGCAGCCAGGACCTGTGCCCCAGCCATCCCCAGGTACCCAGCAATTTTGTCTGAATTCAGTGTTCCTCCCGCGCTGTGTGCCACTGCATTGTCCTAAATGAACCACCGCCAGAAGGGTTTTGAAGACCAGAGGAGACAAAAGAGCATTTCTCCCACTTCCCTACTTCCCTTTCAGTGGATCAGAGTGGGACTGAAGTTTCTGCTTAAGCCCAAAGTGGTTCATCTGCGCAAGGTCAGCATCCTGGCAGGAGCGCTCTGGTCGGCACTGTCCTTGCGTGCCTGCTGAGGCGCAGTACCAAAGGAGGGGACAAGATAACATTGCCTGCCTTAAAGAAGCGTTGCAGAAAACATTCAGTATACTTGGCTGTATTTTACTAGCGGGCAAGCTATTTTCCACCTCAGCAGAGTGGTACTCCTTACTGACAACCATTAGTTATTTGTAAATTTAGATAGGCCTTATAAACGTCAGGCTCCTGAGTGAATAAATAATGTTTCAGAGCAATAACTTGAAATAAGTCAAACTAGGAATGGTGAGAAGACCAGGAGTATAGTCCCTTTGGGACACACTCCCTACCACTTCTAATTAATATCTGGTACTTAAAGCATCACCGCCCATGGTTAAATCAAAGTCAGAGGAAACAAAGGAATAAAAAAATCCTTCTGGAGACTTGTGTCCCTCTCCATCCACAGGAGCAGGTGTGCTCCTCAGTGCTGCTACCAAACAGACTGACTCTCTGACCTAGGGTAGGGGTCTCTGGTTTTTTGGGGGGGACAGCCCAAGGGACCCAGCAGCCAGGCTGCCCTGGCAGCTTGCAGCTGCCCCAGGGCTGGTGTTGCCCCTTGCTCTCCCGCTGCCTTCCCCCCTTCCCATCCAGCCACCCCCCCTCCTGCACCTTCCCAGGCTCTCCTGGCCCTCTGGGAGCCAGTTCAGCTCACGAAACCTCCACAAAACTGTGCTTTGGTTTTGGCTGACTGAGAGAGCCCAGGTGGGAGCCAACGAGCACCAGAGCTGGTGCAAGAAAAGCAGGAGAAGAGCATAGCCAGGAATGAGGTATGGGGAGCAAGGAGCAGTCACAGTCATGGCACAGCATATTTTCTAGCTACGCATCCCTAAAGTCCTCTGTCCTAATGACCCAGTGAGACTGCTACAGAAACAGGCTTCAGATAACCACATCTTGACCACAGCAACATGTTGCAGAACCCGAGAGTTGTAAAAGAACTGAAGGGCAGAAAAGGACAACAGCTGGTCTTCGATCATCGGGGCCCATCTAGCTGTTGATGAGCAGTTTTTAAGCTTATATGTTGAATTTCGGAGCTGCTATTGTGGTGATAGGGAAAGAATTGATTCGCTGTGAAAAATAGTCCTTGCAGAGCAGGTGTAAGGATGACTGTTGTGATTTGGTGAAGTTTACTGATCCAGGAAATAAGAGTTTCAGAAAGAAAGCCTGAGTGGAAAACATCAATGCAACTAGGACATCTTTCAATTCGTTCAACAAAGCATATATACTTCAAGGCACAGGGAGCAATAATGCAAGCAGGGAACAAAGGAAGTTCATTTGTAAGCATAGCATTGTATTAACTGGAGGATCTGCAAATGAGAAGTCCCCTGACTTTTGAAAACCCATGTTAATGATGCATCAGTATAGCATAAACTTCTGACAAATTCCCCCTCGTCGTTTGCTTCCATATAACACATTGATCCTGCTGCCACTCTGCTCTTTGAAAGCTCTGCTGCTCTCCTAATCATTAATTGCATGAAACGTGTATTCCCCCATCTTGCAAAAAGCATCACAGGACATACTGTCTGGTTGTGAAATATCCCAAGAAGTCCACAGCAAAATCTTTTTTGGTCGAGTTTAATTAAGATGATCCAGTAATTTGTGTGCAGCTGATTTAGAAGGATTTTGTCACAGGTAAACAAGCTTTGAAAAAAAAAATTGCTTTTATCTCTTCTTGCTTTCTGTTTTAGTATTTCAAGTGGATTAGTATAATCTTTCCTCGGCCAAACTCCACAGCCAGTCTATTCCATCATTGTTCTAATTTTACAAAAAGAAAATGACTGAAAGCAATTAATTAAAAATCTCTTCAGAGATGCATATGTGGATGCGCTTATTCACTAAGAACTCACAAAATAACTCTGCATTTTAAAACAATTTATCCGGTGCATTAAGCGTGAACAGGATGTCTTTGTTAGGTGCACCTGCCTTTAGATGGTTCCCTACATGAATATGCTTGTTGTGCAGAGATATCTGCAGTAACTCAGCTCAGTCAGAGGGGATCCCCTTTTAAACTAGGTTTGAGATTCTAGGGGGGGTTCTTTTTTCCTGTGTGATGAAGAAGTTGATTGATTTCAAGTGAGGAGCTTTCCCTGCTGGGACCTGGACTGTCAAAAGCCATCACAGAACTTGCAAAATTCTGTCATAACACCAGAAGCCCTAACTCTGCTCCAGCATCATCAGTGTTCAGGGAAAATTCCCAGTAACAGAAGTTTTCTTAGCAATGATACTCTGCCAGACTGAGACATTATTTTCTGCACCCACATGGGGAACAGTACTAACACAAACAGAAAACTCTATTGACATGGGCGAATTTGTCATCAGCAAGAAGACACAAGTGTCTTCACGCTAAAACCTTGGATTTGACTATTCATAAACTTTTAAGGTCAATCAAAAAGCCAAAGTCCCATTTTGTAAATTTTCTTTGATTTCTTAAGAGCCAAATAAAAACTCTAAATTTCCTTGAATTCAGGGTGAGGGAGAAGGGAATCAGGACTCTTGATCTCAAAGCTGTTCCCTTCCTTAATAAAACTCCAGCACATCTGTGCCATGAATGCAAATAAGTACTGGCATCCAGTGCAAGGTGCAGAGGTTCTCCTGGCAGAGCAGAAAGAAGTTTCCTCTGCAGAGGTGTTCATGCTCTGTGGTGACTGTTCATCTATGGAGTCAGTGCAGCAGCCCTGCTAGTCTGCAAGCACGCTTCCCAGGCAATTTAAATATACCTAGGGAGCTTCCTAGAAGATTTCATGTACTCCACCTCTTCTTTGAGCAGGAAATCTTGGACAAAGATATTTTGCCAGCCCTCGTTGTCACTGAGTTCATTTATACCTTCTTCAGCCTCCATTAAAAAATGCTCTGTTTGTCTACTCTTTCCACTCTTTGTCTCCTCTTTCTACTTTCCATTCTGCTTGTCTCTATTTAAAAAGCCTCACATATCACAGCCTGCTGGTCACTAGCCAGATATCCAGATGGTACTTTTGTACCACATTGATAGGTGCCTTAGAAATAGCAGGGAGAGAGGGGAAAAATATCATGAGAAGACTTCAGATGGTCTTTTTGATAAATGGCAATTGTAGATCTAATTAGCCGGTTCCCTCCTTTGGAGAAGCTGGGGAAGCAACAACAGTTGCAGTCCCACAGAGCAAACACGCGGGGACACGTCTCGCTGTCAGGTTTTAGCTTTCCACTCAGAGCAGTGTCGGGTGGATGGTCTGTCTATCCACCCCTCTTCTTTGAAAGACACCAGGTTTTCATCTGGGTTTGAAGGTTTCTCTCAGTGCCCATCGCCGTACTGCCTGAGCGCCACTACGCTGTGTCAACTACTTCTGCACAGACAACTGGTTTCTAGAATACAGAACAAACACTGCTCACCTTAATTGTGTGAGTATCCCTCTGGCAATAATCAGGCTAATTGCCTCAGTAAGGCCAGCAGGATTTGGCTCTAAACCACCAAAAATGATTTAAGCATAAGTGCATGAGTTCCTTTACAACTCCAAGGCCCACTCGTTAAACATTATTTACATCTCACTCAGAAATGCTGTTTCTTTTCTCTCTTCCATTTGCCAAGGAGAAAGGTAGAAGGGATGAGGTTTTCAACAACACCTGTGTGAGTAGGGGGCTGAGCCCATCCTGAATGCAACGGCAGGGAAGACGGGTCTCCTTCCCTTTTGCTGAAACGCCTCAAGAAGTCTGCCCGTGGGAACCCCAATTTGCATTGTGTCTGGGATCCCACCAGCCTGCGCGCGTCCTCCCGGGGACGGCGCAAAACTGCAGAGGAATCTGCCAAGAAGGGAACCATTGCCCGAACCTGCTGTGGCTGCATGTTTGATTTATACCTTAAAGCATGAGATAACATATCCTTTAAAATATTTAGCTTGCTCAATAAAAGTGATATATGCTCTCTTTACCTACAGAAATTTCTAGATTTTTTTAAATTTTAAATCCTATTAAGCAATTGGTGTGTGTCTTGTGGCAAATATTTTAACATGATAAAGGAATACCAGCAGCTTCATTTTACCAGTTGGGTCTGGAGGGGGTAGGGAGTTAAAATCCTCAGAGTCAGCCGGTGTGCTGCGCTGGTTGCTCCCCAACCAAGGTACCTGGACAAGGTGCTGATAGGAAAGGCTTGAAATCCCACCTCCACCAAGGGATAAGTGGCACAGAACCAGCTCTCGAGGGCGAGACCTTCGGTCGATCTTTCAGAGAACCGCGTCTTTTAAAATAGTGTTTTGGGCCATTTCAACTGTTTCTATAACTGCAGGGGAAGACCCCCGGGCCGGGCTCGGTGGGTCATGCCTGTCCCGTAAGTAGGGGTGAGCTGTTCCTGCTTGCCACGTACCTCGGAGCCTCAGGGCCTTTCCATGACCCACAGCAGGAGCAACAGCTGGCATAGATGCACAGCCGTGAGCCTCTGGGACCTTGAATTAAAAACCCAACATGCTTATGGAGTTTAGGGACCCTGAGGGCTGGGGAGGAGGTGAGTAAGGTGGTTGAGGGGCCACGTTTTCCACCTACAACCTGCCTTGGTCCTGCTGAGGTGTTTAAGTCTCCCATTGGAGCTAAAGCTTTTTTCTAAGTAGTCCCAGTTCATCGCCTCCCCTCTTACAAAAACCTCTACACGTCTCTAATCATTTTCACTGTCAATCTCTGCTCTCTTTTTATATCCATTAAAGACTTTATAAGATAGGATGACCAGAAATGAAAGAAAGATTCTGAGGGTAGAGCATGCAATTGATTTAAGTTAATAGCATTGTAATAATATTTTCGATGTTTGATTTCTTTTTCATTCAGTACATGGCTAAAATGTTGATTACTTTTCTATTCCTCTCTCAATCATTGAACAGCCACTTACATTGGGCTCCACAAATTTATTCTCAGGTCTGTCTCCACAGCAGTTAAAATATAATTAATTTAAAATCCACCAACACACGAGAAGTTGAGATTCTTCTTTCCAATCAATCTTACTAGAATTCATCAATGAGTTTCACCAGCTGTCATGCTGCTCATACATTTGTCTTTGTAAAGCTCCTCTGACTTCACTAGCTTTGACACATTTAACAACTGTTAATACCAAAAAAACCCCAACCCTGTAATTTCTATTGAACCACACCATAAGCCTTAGAAGCTCCCCAGATGTGAATGAATATCATATCGCCTGTGACAGCATCCTTAATGATTTTTGCATTTCTTTACACTGATAACTTTCATCTCTTATGCATATGTCAGAGATATAAAAAAGTTAAGTGTGCCAAGATGTGTTAGGAGTTTATAAAGACAATCAAAGACTAAATGTTATTGCTTAATTTTGCCTTCTTAATATATTCTGCCTTGAAAATTATATTAGGTGTCAAATCGCCTTACCCTAAAGGGATTAGAATATAAAAAGTATCCCTCAGTGATGGAGAGGAAAAAACCCTGACTATTTTTATGATGGAGTTCAATAACCCAGCAGAAGGGATTATACAGCACTGTGCCAACGATAGCCAGAGACTGAGTATAAAGACCTTTTTTAGTCAACTAAAGATGAACAAACTGTTTTGGACAAAAGACAGCCTGATTCTTGTCTCAAAGTTGATACAAAATCAAATACAAGTATTTCATCAGAGGTATGACAAAGCCACGTGCCTTTCTTCTGTTCATTACAAGGTGGCTGTGCACTGCCTTATCCTGGCTGGTAGGAGACAGAAATACAATATCACAAGTTTGGGATCTGCTGAAAGCTGGAAACACCAACAATAACAACACTTTATCTTCAAAGAGTTGCCAAAATTAAAGGCTAGATTTTCAAAGTGGTTTGGCATCAAGAGGGCCTTCAGACTTCCCTGGGAAACAGAGAACCGAGAACAGGGGCATTGGTCTTTCATTTTCAGCCTGCCCCTACAGAACAGCTAGCAGTCATCACACCTTTCCTACAGGTTAGAAAACAGGCGTGATGTGGCAAGTGATTTTACATTAAGGGATTTCAAGGTCGCAAATGGTCACATAAACTTGCTTTGTAACAGTGTCACCTAATATCGAAAGTCTTTTTTTTTGTGAGGAAGCACTCATGTCGTTAGCTGCTTCAAGCAGAGGCGCAGGAGCAAGTCCCTGGCACGAGATCTGAATGAGCGTCTATGTTTTCAGTTCGTGAGACCGTACAGCAACATTTGTGTACCTTCGTGCATGATACGTAACGCAAAGTAGTTACTGAACTAATAAGCATAATTTTATCTAATTGGCATATTTATTATTGATGTGTGTGACATGGTAGCTGGTTAAAGCCTCAGGTTGTGCCAGGTGGAAGACAAACATATAGCCATAAAGATCAATTAAATGCATTTAGGAGTCACACATGAATGCAACACTTGCAAAAGGTATTGGACAACCCCATGGGGAATGCCCGAGCTGTGGCATTTCTCCCACTCCTGTGAATGCGCCAGTGGGCTTTGGGGAGGTGCATCGGAGCGGTACCGAGGAGGGTCCTGCGCAGAGGGGAACCTGCTGGGAAAATGAGCTCGGCGGGGCTGGAGCCTGGGAGCGTCACACCACGTGGTGATCCCCGGCCAGTCCCCCAGGCTGGATTTCGGCAGGACTGAAATCCTCCTGCAGCCTCGCCCAGGCACTTCCCGCTCCGTCTCTTGTCCCCTGAGCAGGCCTGCCAATCAACTGCCATCTGACAGGTCTGAGTATATCTTTCAGAGAAGAAGTGAAACCCTAAGCCTATGCACGTTTGCTGCGTAAGTTTTGCTTCTAGATATGTGGTTTTGCAATGTCTCAGAGGGGCAGGGCAGCAATTAGCTGGCTATGTTTGAGATACCATTGGCATTATCCTGCTGGCCGCTCCGTGTTCCTTAAATGCGGCAATACCTACTGTGCTGAACCGGTGATGTGCAGCTAGCAAAACCACGCCAGCTCCATATGACATACTGTATATACAGTTATGAAAGCAGCAACCTCCGGCCACCTTTGCCCTTGCAGGCTGTTGGTCATCCTGCAGAGTCAAGTGCATTGACCCAGCGCCGAGTGTAGCCCAAGAGCCTGCTGAGCAATGAGCCAACGTTGCTCCTCGTACAGGGAAGGTTGCACAGACCCCAGCACCCACACACACACGTTCTCTCTGGCTGCTTCGCTTTCCTGGAGGACCTTGTTCGTATTTCTAAACTGTTTGGTGTGAGCAGCAGAGAGGGATGAAAGATTGGGACAGTAGCAGCTGCAAATGAACTGCCGTATCGCAGGTACTGAATGTTTATTTTGCAGCTATCTGAGGCCAGTTACACGATAACTAATATCCTGGGGCGGAGAGAAGCAGAACAGTAGTGGTCTGGCCAGCGAAGTGAAAGGTGGAGGGGTAATTAGAGCCCATACTGTTTTCTAGCTCTTTCTCTCTAGCTATTTTTTTCCTGGGGCGGGGGGGGGTGGTGGTGGTGTATATTTACAGCATCACGGGAACTGGAACATCAGCTCTTCTTTCAAAGAGCTTGTTGCCTGCCATTAAATTGCACTGTATAATATCATAAATCCAGAAGAACGACATTTTCATTCATGAGGTTTCATAGTAACTACAGAAACCAATCTTCCCTCTCTGAAGCAGTACCTGCCTTTCAGATTCTCAGGCACGCATCTCCCAGGATAGGTTCTTTTTTCTATTCCTTCTTATGTGTTATTTTATACATTATATTTCTGGCTTTCAGATGCACATGACTAGGAAACATTGCTTATCCAAACAGAGTTCCTTTCCTCTCTAACTCATCTTTTTCATCTATAACTTATTTTATTTCCAGACATGAAAAAACAGTTACAAATTATATCTGACAGCATCTCCCTAGCTCCTGAGACTTCAGATACGTCTTGCTCTGTGGTATCTTTTTTGCTAAATCTGTGCGAATAGGACAGAACATGGGTTGCAAAACCCATGCGTTTTATCATAAATTAACCCTGATTTCTTCATTCAGATTCTAGCGATATTGTCAAATTACTTCACTTCCTGCTAACTCCTGATTGTCTTTACTATCCATCCTCACAATTGAAAAATCGAGCAAACAGGTGATTATGCGTGAAAAGTAGTTTTTAACACAAGAAAATGAAACATAAAAACAAATGCTGAAACCAATAAACTTCAGAAAATGCAAAGCTACAGCTGTCATCCTTATCATCAGGAGTGGCAACAGCATCACAGCTAAAAATGAAAACCCTCAAATTCAATCAGTGTTCCATGATTGTACAGTGCCAGGTACTTACTGGACCAGTCCATAGCAAGAACTGACCCCTAGTCAGTAAAGGGTTAGTGTTTCAACTGAAAAGATGTGGGAAGCGGGATGGTATTTTCTTATTTGAAAGCTGATGAGCAAAGGCACAGAAAAACTAGTGTATTGTCCAAAAACACATAGGAAGCCTAAAACAGTTAGCAGTCAGTCTCCCAAATCCCAGCACAATGACTAAACGCCAATTAATGTCTCCTACATTCATGGAATCGCACCCGTTTTTGCCTTATCCCCTTGGGTCAGTGCACCTGGCGTGCAGTAAGACAAATGCTCTGCCTAGACACAATCCTCTCTTCAAAGCCAGCCAGCAACAGTCTTCTAAGGAAGATACAAGAAATTCCTTAATTGGTAAATGCAGGATAACCTATGCCAATGAAGGTCTTATCCTGACAGAAATAAACTTTAAGCCTTGAAGCATGAATTTTTATGGCCATTCCAAAATCTAATTTATTAGTGCTAAATATTATTACTCAAGGCATTCACATTACCCATAGACATGTCCACTCCATCTCAGAAATCACACTCCCACACCAAACCGTTTAGTTACCTATTTAATTAGCACAATTTTTTGTGACGGACGTTAGAGGATAATACGAGACCCACAGGCCCATCAGTTAATGAGTATTACCAGGTTACGAAGGAGGAGAGAGGAGAGGAGCACGGCGTATTTTTTACTAGTCCCAAGTATTCACAAGTGAGATTATAGATCAAGGTAAATAATGCTGAAATGCTGCCAGGCTTATTTCTCTGGGTTTCTGAATGGTTTCCCCTTCGCTGTTGCCGTGCCAAGTTTCAAATTTGCTTTGTGCCAAACTTCGTACAAACAAATTTGCAGAAAATTCATTTCAAAGTCTGACTGACGCTAACACAAGCAAAAACTAAACGTGAAAGGAGCACGTCTGAGTATTAGGGCTATGGCTGCTCTTTCTGTGATCACTTAAACGAGGAAGAGAAACAATAAAGCCAGATTTACTCTTATCTCGTAACAGCTAAGCCCTGGATTTTGCGTAAACAGATACCAAACGCACCTAAAACTCTTAACCAGCTTTTTTTTCAAGCACTCAAAGCAAAGTCTAGCTTTGGGGTGGGAGGGAAGGAAAACTTAATTGTGTCTTTATAGGAACACTTTAAACTCCCTTTTCAAGGTTCATTTTCCCATTACAGCTCCCAGAAACTCATATAATGCTCCAGTTGAGATCAGCAGAATCAGGCACCTGGAGGAAATCTGTGACAAAAAACCCACATGGAAAAAAACATTATTTTTGTATGCGTATTTCTAAAGTTATTATCAAACTAGTGGGAGCCAAAACATTTATTTTCCCTTAAGTACCCAAAGATACTATGATGCCCAAAGCACTTCAGTGCTGAGCACTGGGAGAAGACATGTGCAGGGGGTCTCCAGCCATGGGCAGCAGGAGCAGCTCCTCAGCCTGGGATCAGGTCACCCCTGTTCCCCCCAGGCCATCATCTCCTGGGGAGAGGTGGGTCTGGCCAGAAAGCTGCAGCCAATTAGAGGTAATTAACACAACTGGACATCCATCCCAGGCAGCGATTAGTGAGATGCTCAGGGGAAGGGAGGGGAATATGAGTCCAGCCTCTCTGTTTTTCACTTTCTTGAGTGGCTACTCAACAGAGAAATGTCAGTGGGAGACCCACCTCCCCTTCCTCTCTCATGTGCTAAGGAAAAATACCCCAGGGTACAAGTCATCCACCCCATTTGCACTCACCCCTTACCTGCCTCTACCCCTCCCTCTCCAGCTGCCTCCCAGTATCCCAGATCATCCTTTGCCCTCTCTGCTGCCTCCCACAGTCTCACTAGAAGAAGGCTTCCTCCACCCCAAGCCCAGAATGCCACAGCGCCCACCGGGCAAGAAAGGGGAAGGGTACAGCCAAGATAATGAACATGCTTTCTCTTAGGTACCTCATTAGAGACATACCTTGAAGGGACTAGATGTAAATTAAAAGTGGCCTTTGACACTCTCTGCTTTTGATCATGCTTCGAAGAACTGATGAAAGGGGTTATAGGGCAAGGACCAAGGCAGGACAGTGGTGTTTCAGGGCCACCCTGTCCAAGGGAAGGCGAGCACTGCTCCCAGCCAGGTTGCACAGACCTCGGACAGTGCAGCGCTTCCCAAACCTCCTCTTTTCTACTCCCCAGCACGAGACAAAGCCATGTGTCATTTACTCAGCTGCAGCTCAATTGGAGGCAGCCCAGTTTTTCAGATTTGCACTTGCATTCATGGACATTTAGCCTTTTTATAAACAGGTAATGAGTGTGGGTCCGCTGGGGATAAGCCAGGGCTCCTTCCTCCCCTGCAGCAAAGCTCGCATTGCAGTGAACTCGTGCATGGCCTGAAAGCAGTCCGGGCAGAAGGCTCCAAAGGCAGTAACTCAGTTATCACTGCCCTACAAGATAGACAGAACTCCCAAAGAGTTGCTTTTTTTCTTGGAAAGAACAAGGACAGCACAATCCCCTTCCTCACAGGCAGCAACCCAACCCTGCTCCTTCAGCCCCTGCTACATAGTCCTTTAAAAACCACAAACCATCCAAGCAAATCCCCAGGAAAGCCCCAGGCAGCCTTTTCCAGCTTCTCTTTCACTGTTGGTCATCGGGGCAGGATGATCCTGCTGCCAGCGACGGCTGGCTGAGCTTTCCCCCGCCGCGGAGCCGGTGCCCACAGTGCTGGGCTGGCCACCACTGCTCACACTCTGGTTGGGCCATTTGCAATTGAGCCCAGGCAAGGAGCAATCAGTGCACTTCACTAATTGCTTCTGCATTAACCAGCTTTATGTGATTTTGCCATACTAATTGCTCTGCAGTCCAGCAGATAACAACTCTTGGGTAATGCAAGCCGTACACCTACTGCTGGGCATTCGCTGGTCATTGCTCTGATGCAGCCAGCCAGCCTTCTGCCAGCTCCTGCTTTGCCCCACTCAGCTATAATTCACCTTTGCATGCACTTTTCTACACTGTCCTGTCATGCAGAGGCACGGGTAAAGAGCAGATCAGTTAGGTAAAATTATCCTTCTCCTCTTTGATCCCATTTTCCCTTGTTACATCCTTCCCCTGACCACAGTGAGCAGCTGATCTTTTGCAGCCCATGCCCTGCAAAGGTGGGTAGACATTTATAGTGCCACTCGAGATAAGCTAAGGCTTTTAATCTTTCAGAACAATTTTTGCCACCAGCTGTTAGCTATCCGAGTTTGCTCCAGCTGACTAAGACCCTCTGGTACCTGTCTAGAAGGTATAGTGCATTTAAAACCTGTTTTTCCATTCTTATTAATTCTCTCTAGACAGCAGTGGAATATGCAAACATTTGCAGCCCCCCAAACCTGTGCTCCAGAGAGCTTTCCTCCAAAGTTGCAGAGAAGGTGTAAAACCACAAGAGCACAACAAGCCCACAGGGGAAGAAAGTTTAAGGACCAAAAAAAAAAAATAATCTTCTAGGCAGTGCTGTGGCAGCACACTGGCTGCATGCTGATGCACTGGTCTGGGCAGTTAAATCTTTCCTCCCTTTTTTAGGCTGGCAGCCTGTCTGGGTGCCCAGACAGCGCCATGACACCAACCAGCTAGCAACACCAGCACAGCACAAAGCGAGTCCCTGGTACTGAGGCTGTCCACCTAAGAATGATTGCAAATACAGAACAGCCGAAAAATTGAGAGTTGACTGCATGAAAATGTCAGGTTCAGAATACAGTGGGAAAAAAGTGTAAATCACTCATTTTTAAGGACATGACTAGTCTCACCAAGAAATACATTTAAAGTAAAATTATCTGGACTAGGGCAGAGAGAGGTCGGTTAATCCTTTTACTTGGAGGATGTAGTTATTCCCTAGGATGTATTTTTTTTCTTGTTCCATGTGAGTCTTTGTATCATGGGGGTCCTAATCTTCAGCACAATTAAGAATCATTGAATTTTCATTTTCACAGTTGCTTTGATCTCATCTTGCTGGGGGAAATATGCAGTTGCTAGCCCCACTTCTCCACAGTATTAATTTTTCCATTGGCTTTACGGAAGCTATCAATTTACTGGCTGGCTTTTGTCATGACTTAGAAACATCGTCTCAGTAATGTTGTTATCTTCCAGCCATATTTCACAGATATTGTGAAACTGGTTTATACTAATATCTTACTTAGCATCTGGCTGACAGGACAATTGCAAGGAAATATTGCCAGAGATATAAGGCCATTATAAGATAAATAATGAGCTTTAAAGCTTAACAGGTTGTTTTCTTTAGAAGGGATCATAGCGATGTTCCTGCACACAAAATAGCCACTTGCTATACAAAGGCTGAGGTGGAAAGTGCCCCTTAATGCATGAAATAAATCCAAGAGAGCGGCTGAACAACAGCTTAATTCTGAGCTGAAGTTTTTCACGGGCTTCTTGAATTATCTAATTTACCAGAAGTGAGTGACTGCTTCTGGGAGTGTATGATAGCTAATAATGCATTCCAGAGTCATTAAGGTTTATCATGTAAATCTCTATTTGAGTGCTTTTAAAATGCATATTACTTTCTTGATAAACTATGATGGCTCCTTAGGAGCCGTTAATACGAATTAGGGTGTACACCATACATAGCAGAAAGCCTCATGACAAGTACTTATTCCACATGCAGCATAATCAGCTTTTAAATTATATTAAATACTGCAGCTGTAATATTTTCCCCCTAGTCTTAGGAATCAGATTGCTTTTATAAAAACATTTTTTACAAAAATTTCATTTCCTCAGATAAAAGCCCAGTTTTAAGTTGTGCAACAAGGAGGTGAGAAGTTGGAGACTGACAAATTGCAGGGAGGGGAGGATGAGCTCCTTTCATTTGTACCAATTAAAAATCCCCAGATACTGTTTTCACAAACAACTTCTGTAATCTAAAAAGTGTGTTGCTTTTGATCAGAAACTGCCTACATACACGTGGAGCGGAGTTTCTTGCTTATTATTTTTACCTCTGGTCCTTACATTCGGTGTCTTCTTTCAACATACTGCAGCTACCTTTGCCCTGCACAGCGAGCTCACTGGGGCAAATTTATTTTCTACAGGTACAGTGGGCTTTGATGTTTATTTACCATGCCATAGCATTACTGCAAACATCACCCCCATCTGGAAAACCCTACCCTGATATATATTAAATGAATAGGATGAGAGAAAGAAAAGTTGCATTGACTTCAGCTAGAGTCGGGTCAAATCACAGCATCTCACCTTGGCCTCCTCTGAGCTCATCCAAGGCAAAATGAGGTCTCGAGCCAGGTGCACTCTGCAAAGCAAAAGCGGGGGACCTGGAAATGAGATGGTTGCTGGGGGAATGGTGTAAACATTAGTTCAGCTATAATTACAGACGGCTTGTCTAAAGGAGATCTTTGGCTTGAAAAATGGCTGAGAAAAATCTGAGTAAAAGCCCCAGGATCTGCCCCATGCTGGATAAAGCCACCTCGTAATCACTGCGAGTGGCACATGATCTTCACAGACCAGTTACTGCACAGGACAAGAGAGGATGGCTTCATATGCGTATTGCGACAAATAGAAAGACTGAACAAAAACTGCCTTCATACAGGGAAAAGACCTGAGGGTGGGTCCTGTTTTGCTTTTCTAACAGAAGGATCCCCAAACCTCTCCACGTGGCATCCTTGCAGCTCGCTTCCTGCACCCCAGGGCTCCCATGTCAAGCGGAGAAGGCAAACAGCCCTCCTGGCTGGGGACGGGTGATGCCACACTGCAGACCTTCTCAGGTGCTTGCGGTATACGGCTGGGATCAAAATAGCCGTGAGGAGTGGAATGTGGGGAGCAGCTGTAGGCACTCAGAGAGTAGGAGCTGTAAGCTACTTGTCCACCCTACATGGTCAGCTCAATTAACTTAACAGGGTCTACAAAACCAGGGAGAAAACTCTTTCTCTCTGGAAAATGCTGCTTTCTAATCATCAGTTACATTTTTTGCTAGCTTTTGTAGTGTCACAACTTGGTACCAATTACGCATTTGAAGACAATCTGCTGGCAAAAGGCTGTTACCTTTCCGTACCGTATTTTTTGCTCACTAGAAGATTGCAACAGGCAGCAACCCACTACGGCAAGGAGGGTTTGTTTATGTGTTAAACCTGCAGGTATCCATCTACAAAGTTCTTTATTCATCAGTGATATATCTTTCTGGTGTTGAGCACATCCTATGTACACGTGTATATCTTCTTGACAGACTAAGGGAAGATTTGGAGAGAAATGCTGTTTTTCAAAACAACCTCAAGCAAAACCTCAAGCTAACTCCCCACATCAGATCCAGTTTCCATCTTTTGCATTTTTGAGCCCCATCTCCATCATTATCACATTCTGCCTGAAAGCTTATGGTTTTAGACTTTCGCAAGACCTGTTGAAAGCAACATAATTGAAACGTATTAAAGCCTTTTCAACAGCTCCTTTGTCTCATGTGATCCATGATGAAATTTCTGAAGGAGTGTTTTCCTTCCCTGCGGCTCTTCCCTCTTTTTTTTTTTTTTCCCCTATAATAAACCTAGTTGGTTTAAGTACAAACTTTTACCTTTTCACACCCTTTGCATGGAAGAAGTTTGGTTTTACTATGGCAACCATGCGTCAAAGGTAGGATCCTATTAGACTGCTGTTTCTCTCTCTCTCCTTTGAGCAAAGATTGAAATATATGTGGCAGCGAGGCTTGTAAAATCCAGTTTCTACAGATGTCTGTCTGAACTGTTTCTTTATTTATGAGGAGCATCGGACAGCGCAGGCAGATGCAGTGTCAGATCGGCTCTGCTTGTCTCGCAGGTGCGGGGTAGACTGCTTTGGATGTGCTCCAGGCGCCCGGGCACCAAACAGAACAGCTGTCAGGATAATGTTGCACTTTTATGGTATGAAAAGCAGTGTGAAACACCAAGTTCCTCACTGCTCCTTGCATGGCGAAGAGCAGCATTATGAAAGATTATGGTACAATTGGGAGGTATAGAGAAGGTGATAATTTATATGATAATGTCCAATGATAACATATGGGGTATTCATGCCCATAAATGCTGAGACACTTTCAGAGTTTATCACTTTCTGCACAATTTTAGTCTCTACACAACTACACACTAAGGCCTTCAGTTGCCAGGACATGTTGACATTTCTTTTTTTTTTTTTGTTAAACTGAGCAAGCATTTGAGCAGTATTCTGTTAACCCGAGCCTAGGAGGTGGTTTTGGCATAGGATGCTCCTGTTGCTGCCATATCCAATGCCTCCAGTCATTGGCGTCGTGCCTGGGTTTGACGTGAAGCGGACAGCAGGGCTGTGCGAGACAGACAGTTGTAGGCAAACAGACTGGGGTGCTATAAAATTAACACCTAAGTGTCGGGGAGAGCATGAAAGCTAAAAATACTCACTGTGCGCCTACAGCCAAATTTGGAGCTTGCATTAGACAGACTTTTTCTCATTCCTCACCCCAACTCCAGGCCATCTCCTCCCAGCAGCTGAGCCAGCAGCGCTCAGCCACTGCCCCGACAGTTTTGGGGTGGTCACTGATGCCCCTTTTCATGGTCCTCTCCATGAAATGAATGCAGCACCCGAGCAGCATGGCTCCAAAGCTGTTTGCAAGTGCAAGAATGCCGATAGTCACTTTTCCAGCACTTTCCCACCTTGCTTTCTAGACCTCTCCAGCAAGAGACTGAAAAACACCCGAGTCCTACTTTCACACAACTCCAAGAGAGTAGGAGCACTGGGAGTACTGGAGAGAGCAACAGAGGGAGAATTACCCTGCAAAACGTCTAATACGCTAACCATTTAATATATGCAATTCTGCTAGAGACTCTCACAGCCGCGTGTAATGGGCTGTGCTCTGGCAAGAGCATTTTCTTTAAAGTGTTTACAAAGTGGATTTCGTAACTATGGAGGGGCAGAGACAGGTACGTCCCAGCTGTATCGCGCTGTGACTGCACTCAACCACAGCAGAGAGCGAAGAGAGGTACAAACTCGAGCTACAAACCTGTACAGACAACAGGCAGAAGTTTCACACAGAGAAGAGGTGTACTCAAAAAGCACTGTGGCAGGGAAGCATTTTGTTTCCTTTCTCTGCAGCACTGCTGTGCCTTTCATGCAAAATTATTGAGAGGTGGAGTTAAATTTGCAAGCAGCAAGGACATAGAAAAAGTTGATCATAGCCATGGGCTCAATCTATAGGGATTGATCGTGCCAGTGATTGAGCAGTCTTCCATTAAACAGCTGACGGCAATGCTGGGTGCTCGATTTACCCTTCCAGTGCCAGGATTTTCTACCCAAGCTTCCTCTCTGCCCTCTCCAGGACTGTCAGAAAATCTGTCCATAGCACTAAAGACTTAATTTCCTTGATTACTGTAGCAATTCAACACGCTAATCAAGCGGATGCAAACATTTCTTGAGCAGACAGTCATGGTGACCACAATGTCCCAGGGGGATTTTTGATGAGACTATATGAAGCCAAAGAGGTTTTCCTCCCAGTCTCAGAGCTCCCAGAAATGATCTCGAGACACTAAAAAATTCTCCCGACGGTCTCATGGGACCTGCTAATCACGACAGTGCCCGGCAGCCTGCATTGATTTTCCCGTGTGTGGGAGCTTTATTTCCAGAGTGCACATACAAATTCAGGTTGCTGCAATAGTCCCCGAAGAGACGCTCTTTTGGGAGAATGAAACACTGTCACTAGATATTACACACAGCTGTCCTCTTCTCCAACCCCTCCATCCCCAGAAAGTCTGGTCTCATCAACCCACCTGAGGTATTTCTACCTCTCTGACCCATTACCATATCAATTAATTAAAAAGTTTCCCCTCAAGCTAAAAATAAAAAAGTTCATCAATTATTAGTTATTTTAAGCAAAACACCAAAACAGATCTCCTCCAGCCTGTTCAAACTTCCCTGAGGCTCCAAAGGACCTTGTCTAAAGCTGTCGCTCATTAGTTGTATTTAACCAGCTCCAAAGCAGCGTGTCCTCCAGCAGCAGCTGCACCAGGTGTCATCCCACTTGACCCCAGCCACACGTGCAGCGGTGGGGCTGGCAGAAGATCACAGCCCCCACGAGGACCAGAGCTCAGACCTCTACCTGAGTTTCAAACCACACAATTACTCCCTGGTACCAAGGGGTGCAATGAACTGCGGCGTTAGGGAGGAAGGCAGGCTGAAGTCTGAGTTTTGGCCAAGAACATGCACCTCCTGCTGTGGAAATCAGGCAGGATGGCATCTGGAGGTTTGCTGCAGGCCCCTCTTCTGTAGCAATCGATGCAGGGAAATCATGGAAATCAGACCACAGAGGGACAAGAAATGAGTAAAAGCCCATGAAGAATTGGAACCAAGTATCTCTGAGAAAACCATCCCTGAGATTAGCACTGGGTAGCTCCAGCCTCAACAACCTCAGGTGAAGTACGACTGAAGTCTGGTGCGCGAGGCAGTCGGCCTGGAAGAGGAAATTATTTCAGCTCAGGGTTACTTCTGTTTTTAATATTTCTGTGTTTATTTCTGCATTTCAAACAAAATGCAGGGAAGACGAATACCTGTGCACCGAATTGCAGAGGTAACTGGAGTAGTTTCAGACCTAGGTGAAGCTGCAGAGTAAGGAGACATTCCTTAAGTGGGAAAAGTCAGTGATAACCAGGGCAATTAAAGCCCTTTTACGCACCTGATAAATCCCTCTCCTGGCAATTCTGGGACAAATCAGCAATACGTTATGACCCCCAGATGTTGATTAGGGAGCCTGTGTTCCATCTGAGGATTTTTAGGTCAACTCTTAGAGATTCACACATCAGAAAAAGAGTTATTGGCCAAATGTAGCTATTTGTCCCCCCCAATACTTTTAGCGATCTTACCTCTGACTGAGGAACAGTTGGTAAATAAAACAGCTACTTTCTTATCCATGGGAGAGGATTCACCCAGGCACATTACTGCAGACAACTATGTTGTAGCAAGTAGCTAGCAATAATGAATAATTAATGAATAAATAATGTATTTGTGTCTCAATACCCCAAGGTCTTTGGGCACCTTCACAGAAAATAATTAAAACAATAGATTACAAATAAGATGACAAGTCCCCAGCAAATGGATGTACATAAAACTACAGCAATGCAAAAACAAAGAGGACGTGAATGCGATGAAGAAGCGAAAAAGTTCTTATGCTTTGCTCTACAGACCACACAGCTTCTGATCTTGCACCATGTCCCAACCCTGGGATGTGAAGAAGCCAAAAACAAAGGCAAATACCAGCCCTAGCAAGCAATATTCTCAAGCCTTGCTGTCATGAAAACATCTTAACACTGAAGACTGATAGCTAGGGAGGGAAAACACAGGTTTGCAGGCTATAGAGATGCCCGAATCTATGAGTGCAACCGGTGTGAGATGCAGGTAGCTCCTAGCCATGTCTCCTGTGAGGGCCTTTTCCAGTCGATCCTCCAGAGATCCAAATGGTTTGGGGGGCAAAAAGCAATTCCTCAGTATTTCCAGCTTTGCACCTCTGACATAGAGCTGTCCATGTATTATGGCTGCTAATGGCTGGGATTACCTGGCCAGACACCATCATTAGCAGAAAGCAGTCAAGCAGCAGGTTATATAAATGGACACCTTTGATCTTTGGGATAGTCCCTTTCATACCGACTTGAATAACACAATCTCCGTAGCAAAACACAATAGGCTAAAAGTGCTTTTTCTAAGCGATCTGGTGGAGTCACAAGGAAAGGTTTCCAGCTACCATTTCAGAAGCTGCAGGAATTACATTTAAATAAAAGAATTCACTAGTCTGAATGGTTATGAGCAAAATGCAGAATGACTCTGGAGTTGTTTAGTCTCAGGGAGCAGAAGGGGAAAGTGGCTGTTTGCAATCTGGAACACCTTTGTCCTTTCCATGCAGATGCTCAAAGAAACCTCTTCCCAGATCTTAATTTCTCTCTTGATGGTGCAATACAAAGGTCCCTGGAGGCTAAAACCTAATATCCGATTCTTCCAGTTGCTTATAAGCTCCGCGAAGCCGACATTTCCCCAAAGCAGAGAGAGCATATTTGTCACATATGCCCATATATCCAACCCACAGCGTTACCAGTAACCACATTATACTTTAAATTGTACAGCACAGTTGGGCAACGCTGCAATTTTACTCCATCTTAAGCAAGAGCAGAAATCTCCCACTGACTTTAGCTCAGTGATCCACCTGAAAACTAATCCCATAGCTTCAAAAACAGCTCAGCTTGCCACCCATGTGATGGTATTGGGTGAAGAAAGTGGCAAAGCCTGCACACCTAAGAGTGGAGGATGGGACAGCTTCCTTCAGCAGTGCCCACAGTTAGTTCAGCTTCAGTCAGTCAGGAAATTTCACCTTGATTTTCATTGCTTACCTCATTCCATTCCCCATTACATTTGTAATTGTCTCAGAGAAGCTCATCATTAGGTTTCTCTATCACTTCTGAACTCATCCCCAGGGCTCAATGCAGCGATGGGGAAAGCACGAACATCCTCATGCATTAACGTAACACATGTCAACAGCAACACTTCTCCACCTCCTGAAGCAATGATGTTTTTGTAGAGGAGAGAAAGCTGTAAGCCTTGGGCGAACCCCTTAAAACTTTTGCAGGAATTGGGATCCAGTTTCATGTGGTCCCATGAAAGCAGCAAAGCCCTTTTAGAGACACTACAGAATTGGTGGGAATTGTATATCACAGCCTCCCCTCAGCCTCTTCCTGGATTTGGGGTAGGCATCCTTGGTCCCTCAGCTGAGGGAATCTCAGGGTCCATATGTTAGTCCTTCCTCTTGGTGCCACTAAGCATAACAGGTGGGTGCAGGTTACAGAGCAAACCTTCAGTGAAGAACAGTAACCTTTGGAGATCAGACTGCCTGCCTAGTTCCAGTAGAGCCCAGAATAGTGGAAGCAGTTAAGTTTCTGGGCACTGTTGATTCCCCAAATGAGCTTATAAAATACTCACGGGACATTTACAGATAACCTATGAAATCAACTCCAGCACCAGTGAGTATCATGGCATGGCGGGAAACTGGTTTTCATGTTTTTATTCCCTCTCTCCAACTATTCAGGACCACTTATGAGCACCCTAGTCACCAGGGACCGGATCCAAAATACATAGAAGTCAATAGAAATGCTCCCCCTTAACTGAAGGCAAACTTTTAGTTTTGCATTAGACTATCATTACCACTCTTCCTTAGTCTTTTGTTCTCCAAAACATCCCATTCTATTGTTTTATAGAGTTTGCTTCCTAGTTCAGCTCTAGCTGAGGGTCTCAGGTATCCAGACCATCTTTCCTTTCATGCTGTGCTTTGTCAGACACCTGCACTGGCAGCAGACGCAGCAGTGACACAGTCTGGGATGCTCTCCAGGCTCACCTGCCTTAACTACTCATAATTGCACCATTGTGCAAGAGAGGTGACAAGCCAGCAGCTGAGGCAAGGTTGCCCCTTTTCCATGCTTTCAGCTGCTGAAGTGCCTCAGGTGGCAGCTGAGGGTCAGCCAAGGCTAACCCCCAAGCACTGGTGCTAATGGAAATCTTGGCAGAAGGAGAGGCTCAGCAGGGGCAGAGACCATCCCTGACCCCTGAGGCCGCTGTCTGCCTGCTGGGACAGTACCAGGCCATCCTCATCAAGCAGACACCACAGTGTCCCCACATCACCTTGTGATAAGGTCAAGTTTGCAGCCAGCCCCGGCTGGATGGAGGATGCCGAGTCCTGGCCACAGCTCGCTACCAGTGTAGGTAGTTTAGGTACTAAATGTAGGTTTGCTGAGCTTCCAGAGAGGTTGCCATGTCCTTACGCTTGCCAGAATGTAAGCTTGGGGTGCAATAAAGCACATATTGTTGAGTTTAGTAGTTCTCCTTCATGCTTGAATGTTATAACTATTTTTAAATTAATGTTTTATTGTCTGTTTGCCTGGAGAATTGTGATCAGTATGTGCTATAGCTCTGAAAGTGTGTAAATAATTACTACTTCAGAGCTGTTCAACCAGGCTGCCTCCAAAGGGTTTTTTGCTGTTTGTTTCAGTGTTGTTGCATTTTGGTTTTTTAAACGGTAGATTAAAGGGTTATTTCTGTAGGAAAGAGACATCTTGGTAATATTGAAAATGAAATGTCCTAAATCAGAGCCTAGGAATGTATTATTTCACGCACTAGCTACTGAATGATGAATTAATAACAGTATCTCAAATACATCTTCCATCAATATGCTTCTTCAGATTCCATCAGCATTTAATTAACATAAATTATATGACATGAGGAGGATTCAGGCAGTCATCAAAAAGAACACCTCTCTTATAAGCTACTGAAATTCTTGTGCATGCAATTCTTCAGCAAGGCAGGAATTTCCCCCCACCCCACCCCCCCCAAAATTCATCACAAATCAAATATTTTCACAGCAAATTTAGAGCTGAGTTTTTCCTGATTTTCTCAGGATAGGATATTGGATCTTTGGCTTTGGTTCAGGTCTCCTTTTAAGTTTTATGCCAAGGAATTGCAGTTATACAAAGGAAATAATGGCAGTATCTAGATGCAGAGAGACCTTCAGCAGTCCCTATAACCCTAGAGTGAGGTGGAGCATCAGCAAACCACACAAGCCATTTCTCATTTCAGCATCTTAAGTCAAGAGAAAAGAGTTATGACTCTCCTAAAAAGCCTGGGTATTTTTTTAAAATATCCTAACAATACAAAAGATCTTACTGCTCTGCCTTCAAAAGGGTGCAAAGAAAAGCAGACTGAATCCAGGAATGGGAAAGTTTAGGTACACAGTAGAAATGTCAACCAAATGACCAGAATATGAGGAGAGAAAGAATAGCTGTAGTCCCCCATCAGGCTGAACAGCATCCAAATGCTCAGTGACAAAAAGAAGGGAACAAAGTGCAAAAGGCAAGAGGAAAAGACAAGGACATGCAGGCTCCTAACGGCAGAAATAGGGATATTGCTTTTTCTCTGTGTCTTTCTGAAGCTTTGCCTGCTTCAACCTACAACAAAGAACTAAAAGCTGGCTGAGTTAAACCAACAAAAAGTTATTTGTATTAAGTATCACTGTAAAAGCATATTTTGCTATAGTTTTTGTGGCTTATGTTTTTATTTGCATGTATTCTTTTGTCCTTAAGTTTTGTCCAGTGAAAAAGTTGATTCTGAAGTGACCTGACAAACAAAAATATTTTATCCCTATAGATACGGTTATTCTTTCAACTAGGACAGGGGGTTGCTAAGAAGTGTCCAGCTCCCCAGCCTATTACTCCAGGGAGCAGAGGTAGCACAGTGCACCAGAACAGATGCTGCTGAGCAGGCTAGGATGGCAGAGCTGCATGTACATCTGGAAAGTAGCTTCTTCCAGTTGTAGCAACAACTACAAAAGCTTCTGATATGTAGTAAAGAGCAAGATCCTAGCCCCAAAAGTCTTTGGGGATTTTGTAACAGGAGGCTGACTCTCCCTGGCATCACATGAAGGAGAAAGCATGACAATATAAATAAATGGAGTTAACATATACTACAAGTGTTGGGAAAAAGATGAGCCCTGCATTCAGTTACACTGTTCTAGTCCATATAATCCACTCCAAATTAGTTAATATAAAGCTCACTATCCAATAGCCCTCCCTGCTATTGTTATGTGTTGCCATATAGTAACAGCGCTAAGCACCATGCAATCCTGCAGCATGCAGCTGTTCATTCTCCAAAGAGTTCACAAGGGACCAAATACGCAAAGGAAAAATAATAATAGCACAAAGCGTCCAAGGTTAGGGAGCAGGTCAGTAACTGAGGCAGGAATAGAGCCCGTGTCCTTGTCCTTGCTGCATGCAGTGGACTCCACAACACGGCTTTTGGTCAGTTAGCTTCTTTTGATGTAAGGTGCTGTGCTAAGACTCCAGTATTAATGACCTTAGTTTCCATAGGTATCATACAAGTCTATAGAGGCTTACAAATAAACCAGCAAGCATGGAATAGTGCCTTGAACAGGGCAGTTCTTTCCTAGACTGGCAGATAATGGGTGTCACCATAAAAAGATCAAAGATACACCCACTAAAAACACTATTGTGGGAACCTGTTTTCAAAGCATGCCACAGTCGAAGTATTCACAGCTGTGAATATTGTGAAGCCCATCTCAAAGTCTGGTCAGAGAACAAGTCTTATTTGGCTTTTTCCCATTAAAGCAAATCACTTACCAACACATTTGAACCTCAGAACTTGGAAAGGGGAACTGTGGGACCGTAATTTTTGTATCTCCATTCACTTCCATCCCATCCTTTTTAATATCTAGAATTGAATGCCTCAAGAACAGTTCTTCATAGTGGCCCTTAATCCTCCCCCCATCCCAAGATACTATTAAAAATGGGAAGATGAAACCATCATCCCTCCTTGATCCACAGTGCAACACATCACAACTCTATGTTTACATGACCTACACATCTTTGGGTACATGTTCACACCTCAAAATACTACCAGAAGCAACTCCCAGCAGCAGAGGTAACAGCACAGACAGGAGATTTGGTACCACTGAGGCTCTGGCATTTTTACAGTAGTTACTGAGATTTTCAAAAGGAAAGCGAACTGTCCAAATCTGATTACAACTCAGTGTGAACTGGACTCCTAACCTCTTGGGTCATTTTTTAAACATCCAGGCTAGAATTAGTAACAAAAACATTTGCTTTTGCATTTTTTGTTACATGAGTATGAAGCAATATTGTGCTATGGCAAGCAGTCAGAGCTAAACTGAAATGCTGCTTCTGCTATAATCCCTCTGTTTCAGTTGCTCATTTCCCTTTCTCATGACGTTCTCAAGAGGCTTATTAATAACAACTGGGGAGATCTTTTCCATCTCTAACTTTGTAACAGGTAAGTTCTCCCTGGAACGTATTACTGAGATTTCTTCCCCAGACATCCTCCTCCATGCCCCACTCCTCAAGAGCAGTGGTATTTCCAGAAATTAAGTTAGCTCCACTAACTGCGTTATATCCTCCATTCTTGACAAACCACCCTTCATTGCCTTAATGTTCTCATTATGTTTGATACATTGCAACACTGTTCATTTATTATAGCATTTTAACTTGGGTTCAGATTATATATCACTGGTGGAGCTCTCTGGGATAAAGGGCAATGAATACTTTAATTGCCTGATAAATTATTAAGGACACTCCTTTAATTGGGTAATGTGGTGTTTACATCTTTGAAGCAAATACTTATGGAATCTGTATGGGTGCAGATTTGTGCTAAACACACAGCTACCAGCCACTATCTCCCCTTGAGAATAATAGTTTTATCAGGCTATTAAAATAAACACCACACAGGATAGATTGTACCAGATGCCAGGCGAGATCTGCAGCTGGAACGAAGAGGCAAGCCTCTATCAAAGTCAAAGGACATACATTGACTTATATCAGCTGATGAACTGGTCTTCTGCATCCAATAGATTTCGCTCAAAGCGAGGCAAAATAGCAAGAGACCTACATTTTACACTCCTTTAGCTAACCTAGTTCATTTGAACCGAAGTGGGTCACAGTGTACCCACACAAGGAGTTCAGCAGCAAACCCGACTTCAGAAGGAGTACAGGGAAAATGCAGCTGGGGAGAGCAAGCGCGTATTGCCTTAAACAGAGCCTGGCATGACAGAAACCTGGTCTTCTGGCTGCTCTTGCAATGCAGGTCAAAAAATAAAACATCCCCTGGAAGGGCACAGCCTACGCAGCCACTTACAGCCCATAGGGAAAAGATGGGGCCGTGCAGCTGAGAGGGAGAGGCACACTCCTGCCTGAGACCTCGCTGCTCTCGGCTTTCTCGTCTGTCTGTTCACCTCTGTACTTTGAAAGTGGGATTTCTTGAAGTTTTGCAACATCCCTTCTTTCCTGAGCTGTTTGAATGTGAAAATATTTGTCGCATCCTTTCCAGCCATATGCTATGCTTCTCGCTTATTAAAATAGAGAGAAGGGAGCAGATTGTCTAGGATGAAGCTTTGTGTTGCTTAGAAGCATTCAAGAAATAGGCTTTTCAGGATAAGTTAACATTTCAAAGACGTTTCCTATCTATTTGTTATCAGCTTTTGGTAACACAGTGCGCCTGAGCTCAGACCCTGCATACAAAATACCACTGAAATGAATTGTACTTTATCTCACTCCACTTGACCCCTGCATGTTGAGCTCTTCATGGTTTCAAGGTAAAGAGGTGCTAAGCCTACAGAGGACAAAGTCACTCTTCTCTTATTTCCGTAACTACGCAGTGGCTCCATTTTCAGCTGGTTTTGGAGCAGTCTCACCATGATTCAGGGCAGTCCTGGGACCACCGGGGCTAAGTGACAAGCAGTGGGCAGGAGCATGCAGAGAGCCCTTGGGGAGGTGAAGACAGGGAAAGCGAGACTATATTAATGCCCATTTTAGTGATTTGGGCACAGATATCCACTCCTTTCCTTAAAGGGGCTTGGCACTCGCCAAGAGCCACAGTGAGGGGCAGGCATGGTTGCACCCAAACAAGATTAACTAGAAGATGTGCAGCACCAGCACCAGGCAGATGTAATGGGGGAGCCTTTCCTGTAGCCCTCTGGTATAGCCTGTGACTTCCTTCTCTCCCCAAAAATGTTTCTCACCAGGATTGCACAGCCTAGGGCCACCTGGCTTTGCCTTTATTTAAGGCTCCACTCTCATTCTTCTATGGCCAGGGGACAACAAAGCAATTTGGGAAGGAATCGTACACACACACATATATATATTTACATACATCGTATGTATCTACACGCATTACTTTTCCTAAGAAAAGATGACACTTAAGTGTCGTCTTTACCTGTCAAGAGGTCACCATGTTTTGTTGCATTAGGAATTCAGCCCCACATCATGCCACACAACCCTGCTGCACAGTGATAGCTGGGTTTGGCTCCCCTTTCCAGCAGCACTTGGTGAAAACACAGTTAAGCCTTATAGATAAAAGGGCTCTCTGCCCTTTCAAGGGCTGCTGAGGAAATACAGTCACAAACCTACTGTTTACTGTCAGTGAATCTCAATAACAAAGTCAAATTAGGCAAAATCCCAGCTGATGCCCTCTCACAAAAGCTGAGGTTGAACCAGTGCATCCAGAAAAACATCTAATTCAGTACTCAGACCTTAAGAAAATCAATCCCTGCAAACATGCACGCAAATGAAAACAAGCATAGATGGAGAAATTCCTCAGGTTAATGCTTCCAAACAGATCAATGCACAAACTCCTGTGGATTGATTTCCTGGAGCTCCAACTCCATATTAGCTCTTCAGAACAATCCTAATCCACCATGGATCTACGAAACCAGGGAGTGGGGCTATTATAGTTTCTTGCCTGTTCTTCTCTAATTCTTTTCCTTTCTACCCCCCCCAGACTCTGGCCGCTTGCCCACCCCCTCCAGGCAAGCCCAGGACAGCCCTCCCTGCTCCCTGTTGTCTTTCTGTCTTGTCCTCCACCACGGAGCAGTTCCCCCAGTCATTCAAGGGATTTCTACCCCAGCTAACCGCTTTCCTGCTGCAAGTTGCAGGGCTTGCAGCAGAGGACAAAGCCCAGTAGCATCAAGAGGCTGGGCAGGAGCAAGGGCCAAAACAGCTGCCAGGAGAGGGTCAGTGAATTCCAGATGTGCAGAAAAATCCCCTTGCCCACCCAGCTGTGAAGCAGGCACAACCTATTCGTTCATTTTAGCATTTCTGCTGTATCATACCATGCAAATGGGCAGCGAAAACTCAATCCAAAAAACCTTCGCTTTTATGGGATCCATCCCTCCTCCTTTCACTGATAACCTTTTAAATCACAGCCTTTGCCAGTCAAAACAGCATTGTGTTGCTCAGTCAGTTATCACTGCGGGGCAGCTAAGCCGCGTTACGCCGATTGTGCTATTAATGGGTGCAAAGACACTCGGCATACAGCTCAATAACCATTACAGTTACATCAAGGTAAAGTTTACCTCCAATACCTATGCTATCAGGAGAGAGTACGGCCCACAGAACACAACAATGAAGAGAAATAAAGCAGCTTTACATGCATGTTTGGGGGATGGAGATGGTGATTTTTAAGTGACTTCAGGGCCTCTAGCTTCACCTGCAGCTGGCAGTGAAGCCCCGGGCAGCCCCAGCAGAAGGGAGCCTAGCTGGGGCAGGATACCTGCCTGCAAAGCCTCATTGAGGAGAGGCACTCACACCAGTACCCTCCTCTCTCGTGGGGATGAGGGAAAGCACCCATCCCAAGGGCTACAGAAAATGCTGTGCCTGCTAGCTTACTGCACAGGGGCCCAGGCACCAGCCGCTGACAACCCACTGCTGAATTTGGCCTTTCTCCCAACAGCTCTTTGCAGATTTAACAGGCGCCACTTCCCACTTCAGCTGGCAAAACCTCTGCATTTTATTCTGGTTTTGGATGCCCATGCGTATATCCCAAAGGTTTTGACCTGCTCATGTTTTAAGCTCTCTAGGTCTACTGTTCTCACTTTGACATTCGCTTTACCACCATCCTCTCCAAGTCATTACTTTACTATACATTACTTTACTATACAGAGCAAGAGCAAAGCAAATATGCCTCTGACTGCCCTGTTCATCTGTAAAGAAGGTCCAATAGAATAAAGTGCTGTAACAGCCCATAAGACACTGCACTGATTCACCGGCTTTAAATGCCCAATGCTGGGATCAAATTGTCTTGGGGTTATTCCCACAACAAACTGAATACCTTCTCTAAGCAGGCAAGGGCAGGACAAATAGCCAAGCAGAAAGACAACCATGCAGTCAGTCAAACAGCCACTGCTGAGCTATGACAGTGCTTGTCGGGCTCCGTTTGCTGCCTGTGCACAAGCCTACAAGTACAGCAGCAGCACCCCAGACTAGGAGGTATATACATATATACTGGTTGCAAAATATACGCACTAGGCTTTAGAGGACAAGTGTCATAATAATGCAGAGGTCTTGCTGGGAACATGAGGCTCCCCGGGACTCAGGCTCACTCTGAGGTGGATAAGGGGAAGAGGACAATGGAGGAAAGGGCTTGTCTTGCTGGATAAACATTTGAAATGAAAATCCACCTTCAATGGAAAAGATCCCATCGCATTTTCCATACCCCACCACAGCCCCATTGGCAGCTTCCTCACCTGGCTGCAGCCTCAGTGGTGTGTCACACAGCTGTAAAGTGACATAAAAAGGCAAAATAGTGTGCACATAAAACCTGTTCTGAGTCACAAATACTCCCAAATGCTATAGGCTGACAATAATGCAGGCTAAAAATAACAGAGTTTAATTTGTAATGTGATCTGCAAACTATTACAAACAGGCGGTGGGAAATAGCTTCCTATTTTCTTCCCTCTACCTCAACGTGTTTCTTATCTGTCTTTGCCGGGGTGACCGTCTATCACATCTCTTCACACGTACCGGAAAAAACGGGCATGTTGCGTCCGATTACGCTGCTTTACCTCTACCAGTGCTTCAGGAGCCGTTCCTGAAACCGCTAGCATTGGTTATGCTAATCTGATAACATTTCTGAGCAAGCTGCTGCAGCAGAGGGACTGAGAGCTGCCTAGCAGAGGCCAATCCAGTGTAATCAAATATGCTGCTTTTGTATTTCAGACATTGATTTCAAAAGGTGAGCGTGCACCATTTCTCTGATGTCAGAGGCAAAGCAAAATTCAAACTTCCAGAAAAGTTTTAGAAGAAACAACATGTATAGATCAAGGGAGATAAATGTCCCATGTTGTGCAAAATGGGTATGGGATCAGGAAGGAAAGCACATCAAAACCTCTCCTAGCAGGATCAAAGCTGCCTGCAAATCCAACCTTCTCCGCCTGAAGGCTGGAGTAGTTTAAATGGCTTTTGGCCCCGACTGACCTCCACATCCCCATAGCTGTGGGTGGCAGCACCCTGCTCCCCCCTGAGCCCTGCAGCTCTGGCACAGGGGCTGCAGCCGAGCTCCTGCTCTCCCCCTGCTCCTGCGCTGGCAGCCTCCAGCCAAAGGAGGAACATGGGCACCAAGAAAATGACTCATTTCCACAACTAGATCCCCTTTAATTTAGCATTAATGTTCCCTACAACAGAGGGCTGGAGAGGGTGGATGGACACCCTTGCGCCAGGGGACCAGGAGAGTGGCAGCGGGCACAGCCTGCAGAGCAGGATGGGACACAGCCCTGCAACGTACACCCAGGAACACGCTCTCGCACACGGCTAAATGGCTCCAGGCGCCACAGTCAAGTAATTTGGAGTGTCATGTTTCAGCAATAAAAGTGCTAACGTGGGAAATAATCTTTGATATCCATATTGAAACTGCAAGCATCAGAGCACTCAGGCTCTACTTCTTTGGCATCAAAGATGCTATGTCAGGAAGAGTGACGTAGTTGCATGCTGAAACATCGCACCTCTGTACCCCAAAACCCAGCAGGGGATTCCCTGGTGCAAACTCTTCCTATGGCCAACCTGGCTGTGGGCTCTCCCATCTCAAGGTCCAGGCCAGGCACTGGCAGAAGCAGCACCTGTTTTAGGAGATCAGCGTTTCCACTTGCGAGTATCCAATATCTCTTGTAGAGATGGACAAATAATGGAGTTTCCAGTCTGATAGACAAAGCAGGGCAGAGAGGAAAAGTTTAGCTGAAGTTAATCTGAAAAGGACTTTTTTCATTTAAATAATAAACCCCACATTTCATTTCAAGTCTACTTTAAATATTTTAAAATCTAGCTTTTTTTAAAATTAAGGGATATTTTTAAACTAGAAAACTATTGCAAAACAGAGTCCAAGAGTCTCATTTTGAAAGTATTGAAACAGCATTTTGTTAGCTTTGAAAGTAGGAGAGTGACAGTTGCAGAAGCTGTCCTCCTCCTGTCTGCAGCCAAAACTATCCCTCTGATTTAGGCCATTTTTGTGAAAAGTTTGAGTACTTTGAAGCAGAAAAAATCCACCAAGCTCATTCAATTCTACTGCTGGAGATGTCAAACAGAGTTGTAGTTTGCTAAAACCTGCATATCCACCTGATGTGAGGCCGCTTTCACAAGGTAGCATACCCATGTGTTCATGGGCCAAGTGGATAATTTTGCGGGAAGTAATCCTTGGTTGGTCAATTTACCTTTGACTGCAACTATTTTTTTGTCGTTTAGATGTATATCCTAAGAGAAAAACATCTCCCCCCACACTCCTTGTTATAACCAACAGGAAAAACCAGGAACAGGGATATCGGCTTATTAAGAACTCAGCCCCTCCCGCAGACCAGCGGGACCATCAGCCTGCAGTTCCAGCCACGTCACATGCCAGTGCCCACGCAAATATTTCAATTGCGTGAGCCACGGAGACAACTAGGCCAAACCATGTAGTTAAGACCGGAGTTTGGGCATCCCCAAGGATGCTGCTTTTTCTGCTACTTTCAAATTAATGAACTACAGCAACGGAGGCTTGTATCACTCATGTTGTCATCTCCAGGAGTAATTTCAGCAATGAGTTGACTCAGCAGCGTCACCATCCTCCCCATGGTGTGCTGGAGCAGGCACAGGTTGCACCACTTGATGCTTTAGGGGACTCAGAGGGAGCTGGTGTAGCCTCATGGTGTGGGTGCCAGGATGGGCATTGAGTTTGGCATATCAGGTATCTGCAGTGAGGAAAAGAGGTTGCTGGACCAGCAGAGAAGAGCACTCAGGAAGCGTTAATGACAACTTCTGCAGCCTGTTGCCCCTCCTTCCTCTCCCTGCACTTCTTCACAAAAAAACATATATAGAAGAGTCAACAGCAGAAGTGTGTCATCTACTCTGCCTGCAGGGATTAGAAAACTGGTATAAATTATCCTTTTCATTAATTACTTGATCCTACCTAATCCCCAGTAGATCATGTTGACCTCGATAGACCAAATCTAGGTTTCTTAGCCTACACAACCTCTTTACACTGTTTCCTAGCTTCCATTGCAGAGCTACTTTCCAGCTCTGTTACATCCTGGCTCACTTCCACTGTGGCTCAGCAGATCCACATCATCTCCACTGTGAGACCTGCCAGCTGCAGGGAGCAAACCCAAGCCCTCCTGCACTGCTCAGTGAACGAGGTGTTGCTGTCACATCTCCCAAAAGTGTGGTAAACGGTCCAGAAAGAACAAAGAAGTGTTCAAGATGTCTCCCACCCTGGAAATCCAGGGAGACTTACATCCTCTTGCATGTAAAATTTCAGAGACCTCAGGGCTGTTGGACATCCCAGGCCAAACTAGTACCAACAGAAGAGCATAAAACCACAGCGTAAATGAGGCAGCACTGTGGATGATTCAAAGCAAGTTCTAAGGAATATTAGAACTATGACATCTATGAATTGATTTTTCAGACTAAGCTCAATGGCTATTTATCTCCAATAGCAAAATTAACATTCAATTAGATTTGCTAAATAATTCATGGCAAGACATTTGATGTGGTAGCAGCAAGTTCCAGCAGTGAATCATCAGTGTTTCACATTATTGTGCTGACAGTAACCAGGATTATTTCTTAAACGAAGGCATCTCTCTTTGTTTCCACCATCCACACCCAGATTCTTCTGGAGTTTGAAGCCTCACAATTTCATATTGCCTAGGGCTACATTTGAAGGGATAAAAGGAATTGTTGCTATTGAGATTTTTAGTTTAAAGCAATTTAACCATTCATAGAAGCTTGATTTACCGCTGGATTTTTTTCCAGCAATGAAACACATTTGGAGCTCCGCAAATCTTTTGTGATGAAGCAATGCAGAACCAGTGTTTAGTCATGCAAATGAAATGAGAGTTAACAGAAAAGCATTCTGGGGACCACGAACCTCTAGCCAAAACTCAAAGCAAAGATTTCTATTGTCAATCAAAAGGCACAGACATTTCCAAATTGTCTTTTATGCGTGTGCATTGTTGGGAGAAGGGCAAACAAGACAGAGTAAACATTTCTGCAGTCTCCGAGATACCCAGGGTACCGAGTATTGCAGGAGGCATGCAAATAGTTTCCTAAGAAACTTCTGAACAGATACATGGTGTTACTACTACCAGTTGAGAGAGAAGAAAATGGTTTTCCACCCATCACTGAAGCACCCCAACCTTTGCCATATCCATCCTTTCCATTATCATATGTGAGACCAGAGTAGACTCTCAAAGAATAAGGCTTTCGGCAAGCAAACCACAAAATTCACCCTGTTTTGCTTTGCAGTCTGAACTATCTTTTCTCTTGATAGTCAGGCACACTGTTCTTGTCCTAGAGCAAACCCACTGTCGCTCCACCAAAGCCTGGGGAGCAATCCCAGGCTTGGTCCAAAACAGCCAAAGCCAAGCTGGCTCCTGGCCTCTGCTTTGGCATTTGAAAGCCTTCTCACTAATTGCTTTTTATAAGACATGTATTTATGCACAGGGAACCTAGAAACAATGTCTGGGGCATATGTTGGCTTGGAAACTACGAGCCTGCAACTGTACAAAACTGTTGTGTTTATCTGTGCAGTTGTATTTTACACCCTCCCCTGCAGCAGAGGTATAATTAAAGCTTCCTGGAAATGTGAAGTGTCTTTGGCCACACAGCCAGCTGACAGCGAAGCCACTAACCCCAGTCTTGCAGGACAGTATATTCCTCTAACTTGGTCTTACATCTCTCAAACCCAGTAACCCAGTCTGGCTCCATCCCTGCTCCCTGCAGACAGGGGATTTGGTAAACACGTGGTACCCCCCCCTCCCAGCTCCGCTGCCTCCCCTGGAAATAGCGGGTGCTGGGGCCAGCAGTGCTGACCTTCAGCTCGGAGCACCCAGCACACCGCACGGTCAGACTTTCAAGGCATCACATACACACACTTAAAAGCCCAAAAGAGGCACAGTGAAGGAGGGGAGACCCACACAACACTGCATGTGCAGTACTTTCCTCTTTGAACTGCAACATTTTGTAAACAGGGTTTAGCAGGCTGTAGATAAAATTTGAGCTCTCTATAACCCTAATCTTAGAGATTACTAGAGACTCTCTTATTGCTAAGGGATCAAAGATGAATAGCCATTTTAGCCTGTGCTTCCACAGCAGCTTTTACAACATTAGATATAATGACCAGGTGCTCAGCTGGTATAAACTGCTTCAACTTTATTTTCTCTGCTAGCAATAAGAGCCAGGTCACTTCATCCAAGGACTTCTTGCAAGTCACTATTAGATAAAGCCGATACACAGGTCTCACTATACTATACAGCATTTACTCATTTTTCTGTTTTTGCTGAGATCTCCACAGACACTAACCAACTCATTAAGATATTGTCTCTGCTGCAGACACTGGAGTTTGTTGACATAAGATCAGCAACAGACACTTTAAAAGAAGAAATAAAGAAAAAATCTCCCACCATTTGCTACTGTGAGGCTGACACAGGGGACTAGGATCCACTGGTCCTGCACAGCACGTGGCAAGGAAGGAGCACGAGCACTAGTAGTCCGGGGTACCAGGCACAGGCTAGATGTTTCCAAATTCCCTGCTTGTCCCCAGATGCGGGGTCTGCACCCTGCGTTACACAGTTGGCCCAGCCGGGGAAACAAGGTCATTGTCATTGGGATAGCAAGCAAACATCACAGCTGTGGACTCGCAGCCTCGGGCTGCGGGTGTCTCAATGAGACAGACTGCAACACTCAGGAGATACACGACTAGCTGGCGGTAGCTCAGCAAGCAACAGCATCCCCCGTAATGAATGAACGTGCCATGAGACTATGCACAAAAAAAATATAGAGTGTGGTTTATCTCTTAGACTTCAGTTTGGTCCAGAGCTACAACTGGCTCTGAAAGCCAGAGAGGAACTCTGATTCAAAAGCTTCTGAAAGGGAAAGAAAGATACAAAACAAACTATACAGGTGTTCTAAGAACAAAGTGTTAACTCCATCTACACTTCTCTGATAATGCAGCCAGGTAAACTGCAACGGTGATCATGTCCTGCAGTGAAAGTAGGCATCATCCATAATAAAAGCCTGAACAGCAGAGGTAAGAGATGCATTGCAGGAGCCTCTCCTGCATTATAAAAAAGTTATGAATTAGTCACAGAGAGATTAGTAAAAGACAGGAAAGGCTGGAGAACACTTGAGCCACTGAATGGCTCTGCTGTTTGTGAGCTAAATGGCTATTCATGACATTAAGGTTGAGACAAGATTTATCAAAGAACATCTACTCTGGACTCAGTGAAAAATTGCCCCAGTAAAAACCCTGCCAGCTCTGCTGACGTATATTATCTCTATTAGAAAGGCCTCTCTGATAACCAAATTCATTAGAAATTTCAGCAATTCATTTCTTTGTATAAACTTCTGCATATGAAATCAGCACAGACAGATGCAATGGGAGCTTTGGAAAAACATCATTATATTAAATCAGGGCTACATTTGTCAGTAAGCATAGCAAAGAGAGAGGTTTAAAGTAAGCTTTTTTTCTGCAAAGCACATTTATAAGCAATACAGTATACTACTAAAGAGCCTGTGCTACCACTGGAGTTTGTATTTAGCCCCCCTTAGTCCCAATAAGTTAGATGCAGTGGGGGGAGGCTGATGCCATTGCCCTTGGGGCGCGGTAATTAGTTTTCTTCATTGTTCATTTTTCTTTACCAAAATTTACACGTGTTCCAAATTAGACACAAAAACAAAAGCAAGAAACTTTACTAATGGAAAGTTAGTGAAGCGGGCTGGAGCAGGATCCAACATCCCTCCCACTGAGTTTTCCCACCAAAGCTGCCGGGTCAGAGATGGCAGGCTTGGCTGTAACAACGAGTGCCGTTCCCTGCCAAGCAAGGATGGGAAGCAGCAATAACTGTCACTTCCAATTTTCCTTCCGATGTGACGGTGCAGAGGTGCGAAAGGAGGAGTTTGCCCCGGCTGCTCCCCTGGGGCAGAGCAGCCAGACGCAGTGCCTCTCGGACATCCCCCCTCACGAGAGCTCAAAGTGCCTCCACACGCCCAAACTGCAGCTTCCCCGACTTGGCTTTGTGACTGCTGCTTTGCACAAGCCCTGGGCAAGCTCCAACCTGGAGCAAAGCAGGGCTGGAAAGCTGAAAAGCTGCAAAGAGATGGCTCTTGCTGGGGTGAGGGATTCCCGAGCTGCATCTATCCCAGCCAGCAAAGCCGCTCCTCAAGCTCAGACGCACATGACGCACGCAGCGAGGCATCAGGGATGGCCGAGGGGACAAGGTGAAGAGCAGGCCCCCTCCAGCACACCCTCCACACCGTGAGGCTGTCGCAGCCCCAGGCTGTCCTCAAGCACAGGACATTTTTGACCTGAGCCATGGCAGGAGCTTTTGGGAATGCCTTCCCAAACGTGCAGGTTGTACGCTGTGACATGAAGCACTGTGTGGCAGACGAGCAACCCGCCCTGCCTTCACACAGGCTGGGAGGCAGCTGACTCTCTCCATTGCCTGATCCAGGGAGGTCCCAGAGAGCTCCCCTTTGTGGCATGCAAAATTATGAGATGGTGGATTCAGGCAGGAGCAGACAGCGGGCTTCAGCCGGGGATAGCTTTGAACTCTGCCACAAATACAATCCTACAATCTGCCCCAACACTGGCATCGTTCATAGTCTCAGCACAGCAACACGGCTCTCTCCTGTACTATAAATTGGGTCCAAGGAGCCACAGAGCTGTTAAGGGAGGACAGCATGGTGCCAGCAGGAGAGGGAGCTGGTGAAGCCCATAAGCTCCCTTAGCACTTTCCTGCTAAATCATGCCCTTTCTCCAGTGATAGGAAATGGTTTAGCTAGGGTTTTTCAGGACAGAAGGGGCTTATTACATGAAACCAGTTCAACCCCCTGCAATATGTGTGCCAGCACGTTCCAGCTGGCAGCGATATTTCAGCTGCCCCCTTTGCAATTCATGCTGCCCAGGCAGCCGGGCGCTGCCTGCTGTGCACAACAAGGTGCTTGGAGCTCAGGCAGCCCCATCCAGGCAGGGGAAGGGGACAGACAGACAGCATGCAGACCTCAGAAAAGGTAGGTTTCCAACTCCCACATGGCCTTGGAAAAGATGATCTCCCCACATAGTTTCTTGCCAAGAAGATCACCAAGTTTCTTGCCTTTAAAAAGCCCAGTAGCACATTGCACCCAAAAGTGAATCTCTGCGCTCAAACCCATTAGGTTTCCACAGCTGCTCATTCAGCAGCCTAAGAACAGCAAAAATTAAGAGTTCATGCAGAAGTTCAGTGGTATCCCTGGTCCAGAAGGATGGAGCTTTTAGCAGCAAAGTCACACAGAAATTCCCAAGTTTGCCATGCAACATCATCTCACTCCTGCACAGCCTTACAGAGCTCGCAGAGAAGCAAACAGCATCTCTTGTTTAAATCTGTATGCATCTCAGTGCATTAATGAAGTTCTCAGCTCTCCATCTACATTGAAAGGACACTACACCATGCTTTAAAGGGTCAGGAAGAGAGAGTACAACAGCTTTTGACTTCTGACAGCAAGTTACTCCTCTAATCCTCACAACAGAGGCATTCGGTATGGTGCTGAAGGCCTAAAGTCTACCTAATCCTGCTGCTGACCTAGAGAGATCATTAAATGCAGAGGGCTGCACAACATTTATAAGCCATCAACCATCAGCCCAGCTCCTCCAAGAGCCACAGGCCAGGATTTCCCGACCCCCAGCCCCTCCTTTCCCCCAGGCAGGGCTGAGGAGGTGTGCATCCCCACTGCACACCCAAAGCAGCAGCGAGGTGTGCTGAAAAATCAGCGTTTCAAAACAGTAAATCCATCCCCTTTCACCCGTGAAGAAATGGGTTTAACCTGGGGATGGTATTAAGGCAAGTCTCACAGTATAGACAAACAGTGACTTGATTTTAGTGTCATATTTTTACCACTGGATGGCCAGTTTGGCTAAATGACACGTCTAATCCTCCAGAGAGCCAAAGACCAGCAAAACTTGCAGTGAATTGTTATTGCAATGGACAGGAGAAGAAAAACACCTTACAGACCTGCCTCGGGACCAGGACTCCTTCCCACGCAAGGGGAGGTGAAGAGTCTCAGTTAGCAAGTGACACACGACATTTAACTAAAACTAAAAGTTTATCGTGGTCTCTGTGGAAATGAGGTGTCCTTCCCTGCACCGACTGGCAAACATGAAGAGACAAGGCGAGCAGACCGACTGGAATCCCAATTACAGGGTCGGACAACAAGGGCGCTACTCTCTTACACTTCAAAACCGTCAAGAGGTGATTTTAAACAAAAGGCTAAAATGCAAATTTCATTTCTTGCCAGCTGGAAAAGAACAAAGAATTTCCCATAACGGCCTCTGAAAGATTAGGCACATTATTGTTAACACTGTGTAAGAAGTGGACATTAATTAATGCTGAATTGCAAAGAAATTCCAGCAGTATCACATATTTCACTCCTGCTGCTGCAGCAGTGAACTCATTATGAATAAAGAAATTAAAAACATATATCAGAAGGCAAAGTTAATGATTTTCCACTTATTATTAAGTGTGAGCAAAATATACCACTGGACTAGAATGAAAGAGGAGGAACATACCTCAGCCTTTGTTATAGGATAAGATCACAGCCCAAAGCACAGCCTTTGCTGCAAACAAAGTGTTTATCGAGTGATTTCAAAGATGTGACCTTGAGCCAAACATTTAACATCTGCCAGCCTGGTACAACACGGTAACAGCAGCACTTACCTCCTGCAAATTCAGAGTCAAGTTTGGGGTGCAGGGACCACTTTGCTGCTCTGGCCTTGCGCAGTGGATGCCACAACAGTTGGGGACATCCTTGAGACTCCTCCAGCCACAGCAAGGAGAGGGTGAAATCCCATCTCAGGGTAGCATGGGTGGGTATTTAGGAGCAGGTCCAGTGGAGGAGGAGCTGGGGGAACCAGAGACACCTGGGCATGGTGGCTGGCAGGAGAACCGAGAAGCCCAGCAAGAGGTAGTTACAGCCAACCAAGGGAAAATCAGGCTCAAAGGAACAGCCAGAGGTGAGATAAGACCAGCTGAAGTGGATGAAGCAGATCAAGCAGTATAGGGTCAGTCAATCAAAATTGTATTTGTGCTGCCAGGAGGGGGTTGAGGCTTTCTGCATTACCAAAGATTAAAAAACCAAAGGTGTGGGATTGCATAACCATCCTTAAACACAAGCACCAACGCCACAGCTGCAGTAAATCAGTGATGCTCCAAGGACATCCGAGTGGCTCAGCTCCATGAGCAGACCTGGCCCAGGGACACCAGCTTTTTTCTTCAGCATTTGCCCATTCCCAAGACATCCGTCACCTTGCAAATTAACCCAGGCTGACACTCAGCTGGGCACGTCTGCAGCTGCAGTGAACTTTTCCTGCAAGTTCCCATCTCAGATATTTATTTCAGTAGTTCTTGCTTTCATCTCTTTACTATTTTTACTACTTCCGTTAGTCTTTTTGGCTTGAACTGAACAGTTTGCCTTCACATTATTTCCATCGTTGCTCTGCCCATATCTGATACATGTGTCAGTGACTGCAAAATTCCATGAAGCTTAGCTAAATCCATGTTGTCCGGTAAATAATAGAGCATGTCCCCCTGTTCAAAGAAAATAAGACATTTATTAATGTAGCATCAGATGAATCTCTGTTTTATGTAATTATGCATTGAATTTAAAAAGAGATGTCATGCAGGCAATCTTTAGAGTCATAATAGACAATCTGTAAGAAAGAACAAAGGAAAATAATTTTAATAAAACATTATGCCCCAAGCAAGACATATGCTTCATGTATCATACATGAGAAAAGATAGTTATCTGATGTAAAATAGAATTGTGACCTTTCTGCAGAAGCGTTCATTACCTAATGCCACAATAAGCAAATTAATGGATTTTGGAACGGTGCAAATAATAGTAATAATAATCATTTTGGTTCCTGGCATTTGCTTGCTGACAGCCAGATTTAGCAGCAAGTGTTTTGTATTATTATTTATAAAAGGGATTGCAAATAGAATTCCACATAACCTTAAAGACATTACAGAAGCATCTATCTAGTGCAAGGGTATTACACATGAGTAATCCAGGTTTTGTGAGTGCTTATAAGCCAAGGAGCGGAAGGCCAGAAACAAAACGCTGGCTGCCAGAAGCGTATATGCTTTACGCAAGGTCACGTATGTACGTGGTACTATCAAGTATGCGTCATTCTGGCACTTGAATCCCTACATAAGAAGGTTATGATCTGGTTACTATGGAAATTACTCATGTGGTTTCATAGGCATTTTGCACATGATAAACGGTTGTGTGATAATTAGTCTGTTGATATTGTTTAAGGGAACGATAGCACTCCTGGGAGGCGTTGAATTGTCAGGTTTGGACATCACCCTCTCTGCAGAAAGTCTCTCCCTTGCTAAGCAATAAGGGTTGTCTGAATTATCTCCTCCGGTAGGTCCCAGTTAAGTTCTTGGCCCTTCTGGGCTGGACTGGAGGTGCCCAGAGCCCTGCCCCAGCACCCTGCTCTCCAACATGGCACCACCTCAAAATACCAGCAGCAAATTTGCTCTTTAGAAGCTGATGCAGAAAGTTCGCCCTTCCCATCCCATCAGCCAGTCTGTCTGCAGAGCACCAGGAACGGGCTGCGAGAATGATGTATGTGTTATTTGGGGTGAAAATTTACTGCAAGAGTGACTGCTGCTCCCGGAGGGGTTGGACGGAGAGGGAAAAGCTGCTGGTTTCGCAGTGATGGAGAGAGCACCACGTGCTCTGCCCCGGCTGAAGGATGTGCTGCCGAAAATTAAGGAAGGGAGCAGGAAACACTGTATGGGGGTTTTACCTCATTCAACCTGCACAAACCCTAAATCGGGCCTTAGGAGCAGCTTGTGATGGAGCAAGTATTCTGCGTGGGGCTTGTGGGATTGGCTTTGTTTTTCAACAAAAATCACAAAGAAGTTTCTACAACACCTTGATGTGTTTAAAATGGTAAAGCTATTAGGCAAATAGGTACAATAAAAGAAACACCTCTGCAAATGGAAAACCCCCAGGCATATATGTTTTCAAAATGCTATTGGAATTTTAAACCCTGATAATTGCTTTGTAATGTAAGCAATTGCATTATGAGCGTGAACACCGCAGCCAATGCATCACCGCAGCCGTACCTTCAGCTCTGGCTTCAGTTGCTTCCCTCAGCAAAGTCCCCTCTGATTACAGTAGGTTTAAACGTAACTCATGGCACAACTGATTGCATATGCTAAAGCGAGTTCGTTTAATGGACAAACCCGGCTTCCCTGTAGTTGTCTGTGCAAGACTGGCAGAGGGAGAAAGCCCCGCGCCGTGGGGCAGCACTGGGCACCGGCTCAAACGCTGCCAGCCAGGAACCTGTCCCAGCGTGGGAGGGGAGCTCTGGCAGCTCTCCCTGAAAGGGAGGGCACCAAACGGCTTTCAGTCTCTAAAGCCATGATTTATTAGAAAACCACTAGAACAAGGCAACTTTTCTAGCAGAGAAAATTTCCCTCCTCTGAGTAACACAAATTAAACCGGAGAGGGCTGAAAACAAACCTGACTGCACCCTTGCAGGCTGTCGTTTCTTTCAGGCCTGCTCTGAATTTAGCAGCTTCGGAGGCTGCGTCTAAAAGGCGTTCAGTTTTCCCTGGGTCCCCTCTCCCCTCACCACCCAGGCTGATGTCCAGCAGCTCAGGGGGAGCCCAGCTGCCCCACGCTCAGCCTCCTTGCCCCCGCAGCCAGGGCAGAGCCAACGAGCCACCTTCCTCCCTGCCACCTCTTCTATGGACAACACACGCCATAAATCACCAGCAAACAGAAAAAAACACCGTTGTATCACAGAGGGACTAAAATTAGCGGTAAAATTGCCTGGAGGTACAGGAGCAATTGATTTTGGTACATGGGGACCAGCAGCTCCCCAAAGCTGGAGCTGCATGCCACCAGGCTTGTGCGAGCAGTGACCAAAGTGCTATAGGTGACCCACCTATAGATGGCAGGTCCTCTGACGAGTTTGCTACTTATGCTTTCCATAGAATTCAGGCTGATAATATTTGCGGTGGGTACCTGCCGCAGGCTGAGTTTTGGGGCAGGGAAGCTTCACAAAACAGCTTATCAGTTTCCAAGCACTGGGCTGGAGAGGAAATGCTGTGTTTTGTCCGTATTAAAAGCTCTGAAGCATTTAATTGAAGAGCTTTAGCATCCCTGTACTGAGGAGGAGGAGCTGGGAATTTGGCAGGAGTGTTTGGGTGTCAAAAGTGTGCCTTTTGCTATTTCTGGAAAAAAAAAAGCATTGAACTGGCCAAATTGTGAACCTATCAAGGTTTGCAAACACTCAGTAAAGACCTACTCAAACAAATGTGGCTGCCCAATTTTGCAGCCAGGCTTGCTCCTGGATTCCTTCTTCCCACTGGACCCCAGGAGGAGACACTGCCCCTCCCGAGCCCTTGGGTTTCAGGGGAGAAGGCAGCAGCTCCTTCTCCCCCTGCCCTTCCAGCAGAGCCGTCCTTGGGTGCGTCCCACAGCCCCGAGCTTCTTGCTGGGTGCTCGGGGTCGGGTCCGTCCCACTGGCACGGGGGAGGGTCCGGCCCCTGCTGCAAGGGCTGCACTGGAGCTGCCAGGTGCCCTCCCACAGACCCCGGCGTGACATGGGGTCATCGACACTCGGGATCCAAGTCTACTTTTCCTATACCTCTACCCGTCCCCCAGACCTTTCAGCAGTGCTACTGTTGTTGTCATTATCACCCCTGAGAGAGTTGCAATTTTCTGTACTTTCAGTTCCTCAATTACATTGATTATCACATTAAACATTCCTGGTGCTAGAGGAACAGACTAAAAATAATAAACTTGTATCTTCCCAATACAAATGAAACCCATTTGTACTAGTGTAGTAGGCTCATTGTTTCACAGTAATGAAGCTTTCATCTCAAGAGATCCAATTCACAAAAAATACTCGCCAAGGCTGTGCACATTTGCCTTTTTCTGTCTTTTTGGGTTTTTTTTTTTTACTGTCACTGACATTCCTTTAAGTTCAAATCTGATTCAGGATTAGGCCAGCAATTGAAATAAAATGGAAGAGCCACAGAAAAGCAAAAAAAAAAAACCTACATCTGACTGCATGGCACACTTTTGCCACCCTCAGGCAGGCTGCCCCGTGCCCACCCCAGGCTGTGGGTGCCCAGATCCACGCACCTTCCCCTGCTATAAATAGCTGCAGCCACCTTTGCTTCGTTTCCCAAAATAGCAACACATTGCAAAGGAGATAGGAACAGCAAAACACTGTACATAAGCGCTTTTTTTTTTTATAAATATGAATTTGTAACCAAACCACCCCAGGTAGGCAATAATACAGCTGAGGAGATGCTGTCTGCAGGCACCTGCAGGTGAACCCACTGCAGGCACCAGGTGGGGGGCGAGGAACAAGCAGGTTTTGATGCTTTTCCACTTCTCCCCGTGCCAAGCTCCAAGTGACAATGGTGTGATTAAAATGCATAACATAAAAATTGAGATCTGCCCCTCTGGCTGCTCCAGAGCTTCAGCAAGGGTAAACAGTCCATCTGCAGGTCTGCCCACCACCTCCATGGGGCAGGACAGGCTCCAAGGGAGCACCCTTTGCTCCAGGAGAGTCGTGTGGTGGGACACAGCACCCAGGCTGTGCCCCAATGCTCTGCTTGGGGGAGATGCAGCTCCTGCTGCCCCTGGGCAAAACAAAAGCGAGCTCACTTTTCCCAGCCTGGTGGCTTCAGCATGGCACCGGGTATCAGAGACCCCACACCAGGCACCAGCGCTGTTGGACCTGACCTCCCTCCATCCTTCCCTCCATTGAGGGAGCCTGGAGACGAAGCCAGCCAGGACGTGCCCCGCAGACATCCCTCCCATCAGGGGCTCCGTCTGCTTCTCCGCTTCCCTCCCATCGAGAGGCACAGGCACGGAGACCCGATAGCACAAAGCCTTTACTCTTGCTTTCAAGCTTCAGAAAGAAAACTAAAAGGCAGGAAAGAGGCAGAGCCGAGGCTTCCCCTTGTATTTCCCTTCGGGCCTGAATCAGCAGCACCGGCCACACAGCAGGTCGGGGCCGCGGCAGGGGCTCGCCTGCCCTCCCACAGCTCAGCACCCGCAGCGGGACGGGGGAAGGACGAGCATCTCTCCCCCCTTTTCCCCCTGATTGAGGTGGGGGGAGAGTCAGGCCTCGCATACCACAAGTTTGGTTATCTAAAAACCCACCCCTTATCCAGAATGAAGTCATCTTCCTGACATGGATCAATTGCATCAAAAATGAGCTTGACTATCTTAACCCTCATTTATCAGAACCAGTTCATCATCGCCCATATTACTTGCTAAAGGGAGGTTTGAGCACTTTAGGCTTTGCTGGTAGGGGCAGCGCCTTAACCCAAGCTTTTGTTTGCAAAGATTTAAACACCTTGAAACCACAGGTCTGAATCTGAGTAGGGCTGGATCAGGCCTCCCCAGGCAGAGCGCACGATCCCGGGTCTCTCCTGCCCAGACATTAGAGATGCCACAACACCTTGCGGGAACACAGATTTTGTCCCAAATCGCCGGCAGCCGTGGTACGCAATAGCCCCACTGCCAGAGCTGCCTGCAGGAGCCTTCCTCCGGCTGCCCGGGGGTGGGCGAGCTTCAACAGTGAGCTCAAAAGCCTCTGGCAGAGATAAAAGACACCTCATAGACCTGGGGTTTTGTTGCTGTTTGGTGTATTAATTCAGGGGAATTATGCCATGGGACAGAAAGGGCATAAGGCCAGTGAGAAAATACAGAGAGGAAGTCGACATATGCAATGCGAAAACTTGTTCCTAGCCCCGTCCCGGTGCCCCGTCCCTCTGCGACCCCGGGCAGCTCTAACCGCAGAGCCTCCCGGCCCTGGGCATTCATGGGTCAAACTCTTCACTTACACTGACTCCTTGAACACGATTACCAGCTATTTCAAACACGAAGCATTCTTAGCCTCACCTTGGATCAACTTTTCCAGCAATGCTGGTTCCCAGAAAAAAAAAAAAAACACACAAGACTTCAGCGAGCACCCTCCCTCCGACCCAGGCAGCCCCCGGAGCACAGGCAGTGCTTTGCCGCACGCCGAGGGGGGGTCAGGCAGCGGGGGCTCGTTACCAGAGCAGGAGGGCTACGAGGCAGCATCAAACACGCCGGGTGCACCTCCTGCAGAAAGTCACCCTCTCTCTGAATCTTTCTAATTGGCGATCGGTCCCACACAAGGCCAGAAATCTGGCTTATTAAAGCACAAACTGCTGAGCGCCTCGTTAGATGCCAACAACATCGTCTCCTGTGGGATCATTGACCCTGCAGATGGGGTTACCGGCCCCAGAGCAGCAAAAAGGATTTCTAGCAGAGATGGGGCAGCCGGGGCACATTTCCCACCCGTGGGGTGATACCACAGTTTCATGGAGAGGCTGCTTCCCACACGCATCAGAAAATATCCAGTATAGCTGCATGCACACAAGGCATATGTGCCTGTATAAGGTATTTATATGGTGTAGCTCCTCTTTCTGCCTTCACTGTATTTTATCTTTAAATTGGGAGAGCTTTTTTGTAACAAATCATCAGAGAGGAACAGCTAGTTACCAAGGAGATTCTCTGATGAATCAGAGACTGACTGGTATAAGATCTAGACAGGCTGCAGCTTCTTAATTTGTGAGACCTTACATTTTAAACAGGGGAAAAAAAGATCCTATCACAACCAACTGTGGACCACGCCAGCGAAAGCAGCTTTTATTTTTGCCATAGGAGCAAATAGCAAGCACACAGCGTGGGAAATCAGTGAGCAGCCTGAGACGAATGGGAGCGTCTCTCCGGCACGCTCTTGACTCAGAAAAGCAAATACCACCCAAGGACAGAGTGGTCTGATGGAGGTGGCTGAGGGAAAGGCTGGGAAGCCCCCGATTTCACACCAGCACAAGCAAGGATCCGCAGGGTCGAGCGAGCGCTGGAGAAACAGCTGCACGCCTGCTTCTGCACAGCCCTGGCACTTCGGAAAGTAAAGGTTGCACGGCCAGGTGCTGCCTACCCGTGTGCCGGCCGCGGGCTCAGCACCATAGTGGGACTGCCCCAACCCTGAGCCCGCTTTCCTGCCCGACTCCTGCAGTTTTCTTCCGAAGAGCAGGCGAGAGGGATGAATTTTGCCAAGTGAAGGCACCGACCCCGCGCTGAGCATCCCGCCCTCGCGGGAATGGCCATCATGCCCCGGAGGAGCCCAGGCAGCCGGGGATGCGCAGGCAGAGCAGATGGGAAGAGGAGTTTTTATAAAGGTGGGGATAACAAGGAGCATCGTGAAATAAAGTTTGGAGAGAGAAAGCTCAGCTTTTTGGGGCTGACTTTATTCAGAGGGTCTTCGCGCCCACTTCCTTCTGGTGACTTGTTTCTGAATAATTACTGAACACTGGTGCTTCGCCTCTATTTAAAAACAGAAAGTAATTAAAACTGCCTGGGAACTGCGAGAGCAGCGAGAAATATTTTGAGACATCGAGAGACAAGATATACGGAAATCTCCTGCTTGTAGATAGGCTGTTTTCCCAAAGGTGGAAACTACAGAAGTATGTAGATGAGAGGGGAAAAATCTCCCTGTCAGATCCCATTGAAATCTCCATTTTGGGCACTGCTGCTCCGCTGCTGCTAAGGTAAACCTGATCCTTGCCGGGGGAAGCTGCAGGACGCGCCGAGGCGTTCGGGATGGGGTCGGTGCAGAGAGCTCTGACGGGCTGCTGTAAAGTATCGGGGAGTGAAGATAAAGTGTGTGTTAGAGCAAATTCAGGCTTTTCTGCTAAGTGCACCCTGGAAAAGGATTTCCTAGAGCAGTTAAGTCTGACAAGAGGCTGGTGCGAGCAAGGCTTTAACTGAGGATTCAAGTGAAGGACGTTTTATAGGCAAACAGTTTCAAGTGCTGTTTTACGATATAAATTACACTTGCTCATCTGAGGGAGGAATGAATTAGCTGTTGGAAGCATTTCTGGGCTGAAGCTGGAGGCTTACAGGAATGTTTTAGTGATGCATACTGTAATGTTATTATGGGGGGACAATTAACTTGAATACCCTGTGGGCCTCTCGTTTGGAAAGCAAAATACTCCCGAATGCTGCAATAGAGACTGAAAACAGTATACGGGGTAGGGAAGGGGCACAAGAAACACTCGCTGACAGCAAGCTGCTTTCGGCATCGCAAAAAAAAAGAAAATTGTCAGGAAATTCCAAGCTGCAGCTCCCAGGCGGTGGGTAACTCGCCGACCGTCCCCCCTCCAACTTCACACACAGGGGCTTGCGCAGCATTCACTCGCTGCACTTCCCAGCTGTGCCAGGCAAATTAAAGCTGTAGTAGCAGCAAATTAAAACAGGCTGCCAGCTTTCATGCACTTAATGGGCTATTGGGTCTTATTTGACTTCATATTTATGATCTTTATCCATTTTAGGGTGAAGTTGAAGTCATTTATATATTTGCATTTAAAACAGAGAAGGGCTGAGGAAGCAGTAACTGCACACAAACTTCCCGGCACTCCCCAGCTTACAAACATCATCCTATGCCACAACAGAGCTGTTATTCCAGCCTTGGGCTGATTTGGGATATCTATATTCCCCAGAAAACATTCAGAGCTTGTTTTTCTAAATGTGTACAAGCAGCAGCTGCTAGAACATGAACCATACCTTACACAGTGCTTTTAATCCAAGAATAGCAAACAGGCAGGTTAGGGACTTACAAATGGAGAAACTGAGGCAGTGAGCATTTAAATAATTTGGATAAAAACCTGCAGCTGAACAGAAAAAGTGTCCAGATAGAAACTTAAGTCTTCACTTCCACTGCTTTGCAGTAACTGTTAGTCTGGAAAGCCTTGGAAATTCATTGCTCGTGTGACTTTTGCTATGCAGCAAAGCTGGTCTGAATACGGAGACGAACAGTAGCATAGCCCCTGTATGGTGTGGTCCCTGGGCTGGGGGGGTACCTGCATTCTGCCTTTCCTTGTGAATTGGGACTGCAGTAAATGAGCAGGAGGTCAACAATTGTCTAAACACTGGCTTTGGAGTTAGGTTTGTTGCCACAAGCATTTGTCTGTGTAAATACCTAGAATAAGGTCAAGGAAAGAGGTGGGGATTCATGAGGAATATGAATTGGCAGGTGGAAGATGGCCTTCACCAAGCCATGGTGCTTGACATGTCTGGTCCCTTGGTACTAAACTGGTATTGGAATGGGGAGAGATTTTGTTACAGATAAAGCTAAAATACAAAGAAACTGATGCAGTTTGCTCCCGACCTCTGCATGCGTATATTCTTACATGGTGTTTCTGAGAAATCAGTTATTCTCAGCACATATAGCATCTGTGGCTGAGCACGGAGCCCAAGAGCTGGGGCAACTTATGAAACAGCCGTGCAGATTAGCTCTCAGTCGTAAACCACTCGGTCCCACTTGGGGAAATCCTGTCTTTCCCCAGGAGGGCTTTGTTGCCTTGCTAGAAATCCCCTTATTCACTGGCAGCCCCTTGGCAGGGCAGGTGGGTTTTGCCTCTCAGGGATACCCTGTGCTAGCTTCAGCCATTGACTTCTCCCCACCCAAAAAAGCGCTTAGGTGGATCCCACAGGGCATTTCCCCTGTGGCCCCAGCGTGGTGCCCCAGCATTACCTTACCCCAGCCAGTCACCCCAGGGGACGCCCCGGGAGGCTGCAGTGGGTGGACCGAGCCAGGTTTGGGAGCAGGACTCAGGACCAGCCTGGCCCCTCGCACGCCCTGGAAGGCAAAGCTCAGCACCGGCACAGCGGGGAGGCGCAGGATCCTTCCTGACAACCTTCTCCGAATGACCCAGATTGCGTCAACGGGCTCTGGAGGGAGCCCGCAGCCGGTGCTCTTCAGATGGGAGCATAGGATTTGCAACATGGGGCCCAAGAGAGACAAGGAGCACGGCAATGGGAAAGGAAAGCAGAAGGCCTCAGCACCCTTCCCACCTTCAAAGATGGTAAATTTCTCTTATTTCCTTTTCTATTCCTTTCTTTTAAACAAGCCAGAGAAATCACCCCCTCTCTGTGCTACTTTGCATGCCAAGCCGCAGGGTGTTGGGGGGACCCCAATGCTGAGGACTGAACCTTGCCTTCCAGGCTACTATTCAAAAGCCCAGAGGCAACCTAGCAAACTGGAGTATTGCATGTGTCCAGAATGACCCAACATTTCTCTCCTTTAAATTTAAGGGTCATGTGGTAGGTAAGCGTACCCATAGCCAGGTGCTGCACATTGTGCCGGCAGAGAGACAGTGGTAGGAGAGGAGCCTCCTGGTTTTTGCACGCTCCTTCAGAGGCTACAAGCACAGGAGTGGTGATGCTTGTAATGCCCCTCCAGGTGAAGGGCAGGCAGAGGCAGCAAAACCCAATCAGTGAAGGGGTCTGAAATGGTGCATGGGGGGGACATGCCAGAAGTCCCCACTCCCATGAGAGTCTCCCTTTGGGACACTGCGGCTCTGCAGTGCCTCTTGGGCTGGGCAATACCTTTTGGCTCACATAATCTTCTTTAAATGAAACAAGCACCCTCTCCTATGCAGCTGCAAGCCACGAGTACCATTATACTGGGCATATAAGCCACTTAAAGCAACATTGCCTCTCTTTTAATGGGAGAGAGGCATCCCAGCAGTAGCTACACTATGGACCATTAATTTACTACCAGGTGGCTTGACCCTAGACCTTAACATGCATTTAACTAGTGGTCTACAGCAGAGATATCACAGTGCAACTGCAGAAATACACTTTTACAGGAATAGTTTTAGTGCCAGTTGAACTCAGCGGCAAAACTCCCTCTGGCTCCCATGTGGCCAAGGACTCACTTCTGTGTGCCCACGTACAGGTAAATGCCGCTGGGTGGAATATTCGGTTGTTTACAAAAGTGTGAGGCAGTGTGATTTCAATAGGTGTTTCACCAGAAATGAAGCAAGACGGAAAGCACGGAGTTAGTCAGATAGTGACTTAAGTGTCATTTAGGTAAAGCTTTTACTTCGGTACAGAACTGTGAAAATCTGCGCTCCTGATGCAGCCCCACGGATGCTTGTAACCCTTGTGCTTGAAGCACACATCAATATTCTTTGCTGGGCTGGGTCCAAATCAAGTCAACTTCGCTTAGCACCACGCTCACCCTTCAGCACAGGCACATCTCTGCCACTTAGTGCTCAGAAATTATCATTTCCCAGCTGCACTGCCAGGGGTGTGCAGGAGGGATAACAAGCCAAATTTCTACACAGTGTCAGTCAATTTAACTCCCAATTTGCTCAGCAGAGCCATGCCCATTTCTAAAACAGGTCAGCTGCACCCCTCGGTTGGTAAGCTGGTCTTGCTAACTGGTATGTGTCCAGCAGCAGTTTTATGCTCCTGCTAATATCAGTGGAGATTTTAAATTGCCTTGAATTAGAGCTTGGAAAGATCCCACTGTTTCTCAGCAATTAGCTTCTGTACCGGGTTTATTTGAACAGTAGCCCTCCACACTAGAGATGTGGCAAGCTTAGAAAACCATCCATTTTTTACTCTGCTTCCAACTCTTAACTCTGCTGCTGATGTGGAGACAAAATGTCTCGTACGAGGGAAGAAATCTAGAAATAGCTTAAGCCCATCCATGTCCTACCCACATGCTCACGGTTGGGTTTATTCTGCTTAAAACCAAAGTCTGTCTCCGCTAATATACAGTTAATTAGCTCTGAGTGAAGCTGTATGGTTTTTTTCAACTTCCACTGGAAGTTTCAGAGGTGGGAAGCATGATGGAAAGCATCCCGCTGCTGCCTGCAGACCTGCCGGGTCTCAGCACTGCAGGCTGCCTCCCAGCTATTAGCAGGTCAGCATTAGGAGGCAAAAGTTGCTCCTGGATGGGATTTACTCTCAGCACAAGGTCTTGGTGTGGAAGGAAAAGACCCTTCCTTCCCCCTCACCATGTCTCCAGCCCTCTTCCCTCCCACTCTGCACATGTCCATCCTTCAGTGTCTCCCATCTCTCTCATCCTTATTGGATTTCCCCTGTCCCACCCTGATCATATTCTCCCTCCCCAGCTGTCCTCAGGCCAAGAGGCTGCATCTGACACTGCAGACTGCCTTATCCCCCCCTCCACATCCCTCTGCCCTCCATCTCATGGCCTCCAGGGCTCCTGCCCCTCTGCATTGCCCCCACACCAGCTCCGGAGCCGTAGCAACAACGTGCTGATCTGAGGGATGGTGTGCTTTCTGCACCTCGAAACAAGCCTCCAGCCAAATTATTAAAGCCATTTAACACCACTTGTCTGACTGGTACAGAAGTTACACTACTTAAAATAATTGCATTTCTCACTAGTTACAGATAAAACAGACCCTTTTTAATCATTAAGATATGGCCTGATGTGCATTACGAGATATTAACAGCCCCATAAGTGAAATAACAGATACAGGACCAACAGCTAAATCATAAGTGTTCTCAGATGCCTGCAGATTAATCATTTTATATCTCCATAGGAGCATTCACCAAAGCTTTCCATCACTGTACAGTCTTAAAGCCACAGGACACCTCTGTTCCCAGTTATGGCTCTGCCTTGTCTACAGGAGGCAAAAGCAGGGAAGGAAGGTGCTTGGTTGCCTCCAAAGAAAAAAGCTGAAAACAGAATCTGCAAATTTTGATTCCTTGTTTTCTGTTTTACTTGGTGGGGAAAAACAGTCCCTTGTTCTGTCATTCCTTTACAGTGACTATAAAATTGATACTCCTTTCAAAATGTTTTTTCTTCAAGTACACATCCGCTTCTGCTCTCATGGGCTCAAACTGTACTCTCAGTATTTTTGGAATTGATTGCAACCTCCTGATCCATAAAAATAAGCAACACCACCAGCAAAACAAGAGCACAGGTGCTGCTAAAATGGCAATCACCCCTCAGGATCTGAGCCTGCAGTTACACAGCCTGAGGCAGAAACCCACTGCCTCCTCCAGGCAGCCCAGGTGCCGATTTCCCTCCACTTGGGGATTAAAGAGATGACCACATCGCAGTTCCCTGACCTGTCTGTATCCCTATCAAGTGCTGCAAGTGCTCAAGCAGCAGCACAGCTTTGCCTTAATTGCATAAGCACACAGCTTGTTCAAACTCCACTCAGGCCCATACCCGAGGATTTAAGTAGTCTTTAGCGTAGTCACTGCCTCAAGTGCATTAGTCTCCTTTGCAAACACATACAGTGCTTGAAAGCTTCTGCTCCCATCCTTAGTCCTGCAGTCCAGATCATGACTCATTTTATGCTGTTGAACCAAAAAGATCAGCAAGTCACTAATGTCAGAGGGGTTAGAGAAAGCAAGGCAAAAACTTTGAGCAGAAAAGCTCTACCAGAATCCACCATAAAGGATCAGGTGAGTTTAATCCATCCCCTTTTTATCCTTGCAACCACATTCTCAACCCAGAAGCAGCAAATTCCATCAGGGCACCAGGCGGCCACAGCTGTTTTGGAGCACTGCTCCAAGTGCCCAGCATCTTTAGGAGGGACCACCATGTCACACAAGCAAGCAGCCATTCCAGATTGGCCATTTTTGTAGGCACCTGATGCAAGAACCCAGCCACAGTCCTAAGTCAATCAAACCATCCACAACTTCCACAGGGAAACTTATCATGCAAGACAAATGCATCACTTATTTTCACCATGGTTAAAGCACATGAACCTGGAGGCTGAAATTTCAAGTTCATGCCAAGGAATACAACGGTCAATAACAGATGCAGCTCACAAATAACTAGAGAAGTCCTGACCTGTGCAATGGACCAGGGATAGAAAGAAGACTCATTTATTTCTCAGTTGTTTGCAATCTCCCCAAAACTAGCAAATTTGGCTCCCTCAGACTTATATTTAGTAAGTTATTGCTATAGTCTAGCCCAGAACTCCTCAAGCAATATGTCATTAGATCTGCTACTGGTACTACAGACAGTTGCTCCCATCCAGTAACACTGATTAGAGCACATACACTTGTTCAACTAGAGGAGGTGGCTTCAGTGTTTGAGCACGAAGCTGAGACCACCTAGGTGCTCAGATTGAGCAGTTAACATCCTTAAAGCCCCTCCAGACAGTCCTGGATGTACAGCACTTGCTGTAAGGACAGGCTGTTTGTTTGGAGAGGTAGGCAGGGGGAGAAGGGAAAGTAAGTCCCCTGATCATAAGCATTGAAGAGTGCGGCTTCCTGTTGTAGGGCCATGGCCAAACTATTCAAGAAACTGGCTGCAATCCAGTCCACAAAAACGTTGTCAATGGCATCTTGTTAGGTGTTCCAAGGAAGAAGATATTACAGAAATATGGACTATCATTCATTATTGCTGTCAGTTTTATAGGACAAGTGTCAGCATAACACAGCCAGGGCCTCGTGCGTCTGATGCTGGCAGGAGCTAGCAGCCCTGGAAAAGCAGGTCAGGCAGCCTTGTGCTGGGCCCCAGGTGGGGACAAGATCACCATCAAGGGCTACCAGGGACAAGCCCCCCAGTAGCTCAAAACTCTACCATTTCACACCTGCTCAAAATTTGCCTTTTTTGGCTATGCCATGCTCACCCTATGTCTCAATAATCAGGTTTGCATCCCCTCCCACCACCAAGCAGGTTACCACCAGCACTTATCCCCTTTGCAACATTAGAGCTAACGCTCTATTTCCCATGTCTATTTTCCCCATTTCAGACAGCTCGGTGCCCACATGCCTCTTCCAGCCCCCACCCCCAGGATGGCCACAGGAGCACTCGGGCTCTGCCTCAAGGCTACTAACCCACTCTCCCATCTGGTAGAGGCTCTCTCCTTAAAGACAGCATGGATCAGCCTCCCTTAGGCAAGGTCTTATTACTAAGAGTGGAATTTTCTAAATATTGACTCATTTTAGGCTAAATAATATCATTCTGTTATTATTGCCCATAAACCTGGCTCTGTTTTACCTTCTACAATACTTTAGAAGTGACTTGGCTGCATCAAAGATAACTCACATATAATAGCAGCAGAACCAGGCTGTGTTTAGTACGGTCCATCAGCTAGACTAAAACTCCGAGACCCCCATCTGCTCTTGTCAAACGTGATAGGTGTAAATCAATACACTCACTTCTGCACAGTTCTTCCATGACCACAAGCCTACACAAGGAGGAAAGCACATACCTTCAGCCTTACTGAACTTTAATTTAGATTACAGTAAACACAAAACAGTAGCATCTTGATGCAGTACAACATACATACTTTACCCCAGAAGACTGCAATACAAGGAGTAAAGATACTATAAGAAACAATGCACAAATAAAAAGGAAATACTTCAGACTACTGGACACAATACCTTGGATGTACAAATAGCGTTTTTCTCCTTGCTTGCAAACATCTTTCCCCATTTCTCAGGTCCAACACCTATAAAAAGCTGTTTTCTTCAAAATATCTCAGCAAGAAACTCCACAGAACCGTCCTCAACAAACCAAACCTCTGTTGTTGCGGGGTGGACTATTTATTTGCTTTTAATCTAGCCTTGATCATGAGCACCTGGAACCAGCAAACACCCAGCAGATCTTGGGCTGATTGCTTAGAATTGCCATAGTTTCATTAACTTGAACAGTTGGCTGATGACAATTAGTATCAGCTGAGGACTTAGGAGCTGCTTCTTTTACTTGTTTATGAGCCCAGGCAGTGTTTGGAGATAACATAGTAGGAAAAAAAAAAGCCTGAAGTCAAGGCAGTAGCAAAAATTAACTTGCTTGCAAGCAAAAGGTTTTGCTTTGTGATACATTGATTGTACCTCTGAAATTCAGGTAAGAAGTTTACCATCCACTTATTTAGCGACAACTTCAAGGGACAGCGAGCAGGAGGTAGAAGATGTTTTGGAGGTTTCCCCATGGCTCGTGTTGCTGAGACTGCCTCTGCGATGCCCGTGTGCTCACCGCAGCTGGGTCACTCGGGCTTTGCTTCTCAGAGTAAGGGGTGAGTCATGGCTGGAGCGTAAACTGCACAAGCTTGCTAAGGAATGCTTGATCGCATACTTCCACTCACATGTGAAAATATACATTCTTAGAAGTAGTTAATAATAAAAAACACTAGCAATAGGAGGTCTATATTAATACTCTTGCTAGTAGTAGCATGCTGTGTATTAACAATTATATCTAACCCTTCAAATAGACACAGGAAAAAGAAAAGCACTATTTTTTCCACACACTGTTACAGCTCCTGGCAATGTTAGGGTATAACATGAGGACATGTTATGCCAAAAATGTCTTGATGATACCACACTCTGAATATCAGTGCTTTCTAGCTCCCCTCACATGATACAACCAAAGCCTGAGTTACTAAACCACCTAGTCATTTCTGAAACTATCACCAGAAATAGATGTTTGTGTGAATTGTGAGTTGTACTAGTGGCAACAGTAGGCTTCAGTTTGCAGGTGTGGTCATTGAAAAAGAAAGGCATGGTTATTAACTTTTACCAAACCAGTTAGGGGTGCTTACATACAGAAAGGTGCTGGTATATGAATGTGATACCCATATGATAGTTACATATACTCTCCACCTGTAAATTATGTGGTCCTTCCACACTCTCGTGCACCTTGTCTCTGAGAAGCCACCAAAGAAATAGCTCGTTTAATTTCTCTATGCTTGTTTCAGGTTTTTTATGTCTTGATTTTGTTTCTGCAAATAGTGATGAGTTTGATATAAGACCAGGTGTTTTTAAGCTTTCATAAAGTGCGAATATTACAGAGGCCCATTACAAGGCTTTCATTAACGCTGACAGACATTATATATTTGTACATAAGGCTCCATCTGGATAATGATCCAAAAGCTTAGCTGAGCTTGCAGAGCCTCGTAGGTCTCCAGCACGGCCTGGAGCTCTTCTGATTGATCACAGGAAGATATCGTGACCAGGAGTCTGAAGCGGGCCCAATTCTGCTCCTTCTCAAAATTGGTCAAACCTTTGAGCTGGGCAGTGGCAGCTGGTACTTCTTACCCCAGCAGTTTTCTCTGGCAAACTCACGGGTCCCTTAGTTTGGGCAATACCTGTTCAGTGTTGCCCTGGAATAGGTCTGGAATGGATCCCAAGCAGCTGGTAGCATTTCTGCCAAAATGAATGGTACAGCAAGATGTACTGAACTGAAGAAATGAGCATTCAATGGCTTGTTTAACTCTGTGTGCCTTCCTGCAATGTATTTCCACTACACTTTCAGACTTCAAGATTTTCCATCTGGCATTAAGAGAAGAAAGTATCTAAGGGTTAAGGGCTTGAGCAATGGGGTCATTTCTCATGTCTGCTACCACGCAGCACTGGGAAAGCTGGAAATACCGCATGCCTCTTCCCTCCCCTGTTCCCCCCACGGGGGGTTCGTTTTGTTTTCCCGTGTGGTAGGAGCTGGCCTGCCTATTTCTCCATTTTGCTGTCAGACAGTTTTGTAAGCGTCAGAAAAAGAAAAGTCCGAGGCAGGGCCAGCAGCCGTCCAAGTGGTGGGAGCGGCCGGTCGGCGCCTGCCGGAGCCTCCAGCCAGGCACCCAGCACATGGGCATTTTCGGTGCTGTGGCCTCTGGCTCCAGCCTCCTGTTGGGGCATTTGGAGGACCCTCATGAGGATGCCAGGCGGGTTTTGTTTTGTAATTGTAAATCACTGTGAAAGCATGGGGAGGGCTGAATTCCTGCTGTGGAGCTTGAAAGCAGTCGGGGTTTAGGCTGCTTGGTCCCGTCTTTTTTGATTCCCCGTCTCGCTGCTTTGGTAAGCAAGGCAGGCTGTTCGTTGCATGATGCCTGAAGCAGATGGCTGCTTTCTTTTACAGCTTTCTTATTACAGAAGTTTGCAAGTGTCAAGATAAGTATTTAACCCTTGAAGGCTTGCATTCAGCACAGGCACCCTGTCAGACCATCTGCAGGAGCATCACTGCTCGTGCCAGTGCACCCACCCCAACGGGCCAGTTTGGCTGGCTCACCATATCTTTGAGTGACTTTAAACAGTCGTTCTGTGGACCACACTTTCATGGGCTTTTTGATATATGTCTGACTGTTTCCTTCAGGCAGGCTGCCTTGCAGCAAGTCCTCATCATTCATCTTAAAGGAGACATGTCAGGACCCGCATTACAGATGGGCTTTTTAGCACCCTCTGAGCCCCAAGGCTGGGCAGATGCGCAGGGTCCTCTTCCCACCTCTGCTCACCTCTCAGAAGCCACCAGACAGGGAGGACGCCGGAATGGTGGATCTCGACAAATGCAGCAGGTGACTTAAAGTCAAGGGTCCTCCACACCCCTACGGAGGATCTGCCAAGGATGTGTTGAATTTATCAACAATTTCTTTTCATATTTACCATATCCCCTACTCTTTTTTGTGCAAATATTGTGTTACTTTAGCCAACACCCACCATACCTCTTTTACCTTCGATTTTATAGGCCTTGCCAAGGAGATTGCCTATATGCTATGTTAGGTGCTTCCATTTGCTCATACAAGCTGCCATTTCTCCAAATATTGAAATATTAATAGGCCTCTATATAAATATCTATCAAATATAGAAGAACGAGATTTAATATTGCTTCTCACTGGTCTAATGGGAGGTTTGTTTGTTTTTACAGTAAAATCATTGTTGTTGCAATTTATCAGCCATGAAAAGGCAACAACCTTCTAATGGTTTGGATAGCAAACTTCACTGTAAAACTTTGCTAGGGGAGTTGTAGTACCCCTTCCAGCTGTAGCTGCTGCATTATGTGCTCTTAAGTTTGGGATATTTGGCCTCAGGATTCCCAGTTATGTTCCAAATTTTCTTTTAGTCCAAAGCTTGGAAGCTGAGAAGAGTTAATACCCAAATCTATCTCTACTCTTGAAGCTGCAATAGTCCAACGTTACCTCTAAGTGGGATGCGATTCCATCTGGTGAACCTTGGCTCAGACAACTGATAAATTTATCTGTTGCTGCCAGCTGTGAAACGGCGGGGTGCCTGAGACGAGCATCCGCAGCATCCACCCCCGCAGGCCAGGATGTTGTTCTTTGTTTCTGGATCTAGATAAAAATTCATCAGCCTTTTGGGAAGGAAAAGGGTGCAAGGGTTAACAGTACAACAATGCCACGAGCTGCTAGGTGACCGTTCTGCCTGACATGATAGGAGTCTTGTGGGAATGCTGCTTTTGTGGGATTTTCATTATTTTCTTGGACCAATCTGCAAGAGAAGGGCTAAACTTATGTGATGTCAGCCACATATTCTCAGACGAGAACATGTAGAAATGGTTTATTTTAGATCCATCCAACCACCGGAGCACAGAGAGTAGCTTTGAATGCAAGGATTGAAAGCAAATTCCTCAAAGCCCTTCCTAAAATTTAACCCAAGAGCCTCAGCTGAACATTTGACTTTTTATCCAGTGATTATCTTTCTAATTATTTGTAAAGGAAGATGACTGATTTCTGAAATAAAACTTACTGAAGATTTAACAGCTTGGCATTTGAGCAGCAGTGACTTTGTTTCACTGAATTTCCCCATCCGCTCCCTTAGCTAGAAGTTAGCTCCCATCGCACAGCTCCAGGGCCAGCGCCGTGTCGTGAAGGACCAACAGGCAGCATACGGTGACGTTGGAAAAGGCAGCAAAACATTCACGTGTTGTTTGGCCACTGACTGCAGGTGTACGGGGCTCAGAGGGGAAACCTGTCGGAGCAAGCCCCTCTGCGTATCGCGTTATCAATACTTAGCATCATGCAGCACTTCAGGGCAGCTAGACAACTGAACCCAAAGAGCAACCTAAAATCACTTGCAGGCTTTGTGCCTCCATTCTCCGTAACACAACTGGCTCTAGAGAGAATTTTGTTTGTTTCCAGACCGCCTTAAAAAACCCCTCACCTAGCTTTGACCTCAAATCCTTCTGCTCCAGACAGGGCTGAGAGAAGATTGTTCTTTAGGACTCCAGCACTTGTTAATTCTCTTAAAGAGATTACTCAAATCTCCTAAACAAATATCAGACTAGATTTCGGATTAAGCATGGGTGCTAAAATGACCTTGCTGATAAAATCAGCATGACCTAACCTCACAAATTGGAGACGGAAGCCTTGGCTGTGATTTTGAGTCGGTGGATACTATCATGGTAAGTTAACGGACTGTTTTGCACCTCTGTTCCCCCATCTCTAATATTTTTGCAATGTTCCTTAAGAACCAATACAAAAAATGGTAGATCTTCCAGACCTTTGTGGGAAATACAATATACTGACAGAGTCACTGGGGCTACACACAACCTGCTGTGTTCTTTTACTAATGCTTATTGCTTTTTCCATTTCTCATATTTGAGCTGTCTGGTTCATTTTGGTGTCAGCACGAGGCTGGTTTGCACAGCATCCCAACTCCTGCGTTAATCAAAGTGCCATTGTTCGGAAGAGGATTTAGCTTAGCGCCTTTGGCAGGGTGCTCCAGTGCAGGTGCTTGGGCACGCTGGCGTACCCCGGGGGCCACCGCGGACCCAGCTCCTCTGCCTGCCGCCTTTGGGCGATTTCCCCACTGTGCAGCTAATAGCCAGAGTTATTTATGTCCTGCGTCTATCTGTGCAGCTTGCTTTGTGTCTCACTCGGGTTTCAGAAATAATTAACCCTGCAAAGACAGATGCGGGGTTTGGCCGTGTAACAGACATTTTCTTAAGAACCAGGAGTGGCACAGTGAGGTTTGCGTGGAGTGTTTTTGTCATTGTGCCGTGGCCAGGAACGTTTTGTCTGTGATGAGCATTTCACAAAAGAGAGATCATTAAGTCAAAACAGTATCACTTTCAACCTATATCTCTTCTGTTGTTGTTCTGTTACTGTTCTTCTATAACCCCAGCAGATTTCCTTGCAAAATCCCTAGCGTCTGTAATGGAAACAATTTCAAATCCAATATGAATTCACAGACTATTAAAAAAAAAAATTCCTTGGAGGGCAAAGCCCATCATGACTGAAGCACTTACGTCTACTTTCAAATCTCTTTGCCTAAATTTCAGTTTAACTTACTCATTTGCTAATCCTAATTTTCCAGTACTGTGCTTACAATACCTAATCAAATATCACTCATGTGGATACACATTAAAATTCTGCAACAAGCTGGAACTTATGGCTTCAAAACTCTTGTCAGCTTTGCTTCTCAACCGTCAACATGTAATGGTGGGTCTCCCTTCCTCTCAAAAACGTATTAGTCGCATCCACTGTTCCCTTTCTGAGCGCTGCGCTCCATTTCTCTCTCACGGGTGTCCATTATGGCAAAAGTACCCTAATTCCACTGAACTTCAAGTACACCTGATGCAGAAATATAACCTTTTCCGAAAGATTTCTTCATAAGCTATTATTTAGTTTTCCTTTGTTTTTAAATAATTTAATATATTTTTATAAAGAATGTTGATGCTGTGATGTGCTACACATAGAACTAGAAATAATTGTACTGTGACAAAATATTGGGACTAGTGCAATCTGTGCACAGCAATCAGAACTGAGAAACTGTGTGTTATACACTCTTGACTCCGGAAGGAAGAGTGACCCGATTTTGTTCCGATAGCGAGGGCTGCCATTTGAACAGGCAGATCCAAAGGCTACATTCCCATCACACCACCTCTGGTTCCCTCATCCCGGATGGAGTGGGGCTGGATCTCGCTTCTGCACAGGGAACGCCATGCAGGGGGGCACGGCGGATCTGACCCTCTGATCCCAGCTGGGCTCCCAGGGATAAAAGTGTCCGAAAGGACCCCAGGCTGAGGCTGAAAGTGCATCTCCGGAGGAGGCAGCTGAAAGGCACTTTGTACTCGGTAGTGCTGGCTCCCTTCCCTCCACAGCTGTCTCCTTCGCTCCCTTCAGGGGGTTATATTTCCGTGAGCTAATTTAAGGAGAAAAGCCTTATTAATCCGGTATCTTACAGGCTCAAAGTATGGATATTTTTTATTTTGAATAAAATATGACTATTAAGCTCTTTAGGCAGGGATTTTGTCTTCCAACATCTCCTCAAAGCACTTAGCATACTGCTGGTATTACAGGTGTAAATATTACAAATAATATAATACAGTTCAGATCTCGGAGATCTGTTTCGTTAGGAATGGGCTCACAAAATATATCTGTACGTTGTGATAGAGAAGGCTCAAGTATGAGGAGGGCTTCCCCAGGAGTTAGTGCTGAGCCTTGCCCTGGAAGAACTTGGGGTCAAGAACCTATTTTGATTTAGGTTTCCTCGTAATTCAGGAGGCTCTTCTTGTTTTCCTTCCTTCAGTAAAAAAGGGACACCCTGCCCAAGGAACAGAAATAAAGTTTAGCATACAGAGCACTCATTTGAGAAGTGGACGAGAGCTGTTTAATCCTGCAAGATAAGGGTATGTAGTAATTCAAGGCGGAAAGCGAGAATGAATTTCCTAACCAGCTGAAGGCAAACAGGTAAAAAGGACTTAAGAAAGAAAAATCCTTGTAGAAAAGAATATATTATTAACTGAAAAAGTAATTTAACAGAATAGTAATGTTCTCATACCACTGAGCAAATCTAATACCAACTCTGCAAATCTAATAAGATCTCTGTAAAAGCAGAGAAGTTCAATCTAAAGTGCACTCTTTTGAGGCTGAGGCCAATGTCCATTAAATACAATAGAAATACTTCATCAGCTTCAATACAAGCTGGGTCAGGCCTCCACTGGGTTTGGATTGTTGGTGGCTGCTATTGTCTCTACAGAATATTCCACTCAAACTCACCATGGCGATTAAAGTAATGCCTAATTTCCACAACAATGCAAGCAAATTCTCAATATGTGCTGCTCCTGAACGCGGAGCGCAGCAGGCCAGAGATGTTTCCTGCATTAAACAAGAACCAAACTGGCCCAGAAAAATCACAAGTGGGTGGGAGGCAAACATCAGGCCTTCTTAAATGAGGTGTAATCAATAGGCAGGCCCCACAGAAGAATCCTAGGCTCATCCTCTGAAGGACCCATGAATAGTCAACAAGAGACATGCCGCCCATCTTGCAATGATTATGCAAGATGTTGCCAGCCATTGTATTTCTCATTTCACTAACGGCCAGTTCATTGTACTCCAGCTACTTCTTTATTGCACACATCAGCTGGAAATGATCAGCTTCATTACCCGTGGAGGCTGCATGCCATAATCCACGTGGAATTCAGCAGGCTTCAATGTACATGGAAAAAGCTGGCCATGCAATGGTATTTCATACAACGCAACTGCTGTGCACCCAGCTATCTCGGTCTGTCACTTTTTGCAGGTCCCAGCAATGTCTCCCAGTTGAGTGTTCCATTAACTTTTTCACCCCTTATTTCTTAAAAAGCCCAAAAGTAATCTTAATCCCCCTTATCTTGCTACACTATTATCTTGCTGCATTCCTGGTGGCTTCACACAGAGATTTTGTGGAACTATGTTTTTTCACTTAGCCCAAAATTGGCTTGGAGGAAGACAGTGCAAAGAGGTCTTTCCTTGAGCAAGCTAGAAATAGAAATGAAAGTCTTAGTTTGTGCCTGGTTTTAATTCAGATCAGATTAGAGGAGGGTTTGTTCTACTGCAGTTTAAGAGAAGGGAGCATCTCTCATTTGAGATGATTGATTAGATCCTCCCTTTAGATTAGTCCCTTAGAGGAGCCCAGGATGATCCACACACCCTTGTCTGCTGGGACCAGCAATTAAGCCAACCTTGTCAACTCTGGAAAGAGCGTTATCACGACGTCAGTAGTGTCCTTTCCCCTGATGAACTGAGGGTGTCTGTAATGGAAAAAGGAGGTGTAAGATTGGCAACTGCTTAAATACAACTGACCAGGAAGAAAAGGTACAAAATCCACTTACTTTAGTGTGGGATTGAAGTAATTTTGTGGATCATACATTTGTAGTAGCTTGCTGTATTAATAAATTCAGTACAGAAGCTTTCAAGTTCGAAGCAAGTCTCAGTCTATTGCTTCAGAAAGCACAGTCCAAAAGCTATTGATCTATTTATACAGATAAGCACCCAACAGAGTTATCGGAATCAATGCAAACACTCAGAAAAAGATTCAATATAAATAATAATAAATAAGTAAAGACCCAGGAAATAGAAACGTACAATTTAAAACTAATTGAAATGCTGACCCGAAGAATAGCTGTTTATGTGCATTTCTGCAAAAGCAATTCCAAGAAAGGGAAAGAGAGTGCAAAAAGGAAGTGGATAATTGCAGAGGAGGCAGACGAGAAGAGACAAGCAGCATCCAACTCAAAGGAGATGGGCAAGGGCTAGAAAGTGCTGGAAGCAACATTGGATTTTTTTTTAATTTTTTTTGTATATGAATTTAAAATGACTTTGTACAAAACGAGATCTGAGCACTGTTATTTAAATCAACCCAGGAAGAGTACAGGAACAGCACAGGTATCCGCATACATGTCTTCCATGGCTGGGCAGTCTAATTTTGCACCTATGTTCTTTTTTGAGGTCAAGAGAATTTTTGACATGAACCCTGTTTGTTGCGTTTGCTGAGCCATTTTTCTCCTGCCGTGGTTGCAGATATTGTCAAAAAGTTAACCGAAGCCAAGATTTAGCCAGATCTGCTCTTATTTAACCTTCAGCGTGAGATCAGGTCTCAGCCTTTCTATTCTTGGTAACAGCTGATGAACGCAGGATAACAAGGTATTAATAAACACCTGCCCAGCTCTTGGATTAATATAGGGAAGAATTAATGGAGGTCTTAGCACGTTCATATTTTCTAATTATGGCGGATGACTTTATTTATAGAAATAATAGGGAGAATGGAAATTGTCACTGACACCATGTCAATATATGTAATGAAATTCAATCATTTAATTGCATTACATTTGGCTAAGGAGTCATATCAATAAAAGGCCCTCCTTAGTCGGAGCGGTTCAGTGGTCGGTCCATACTTCATGTTAGAAAGCTATTAAGATTAATATTTTTTTCAATGAATTATTGGGAAAATAAGTCATCTCTGACATACCTATTCCTGTGCCTCTGACCCCGAGAGGGACGGGGCTGGGGGGCAAAGCTCTCCACCAGGAGAGGTGAAAAGCCCCTTGCATAGCTGTCTGGTTTTCATTCTCATTTCTGGACACCCCTTGCTTCCAGTCCCCGAAGCAGCCAAAATAATAAAATAACACCCAGACTGAAGCCTGTGCCGTATTTCGGTTGTCACCAGCCATGGCTAAGCTGGCTCATGCATCAGCTCTGCTTCACGCGGTGCCCTCCTCTCTACCACCATAAAGTATCACCAGAGCTTCTGCGGGAACAATATCATACCATACCACTGAGATAAATAAAGCGCAATTTTAAACCTTGATATGTTTACGCTTCCTAAGAGGGGGGCAAAGGCCTATAAAACTCCCGCTAAAGGAGACATGGCTGTTCGGATCATTTGCAGCCTGTTAGGTAAACCCTGAAGCCAGTTTTTATTGGGAGGTGCCAGCGCTGGTGTTAGAGAGCTGCTGGGGTTTAAGCAGGCTTTGGACTGACTATGGCTGTTTCTCAAGGTGTTAAAATACATTCCATAATGTTCAGTTCAGGCAGGCAGCTAGGGAAGTTTGGGTCTCTTCTCCCAGAAACAGGGAAAAATAAAATAAAGCTACAATTATGGTGACAGATGGTCTGTTACACACAGAGCATTGCTAGTAATTTTGCTCCTTGCACGTTGGAGGAGGAGATCTGGGCTTCTGGCTCTTTAGCATCAAAGTCCTCTGGTTCTCTCCTGTTCTTCCAAAAAGAAGTAGTTTCCTAATCCATTCTGATCTTCCAAAGCTATCAGTCTGAATTAATGAAAACAGAGCAAGGAAATGTTACTATTTCTATTAATTATAGAGGCAGGTTTGTGCAATAAACAGAATTCATATCCCTACAGCGCTGCCTAAGTACCTATAATTCAGCTGCTCCGTTCACAATTGCGGCATCTTCTTCACATTGTTTTACAAATTAGCAAACCTGAAATCAGCAGCCGTGTACAGTGTGATGACATTTAGTTTAACTACAGGAGATCTGATCTGCTGAAATCCACGGGTGGTCTTCCAGTGCTGCTTTTCACTGCGACTGTGTTACAGCTCCCAAATTAAGTACTCCTAGATCAGGTCCATGTTTTCCATAGAAGTGAAAATACAGATGCTTAGGAAATACTGTCAGTACCAGCAATTGCTGGTACTCTTCCAAGTGCTGCCAAGCTAACACTTGGGGCAGTGCTCTTTCAGAGACGAGCAGAAAGGGGGGCCAGGGCACTCCTGGAGCCAACCTGACTTTCCAGGACAATCGACTGGTTTGTATTTACTGCAGGGTACATGGAGTAAGAACCCACACATGGATATTGGCTCAGTGGCCAGTGCTCAATACTTGCATGCCCCGCAGGAATTCATTCTGTGCATCAAAACCTGCAGACACAGAACGGGTGTGCTCTCTCCTCGTCAGTCCTTTCTCTCCCACCACCTTAACGCCAGCATTGGCATCCTGTGGTAGAGTTGACGGTAGCAATGGGTTGGATGAGCATCTTCTGTCACCCTATGGTCACCTTCATGTCAGACCAGAAAGCCCCAGAAGGAGCTGGCTGCCAAAAGCACTGTAGCTCCAGCAGTACTGAAGTAGGCAAGAGCTTTCGAGGTGGTGCTAGAAGAAAAGCAAAATTCCTGGGGGCATAAAGGGAAGCTGGAAAGGTGCAGGGTGATAGTCATTCTTGTTCCACTCCAGCTTTCCACCTTCCAGATTAAATAAACTTTGCTTTTCTCTGCACCCGAGTGAGAGGAAGCGAACTGCCGATTCCCAGTTGGCCAATGCCTTTGATAGCAGGGCTCCCGCCACTGCAAACTTTGCACCAGCAAACTGGTCTGACTGGGGAGCGCTCTGGAACTGAAATACTCCGGTAGCAACATTTTCCAATAGCTGTAAGGTGCCAATAGCAGACCACTTGTGATAGCAACATGTTCTGATAGCAAATGACTCCACCAGGATAAAGAAAAAAAGAAAAGGCACTTCCTTGGGCCGTAGTGCAAAAGGTTGATTTTCCATGTACTTATATATCCACTGCTCGCAGTGCTGCTGGTGGTACATTTTAAGCATCTGACTCAGGCATTTGAGCTGAAAGGCAATAAAATGCTTGACTTTGATTGAATATTGGACTTGAATTTCCATTATGGCAAAAGGTAAAGATAAATACAAATAGTATGAAGAAATGAAAAAGCTACTACCGGACAAAATGTTCCACATCATTTTTTAAATCTTTACAGATATTGAAAAATCTCTGTTTTGGCTTGCATGAAGATCAAAATTCAGTTTTTGAGCATTCTTTCAGCAGGGATTATATATGCATACTGAACCTCCTGCCAGTTTAGGGAGAGTATTTCTTAAATTACATCCAACATTAGTCCAGCTGTTAGGATTTCCCAAGGGACCACAGCAAACTGAAGAAATGCCTTTGCTCTGGTGCTGACAGCTTCTGTGGCATTGCCCTACCCCTTCGCTTGCTTCTGCATTCGGCTCCTGACCTCGCTGATGTAAATAAGAAGAGAATCAAGTACCCAGTCTCTTCTGAAGTACGTATCAAAGAACATTGAAATGATAGACTTCATTAAGCTTGTACATCAGCTTTGAAAGGAAAAAAAAAAGCTGAGCTGGGGAATTGATGACAGCATTTCCAGTGTAAGGAAGAGGAGCAGGTGGGAGTGAAAGTTACATTTTAAATGCAGTCCATAGTACAGCAGCCTCTGATAATATTTTCTGTAACTGAATTACTACTATCAAATTAATATGGTAGAAAAGCCCTCTGAGCACATTAGGAGGAAGACTACCAGCTTTTATTTACCCACTACGCTGTATTACAGCAAGAGGCACACGAGTGTTACAACAGGGCCAGCTCAAGCCACCTGCCTGGTGTTAGCTGGTACCTTAGCAAGTTTTCCCACAGGTATGTTTGCTTAAACTGGTCTAAATAAATTGAAGAATTCAAATGCCAGCTTTTAGCTGCAAGATAGGATTTTGAGACTATCTACATATGAGAAACATTTTTGGTTAAACTTACCTTAGCAGCCTCCTCAGTCACAAGCGATACTGCAAAGCACCTTTATAATGAGATACACACCTGCCGTGTCCTGTGGGAGGTGGAAATGGCCTTCAGGATTTCAAGGTCAATGTGAAAACACAGCTTTTCTGCATTTTGGTTTGAATGTAATTCACATGATTACCGGGGCTCAGGGATTCTTAGGAAAGACAGAGGCAGGAAGAACTTTCATAAAAGCATCAAAAACGGTGAAAATTAACAGGTAATTGTTAAACTGCCCTAAAAAGTAGAGAATACAGACATAACCCACATTTTCAACATCTGATTTCCTTGTTTCATTAATGGCAGTATCAAATGCTTAGTAAAAGCCTTTTGTTGTTGGGAAAAAGGTGGTTGGAGGCTGGCCAAATGATGGACACCTTACAGAAAAAGACCGGAGAAGGTAAGATGGTGCAGGCTGTGTCTGGTGGTAATTATTTGAACAAGCCCCGACTGCATGGCACTCAAGGGTAGGGGTAAGCTCTTGCTCTCTGGGCAGGCCTCTAGCGTGTCTTCAATGCACGTTTTAGCAGCCAGAAGCTGCTTTTAATCTCCCATGTGACATTTGGTGTGTTAGGACACTGAATTTTGTCCTGATCCTGATCGTTCCTGTCATTCAGCAACTGCTGAGTGGCAGCTGGCCGGCATCGGCAGCGCAGCCCCGCTGCCCAGAGCAAAGCTGGCAGAGTACGGGGATGACCGATCCCAGTGAGGTGCCGTGGGGCTCTCCAGCTGGGGAGCGTCCCCAAGAGAGAGACAGGACATTGATCCGAGTGTCACTCCTTGATGGTAAGGGGTTTTGTGCCTACAGCAGGTGAACCGCTTCCCGCTTTGTGAAGTCCTTCGTATCACAAATGCCGGTCCCCAATGGGACAGAGGAGTGGGGAGCGGGATGGCTGCTGAAATAATGGGATTTGCAGAGTTTAGGGACCTGAAGTTAGGACCTCTCCTGGATCCGCAGCCTGCCCTGGTCATCAAAAGCCGGACCGCTGGGCTGCGATGGGGTCAGGTGAACCCACCTGTGCAGGAGAAGCTGTTCAGTGCCAGACCTCTCACTGACTTTGCTAGAAGGGCAATTCTTGCTGGCTGTTTTGCACTTGAACATCTGTGCTGAGATGGGTGTCTTCCAGGAGCTACCACAAAGTAACTTCCCACAAACGGCCCAGCAACCGAAAACCTATTCCTGCATCCTGACAGCTTCAGCGTGTTGCCAGCGCACAGTTTTGCTGCCACCTGTTCCTTAAGGCAGTTTTGCCCAGTGCCATTGAAAAGGAAAGCATTCACTGTGCCCCGGGGGAAATGAAGCGTGGAAGTCCCGTTATCACTGGCAGAAGTTTTGCCTCTAATTCCCCATCTGCTCTTCTGAAGGTTAACCTACAGTATTGGCACATAAGCTTAACTGATAAATAGGGATTCCAAATAGAAAGCACAACAAAATATTAGTCAGATAGGCTGGTGGTGTCTGCAAAAATGTGGTGTGGGCACTCATGTTTCAAGAAAGGAAAATTATAGGACAAAATAATGTTGTTATGTTATGTTGATTGAGGGAAAATGCTAGCACAGAATAGCACAAAGTAATGGGTCAAAACCAGATTTTTTTTTTTATTTCTAATCCATATGGGATCATGCACAGCTCCTCCTTCCCATTCTTATTGTTATTTGTGTTTAGCAGCTGAGTAAAATAGCACACGAGGCAAGAAATCTGAGAAGAGAGTAATAATGTGATGCATAGTGTTAACTCGCTGGTTTTGGAAATATCCATTTATCTTGGTTAAATGAAAGCTTAGCCCCAGTACTAAGCCAAGTAATCATGATTAGGGAGAGAAAAAGACATTCACCTCCTTGGAAACTCAATACTCTTCAACAGTAATAGCACTGCAGTGACATTGTTCGAAGCTGGACGCTTGCTGTAATTAATATAGATTATTGCCATATGAGGAACAGAAGCGTCTGTGCCTGCTCCTACCATTGTTTTCATTTCTATACCAGTTATGAGACCAAAATACATTGGGTTTTTGTTTCGTGGACATGGCCCCTTCACTGTTCGGAGTGCTCCGCTAGCCTCAGAGGACTGCAGAGATTTTGTTCTCTTTGTTGGTTCAAAACTGTGTAGAGGGCATATGTACGCTGTTCTCTCTTAGAGAGACTTTGCTTTTGTTCTTTCTCATTATCTTTTTTCCTGAGTCTTAAGAAAAAATGGTTTTATGCTAAAAAGTATATTGTAAGAACACATCTATAAAGAGATTCATGAGCTCTCAAGCTCTCTGTTTTCTAAGGAGGCTAAATCTGCATCTGAACCATCCAGTGTCTCATGCACTGAACTCATCCACAAAGCAGGTGATTTAGCGCTTACACTGATTTTTGACCTAATAGACTGGTGCAGCACTGTACTAAGCCCGGCTCATCAGCCTCATCTCAGTAGTCATTTGACTCGTTGACTCCACCAGATTTCCCATCCATTTCATACCAATACTTCTGTAGATGTCATTACTACATTTCTGCAATATGCAGCCGTTCCTGCTCTCCCTTGTGTGTGCACATCACTATTATCTTTTATGTTGTGTTCCCTGTCTTTCTAATACTCTGCCTTAATGTAACCCACTTAATTTCTAACGTTCTCCCAGTCTTGCTCATCAGGCTGGACTTGATCTGTGTCCTAACTACGAATTAGATGCTTCCTTCTTCTTACTCTGGAGATTGTTCTCTGGGGCATGCACCTTCCCTGTAGGAATTAGGATTTTGCATTTTTTTTCCAATCAGGCAGTAGGTTTCTGTACCTAATATGTGACTTGGAGATCCTTACCAGTGGGCAAAGCAAACGGGGAGCTCCGGAGAGCACATGCACAAGTTCAATGGTCCACGAGATGTAGCCATATTGCACACAACTTAAACTCAAAAGTCAATAAGCGGCGCCTCTACAGAATGACATTTAAAAAAAATAAGGACACTTAAAATATTCAATTCTGTGAAAATTACATTTAAATGTATGCAGGAAAAAAATATTTCCGGCGCTTTTCTACAGCACTTAGGCACAAAATTCTGGTTTGTGAATTTGAGGTGCTTATTTCACTGTTTTGGATCAGATCTTTTACTAACTTACCCGCACAAACCCCGTGCAAAAGCGGTTGCCTGCAATGGCAAAGTAGCTTTGCACCAATACCCAGAGCAGGAAGCCAGCCTGCTTACTGGGGGAGCAGTGCGGGCTGGTGGACTTGAGCACTGGTCTGAACCAGGGATGAAGCCAGTGAAGAGCTTGTGCAAATCACCTCCTTGCTCTGTGCCTCCGTGTCACACCTGCACTTGCGCAGCATTAACAGACACCTCTGGTAACGGTCTTTAGTAAGATGTGACGTGTGAAACCTCAGCAGTGGTCTGGTGTTCATGCTGACTGCCCGCTCGTTAGCAGTGCACGCGTTCGGCCAGCTGCAGTCTGCTAGATCCTTGTAAAAATTAACAAGCAGATTAAATGCAGACTGCTGTATTTTGTCACAGAAAATAAAGTCAAACAACAGCTAAAATTGGGGAGGGCAGGGGGGAAAAGGGAGCAGAGAAGGCAGACCAAAGGCAACATAAGAGTTGTATTTGTTTTTCAATCCCAACTCTTTTAGTGTCGGTGATAAGCGCTGTAACTAAAGGAATCTAACTGAATTAGAATTTCAATATGTCCTGAGCAGATTGGAGCTGTTTCCATTCATGAGCAGCACGTCCCAGCTGTAATTGCCTGCTTGCTTATCCACACAGCTCTTTACAGCTAATCCAAACGTGGACTCAAAAATAAATAGTGCCAGAGCATTCCCTTCCCGCTGGGCAGTAGTTTTAGCTCGCCTCTGCCTTTGCTTTGTTCCAGCTGGTGCTCTCCGTGGCACGGGGCCTGACTCAACGGAGATAAAAGTTGATTGACCCGCTCAAGGAATTAGATGGGAGAAAAACCACTCCTGCCATCTCTGCCCTGGCTGTTTGTGCTTTTCCTCTGGGTGCTGCTCTGCGTCTGTTTATCCTTCTCTCACCTCTCTCCCCAGCCACATTGCTCCTGTGATCTGCTGCTTCTCAGCGGCTTCCCTAAGGGCTGCTGGTGCCCTCCCTGTCCCCAGCAGCGCATCACTCTTCCCCTCCCTGTGCTCCCATCACAAACACACCATCAGGGTTTTAGCACTGCTTTTCTGAAATGAAACACTCTCTTCAGGGATATTTAAAAGTTGTGTACTTCTCCGATCAGGTCTTCTCTGGAGGGGTGTAAAGCTGCAGCACAGCTGCACAAAGCTGGAGCTGGAGGGGATGTCCCTATGGATGGGACTTGGCGCTTCCCCAAAGCAAGGCTCTGCCTTCGCTCTCCGACACGGGAATCTGCATGTGTCCTGGCTCTCCTCCCTCCTCGCTGGCTGGAAGGTGGTTGTCCACCATCTTTTAGGCTATTTTCTCTACTACATCCACCACAGACTTCCTGGGAGACTTTGGCCAAGTCTCAGCAGCCTCTGTGCCTCTATTCATCACCTGTAAAAAGGCAGTGCCAACACCTTGTTGCTTCACAGTTTGGGGTGTAAATCCCAGGGCCCTGAGATGACAGTGGTGCAGGGACATATGAGTCGAGTCAGAAGCCAACTTCATTTCAGCATAGTCAGAGGTGTCCAGCTCCCACCGTGCAACCAATTATTCTTAAAAATAGTCTTTTTAGTATCCAAAAGAGCCTCCTCTGAGATCTGGTCAAGTGGGTACCCACAAAATCTCAGATGGGGAGAAGGTCATTCCCTCTCGATGACCATCAAAGAGACTGACTTCAGCACAGAGATGGAGCTGGAAACACCTCCCAGCCCTGGGAGTGGAGGAGCAATGCAGCAGTGAGCCTCCACTTCGTCTCCTTTCTCTCACCCTCTCTCCGTTTCCCACCGGGTTTATCATGGCATAATCACAAGACACAGAGCATCTTCACTGCCACCCATGTGCTCTTAGCCAGCCAGCCTGCTCCAGGGCCATATAGCTCTTCTGGTGCAATGCAGCGCCTAAGGTGATATATCCCTCTGCAATTACAAAGAAGTGTGCTAAGGTTTAAAGGAGAGCTTCAAGTGAGGTAGTGCAGCACTTTCACCGCCTTCATTCTCACCCCCAGAATCCTTCCTCATCAGTGTAATGCTACCTGGTCTTTGGCAGAGCAGATCTCCCCATAAAACTCTCTTGGCTCAATTGACTAGGGGCATGTTGCAGGGGCGTGAGCCATTGCGTGCCTCTGCTGCACCCCCTCCCAAAATCAGCCCATTTTACAGGCAGATTGTGCCCTTCTTTGAAGCCAGAGAGCAACTGAGATGATGAATATAGTGCTTGTCCAATGTGTCACTTGCTACATAAATTCAAATTCAGCACAGAAAGCTAAAAATGTTTGCAAAGTCCTGACAGGCAAAGGGGACAATTATCCTCAGCTGTTCCTCACAAACATTGATCCCTGGTGATTGCAATGTGCCAAGAGAGGCATTGCCTCGTGCTTGGATTGCAAACTCACCCGCACCAAAACATGAGGATGGTAATAAGGGCTGGCTCTTCACTAGATGCTCTGCTACCTGGATGTGGCCTGAAAATGTCCTCGGCCAGGTACAGTGATGGGACTAGCACATCCCTTGTACAGATGAGGAAGCTGAGGCCATGGTGTCAGACTGCTCCAAGGTGGCCAGAAGGTCACCAAAAAAGAGAAGTTGGGACTCTCTTGCTTGTCATGACAGACAGTAGCTCCCTCCTTTGTAGCTGACCTGGGGATACAGGAATTTCTTCAAAAAGTTGCTGTTTCAATCAGCTAAATCAGAATAATTACGACTAACACAGTGCAGCCATGGTGAGTCAAACAAGTTATCACGGGGATAGTAACGTATAAGAAGAGGCATCGGAAAAAGAAAAAAAAGAAAAGAAAGTGGAGAGGGAAGCTAAAATTAAAAAGAGCAGGAAGAATAAAGACTATAAAGTCTACAGCCATGCTGTGCGGGCTACTTAGGCTCGTACTAAGTAGCTCTTAGGAAAGGGGAAGCCCAGGGATGACAGGCATCATTAAATGGCAAGGCTTGAAAGTTTTGTCAAAACAGAAAGCAGGACTGGAGGAAAAAAACATCATGAGATGGAAACCTGGACGATTTACAGGTTACTTTGGAATATTTAATTTTGAAGTGTGAACATACTGTATGTTGTCATGTAGCAAAGAGGTATAGATACCTCAGCCTTTCTGAATATATCTTTTACTCCTGTATATACTGGGGAGAGGAAATTAACAATCGTAAAGTATGATTTGAAGTTAAATTTTGCCTTTGAAAACAAAACCGAATGCCGCTGTGTTCTGCACACAGCTAAGCTGCATCCCCATGTGGTGGCTTCCGTTGTTTCTGGCAGCCCCGTTCTCCTCCTTCTTTGGACATGGAGAGTCCTAGACATGCCTGTACATGAGACCCCAGCAAGTCTGCCCTGGGTCCAGGGTGTCTCCCTCATTCAACTCAAAAACTAGATGGAGAGCTCAGCTCTGAGCTCTGCGGAGATTTAGAAGACGGGTGAGAAATAGAGGTGAATTCATTAATGAAACATCATTAGCCATCAGGCTTCCTAAACTCTTGTCAGTACATTAACACCAGCTGCCCATTGTTCATTTTTCCCTTGCCGTAATGAGGAACCCCAAATTCAAGGTCATCTGCCAGTTGGATTAGTCGGTTAGTACAGCCGGAGCTCCTGAGATGCTCCAACAAGAACAGTTATTTATGTCGCTCTGTCCTGCACTGTGCCCATTAGCTTGCGGTACAGCAAAATCCGGTCACGAGGCAGAAATACATTTGATATTGCTGTCGTTGCTTCACAATTTAGTGTTGCTGCTGCCAGAGCGTTAAATGTTCCCTAAGTGGTAACTGTCTTCTACTAATGCAGATGCATTTCTTTTATGAGTTGTTTTTCTTGGTCCATGCTTGCTGTTCTTCTGTTATGGTTCAGACAAGTGGGATTAGGGCAAGCAGATACTGTGTTCAGATGGAGACCTGCAGAGAAAACAGGTATTTTGACTACACAAGAAACACTGCCCTCTGAATTGTGTCAGAACATGGGAATTGCCAGCTAGGCATTCACCTGGTTTCTGGTTTGCATCTTCAGTGCTAGTGTGTGAAACCTCCCTTAGTACATGTCTATTGGGGCTTTCGTGTCACACCACGGCCATGGCCACAACCACAGCAGCTCTCACTCAGATACCCCAGGCAGACGCTTGCTCAGTTTTTACCACCCAGTTGGGTTTCTCCTCACCCTCTTCCTGGTGTAGCTCTGTTTCCATCTACCCCTTCATGTTGCCATGGACCATACCTAGGAGTCAGAAATTTCAGGCACTGGTTTTAGTCCTGGGTCCAGGCCTTACATTCTTTTAATACCAGGACTAGAAAAGTCCCCTGGATCATCTCCTGAATCAGACGGGAGCATCTTAATTTAGTAGTTACCTCCACCACTCTGCCTGGGAAACTCTTACACTCACTAAGGCAGCTGAACGCCAGACTACCCCGCAGTCAGGCTACGCTTTACATCAGAAATTCAACAGGCCATTTTATTTGTCTCCCATTCCTCATCACACAATACTTCTCCCTGTTTTGTGGCTCAGCAAAGCCATAGGAAAACATACTATCATCAGACGTAGGTGTGGGTAAGACCTATTGGGGCATAAAGTCTAACTGTCCATATTCAGTAAATTCATCTCAAAGTGAACCACCATCCCCTTACGGGCTGCCTTTGATGCCTGGTTTCAGCTTCTTCCTCTTCCCGTGGGCAATGGTAGGTGGGACCACCCCAAAAAAAGTCTTTCCAGGCATGCAAGAGTCCAAATATCTCCCATCACTCAACAGCCGCTGCCCTGTCTGTTCAAGAACTGGCACTGACCGCTGTGTTGTGGCATGGAGAGAGGTTAAAAGGTGGACTAGCAGGAGAACTTCAGGCTTCACAGGAAATTGCCTCGGGGTTCAAATGAATCCTCTGGCTGGGAAATGTTGAGATGAAGCATCCAGAGTGCTTGGCAGCATGGACAGTGCAGGACATGGGTGTATTCAGACAAAGCTGAAGAGGTCAGCGATTATATCTGTAGGTGAATGTTTAGCTTTTGTTGGCTTTTGATGACTCAGGGTGTCTTTTATGAGGCAAAATTAATGCAAGTGCTTCTCTTTTTACAGTGGCCACATTGCCCAGGAAATTAAATGCCATAAGGGGAGCAAAGCTCATTAGTTTGGTGCCGTAAACAGTTCTCCAAGGTCTCAGAAACCCTATGATTAACACAAACATAGACAGAGGCAATTACAAATAAACACACATATAAAACCCAGCTTTCCATCTAAAAATGTGGTTTACAATATCCCTCTTTGACTGTTCACAGATGTGGTGACCTAGAGGTAGGGGATATTTCATATAAATTGTGACATAAACTGCAGCCTGAGGAAGGAAAGCAGCCAGCCCAGGGTGAAAGTGAGGACAACAAAGCACATCATATAGGTACCAAGGTACCAGCTAAGGATTTTGAGATTCATCCTCAGAATTACATCTTTTTTGGAGCAATTTGAAGCAAATGCTGCCCCAGCATGTTTTCTTCACGCTGCAGTCCTCTTTCAGGTGGTTGCTGTTGGGTGGACTTGTTGACACTCCTTAGGATGGGTCAGAGTAGTTCTAATCTTATAAGAACTATCTCAAGTCTTCATCTTGCAATGACTGAAAAAGTGGAAACCTTGTCAGGTTTTCTAGTGAGGTCCATAAAATTCACCAGAAAATAATGTTCAAGAGAAGGATGAGAATGGGGGAAGATGGGAGGAGTAGGTCGGCCCTGGGGAGACCACTGTGTCAGCATCATGGGCCCTTAGAGCTGCTCCTCGGCCAGTGCAGAGCAATGAAGTGCCCCGGACATGGGTGTACATGTATTCATAGGAGATTGTACACTTCTTACTCTGCGGTTCTCTCTTAAACATTGTGCATTTATTCAGAATAGATCCAAACACCAAGAACGAGGCGTGTTTTGTAAAAACCAAAGCATGGCCTCCTTGCCTGTCTCTGTGGCAACCGTGCCGAGAGACAACTGTGTTGATGCCACACTGGGTAAATAATGAAGGAGACAGCAATGTTCAGGCAAAGTCAAGCAGAGAGCCCAGGGTCCAACCCAGAATCCTGACCCTAAGAGTACACAGCAAAAGTCACGTCAGGTACAGCAGTTTGCTGGTAACCTGCCCTATAGGAATATGGTAACCTGCCCTACAGGAATAGCCCCTACAGACTCCTGGTAGTCAAAAAGCAGCTTGAAGCACCTCTTCTTCTAAACTGTTTTTTTAACAGGTATTGTCATGACTTTAGATGCTCCGTCTGTTCAAGCAATAGCATAATCCACTTTTACTCTAAATGCCAGGCTGACATCCTGAGTAATGAGTTCCACAGGCCAATTACTCGTTGCATGATAAAAATACGTTGCCAGCAGCTGACTCAGGCAACAGGCAAAAAAAAAAAGTAGCGCTACTTGCTTTCTCAGAAAAGAGAGAGGGGACAGGGAAGGAACAGGGTTCACAGTCCTGCCTCGGGATTAACTCAGGGGAGGAGAAAGGCATGGAAGTTTGCTAACTGACCTGGTGGAGCAGGACATGGTCATGTAGGTTGTAACTGTTCTAAGTTACAAGTCCTCCAAAGGCCTTCAAAGGGGGGTCTTGGACAGTTTGTGGTGTTACTGTTCTGTAAAAGGCTTTTACCTTACAGCTAACCCCCACCTAAAGGAAACATGGACTTTAGTCGCTTACATCTGACCTCTGCTGTGATGTCATCAGTGTAACAATTTTACACAAAATTAGGCATGTAATTATGTGTTAAATAGTGATGGTTAGCTTGGATTGCCCAACTAATGAAGCAGGCAGCATTAATGCTATCACATATGGACTGCTCCAGGACACTGGCACTATAAGGGAGTCTGAAATCACTCTGACTTTGGGGGGAAGAAAGACACCCCTTCTCCTTCCCTGGCATCCCCTCGGTGGGACAGCCCCCTCTCACACTGGTGGTGCTCCTGCAGTTTGATCTGGAGCTCATGAACCTGCCTCCCTGCCCAGGCAGTCCTGCCCAGGTGTCCCTGTTGACTCAGACAGGCTGCAGAAGCTGCTGATCACCTCTAATGTGTGCCCAAGTTTTGCTTAATTAAGAACAGGCTCTCTAATAGCATTCACCACCGTCTCCTGACAGCTCTGGGACCACTCAGGCTGTGGCAGCAGAGCCAGCCAGGCTTTCCTGCCATGCAACTCACCTGTGACATCCTAAAGGTTGCAGTGGCAAATATATATATATAAAAATTTATTTTCCAGCATTAAGAGGCTCAGCCTGGGACAGGTCTCAGTCCAATATCCAATGTGGCCTCCAGGCCCTTGGATAGTTGCCCTGAGCCCTCCTGCATTGCTCGATGCAGAAACACCAGCTCGTTTGGCGCAGACTTGGCAGTCGCTGTTGTGCTGTCTGGGGTAGTGTAGGTGCAATTTTACATACCAGAGTGAGGATTAGACCCAAGGCCCTGTGACCCAAATTTCTGGCCATGATCACTATAAAAACACTTCTTAGTCGGTGGCTATATTGATTAGATGGTGGTAGATGCTATTTCACCTTCCAAGCTATAGTTATTTCAGAGAGGAAGTGCCTCTTCTTATTGCTTAACCCCCAATACTTAACTACAGTGGTTGTAAGGAAAGAAAAGACTCTTTTTTGGCTCTCAGAGCTGCAGTGATGACCACAGAGTCAGGGAAAGGGCTGGGGGAGATTCCCCTCCTTCTGCCTCCCTTCTTTTGGGCCACCTTCTTGTCCAATTTGCTGTGCATGAATGCAGCACAAAAGCTTTGTCAGATTTTACTGTCTGTCATTCCAAGCAAGGTCCCAGCCTGCAAGCCCCAGTCCCGAGCCAGCGTCTCTGAGAATTGCAGCAACAGGGAGCAGTAGGATCCCAGCAGGGAGGAGGTGACGGGGTCACCGGTTTGGCCAGTTTGCCCAATTTGTGAGTTTGGCCTGGGTCTGTGCCATGGACCCCATGATGGGGCTCTGGGCTGACGCCAGATGGAGAGCCTGGTCCCTTGGCACCCATCAGCCTGTCTGCATACGGATGGATTTTAGCTCCCATCCATGTCAGTCTTCCCCTGCAGCCACCTCCACAGGATTTAAGTATTCTCTCAAGTTCACCACTATGCAAATATTGAAATTAGCTCTTTGCATGATTATGTAGATAGTGCCATTATAGGCTTTTTCAGGTGAGGAGCACTGAGGAATTCATGTGCCTTCTCTGCTGACAGCGTCAACAGCCAGGTTTATTTTTCAGTGAGCTAAAGAATGGCCCCCGGTGTACAACAAACTTTGGCATTAAAGTATTTGATAACTGGAATATTTCTTTTTTTTTCTCAAGCCTCTGAATATAGTAAAAGCAAAACGTGCTGTGCCATGAAATAATGTGAAATACAGCCCTCACCAAGAAGGGCCCAATCCTCAGAGATCGAGATTTTAACTGAGCCTTACTAAAACCAGGAGCAGATTAGGAGGAGCTACGAGGGGAGCTGTAGCCCCACCAGCGGGTCCAATACAGCCTATGCTTCCAGCCTGGCAATGAAGTTACCATCTGGAAAGATGGTTGTTCACATTCAGTTGATCTAGGGTAACCAGAATCTGCTACGAATAACATAGATATAGTGAATGGGCCTTGAATCAGGGCAAGAGAGCAGCAACACTTCTTGAGATCCTTTCAACTCTGTCTTTCTGATTCTATGAGATCTAACTGAAGTACAGGGTTCAAATTCAGTCCTTAAAATGAAACCCCTCAGACTTTCCCCCCCTTCAGAAGACCCTGAGAGCCTGAGAGAAGGCAGCAGGTCTCATACCCTGCTGTGAAACGAAGCAGCCCCTGGGCAGGAATCTAACTGGTCTGACCAAATGGCTTTGGGACAGTAATTTCTCAGTGGGAAAAGACCTCTTTGTCACATCAGTTACATTTCCACAAAATGCTGCATTTATGTCTCACACTTGTGCCTCATTCAGACACCTCCCTTGAGAGCCTCATCGCGCTGAGAGCTGCCCTACAACCAATAAGCTGTAATGAACATGTGTGTGCTTAAACAATAGCCACTACCCTCAAAATACTGCCATAAGAACATTGGATGCAGCTATTACCTTTTCTTAAACTACCAATGATTTCTTGTTCATGGTGCAAATCCTTTGCAGTGTGGAGCACAGCTAAGCCTGATTAGCCAGGATCACATTTTGCCAGTGGGGCTGAGATTTATCCTTCATTCCTACACGATGATCTGTCATCCCCATTATTTTACATCTCACCTTGAGTTAACAAATGGTCCATCTTCAGAGCATGCTGGGCACGGCCACAGGGCATTTGGCACATGGTCTGCCGCGTTGGATGGGCAGTGACAAAAATTATCGCTCTTCCCCCAGGTCCTTCCATCGTCCCACTGCAGCAAGCAAAGCCAACACTGGGCAACCCTCTAAAATGTTTATTTGGACCAGTGGCCGGAGCTCTACATCTTACAGACATGATGAGAAAAGGTAAACAGCATCTATGCTGATTGTCTCTTACGGGTTTTGAATCTCTGTGAGTGTGTACCTGTAGCTTCTCTTCAGTGGTGGTATTGGAGAAGTAGGAGGGATGCAAAGGGTGTCCCCCTCCTGCCTCTCGCCCCCGCCCCCACTACTGCTCCACCAACAACAGGACCGGCTGATGAGTGCCAGGCTTAACGTGCCAAGCCAAAACAGCATGGAGGGACAATGCCAGAGCCATGGCCAAAGTCTTCCTTGTCCCCAGGTCATCAGCAGCACACCATGACCATCTCTGAGGTCAGCACACAGACATCGCACATTTAAAAGCACACTAATCCCCAGCCATAGGTTTGCAGCCCCAGCTCCAACCCCTGTGAAGCCTTTATGCATTTTGTAGGTGTCCTGCTTCCAGCCATCAGCCCACACCACTCCTGCACCCCCCTCCAGACAACACACGGAGTGCCTCCTCTCCCCCAGCCAAATCATTGCCCTATATAACTTTAACACATCTGGATGGTGCATCCAGCTGTCAGAGATGCTGTTTATATGCGTGTGTGTGAGGATGAGCATGTGCGCAATACGTTGCACAGTGGCTGGCGGGTGACAAGTAGCTTGAAAGTGAGCTGAATACTGGAAGCCCACCAGCCCTCTTTAGTGGTGTTGCTGGAGGGAATAGGCTGAAGGAGACAGAGGAATAAATGAGCTACTGGATCTCCCAGGGGGGCAGGGAATTACACAGAAGACAAGGAAAGGGACGGAGAGGTTTTAAGTCCACAGACAAAGGCAGCACTCAGTTGGGAATGAAGGAAGTTAAATATCACTGATGAAAGAACAATTGTCAGAAATGCTCAGACTCATCCTTCCAAAATCTCTCTCCTTTGTAGTGAGATTTGCCGGACAGCTTGTCTTGTCACAACCAGACACGTTTCCCTTTCTTTTCCTTTCTTCTCCCCTTCCCTCCCTTGCCTCCTCTCCTTCAGTTCCCCTTGCAGTCACTACTAAATGTAATCACAAAAAATCAGACTCCGGTGAAACAAAACCAGAGGTCAATATATCTACAGTGCCAATTAGGAAAACACACTCTTCTGTTATTCTAATGAGACATTACTGCTGGCAACTGCTTGGGAAAATGCGCTCATGAGTTCAGGCAGCAGAGCTGTCCTCAGGACGCCGAGTCTTTTTGGAGAATTGCTCCATTTGCTGAACTTTTCTGCAAAGGCCTCATAGGTGTTCAGCTCTTTTGATAATCTGATCCCAAGCAGATATTTTGAAGCCACAAAGGCCAGCTTGGCACCAGGTTTCCATGGACTTTCGGTTGGAGCTGGTTATCTAACTGTCTCATGTACTTCTGCAAGTCTCCTCTTTAATTGAATTTTCCCCAGGCTAATGTTCTTCTGCGTTAAAACACTCTCATGGACAGAATGGTCCAACGTTAGACACTTGTAGGAGATATCTGCCCACACGTTGGGCTGGCTGGAAGCCATGTGCTCCTGATTGACATGGCCTTCAGCTCACACCATGCCTTTCACTGGGACTTATTAATTTGAGCTGAGCGCTGTGCCAAACAGGGCTCACTGGCATCTGGTCAGCTTAAATTCTGGGCAGAGCTTGCCCCTTTCTGCCTGCAGAAATAGGGAGGTAGGGAGCAGTATCGCTGTACTTACACACAGCCACACCAGGTAATTTCAGGTGCCTTTTCAAGCCTTCGGGTGGGTTTTTTTCCCAGGTGGTCCTGTAGAGCCATACAGAAGGAATTGTTTGTACCCTGTGAGTGATTAATAAAATGCAGGAGGGAAAGGGAGGAAGAGAAAATGGAAATAGGAGAGTGCTGACCATATCCTCAGGACTGCAGAAGAGAGGTGTGAACACAGAGCAAGTGTTGCTGGTGGGAGAAACTCATCCGCCAGTGTCTGGCAGTGATTTTAACACGTGTAAGGTCACCAGCAGCATCACTATATCAAACAGGTGGTGCATTTTAGAGAAATTACTTCCCCTAAATGACTCTTTCCTAGGAATTTTTGTTCTTTAAACTTCAGACTGTCAGCTGGGGCAGCAAACTTTTCACCTAACACATGCCACGACTGCTGATTTTTGAGGGGTTGCACCGTAATAGCACCCTGTGCAGCCTGGGTCACTTGCTGTGGATGAATTGCCTCCTCCTGGGTGGAAGGTGTCTCTCGGGCATCTGCTTTTGTAGGATCGAGCCCAAAATTTATGTATTTCATTGCTGTTTTAGACATCTGCTGTTCCCCAACTGCCACTTTTTAGGCTTCGGAAACCTAGTCAAGCCCTCATTCTTTCTCAGCTGTCAATTATGTTTTCCACAACATTGTAAGATTGGAAAACAAAAGCACTGGTTTGGTTTGGTTCAGTTCAGTCCAGTTTGGTGGGGAAGAGGGAAGAAATTGAGTGAACAAAATCTGTTTGTATTGATAGCAATCTTTCTACAACCATCACTGAGACTTTTGTGAGAGCTCCAGAGAGATTTCCTGTTGCCATAGCTCTAATAACAAAAATTGATGCAGCTAAATATACCCTGTAAAGAAAAAAGTAAAGAAATTGGCTTCTCAGCAGAAAAGTCCCTGAGCATTGGGAATTCTGCAGGTAAGATACACAGGAGGTTTTCTGACCCTTCCATTCAAGGATTTCTGATATCAGTAAACACCTCAACATGAGGTAATTTGAATGACATCTGCATAATAACTGTGATATCAGTTCTCTGAATGAGAATTCAAAGTCACTTTGAATAATTCAGGCAGGCAGGTATCCCCACCTGACAAGCCCCATGACCGTGCAGGGAGGAGGAGGCAGCGTCTCCCTCAGTGCCACACCATGGTCCATTTGCAACGGAAGGAATTTGAGGGTAGGTAATTTGTCTATATCTTCAAAAAAATAAAGTAATTGCTGGTGCCTCATTATTCTAGATTTCCAGGGAGGAAACTAGACCCCCTTTGCAGTGCTCTTAGGTCTACCCATTTTGGAGCAAAACAAGAACTGTTGTACTGAGTCAGAAGAAGCACTACTTTAGCCTTTTCTGCTCTACATGGCAGTGCCCAGTTGCAAGCCCTTGGCATACTGGACCATTCCTAATACATGCCAGTAAATTCATCATATCCCTGCAGCTGTGGAGCAGTCCTGTATCAGCAGAGCACAGAGCACATAGGGTGCATGTGGCGTGCCTCCTCCTTCAGATAACCAAGTGCTAAAAGGCCATGTCCCTCATGATGGCAAAGGTCGGTCTTGGCTGCAGCAAATATGAGTAACTCTACAGAAGATGTAGAATTTCTTATTAAGGCCAGTAGGCTTAAACGGGCACTGTAATTCTCCTTGACTGTCTCGTGTAACCTGGGCTGCTTAATTTCATCGCACAGGTCCTCCCTAAGCCTTCCTCTGGAGATCACGTAAGGAGCTGCTGACCACATTGCAGAGGGATCCCCGCGCTGCTGCTGTGCTGAGATACGGAGAGGGAAATCTCTGCTCTGTCCCCAGCAGGCATGGTCACGGCTGAGATTTCCTCTCTGAGCTGAGCCCAGGTAGAGCAGCCAGCCCGTATCCTCTGAGCAATTTGGCAAAAAGAACACAGAGATTTAGCAGGGGAGAACTTCAGTTTGGAAATGATCAGGAGAGCAAAGACCTTTTATCCTTGGAGGCTTGCTTTCTATTAAATAGCTTTGCACAGGGCAGAGAGAGACCCCATGTTCTGACAGCTAGGACTTCTTTAAAAACAAACAGCCCCCCTCGGTGTCATATTTGGGGAGTTATCAGAAGCAATCATAAGTATTAGATGGAGTCACCTAGATGGGTAGTGTCTGGGATGCAGTGATCTGTACTTAAACACACCGCAGCAGTCAGCTAATTGTGGTTGTGCCGCCCTGGGATCCAAAATCAGTCGGCTAAGCACGGCGCACTTCCAGCTCACCGAGCAGAAAGAGGTCCCTGGGCTATGCCAAAAGTTCACACGTACACAAAATCCCCCCCACAGAGCAGCACACGTGCAGGCCACCGCTGCTGCTCGAGCTAAGGAGATGCCAAGGCTGCTCCATGGCAAAATAATCTGCACAACATATCATGTCCCCCAAAGCCAGGGCTCTCGGGGGGCAAAAATGTGAAGTCTGGTAATAGCAGATGTTCCCAGCATCATACAGAGCAAATTGACACCTCCCCGGCGCAGGCACGGGCGGGGAGGAGGAGGAGGAACAGTTACTCAGTGTGTCTCCTGGGCGGCGTCGGGACCGGTGCATCATGCGCTGGCACGTGCCACGCCACCGCACGCCTTGGCGTGTGTTACCAGCCTGACTCCTGGCAGGGATTCAGGAGAAAAAAGCCCTCAGTAAGGTGCACCAGGCTACCACTTCCCTGTTGTTTGGGACCTTGAATAACAAATATTTGCAAAAGAGCAACCGAACGACTGCTCCGAGCATGGCTCCCGAGGCAGAGTTTTATTTAGCTTTATTTACCAGGGCAGGCAAGCATGGGAGATCCGCCTGGCAGGCGGTCACTGCACACCATCCCCTTTGCCAGTCACCTGCCAGATAGATCATTGCTACAACATACCCTTCAGTCCATCCTTTTTTATCTCTCATTGCACGTTTCTTGGCTCAAGGCCACATGGGAAGTATTTGTAACCATTCTCAATTAGCTATTTGTTTTTAAATTGTCCATTTGTACCCCTTTTATGTTCTAGCTGCTCTGGTGACATTAGCGAGCGATTGCACTGTCTCTGGTTTATGTCTACGCGCTGACATAGGTTATGCTGTGTGATCGGTTAATGTGCTGGAACTGCACGACAGTCTCTGCCTTCCTGCCTGCTTCCATTTGGGAGCAATGCACATCCTAATAGCAGCTCTCAGAGTTAAATACAGTTTGATAAATAATAATATAAAAGTAATATTAGATTATTACTCTACATTACTTCTTTGAAGGCAATTGCATCTGCCAGTTCACAATGTATTTTTTCTCCCCAACACCAGAGAAAAATTTGACAGGCTGAATTACCATTTCATTTCCAGCTAGGAAAACATTGACAAGCTTTAAAGGATGGTTTTGAAGAGAAACCATGGACATCTAGAGATGTAAATTACAGCTGGATGAAGAAACCTCAAGGGGTCTTAGGTACGGGAGACTGTTGACTGCAGTACCATCTGAGCAAAATTTTTGCTATAAAACCCCACACCGTATGTGCTTTTCCTGGCTATGACTCATCATCTAAATACAAATTCAATTCCAGTTTCAGGGAGTTTATGATTAAACCTATTTTCTTGTTTCTACTGTGTTTGTGTATGATTTTACATCTGTCTTAACTCTATTTCTTTGTCCCTATTGGTGAATGTAAGTTATATGGTTGGTCTGACACACAGCGCTTTTTTCCAAGGTTGAGTGAAACTTGGTGGTTTCAGCTTAAATGAGTGGTTTCAGCTTAAATGCTAGAGCCCAAAGTGATGTTGATGTTGCTCACCTGCCATTTTGCAGACAGTAGAAGAGGAACTTCTTCCACGTGTACTGCTATGTCCATGTTATGGTGGTGCCAGGGCTCAGAGGTGTGCGGTTCACATGCTTCGGGTGCTGCCTGGAGGATTCAAAAGAACCGTAACAGAAAACACAGGAGATTTTGACCAGCCTCAGGTCTGTAAGTACATTTTAAACCCACAAAGTTTGAGTGTGTTTGAAATGTACTCAAATATTTCCTTCTTCACCATTGTGTCCTCATGACCCATTGAATCATCAAAGGCTCGGAGATGAAAGAAGGACTTACGGTTAGAAAATGCAAAGGACTCCCTGCTGAAGGGGGAATGGTTTGTTGTATCTTCTTTTTTTTAATCCCAGAACAAATAGCTTTGGTGGATAATTTTCTGCGAGGTTTTTCACTGTAATGAGTAACTGGGCTTCCAGAAAGCTATTTTATAAATAAAGTAAATAAGCTCCCAATCAAAAAAACCCACAGAAATCAATTGCAAAATCCCCATAGTGTTTCATGAGCTTTGAGTCACACTCAGGGTGGAAAATTACCCAAACCACTAGCTTGTAGGGAATCCAAAAAGACCATGGTCCTTTCAGATAATTTTAGTGATTTTCTTCAGGCTGTTTTCTACATATGGTAACATAAGACCATATGTTAGTCTTTCAACTAAAGAAAAGACACGTCACATACCTAAACATCTTCTAGTGGCCTAAATTGGCATTGACAGGTCAAATTCCCCTATGGTATAATTCAACTGAGCCAATGAAGCTGTACCAAAGAAGGATTTACTGAGCTGGCACAAGTGTCTAGTCTTCATGTTTGCTATAAGAGGTTTTTACCTTTTCAGAAATGGCTGTAATTTATTTTGGAGATGAATAAATTTCCACCAGGTCAGAGTGAATCCGATGAAAAAGGACACCTGAGGACCTTTAAGCCTTTCTCTCTCATGAGATGGGTATGGAGGTGGAACTACCACCCTGTAGAGGTTTCATTGATTAAATATGAACTTCACATAAGAATGTATTATTTTCAACCTCAGAAATATTTACCAAAAAATCAAGGATCATGATCTACTGGACAAAAGGAAAACAGTCACAGCCCTAAAAGCCGGAGAAGACCGGGCCATACTCCTCGGGCTGGCCATGATGGTGTGCTCTATCATGATGTACTTTCTCCTGGGAATCACCCTGCTGCGGTCTTACATGCAAAGGTAATTTCATTATGGTTACTTTGATCTCACGCTCTCTGCTCCAGCTGACTTCTCGTGGCTTATTCTTTTCACTCCTTTTATTGAAGTTTTCTAATTTTTCCTTTGGTCAACGTAGCCCTGATTCTCCACTTCCTTACCCCAGTATAAATTAGGCATAACTACAGTGAAAGCGAACTGAGTAATACCGGCAAAAGCGAGGGAAGAATTAGATCCCTGTTTGACGAAACCTTGATCCATAGGCTTTAGCCACAGTTTAACACCAGTATAATATCCATATCAGCTGGTCGGCAGTCCGCTGAACCCTGTAAGCCTCTCAGGGGCTCTTGCTGCAAAGCCCAGTCACACTCAGGAGAAAACAGCAAAAATATTTAGCAGCCTCGAGAAACAATGCACTTCCAAATGAAGAATGGAGAATTAATTTGGGAAAGAAATCAAGCTGTTTTGTAGCATGTAGTTTTCCATGTAGGTTATTACTTTCATTTTAACAAGTTAAATCCTCCTGAAATATAGTAATGTGCTGAAAGTGAAAGATCATCTTTCATCATTACTGCACTGCACTTAATTTTTCTGAGGCCTTCTCTGGTTTCTTTCTCTGTCACAAAGCAGAAAGTTTGGCCTGTGATTCATTAGCAGCATTTGAAATCCGTTTTCGAGCACCAGCCCTATTTAAAATCCAACCCAGACTGTAATAAGACTGTCAACAATGTTTTTTCTGCCCTGATCAGTGGAGTTAGGAGAATGAAAAATGTGTAATTGGGGATCAAAACATTAGTCTGTCATGCCCAAAACCACCCTGAGGCAGCGGCCAATACCTGGCACGTTTTGGCTTATCCACCACAGGCTGCTTCTTTAGGCGCGTATAATAAGTGCCCACAGTTAACTGGTACGAACATCCTCAATTATATTGGTGTACCTGCAGGAAAATATTCCTTCTTGATCCTGCAACAATAAGGAAAAAATAGCGATGCCTGAGGATGAACTGTACTGATTTGCAGCATCTTATTGGTGCCATAAAGGTATTTGTCCCTTTTTAAATCCAAGCAAAGTTTAGATTTTGAAAACAGAGATCAAGACCTGTTAAGTATCCACGAGCATTTACTTTTCTAAACTGCTCTCCCAGACCTTTCAGCAATATCAGGGTCAGTTGTAGAGGCTGCTAAGGTCAAAATTGCTCATGTGGAAAGAGATGATTTATATTACAAACCATGTGAAAAATTGCCAGAAGATATCAAAACACCTATGAAGTATCAAATATTCTATCTTCACAAGTCTGTTGTAGGTAGGTGTTACGTTATTACCCCCATGCATGAATAAAACAGCAGTCAGAAAGGTGAAAGTGAGGAGAAGAAGACAACCCAGGAGTCTTTGCTGTCACTTCTCTTCGCATGGCCAGATCTCCTTAGGGGTTATTCTCCTTTACAGACAGCAATGCCCCTCCAACAAAATACTGCCTGGGAGGGGAATAAAAAATCCTTTCATTTGATTTCCCCCCAGAAATCATAGCATAATTTAAAATAAAGGTAAAACGGAATATACAAGCGGAATTACTGCCAAAGTAAAGCACCAAGAGAATTAGTCAGAAATCTTTGATATCACTTACTGTGTAAAGCCTTTGGTAGGTTTGGCAAGGGGCGGGCAGACCCTCAGCCCGTTCACGCTGAGGGGCAGGGCAGGCTCTGGGTGTGAGCCGAGGGGCTGAGCGGGGCTAAGGGGAGCCCTGGGGTGAAACCTTTCCCCGAGCCTGTGCAGGGCCTCGCACAGAGCCCTTGGTGTGCCCTTCCCACTGCTCTCGTCCCTATGGAAAATACAGCCGTAGATTTTTAAATACATGCAAGAAACCCAAGTGAACATTGCCGGTGCACAGCCAGGCTCCATCATTCCAGTTTTAGCCTCTGGTGAACTGGAGATAAGCTGAAATCCTCCAGAACGATTACATCTGCTGGCTTAACTTACGGAAAATCGAGCAAGCTGCCGCTAGAAAAAGCCTTTCCACAAGTGGAGCTGCGTGCGGTACAACTCATGTGTTACTGTGTCTTCATGCACATGAACATATGTACCCTGGTAATTCAAAGTCATCCTCCCAGCCTTCACTTAAAATTGAACTGGACTTGGTGGTTAACCATCGTCTTGGTCCAGGGCGTCCCGTCATGCACTGCGTGCGTTGTGCTCTTCCCGGGGCAGGCTGCTCAGTTTTCTTCTCCGATATCTCTGCTGATTCCCTTTTGTTTCAAATATACCTTCTCCAGACTAAAAGTTCCAGTTCCCTTTTCATTCATATATAGACATAAGTGAATCAGGTATTTTTGTGCCCAAAGCACAAACTTTAGGTATTAAGAATAATACACTCTCTCTCTGTGATGTGTGAAGTGAGAAAGTCCAAAGTTGAGCTTTGCTCAAAGCTCTGCAACATGTACCATCTCCTACAAGATGCCCCCTGGTATATCCCTGATGGAAAGCCTGAGCTGTGTTTTGTGCTTATTGCCCATTCTTGCCATGCTCTAACATCTCTTTTTTTCCTACTTAGTGTCTGGACAGAAGAGGCTCAGTGCTCGCTTCTCAATGCATCCATCACAGAAACCTTCAACTGCTCATTTAGCTGCGGTCCAGACTGCTGGAAAATCTCTCAGTACCCCTGCCTCCAGGTGTACGTTAATCTCACCTCTTCTGGCCAGAAGCTTCTGCTCTACCACACCGAGGAAACAATGAAAATTAATTCTGAGGTAAGAGCATGGAATAAAATTTCTTCCTTAATGGGTTTCTGGAGGGCTGCTCGCCTTGTAATACCCATTCCTCACTTTAAAGCAATATAAGTCTTCCAGCTCCTGCTTCCCTGGTAAATACAGAGCAGAGAAAGCAGAAATCAGTGCACAAACTGAGCTCACGTCTCTGGAGGGGGCAGTTCTCCACCTCCATCCCATGCAGGGAGCGCAGCCCATCCTGCACAGGATGGTGGCCCCAGGGGCTGGAGGCCCCCTCATCCTTTGCCGGTGCTTTACAGGTGCAAGCTAGCGCTGAGCACTTGTACATTGATATGCTTGTGGGGCTGTGGACAAGTCACTTCCCACCCGAGTATGGCTCTGCATGATAGTGAACACCCGTAGCGACGTCCACGGAGTATCTGCAGCGGTGAGAATAGAAATGGCCTTATTACTGAGGGGCCAGGCACGGCGACAGGGAGAGATGAGAGCCCCGCGTCTAACAGCAGACGTGTCTCCGTCTCGATCTCTGGTGCCAAACTCTGCGCCCTGAGCATCTCCGCTGGGGTCAGCTGTGCCGCTGGGTCAAGGCACAGCACTTACCCCTGTGGATGGTGCAAAGATGCTGAAAGTTTGCTGAGCAGGGACTGTCAAGATAAAAGCAGCAGCGTAAAAATAAAAGGTCTGGCTTTTGGGCATGTATAAGCTACTGAGTCAGCCCATCTTTCTTGCACAACATTCCTGATTCCAGACATTGAACGAAAAAAATTATTTTTAACAAATCTGCAGAAGATTTCCTCTCTCTGCTTCAGCAAGTACAAAATCCAGCATAACTCCATCCAGGTGGGATGGAGACAGCTCCTGTCTGGAGGCTATAATGAACGCAGTGGATGCACAGAAGGCATCTCCCCGCCGGCCCGCAGCCACAGCTGTGCGGCTGACGCAGTGCTGTGCATCACACCCAGGCAAGCGACCGCCTCTTCGCAGGTGGCTCTTCGCTCCCTCCGCATAGCAAGGCAGGATCGGACTAAGAAATGCCCCTCTCCCCACCTTCCTTTCTTCCTATCTTCAGTGCCTGGGTACCTAAGACTGCGAGCTGCGGTGAGCTAAGTCATTAGACTTACAAGTGCCAGATTTGCATTAACTACTTAGTTATTCAAGGTCACTGAACCCCAAACTATGGGCGCTTGGCAAAGCGCAGCCTGTAACAGCAGAGCCCCGGTTCAGGCAGCTGACAACGTAACCTATTGTGTTTCTATTTATGGCAGCAGTTCAGTAGACCAAATTACTTCTGCATATTAAGATGAAGCGATATTAAAATTAGTCAAAGCACACCATGGTTGCACTGGGCCGGTTATTCTGCTGGATAATTAGCTCCTGTGGCTGAGAGATGAAGTCCTCTGGATCTGAAGTGTGAAATGGAGAAGAGTGCCCCAATCTTCCCCTCCGGTTCAGCATCAGTGAAGAAAGGAGGCACTCGCCGTTCCTGAAGCCTGCGGCAGGACAGACCCCACTTTCTGCTGGGGCAGAAGCAAAAGCCAGTGACGCTCATGCCGCAATTTGATTAAAACTGATCAGATCGGTCTCTGTGCTCCACTGGATTCAAATAAATGAAGAGATTCAGCATAAATCTGCACATTCTGTTATTGATGATTTTTGCTTGCTGAAATGGACTTTGAAATTCTCCCAGATGCCGCCTCCTCTTAATTTAATGTAGGCACAGTTAATACTTCTCCTGCCCAAGGTTGTTTTACAGGTTAAGCTCTGCTCTCAGGAGGATTCCTAGGTTTTCCTGACATGCTGCTGGCTATGTGACATGAATCCAAATGCAGTTTTGAATGGAAGTTTGCAATGTCTATAAAATACCTGGCTTCTTATGCCCAGCTGGGATCAGCAAAGACTCCAAGCTCAGATCAGCACAATCCATCTCAGCTCCCTGGGCGGACACTCCATCTCCCCCGGCCGGAGAGCAGCCCCGTGCAGCAGGACGAGCAGCCCTGGGCACGGCTGGTTTTGTGATGCTCCAGCTGGGTACTAGCTGTCTCTCTCCACCTACCTGCTCAGGTCTGGGTTTCCTATCCTTCTCCTTGCCAAATTAACAAAAAAAAAAACCTTCCCTGGCTCACTGAGCCCCGACATTACTGGGGACGTTGCTGAGCACGGTGCTTACCTTCCGAGGCCAACACCAGTGACCTTCAAACGGTCAGCATCCCCCCACCAACCTCTCTGCCTCGCTGAGCACCGCCGCGCATGCAGAGCAGCATCTGGAGCCCGTCTCTCTCCTCTCCCCGCCAGCTAGCACGGATGGAGCAAAATACACTTTGATTTTAAATAATGATTAATCTAGGAGACTTGCTGTCTGTCCCACAAGGTGCGGTAAGGAGTAGGTGCAATTTATATTGAGATCTACAGCGTGCTGCTGCCAGTCTCCGATGGGAATCAGTGGGAAGTAAATGGATACCAGGCGAGCACTGAAGTCTTTCCCAGGAAAGCACACAAGGTTTTTCAAGGCTTTTCATTGCTCTCGCTGTGCATACTTTATCTCTAGCCTTTAAGACACCTCCAGCCCCTTGTCAATACTACAACCATAGAGGCTCAAATGCTTTCACAGCTACACTTTCCTTTCTCAGCTGTCAGAGGCTGTAACAGCCTCTGGGAGAGGTAAATCGGCCGGTGTCCCCTTGTGCCCGCACCACAGAGCCAGGCTGTCACCCTGAGGAAGGGCTGCAGTAGTTAAAGCAGTTCTAGAGGCCCCGTTTCAATGTCATACTGTATCATTTTGATTCTTTTCCTGCCATCGGAGCTACTGCTGATTTATACCTGTGCTCCATAAGTGAGATAACAAGCAGGCTTTAATCACCTTAATCACCGTTATGCCAGCTATAACTGCCTGAGACTAAGAAATGATAGGGGATCTCATGGTTTCCCGCTGAAGGTTCAGGCATTTATAAACTGGGGAGGAGTTTGCCGGGGGCGGGGGGAGCAGTGATGTTCGGCTGCCGTTCCCAGCAGACCCATTTCTGGGCTGGGGCTGGAGAATTCAGTCTGCAGGAATCAGCATCAGGCCAACGCAGACACAAAGCTCCTCCTTCAGCCCTCGGTTCAAACCTGTTGCACTTTCCAAAAGAGGTGTAAATTGACGTCCCGACCACTTTCTCACAAAGATTGCCACAGCACATCGTATCAAAGTTTCCAGTCCCAGCTTCCAAGCTCAGTGTGACAGAGACATACACCCCAACTGCAGACGTATGGCGAGAGCCGTGTATTTCACTGCCCAGCCTGAACTGGGGGCATCCCTGGCAATAGAGTGTTCGATGTAACTGTTGTCTTAAATGAAACTGGCCCCAGCTTTCCCAGAGGTGTTGTGTGATCTCCATCCTTGGAGATATTCATAACTTGACTGGACAAGTCCCTGAGCAACTCTGCATTGAGCAGGCACTGGACTGGACATGTCCAGAGGTGGTTCATACAGGCTACCTACCCAGTCCTTTAAATTAGAAAAGCTGAGCTGGAAATGTAATAACAAGTTCTCTTTGTAACTGTCTAGTATGTCCTTCTTGTGATCAGAAGAACCACTTTTCTCAGGTTGTATCACAGAATCCTCACTTGAGGTAGAGAGCCAGACATTGTTTACTTTCAAATTTGCAGATTTCCAAGCGTTTGACAACGCAGAGGTGTAATACAGCATAGATTTAGCAGTCTACATTCACAGGTACAGCGTAACAATTGCGGACATAAAATTCCCTGCCAGGCATTGGAGAAAACTAAATGAAGATCAAACCAAAGAAAACACTCAAAACATCCCATTGTCCGCGTCTACCTACTTGCTTGCCAATGACCTATGCAGCACGGCAGAGCTAGCCCTGTGCTATCCTTGGGGAAGCCGAGGAGTGGAAGGAGGCCAGGAGCACCCCACAATCACAACTTAATGCACACAGCAATTTCTTGCGCTGAGGAGCTCCTCAGAGAGGAGGCCAAGATGCCTTCAGGAGCTCTGGAGAATTGGGACGAGGCAGATAGCGTATGGAGTAAAGGGCACCCATGTCTTGGAGAGTGCATGGGAGACCATCGCCTGGAGAAGGACGGTTTCAGCACAAGGCGCCTGGCTGAGAGGCAAAGTAAATCAACCTCCCTTGCACAACTCCTTGGACCTGCAGGAAGTCAGACCTCCCCCTGCTGCGCTCTTGGGACGTTTCCAGAGACTTTGGGTCCAGGAATCTGTCAGCATTTGAGTTTTTATGTGCCTGCTGTTTTCTGTCAAGGGGGAAGGGCTGGACTTCAGCAAGAGTGGCCAAGTCCTCATTTAATCTCCTCAGTCAGGGTAGTAACAGCTGGGACTTCAAGAAACAAAAATGTATAGCACTAAACTTGCAAGAAAAAATAAAACAACAAAAAAAACCCACCTGAGCTGGAAATACTGCTGTTACAACAGAGAGAGCACAGAATTTAGTAAAAGAAAATGAGGTATGCTTCACTGAGAAATTTCCCCTACGTATTAGATTATGATCTATTAAAGAGTCACAAGCACTGGAAGAGGGCTTGTGGCTTTGGACATTTAAGACAAAGCTGGGCAGAGCACAAGAGAATATCCTGGAGGGAGCAGACCTGCACCAGCAGGAAGATGGATGAGATATTACTGCTCTGATATTTTCCATCTCTAATTTCTAGAGCTCTATGAAAAATTCATAATGGCAGTGCTGCCATGCTCGACCCTTAATGCTCCAGTCTAGTAACACCAGACAATCTTTCTGCCACGCTTCAAATCATAGTCTGTGCTAATAAACTTGCCAATTAATCAATCAAATCCTGTTACGAGATAAATCTTTTGATCATTATTAGGGCTAGAGATTTGTCACAGTACATTACAAAAAGTCACAACATGGTCATGAAAAAGAACTGAGGGACATTTATAAAATATATGCATTAAAACAATAATAATCGAAAGCCATGGGTCACATGATTTTAATCAAAACATCTTTTTTCCTTTGCAAAACTCACTTTCTCTCATTAAATTATCTGGAACTACTTTAGGTGCTCACCCAGGACAAGCAGGTTCAGCAGCACAGGCAGGGAGCATGGTGGGGACCCACGATCACCCCATAACTGCTAGGGAACGATGACCTGCTGGGTCCTCCCATGCACGTTCAACGAGAAGTTAAGCAGCAGATTTCCCCCTGTCCTGAAGCAGTTCTTGCCTAGGTAGGGAATTTAATCAAAATCCTGTGCAGGTGTAGAAAACCTTCAGGTGTGGAGGGGTATAAGCATCTAGAAGAGAGGAGGGAGTGAGACGCCCCGGCCTGCTTCCATCAATCCTCTTCCAGACCAGCAACAGCAAATTCAGGTGTTTCTGCTCTCGGTCAAAATCCAGATGCGGCCTCAATCCTTGTGTGTCTGCCCACCACCACACCAGCCCACGCTAGCTCTTTGCAGGGAATGGTCAGCACAGCCCAGGGCCACCGTCCTACATGTCCCATGGAGTATCTTCAGTGCATGCACTCCGTAAGCTAGTTTTTTAATTAACTTGGTTTCAGTATTCCTTGGGAATGCTAGGTTGAAACTCCGTTAGACAGAGCCACCCCCAAATCTTTTCTTTGTGACTGAGACTGAAATTCAAGCAGCATCTTCAGAGAGAAGGAACTGTTGGACTTGCACTGGGGTCAAGAGCAAAAACAAGACTAAGAGCCATCCTGGTAGCCAGGCTGATCTTCAGCTAGAGGTCGAATGAAAGTCTTCTGGGTTGTCAGTAGGAAAACTGCGTTTTCTCCTAGACTATATACTTGTCCCTAATCGAGGCATTACCTCCATGGGAAAATTTGTATGAAGGTCTCTCATCAGCCTTCTCCTCTGTGAGTGAACTCCTGTGCCCACTATGATCACTTTGAGCCCATCCAAGTGAGATCTGAACCACCAGATTTGTATTTACAGAGAGGCAATTACCCATCTAACTGCGAGCATATGCATGCCACTTAAGATGAAGAGGCACTTCATCAGTTCCATTTTTGCATGTGTAAATTAGCAATAATAATATATTCACCTATCTCATGAGGCCGCTGTGCAGATTAAAGCATTAATGTTTGTACAGCACTTGGAGGTTCTCCAATGGGAAATTCTGTAGATGTGCAAAATATTGAGTTTTGTCTGTGATAAATTTATTATTAGCTTAATAGTATTCCACTTTTATTATGAAAAGCATAATCATCTTGAGATTTTCCTGCTTGCCACCTGAAAACAGACATTGTATCTGATTTGGAGATGCATTTTTCTCCCTCTAATTTCTTCCCAGTGTTCATATATACCCAAGTGCGGCAAGAATTACGAGGAGTCCATGTCACTGGTGAACGTTGTGATGGAAAACTTCAGAAAGTACCAACGCTTCTCCTGCTTCTACGACCCCGAAGGTGTTCAGAAGAACGTGATATTAACCAAACTGTACAGCTCCAACGTGCTGTTCCACTCCCTCTTCTGGCCCACCTGCATGATGATCGGCGGGGTCGCCATCGTCGCAATGGTAAAGCTGACTCAATACCTTTCCCTCCTCTGTGAGAGAATCCAAAGGATCAACAGATAAAAACGAAAACTTCTCTGAGATTTAATTACAGCGAAAATACTGTTTTCTCATTCTTCACCAAAGAACCTTAAGTTTGTAATGTGCAAGTCTGTTATAAGTTCCTTACTATATTCTTATAAGTAGAGCAATAATGCAAAAGCTGTTCTATATGCAAACATGATGTTGTTATTATGCAGACAACTGAAAAAAAATACTGTTTTGTGTTGACCATCTATATGATCTTGGTTTATGCTGAGACTAGTACTTCTTTCTTTTCTACAGCCAAAATAGGGCTCAGTGTGACCATTTGCCAAGCTTAGTCAATTGACATTTTCAATGTAAAGGATTCTGGGGGAAATTCACCGCTGGACAAAGGGCAGCCAACTACTTGAGCACCACTGAGGTCTCACATCTGGCTCAGTCCATTCGATGGATTTGCGGCTTTGCTTTTTTATTATTGGCTGCAGGGGGAAAAAAAAGCATTGATAGGGTTTTTTTTACACGATGGCACAACAGGGATGTATTTTGAGGCCAGGATAAGCACACAGTATTTTCAGGCTCAGTAGGACTCGGTGATGCTCTGTGTTTGCGCCCCCAGTTCAGAAGTAAATTTTACCCTATGGTGTTTAAGGTCTTTTGGAAAACACTTTGGAGTTTTATTTTATTTAGTGCTATAATTTCCTTCTGTCTTATCAACATCATCTTTGTCACTTGCAGAAGCTGTAGCCAAAAAAACAAAAATCACCTTGTTCCATTTTCTATTCTAGTCTGAGCCCTATTGATGGAGATGGGACCAGAACACCTTATATAAAGGTTTATTACTCATTTGTCTTGTATTTGCTACCATATCACTGTAAAGAAAAAAAAACACAATCAGCTATTTTTTCATTTTTTACTTCCAACTATTTTAGATTTTTTTACTTGATATATATACAGATATATAAAGAAAAAGCTATATTATATCTAGTTGTGTATTGGAACTTGATTATGGGGGGTTTTTTCTTTGTTTTTACCAACTGGAAAGTGAACAGTATAATTCATGCATTTATAACCTTCATCCTTGGATAATATCATAACATGGAGGAACAGCACTGCAGGATCTTATCCAATATTCATGATGTTGTTTCGGTCAAAGGTCTCCGTTGCTGTGACATCGGAATTGACAAAACTCTCATCCAATTCTATGGCTCTATTAACTGAATTGTTAGATAATCATCACAATACATCTGGAAATCTCTCCTGACCTTAACTCAGTGTGCAGTGCTGGCTGACATGAATTATGATTTAAAAGGCCCAGGTGCAATAATTTATTGGAAAAACTGAGATTCTGACTAAGATGTTGTCCTATCTGTCAAATATTTACCACAGGGATCTTGCCAATATAATTTCTTGCACATTGTAGTCATGATTTCTGCATAATTTATTTTTATTCCCCTGTAGAAACCATTCCTTCTTATGTTATGTTTTAAACACATCTCCCACAGTTTCTCACTTTGCACCCAGCCTGAAGGACAAATGCAAGGCAGGTCCTGCGAGCACCCTGTGAACTCACTATCCAACAATTCAAATAAATAATTTACAGGTCTCTTCAAACCAAGAAACTAACTTTTTCCCCCTCAAAAAGACTGCAAAGCAAGTATTCTGCCTAGTTCATCTATATATAAGTACCTTTCCGCAACGTAGCATTAAAAATTTCAAGATGTTACAAAACTTTACAAGTCATGCAAGTGTAATGCGAGCTGTAAAAAAATGAATTCTCAGCAGTGAAAATGAACCTACAATCTTGTAATCAGTAGTATAATTTTTCTTAGGTAAATAAATTCCTGGAGGGTGGGGGTATAATCAGGGCTCCAAAAATATGTAATAAAAATATTAAATTAAAACTTCCAGATTTCAATATCTTCTGCCTTCAGATCTGGCTTGTTTCATCAGAGTTTTCTTTGTAGCTTCTATTACCAAGAAATGAAGAGTGCTGATGCAACAGGGAATTCATAAAGGTTTATTTCCAAAAATGTAGTTTTGATCAATCCATGAGATTCGCAGAAACCATCGTCAGCAAATCTGGGCACCTTCGGCCTCAATGGGACTGGGGTCGCAAAGTTTTGGGTGGACTGACAGCAACCTTTCTTTGACCACCCATCTGCCAGCAGAAAGCGTGACTCGCCACAGGTGCCAGCATGGATGGGGGGACAGAGATGGGGAACCCCACCCCTCCGCTGCACGGCCATGGGTACCACCATGCAGGGGCACAGGGATCCCTCGGCCTGGTGCCCACGACGCAAGGGGCTCCAGGCTGCAGGTGCTCATCGTTGTTACAAAACGTCATTCTGCAGGTTTTGCCAAGAACAGAGGTATCTAGGTGAGGCCCCCAGAGCCACACAGCCAAGGAGGCTTCTTGACCCATTTCCAGACAGCCCATGTGGCTCCCAGGGTGCATCTTCATCCTTAACAAAGCTGTTTTTCCTTCAAGCAGAGAGGTTTGATCCTTGGCTGGTGTTGCCATCCTCATGGATGTCCTTCATCCATCTCCCCGCCATCAGCTCGGTGACCGATGCCGAAGGAAGGACCGTGCTGCCGATTGCGATTCACAAGTCAGAAATGGTGCACGGCATCACGAGCAAAGAGCTGTGGTAGCTTGTCACACCGTTACTGACACCGATGTTGGCCATTTACACGACGATTTATGCGGCCTGCGATAAAGTAGCTCTCTGGTGACATTTTCGGCGCCTGTATTTGTGCATTTTGGTTCTGGTGACAGGAAAGCTGATTGTTCCTGACATTTACACATCAAACGCTGCTTTCAACATGTTGCGCCATAAACATTTCCCCAGCGCTCCTGTGGGTGAAACATCTTGACGCTGTTGCAGTCTATAATCATTTTGTTGACATTAACAGAGAGATCTGTGGGATAGCAAAACAACTTGAGTAATTTGATGGAGCGAGGTAAAACAATAATTTTAAAGGGAATTATCCGTCTGATCACTGGCACTGTTAACCCCCTACTGAAGCGTTCGCATTACAAACACAATTTTGACAACTCCTGCTGCCCCAAAGAAAGGTTCTGTTTCAGAGGGGACATTACCCTGTGCTATTTCTTTCTCTACTTCCTTTTTAATAGCACATTTATCCCCTGCAAAAGGAACTGATGTTCCTGTAGGCAGCTCAAATGAATGAGAAATACATGGTAGTGAAATTCAGTGATAGGGCAAATCCACCATGTTTCTGAGACCGGTCTTGACTCTTCCCAGCACAAACATCTCACCTCTTGATGTCCCAGCTGGGCATTCGGGACAGCAGGGAACAAGCAGTGCTGCAAAACCCCCGAATGGGAAAGTGCGATATGAAAACGGCGGCGCAGTGTTCAAAAGCATTATGAGCCTATGAGAGGCACCCTTGTGGGATTTAAAGCATGCATAAGTATTCCAGGTGCCAAATTCACATGGCCTTTTAATAGTTGTAATTTTCTTAATTAGATTATTTATGTCAGGTCTTATTTCTATTCTGGAACAGCTAAATCTGAAGCTGAAGTGTGAACATCCCTCCCCGCTGTAATACTGCGAAACTTGGCACCTTGCAGCAGACTTACTAAATGTCACCAGCTAGGACAACGGAGAACTTATTTTGGTTTGGTTTTTCTAATTGAGAAGACGTCACTTTATCTCACAAAATGTACCCAGAGTGCAAGCGCACCCCACTCCAGTGTCTGTTTGAGGTGAACACAGAAAGGAGAGAGGGCTCAGGAAACACAAGAGCCTGAACACCTCGAGAAACCACAGTCGAGAAGATTCAAATGCAGTGATTTCAAACCTGAGGGACAAAAAAGGGAATAAAGTCCCAAGGCAAGGCTGGGGATGCTGCTGGCTTTGCACCCTCATCTCCATCCTCATCACCAGCCACAGAAGAGTTCAATGGAAGAAGCTGCTGAGAAAGAACTGGCTGGTGTAAGCCTGGTCCGAGCAGATTCCTGCACTTGTCTGACTATGAAAGCTGAGACCTTACAGCAATACAACTGTACTAGTATAACCTCTAAAGGGAATGGCAATTTCAAGGTAATACCACCTTAAAAATTGGTCAGCTAATTTCTCTTCTCGTGCCATCATGCCCTTATTAAAATAGCTGCAGCCATTCGAGTGGATTGAACCAATACCTTTGCAGCAATACGATGTTTTCATAGACTTAGCGTCTGAGCACGGTAGCATCAGCTCTCCGTTAGCCACCGTACTGCTCATCATCTATCAAAGGTTTGCGAAAAAAACCCTCACTTTTCTGCTCCGCTGAACACCTGTCGCTTCCCAGCACTCGATTTTGCAGAAAGAAACCACCCACAGTTTGTGGCATACCCAAACACCTCCCAACTGGATACAAACTTTGCCAAATTGTTTTTGTTGAGCAAGAAAGAGTGAAAAGCATATAAATTGAAAAATATCAATTATTTCGTTTCAGTGTTTTGAAAACAAGATGTTTCCATTTTTCAGTTTGAATTGATGTTACCTTTTAAAATCCAGGGGTGGGGGTAGGTTTTTTGTTAGGAAAGCTTGAACAATAAATTTAATAGTTCCTCTGACGTGAAAAAAAACTATTGGCAATTGCTCGGTTCACCGAACACTTTGAACATTTTATTTTTCTGAGGCTGACCAGCAACACATTTCCTTTCTTCCATTTTTCTCACCCATCAGCAAAGCGCAGAATGAGTCACGCAGACATAACCACCAGCCCCCGGGCCGGGCTCCAGCCAGGGTCGGGTGATCGTCATCTCAGAGAACATCACTGATCGTTACTATGAGTAAAGCACAGCACCTACTTCGAAGAGTATAACAGCTACTAAATTAGGAGGCGCTGGGAAGGAGGAAAGGAGCATTTATCCATTATCGTTACCTGAGTGGGGCAGCAGCCACCAGACATCAGCTCCTCTCCCGGGTGCTGACGTCCCCGCAGAAGACGTCGTTGCTCCGGGGAGCGATTCCTGTGCACACGCACTGTGCACTTTAAACCAAACCAGCTTAATATTTTTTACACAAAATGGAGGGGTCAGGCCATGCGATTCAAATTGTTTGAGCTGTTGCAAATTGGGATGACCCTACGGGCAGAGCTCATGGCCAGTACACCCGGGTGGGTGGACTCGGCGTGCCATTTGAGCCCCAGGAGCACGGCCAGCACAGCGCCCGGCCCGTTATGAGTTGGCTCTCCCAAGCTGCGTCCTCTCTTGTGTTTTGAGAAGTTGCAGTGAACCAGGAGGGGTGGATGCCTCACGCGCTGCCCGGCAAAGCCGCGCCGCCTCCAGCCACGTGCCGGTCCCCTGACAAGCCGTTTTTTAGCCTCAACCTGCAGTTGCTGAATGTAAAACAAATCCCATTTCACACAGAGGACTTTTTTGTCCTTCAGAAATGATCTGAAAAAAAATTGGAAATGCTGCCAGGTGAATTCACACCAGGCTTTTCTAAATTAATCAAATTTCTCCAAACACTGAAAAAATGTGTTAACATTAGCAGAACCCTCCATGCAAGCCTGTCTACTTTTTATAGTTCTCCATTTCCATACAGGGAGCTGGTAGGTGAGTATATATTTTTAACTGAACTACAATTATTCAGGTGAGAATTTAGAATATTTCATTGCCTAGTGATTTTATTGTAACACAGAGGGTAAGAGATGCTCATTCTAAAAATGTTCTGCAAACTCTGTATGTCCAGCAATACTAAAGCGTGGCCATTTCCAGGCAGAAGACCAGCAAATGACTCAAAAGAGATGAGCAATCAGCTTTCTCATCCAAAACACAGAAAAGGTTTGTTTACTTTGGAAGTTCAAGAAAAACAGCTGAGAAGTAGAAGCATTTCTAGAAGGAGGCAGGCAGGTCAGATTTAGGGGAGCAGATATGTTCACGCCCTCTGGTACAGCACAGCAGGATCAGCCCCTGCTATAGGTTGCAAAAAAAAAAAAACATTATGGCTATTTTTTTTTCAAAAGTGTCCTCCATTTCTAATGCATTATAGGGAAAAATGTTAGAAAACTGCTGAAAGTGGCACTTTTTGCCACTCAGTTTACCCCAAGCTAGCTTCATTTTTAAATACACCATTTCTAATACATCATTTTGTTCCAAAAGTTAGAATAATTTGATTTGGAATAAAATACACAAATAAAATTTGAACCCGAAATGGAGTCATCTGCCACTATCCCACTGAGCTCTTTATATTGACCCAACTTTATTTTTTCAGGTTTTTCTGTTTGCAGAAAATTTTCATTTTTCATCCCATACGCAGGATAGGAAAAAAAACAGCTAAAATATTGTGGAACTGAAAACATCCTTCCCACACAACTTAGGCTAAAATGTTCAAGAAAACATCTCCTAGGGTAGACTTTGTAATAGATCATGTGATAAAGTAGATGAGGAATGTGGGAAATTTCATCATCATCATCTCTCTCCTTAAAGTCTCCAACCTGGCTATTCTTTTGCATAACCACAATTGCTATTCTGTATATAATTATAAAAGCACATTTTAATACCCAGCCACCCGCACACCGAGCTCCAGACCACAAGCAAAGGATCCCCTGTGCCAGAAGCTGCTGGGCACTCCAGAACCAAAATCAAGTGGGCAAGAAGGAAGAGCATTTTGAAACTCTTCCACATGGAAGGCACTTGGTTTTAATCACCATGCACATAAGCTCTGTTATATTCATCACAGATTAAGTAGGAAGCAAATTGTGATGAGTAAGCAGCAACACCTTAATCACTCCCTTTATGAGCAAGAGTTCAAAGCCATTAATACAGCAAGACAGCTGAACAATACAACAGGAATTTGCTAAAACTCAGAAGGCTGCAAAACCCAACACGGAGGGACTCCCAGTGCAATTAGTTGCCGTCTCCTCTACACCACTTTACCATATGCTTAAAGACATATGGGAAAGCAAGTTAGTACCAGCAGCAGCGCATTTCCCACCGCTGGCCGCTCTCTTCCCTCCCCGGCACATGCTAGCTCCTCCTGCACAGAGGAGTTGCTGGGACTCAGCCTCCAAGGATTAGACATTACGTCCCACCCAACAGCAAAACAGAGGCCAGGCAAGCTCTCCTGAAGCGTACTATTTCGTAGCATGTAAACTGCCACCGGCAAGTCCCGTCAGTCCAATGTTTCCATTAAACAGCCTCCAGGAAAGAGTGGGAAAGCAGGCAGAGAAAAAGACAAAGAGCAAACATGAATAAACAAGACGTTCTGCTTTGCCCAGGAGAAATGAGGATCGTCTGCTTCCATGCGGGGGTTTCCCAGGGCACGATTTGTTTGGGGGCCTCTGCACGGGCAGCACCGGGTGTTGCAGTCACCAGACACAGCCCTTGGTCTAGCTACCACCGCCTCTCCTGCCGACAGACCTGTCGCTGGAGGTACGCCCAAGGGAAGTCCAGGGACACAGTGTCTTGTGCAGGTGGCATGCCCTGTTTGGAAATAATGCCCAGGATTTCATTTCATGGGCACAATGCACGGCCCTTCACGGATGTCCGCTTCCCAAGGAGTAGCTGCTTATCAGTCCCACTGAACCAGATGCTAAAAGTTTTGAGTATTCAGTATCAAAACCAAAAAACAAAGAAAAATTTCCAAGGAAAGACAACATCCAGTCCGGACATCTGACCTTGGTCCACCAAGATCAGCAGCCAAACCTCCACTGATTTCAAACAAATTGGAATTCAAGAGCAGCCCAAAGTGAATCAATGTGGAAAGCAAGCACCTCCTCCAGCAGCGAAGCTTTCTGCACTTGTACTCTCTGTAAGTGCTCACCGCTCACATTCGCTCATACCCGGGCTGGGACAGCACCATTAACTTACCAGCAACCTCCATGTCAAAGGGTTTTGTGTCAGGCAAACCTCAAAAAAAAAATGTTGCAGAAAGTTGCAATGAAAACATTTCCAGCGCAACTCTACTGACCCGAAGGATCCACCTTCTCCGAAATCACTGGTGATTTTTTCTCCTTTGTTTATCAAAGACAAGAAGTGGAGGACAGACCTCGTCCTCTGCAGCGCAGACGGGATCAGCCGCCTTCGAGACACGCTGCATTACCGAGCACTGAGAGATTCAGCTGCTTTGGGGCTGAATATTCACCCGCTCAGGTCCCCTCACAGTACATCCCCATGGCGATCACCAGAGGCACCATGATAAACCAGCAGACCTGGGTCCCACCAGCTGGGCAGCGGGCGAGGAGGGACTGCAAATGCTGCGAAACCCACGTGGAGGGCGGCAGAAACGCTGGGCTGGGCTCTGGGGACAGCAGCACCCGGTGGCATTGGGGAAAGGGCACCCCAACACCTGGTAGGCAAGTGCCCTGAGTACAGGGCTCGTCGAATGGACAGTAGCCGAGTCAGAAGCTGTGATGGAGGTGGCTGTGAGTGGAGAATTTGAGCAATCTCTTTCAAAAAACTAATTTTCTGCTAATACTCCACCACACTCCATTTTTCACACTTAACTCAAAGCGTCCTATGGAGGGTGCAGACCTATCCAGGAGGCTTTCCCCGTGCTAAGGATCACCAAAATTAGAACTGGCATTAGAGGGAATTCAGATCCTCTCCTGTCAAAACCAGGTCTTTACATGATCTCCAACCAGCAGGTTAATCCTGAGACAGGAGCGAGGGACTGTACCTTATGTCGCAGAGGGGCACAGGGGAGCCTGGGCAGCTTCAAGTGTCCCTGCCCCGACAGCAAGCGGTACCTGCTCCTGAGCCCCCGCAGGTCTGCATGGAGGAATTTGGGAGGCACTCACTGCTCCCGATTTTCTGGTGTCCTGCCATTAGCTCTGTGCTGCTGAGCAGTCACCTTAAGGAGGGAAAACATCTGCAGTCCCAGGTTTCTGCTGCCATCTCTGGCAGTCCTTCATCTCGAGCCAATAACATTCTGTCCACAAATAGCAAATTAATGATCTAGGAAATTTGTTGTTCCCTCACACCCTTTCAGAGTCCCCTCGCACCCTTCTGGCCTCCCTCCAGGTGATGACTTGGCCATGCTTGTCAACACATGCAGAAAGCAGAAGAAGCAAAGCCAAAATGCCATCCATTTCCCATCATCAGAGCCCTGTAAACTGGATTAGTACTAACCCAAATTAATATGCTTGGGCAAGGAGGCCTTGGTGTCACCAGCCCTTTGACTTTGGTGCTGGCCATCCCCAACAGCAGCTTGCTATGGACCCAGTACTACAAATGACCCCAAAGGGGAGTGTGAGGAAGCACCCATGGCCCTCTCATGCAGTCGTTGGCCATTAACCCTTCTGCTGGGCCCCAAAACCCTGCTGCCCCATGCCTGAGATAACCCTCAAAGCTCTCACACCTCAGTCCAAGAGCAGGACAGGAGGTGGCAGTCCATCCTGCCATCAGGCACGCAGCACGAAGTCCCAAATAGCCACTTCATTTCTTCTGCATCTGGGGTGCAGACATCTCAGTAGTGATCCTTAACCTTTGCCTACAGTGGTTTGCAGGAGCTGCCTAGAGCATGGCAATGCTATAACCATTGCCCCGAGCTCACAACCCATCCCACCCTCTGCAGAGGCTGTGCGTGCACACCCATAGGTGGGCTTGTCCCTTCTCCATTATGTGACTGGAAATACACACCTCTCTCCTTCCCTCGTGTCGCCTCAGCTGTTTAACAAGCGAGCCCGACAATTACTTCCAGCCTTGGATAAAAAGCTCCTGCCCTGATGCTGTTAAATTATGTAGAACAAGATTATAATTACATCCTTAAAAAAAAAACCCCAAACTCTACACTTAAAAGAACATTATTCAGGTTGCAAAAGCGAGCACTCAAGTTACAAAATGCTAGAAATAGAGCTGCCTGAATAGCCTCCATGCAGCGCTGCTTGTATATACACGTTATGATACAGGCTTTGACTATACAGTGATATACCATTTTCCACAGGACCCCTGGCCTTGCCCCAGACAAATGACTTTTAGTTAATGAGTCGTTCTTCAACATCTTTTTTAACCCTCATTGTTTAGCGTGTGCCCTCAATGCCTCATTGCACTGCTGCCAAATGCTGCTCTGCCAGCAGAACCGCTTGGCTCCTGCCCCAGGGCACAAAGCAGCTCCGTACGGAGATAGCCATGCAGTCCCCACGCAGCCCAGCTCAGGGGTGGACACCAGCAGACACTCAGATTAAGCTGGTTTTCCGTGGCAGAGCGTCATGCAAAGTTAGCTACAAGGCTCTGGTACCCAGGGTGGGGTCAGAGCCAAGGTACCATACGGTCAGAGTAAGGATGGAAGAGGGAGACATGTCTGATGTCCTTCAGAGGAGGACACTGCTGTCATGCCTGTGAGGGTGGTGAGGATTAAGTTAAGGGAGGCTGATGGACAGCCTTCCTTTCCCCAAAATCCTGTGGATCCGTTTCCTGCTCAACTCTGCCAAGCATCGGTGAAACTGCTGGGCTGGCGCAATGCAAACACTGGGCTCTGCTCTGAGCAGGGCGCAGCCCAAGCAGGTCAGGTCCCTGCCAAAAACAACCTGAAGGAAACATTTTGACAACTCCAGATTGATCCTTTTCAGACATTTCTGACCCTGGAAAGCAGGGCCAGTTTACCTTTAGTTTTTAACTCCATAGTGTTAAAACCCTAGGAAAGTGCTGCAGGACAGAAGCCCCCATCAGCTCCCCTTCTGTGCCCTGCACCAGGGTTGAATTTACCCCTTGGCTCTGGATGGCTGCTGCCAGCCGAGCAGTGTGTCACCAAAGGGGTCCCCACTGAAGGGCAGGTCCCCTCCACCTGCTCTGGGAGCCTGCATATGCCGACTTCTCCACCTCTCCCCAGAAAGGCCTGCCGACTTGTCTATCTGCCCTGCCTCGAAACAAGAATGAGACCAGCAAACAGACTTTCCCTTAGACCCCTGTCTCTGGCCATTCCCCAAATAAAATAAAAATCTGTTGACACAGAGACTTTACAGCCACCAGAGACCATGTTCCTCCAGTTCATCCTGGCCCTACCTGTAGTCCAGGCCAAAGATCAGGGTGTTTCTGCACTTGAAAAAGTGGGAACTGGTCAAAAACAGCCATCAGCCCCACAGATAGACCAAGTCCTATTCCCCTCACAGAGGATTCTTCCCAGAAAATCTCCACAATAAGCCATGAGTGTCCACCTGGATTTACCATCAGTTGTCAACCAGCAGCAGCCATGGTGCATATCACCATGTTCTAGCAAAATGTGGTGAAACATGATAAGAAAAAGCAACAATCAGGAGGAAATGATGCAAAACCAATTGACTTACCTGGATTGTTTCAAAACTTTTTTCCCCTACTTCTTCACAGACGGTGGAGACAGTGTAACAGACCCTTTTCTCACTGGTCCTTGTTTTCAGTGTCTCCACCGTCTTTTTTTTTTTTTAAACATTTTGTTTGAATCTGGCAGAGTTCCTGCTCAGTGACTCCAGGGTATCTCCAGCATATGAAATGTAAAGAATTAATGTAATCTCAATGCATAACACATTTGCACTGTGTGGCATCTCCTGTTTCTTGGGAAGCAAATAAGCATATGCAAGTTGCAAAACATTAAGCTTTTTGAACTGAAAAAATAATGAATTACATTTACCTTCTCAATATTACACGGTTCTTTGGAAGATGAGACAGTCTAACAGCGCACTAAGACGGGGACCGTGTAGCGGTTCGACTTTTCTATGCGTCCTCCTGACTGCGGGTTTCAAGATGTACCTGAGCCTCACCTTCCATACGTAATTGCAGTTGGGCTTGGGGTGCCTCAGAAGTACAAGTCCTGCTGCTAGCTTCGTGGTTCAGGGGGCTGTTGCAAAGAGAAGGAGGCAGGAGACTGAAAAGACTAAAACCAGCAGAACTTCATGGGAGCCCAGGAGCTCCCTTTCATAGAACAGGTCAGTGATACAGAAAACTGTCCTACAGTAGAGTTTTTCTCTCTCCCATGCTAACCACTATCAGCTGTTTGCTCCCCATGCCCAGTGGTGTCCATCTGGGATCTCTCATTGCAGACCATGAGCTCTTTGGGCACGAAGCCATCTTCTGCTCCGGTTTTACAGTGCTGAGTACAGCTGAGCCTTGACACTCACAGCTGAAGCTACCTTACAGTTACCAAAGTAAGCATGAGCCCCAGAAGCAACTTTATGGCTGATTTTCTAGTGAAAACACCTCTCTGCAGCCTGAAGCATGGGGCTGGTTGGGTCTCTGAGCACTTTTCCCCAGGGCTGAATCCCTGCAGGGTGGGAACTGCAGAGGGTACAACCACAAAACCTCTTTATGATCCACCAGCCACAAGGAAAACATTTTAACCCATCAGCCAAGGGCACATCCAGGGTGCACAGGGCCGTGTTGTCATGCTGGGCTTGGCTGGGGTAACACATAGAGAAGAGGTAGAGATTTGCTTGGGAAATTTTTCCTTTCCTTTTTATTTTTGGGATCTATTTTCAATGCTATTTGTCATCTCTCTGCAATCTGTTTGTACAGCATTCATCTTCTCACCAGTGATGAAAGGCAGTGCCCTTAAGGACTTTTTAGTGGCCTTTTAATTGAGCTGTTTAAACTGATAAATTCAGCTAGGGAAAAATACCTTAGAAAGAGTGATAACTTTATTAAAAAAAAGAGAGAAGATCTCTCAGGCCACAGCCAATCTGAAGGGGCAAGCGCTGTGATGCAGAGCCGCTCTCCTCTCCAACTGTATTTCTGCACTGCTAAGGGTGGTGAGTGAAAGTAATGGGGGCATCAGTGATGCCTTGAACCAGTGCTCTGGAGAGATGGAGCACCACATCTGCATGTTCAGATGGTCTTTGATAAGATGGGCTGGCACAAGGACAGCCTTTAAAGATGATAGTGCATTTCCTTGCATAAATATAGCCTATAAATGCATATGCTTGGGCTTATGGCTGGAATGTCCTCCTCGCACAAATTCGGGGACTCACTTTCGCTTCTGGAAGGTGGCTCAAGTCAGCAAAATGCAGGTCTGGCTTGCAGAAGGGGTTTGCTGCTAATCATGATGCAGCTAAAAAAAGTTCCTTCTGCAGGGTTTTTTCTGGAAAAATGAGTAATGAGAAGTTCCAAGTTCAACACATCCATGGTTTGGGCCAAGTTTTGCTTTTAAAGCCTGCTACAACCTCCACCAAAGTCCAACCGCTCTCCTGTTGCCAGTGGGTGTACCCCAGGGCTGGGTCCTGCTAGGGGTTCCCCAGGCAGCATCCACTACTTCATACGCTCTTTGGCAGTGAATAACTGAACTCCAGGCTTTCCCAGCCTGCTCTGCCAGCCAAGCCTCTTCTGTGCATTTGGGACAGACCCCAGCGCTCTCCAACTCAGTTTATCTTTGTTTTAAATTACCCCGCGAGTTGGCAGGACCCACATCAGACTGGGGCCTGTGGGACCAGCTGACCTCCAGGATTCCACAAAATCCCACTTTGAATCCTATTTTTCTCTCTGCTACTTCAGTTCACTTGATGCTTTTCCCTGTAGATTTTGATCCCTTCTCTTCCTTTCCCCGTATTTCCTTAAGTGGCATTAAGCATCCAGCAGCTCCCAGCCCAGATCAGATTTGCAGGGAGATACCAGCTTCCACGGAGCAATTCTGTCTTGCTCTGGCAGAGGAAAAATCCCTCCTGCTCCAGCCAGACCTGACACTCTTAGCAGGGGAATGTTAAAATATTGAAGTACATGAATCTCAATCAACCTGAAGTGAAAAATGAATTCCCTGGAGGAGCAGTACAGTTCTTCCTCGGAGAGCTGCTGATTAGCAAGGTTAATTGTGTACCTGCCAACAGCAGTCAGCGTGAGTTTGCCCATGCCTTGTAAGGGACAAGCACCGATTACAGCATCCTTGCTACCCTTGGGTATCTAAGCACATGCCAGCAGCTTTAGCTCCAGCTCTGCCACTGGACTGGGAATTCATGAACAAGAAGATCTGGAGCTGAGGTCGGGCAACTCAGTTCGTAGCTGAGCCACACCAGTGCCTCCCACGGCCACTGCCAGCTCATCGCCTCCGCCCTGGGCGCCGGCAAGGACAGCACTACTGAGCACGGAGGTGTTGAGTGGTTTACACTAGGTGAACCCAAGCTCCTCCATATTTACATTTACACGGCTCTTGCACGGTTACAGAAAAAGGGCTGTCCAAATTTAGTGTTCTGAGCAGGGATTTGGCAAGCAAAGTTCTCCTGTGTTGAATCACAGGGTTATAAAAGCTCAGGCCCAGGGAAAGGTCCGAAGAATGAGCAAGGTGACAGCAGCCGCTGCCAGAGCATGGCAGCAAAAGACCCAGAGATGCCATCCTCCGCCTTCTCCAGGTGCCACAGGCTGCTTGTGCAGGATTGCACCCTTCGCCTTGGCCTGGACCACTCGGGCAGGTCAGGAGCAGCTGTGTCCAGCAACCACTGGACAACCACTGAAAGGCTTCCCCCTTGACATGCCTTTCTATAGGTGTCTGAGATTTTACTCACAGAAGCAAGATAACTGATTTTTCAGCAAAATATTTTTCTATCAGATAATAGTATTTCTTACCCAAAATTTCCAACAGGGATTGTGACAGTATCAATAACATTTTATCTTAAAAGATACAAAAAAGGGCATTTGACCTCTTCAGATGAGGATTTTCTGTTTGCAATTCAAAGAAACATATTTCTTTCTTTCATTTATTTTCTATTATAAACAAATCAAATGTCATTTTGGTATCAAAACATCACCCAGCTGTGGTGTTTGCACTAACCTGAACTGCCGTGTTGAGAGAAACCAAACACCAGACTGTTGCACAGAGAATAAACTCCAGGCTCCAGCTACTACACCCAGAGCAGGTATTTCATGCTGTGAACACCCCAGCACACACAACTCTGCTATCAGGCACAAGGGAAGAACTGGGAAACTTGCAGCCTCTGGGGATGTGGGAATTGCAGAACAAAAACACAGTGGAGACCAGGGAAATGCCCCCTGTATTCGGCCCAGGAGACTTGGAGACCTGAAGGACTTGCACTCGGCTTTGTCAAGGGCAATTGGGCTTGGAGCAGAGCAAAGCCGGCAGCAATAACAGCTCAGCAGGGAAAACGCTCAAAGGCTGGGTAGAGTTTTGGGTTTAAAAGCTGAAGTTGATATGGGCTGTTTCAACTGTTTAGGCGTCCCAGGGAGCAGTCAAGGGCTGGGGTTGGGTGCTGTGAGGATGTGAGGAGCAGAGCAGCCTGTCCCAGGGCCTGCCAGAGGAGAGGGGAAACTGAGGCACACTGTTTTCAGTCAGTGGGTAATATGCATTTCTCCTACAGAGGCACATTTTCAAAGCCAGATGCTAAGCTTGTTCCTTGGAGTCACAATTTGCCCATGTCTTTTTGGAGACAGAAATTTTGTGAATATTTCGAAGTACAGGCTGTCATGTCCAGCTCATATTATGGTGCAGACTCAGGCAATTGGACAGCTACGGGACCACTGCCTCACTGAATTGCCTTTGAAATACCAGACTCATACAAAACAGGGTTTTTTGCAGAGCCCAGAAGAGCGGGGACATGTTACAGCCAGCATTTTTAGAGCCTGCGCTAAAGCCATTTTGCAAATTCAGGCCCTGAACGGCTGATAGCCCTTCAGAAGCAGAGAAACATTTGCTAAATGGCCGAGTTGTTTGGGCTGCATCTGCCAGCCTGTGCCAAGGCACTGCACTGGGCTGATACCCCTCATTAGCAGCATCCCCCCTCAATCTCTGGACTCCAGCTGTGTTTGCATCTGCCACATGGTTGCCAGAGAGGCACCGCGCAGAGCAGGGTAGGCTGTGAGAGACCTGCAAAGGAGGTTTCCACCTGACAACCTGGCCAGCACAGCACCAAGACCTGTGCAAGAGCTCGTCTTCCAGATCTGATCAACTGCCAGTGCAAGGCAGCACCCAACACAGCTCCTGGAAGAAAAGCAAGGTTTCAAAACATCATCCTCTAACAGCAAAATAATAGATAGCAGCAAAAGGGTTGTTTGAAAAATATAAATCCTTAAAATTTTCTTGTAAATAATGAAACTACTGCTTTTTTATTTTTTTAAAAAAGAATGGATGCAAAAGCACTGGTTGGGTGACTGTCCCTACACAGTTGCAATGGATTAGTGCTGCCATTCAAGATGAAAACCAGCAGCAAGCTCTGCCCTTCAAGAAATAAGTAACCACAAGGATGAGAGAAAATTCAGTAATGAAAGGCCTATGGGACACCCATAAAGAGCAGGCTGGGACACAGCTGAGCTTCTCTTAGTCCACGCCAATCTCACCACTTTTCTCCTCTGCTTTACACTGACATTTGCTGCAGAAGCAGATGTTGGAGCTGCACCCATAAGCAGGACTTCTCCTACATGAGCTGGGCTGTGGTCCCCAACATTGCTGCAGCACATCCCAGGCCCTGGGAGCTGCAGATTAGCTGCGTCATTGCTCGTCACTAAGAGCCCTTCACAGCAGAAACCCCAGGAATTTAATCCATACACCTCAGCCAACTTATCAAAAGTGTTCAAGATGTTTAGGTCATTAAGCAGCAATAGAGAATAATGAAAAAAACAAGCTTGCACATCATTACTATTAACTGCAGTGCGCTCTATAGTTTCAAGTTGCCAAACAAAACGCTGCAAAGCAAAGCCAACGGAGGCATGAAAAGTGGAGAGAGTAAGGTCACCGAGAAGGTGAGAACAGAGCCGGGTCTGTCACTCAGAGCCAATGCACATACATGACCTCTCCTGCAGCCTCTCTGCTCATTTACTTAATCAGCTGTTTGGGGTGAACTTGCTGGGGAATTCAAAGCCCAACCAGCAGCCAGAGACCCCAGCACCGCCCGAGGTGGGAGCAGGGCAGGGTCCCAGGCTGGCTGTGCCAGTGCCCCTTGCTCCCGACCCAACATAGCCAGGGGTCTTTCTTGAGCACAGGCTGCCAAGCTCATCCCACAAAAAAAGCAGAGATGGCCTGGGAGAGATGACCCAGATCATTTGTATCTGAAAAAATTCAGCCTGCAGCAGCGGTAAGCTAGTGCACATACTTGCTGCACGTACTTCAAAGCTTGACCTCTCCCCCCTGCGACCCCAAAGCACCATGAGGTTTCCTTGCCTTCACGGCACCCGTCACAGCAGGGTAACAGCTCGAGGAGGGCAGCAGCGGCTGCCAGTGGTGCAGCCCAGCACACAGGACCTGTCTGGCCACCAGAACGAAGCCTGCAAAGTCTTCGCAGCCCCTGCCCAGGCAAAAGGCTTTGCCGTGTGCCCAGCGCTGCATACCCAACATCACCTAGCACTAATGCAGGCTCAGGCTGCAGGCAGCTGAGAAAACAAAGCAAACCTCTGTTTTCCTGTGTGCAACTGCAGAAATTTTCTTTTTCTCAAAAGGATTCTTAAAACAAAACTTTTGATTTTCATCCTCTTTTTGTAAACTGAAAGCAAGAACATCTTTGGCTGATGGATCAAAAGTAAACTGGTTTTTACTAAACAAAATGAAAACAAACTCCCTTCAAATGTGATTCTTCCCTGTAAAACTTTGATTACACAGTGAAAACAATGTTTCATGGGAAAAAAGGCATTATCAAAAAAATTATCAATTCTGACCAGGATGCTCCAAAACTTTTTCATAACCAAGGTAGCTTCAGTATATTCATAACCACCGTATGTACGCCGAGAAAGGCAAAAGGGTGGCATACTGTGAAGGCCTTGAAATAGGTAGTTGAGAGCTTAGGTCCTAATCCTGGCCTTGGCACCATGTGCCCTGTGCAGGTCACTGCCCTTCTCCCCCATGTGGCCCCACGACAGGAGCCCTGGGGTCCCCGCTCGCCCTACGAGCTGCCGCGAAAGCCCACAGCAGCAGAGAGCTGAAGGGTTAACACGAACATTTGGGTGTTTATTTTAAGAAGAGCATAAAACCCTGACAGGCCATAATTACAGTGTTGATAAGCAGGGAAAGAATATTTGATGTTTCAAACATCACATGACTAATTGGTGCTGGAACAGCTGTGCGTGTAATTTGGGTGACGTGTGCGGCATGTGTCACGGGCTCCTGCAGCGTGGCGGGGAGGAGGGGGCTTCACGCCGGGGCTGGAGGAGCGCTGCTTCCTCACCTGTGGTCCACCCCAGCCATGCATCACCCTGACACCGCCAGCACATGGGGTGACCTTCCCCTTGTTATATTGTCAAGCTGAATTAATAGAAGAGTAAAGAAATAAATGCCCATTTCTATTCTTTGATTATCTTCTTGGATCAGGCTTCTCACCAGAGCGTTATGGATATTCCACAGAGATGCTGATGTTTTTCAGACATGGGGCAAAAGACCCTTCAGAGAGCCCTCAGAGGATGCCCCGGGCTGTGGAGGGCAAGGTGGAAGGCAGGTTTCTCTTGTGGCAAAAGCCACCCTCATTTCCTCATTGAGCACACCAGCTTTTCTGGTTTTTTTGAGCTAAAAATGGTAGCTGGGGAGGCTGGTGGCCCATGTAGCAAAGAGCTCCAGAAACTCCACCACCAAGCCCAGAGGGACAGGGCAAGCCCTGGTGGCACTGCCAGCCTTCCTCCGCCCTTCACAGTGAGTTGCTTCAAGCCAGAGTGAAACTTCATCCCCGGTTCCTTCTGCCCTTCCACATTTCTCCTCACTAGAGGTGTCTTTCCACACCCATGCTGTTGGGATGATAAATGAGTTTAGATTTTTTTTTTTTAGAAAGGGGTGAATATTTCATTGCTGTGCTTCTCTCTTCCTCTCCCTTTTCTCCCACTGACTTTGTCTCTCCAGATTCCCTTCTCCAGCCCTCCTTGGGAAAGGGCTTTCCACCCAGGTTTCAGAAGTAATAGGATAGAGACGCTTATGCATTTCTTATGCTGCTTAAGAATTACTTTTTTCCTCTGTAGTCCAGGGGGAATTGTGAACTATTTTTAAACCAGAGCTTGGTGCGATAAGAGCCTTTAATTACTAGATAAAACGTGTGCATCAGGGTATGGAGTTTGACTCTTTAAGCTTCTTTAAGGAAAAATGCACTGGGGTATAACTGTGCTCACAACCAAAAATTTCTGACATTCACTGGCGGGAGCCATTTGCCTCCTGAAAGGGGGAGAGAGTGAAGAGAGCAGGCCCAAGGGCCGAGCATCTGGCCAAGGCCAAGCTGGGATGGGGCCAACAACTTCCCACCAGAAGCTGCCCACAGCCCCACGGACAGCCCAGCATTCACCACAGCACATTTGCCGATGCCCTGGACTCCCAGTACTGACCAGAGGACCCAGTTCACAGTCAGATTTTGGAAAGAGCTCAGAGTTCTCCAAGTGCAAACCTGACTCTTCTCACACCCTCCAGACCCACGTGCAGATGGGGAGAACGAGGCCAACACTAGGGCACTACCTCCAGTGTCACAGACACTTTCTCTAGGACAACCTGGCCATCCATTAGCACCTCCATGCACCTACAGCTCCCCATTCTTCACAAACTTCACCTACAACTCTGGTGTCATCCAGAGACAAGAGCTACTCCCCACACACCCACACAACTCTAGCAGGCCCACATACTCCTCATAACAGATGGATACAGCCAAATGCACTTAACAAAAGGCAGTAGACAGACAGGTTGTGACCCATCCACAACCTTCCTCATTAGTAAGCAGATTTGACTTTCCAAGGGGCACCTCTGGACTACCCAACCACCTGCCAGGCTAGCTGGGCCATCCTTATTTGGAGCCTTTAGCAATTGCTAATTGAGTCAAACCAAGAGCTACAACAACCTATGAAGAAATTCATACCTTTCTTGAAGCACTATCAGAAGACCCTTTCTACTTGCAGCCCCCTCTGCCCCCTCTCTGACTGCAGTCATAGCATAGCAGCACTAAAAGCATCAGATGAAGCAAATTTAGGACTCTAAGCTTGCTCAGACTTGCCATACTATGGTACATACCTGAGGAGCACTCTAGGAACCAAAGCACATACTACAGACAAAGCTAAAACCTTCTAAAGGAGGTACTTTTAAAGTGTGGGACGCCGAGTGCACCAATAAGCCTTAACCACTCTAATCATCCTCACCTGGGACCCCACCCACACGTCCCTGGCCATTGGCCCAGCTGCTGCATTTAAGCTCTGTCCTTGGGTCTGGGTGTGTTTGTTTCTGTTCCTGGTCAGTGGATGGGGCTTCATGGCCTCACAGACCCTCTGTTAGAGCGTAATTTTATTCCCCTGTGGTCCAGGTGCTGTTCCTTCTGGGCCACTCAGCTCCATGGGGGGTACCGCCATCCCAAAGCTCCTCCCTATCCCCATCCCACCCTGGGGATGGTGTTAGGGGTCGTGATTTCATCTCTCTCGTTTTGCAAAGCTTGGTTTTTTACTGTAATTATATTTTGGCTACAAACTGCAGAAGAGAGAAATGATTACAGGTTTTTACTATCTCTTAGAATTCAGCACAAGAGCCACAGAGCAGCTGTGGCTGAAATGATGAAGTATTTATATTGCTGGTTTTCTATCACAGGTGTTTCTCTCCTGGTATAAAAAAAGACTCACTCACATTACACTAATATGTAAGTGTACATTGATTAAATCTACTGGCACCTGGTCCCACAGCCAAAAGGAAAAACAACTTGCAGTTCATTCTCTATTCATATATCTATAAACTCACCACAGTTGATGTATGATATCATTGTTGTATCTATGCCACATGCAGCAGTAATGCAGAGGGTTTTATTCCACAAATAATGTTACATCATAATATTTTCACCAGTAACCCTCTGTGAGGTAAATCTGAAGGTCTTTACACAGATTTAGGGAGAGAGAGGGAATTGTTACTGTTTCATGTATTTTTTTCTGCTCAAGGAGTGGGATACATAATGCTGTACTCACCACATATTTCTTTGCATTGAAAACCAGTATACTTGTTGTAGGAATCATTCTGGAGTAAATCCACTATGACTGAGGGTGAGATAATTTAGTGCTTCATTTAAAATCCACTAATATTGATTTCTGAATGCTTTTCCTCCCCTAAGGCTACAAATCAGGAAAAAAGCTGTCAGGGTCTGGCAGGACACCCATGTCATCAGCATCTCTTCCAGACCTCAGCCAGGATCCGGCAGCTCTGGGGAGAGCCCGTGCACCCAGTGTGGCTGCTGTGGGCTGGGCAGCTCTCCTCCACCTTCCACCCAGGCTTTGCAGTCCTCCCTGCAAGGGGACAACCAACAAAGCAGCTGCTGGTTTGGCTCTGTTTGTCCTGATCCATAGATATCATGGATTGTATGAACTTCACCCAAAGTTAAAGGACTGCTGTAACTCGCTGGGGCTGAGGGTGTTATATCAGCTTGTTTTTCTTGCTTCCTCACCTGCAAAATGATGTTGCTGCTCAAGTTTTTGAGGGCACGCACATCTCGGCTCCTTGCTCGGGTGGGTGACATCGACCTCCGAGGCACTATGTGCTGGTGTGACCGTGGTTCAAGCTGTGCCTGCAAACTGCTGCGCCCTTGGGATTCCCCGATCTTCCTCTGGTGTTACAGCCCGGGACCTTCACTGAGCTTTGCTCTCACCGAGGGGCAGATCTGACTAATGCAAGAGGGGAGCAATGTGCCACATCCCTCAGAGCCAACCCAAGCTAATGTGAGCAAAAACGAAGAGCTGATTGCTCTCCTGACATCCAAGCGCCTCTGGGGTGCTGAGCTCTCAGCTCCCCCCCGTTACCATTGCACGGGGGCTTGGGGATGTGCCCTGAGCACTGACCTGCTCTTCCCAGCCTCGCTCACGGCAACCACTCGCTGATTCATGTGCGTAGGCGGAAAGGAAAGAGGCTCCTTTGGGAGGCTTTTTCTTAGGATTAACCTCTGAGAGGGAGGATATCAAAGGGAAGCAAGTGGGCAGTAGGATAGCTAACATCCAAGACCTGTGGTGGTGGAGAAAAAAGCTCAGCAAGGAGACAGAGGTGACTAGTGGTAGTGAAAGGTTTGGGGGTGCTGTACTGTCTATAAGAACACCATGGAAAAAAGTTTTACAGTTCCAAAAGCAAACGTCTTTGCATAGTGTGTGGAGCTGCCTAGACAGGAGACAAAAAGGGCAATAGGATGTAGAAGTCTGCATGTTCAAGGAGCGTACCAGGACTTCACATCGCATATTAAATAAGCACCCCCACTAAAAAAGCAGAATTCCTCACAGCTTATACTTTGCGTTGGTGTCACTTGTTTACCAAGGACCAGTTTTGCAGGAGCTGCCCTGGTTACCCCACCATCCACTGTCGCGGTTCAGGGGTTGAGGTAGTGGTTAGACTGGACTAGCAGCAGGGCTTATCCCTAGTTCTGATTTAATTCACTGAAGTTTGCGCAAGCTTAAGCTAAAAGTTAAGTTCAGGATGGTTTAGGAAAAACTTAGACTGGAGACACAAAACAAGCATCTTGAAAGCAGAATGAGGTTTAACTACAGCTGATGATCCAACTTTCAAGCAGATAAATTACTTTGCAAAAAGACTGGTACAGCCAAGCCCCTTTTCAATTACAGAAAGCTAACTCAATCAGCTCCTATTCTTTTTAAATAGATCTGCTGGGTTTAAATGAATGTGCATAATATGTGGTCCATTTGTTTCCAAGAACATTGCAGTGAAAGTTGCTTTATGGTTTCACTGCAAAATCCTGAGTAAAGGGAAAAAAAAATCAATAGAAAGTATCCACTTTTCTTAAAAAGAAAAGCCATTTTTCTCCCTAAAGTTCAATTCATTCTACTCTGGCACTTACTGACCTTGATTAAGACACTTTCAATGTTTGTATAGGGGCTTTTCTTCCAACAACCTGGCAGAAGTTTCTACTCCTTAAGCCACAGGGGTATCTACAGACTTGGAGGGACTTTGGGGGGGGGGGGGGGAAGTCACAAAACTGAAGCTCATCTTTGCAAGTGAATGGTGACAGCTTTTTTGCTGTTATTTGGGGAGCTCCAGATGCTGTACTCCCCCCCAGCATGGCCAATATATATTCGGTGTGGCTGAATCAGGAAGACGGGCCAGCCCAGTCCAGCCTGTGGTCGCCAGACCCTGCCGAGCATGCCTGCAACACTCCGATTTTGAGACGTTTGCCAGGGTTTGGGGCTTTTGTGGGCCCAGCAGAGCTAGTCATTGAAGTGTTGGTGCAAGTCCTGAGGCGATGAATTCAACAAGGGTCCTGGGAACAGAATAATCCACTTGGTCTCTCTTGCTTAAATATTTTGCTTTGATTAGGCAAAGAAAAGAGGCCCCAACGGTTTCCGCAGCATCTGTCACAACAGCACTGGGCAACGCGTCTGTTGTTGTTCAAGATCTGAGCATGAGTCACTGGCGCTTTGGGAGGTGGGGTGGTTACCAGCAGAAAGCAGAAGGCTCTGCCAGCTCCTTTTTGTCTCTTTCAAGGAGGCTTGGCTCAACCATAGTCATTAGCCAGCAGAGTGGATGGGTTTCATCGTTAGGCAGCTGTAAGCAGGTGGCTGCGCTCACTCGGAAATGAGATAAGACATGAAATGGGTGTTGCTGGCGTTTATACGAAGCTGCTCATTCCCCTCTACGTACCACCACACACAGCGTGGCTCCTCGTAAAGGGCTGTGCTATATGAAGATGCCGAACAATTGTACAGTGAGATAAGGCTTTTACTGCGGGTGGTAGGGTATCTCCCCAAGACAAGGGAAGAAATAGTGAAAGTACCGAACAGAGTCTTTGCTTGGAGTGAGCCTGACGTTATCCTGTGTCCCTGTGTACAGCGTGAATGGAAAATGTCATGTAAATGCAAAAGCACCTGTATATTCACTTCATCCAGCTTCAAATGATGACACACGAACCAGATGCAGGCAAGAACAGCGGTGTGCTTTGCAGAAGACTGGCTCTTCTCAAAATACTTTCATTTTTTTCAAAGAAAGTCACAAACAGCTTCAGGTTGAATAAATATTTGGAGAGAAATATTTTGCTTCAGTTTTTGAGATTTCCTTCACTAGAAAAAAAACACCACCACAAACTCAATATTTAAAAAAAAAAACCACTTAACTTTGATACAGCATTTTTCATTCTCTTTTGTTGGTGTTAGAGAGGAGGTCAAAAGAGAAGCACAAAGGAGCAAATGATTTCCCAAGATGATCTGGAAACCTGACAGCAAAGCTAAATATATAACTCAGACCACTCAAGCCCCCGTCTATGTAGAAGTCCGTCGTCCACAATATATAGCATGTAACTCTAATTAAACACTGCTCCCAAGCTGTTTTAAATGAAGATATAATTGGTTTTTTAGTAACAGGTGCCTCATATCTGATACGTAAAACTATCTCTCGGGTTGGTTGCGGTAGATATCTCAGAATAATTATCAGCCAACTCAGAGACTAATGTGGGAAAGTGTCTACACTAGCCTTAAAAAATGTGTGACTGCTTTATATTAATTGGCAGCCAATTAAATTGTGGTAAAAAGTGCCCAGAGTGGACACACTCAGAGGAAAAGAATTTACTCTGTGTGCTGTATATGTTAATTTAAAATCACTGTAACAGTCATTTCAAAGCTAAGTCTTTTCCAGTGTGACTGGAGATTAATCTTCATTCGCATTCCAAGGGAGATAAGTACATTGCTGTTAAACAAAACCATTTTTCAGTTTTCCAAGCTAAAAAAAAAGAGTTATGACCTTTTTGTCAGAATATGTATCACAATTTTAGTTTTTAAGTGACCACTCTCTGAAGTTCTCCTCTGGAGACTCCCCACCAGACCTTGCGATGCCACTGGAAAACCCTCTTCAGGGTGGGGATTTCCCCTCTCCCGCACCTTCGCTGCCAATTGGGTGAATTACCCAGGTTAGAGAGGAAACTCTCTTCCCTTCGATGAGACTGCTCCTGAGCACCGAGATTTCATTTTTCTCATCTTGCTCAGAAAATTGAAAAGCTCGGCAGATAAAAAGTGTGAAATAAGAATTAACAGCCAAAGAGGGAACTGTATATAGTTTATTGCAAGAACTTTCATTGGCATATTAAGGGTATTTGCTTCACTGTGAATTGTTATTATGTACAATATATGGATTTCTTTTAGACCCTTTTCTTCATTATTTACCTCAAAAAAAGAGAAGCGTTAACAATGCTCTCAGCTATTACGGAATCACTTTGAGATGTCTGAAATTAATGTAAATTGAAATCAGTGCTTCAGGTGCTGAGGTGAAGTTCTGAAGTTTTCTATGATGTGAAGCAAACAAAGAGCTGAAAAAACACAAAGATACTCATCAAAACGGTCCATTTTAGCTGCACGGCTTTTTCTATTTTCAAAGGGCAGCAGACGTGAGATTATCGCAGCAGTTAAGAGAAGAAACTGAAGTTTCGTTGAGCTGGCACATCCAGATAAATTAAACCCGGTTGTAAGATGTAAATGAATAAAGAAGACGGCAGAGAGGTGGAGATGGGAGGGGGCCCTGCTTCCCCTTCCTGCCCCGAATCCCATCTCCTGCTTCGACAGGCTGTCCTGGCAAAACGTCCGGGTGAAGTGGTGCCTGGGCACCATGCTAGTATTCTGTGGCCGCTGATGTTCTCCATCCTGTGGGAAAAATCCTGGTTCCGTCAATATTTACTGATGTTTTCCACACTGGACAGTACTGAGGTGACTGGGACTGTCCTTCAATATGCAGCAAAGAGTTTAATAAGTAAGAGTGAGAGTCTTCTCCAGAAGCAACATGAGTTGCTTTAGATACTTCTGTCTTTAAATTAATGCTAATAGTTTCATTCTGGTCCGGAGTTGCCTGTCTTACCTCCACGGTCCTCGAAAACCCTCTGGCAGTGTGACACTAGCTGCACTCCTTCTTCCAGATGCTCACTGCATCCAAACAAACAAAAAATAGAGATTAAAAGGTCACTTTTCCACATGGACAACGGCTGTCCTTGTCAGGAGGGTCTTCCATTGACTCTGAAAAGGGAAAGGGAGAGAGGGGGCGAAGCATAAAGGTCTGGGATCCAAGAGGATATAGTCCTCGTTCCCGCATTAACCTATGGGACCCAGGGCAAAGCACAGGTTTCTGTCTGCCTTGGTTTCCCATATACAGAATTAATTCAAATGTACCACGTGGCTGTGAAACGCAATAGGCTAAAAAAATGGCAGGAGTTTAAACAGTGCAACTGTAACATAGGCTTTGGGGTCAGAGAAAAATAGGTGGCAGCCTGAGTTTTCATAGCTGAAAACAGACATTTCCAGAGGATAATCTCTGTTAGGCTGGGGAGAGATGTTATGAGAAAATTGCCAGTGCTAGGCAACTTCCTATTCTAAGGTATAGGAGGTTTGTAACAGCCCCATGTGCTTTGGTTTAGATCATTTAGTCTGTTTTGCTAGCAAATATCACCATGTGCTGATAAGCTAAATTTCAGCAAATCTTGGTACAGTCAGCAGGGAGCCAGGTTTGTTCTGCGCTTTAACTTCATCAAAGCACATTCTTTCTTTCCTTTTTTCTTTTTTTCTTTTGTGAATGAAGTACGGCAAATACCTCTGATCCCAATCTGAATAAATAATCTTGCACAGCAAACACCGTCTGCAGTCCCCAGAACCTGCATTGCACCGTCCCGCGTCCCACTTGTCGGGTACTTTGGAGGAGTCATGACGGCACATCAATCATTGCCAACTCCCTTTGTACCTCCTCAACATCTACATCAATTCCTTGATGTACTGCACTTGGAGCAGAGTAAACCCGGCGCTATTACGCACCGGCATTCCAAGCCGCAGCATCCGAGCCAGTTATCATTCACTCCCGCGTGCTGTAATTGGCCTTAGAAACCTGCACGTCTTAATTTCTGGGCCCCAGCCCAGCTCTCAGTGAAAGTTCACTCTGTGCCAAGGTCACGGCAGCCCTCGGCGATCCAGCGCAGAGGGAAAAGGAGGAAAGGCTCCCTTTTTTGTGGATACAATTAAATCTCTGACACTTTCAAGTTATTCATTTGATTGGAACAGGGCAATTAAACCAGCTGTGCTGGGTCCGTTGTATCGGGAGAGCCTCCTCCTCCTCCTCCAGCAGCGTTTCGGAGAGCCGGTGATCATCAGTGGATGCAACCCAAATCCCTGGGGTCTGGCTCCCGCTCAGGATCCTGCCCGGCCTCTGCAGACCCGGCTCACCTCGAAGAATTCCAATGAACAACAGAACGTGGCCACGCTGCACCTAATTGATAGTAATGTTAAGAGACTGATTGTAATTTGAACACTAATTAAGGGAGATAGTTATTGACTTTAATGGGAGACAGACCAGGCTCTTGCAGAATGAGAAAGTACTGAGGGTGCTCTCAGCGCTGGGGAAATAATCACAACAATAATGTGCTGAGAAAAATGCAGCTTCCTCTTGGTAAACCTTTAACAGCAGCGAGAACTTCACTAAAGGAGAAAGGACTTTCTCTTCACAGTCCCAGGAAGTTAATTCATTTCTTTCTGTATAATTTCCCGTTGTTATAACAGCATTTACAAACCCCAGTAAACCACAAGTATGGATTTATTAGGAGGCCACCTACCACTAAGTTATGTGGGTAACTGGCACCTTTAAGATGCTTACATAAAATGTCATTCTCCCCCCACCCACAGAAATTCTTTATTTTTAGTAAAAAATTTAGTAAAAAATTCTTTACTTTTAGTAGCTTTAGTGTAAGCTGGGGTCAGCCCTCCGCGGATAGTACTACCTAATGCCCCAACACCCAGCAAAATAAAAAGGAAAAGACTGAGCTTCCATAAAGTGAAAGCACAGAGTCCCCTTTTCCTCCCACCTCTTTCGGGGATGGGGACCACCATGGCAGGTGCTGTGCAAATATAACATAAAAGGTCACAGCCCGGTGAGCTTGGACTTAACACAGGGCATGAAACTACTGTCAGATGTAGCAAAAAAGAAGAAAGAGGGGAGCAAGCCAAGAGAAAACAGTATGGATATGTATTTATTCACAGAACCCACGCACAGACATAGAGACGTGATTTTGGGACAGTTCAACGCAAGCACCAGCCCCCCCACTGGCTTGGCAGAGCTCCTCCCTCGATGAGAGGGGCAGGGTGATGAGAGGTGGAAAAGCAGCGTCTCTCCCCTGGAAACTAGTTCTGTAATTTAGGGCTGGAGGCAGCCGGCATTTTGACAAGGATGTAACGTGCAGAGCAGTTCGCTGGTCCTGGGAGGGGCATCAGCACCCCCCCCTGCCCTGGGTAAGTCCAACGCAGGGGTCTGCAGCACGTGTTTCTGACAGCATGGGAAGTTTGTCCTCTCTAAGTGTGGTTGGGAGCATTCGCAGTCAGTATGTGGTCCATGATTTCAGGGAACTGTAGAGGGAATGTTATTTTACGGTGATATTTGGAACTAAGTATTGGGTTTACAAATATCCTTCCCCAAAATTTAATGCCATAAGATTTCTCTTGACTCTCGTTTTTACTTCTATCAATTCATCTTTGAGCTAATGCGCCCTTTCTTAATAAGAGGGGAAGGGGAGGAGGAAAGGGGTGTTCAAATTCTACTCTATCAAGGTCCTCACAATGTAATGAGCTCAAAAATCCATAAAATTGGCCATTGTCTTTCAGCTGCAAAATCCACATCACATGCCAAGTATTACCACAACAACAACTTCTCCATCTTTATTGCCACAGAGCGTATTGATTCACTGCAACGTTTCCCAGGAACATTTGTCTTTGTGCACATGACTCTGTGAACATTGACCAGATAGAGTGGAAAATCTCCAAGCCACCTCTTTGGCCGAACGAGATTTTTCAGCTGAATCATTGAGACCATACTTCGATTTTCAATGCTCGTGCTGGCATTTTTATGACAGTGGCTTTGGCTTATTAACAGAGCATAGTGCAACCAGCCTGTTGTTTTTGCCCTCCTTTTCTTCCCTCCGTTGTACCAAGGGACATTTATTACTTTTTGATAAAAGACGCACACCCCTCCCTTACGAGAGGGGCACTGAAGCAGGAGGAGATGGCTCCTGCCTTTGTGCACCGTGTCCAGAGTAACTGGGGAAGGGTGGGAACCGGAGTGTAATGATTCAATAAGACTGAAGAAAAAAAGCGTAGGTTAAATAATTCTTCGATGTCCCTTATGTCTTCATCTATTTCTCAAAGGGTATTACGTGCAAAGCAGAAAACGGTATTACTTTTTGTATTAATAGAAGAGATGAATCACCTAATGCCATTCAACAGTTGGAACTAATATCAAGGTTCAGGTTTCACAGCTGGCTGTAAAAGAGACAGGAAAAAAGTCGCCCAGATCAGAAATTGTTCACGTTTTGGGGAAGATCCACGTTCAGCCCCAAGGCCTGTGACTTCCTCTGATCTCTAACTAGTAGTCTGAAATCGAAGGTCTCCCTTTAAAGCCTTCCAATTTAATTCTTGATCTCCTGAGCTCTAAACTGCCAGATAGAGCATTTTCAGGACATGCAAGGAGGGCAGTGTGGGCTTGCACCGTGTAGCCAGCCTCCAAAAACCCGATACGGCCTTTGGAAGGATGGTGACAGGCTGCTTCTGGGTGTCTAGAGCATCTCATCGGGATGGCGGCAATCTCACAGCATCGCTACGAAGGCTGCAAAGAGCCAGGTCGCACATCAAGGGTGCAGCCGGGGGCTGCCCGTCTGCTCTGCGGTGCGGGGACCAGCTCCCACAGCCCACCGGGACCCAGGGACCTGGCAGGGTCTCCGTGCACCTCTGTCAGCTTTGGAGGAAGCCCAGGGTGAAAGGTGGCTCTGGAGCAAGGCGTGAGTAGCTCCACTCATAATGTCAAATTGCTTTTCCAAAGATTGGCGATTTTTGGGATGCTCACTCAGGTGGATTAAAGACTGAGGTGGCTCCTCCCCATGAATCACTCTTCTCCCACATCTCCTAGAGGCTGCCTGACCTCCACCTCCATCCCTTGCACCACCGATACCTGAACAACCACATGAAGTGGCACTGAATTGTTGGTACCAGTTTGTCCTAACACATTAGACTGTAAAGTACAGCGAAGCAGGAGCTGTTTCATGTGCGGTTCGGCTGTTTCTGCTGCAGAGGTGGCATCCTAGGTACAAAGTGCTACAGCCATCTGGGTTTAATCCACCTGCATAATCAGTCAGCGTTTTTGGAAAAAGCCTGGATGCAAGCCCACCAGTCCAGGACATTATGACTAATCATGAGAGGGGAAATAGAGGGAACGACACGCATGAGGGGTATGAGTAGTACAGTCTCCAGAGCAAGAGGAATTAATTGCTTGCATCCTGATTCTTTGCAAGGTGTGGAAGTCAATGGGAGGGAAGGATGCCCACGTCTTGCGGAATGAAGGTGCGTAAAGCCAGGGTCACCTTTCACAGCAAAACTTCATAGAAATTAGATGACAGCCCATCCGTGCTAAGAGTTTCTCCACATCAGAGGTTTTGAATTGCAGCAGAATAATTCCAGCATCTGTAATTAGCGCTTCCATTAAATTCTCATTGCTCTCATATTAATTTCAGGAGTTTGGAACTGTCAGAAGCATTACTAAAGGATGCTCCTTGTCAGGAGCTTCAAATAAAAGTTGAGCTCCTGATTAAAAGCTTAGGGCAGCCCTCATTATTTTCTGCATCAGAAGAGTAGCCTTTTTGGGTTACCCTTTCAGTCAGTACTGTTTCATTACAGAGGGTCTCTAACAGTTCCTGCCTCAGAGCTATTTAAAAAAAAAAGACAATTTGGTTTTCACGTACTCCTCAGTGAAACCAAATGCAAAAATCCCCATTTGTGTTCAGAGCCAGAAAGGCACAGTGACGCTGGGAAGGCGCTGGAAGGAGTCACTGTTGAGTTTTCCAAATTACCTACGGACTGGACCAACGAGGGCGCTGGGAGGTGTCAGTCCCACGCGGATATTGAGCCTTCCTTGACTTCAGCAGCTAACGGCACCGTCTCTCTTGCTTGTCGCTTTGCTCTGCGAGCAGAGGTAGCACCACCAGGCACCTCCTCCCACCATCCCTCCAGGCGCTGTCCCTCTCGTTAAGTACCTTATACAGCATACATGTTTCCGTGTGAACCAGTATGATTATTCTGGCTTTAAAAATATACCCAGGTTCCTGACTCCGGATCTAGCCATGCCCCCGGCACAGCCCCAGCCATGGGGATCTGGGGATGGGGGGTTGCTAGTTTTGGATGGGGAACAGGCATCGTGTGGCAAACCAGATACGGGAAATTTCTTACGCGAAAACTGGTCATCTTGGGCTACAAGGCTACACTGCCTATATGCAGTTTGCATACGTTGAAAAACAGGTATACGGGCTTAGACAGGGAGGCAGGCTGGTGCTGCTGCCCGAGGGTGGCTAAAATCAGCTCAGCAGAGCAGCTGCAGGGTTTTCAGCTAAATATTTGCCAGGAAATAAAGATTCGGATGGACTTAACCTCATGGTAAACTCCTATCAAACTTGTGTAATTGTTTTCATTGGAAATTGAAGCTTGAAAAATTAAGAAGTCACAAAATGCCCTATTTTGGATTATAAAGAAAGATCTCGCTCCAGAAGGATGTTTTGTTTTGGAATTTATGCATTTGTTGTTAAATACAAATTGAAAACATCTTTCAGTTGAAAAAAATATACATTTGGAGGGTTGAATAAGGTTTTACTAAATCGGATTTTTCCGTATTTTTCCATACATACAGAGTGACAATTCACAGCAATTATTTTTTTTCAGTTTGGGCAGTAAACAAAGAAACTGGCTACTAATCCAGTGAGCTGCCGAACGCGTTTTATTCTGTCTGATGCTGAACATCTCTGAAGACTGAGTTCTGTATTCCCTTGGTTACTTTTTAATTACATTGCAATAAAATTGCAAGGAATCTAATTTTGCCAGACAAAGCCCAGGGACTCTGTGGAAGGTGATGGGGGTCCAGCTATTTTATACACTAATTACACTAGCACGGGCCCTGGAATACTGTGCTATTTTTATTCATTCATGGAAGAAAAAAAAAAAAGCCCATTCGCCTAGATCTGAGTGACTGCTATTTCATTCTCAAAAACAGTCAATGCGCTCTTCATGTCTCAAAAAACAGCTGCCCTCTTCTGTTTCCAGGGGATATTGCTGCCTTTCAAAATCCTAATGGGTGTGCTGTTGAAATCAAAATAAAATACCGCCACTTCGCCTGCCTCAAAACAACAAACCAATATCAATAAAGCACCGCCACCTTTCTTAAAACCTCTGAAAATGGGGCAATATTAAATAAGAGCTTGAAATATAGGTTTAAGGAGGGAATTGTTTGGGATTTCTAAAAGTATGTCTGCAGTGCCATCAGGAGGTGTGATCCCAGCATGGGAAAGCTTGCCTGAGCGGAGGCTGAGCCGGCTCGGTTAGGCAGTACAGCCATAGGACAGACCGACGGTGGGGCACGGACGTGGGGACAGGCATCCCACACACATCTTTCAAGGGACAACTGCATCTTGACAGCTCCGGGTACCCGTGAGAGCCACCGCAAGGTACGGCCACCTCTGTGACCACCTCCCTGGCTGCAGCCAGGACTTCAGAGCCTCGACCCAGCTGAAGACTGATGGGACTTCGCATCCAGAAGGCTCCAACACATGAAAACACGTAGTCTTCTGAGGGGCTACAAGACTTTTGAAAATTTCACTTTTGATTTTTTGGTAGCCAGTTAGGAAACCATGGCCTGAATCTGCAACGGGCCCCCAGCAAAGCTGCTGGACCAGCAGGTAAGTGGGAAAACCGGAGCCCGGAGAGGTGGACACCAACTAATACGAGTTATTTTGGAATTATGAATTACTGTGACCCACTTCTTCCAAAACTGGTCTCAGTTCTGTATTGTTCTTGATTTTTTTCAGTTACTACAGCCTTTCCTCCAGGGAACAACGATTAAACGCTTGTTAGAGCGTTTCAGGAGGGTGACTTGTGATCTCACAACAGGATGGTTCACATGATGGTGTCCTCTGCCCCACAAAACGCATCAGAAAAATGCCTGAGCTGCCCAGTAAAAGCCCTTAGAAGAAGGATCAAGTGCCTTGCTGCATTTACATGAATATTTAGCACAGTCAGATTTGCCACTCATGTATTACACCTTGTATATTATTTATATCCTTATGAAATAGCAATTAACCAAGTCACCCCACACTTGCTCTTTCCCCAGAAGGACAGGCGAGATTCCCCTGAGACACATAAATGTCACGGCTTCACCAAGGTCTCATTAAAGAAAAAGTGGTGGCTCGAATATGTGAAGACAGAGCAAACAGCCGCCCCCCATTCTCTGCTCCGAAAGAAGGCTGGGCACGAGGATGCTGATTAAAACGGGCCTCTTGCTGTGTATGTGGAAATCTTTTCCAAGTAATAAAGCTGCCTGGACTCAGGGCACCTGGCTTTGTACATGTGCTGCAAATGAACAAGACTGCCTCCCCCAAAATACTACATTTCATCACCAGTTTAACTTCATAACAAGAACCTCCACTGCAGTTGGTGATTCGGGTTTAAGAAAGGTAGTAACATAAAAGTGGAGAAAAGAGGAGTGAAGCTAGGTGGACATACCCCTCCCCAGCTTGGCTCTGGACCAGCGCAGCCCCAGCATCTCACAGCTCCTGTTTGGCTTTTCCTTCCACGAGCTTTCCACGTGCAACACTTGACTTTCAACATTTCCCTGCAGTCTCAGCAATATATTTCCATGCTTTGAAGGTGTAAAAGTAAAACTATTTGGAAACAGCCTCAAAGCACACAAAGCAGATGAAGAGCTAACACATATTTAGCCCTTCAAAGGCTTAATTTCTGCAAGGTGACAGTTTGCTTCGGTCATACAGCAACTCCACGGCAGCAAAACGCAGCAGCCATGATTTTTCCACAGTGCTGTAGGTGGCACCAGCTGTATTGGGTTAAAGGCAGCACTTCCAACACAGATAAGTCATTTCTAATAAACAGAAATTGGAAAAGCCTCCAGCATCAAAACAATATTAAAGATTGAATCCTTCTGGGAAAGACACGTGGTATTTGTCTGGCAAAATTGCTGCCAGCCATCCAACACTATAATTGTAGAACATTAAGTTTTATCCCAAATGCCAAACATAAGTGATGCTCCTGCATGATGTGACACAGCTTCATTTCCTTCTGGAGGAAATCTAGATCATCTTCAGCAGCACCTGCTGAGAACAGGGTGACCTCAACCAGTCTCCAGGAAGACATTCAAGTATTTATAATTTGACTGTGGCACTGCAGTATTGAGATGATGGGTTTCTACATGGAGCATGTAGCTTGAGACTGGTAACCAGTGCTACACCCTAGCAGGGACAGGGGACAGTAGTCTTTAATTTTGATGTAGGCAGTTCAGGCAACCCTAGCTCTGTGCAGGGAATTGTCCTGGAAAACTCTAGCTAGGCTCAAAGGCTACAGCTGCCCCCACTGCAGTCGCACAGCCACATGCTAATGACTCTCCTTGTAGGGGTAAATTTTGTAAGAGACTAACTCGCTTGGGTTTCTAAGCCTTGTTTGCAAAGAAGACTTGCAATCAGATTTACAAAAAATGCTACGGCAATTTAAAATGTCTGCTGAGATTTATGAAAACACCCAAACAGATTAAGGTGCCAAATGTTTTTAAGCGTTACCCATGACCTATGCCAGTCTTGTGTCCAAGGGTTGGCAGGATCAGCCAAGTAGAACTTCAAATTTTCTCTCTCTCTGTTTCTATTCTCATTTCTTCCACTGATTATTACTTTTCCCTCTGGAATATGTATGTTATATTCTAAGTATTACAGCCTACGATCCAGACCCAAGGTATATCTTTGGGTCCCGATATTTTGGGGAGGCATGATCTGATTTGGAAGACCTGTGCTGTATTCACCATGGGAATATTATGTCGTATGCCAATGACAGTAAATGCTGGCTGGCATTTTGTAACCTCAAAACTCTCATGAACCATTTCAGAGAGCTTGGCTGCTCATCCGTTTACCGTGCAGTTTGTTAAGCGGGCAGCCTGACAGTTGTAGTAACACAGCTTGACTTTCTCACAACAGCTTTAGGACACTGTTTCTTAAATCAAGACAACGCCTTTGAAGTTAGAGGAGAAGGCAGTGCTGGCTTTGTTACTGCAATCAGAAATGCAAGTTAAAAGTATGCATGCTAATTGTCAAGACTGTTGCCATATAATTAGCATCTATAGTCTGTACCCAAATTAGAACTCCCTTGGAAGCTTATTATGTTCTAATATATACCCAGCACGTATATACGTATAGCTGTGGTCTGACCCATCCTTGCATTTCTTAGCAGCTGTGAGAAGCTGTGTGAAGATCAATGCTAATCTAGATTAACAATGTGTCTTCAGAAATCTGTCCCACGTATTAGACACCAGGCAACGCAAGAGAGGACTCCAGGCTGATGTAACCGTCTCTCTATCGAGAAACCTGTTAGGAGGAGAGATACCGCTCCAGACATCCACATCCACCCTGGACTTCTAGTGCCTCTCTGCATACTCTGCTCACCCACAACCTCCGATGCTTCCTTCAAAGCTTCAGGTATGTGGCTACATCTTACGTTTTAGCAAGTGTTGTCATGTCTTCTGTGCTGGTATTAGGCTAACGCACAGCCCACCCTAAGGACAAGGGCTTAACCCGGCCCTGCTGCATGTTGCCTTTGTGGGAAGAGAGTGCAGGAGAAGGCGCAGTCTGTTCAGCTGTGCGTAACGATCCCCAAACTTTCCGCATCCTGCCTGTTGTCTGGGACTGCAGCAGATCAGCCTCGAGGGAAGGCTAATACAAACGGCCAGCAGCATAGCTCGGATCTTATCAGACATTATTGCAAGGGTATAACTGCAAATATGGCAGCTGAACATCCAGCATGTGTCTTGGGACTGCGGGAGCGGCAAAAGAATGACTGGTACTATCCACTGCTGCCTCCCATTTCTACCTCCTCAGCATTCATCCGGGGGTCACTGCAACCTTGAAACATCTGTCTTGTTTTTATTTATGTTCTTTTCTTACCACTTTTCTTTGTACTTTTCAATAACATTCATTAGAAATTACTTGGGGTTTGCATAATAAAAAATCTGTGCTTCACACAAGTAAACAAACTTTAAATCAAAGGCGTTAAACAAACGTTATAAAAGCTGTCCTATTAATTACATTCTGTGACTGTGTGACAAGGTAAACCAAAGACAGACTAGTCAAAAACAGACCCCCAAAGACACCGTCACAGAGACCAGTCACAAGAGAGGCATGAGAAGCACCCAGATCTCGTGCCCGAGTACCTTGGTGCCAGCTACCGGACAGATCAGCAGAACGTACAGCAGCCCATAATCCCACCTGACATAAATAATTGCAATACCCCAGGGACAAATTGCATTGTTCCTGTCTGAATTTGGACCTGCTAATCCAAATATGCTCTGAGTATCACTGTTACACGAGTAGCAGGTGCTTACCAGCCTTTACAAACAGAAGCTACTTGTCTAAGACTCCCACACACTTGGTAGTTTGGCTATTTCCTAATTAAGCCCAACATGAGATACTGCAAACAGTATTAGAGGTAGCTGCAATAAGGAGCTACTGGAAAATGATCTCCTATAAATAGTGGATAATACCAAGGAGGAAGAGTCCTTCACATGCCTGCACACACATACATGGCAGGTCAACGCGGAGAAGGACAAATCCCTCAAGGCCACTGAGACTGCGGCCAGCGCTGCCTCGCACAGGAGCTTCCACTCTTTGCTGAAACAATCCTCGCCTATACGAGTTCACGCAGCGCAAAAATGAGCCGTTGTCATAAATGGCATCTCAGTTAGCTCCCAGACTCTCTAGTCAGCTGCAATCAAAGATTTTTTGCATCATGCTGTTGTTTTTACAAGTCCCTTAAGTCTGAAGTATTCTTTACAGCCTCCCCAAGATACCAGGTGTTAACCCATACGTCACCACCTCTTCTGGTGCGCAGGGATTTTGCCGTTTGACTTTTCAAGGGTTTTTTCATACCCACATTTCATCTTGTAAAATCCTAATGTACTGTTTTTCACACCATTGGTCTCACTGCATTTAGCCAAGTACATAGTCTGACTTCTTCAGGTAAATATTGCATTCCTGCATAAAATTCCACAGACACACTGAATGCAGTGCATTTAGTTTATCATGCAACTGTGTTCATTTCTTCTTACAACCCTACAGCTTGTTCTTTCATTCACAGTACCTCTTTGTACCTTGATATCGAGAAACAAGCCTTAGATTAATACTTTTTTAACATCTTTATGTGTACAGCAAACACCTGCCAAAGACATTCTCTAGTCTCAGATAAGGTACTGTGGATAATCTTCCTACCTTTCTTTACACTTGTGTAATTCCACCGACTTTAAATCTGCTCGTTTCATGCAGGTAGAGAGGTGAAGCAAGCCCAGTGGAATAAGGCCAGTTGAAAGCATCACTCACTAAAGGATTAGGCCAATGAATTCTAGGTATTATCTGTTACAGCAGCTCATTACTATTCCAAAACAGACAAGCAACATTCAATTCAAGTGCTTTAGGAGAACTAGAAGTAGGAACAGAGAGAATTAATGTGAAGTGGACATAAATGAATACAGAAGAGCCTCCAGAACCTGTGCTTTGCAAACATGCACCCTCTACAATTCTCCTAAAAGTTGTTGGTTTTCCACCTCTCCACTAAGATTTAACGGCAGAAGCAATATTGAGAGCTCTCTCTGCCAAGTTTCATTATTTTTAAACCACATGCTAAAGTCCATTTCCTAACGCATTGTAAAGCCATTATATAAACAACGAAAATTGAACGATTATTAATCAAATTGTTTTTAAAATCCAGTCATTTTCCTCAGTCTGTGAACTGAGAAGCTGAATGGAGATGTGGCAGGGTCAGCAGCCTGGTATTTAAAGACCTGGGGTTCAATCTTCCTTTTCAGACACAGACTTTCCTGCGTGAATCACTTATTTTTTCCAAACTTTATTTCCTCAGCTGTAAAATGTTGCAAGACAACTAAATGAGATCCTTAGATACCAGGGTAATTAGAGAAGTGGAAGGAGGGCTATTTATGCTTTCAAATCATACGATTAGTCTTAGATTTTCATCCATTTTTGTATTATTTTATTTGCTGCCTAATTTAATGAACACCTGTGACTCTGAATTAGGTTGCCCAGGTACCTCTGCATATCACTATGGTTTGGCTGCACCAAATTGCTATAGAATTAATATAAAATACAATTACCACATGCAAGTATTAAAAAGGCAGTGCTTTTAACATCTGATAGCAGGGACACACTGCTCTGTAGAGATTTGCTTCTCTCCAGTTCCTAGGATGACTGAAAGTAACGCAGTCTGCATGGGCGTAAGACAATGAAGGGCTGGGGTGAGATTTAACATTAAGCTGCACTTACAAGCTTTTATGATGCTATTTAGTATAAATGAGAACACATAAAGCCTCCTGCATTTCATTGTTAGCACAGAAGTCGTCACCTAAGCACTGAGGCAGCTCTCAGCCCAACAAAATGGTAAATCAGGATAATTCCACCACGGTGTCACTACTCTCTGTAATGGTCCAATGCCTTGAATAACAGAGGAGAGGGGTGTGCAGGGACACACAGCTGTTCACAGTTGCTTATAGACTCAGAGCTGTGCCCCAACAGCACTCACACCCCCGAACGACTTACGCGTGCCACCAGGATACTGCCCTGAGGTCAGCAGCTCACTGCACTAATGGCACGGCTGCAGCACCAAGGAAGGGCAACGTTTCTCTCTTACCTGAGTTGAACCCAGGAAACCCCAGATTTTCTCTGCTTCAAGGCTCCAGTTCAGAACGTCCTTTCTGCTTGGAAAGTCATTTACGCTGCACAAGCATATGCTCTTCTAGAGCCCTCAAGTAATGAAAGAGGGAAAGAGCACACTGGCAAAAAATGTGCAAATGTTAAGTATCAGGCTCAGCTTGTCCCCACCTTTTTACAGTTATAGTTGAAAGTCAGTGTGTGGTTCAGCCTGGGGCAGCTGCAGCCCTTGTGATGTCTACTCGAGGGGAACGCACAGCCGGAAACAGAGCCCTTCCCCTACTTTCTGGTTCCCATCCTGTCAGATGCTGAGCACTGCCAAGTCCTCCTGAAGCCAAGACAGCTCAGAGGGAGAACTCAGCTGAGTAATAGTTGAAAGGACACTGACACCCCCCCTCCCCGAGTAACAAATTCTACACTGCACTATACTCCTTTATCAGTGTATTAAAACATATTACTCAGGTAGTTGCACTCAGTGCTAGCCTAAAATCAATTCAGTCATGCATAGTCCAGCCATATCACGAGCAGTAGTAATACCAAACACTAAGGCTGTACAATGATAAGAGCAAGATGATTTATTATATACCGAAGAAGGAAAAAAGAAAAAGAAAAAAAAATCATTTTCATCAACTATTCCCTCACAGGGGTCAGTACAATATAAAGAAAATAAGGACAAATGTACAAAACCACCCTGACAAGAAGGCTCTAGATGAAACACGTTCAAAGCACTTGCAAATGATGTTGCTGGACAGATGCAGAAGGAAACTAAATTAAGTAATTTTTCCCCTGCAAAACACAGACTGAAAAACTGATTTTGTTTTTAAAAATCCACAGTCTGCCTTTACCTGCAGATACTTCAGATAAAAAGATACATTTTTAAGTGTATCTTTAACATTTTTTAAAGGAGAGATTCCCAAAACTACTGCTTGACCACATTTATTTGAAAGCAGATTTTATTTTCACTTCCAACTTTATGCAGTTGGCAAAGAAGCCAGCCCAGCTCAAAACAACACGAGCTTAACCACTAACTTCAAAGAAACCAGGTCCATACTTCTCCATTTTCTGTTAATCCTTTGGCAACCATGGCATTTGTTTTTCCATAATCAGCAACAGATGTCCATCTCATCCAGAGCATCCTTGTATGTATGGTTGTAAAATTTTAAAAAACCCACAAAACAAAAAACACATATACGAGAAAACATCAGCAGTATGAAATTCCTGAAGGGTTTCAAGGCTTGCTCCTACTCAACTAAAGTCAACGTACTTCAAACTATTTTAGCTGAAGCAGGACCAAATCCTTACAGAACCAGATACAGATTCCTCAAAAAGCAAAACCTTAAGAGTGTTGTAACCCAAACGTAAGAGTAAAAGACAAATTTTAGCAATGTACCTTGCCTGGCCCTAGCCAACATAATATATTTAGCTAGGGTATTTCATTTACCCTTGACTTGGGCAAGATTCCATTGGTTACAGTGAGAGTATTACTTAAGTAACGTAGCAAATGGACATCATGCATTAGTAAGCTAAAATATGAATCCGTGCTTATGGCAATAGCTTTCCCTTCTAATGCCCTATAATGGGCATCTAGAAAAGGAAAAAAGACAAGCAGCTTTACAGAAAAAAAACTGCATTTGTTACATTGATGACCATCCTAAGCAACTCCACAGAAGTTTTCAGGGTTCCTTTTGATGTACGTGAAGAAAGCAAAAGTCAAAAATAGACCAATGTTAGCCAAGATTATAACACATTTACTCATTAGTGCAGAATGCAAAATAACAGCTAATGCTTAATACAAACAAAATAGTATCACTTTCATACTCCTCACAAATACATGGATTCCACATAGTTTACTTCCTTGCCTTAAAAGAAATGCTTAAATGTAGTATGAACTTCATGTGTCTTTAACAATATCATCCCAAATTACCAAAGGAACCATTGGAGCTAAAAAAAAAAAAAAATAGAAATGGACATTTAAGAGTGAGTTGCAAGGAAATCCCCATTTTGTTTTGCATGAAAAGAAAAAAAGAAGATCCACTGGTTGGATTTGGGTTTTTTTGGTTTTGGGATGGGTTTTGTTGTTTGGTGTTTTTTTTCATCAAGGGAAAGAAAACAATACATATATGGGAGGGAAAACATTTTCACAAATATAATAAATACCTGTTCTGATCCAAAACCAAAGTGCGATGTAGAGTTTTCTATTTAAAGAAAAACAACCTACAGAATAATGCCTTAAATATTAACAAATCAATTAGTGGTCAGCACAGTAAAATAAATATGAACACATTGATTTATATGTTTTTTTCTAGCAGCAAAGGTCATTAACTTACTGGCCAATGTGACAGCTTCACAGAAGTCCTGTTTCTTGGGTTTGCTACTGTGTTTCACATGAGAAAAAGATTCAATGGGTCTGGAAAACGGTACTACAGCTGTACGACATTCTCCCCAGCCCATCTATGTCAAACAGGGTTTAGCCAGGACGTATTTTCAATGTGTTTCGAACACTGATTTGGAGAACAACTTTCACAAAAAAAAATAAAATCAGGATCCACCCAGTTTCTCATGGTGACAAGCATGAGTTTGGATTGGCCTGAACCCTTATGATATTGGTGAGGTGGGGGGTTTTCTCTTTGCAGTCAACAATTTTCTATGCTGGAGGGAGAGCGGGAAGATCACAAACCATTAAGCAATGCTGAAGTGGGAGAGGCAAGCTTTGGTCGCTTGTAGGGAAGGGCCACAACAGAGCACTGGGACAAAGTGAGTCTCAGCTGCTTCTCCCAGCAAGAAATATCCTTCCTCCCATGTGGGAAACCTGTCGTACTTTGCCGCTTGAGGCCCACTGACTGCTTTATACCTGCTATATAACCCACCACTTTGAAATTCTCAGGATGATGACATTCCCTTCTTGTACTCCCGTGAACAAACCAAATAAGCTACAGGCCTCTCTGTTCAGGGCCATTCCTCAAAACCAGACTCAGACCTGTGCAGAGAGGAGCCTGCAGGAACAGCCCCCTGCACCTCCCTCGCACACGCTCCCGAATGCACTAGCACACGGCGTGCTGTGGCACGACTGCACCAGCTGTTACCAAACTGAGTTTTCGTACCTCCAGCAGTCACTGGAAATGCCGAATGAGGAGCAGATCGCTGCGCTGGGAGCAGAAGCAGCAACCAAAGCAAAGTGGTGAACAGTTGATTTTTGGGACACATGAAAGCAGACAAAAATGCCTTCTTGGCCCTAGCAATAAGCTAGACAACACCAGTACCTACAGCTCCTCCTGCTCATATTTTACAAAGTGCTGGTTTTCTGTTCCTAATTGCAGCCTGTGGGAAATGCCACGCTTTAATTTACAGCAAGAGGGATGTTTAACCATAATGCAGGGATCACTCTAGTGAAACACATTGCGGTAAGGCTCATCCAGCTCCCTCTGTCCCTGCACAGTGGTGTCAGACTAGCAAAACAAAAGACAGAACACAAAGAGAAAACCAGAGCCCTTCTTTGACTGCAAAAGATGAGGGGAAAAGGCTGATGAGAGATTTTTGCAAGGGGAATGTTCTTCAAGGCCACACAGAGGGTGAGCCTGGGGCAGGAAACCGCAGAAGAAACAGACTTACAGGCTGTCAAAACTGCTTAGTTAGTGCTTTGCAACCTGGGCACCTGTCCTCCTACCTTCTAATGTGCTCCAGTACACAAACCCTATTTAACTGGGCTTTGCACAAAGGAGGGGAGGGAATCCCCTTCAAGAAGATGTCCATTGCCCTGCCTGTATCTGCAGGGCAAGGATGAGCACGGAATGATGTAGGGGGTTGCTTTCGACTGCTGTGCAAGAGTTCACCTTGCCTGGATTTAGTAAGGCTGTGTTAAGGTTGTATGGCTACCTGATGCTCAGGTAGCTAAAGATAACAATACTCGATTTCTGAGAAGCAGCCAAGTGCAACAAACCTTTCTGAAGTGGACTATAAAGATGAATAAAAACTATCTGGATTTTTTGTCAGTTTACTCATTTTTCATTTTTTAAGGCAAGCAGAAAGTCCTTCTGGAATGCAAGAGGCAGGATCAGAATGGCAAAAAAGGGGGGTGGGGGAGCTACCTTCAATATTATGCACTAGGTAAAATTTATTCCTGGTAAAATGCTACTGAAACCAATGGAGCTGCATCTAATTCAACCTACTGCCTAAAAAGGAGTGGCAGACAAGCCACAGTGCTTCCGTTACCCCCTCTCTGCACCTGCCACTGAAGTCAATGAAGCTATACCAGCGTACAGCTGTAGCAGCACAGTGGTGAATCAGGTCCGACGGAGGTTACCTACATGCTGCGCTTGTCACTGGAGCCAATGTTTTAGAAACACTGTGAACTGGATTCCAATCACAGCTCCTCACATCTACCCAAATGAGCAGAAAAATAAACGTCAGCCCTACTTCTGCTCTTTATCTTCTTTCTACTTTTGCTAAGGAAAATCAAAACAGACACACACCCTTTGGGTTTGTCTACACTTAGAAAGTTGCTTAACAAGTTTCATGAATACTTCTGTGTAGCCAAAAAGCTGTTACTCAAACAATCATCACTCCTGACATTTACATCCTACCTAACTTTGGATTTTTGATGGTCCCTAAAACAGTGAAGTTCACATCAAGGAATGGAATTAAAACCCATTCTGAGATGGCAAAAGAAAGGGGAAAAAATTCAACGAATATTGGTAGCTCTAGTCCAAAGGAGCGTTTCACCTCTCCTCTATAACACCCATTGGGCTTTGTCCAGGGAATGGCATGGAAGTGGGACACACTGATATCTGCTCCCGAAGGTCCAGGCAGCCCTGCTCTCCCAGAGCAATAGAGCTGCAGGCCAGAGACCAACATTTGCTCTCTTCTACATCAGTATGCAAAGAAATTACAGCTGACAGCTCCTTCCAACCTATTCTCAACCCTACTCAGTCTAAGGCAGAATCAGAGCAGAGTACATCTCATCTGAGCAGGTTTGCTTTCCGATTCACTTCATTAAGCCACTGAGACCCCTACAGACTCTCTTCAGGGAGATGAACTACATCCATGGTGCATTAAGGTGCCCAGCCAACAATGCTGAGAATCTTTTTTCATTGTTAACTGGTAGAAGAGAGTATTTCTGAACGGGGCTAATCAGCTGATATCCAATGTCAGATGTTCAGAATGAAATCTGCATCACAGAGGAAGCGGTAAGAGGCAAGACCCTCCAAGGAGGAGAGGTATGCACAGCCTCTCTACAAGGATGTGGAAAGAACTTACTCTGGGCTGTAATGGGGGCCACAAGCAGCAATTTGTGGACACGTACACCACCTAATTCACACATTCACAGGCCCCATTCCTGCCCCTCCTTTACAAGCCCAGAGATTCAGCCTGCTGTAGGGAGGCATTCTGGAGCACTGCTCTGTGGTGTGCAAAGAGGGGAGTGGGCTTTGCACATGGTCCCCCTGTGTGGTAGAACCACAGAAGTTCCCAGCACTTCTTGGGCTTTGCATATTCATGCAGAAGGCTGGGGAGAAGACACAAAGTCCTCCCCGCCACTCAATACAATGAAGAGCCTTAGATAATTAGCAAACAAACATCAAAACACTTCATGTCCTGCACAGCATCATCCTGCCAACTATGACAGAAAAAAAATCTAACCATACCATTAAGTTTGCAGGTGTTACATGTATAGCTCGAGAGCATACTCCTATCAAATGGAGCACAAAGCAGGGCATGTGGCAAACAGCAGGCGAGAGACAAGCTGCTCTATTTGCAAACTACTACCAAGGGTGGCATATCATTGTACATAGCCTAGGTTCTCCATCTCATTCCTATACCGCTGTTCGGACACCTTGCTTTTATGCTGTTTGCTTTCTAAGTGTTGTCTGAACTCCATCTCCTCACTGGCCCCGGCGTTGCACATGGAGCAGTAGAACTGGCCACTGGGGGTGACGCACATGGCCAGATCCCGAGGAATCCTCTGGCGTGAACGGGGATTGAAGTAGGGACCTGAGGAGACAACAGAAAAGCCTGGTTTATCTGTGAGAAAGAAAAGCATGAGGCAGCTCAGTGACAACTTCTAAGTCCAACAAATGTTTAAAAAGAAGAGAAAGATTAGCTTCTTTAACTGATTAGAGTCTGAATCTTACTTTCCCACATGACTTCTCCACTGAGATCCAGATTTATAGGGGTGTAGCATATAGGGGAGCAGTACTTGCTGGTATTTTCTAAAGCAGTAGAGTGGGTTTAGTGCCCCGGTCTTCTTAAGAATCAACAGGGCTTTGAAAATTAGGAGTCTAATCATTTAAGTGATAAGGGTTTTTTTATTTTTTTCCTTAACCCTCCAATTCCAGAATTAGAACAGTCTTTTGATTAGAATAAGCTGCCTCAGTTTAAGATTATCACAAAGTGATATTTAATAGAACGTTACAAGATTTATCTTTTCCACATGACAGTGGTTAGAGTGACATGATTAAACCGCGCTTCACCAGGAATCAGGGTTTCGCCTAATATGTGCTCGTAACACAACTCAAAATGAAAAGAGAAACAGATGCTGGGCTGGACACTACAAAACACACTTTAAATCGTAGTGAAGAGGCAAAGTTGGTATCTAACACCTGAGGAAGGACTCTCCTCTAGGAACAGATGGTCTTAGAGGGAGGCTAACATGCTCTCATTCTGGTCATGGGAGTGCAAGTACAGGTTGATGTGCTACAGTAGGAGTCAAAGCACCTGGCCACTTGCCAAGAAAATAAAGCAGGAAAATTGTCACCACTTAGAGCAGCCTTAGAGACAGGCAGATGGTAAATTAAGTTACAAACTGAGAAACCGAACTAACAAGCAGGCTGACAAAACAAAGCAACTTTAGCAGCTGGGAAAAAACATGCAGACATGAAGGATCAGCAGAGCTAGGACCAGCTCCCTTCACAACCTGTCTCTGCTAAACCAGACCTCAGAAACAGAAGAAAAACAAGTCTGTTTATTATTCATTATTATTCCAACTATAGGACAGATGCAAGCTCCCAGTTACCTGTGTTGTTTTGAACTGTATACATATTTCTTCTGTTCTGCATCATCTTATATTCATTCCCTTCTTTCCTTGCCCTCCGTTTGCCTAGTTCTGATGCATCCCTGAAGATTAAACAAATATGAACAGCTGCAATTCAGAGTTTTCTGAGAAAAAGACTGCCAGAGACACTGCCACATGCTTTCAGCCTGAGCGTGAAGTTGAACAATACCTACGAGAATGAGTTATTCTGTGCTTCTGCAAGACGCAGCCGTTTGGCATGATTTTTCCCTTGGTAGTGAGCCTGTGCCACAGCCGGAGAACTAAATGAGGCATCACAAAGCTTGCAGTAATCATTCTCTGTGGCCAAGATCACTCGGCCACCTGGTTTACTGGATCCCATCTAGCAGCAAAGGGAGAGACAGCATGTGAAACACAAGAAGGTTAAATTGTTGAAATATTTGATGCTCAGGGGTTGAGACCAGTATCGTCTTCATCAGGCAACCAGAGAGCATATGGATTCGGACACTCTCAAGAGCTCCACAAACTGTTCTTGCAAGAACTTCATTTTCCCTGGCTCAGCCTCCAGGAGAATCTGCAAATTCCTGAGATCTAGGCAAATCCCTGGCCTCGGAGAGGAAAGCAACCTGAAGAAACACCCTGTACCTCTGCAATAGCTACAGAGGCTTGTTTACTTCACAGCAATGATTTAACTCCTCTACTCCTGACTGCTGGGAGCTAATGAACAGTGACTTTCACACTGAGGAATACCCACTGAAAGGTAAAGGTGCTCCTTTCTCCTGTTTACAGTGTACCTAATCTCTCCACAGTACCCTGTTTCTACACAGCTCCCTGACCACACTAAGAGATAAAAAAACAAAGGCAGAGCTGCCAAACCTCTGATCCTTACCCTTCAGATAGGAGGACACCTGGATCAAGACTTCAGAGGAAGGACCCAGCCTCACATGCGTAGCTCCTGCCATATGAAGGACACCTTGTCTGTCTAGTCAGACCACACACTGATCGGGGCAGCAACCACGCCTCCTCAGTGTGTATCATCCAGAGAAAAGTGCTTTGTAAACAGTGCAGCAGCAGCGATTCACACAGCCAGGTCACTGCGGCACTTGCCAAGTCCAGTTTCTTTCACGTCTCCTTTGATACTGTTCAAGCTTATAGACACACGCACACAATTCTGACTCCTACATTACAACATGAATCCTCACAGTGGTCTTTTTATTGCCATGGACCATTTTCTCCATTAAAAAACGCATCAGATACCCTACCACATCCCACTACCTAGGACTGGACCCCATGGCCTCTCAACTCAGTTCCGTGAGCCGCAAAGTTATTTTACATGGGACTGAGTCCCCCTCTGGCGGCTCTAACAGCGCCGTGTAACAGTCTGCTGCTTACGGCAAACGCTCTTTGCTTTTGTACAGACAACAGAGGCTTATGCTTTTGGAAGTGACAGGCACAGCTTCGACCCCTGCAGCCCAGCTGTGGTTCCCTGCACAGTCACATGCAAAAGCCAGGTTAGCTGTTAAGTCTCATGACAATCAGAAGCAACGAAGAAGAAAGCAAAAATCATCTCTTTTGCCTCTAATGTGCCCGAGATAGATAGAATTAATCTGGATCACGGAGGGAAGCATCCATTCGCCCTACACACAGGAATGAGCACTGCAAAAGGCATAACAAAAAAGGAATTAGATAACAGCCCTGGGCAATGGGTGTAGGAGCACCTAAGCACTTTTTCCATGTAGGCTTCCCTTACACAATGGAGGGATGATTGTGCAGAGTGGATGCTACACCCTCGTGTCCAAATCCAGCTCCAACAATGCTGGTTTATACCTGCCCTTAAACAACCATAATCAGCAGCACATCAGACTTACCTAGGAATCAAAGGATTTGCCATACAGAAATAGAACATTTCAAGTCCAATATTTTGCTGCAAGGGCAGACCAATATCTGCGTCTTCAAAGGAAAGCAAATATCTCACAACAGGCCATTTCCACCATCCTGTGCCATCACAAAGAAAATTCTTTCCCAACTCCTGCCGTACTCCTCAAAGCGTGAGATCTAGTTATCGTTATTGCGGGTTAGGTGACAAGTAAGCAGCATGATTTCAGTCACCTTCCCACGTCTTACCTGAGCTGGAAGGGAGACAATCTGAGGCGGGGCAGGCTCAACCGAATTACTCATTCTGGCAGGTGCCGGACAGCTATTGGCAGCATAGTAATTTCGGAGTTTCTTACTGTGGTTTTTACCCTAGAAAGAGAACCCAATTAATCACTGTCCTAATAATAGTATCTTACACTGAAAGAAAAAGGATCCAGAGATCAAAGTGAGAAAGTGGCCATGAAGATAGCGTCTCAGGTAAAGGAGCTGTCACTCAGAAAATAACAGCTCTGAACTTGAGAGATGCTGGCACCCCCCCTTTTCTCCAAAATGCTCATCACTTATCACGATTGGGCCTCATTTTCAACTGATTTTCTCAAATCAGTAAGGTTACAATTGGTTTCTCAATCTGTTTCTATTTCACTTAAAACTAGCATTTTTAAACATGAAACATTAACTGCTTTGCATAGCTTTTTGATAAACCTGGACACACACACACACTTTTTTTCCTTGCAAACATGAATTAAAACATGAGATTGAATCTAAAAAATCCTGCTTCATTTTTATTTTCTCTCGGAAAACATGTACTATAGTTCTTTTTGGTGTTTTGAAAACCTGACAGAGCTACATGAGAGTATGTATATGCATTGTGGATATATAGTAAGGCGTATACATAAATGCAAGTTATGTACTATAAATGCACTTCTGTCCCCTCATGGCAGAAACCAGCCATTGAAGTGTAACGCTAATTCAACCTACCCCTTCACTGGCACGATACCACTTTTTCAGGGCCAACAGCAAATCTGAGATCTGGTGTCCTGAGGATATGGACAACCACTCTTTGGTGGCAAAAGTTACTATCTCCACATCTCATACAAATATAGCAAATATGGAGAAAGTAAAACAGGGTAAATAAGACTATGACATATTCTCTCAGCAAAAAATCATATGCAAATAGTCCCTAACCTATTTCAGTCAAGTCAACCAGACCAGCTCGAACAAAATTAATTTGGTCTGAGCTGGTTCAGCTGATGCTGTCCAAAGCAGATAAGAAAGTCTGCATAAATGGCCCCACCAGCAGATCAGTCGTGTGCATAACCTCAGGAAGGAGGCAGCGACGAGCACATGGCAGCAGCTCCCTTTCTTAACTGCACTGCTGGATCCAGCAGAAAACATCTGTCCAGGCCTTACAAAATCATGTCCGTGAAATCAGAAGTTCTGTTTTATTGGATGAGTGTACAGGCGGAAAACAGATCGCATAAAACAAAGGAAAATTATGAGTGTCTGCCTTTTCACCCATACGATCTTGGTATTACTCCTCTGTCCCCGTGGACAAAGTTTTCGCAACACGTTCCAGTGATGACACCTTAAATAAAAGCACTGCAGCATGTCTGGACGACCAGCAAATTCAAGCAAGGTGAAGATATGTCTACAGAGCCGTTCTAGCCATAGCTTCCAGTACATTAGATGGTGTAGAAGTAGCTTCAGATAAGCTAACTCAAATGCTGCTGCTGGTGTGCAGCCACCTCAACACACCACTCAAAACCCACTTGAGAAGCTAAGTTAGTCCTTGTGCTTTAGCCCACACTTACCTCTGTGCTACCACAGCAACGCTACTGGCAGTGCACGTGCTGGCACAGGTATGCCTACACGAGCAGGTGCGGCAGCCCTGAAATCAAGTGCCTCCTGCTACTCTCCTTACCTGGTAATGAGCCTGGGCTTGTTGTGCTGAATTCAGAGTGACATTGCAAAGCTTACAGCACAAAGGCTTACATAGTTCCTCCAGCATAGGGTCCTGCTCCACCACCTTTGCAAGCTCTTCTTCTTGTGTGTGATGAAAGGAAGGCCCCAGTCCGAGAGATTTTGGTGGGGACAGTGGTGAGCTGGCTCTTGGCCTTGTAGCCACTGACATAGGAAGAGATGAAGGCTTCTCAGGATGAGGAAGAAGTCCTGCTTGCTGTAGAAGAATCATTGGCCAGGAAGACTGTGGGCATGCTACTTCTGAAGGATGAGGAGTCTTCTTCAGATCTAGAACAGACACACACAAATGCTGAAATAAGCAGAGCTAACAGGAACACCAACAATCCAGGGCACAACTTCTGTAACTTCATTGCCTCTACTTTATGCCTTTTCACAATGCCAAGCAGGATAAAGTCAGTTTGTAACACTTTACCCCACAGGAACAGCAGCATCCCAGACAGCCAGGGCCAGATTAAAAGATACATGTATAAGACGAGGATTGAAGTCTGAAATGTAGTTGTTAGTACCCCATGGCACCCTCCTGGACAGGTGAAGATTCCTAACCACTCATAGTACCCGACCCACAGCACGCACAGCCCACTGCTCCACGACCACTAGAAGATGTGATATACAAAGTGCACAGCACATACAGCTGTCTTAATGGGAATGGGAGGGATACAACTGTTAGCCCCATCCTCTTCTGACAGCCTAAGGACAAGCTCACACTCCAAGACCTGAAAAAATACTACAATGTATTACTGCTATTGATGACTTATAAAGAAGAAGAACCCAAATATTTCAAAGTAGATTTTTTTTTAATGTATAGGTAGATATAAAATACACACACACACACACATCCTTCAAATACTCATGAAGACCTTCCTGAGAAAAGATATTCTACAGTTAACTTTTCTCAAGTAAGTCAACTAAAAGCAAAGAGTGGGAACCAACGCAGCACACCTTGCTGTACGCAGTCAGCTCCCAAGGGCTCTCTTCCATGGTCTTGTCGAATGACCTTGAGCTATTTCTCGTGTTTCCTTTACTAACTGCAACCGATGCAACATTTAAAGCTGTATCTTCTTCTGCAAAATGGAGAGCTTATCCCATATTAACCTTTATTCAATTATTTCTCAGTTAATTCAAGTTCTTAGAACTAACCCTACATTTCCAACAAGGGGTTCTGAGAGGCTTATTTAATTAAAGTTTACAAATCACATCTAAAACCCGGGATGAACATTCCTAGAATAATGTAGAGCAGTGATATTATGAATCAAGGCACAGCTACTTTTGTTAATGTCTTATTAGCTTCTTATCATAACAAATCCTGTTCACTGTTACACTGGGATCAAGAGAAGCATTATCTTGGCCTTTGCAGATCACTTCCAGCTAGGGCTGCATTGGTAGCAACCATGTTTACGCTATGGGCTCTGTTCGTTTGTTTAAGTAAATAGTGAGTCACATCTACATTTTAAAATAACACTTCTGGAAAATTAGGGAAAGGTAAATTAAATGCCACCTCAGAACTTTGTTCCTATGTCGCTTTTGAAAACAGAATTTGACTTCAAAGGCATTTAGGAACCTGGAGAAGCAGCTAGCATTTATCTGGGATAACTTCTGGGATTTTCAATCTGCTAAAATTAGCAGGAGATAAATACCTTGCTACATTCAAGCTATGGAAAATCCCAGCTGATGCCTGCATTTTTAGGTACTGTATTACCTTCGTAAGTCTGGGTCCAGAGAGGCCTATGTTCTATTAGGAAAAATAAAAAATAATTTAAAAAATAAGAAAAAAAGAAAATCAGTGGGACTAAAGGGCTCAAGTGACACAAGCACTTCTGAAATGTTTACCTCTAAAAACAGATTTCCAAATAATATAAGATTGGAGGCAATTTAGTTATTACTAGTAACTAAAGGTAAGGAAAAAAAGAAATTATATTAAAAAAAAAAAAGAAGAGCACGCATTGCCTTGGGGACAAGCCTTTAAGACAGTAATAGAGACACCAGGAGTTGTTATGTTTTTAAATGGCCCTCTACCATCAAGGCTCTGAGAAATTCTAGGAGAACTATACCTAACATGATGTCACCATAAAAACAAAATCAAAACTGATATCATGAAAACTAACCAAACCAAGGTAAAATGGAATCCACCACAAAGAAGGAAGAGGAAACACAGGAATGGTGTGGTGCAAATCATCCACTGGCAGTGTAAATTCTGTAATGTTACTTAACTTCTCCACAACTTTCAGCATACACATTCCTGGTTAAACAGAACTACGGAATAAGATTTTGCTATCTTTAGTTTCCTCAACTAGCACTCTGCAGTCTAATTAATTTCAGTGGGGCTACGAATGGAAGAAGTTCATATTCATGATGGTTAAATATATCACAACGCAGGCCTATCAGGGCAGTTTAGATCAATTATGCAAGCAGGTAAGCATGCCATCCAATTTCAGAATTTTATCACACCACCGTAATGGGAGTAAATTATAGCTAAATACTTCATAGAACAATATAAAGAGATCTACAGTAAATGGCCATCGGGATCCATCTGCTTAATTTTGCATGAGTGTTTGTTGCATCAAGTCTTCCATATGCAACTATCACGGATGGGATTTGTCATCTACAAGAGAGGACACAGTGCTAACAGCATCTGCATCCGCAGGGGAGAAAGTATAATGTAATATTCTTAGAAAATCTTGAATTGTAAGGTCATTTACTGTTTCTTAATATAAACAGTAGTCTGAAGATAAAACTAAGGCTGCATGGGCAATTTTAAAATTAGAACTTCTTGACCTGGCATATGCAACTCTGATTTTCTTCTAATGGTGAACTTTCATCACTGAAATTGCTCAAATTATGTTGATTTCTTTCTTACAGATATTATTTAAAAGAAAAAAAAGAATCACTCAAATTCAGCTTATTTACATGTCCCTTCAACCCTCCTCTGCTGGTCGCTACCGATACCCTGTCCAGGAAAAGGTAAGAGGACATCTTTGACTCCTCCTTTCCCTTCACATGAGAAGCTGCAAAATCTTACACTACAAAACAGCAAAGGAACGAGGAACCTCCATCACCAAGGACTCATAACGGTACAGCCCAAGGCAGGGTAAGGACCTGCAGCTCTCCAGGGTGAACTGAGGAGACATTCTGTCTCAAGACAGCGTCTCTCAGATCTCAGCCATGCCTCCTCCTACGTGCCGTATGGGCTAGGATATACTTCCACTCCGTGCCAGTTGTCCTCAGGCGGATGCAAGGGAGAGAGGCACGCAGCCCTCCTCACTGCTTTCAGGTCAGGGCATCCCAAGGGCAGCACTGAAGGAGGAGACCCAGCCTCCGTGCCCCAAGTTCCACAGATCTGGTAGTACCCAGGCACTGCTGGTGGCACAGATAACAGGGAGCAACCTCCCCAGCTGTCAACAGCACAGTTCTGGGAAAGGAACTGGTATGGCCTTAAATCTGAACACCATTTGATGGGGAAGGCACGTACAGAACGTGACCTTCCTTGGCCGTAAGTGTAAAACACAGTGAGACATCTACGTGCTATGTGTTCCCACCAGAATTAGTTTTTAAATGCAGCTGAGGCAACTAATAACAGTGATAGAAATCTATACAAATGATGAACAAGTTGTGGGTTTGGTGTTTTTTTTCAAGACAGGAAGCATTTCTTCTCAAGTCCGCTTGTATCTCAAAACATTGACATCACTTAACCTAACTTTGCCAGAAAGTCTACCTTTGGCCATAGTGTACGCCTACAGAACTTCATCCTGAAAGGCAGGGTCATTTTATAATGCTAGAGGGATCAAAGGCAGTGCACCAAAACAAACAGACATCACACACAATTCTACCTCAAGGTGCCCACTAACCCTCTACTGATGAGCATACATATTTAGTAACCCAAAAACTAAGGGCATTTTTTTCTCTTACATCAGCAGGGTATCGGAAACCACTGCTGACATCCTAGCAGACATTTCTGCAAAGTTGCGTGCCTTGCAGTCTTGGTGATGGAGTCTAAGAGATAAAAAGCCCTGGTATCTACTACCTTGGAATAAATGCAACCTGAGCAAGAATTGAAGGCACCAACGCACAGTTTTGGAAACGCAGATGTAAAACCAGCACAAGAAGAAAGGCAGACACCGCCATCTGCATCACCGAAGTACCTTAAGCACCCCTGAACACGGCAGAAACACTGCGAGCCCCCCGCAGAACCGCACCCACAGGGAATGCCGTTCCGCAACCCTGCTAAAAAGCCGGTGCCCCCCACCCACCGAGGCCAGGGCCGGGTCCCCGCCGCGCACACCCCCCGCCCGCCACCAGCACCCCTGCGCCCAGCGCACCCAGGCGGCACCTACCGCGCCGGCGGGGGCTGCGAGCGGCGGCCCCGGCCCCCCGCCGCGCCCCTCGCCGCTTCCCCCGCACAACTTCAGCCGGTCCCCGAGGCCGCAGGAGGGCCGGGGCCGGCGGGCACGGCCGGGACCAGCTGCAGGAAGTGACCGCAGCGCGGCGGGGCGGGGACTGCGCCGGCGGCGGCGCATGGGCTGCGCGGCCCGGCCCGCGGCGTGCGCGCCCGCTGCCCGCTCACCAGCGCTCCCGGGGAGTGTCCCTCCGTGCCTCGCCGGGTGCGGCGGGGGAGGAGGCAGTTCGGCCTGGCAGAGGGCTCTCCTGAGCTCCGCGGACCCCCTCGGCGTTACAGTCCCGCTCCGCTTGCACCGGGGACTTCAGCTTACGTGTCACCCCGTCCCGCTGCTGGACGCTCTGGTTTTTCCTCCCAGCTGGCTGCTGGCTCTTCAGATCTTTTGAAATAATCTCACAGAAATGCTTTTTGGCATTACGGGCAGTTGAAAAGTTGTTCCAAATATCTAACTGCTCAGTCAAATCCCGAGTTATGGTTTTGCACAAGGTTATTTCACCTTTCTTCGCTCTGGCACCTTCTGTTTTCAACAGCAGAAATTACAATTAACCTGAATTTGTCTATATAAACATCTTCACGTTCATGTTATTCATAGCCAAGGTGAGTTAATTTCCCTTCAAGCCACCGAGGACGGCAGCGCAGCCTCACCCTTATGGTTGGGCCACCCTGTTTCAAAGCATACGCAGTTTCTATTGATTTTCTTCCATTTCATTGGAACAGGGAAGTGCTGAGAAGTCACTACGAGGTAAAACCGTCACCAAGACTTTATGGTAGCAATTAGCCAACCCGCCTGGGAATCCATCAGTTAGTCCCACTTGTTGTTACTAATTTTTGTGAGATCTTAAAGAAATTCCCATTTATTGGATACATCACTACAGTTCGGAACAACAAACCGTGGTGATGCGCAGCAGAAGCAGCGAACGGGCAGTTTACAGCCAGGTGTGTTCACGGGGTACGTGTTGCCGTGGCCTGGGAGGCCGGTGCTCCCGCCGATCGCCGCAGTCACCTGCAGCAGCTCAGCCCGGCCACGGCCGCGCATTGGGTCCCGCACTGGGGATGGTGACATCTGGGCCCCGGGGCAGCGCTTCAAGGAAGAGAATTCACCAACGCCCTCACCACGTTCACACCTGGCTCCAAAACTTGCTTATGCCGTCTCTCCTGCCGAGAGGATAAATATCCCTTTAAGACCAGAGTGATGAACCGCGATGCCGTACTGATTAACCACCTCGGTTACCCGTCGTCCCCTTCCCGTCATGGCCTCAATACGATCTTCCCTTGTCGCATCCTGTGGGCTCCCACCAAGCTAAGCCAGCCCAGCCCCTCCCTTCAGACCCCCAAGGCCCAGACCCCCGGGGAGCATTCGTTTTACACCTCCTCTCTCTGCTGTCTGATCCCTGAGGGCACTCCCGTGCTAGGCCGCCCGCTAACGAAGTACTAGATCCACGCAGTGACTTGATCCCGGCGGCAGCTCAGATTTTAAAGAAAACTTCGGGCGTGGCTGGTGATCCAACTGGGAAAAGGGACACGGGCGCACCGGACGTGGCGCGCGGCCCAACTGCGGGCACAGAGCAGCGTCCACGACTTTACAACGAAGGGGACAGAGGCACCGGCTGCCGGGCCCGCGCCGCAGCGCCGGCCTGTCACGCCCCGCCGGCCTGGGGTAGGACGGGCCCGTTATTCTTCTGAAAACTCGTTTCCAGTCGGGTCACCCCCAGGGCCCCGGTGCTGTAATCATGTGGTACCGGCAGCTCCGGGCAACGGGAAGGCGGACGTCCCAGCGCCGGTGCGGGCCCCGCCGCCGCCGCCGCGCTAGGTGGCAGCAGGACACCGCAGCGGGGGCGCGGAGGGAGCGGCCGCGGGCTGACGGGAAGTCGCAGACGGGCAACGCCCCGGGGCGGGGGCGGGGGCGGGGCGAGGGCGGGGCGGCCGCCGCACCGCGCGGTGACGTCACGCCGCGCCCCGCCGCTGGCGCACCGCGCGCGACCCCGACCCCCGCCTCCCTCGGCGGCGCACGCGCGCTGCCCGCCACCGCCCTCCCCCCTCGCGCCCCCCCCGCGCGCCGCGGTTCCACTTCCGGCGGGCGGTGCCATCCCCATCCGGGGTCAGGGCCCCGCTCCCTTCCTGTTATTGCCCGTGCGGGAGGCGGCTCTGTGGGGCGGCGCGGGGGCTGCCGGCGCCGCTTCCGCCAGCGCCCCGGGGGACGGTCACCCGCCGAGAGGCGCGGTGCTGGCTGCGGGGCGGCTCAAGGGGTTGTGAGTGCTGCGGGGCGCTGCCCGGCCCAGCCCTGCCCGTCGGGGCGGCGGCTGCGGGCCGGCTCGGAGGCGGGGAGGCTGCGCCTGTGAGGTGAGTGAGGCGGGGGTCGGTGCTGGGGCCGCCTGGTTCCCCCGGGTTCCCCCGGGGCACGGCAGCGCTCTCTGGGGCGTCCCGCGGCGGGGGTCGGGCACTCTGGCCGGGCGGTGGCGGAGGGGAGCGCCGCTTTCTGTAGGCTGTGGGGCGTCTTGCTCGTCTTCGGCAGCCGGAGGGGGAAGCACGACCCTCGGGTGGCTGGAGGGGGATCGGAGGGCAGCTGCGTTCTCCTGGAGGAGCGCTGCGGTGGGGCTTCCCTCGGCTGGGAAAGCTCCAAGGCGTTCCTCCCCCAAATCCTGATTTGTGGGTCTCCCCTCGTAGGGACGGGACCCTGGAGAGGAAAAACCGTAGTGGCTTGTTGTTTGCGAGTGTGGCTCCCCCCGCCTCCGAAATACAGCTATTGTCTGTACATATGTTTCAGCAGTTCTTGCGATGGAGTGAATGTAGGCTCACGGTTGGGCTGGTTAATGGCACTGGGAGCAGAGCCTCTTCCGACTGGGTGTGTGTATGAATCGGCGGCATACAATCCCGTTTCCAGCTGCAGTCGACTTACAGTTGCAGTGTCGCATCTATGCTACTTGTAAAAACTTCTTTCTTATTTCATCCTACCCAGAGATCTGTTTTTATTAATGTTAAATATGAAACTCCTATTTCTTATCAGTACTTGTGTATTTTCTAGTAGACTGAACGTTAACAAAACTTTGACCAAACTAATACAAACTGCATGTTTGTTCTTCTTTGGGGGTTTTGTTGCTGTTTTCAGTATTCCTGAAGTTACTAAGGTGTCAGACCTGTTACTTCTGCTGCTGTTACTGGTATGTCTGTAATTTTTTTTTCTCTGCCTTTTTTTTTGTTGACTTTAAAAATGTGATTGAACAGAGGTTGCTGTATAAACATATTCAGAACAAGCACAAGGAATGTGTATGTTTAAAAGTGGGCAGTATAGACTATAAAGCTTTGCTTGAGTTAATTCTGCAGTTACGAGCATTCTGCAGCAAACTTGTAAAGGAGTGGCAAACTGGATTCTGAATCTGGATTTTGTAGTACTTAATAGAAGAAATCTGGACTCTGTTCTGTTAGTTACTTGTACCCTCACATCCTAGCTTTGAGCTGTAGCAGGCTTTCAAATTCATCACACTAGATAAAGTTAGAAACTTTCCCATCATGATCTGAATCATTCTTGAATTTCTTCCACCTCACAATTAATTTATAGAGGTATTCTCATACTTGTTGCCTCATGCTGCAGTTCTATAATGCAGTGTAATAATCAAAGTCCACCTCTTGTTGTGCGTGAACATCGTTAGTTCCTAGGAATATTCCAGTACTCAGGATGATGGGATTTAAAGGTTTGTCTACTATGGGGAACTGACTAGATGAGTTGTTCTGAAATAAAGCCCCATGCAAACTTAAAGTTTCACAATAAATAACTTTATTCTCAAACAATAACATTGGCAAGCTTTTCCAGAGTGGTTAGTTGTTTGGAAGCATATTTTAGACAATGTCATCACATAGACAAACCACACATCAACCAAGCTGATAGTGTCTATAGAGGAATTTATGAAACCACACAATTCTTTGTGATCCATGAAATATTCTGCTTTTTCATTAAGACAATAAATACAACAACTTCAGAGCTGCAGTTGGAGTTTGACTGGAGTAGATGCCCTGCATTTCATCGGTGTTAACTTGATGCCATTCTTAACAACCTGGAGACAATGTTTTGTAGTTTTTTTTCAAAGCACACTAAGCCCGCACTACAAATCCATGCCAAGGTGCTTTAGTTGTTCGTCTGCTTCAAATTGTCATTCTGTGTTAGTGGCAATTTTGTTTTGCTTTGTGTTGCAGTTTACTTGCATGAATAATGAAACTGAGTGGTGGTTTTTTTTTTCTGGTGTATTCTTTGGGAAAGGTGGTGTAGCTGAGCTGTTTACAAAGCAATTGTGCTTTATTGGAAGTCATAATACTTAGTTAACTGTTTCTCTGATGATCAGGCTATTCCTGCTTTCTGGAAGCAAATGGGGGACACTTCTTTCTGGATAACTCACTCTTAAAAAGTTGCTGGAAGCTTTAGATTAGGAATTTCTATAACAAGCAAGGATTTCACGCTTTACCATCATGCTATCTCACAAGACCAAGTATATCATGAGAGGTTTCCAGTTATTGGAAGAAAATCACACCTTTAAAAGGTGTTATTACGTAGAGAATGGACTTCCTGATCACAGTTGTTCCTCAGATTCAAATGTGTAATGTGCTTTTTAATGGCTTGGTCACGTGTAATAGAATTTTGAACAGCCTTGATGGTCATCATAGTTTTAACTCGGAAAGAAATTAAAGTTATCTATAAATAGCTAGAGAGCAAGCCTACAGCTGACACTTAGTCCGCAAAAACTGTTTTCTTAAAGAAGTCAATTTATTATGTGGTCTTCTAGACTTTTGGTGCAGATTCTCTGGGTACCAGAATACTTGCAGATACCGGTCACTTCCAAGTAGAAAACTGTTGCTATTGCTTTTCTTGCCTGTTTTGGGGAAAGGAGATTGGGGTGATGATACATTAATTCCAAATCGTGCAAGAAATACTAGCATCTTGAGGATGGGTATCATATGTAGGTTTGCTTTGCCTAGCTGAGTACATTAATCAAGGTTAACAAAGGTTGTAGTTAATAGGACGTTTGAAAAATGTTGTATTTGGGTGAGGGGAAGCTAAGATTTTTTTGAACTTTGATACTGATGAGGAAACTGATTTTTATGAATTACAATTGGAGCGGGAATAATACTGCAAAATTAGTCTTCCCAGTTTAGTCTTAAAATACCATTATAAAACTAAGTTTTGTCTTATTACTTACTGCTTTGTAATTACTGAGAAATGTGTGAAATCTAGTAAATCTCCCAGTTGAGGAAAAATGTGCCATATGTGCCTTTTTTGTGTGCGTGATTGAGTTGGAGGGGGAGCATTAGGGAAAGAATAAGAGTTTGTACTTTGGCTAACCGAAGAAACAGACTTGTGGCTTGTAGTGTAAGCTAAGGTAGGGTTTGTTGGGGTTTTTGTAGCTTTTTATGCATTGCATTCCATGCTGTAGGAGTTTTGTCTCATCCTTTTAAAAAGCCAGACATCCAGTTGCTCCAAGTGATGATGCCTGTCTGAAATTCTAGCTATGGCTAGAAGAGGCCACAAAAATATTTACGCTAAAACTGGATGGGAATTTTCTTTTGCCCTTTAAGTTGAATGTGTCATGGCAAAGAATTCTGTTACAAGTTTCTCTTTGTAATATCTTAATCCAAATGTGAGCAGTGGAGAGAGAAAATAGATTTGTTTCTCTTGATAATTATTTGGACACCAAATGTGAATTGTTTTGAGTACAGGGTTGGTCCAGATAACGTCCAGAGGTTCCTTCCAACCGAATTTATTCTATAAATCTATTTCTGAATGGTTAATGGAGTGTTAAATGAACCTGAAATAATACTCTGAGGTATTAACTGTTTTTTTTTTCCTGCAGCACTGCTATAGTATTAACTTTAAAAAAAAAAAAACAACAAAAACCAACACACACTCACCCCCCCTCACACCCCCCCCCCCAAAAAAAAAAAACCCAACCAAACAAAAAACCCCCAATCAATCAATCAACAAAAAAACCAAACACAAACCCAGCCCAACTGGAGGGGTAGAGGGAGTCAAACTGGTCTTTTTGGTGTGTGGTTTTTTTTTTTTTAAATAAAGGCATTTTTATAAATCCTGCAAGTTAACGTGTGGTCAGATGGAAATGCAGCAGACTGGGTACAGTCTATGTAATTCTGGATCTGTCTTCTAGTTTAAGCAGTACTTAATGGTTTTGCAGTCCGTATGTTGTTTTACTTTACATAGTATGCATTTACACTTCAATCCTAGAAGAGTATTTTTCCAGGTTAATTCTGGATGCAGATTTTGTGAAAGGCAGTCTAAGAAGCCTGTGTATTTCAAATGTGGGGTAAATGTGAGGAACAGTGGATATCATTTGTTCTCTATTAAGAGCATTCTTTTCTTATAGCCAGTAAAGCGGGGAATAAAAGCACTTAGCAGGCATAGTTGACCTAGTACATTCACTGGGAATGTTTATAGTCTGTTTTTTCAAAACTATGCTTAAACACCTGAACTCTAAAAATGTAAAAATAAAATTGAAAGAAACCAGCTTACCTCTGTGAAATTGAAGGGGAGAGAATGGTGGAGTACTCTTGAAGCTTTCGCCTGTCTGGCATGTTGCTAACTTGCAGCAATAGAAGTAAATTACTACTTCTGCAGTCTAGTTTAAGAACAGTTGGGTCAAACATAGAACTTAAGGTTCAGTGATCTCTTGTTTCATGCCCCATTGCTTTTTACCAGTAAAAGGTTAGATATACCTCAAAGAGATTGATTTTTGGGTTGGTTTTTTTGTCTACCCATTAACCTATTTAATTTCCTTAAATTAACTTCTCTTCATGGATTTTATGTAGGAAAACTTTGGCAGTTTTGCTTACAGCTTCTGATTAAAGAAATGCTTGCAAATGTAGCTTTTGAGGATTGTGAACCACAAAGCATTTGTCAAATATAGGAGACTTACCAAATTGACTAAGACTTACAGTAAAGTTCCCTGAAATTTTGAGACAGCTGAGTCACATTATTGGCTGTACATTATGACCCTCTTCTAAGGCAAAGAAATGCAGAGAAACATCCCTTGGGTTTTTTCTCTCCAAGTCCAAACAGAAAAGAAAGAAAACTGGAAGGTTGCCTCCTAGATTGTACAACATGTCAAAAAACTTATCTGTCATTAAGACTTAACTGTTTTTGTTATTTCCATACTAATTAGTCAGTCTTTTGCCAATACTTAATGTGGCAGTTTGTGGTGATGAATGACTCTTGCTAATGTGTTCCAAGACTGTTCCTGATTTTTAACTCTTGCTGTTAACTTAGGCCATGGTCCTTCTAGAAGCATGGATTTTCTGCTGAGATTGCATTTGTTGTCTTGGAAAAGTGTCTTAAACTGTCAGTTGTTTAGCTGTGGATCCTTGCAGAGGACACTAAATCTGTGAGCAAAAAATTACTCCTTGTTGCAACCTTATTCCATCTTTTAGCTATTAGCAGTCAACAAAGAAACAAGTGCTTGAACATCCTCAAAATGCAAGAAACCTTGAATGTTGCTGAAAAGAAAATATTCGAGATTCAGCATTTGATCTGAGACTAATCAACTATAAGTAGAAATACCTGCCTGTCCTGTGATCGGAATCTAATAGAACAAAATTTTCTGTACCTTGGGACTTTGACTTCTGACTTACTGGAAAAGTGATGAGACCAATCTCTGCAAAGACGTAGGCAAACTGAACACTTGAAAATACAACCACAAAAAAGTAAGAATGAGCAGAAAGTAAAGACTGGTTTACCAAGCAAGCAGAGTGGAGGTTAATTGTTTCTTAAAAACAAATGTGCTTTGTGTGATGAGCTATGTTATTATCCAACTTTGGTGCTTGTGCCATTAAGCTACTTTTCATTAAGGCTGGAAAACACTGACTTGACTACAGGCATAATTTAAAAGATTAAAGTTAATAGTGCTAACATAAGGAGAAGTTTCTAGGTAGAGCTAGCTTCCTTTGGGAAAAGGAAAGTAAAAACTTCCATTCCAAACAATACTCTAAAATATGCTTGTTGTGGTCATTAAACTGCTTAGATTATAAAACATACCGCTTATTCATTTTTGTATTTATGTTCCCAGCTTTTAACAGAATAGTCAGCAAATGTTGTGGCTGGATTATAAAAGTGGAAGTGACACTAATAAAACTGAAAATTACTCTTTTGCCTTCTGAAAAGTTTATGTGGATGTTGAACAAGCAGTTCCACTTACCAGTTTATCAAGGCAGTCTCCACTGATGGGAGGGAAGTGATTAATATATTGTATTTTATCTTCATGCAATTTCATGCTGTCACCTCTGAAATCTTCAATTTTGACATTAAGTACTGTAGAAGAGCACTGGTCCCAAGGAAACCTCTAGTGTTTAAGTGGAAGAGCTAATTTTTAAGCAACATCCAGACATCTTGAATAGTCCCGATTGTGGTGTATAATTGAGGATGTGTCCAAATAGGGTGCCACTTGTAGTCTAGCAAGTTTGTTACAAAGATTGACTTTATAATAAGTCATGTTTGTGTTTTCGTGTAAAATATTAATATGTGAAATTGAAATGCTGTCATTGTAGATGGTAAATTTAACCGGTTACGTAAATTTGTTGAGAAGTGGTCACCAGCTAAAAGAAAGCACTTAAAGTTGATTTTAACATTTTAATTAAGAAGGTAAAGTTTAACTGTTTTTCTGATGTTTAACTGCTTACCAAGGTTGTGGTTAGTAAAATTCTAATAACTTGTCTTCCTCTTCAACTTGCTCTGAAATGGAGGATAAAGCACTGATGTCGTTATCACTGCTCAGCAGCACTCCCTTGATCTTAGATACCTCCAACTTGGAATGTTTTGACATGTAGGGGAAGATGGCATAAGTACCACCAGAGATAAAGGATGAAAACAGAAGCCAATGAGCAACAAAACGGCAGAGTTGATACATGAAGAAAAGGATGGCAGAACCCATTCCCAGCTGTGGAAACTTTTCTTACATGTGTTGTCAAATTACTTTGCAATCCAGCTCTTCAACTCTTCTTTCATCACCTCTTTTCCAAGCCTTTTATTGTACATCAGCAGATAGGATAGTATCACAAGCAACTGCAAGGTGATATGAGAAGTGTAACCATTATTGTAGCTTCTAATCTGTTGCTGTCCTGGTATGTGTGCAGGTTATTTATTTAAAGAACAAAAAAAGATTATTTGCAATACAGTCACCCTTCCCTAATTGGTGGTTTTTATGGGTTGAAATTAAATCCAAAATGCTTAAGCTTTTGTGGTCTCCTGTTCTATCCCAGGGTTAAACTTCACCAGGCTGAAAACTGCTTTCAGTCTTTTTGAATATACACACCTACAAAAACATTAACGAAATGTTTCCAAAGAACTGTGTATTAAATATACTTCCTTGTTTGTGCAGATGTGTAAAGTTCTCTTAATAGCAGTGACTGACGTGACCGACTACTGTGGTATCTTTTTGGCTACCTAAATAAAGGTCTGTCTTTTTAATGTATCCCTTTTACAGAGCTCTGATTGTAGGCAGCATGTGCCTTAGTCTAAAAGCTTTTAATCTGGATATGAAAGTGACTTTCCAAGCTGGGAAGTTGAGAAATCTTGAAACTATTGTGGAGATGTTGCTGGTATTCCCTGTTTAAATACCTGTGAGCTTATGTCACTTTCTTCTTTGGAAAGTTCATTGCAAACATTATCTATTTAGGCAAATATTAGCTGTTTCTTTCAGATGTAGTAAACACAAATTGCTGGTACCCTGACCTCGTTAGAAAAACAATTTGGGTAACAGCTTGAAGTATAGGAAAAAGAGATGCACTGACAACAAGCTTAAGGTTTCAGTAGCCCCACACTTGAAATCATGCTTTCGTGTTTGCACAACATAGGGTTTGCAAAGCAGATGCTTCTAACAGATATGTACAGAAATGATAAACATTTGATTAAACATGCTGAAGAACCATTTGTCACAGTTTACCATAGCTGTTTTTATACTTCAGGCTGAAGCATGCAGGACCTAATGACATACATAGTCACAATGAATCATGTTTGTTTGCACTTCTTGAACATAAATGCAAATATGTTGGTGTCTCAAGAGTCAAAATTGTTGCTTTGACATTCAACCTGTAAATGCAGAGCAGAGTCCTATTCAACCAGAGTCAACAGCTAGAAAATAATAAATCTACACTCCTTAAGGTTTCAGAGAAACTTTGGTTTCTTTGTAACTTTTATAAAGCAGTTAAATATGCTTACAAAATCAGTAATTGAGTCAACAGTATTGTTTCATGTAGAAGGCCCAGTTCTCTGATGTGCTTAGGTGCAATACACCTAAGTGATCTGTGACCTTTAGGGAGCTGAAGCCTGATGGGAGCACATAGTGGTGCTAAATGCTTTGCAGCTGAATAGTATCTTGCCACTCACGTGCTTCGTGTGTGGGGTAAGCAGGACAGTCTCAGTCTGCTGCTGTAGAAAATAAAGGTCTGTTGGTAATCTTTTATGGAAAACTGTTGGTGCTTACCTTTCAGCAGGGTTATCATCTACTTGTAAATAAATATTTAGTTAATCACCATTGACTCTGTATCACAAACAAGTCTACTAGGGAGTAGTAGTTCATTATTTCTAACTGACTCTTGAAAAGCCATAGTATTTTTGTGTTGTGATTATAGTTCATGTGGAAGTAGGCAACTACTTCTACAGGGTAGGGTTTGCAAAGAACTGTATTTGTTTGCCAGCTATTTTGTTCCATGTATGTTGTATAGGACAACTTGCTAAGAAATGTATTAATTTCAGCGGTTTATAGGGCAAGAGCATTTAGCTGCAGAATAGAAATTTGTCATTAAGGTGGCTGTGCCTTTGTGTTAACTCTGCCAGAAACTTCCTTCTCTCAACAAATGGTTTTAAAAAGGGAGTTAAGAAATACCTCAATGGAGAATGTATTGTTTGTTTTTTCAGTTTAGGAGCTTAAAGGAAAAAACCCTACTTCCATGGCTTTTGCTGAGGCGTGTAGTTCCTTACAAATGCTCTATCAAAAGTGAAGTTGCACCCCATCCTCTGTTTGCCAGTAAATAAAAGATAATGATTTTTGCTAACGGAATTCAGTAAGTCCATGCAGACTAAACCCACACGTCTATAAATGCTGTTTTGGCTACGGAAGTCAGTTGAGATAGAATAAATGGAAAGCTAATCTATATTCAGATTACAGAACAGAAATTTCTGTCTTCTGGTTCACTGTTCTATGCTTAATATTAAAAATCTGCAAAGTTGCAAAAATACTGCTATCCACTGCCACTCCAAAACTTTTTTTACATGTTAGTTGCTTTCAGGGTCTGGAGTAATTTAGTACGGAAGAAACCCTTTATCTCAATTTAAAGTTACTATCGGACTCCATCCCAAGAAATGTTATGTGGGAAGTACACAATATGCTGTAAGTCAGTCTGAGTTTGATGTCTTTTTCAGCTGCTTCTTAGTAAAGGAAGGGCTCACAGGGTGGATCTTTTGAGAAAAAATGAATGTAAATTAATAAACAGAAGTGGGACTAGTCTCAGTCAAATTTTCTGTTGAACACACATTTCTCTCTGTGCCTTCCATCCAGAGGAGCTGGTCAGGTGAATGTTGTGGACTGAACCCTCTTGGTACTGTTGCATGTGGTAGAGAGGCAAGCGTAGCGGTGCGAGGACTGCAGTACCTCTGGTGTTTTATTGCAGTTCTTTCCCTGCCCTTCTGGGACTGGAAAGGACTGGTATGAACAGTGGGAGAGGAAATCTTTCCTCTTTTTCAGTATAAGGTTTGTCTTGCTGCAGCAGAGAGAATTACTTCTAAAAGCCAAGGTGACATGCCTGGGGGGAATCAGCACCAGGAAAGGCCCAGTATCTGAGTTACAGCTGTGTTACACAGCTGCTCATGTTAGGTGAAGATTCAGTCTGAACCAGAGTGCAGAACACCTGGATTTACTCTGCTCTGGCTCCTTGTCCTTGTATGTGTGCCAGCGCTTCCTGTTTTTAAAGATCCTGTTTACTGTCTGGGTTCCAAATATCCCAGGAAGGTGGGAGGATGGGAAGAAACATGGAAAGAAAAGTAAACAGCGTTATTTAAGATGGAGTTTTATATTTTTATATATATATTCAGCATTTGTTACCTATCTAATCTAGTTTCATGAAAGACATTTTAGAGTAATCTTTTGTTTACATCATCTTGCGCTAATTTCCAAGAGCAGAACATTTCTATATGTGAAACCTGACATTGAAGCCCTTAATATTTGTAGCAAGGAGCAGAATATGGTTTGTGGTGTGCCTTTACTTTATGTTCTTTCTGATGTTCACATAAAAAATGTTTGTCACCCATATAAAATAGAGTATTAAAGAAAAATATGCAATCAGAGGAAAACATCATTTCTGTTGGTACGAAACGGAATGTTGCTCTGATTTTGTTGTTGAACTTTAAGGCTTTTGATTTAAAGAGCTTGAAAGATTTTGAGTGCTGCTCACTGAGCTTCAGAGTGCACAGCTAGCTGTGGAGGCACAGCTCCAACCAGAACACAGCCAGGTGGGAGAGTAATTCTCATCCTGCTGCATAGCATGCCAAGCTAATCGTTGAAATGAGGAGTAAGCAGATATGTGAAGTGCAAAGAGAAGATGTGTTGCTTTTCTAATTTTTTGTTGTGCTTTATGACTACTAGTCTTCTATAAATAACAAAATCCTTTCCTTTGAGGTGAAGCTAGAAATGGAATTACTGAATGATTTCAGACTAAAAAGGAAGATTTAATTCCAGGCTTTCCTTTGTTTAACAAAGATAAAAAATTCTGCCTTTAACGGGAAGAAAATGTTCTAGGACAGAAATTCTGCTCTTGGTATGTCATGGGATCCCTAGGGAAAAAGCACAATCGTAGTGGGAGTTGTAGAGGTCACCAGAAACTTGCAAATGTTTCTTTCTCGTGATCCGGTTTTCATGGCTCCCAGAGAGTGAGTGAAGCTATAAACAATATGCATGTATGGATGGGGGAGGGCAAGCAAGAGGATTTGAAAATAAGATTTTACAAAGGTCTTTTGGTTTTCGTAAAGGAAAAAAAAAAAAAAAAAAGACTCCAGCAATAGTAAATTTTTTTAAACTGTTCATCTTGTTTTTGTTTCAGCTGTTTGATCCTATATTTTTTTCAGTAACAGATAACATATATATATTACCTCTTGGACAATACTTCATAGTGAGTTCTTTTTTTTTCAGGATAACCTAACCATTAATTTTATTCATGGTATCTGAAAGTCACTACAACCAGAATCCGATAATATTATATTCTGAAACAAACAAACAAAAAAATCTGCATGTAAGGTAACTTCAAAGAAAACAGCTTTGAAACATAGTCAACCCATGTTCTCATATCTAACTAAACTGAAACTTCTTTTCACTAATTTCCAGTGAGATTTTACATTCACAGGAAAGAATGATCTTCTATTTCTGCTGTACTATAATTCTACAGATGCTACCAATAATGTTAGGTTTTTTTAGCTCTGCTAGAACAAGGCAAAGGTACATACACTATTTCTTGCCGGGGGGTGGGGGGGAAGTAGGTAACTACAAATAAAATTGGTAGTGCTTGGAAATACTTGCCTGTTTCAGAAGGAAATGAAATGCTAAGATGATGGTTTTTTGACTGTTAAATCCTTCTGTTTGTTTCCCTTGAGCTGCTGTTTGTGATCAGATAAGCAATGTATCTGCGTCTTTTCTGTGAAATAACGATGAAAGTAATATGTAAGAAATATGAAGACATAACTGCAATACAAGTCTCCTGCTTTCTATTTTAAACAAAGCAATATCGCTACTGTTTAAATCTATGTGTAATAATGTTTTCATAGAGGACAATTTCAGACATCTTTGTACTAGTCTTCCTGGATTTTTGGAAAAATGCCAGCTTGGCAAGCAGGAAGAACAAAAGGACCGTACTGAAAATATCTAGTCTCGGGCAGTCTTACTGTCACCACATGGCAGGTTTGGACAGCAGCAAAATTGGACAGTCAACTCTCCCCAGTTTTCTTCATGGTGAGTTTTGGAATGCCTGATGTGTCTGAAGATGAGAATAAAACATTTTGATCTTTAGAAAGTTTGAAATATCTGGGACAAAGTGGAATATAGGTTTTGCATTCTGAAAATCGTTACTCTTGTCCCAGGAATATTTTTTCTTTTGTTTTTTTCCCCATAACTTTTGTTTCAGGGATTCCACAGAAGTTAAAAAAGCTTATTTGGGGACATACCTGTAGTTGATACTTCTGTCAGTTTGATAGAGAATAAAGAAAATCATATAACCTACACACAAGTGCTCAGTAAACTGGAATCTATAAACATAGTTGGATTGTTTAATGAGTAGAAGACTTCTTAATACAATGCTAAGAGTCTAGAGGAAACTTCTACTTGGAAAAGAAATAAAATCTAGACACAAGTCCTAATGAGCAGCTCTTTGATACCAAAGATCCTGCAAATTATTATAAAACATTGCTGTGCCCTGTCTATGAAAGCAATGTCTGGGATTTGTCTTGTGGAAAAGACTGGAAAAACTAATGGATTTCAGTTAAAGTGTAGTAGTTTACTGAATGACTAATTCAGTTTGAAGTATGGACTGATAAAATTGTATTGAGTATTTAGTCTGTCTTTTTGAATTGATTTTGAAACACTAGCTAATAGCAATGCAAAATTATTCAGCTCTCAGTCACTGGAGCGTATACCTCTTTGCATAATCATCCCATACTTTATACATTTAATACAGTATTACAGTACAGTACGCTTCTGCTTTTTGTTTCCTAGTGCGCTTGCTAGATTTCTTGCTAGTTGGTACATCATAGATAGAAGAATTTCCTTCTTGCAGAGCCCGAAGAGTAACTGTAGGTGCTTGTGCTGATGACAGACAACCTTAACACCTAAATGAACAAAATTCACCACACACACACACCCCCCCCCCCCCCCGGCAGACTGGTCCACAGACTTGCACAGTGGGTCTTCACCTGCTTTGTAAGACACGTGTTAATGTTAGATGGAGCTCCTCTCTTTAGAGAACATGCCCACAGATAATTTACAAAATAGGGGAAAAGCCTTATCAGTTAACAATGTTTATATACATATATATATATAAAAAAATTGCCAAATATTGATATCTGTGTGGAGTTGGTAGAATGTTTTTGAGTAATCTTTAGACAGTGAAAATCAATTCACTTCATCTAATCTGTAAACAGATAATCTGCAAAAATGAGTGTTCTCTTAGCAAGGAAGGGTTTTCCACACTTTCTGACAGAAGAGCTCATGAAAGGTCATTTCTCGTTTGCTTGTTTTTGTAATGTAGATTCTGTCTGTACCAAAGCGTAACAGTCCTTCCTTTTAGCAAGACACATAAAACTTAGATCGGTGACACTCCTTCTTGAGATTCTTCTGGCAAAATGTTAATGTACAAAAAACACTTACAGTGGAAAAAATACTGCCAGGGTATCCTGCTGAGCTTTAGATGCACAGGGCTTTTATGTATAAAAGTGTGGTGAAAACAGCTGCAGGAGCCTCAGATGTCTTTAGGGGAAAATATATGTGGGTTTTTGACTCAAGTTAATTTGTCCCAAGCTTAGTTTGCTTGAATTATGAACATAAAAAGTACTACTTTGAGTTAGGAACCAATATTAACTCTCCTGCTGTACAATTCTTACTGAATTTCTCCCTCACTGAGCTCCGTTCCTCAAGGGGAAGGAATTCTTTTCAGAAGAAGTAGCAGCAAACTTTATGATGGTCTCATATAAACCTTTTCAGAGTTAACATATTTGTATGTCATCAAGAAGGCATTAGAAAAATAATTGTTGGCTGTAACTTCTAATATAATATTCAGTAGAATGAAATTGAGTTAACCATGCTGCTGTAGTTCTGCACAATTCAGTGCTGTGAGATGATAAAACTGTCATTGTTTACCAAAAACCTATTTTCTAAACTTGGAATCCCTTATTGTAAATGGTGCAGTTGTTTTGACTGTAGGGTATTTCTATCCTATAAGAAAATAGATTGTATAAATTCGCATTAATATAATAAGTGTCTCTGGAAGCAAGTAGGAATCAGTATTTTGGGAGGCATGTTGTTTAACTTCCCTCATTCTTCCTCCATGTGTATCTACTCTTTTTGAATGGACTTTCACTACTAGGTTGGGTGCTTAGCAAGGTCAGTAGTGGAAAATGTGCTGAATGGATCAGGAAGGCTGTAATGAGTTGAAAAGAATGCAGTTTGATCAGTGAGTGTCTTGGAGTTTGGCCTTTCTGACCACCTGCGATATCCCAAAGCTTTTGGCAGGGGGAAAAAGTTTAAGGTGTGCTTGGAAGGTCAGGGATTGCAGGTGTGATACAGTGTTCATTTGAAGTGTTTGTGTGTACCCTTAGCTGGGTTTAAATAACATCTCTCTAGAATTCTCTTAGAATTATAGTCCTTTTACTGTCGAAGAACATAATTGATTCTATTTATTCCAGGCAGCCTTCCAGATTTGAAAGTGTACACAGAAACACAAGCTGCCAACTATACTTCAAAACTGTTTCTGTTTACATTTTTGCTTTCCAAATCCAAACCCTGGAGGCGTGCTTACATGTGCAAGTAAAATGAATGTGCACACAGAATGACTATATGCACCGTTCCAGCACATGTCTGTATCCCAGTTTAAAACAAAAGTTGCTGTTTTGGTGCAGTTGCTCTAAAAAGAGTGTAGATTTTAGGGTGTCCCTTTTGGACCGTTTGCAAGTCATTAAATAAATGGTATTGAGTTGGCATTTAACGTTTGAAATTTTTAAAAAGCCAAGGTTGACATTTATTTTGAAAAGATACTTGTCTAAAAGGATTTAATACGTATGTGTGTCCCCCAGCCCTGCCTCTGTTTCTTTGTTAGCAATTATTGGTGGGGAGGGAGGAAAAATTTGCAGTGGAACCACCGTTTTTGAAGCTGAACTAGCTCAGCACTGCTACAGTCGTGCTCACTCTCTAGTGTGGACCCTGGCATTGATCAGACTCCTTGGTGATCTCAATAAAGCACCTAAAATAGCAGAAGCTAACCCAAGAAAGGAAAAGTGAGTAGTTCTCTGCCACTTGAATTCATCTGACCTTGTAATGAGCTGGCTCAGGGAGCACTGGTGCCAGCGTCATGAAGGATGAGAACACATGCCTTGGGCAGGGAGAAGATGGGCTCTTAGAACCATCCGTTCAGAGGAGCCCCAACAGGATTGTGGAACTGAACTTAAAAGACTGCTGGTATAAACTCAGTCTGTGTTGTGAATATTTAATTTGATTGTGGTCCATCTATATTATCATTGTTTGTATGTGTGGATAGAAAAGTTCTTACGACTGCATGTTCTTGTTTTGTTTTTTGTTTCATGCTGGTATATGCCTTAACAGTAATGTGTTTCTGCCTATGCTTGTAATTAAGTAATGTAAATAAGCATGTGATTCACTGGTATGGAGAGGGAGTCTTGTTCATACTTTGCCTGGTGAAAAGATGCTATTTAACCTTCTCTGTATTTCTTTTTATCTGTAAACTGAGGATAGCTATTGGTAATTCAGAGTTCTACAAGTTACTCTAAATGGTGTTATTTGGGTTCATTTGTAATGTTTTGTAATTGGTAAGCTTTCCAAGTTTGGCTCTTTAAACACACTGTGAGTGTGCTTAAAACTTTCCATTTCAGCATCCGCTGACTGAGACTATTCCAATGATGAGGAAAATAAAATAGCTTATTTAGACTCTTCTTAAAAAAAGTCGGTTGCAAAGCCCTTCTAAATATGCATGAGGTGTTAGTGGAAAAGCATTTTTCTAAACGTGCAGTGGCACTTTAGTACTTCTGTTGATATTTTTAAAAGCCCAAACTACAACTACAAAGGAGGGATTAAAAAAGACAACCCTATTGCTACTCAGAGTTGCTTAGGAAGCAGTGGATTTGGGAAAACATTTTCATTCTAATGCTTCTTTTTAAGAACTGAAGTGTGGCAAAAGCAGGTACTAGATGTACTTGGAAGAAAACCTTTCAGAAAATAAGTACCAAGGCACAGAAGTGCAGAAATGAGGATAATGGTTTTATTTTTTTACATATATATAATTTTTTATATACTTATGATTTTATATATGTTTTTGTATACATAAAATTTATATATATTTTTTTAAAATTGCTGAGCAAAAGCATTCATTTGCTTTTCCACAGTTGGAGCTTTCAGAAAGCTGATGAAAGAGAAGAGGTGTGAAGCTGTTGGTTTGGGTTTTTCCCTCCTTTCTGTTAAGAAAAGAAACCAAGATAGAGGGGCAGTCCTAAGAGGGTTCTTGACTTAAAAGATGACTAAGAATGGCTTTAGAATTATAGCTTGGTAGTTATCTTAGCCCTGTGCTTTCAGGACACTTGGTTGATGGAGGAGACGTGATGGATGATGGACTGCTCTTTAGATGTCTGTTAATATTGCCCTCTCTCATAATGTACATGCTGAAATTAATGAAATTACAGGCTAAGTGTAAGTAATGCACTATTTGAAATTTGCATAATGTGTGATGGGCTCTGCAGTAACTTACTATTATGCAATGAGAACTTAAGTCTATGGTATGTAGTTCAGTGAAAATGTCTTGCTGCTTAGTGACAGTCAGAAAAGTAACTTATTAGGAAAGCAACAGAAAATATTATGTCACTGCGTAAACGTGTGCTCAGTTTAGACCTTGAATGTGGTGTGCAGATACGGTTGTTCCCCTTCTACCTTGCAAAAAGGGTATGGTAAACGTGGAAGAGATACAGAGAAGGTGACAAGGATTAACAAAAATACAGAATGACTTTTGGGCGGAGGAGGACTAAATAATTTGGGGCTATTATGGAAAAGTAGTAGTAGAAAAGGACTTGATGGATCTCTAAAATTAAGAGTAATGAATGCAAAGATAAGGAACTTCGTTTCATTACAAGAAATCTAGGATATCAGGTGAAAGTTACAGGCTTCAGAACAAAGAAAAAGAAATATTTTGTGACATGGAATGTTCCTCGGCCTTGTCATGGGATGCCAGCAGTTTGTGTGTGAAAACTTCCTGGACGAACTCAATAGTTCCTGATGGATTTTTTTCACGAACACATAAATATTGCCTCTGGTTAAGGAAATTGAAAATAGGTAGCGATTAGGAGAGTTTATTGATGAAATACTACTGTGTGCCTGCCTAGTTTTTCTGCTGTTTGTTTGGCATCTGTTCTTGGCCACTGGGCTATAACACATCTCTGCTCTGTCCAGATACAATTTTTCTTGTACCTGCTCTAAGCTGGCATAAGGCAGCACTGCTAGAAGGTCAGGCACGTGTTCCCCTTTCCTTTGGCTTGGCAAAGACATTGATGTGGCTGCCAAAGGCAACTAGAACAGGGAATTGATCCTAAATAAAACAAGCCCAACCAAAAAGTGTCAATGGAGCTCAGGTCTTCTGTCTCATTCATGGAAAAAAGAGTTTGTTGCTGGTGTAAGTAGCTTATACTGATCTAGAAAAGCTAAGGCGAAGTTTTGTGTGTACATGAATTCTTAAAATCAAGTTTAGGGGTTTTAATAAATACTTATAACTATTATGTTAGTGGTGTTTGAGTACTTAAGAGGTTTGGGATGAGAAAAAGTTGGTTTTTTTTAAAAAAAAAATTGAAGCATTGGTTTGGCTAAACTGAGCAGAGCTGGTGGTTTGTATCTCATCCAAATGATAATAAATGTTTCTCTTTCCAAAATAAAAATGTGAAGAACTCGGTTTGAGATTTGCTTAAAAATTGCTGTAATAATAATTTGAGTATTAGATATTTTCATCCCCCATGCTATTTAAGTGTTCTAATCATAAATTATAAACTTCAGGTAAACAAATTAATCCTCTATTTTTTTTAAGACCATATGCATATTGGCATTTTTTCCAAATTAATGTGATTCTGCTATTAACTGTTTGAGTAGATATTTACATTAAATACAAGTTCCTTAGACATCAGTTTTATCAAGTTGTTGTCTTTCTTATGGATGTAAAATATAGCCATGAATATTCATCTAAATTGTAAGCGGTCTTTAAACAGTTTTATCTGAAATTCCTTGTGATGCTAGTATTTTAAACTTAATATTTAAATTTCTGATTTTTACTTAGGTTTACTCGTACGAATCCCTGCTTGAAAAACTTCCAGTACAAAGTTATCTAAAGACTTAAAAATGCCTCCACGACCATCATCTGGCGAACTATGGGGCATCCACTTGATGCCACCGAGGATCCTTGTGGAGTGTCTTCTCCCAAATGGAATGATAGTGACTCTAGAATGCCTCCGTGAGGCCACCTTACTAACTATTAAACATGAACTCTTTAAAGAAGCGAGAAAATACCCTCTCTATCAGCTCCTTCAAGATGAATCTTCTTACATTTTTGTAAGTGTTACACAAGAAGCAGAAAGAGAAGAATTTTTTGATGAAACAAGGAGACTTTGTGACCTGCGACTATTTCAGCCTTTTCTAAAAGTCATTGAACCAGTAGGTAACAGAGAAGAAAAGATTCTTAATAGAGAAATAGGTGAGATTACCTTTATTTAAACATAGCTAATCTGTTTAACTGGCTTCTCCAAAATGCAAAACAAAGAATTGAAATGGGTTGTGTTTGTCACCTGTATCTGTCAAAGTTTGCATTTTGTAACTGTCAGTTGTTGCATCAAATGTCCAAAGATGCTGATCATAGTAAAGCTGACATTCGTAAACTGTGAATTAAACTTTTTTTTGCTGTTCTGTTTCATTCACATGTAAAGTCTTTGCTTTGTATGTATCTGTAATTGTACGTGGGTTAGAGGGTATTTTTTGCTTGTCTCTTATTAGCAGGATTTCATATTATTACAGAGCAAAACCTGTTGTATTATTTGGGAAGTCAATCTTAATTTGTTTTGAAGTTTACAGAATTTTAAATTCTGGATTTAATTACAAATCTTGAACCACATTTGTGATAGCACACATTTTAATGCTGCTCTATCTTGCTTAAAAAGTAAAATTTCAGAAATTAGTTTTCCCCCCCTCCTTTCCTCCAAAAAGAGCATGGAAAGGGGAGGGAAACAAAAACACCTGAGGCTTGAGGGGCAGAGGGGAGACAAATTGTAGTGTTTTGAATCATCTCTGGAGTAGCTTACCATTTTCCTTTATCTATTGAGAAAGCACAGGGAGACTAGCGTATGTTTCAGCATCTAGGTTAAGTATCTAAATTCAGGCTGTACAAGCATACCTACTCCCTTTTAGTTGCTAACAGATGTACATTGCAGTGGTGGAGACTTGTCAACTGGAAATACTTGTTCTGGGGTGCTCCTAATTGTTAAATTATTTAATTGTTATGAATGCATCATAGGTGAACTACATCTGTTTTGTAAAGCTTAACCTGTTCAAGACTTAAGGAGAACAGTGGTTAGCTAACCATGCAACAGGACAATTGGAAGTTTCCATTTGAACATTCATGCATAAAAAATTATTTATGCAAGTAATCTCATTAAAGTAAGTGGAATTACATCTGAGACAGAGGACCTGAGAGAAATGGACTCTTATTACATGACTCTGTGCCAAAGAGCTAAGTTCAATATCTCTTGGAGTGCTTGTCACATTTTTAAATAGCATAGTTCATCAAAAAAATTGAATAGTTGTCATTCAGTTATAAGCGAAGTTAATTATGGTCCTAATAGCTACTAATAATCCTGCCAGGGTTTTAGACAAAATCGGACATCACAGCTCCTCTGGTCCACTTAGGAAACTTTCTGTTGACTTCAAAGGAAGTTTATTACTTGTCCCTTTCCTCCAGGAGGAGCGTTAGCTGTGAAAGTGGTGATGTAAGGCTTCCAGGATCTTCAGTGAATGTACACCTGTCTTCTAACCTTTCCTGTGACTGCTGAGTGCACTTAACTTTAGAACTGAGTTGCTCTTGAATGAGATAAAACAATTATGCATACAAGTAGAAGCCAGTGGTTAACACAAATATTTTAGATTGTTTTGCTTAAAGCATGCTTTTTCTGTCACTGATAGAAGGAATCTTTGGCTTTAATTGTCAGTTACAATTATTTCCTCATGCTTCTTCAATACTGTAGGTTTTGCTATTGGCATGCCTGTCTGTGAATTTGACATGGTTAAGGATCCAGAAGTACAAGACTTCAGAAGGAATATTCTTAATGTTTGTAAAGAAGCAGTGGATCTTCGAGATGCCAATGCACCACATAGTAGAGCATTATATGTCTGTCCTCCAAATGTAGAGTCTTCACCTGAGCTACCCAAACACATATACAATAAACTAGATAAAGGTAAGATAAATATTTACAGTAGAAACATAATGGTTGTTTTTTTTTCAGTGATTGAAATCAAAGAGTACAGCTGGTGACTTAGGTAAATCACTGGTTTACGTACTGTATTTAGTACACTCTAGCAGTATCTTACACCTTAAGTTACTCAGAATAACTTTCTGGATGGAGTGTAGATTCAAAAGGAAGACAACACTTAAAATAAAATTACATTTTTTGCTATTGTAATAACTAAATCTTGAAATATAACTTGGTAAATAAGGATGAATTTTTTTAATGGGCAGAAACAGCTTGTTGGCTTTGCATTTTTCTTTTCTCTCAGATTCAGAAATCTGGAATTAACTGATGCTGAATCACTGAGTTATCTTGCAGTCCTCAAATACAAAACAGTTACTGCTGTTTTCTTGGAGGCTAAATAGTCAGTAGTATTTGGTTAATAAAAATATTCTTAATCTCAAGTGGTAAAAGTTTGAATTTACACTAGAGTCAAAAATAAACTGAGCACACACAGTTCCTTGCAGAAGTTACAAACCCGCTGTCAGTTTGGGCTATGAATCTTGTCTACATCTTCTTTCAGTAGTACTGCAAGCAATTCTCTGTGTTGGAGGGGTGGGCGTTGTTTGTTCTGGGTTTTTTGGGTGGTTGTTTTGGTTTTTGTTTTGAAACTGTGTGAAAATGATAGGCCTAACATTATTTTACATTTATTCTAGGGCAAATTATAGTGGTGATATGGGTAATAGTCTCACCAAACAATGACAAGCAGAAATACACCTTAAAAATCAATCATGACTGTGTGCCTGAGCAAGTTATTGCTGAAGCAATTAGGAAGAAAACGCGAAGTATGTTGCTGTCATCTGAACAACTGAAACTTTGTGTCTTGGAGTACCAGGGCAAATATATTTTAAAAGTGTGTGGCTGTGATGAATACTTGCTAGAAAAATATCCACTGAGCCAGTATAAGGTGAGTAACAAATGGATTTATTTTGAAATACACTAAAGTAATCCAAATTTGTGAGGGGCGGAAAATGATCTATTTTATGACTGGCTTGCTTTTTCATTAAATTAATCCAAAACATAGGAAGTAATAGTGTATGCGTCTTTAAACTAATTGGCTAATGTATGAGTGTAGTGTGCATATTTGTTGCTGTATGTGCTTCAAAAGAGGGGGGGGAGAACAGGTAATTTAAACTAGAATTTATATCACTAGCATAATTTTTCTTCTTTGAATGAAGTAGTTTACCTCTAACATTAGTGATAAAGCAGTGGTAGGTACTTTCAGAAATACCTTAGATTTCTGATGGCAAGAGATGAGTTATGTTTGAATGGGGTTGATGTAATACAAAAGGAAATTCAATCAGATGTTAAATTATGAGGCAACCATTGCTATTATGAATCTTGTCCCTTCCGCCTTTAGGGGTGGAAAAAATCAAAACAAACTATTTTTTTTCCTGTTACTTAAATCTTTAAATTTTTTGATCTTATTAAAGGAATGGTAAACTTCCAGCACTACATAAATCATTGTTGAATCTTCCATGTGGCTGGCTGTCCTTCATAGCCTGGGTTTTGTTAGTGCTGTGAGTGTGAGACAGAACTGCTGACAGAAGAGCAGCTGAGCAGCCCTTTGGAGCAGACAACAATGTTACCCAGTAGATTTCCTGACAGACTGCTGCTGCTTCCTCTTTGAGGAATGTATTGTAATAAACAGCTTCCATTCCTTCGTCTAAAATGGTTGACGATCTGCTCTGCAGAGCAATGGGGGAGAGAAGGGGACTGGGGGATCCCGAATAATGGGAAAAGCAGCTTTATACTATGGGATCTGGGGAGCAAGTGCAGGCATACATGAATAATTTTGCACAGTCATCTTGAGATCAAACAGTAGACCTATTTGATCTAGCGTGGCTTCTTCAGAAGTATCTGCTATGCCTTTACGGTGCCGCAAAAGAGCTTGCTAATTACACTCCAGGGCTGGACCTGTCTTAACACATTGTATTTTGTGGTACTGTTGCCAGACTAAACGCTCTCAGCACTCAGTCCTGAATGGACACCGTACAGGCTTGCAGCTAGAGTCTGTCGGGATCAGCGCTGAGCATGGGGTAATAGCACAACTGTTGAACCAAAAATGAGTGTGTCTGCCATTTGTCTTGTGCTCTCTGCCTGTGACTAGGAGTATCAGTGTCACCTGTGCTAGGGCTGCACAGCAGGCTAGTACAGCAGCTTGCTGTGCAAAAACAGCTCAACTGCTTCCAGGAACAGCTCTAATCTGGAAGCAGAAGCAGTCTGCTTTGTTTGTGCTGCACTGCGCCAGAGCTAAGGAGCACTACAAGAAACCTGACTTGTCATTTTGTCAGCTCTGTTCTCTATCTCCAGTTTAACCTTCCACCGTTGTAGATGTTATTCACATCTCAAAATCAGTATGAAGCACTACTGTGTGATCCTGCCCAACAACGTATTTAAACTGTTGGATGTTATAACTATAAACACTGTAAAGGGTGTACATACAGGGACAATGATAAGCTCTTTAAATATGCTTTTACTTTTATATTTTCCTGAATATTTTTAGGTATAGATTACTAAGAGTGTACACTTTGAAAACATAAGGAATTTTGGTTTTGTTTTCTTGCAGTATATAAGAAGCTGTATAATGCTTGGTCGCATGCCCAATCTGATGCTGATGGCTAAGGAAAGCCTATATACCCAGCTGCCACTGGACACCTTTACAATGCCGTCTTATTCCAGGCGTATCTCTACAGCTACACCCTACATGAATGGAGAAGCTACAGCCAAATCCCTCTGGACTATAAATAGTGCTCTCAGAATAAGAATCCTCTGTGCAACCTATGTAAATGTGAACATTAGAGACATAGATAAGGTAAGGCAAATGCTGTATGGCATTGTGTATGGTTTTCAGCAACTCATGTTTTCCCTCCTCAGTTTTCTGTTGTGTGTTTACATTGGCAAAAAGGTATTATTTAACATGTTAGAAAACTAGATCACTCTGTTATTTAAATTAAAGCACTCAATTCTAAAAAATACAGTAGTGTTCTAGCATCTGAAAACTTTTGTGTACTACTTAAAAGGCGTGAGTTGTGGTATTTAGCTAAATATTCTGCCTGATAGGAGCAGAACTTGGTTTGCATAGTTCACTTTAGCTCAATATGTAATGGATAGAAGAATAAACCCATGTTGTTATTTATATTCTAAATAATTACTATGTCTAAGAACGTATTACAGTAATTGGGAATACTTTGAGGGGATGCTGGATAGTGTGCTGCTATCTTTGTTTTTAAGAAGGGAGGTATTGGAAGGTCAAGGAGAAGAGGCAGGTAGGGTTCAGTCCCATTGAAGTCATACTACAAGCTTGGCTGTCTAACTTTCTCAGAATTTGTTTGGTCTTTTCTTTCACTATAGCTTGGCACAGGAAGAATTGAAAATAAATTCCAGGGTTTTTTAGAGTTCACTTCAAGTTTATTATTGTATTTTTAAGAACTAGTTTTGCAATTAATGAGGAAAAAGACCAAAACATTTTTTTCTAGAAGGCTATGCTTAGATACTACTTGCAGAGCATGAATGAATTTGGGTCAGGGGGTGGTGGGGCTGTTTAGTTTTCAGTTTCGTTTTTGTTTTTTGCTTGATGGAAATTAAGGGTAGTATTTGTAATCGTAGTATATGTTGATAGCAGTGAAAAAATTTGTTTATAGTAACATTTCAAAGATAGTACTAATATTAACATTGTTTTCAGATCTATGTTAGAACAGGTATCTACCATGGAGGGGAACCTTTGTGTGACAATGTGAATACTCAAAGGGTACCTTGTTCTAATCCCAGGTAAGCAAAGTACTTGAATGACTGTAGAGAACCTGACTTCCAGGGCATCATAAATAATAGCACTGAAGGAGTAAAGGCTCGACTTAGCCATTATTCAGGTAGAGCTCCTTGCTGGGAATTCCTTGCCTTAAGTTTTGTAAGAATGTTTTTACCTAACCCTATATTTATAAATAGAATTAACTTAATTCAAACATAAGTATTTTGTCTCATTGCATGTAATAGTGTAGTTTCTTTTACTGAACAGATCTGTTTTACATGTACGTTTACAGTTGCCTCTGAAATTTCAATATAATTACCCATTAATACTGTGAAATCAGCACAGCTCTGAGCGACTGAGCGCTGGTTTTGACTGTGGATCAATAGCAGGTGTTCCAGTTGCAGATTGCACCTTCAGCATGGGGCAATGTGATGTAATGTAACCTGCAAATTCGTTTTGGTGAGGTTGCAGAGTGTGTACTAAAGCAGAACCACTGAGTGTGGAGAGGTGGGTGTTATTTGCTAACACAGAAGTCATGCCCAAGCCAGCTCTGGCCTGATTATTTTCAGGAGATTTGACTTACCATGAATATTATCTGGAAAAATAAATCACATGGACTTAAAAGTGCCGTTAGTGTGCAAAAAGAATCTTTATATGAGCGTATATAAACATATTGAGAAAAAGTATCAAAAAGATGTTGAATTTCTGCCTGTAACTTTGACTAATGAGGTATGAAATTTTGGTGTCTGCTAGAGTAAGATGCAAAGTATGTGTTAAGAAGTAATTCTTGACTTGCACTTTCTGTCTGACTTCATGTCTTTGAAAGTTTCAAAATTTATTAGTATTTTTTGTCTGTACATTTTCTATTAATATGATTAGGTGTTATGATTAGAGGGCCTAATAATATACACAGTTATTGAAAAATAGCCTCTCCCTCTGAGTTTCCCCAAAGATAGCTATACTTGAACTGATAGTTTAACCGTTTTAGAGGGAAAATCTTCTTAGAAAGGTGGTGAAGGGTGTGGCTTGAAAACATGGATATAATCACACAGATCTATATTATATGAAATAAACTTTTTTCTTATGTGTTCATCTGCCAATTCCTTCATTCTTAAAGAAGGGCTTGGACAGTTATTTCTTTGTAAAACTCCGCTTTTAGTAGCTACAGACACACTGAAAAATTAATGCTGTCCTTGGAAGCTGCTGCCTCTTCCAACTGAGAAAATGCCGTGTGGCTATCCACTTAATAAACTGTATTCAGAAGTTCCTTTTCAAAAGCACAGTTCTGCCAATTGACAGATAAAGTCTACTTAGAGGAGTTCATGAAAACAAAATGTCTATTCCTGTAGAACCAATCTGTGCTTTTATTGCTAGGGTAAATAGAATAATATCTGAGTTAGGAATATTGCTTTGGATTTCTGTGTTATATTCCCATCTTGCAGTCAGCTTTTTATTTTCTAGCAGTTCAAATTTAGTGGAGTTCTGAAAGCTATGCCACGTTTTTTCCCACTTGCTTTTTTTCCCCTGAAGTGAAAAATATTTCACAAGCTAAACCTTACATGAGTGTAGCACATATGCAAATCCATTATCTTTAGGTTATACCTACACTGACAGTTGCAGTCAGTAGGTTTGCAATAGTGAAAGTGAATAAACCTATCGCTAAGTTTGCAGGAATTGAACCTGACTTTTTAAGTGTGACTTTTTAAACAGTGTTAGTGCTAGAAGGCTAATCGGGGAAGTTTCCTTTCCCAAAAAGGAGTAGATGTAGTCAAATGCATGTAGGAGGACCCTTCTTCAGTAAGAAAGTGTACTCTTTATGCGCGTATATATTTTAGGTAGGAATATAACAAATGCTTTTTGGTATAATTATTGATTGAATGCAGTTGTCTCCACGCTCTCCTTTAGCCTTTCTGCTTTTTAAATCTTACAGATGGAATGAATGGCTATTGTATGACATGTACATTCCTGATCTTCCACGTGCTGCTCGGCTCTGCCTTTCTATCTGTTCTGTTAAAGGCCGGAAGGGTGCTAAAGAGGTAAAATACTTCATGGCTTTAATACACTAACGAACAAAAGCTATTTAAGTCAAGTTTGGGAAGATATTTGGTAAATGCTGCCCTGGCAATGAGTCTTAGACCAATGTTTGATTTGAATCTGATTAAAATAGCATTTTTTCTTTTCTTGTATCTAATTCAGACTACCACTTTTTTGTGGTCAGAAATTAAACAACATGGAAAAAAGCTTATCCGTTCAATGCTGTAAATCATGTCTATACTGTATTGCCAGACACAAAGGTCAATGTTAGTCTTTTGAGGTGCAAGTGCCTTTAAACTCAAGTTTCTAAACCCATAAGTTACTTACCTATTTATTAAAAAAGGGCAATATTTATACTTAAATTTAGAGTTGATTTTTAGAGTAAAGAAAATTTTGTGCTGCTTTAGCATTTGATGCAAGATCCCAAATAGTAATTTTTTAAGAATCTACATATGGCATCTAATTCTAGTCACCGGCATCATTAAATTCTGGGTTTGAGTGTGTGTCGCAGGTACTGTATAGTTTTTTGTCTACAACCAGGTTTACAAATCTTAGAGAATCATAGAATGGCTTGAGTTGGAAGGGACCCTTAAAGATCATCTAGTCCGACCCCCTGCCATGGGCAGGGACGTCTTTCACTCGATCAGGTTGCTCAAAGCCCCACTCAACCTGACCTTGAACACTTCCAATGATGGGGCATCCACAACTTCTCTGGGGAATCTGTTCCAGTGCCTCACCACCCTCGTCTAAAAAAAAAAAAAATTCTAATGTGCAATCTAAACCTATTCTCTTTCAGTTTAAAACTGTTGCCCTTTGTCCTGTCACTACAGGCCTTGGTAAAAAGTGTCTCTATCTGTCAAAAAAATTCTCTATCATCTTGAGTTATTTTGATGTGGGAAAAATGTTAGCATGTGTTTGCAAGTGTTTTGATATCATTCTGCAAAATGACTGCCATGACAGTCATTCATAGAAAACCATGGTACAGCTTCCACCACCTGCTTTCAGCTAATCTGGGAACGTAAGAGCTTGCTCTGGGGTGAAAATGTTATTTCTCCTGACTCAGTCTGCAGCAATTAATAGATGACACTGAAAAATGATCTTTTAATCTCTTTAAGGAGCACTGTCCATTGGCTTGGGGAAATATAAACATGTTTGATTATACAGACACTCTTGTATCTGGGAAAATGGCTTTGAATCTTTGGGCAGTACCTCATGGGCTGGAGGATTTGTTGAATCCTATTGGTGTTACTGGATCAAATCCAAATAAGGTAATTATTTGCATGCCAGTTTCCTCTTTAGGAGTACATTTTCAGAAAATATGCTGTATTATAATTAGTATCATTCAACAGAAAAAGTAATTTAAATTCCCTTTATATAGGAAACTCCATGTTTAGAGCTGGAATTTGATTGGTTTAGCAATCCTGTCAAGTTTCCAGATATGACGGTGATCGAGGAACATGCCAATTGGACTATATCACGTGAACTGGGGTTTAACTACAGCTATGCGGGGCTGGTAAGGCAAACTCCCCTTCCAAGATCAGCTACTAAAATATGAAAGTATTATTTTACTCAGTATATTAGTGATAAAGAAAACTTTTTTACATGTATCCTGATTTATTGTAAAAGCAAAAAATCAATTTTTTGTTTTGTGTTTAGCAAAGTAAGTAATATATTCTCACTTCTTTATATTACCAGTAAACTGACCTAATGATTCACTGACCAACTAAAACACTTTAAAGAGAAACTGTCTTACTGTGCAAAGTGTTAGGGCCTTTTTGACATTTTTTTATCGCTAATTCAGATGTCTAAACTACTTAGTTTAACTTTTCAAAAGTCGTAATTCTCCTTCAATGACACTGTTTCACTTTGTTGCAATTTGATGTCTACAGGTAGGCTTTCTTCTGTAACCTAAAGGTGCTTATAACTCTTTACTGGCTGTTTAATGGGCTAGTTATGACCATAAGTACAGGGAATTCTAAGGGGATTGATTGGCATGCACCTGAGTGTAGTCCTTTGTCTCCTCTCTTCCATGAAGAAAATCTGTGCATTGACAATTGGCTTTTTGGTGAGGCTTGGAGCTTTCTTAAAAGCACATTTTGGATGATTAAAAGGAGAAAAAAAGAAAAGCGGTAAAGCTAAAAATGCTATGTATTTAAAGACAAGGCTGTGAAATTAGTTGTTATGTTTTACGCTTTCTTCTGGAGGCTGGTTCAAAGACTTGAGAGTTTCCCCAAGAGAGCTTTGTGGTCTGTGTGGAGAAGAGTCTCGGGGTGGAAAGTTTCGCTGTGCCAAAAAGTGCATAGGTGTCAGTAAGCTTCCAGATTGGGAATTCTGGTGATATTTATAACAGTCCCATCTCAACAAATCTTGAAGAAAGGGTTATAGGCATTTGATTTCTCTTGATACTCTACAGGAAGTCCATCATAGTGGCATATCTGCTTATGATATGTATTGTGACTGAGCAGTGCTGCAGGGCTCTTAAGTGTTTAAAGACAGCTGGCTTCTTGTAAATAACATTCCTTTGCTATAACACAGCCTATTACCTGGGCGTATATATGCTCAACTCATTGTTTTGTTCCACCTGTAGGCAAAAATAGAAAATGGTGAGGAGAATAAGCGCTCACTTCAGTGACAAAGTAATGATCAACTTACACTTTACAATTAAAAAAAAACAACTTTCTGAGGTAGAATAAAGTCTCAAGTTATTGCCTTTTCTTTCTTGTGATAATCCTTACAATACTGTAGAAGGTCATAGTGGTTAAATATGGAGAAAGCATATTTGCATCAATGACTAAGTTGACAGGGAAACAAACTGTATATCACTGCTTTGGTCTCTCTTTCTCATTATTCATGCCGCTTTTCTTTCAACCCTCCTTATTGTCTGCCAAAATCCTCTTATTACTTATCCTTTCTTAAATCATTTCATTAAATGTTTGGTAAGTTTGAACATCACTAGTTATCTCTTAGTATTGTATTTGTCCCCTTTATCTTTTAATGTGTGGTGTCTTCAGGACTGAAGCCAAACTTTCTATATTCAGGTACTGTGCATATTTATAGCTGTTTGTAATATTAACTATATTTAGGAAGTTAAAAGGCAATGTGTTGTTATCATTCAAAAATTGGATACTAGATTACTGTGTCACATTGGCCGTATCTGAAAGAGGTAAAAAATGCTTGTCTGAAATGGTCAAAATCAGCAAAGCAGTCACTGAGGCATGATTTCTATATAAATGTTTTTGTTATGATACAAAGAGCATAACTTTTTTTTGTTTAACCTTGAAATGCATTACACTGCATTTAAAATCAATTAATACATACTTATAAGAGATCATTTATAGGTCCATTAATATCTCAAATATGAAAGAATTTTTAAATATTAAATCTAATTTACTGTCCCACAATTCATAGAATTTCAAGTTTTTGGTGTTGACCGCAACAGGATAAATGCATTTTCCTTCTGGCCTTGACCTAAACTATGATCTTTCTGACCCACTATGCAGGTACATTTTATCCTTTTTTGACTTTCACTTACTATTTAGGATGACTCTTTCAGAATCAAGATGAATATGTACAATTAATCACTTGTTCAATATCAACTATTTGATCTTATGTCAGGAGTAGGGTGATTATAAAGTCATTTATCCATTAACTTCCTTACAGAATGACTCTGGCTTTGCTGCTTGCACTGTATCTGTTACCATAATATTTAAGAATGTGTTCGAGAAATGTTCCAGTGCTACATAGAGAGTAGTCCTGAATAATTTTCCCCCACTTCTAAGACCAGTACATGTGCTTCAGAATGGTAAAAAAAAAACATATTGGTGCACTAAGATCTCACTATCACACTACTAACAGGACAAGGTACTAAAAATCCTGTGAGTTAGTTGATTCATACCTTAATATTGGTAGATGTAAGCTTGAAGGCCAGAATATTCTTGTCCCATATAATAGTAGTGAACCCATCATGAGAACACATAATTTATGTAATTAAAGATAAATGTAAAGTAGAGAACTTTCAGTCTGAAGTAGATATCATGTGGTATAACCTGACAATTGTTTCTATATTTGTGCATATTCTTAGAAATAACACCACTTCACCTTTTAAAGGGTGCCTTGATCTCCTACCTGGTAATTTCAGATTGTTCTTTTCTTCAGCCTGTTTTGTTTTTTTTTAAAGCTAGATGCATTGGAAAGACTTTCTGTAAAAGACATGTAGGTATTTCTGTTTCGAAGTACTAGTTCAACCAGTTGAAAATTTCCATCAACAAAACTGGCAGACAAAGCTCAGTTCATTCTTGCTTATTATTTTGTTTAATGTGCTCAGTAGAAATTGCCTAGGGAAAGAGCAGAACAAGAGCTCAAATACTGTGGTTCTACAGTTTAAACAATTTGAACTTGAAAAAGAGTTGGTCTTATTCTTCTGTAGTAGTAGGTATCATGCAGGTGTGAAAATGTGAGTTCACTATAAAACCACTATTGAACTCCTGTAGAATTTTTGGGACAGCTTCATCTTAAGTGTCAAACTTGTCTATTGCAGTTGTATTTTATACTAAAGGCAATAATACAAGCTGCTTAAGATTTCTCTTTTGCAGTGCAATTGATTCTATAGTTGAAACTTCAGAAACTGCATCATTTCACGTGTTGCTTTGTGAAAAACATGTTAAATGAACTAAGGAATGGGAAGTATAGGAGAAAAATTGAACTTGGCGCATGAACCGTGAAAAATCTAGTAGTAGTTTCAATACCTCTGCCATTGGCCTAAGCTGGTTCTAATAAATGAAGTCTTAGATAAAATTCATTTCAGTGTGTACCAGTTCTGTTTTCTGTGCTCTTTGGGGAATATCTTATACTAATTCTGCTTAATGTTTTCCAGTCTTCCTGTTACTCAGGCTTTCCTACAGTGTTCTACCTTTTATTTACCTAGCGTCATCCCCCATATTCTGCTTTTTCAGTTCTGATGCTTTTTCAGTCCTTTCAGCAGCTCTCAGCAATCTCAAAACTGGAGACAGAAATGACCAGTTTCATTTTGTGCTGCATCGTTGTTTATCAGATGTCAACTGCTATTTCTCACACAGCTGACTTAGTTGAAATATACCTCTTGTGCCAGGAGTGACTTAAAGCAGTTGTAGAAATCAAAGGCCTAGTCTTTCATCTCTCTCTATTTTTAAATTGTAAGTCCTCAGTTATAACAAAAGGAAACAAGAAGATAGTATTGCATGACATAAGCTATAAGTGTTGCTATGCTGTTAAAATACTTTTACTTGTATGTTCTATGACAACAGAAGGAAATAGGCGGAGAGTTAATGGACCACTTTCTCTCTGCAGAGTAACAGAATAGCTAGAGATAACGAATTAAGAGAAAGTGACAAGGAGCAACTGCGAGCCATATGTACGCGAGATCCTCTGTCTGAAATCACTGAGCAAGAGAAGGACTTCCTCTGGAGCCACAGGTATTTAAAAACAAAAACCAAACCAAAGCAAAACCCTTGTTGGTGCAGTCAAACTTCATCCCATTCACTCCAAATTTGTCATGAATGTCTTGGGTTTTGCTCCCTTTTCTTTATTCTATATTGTTGGGGTTAGTGTTTTAGAAAAGGCTTTTAAAGCATTCTGCATTGTATGTCTTGGTTCCTGGATAAAAGTAAGTTGTTGAATTAATTTACATTTTCCCCATTACTGCAGTCGTACCTTCATGCATGGATCCTGACACCACCTTATGGTATCGATTGGATTCTGCTGACAAAGGAAGAAAAAGGTGCAGGACTGAGGGGACGCAGTAGATAGTTATTGAAGCAAAAATGACATTTTGTACATACAACTTCTTTCTCTTTCACAGACACTATTGCGTGAATACTCCAGAAATTCTGCCCAAATTACTTTTGTCGGTTAAATGGAATTCTAGAGATGAAGTGGCCCAGGTAACGTGTAGCACGGAAGAAGTTTTAAGTTTTGAAGAAGCTTTAAAGTATGGTATTTTAAAGAAAACCCTGGAAGTTAAAAACCTGTTATGTTTTTAATTGAATGTAAACTTAGATGATTCGAGTTGCTACTATAATCAGTCTGGTCCATAGTTCTTGTTTCTGTAGCTCTGTTTGAGTCTTAAGATTTCTTCTTGGTGGCATTACTTGAATCCTTGTTATGTTGCTGACTTGTCAATTACAGTTAAATGTGAGGTTTTGTTTTCATTCTTTTTATAGTGGATAAAATAACAAAGTTAGCTGGCAACTAATACCAAATTCTTTATTGAGAGAGGACGAGCGAGTAAACAGCTTCTACTTAGAAGCCGTTTGTGTCTGACGATACCTTCTAATGGCTGTGTATTACAACTTCTTCCTAATCAATGCAAATGTGTAACGTGCTTGGACTTCTTGTCCACAGATGTACTGTTTAGTAAAAGATTGGCCTCCAATCAAGCCAGAGCAAGCAATGGAGCTTTTGGACTGTAATTATCCAGATCCCATGGTGCGAGCTTTTGCAGTTCGGTGTCTAGAGAAGTACTTGACAGATGACAAACTGTCTCAGTACTTAATCCAGCTAGTACAGGTATATAACATATTTTGGTATACTTGATGTCTTGTGTATATTCAATGATCACAGAGGCTTAAAATACCACAAAAGTTAAGGTGATGTGAAAAAGAGGTCATCAAAAGTATCTGTTTGCATTGCGGATTATTTAGTAGGAGAAGATGAAATGTAGTTCATTTTCTGTAGTGCTGTGGTTTTGCTTGTTGATATTAAATGCCAAAATTTTGCAGAGATGCAGAACTGTTCTACCAACTGGAACAGGCAGCTATTTCAGCTGTCCTAACATATGGGAAAGTATGAGCAGAAGCATCTTCTCAAAATTTTGAGGAAGTTGAGGCTAAAATATTTGGTAACAGTAAAGGAAGCATCAGATGGCAAGTCCCTGAAATAAAGGCAGCCATTGCACTGTTAGTAGATACTGTTCAAATTCTAACACATGCAAGTATTAATACCAAGATGAGTCACTCTACAAAATTTAGTGTAAAACATGGATTACTTTTTATTTAACTGCCTTTAATCTGTATATTGTTCATAGAAATAATAACTGCAGCTGATATTTTTGTTAATGTTCTCTTTATTCTTAACTAGGTTCTGAAATATGAACAGTATTTAGATAATCAGCTTGTGAGATTTTTACTCAAGAAGGCACTGACCAATCAAAGGATAGGACACTTCTTCTTTTGGCATTTAAAGTAAGCTTAATATCAAGCTAAGGGGTGGTGGGATTCCTATTAGCTGTAAACAATTAGTTGTTCTAAACGCTTGGCATACAAAATGTCCTTTTTTAGGAAAATATTACCACTTAAAATAAAGTTTGTTTTATATTGGTTAAGAGTTTGAATGCATAGTTTGGTAATAGAAGTCATCCCTTGCAGTTTCAAAAACTAACTAATAGTAGATACTTAGGCTTGTACTTCTTTTTATCTAATGATTATTCTAAGAGCAGGGTAGTCTAACTGAGATGGCTGGAAGCCCCCCTATATTGTTAGCTGTTTACAACTTGGACAGATTTCTGCTGTTTGAACTCTATTTTGTATGCCAGATGCCCCACCAGTCTTTTCCAGAAAATTTTGTGAATAGTTGAGGCCTAAAGAAAGCCACCCAATTTGACCAGATAAGACTTTGAAAAATAACTGTTCATACATGCTTTTTAAAGACTTTATAGAGCTTGGTAGCTAAAATATCTTAGTGTTCTTCCATACTAAGTATAACATGAGCTTTTGTAATTCCTGGTGTTGAGAAGGCTGAGCATAAATCAGCCTAAGCATACTGGATTGTAGCTAGGTCTCACCTAAAAATACTGTTCTAAGATAGTGTGATCAGACACAGAAATAGAAGCAAGGAATCTTTGTTGTGCCTTCAGTTTTCTACTTCCCTTGGTAATCATCAAGGATAATGGAATAAGTTGTCTGATTAACTTGTGTGAGGAGATGTATTTTAGGACTGTGCGAAGACTGAGAGTAGGTAAGAACAAGAAAACTAGAGGGGCCATAGTCTGGGATTGGCTAAGTGAGACAAGGAACAAATGAAACAGGTTAGCTTTGCTCTCAACAAAGAAATCTGGAACTTGAATTGAAGGCTTGAGGTTTAGTACAGAGTTTCTCGGAAGTATGGATTTTGAATAAAGGCAAGGGGTAGGGAGGGACAGGATGGAGCCAGAAGGAGTGGGGGAAAAAGCCTATAAACTCTGTGCTGAATTAGTTGTAAAGGGTACTGAAGTCTGATTAGTCCAGTCAAAATGAGATGAGTTGGGGGGGGGGTCAATACAAGTTATTTACCTGAAAAGAAGGATCCATAAGCAGCCCTCAGGAAGGTGTTACAGGTATAGCTTCATTTTTGGCACCTCTAAGTGGTCTTGTCTTTAAGCTGTAACTGTTCTTCCTCTCTGTGTAGGTCTGAAATGCACAATAAAACTGTAAGTCAGAGGTTTGGTTTACTTCTGGAGTCCTATTGTCGAGCATGTGGAATGTACCTAAAGCACCTGAGCAGGCAGGTGGAGGCTATGGAGAAGTTGATTAACCTCACAGATATTCTCAAGCAGGAAAAAAAAGATGAGACCCAGAAGGTATTATAAGCTGTCCACATACCAAAACTGTTGCTGTTGAGTTACAGGAATTACTTAGAACTGTGTTATTTGATTAACTAGAAAAGTGTTAATGCTAACTTCAATAGATAGTATGTTACCCTAGAAACTGTAGTATTTTCTGTGTGCATTGGCATTGTCTACCTCTTAAGGCAATAGAACTAAAGGTAAGGGTTTCAATTTGTATAATATGTGGCTAAGCGGAGTTGCTTATGTTGAAACTGTGCAAAACCATGCTTTAAAACCAAAGCTAAAATCTGATACTACCTTCATTTACATGTAATTAGTGTTCTCAAAACCTGAATGTGATTATTTATCAGGTACAGATGAAGTTTCTTGTTGAACAAATGAGACGGCCAGATTTTATGGATGCTTTACAAGGTTTTATCTCTCCTCTTAATCCTGCGCATCAACTGGGAAATCTTCGGTATTGTCTTCAGTTTTGAAATTCGTCTAGATACTTAAGTAAATGCTTAGTAATGTTAACATTAACAATGTTAAGGTTAAATGCTAACATACTACATGTTAGTATCTTCAGAGTCAACTGAGTAGAATTTGTAGCAGAGTAATTCACAGAGAGTGAAGTAGTTTCAATCTAATGGTTTAACAAATTAGGGAACAACATGGCAGTTAGCTGTCCCTTTAAGGTGACAGGAACTGCAGTCCTTTTTCCATTTGTAGGCAGCACACACTGCCAAAGGAAAATTTACAATATAGCCAGCTCTTCTGTTGGGCTTGGCAAATGGCTAACATCGCACTTACTAATTAAAGTTTGAAGCTGGAAGTAAAATGGTTGGTTGTTGCTTACCCGTGCATCTTTAATTTGATACTAGTTCAAAGAGTTCGAAGAAAACAGTGAGAACTTAGTAGTATTACAGAAACATGGTATGAGAATCAAATTGTGCCTATTTCATAGAAATCTTACCTCTTTTATAGGCTTGAGGAGTGCAGGATAATGTCATCTGCAAAAAGGCCCCTGTGGTTGAACTGGGAAAACCCAGATATTATGTCTGAATTGTTATTTCAGAACAATGAGATAATCTTTAAAAATGGAGACGGTAAGGAAAAATAAGTGTAATCCAAAAGATACATACCTGTTTATTTTCCTAACCTACTGTTTAGTATTTTTTCTAACCATGTAAAATACACTTATTGAAAAAACTCATCTGAGCAAAGCAATTTTCTTTTCCAGAACAATTAAGCATGCACAAATAAATATTTGTCTGTCACGTACAAATTTTATATGTTCTAAGATGCTCCGTCTGTTGAGGTGGAACATGATAGTATTTAATACTTTGGGTTTTTTACTTGAAAATTCTTCAAGATATTACAGATAGGTAATCCATAATTCCATTGTCATGTTTTTAGTGTATATTTTAAACAGCTTTGAAACTGCCACCACAAATTTATATTCGTTCTCCACTATTTAAAACCTGCTTTTCTCTATTGAGAAAACAAAACCTACACTAAGCCTCATTTCCTTTAGACATACTTTTGGGGAGAAAAGTAAAATAAGATGTAACAAAGTGTTCTGGTGTTACGAAATTTGCAATCTCTATGTATTTGACTATTCCAGACTTACGTCAGGACATGCTGACACTTCAGATAATTAGAATTATGGAAAACATCTGGCAAAATCAGGGTCTTGATCTTCGGTAAGCATTAGAGGTCATTCTCAAGCAATACTGTTCTTAATGGGTTTTGCATTGGTTTGTTACCAAGATTGCTTCTGTTCTCCCAAGGGTAATAAATGAAATGCTATAAATAGGCATGTTTGTACATGTTAAAGCAATTTTTAATATATTTTTTTAATAATCTTCAGTTAGCTAAACTACTGGATTCTGTAAAGATAAGATCATATTTGAAAAATACTTAAGTCTAAATCAAGTGGGTATGAGGGATCTACATACCAGGAATGGCTACTAGAGCTAACACACACTAGCCACACTATGGTCTACTGATGTTATCTGTAGGATTTGCTTTGAACAAGTTTCCAAACTTGCAGCCCTGTTCAGCGACGACTCTTTGTAGTTGGTATCTTCATTTCAGTACACCAAGCAGATATTACCCAGTCTGATTAGCATGCAACTTCTCCACCTTTAAATAGTCTGTGGGTACAGTAGCTTCTGCAGAATACCATTCAGTATAAACTATTCTGCTTCTGGAAGACCAGTGCTAGACAGGTTACACTTCCAAATATGTGTTTGCTGTGTGGTAGATTTTTAGGTGGAGGTGTAACAGAGCTGCCTCTTGCGCTGTCAAACCAAGTATGTTCTTTGCACCCCCAGTTCTCATTTCCTCATCATCTAAACAAAAGGACCTGTTGGTCTACATCATCTCTCATGTGTCTGGGCAACTATTTTGTCTCTAGTATTGTAATGTGTGGCAGAATTATGGCTTTGTCTAAGAATGATTTGCAGAGTTATAGTTCACAGTGCTCATGTCTTGAAGAGTAGCCAGCTATGGAAGTCTGCAAAAATAGATCCTCTCCCACTGCTTGCTACCATTCTTCTTAAAGAGGCAACGTGGAGCTTTAGAAGAGAAGTTGGATAGATACGGTGTAAGTGGCAGCCTGATTTTTAAAAAAAAAAAAAAAAAAACACGCAAAAAAACCCCACAAAACAAAAAACTCCCAGCTGTCCGTCTGCTATACTGAAAGACTGAAATGAGCATGCGTGATGAGACAGGTGAAGGACTCTGAATCTTGAGCAAGCTACAGATTACACTAGCACACAAAAAGAAAAGGATCTAGAAATCGCAGCTTATCCCACTGAGGCCTCTAAACTGTATGTCTCTATGGTACAGAAAGTCTAACAGTCCAAAGTTTATGCCACATCCTTAAGAAAATAGATGTTTTTCTTGGACCTCCAAATCAGTCATTTATCTAAAAATGCAAGTGTAGATAGATATAAATATACTTTTAGGACCTGCAAATAAAGTGCTGTTAATCCAGAGAGGAGAAGCTCACCTCCACAGCAACACCAGCAGTCAGCTCTGCCACTGGCTACACGTTGCACTGGTGTTCCGTAGATTCTTAGGTCTAATACAAAGCCATGATAGATTGTTTTTTCTGGGTTTTTTACCATGGCATCACAAAAAAACTTTTGATACTCCAGTGTTCCTAGAAGGTTGTTTTACTCTATAGGCATGACACTTTCACTCCAAAAAGGAAACTTCAGGAGAGAAAAGAGGTGTTTTTAGGTACATGACCCTCTTAACAGAGGTTGTTAAACATGGTAATGGCCGTGTTTCTTGAATAAAAGACTAGTTTTGAGTTGTTTTTTTTCAGATAAGATGTTTTGAACATAGCAGAAGAAATGCAGACTTTGAGGGAGGGTGAGGAAAGAGGCCTGTGAAAGAAAAAAGAGACAGAGGAATTAATTTCTTCTACCTGTAAAGAGGAAAATGGGCTTTGAGTTTCACTTACACATCACAAAAAGTGATTTATGATGTTCTTTAAAGAGTCCCTGAATAAACATCTGTTTACAGTTAGTCCATTAACATCTGGGTAACTTGCAATGTTGCTGACTATAGATTCCAGTTACAATTTTGTAATATGTTCAGGTAATATTCGGAAACTCATTTTGAAGGTCCCATGCTGGTTTTCATACAAAGTATTACCTCCTGCTTTTTCACAGTAACCCATGAAATCCTAACATTTGTTTTCTGAATGCTTAGATTCTCTCTCTAGTACTTCACTTTGAATATAGTTGAATAGCTCTCGTTAAATCTTGCTGAATGTCTCTTTAATAGTTTTCCCAGTGTATTCCCCAAGGCCTCCAAGAACATGTTAATAAATCTTTGCCTTAACCTTTTGTCCTGATATAAAACTGAAGAATGACATTGGTGGATACAGTGGCTGGCATGTTACTGTACTAATAATTGGTACATTTTTTTCACGAGACTAATGATAATACACCTATAAAACATTAAAACAGATTTTCATATCCTAAAGTAAGTAAAAGATGACACTTACCTGATAAGGGTTATCAAACATGCCTGTTGCTTGCTGTCTTAAGACTTAACTCTAAAAAAAAACCACCTTGTTTTTCAGGATGTTGCCTTATGGTTGTTTGTCTATTGGTGACTGTGTGGGACTCATCGAGGTAGTGAGAAGCTCTCATACAATCATGCAGATTCAGTGTAAAGGAGGTTTGAAAGGAGCATTGCAGTTCAACAGCCATACACTGCATCAGTGGCTCAAGGACAAGAACAAAGGAGAAATGTGAGATTTCCTGTTGCTTATTTTTCTTGTTCATGTGCTCTTTTTGATGGAAACTTCAAGAGAACTAAAGTTCATGAAGTGGGAGGTTATGTCCATCTGTTTTTGCAGTTTTTTTTTCCCTGCCCTTGTTTGCCTACTATTCCTGCTTACAACTCTTTTAATGAGTTTGGGTGGTTGAGTGGCTTCTCAGCAGTAAAGCATAAGTTGGAGGCAGAACTATGAAGATATGGCTTAAGTCTGTATTTTAACAGTAGCTCATCAAAATGAAAACTACTGGCCTTCAAGAGAGACAGTCACTTTGATAGCTAGTTTACTGTTCTGTGATCTAACTGTAAGTATTTCTCTTCTTAGAGTATATTGAATTTCTTCCTTATTTTGATAAAGTGATGAAGTTAGGAACTCTGCTTCATTGAGAGAAGATAGAAGTTGGCTCTTCCTTAATGGGGAGGGGGAAAAAAAAGAAAAAATCTGCACTTGTATATTACTAGAATATCTGAAATGTTTGTTTTCAATAGGTATGATGCAGCTATTGACTTGTTTACACGTTCTTGTGCTGGCTACTGTGTTGCTACCTTTATACTGGGCATTGGTGATCGCCACAATAGTAACATCATGGTAAAAGATGATGGACAAGTAAGATATGTTTTTCTAAAAACATAGCCTAATGTCATCTCTCACTTTAATATGAGTCTGTTTTAAAAAAAAAAATTCATCTGAACTAGAAGTGAATGATCAATTTTACTATAACATCATTTAAATGAGGAATTACTAATCTTAAAATACCTTTCTGTCTTTCCAAGCTGTTTCACATTGACTTTGGGCACTTCCTCGATCACAAGAAGAAAAAATTTGGTTATAAAAGAGAACGTGTGCCATTTGTCTTAACACAAGACTTTTTAATAGTGATTAGTAAAGGAGCCCAGGAATGTACCAAAACAAGGGAGTTTGAAAGGTGAGCTTTTTTAAGCATTTAACTTCCGGAGTATTTTGTACCTAAAATGCACTTTACTACTGGTGACCTTTAATAATTAGCCCTTTTAACTGAAAAGTAGGATTTTAATTGGCTTGCAGTGGGTATGTTCTAATTCTTTAGTTGAAGATCAGCCATCCACTTGTAAATCAGTAGGTGATCTTGGCGCTTACATGGCCTTCAGTTCATGAAACCTTACTTTAGCTTTGCAGGGTCAACACACGTGTCAATAAAGATAAATTTTTAAATATCAGAAACTTCTTTTGATTTAACACTTAAAACAAAATCCTCTTGGGATTGTATAACTGCAAAAACTGAGAATCCTTAAATGTCAGGTATAACGCGCATCAGAGCCTTGCTGGGCACTCAGCAATACTTCTCTCTCCTATAGCTGCTGTGATACAGCTCTTCAGCTGGCCTGTGTAGTTTGTGTCATTCTGCAGAAACTGCTAAGAAAGGAGAACTTTAAAATAATAACAAGAAATAAATAAATAAATTGTGTTGCTGTAGTCATTCCTAATATCTGTCTTTCCAGAGATCCAGTCTTTGAGAGGTTTCAGTCTTAATCTTAATTTTGTTATGTTGGGGGCAGGGAAGACAGATTTTAAGTTATAGTGTCTGTTTGAATGCTGCAGTGAAGCTTTTTTGCATATTTTTTTCTTAACTTGACTTAAATGAATGATTTCAGCATAAACGGGCATTTCTCACCTAATGTTGTGATACAGCAAATGCCCCTGTCTTCAATGCATTCTCCAGAGTCTCTAAGGAGCAACAGCTAATGCCCTCGTAAAACTATAGGAGAGAAGTGTATCAGGAAATGTGCTTTGAAATCTGAAATGTCAGTAGCAGGACTAAAATGGCTCTGTGAAGTCCCAAACTTACGTTGAACACTTGCATGAATTGCGAGTGAGGTTTAAGGCTAGAAAGCCTGTCTTCGGTTTGGCTATTGTGTTATCTGACCAGTATTAATTCTTACAGAAATGAAGATAACCTAAGCAGGAATATGAGGATACTTTCTCAGCAACGTTATGGTGTTCTTATTAGACTAAAACCGTCTACTTTTTTAGTGTCCAGTTACCTGAAAACTGTTTTGGAGGTGAAGATGTGTCTAATAGGGAAATACACTGAGCTTTTTTTCCCTGTCTCTTCCAGGTTTCAGGAGATGTGTTATAAGGCTTATCTAGCAATTCGGCAGCACGCCAATCTCTTCATAAATCTTTTCTCCATGATGCTTGGCTCAGGAATGCCAGAACTGCAGTCCTTTGACGATATTGCATACATTCGAAAGACCCTTGCATTGGACAAAACTGAGCAGGAAGCTCTTGAGTACTTCATGAAGCAAATGAATGATGCTCACCATGGTGGCTGGACAACAAAAATGGACTGGATCTTCCACACAATAAAGCAACATGCTTTGAACTGAAATGAAAGCAAAGAAAACAAGAACTGATAGCCCGCTTTGTGGGTACTGCACTGTTAATACCCGTTAGCAGCAAAGACTGGTTGCATAGGAATTGCACAAACCGTGAAAACATTAGAATTTATGGCAAGAAAAGAGATGAACTGTTCAGACAACTGTCAAAAAATAATGTAAAACAGGGTTTCAGATAGCACTAAAATTGTACACTTCAAAAATTAAGCTTTAGTATGATGTGTGACTTCATGTTATGCCTTAAGCCCAAAAAGGTAAACTTGGAAGAATGTTTCCTTTTTTCATTTGATAGGATAAATTAGAAGGAAAAAGAAAATAGTGCTAGCATGAACATAGTCCATCACATATTACCTTAGATCTGGTACAGCAGGTAGAGACTATGCTGGATTGAGAAGAGTGGAAAGAGAATTCAAGTGATAGTGAATGTTTAAATACAGCATAGTTTGAAGGGAAGGAGTTTTAAGCTCAAAGATCTAAAAACAATAGTGAGAGGACAGTGCCTTTTAAATGTGCTCAGAGGCGTTAACATTTATGGGGTTTAGATGACCCTTTGATTTCTGGGTCTGTCATCTGCACAGTTTCTGAAAGCAGTAGGAAATAGGCCCGTTCAGTATGGTGTTTCTTCTGCTCAGTATTTCTAGGGGTGCAATTCATACCTTCACAAAGAAACTCCCTATCATCCCCAAAAACTGACTAACCTGGAAATTGAATGGTCAGAATTGGGTTTAGTGCAACAGAGAGTTGTAGTGTTCATCTTAGGTTTGCTTTAATCTAACTTGAACTGAATAGATTTTTTTCATACATGTTTTCCAGAACCTAAAGAAAGGTGAGTTATTAAAATTATTGAAAGATTATTTTTTTATAAAGGCTATTTATATAATAGGAACTATTATTAATATATATTCTTTATTTACATGATTTGTCCCATATTCACTCTTTTAATTTTGCAGCCCAGTTCTATCTGTCCAAGACTCCCGTTTCCATTAACGTCACTGAAGGTGACCAGATATACTCCTAGGACCAAATTCAACCCTGGTGAAAGAGGACACAAGTACCATCGAAGTAGTGGGAGATACACCCACTAATGCCAGAGGTGAACTTGGCCTAAGTCTCTTCAAAAAATTTTTGGGCATCACTCTTCACATTACTGAAGTGATATGCTGGCTATTCAAGGAACGTACGTTTAAACCCTCAGTCTTTGGGTCCACCATTTCTCCTCTTTCTTCCTCCTTTGGAAGTGGTTGTTTAATCCAGTAACATATACATCAGAAATAGCAATTTAGATTTTCAATATGATCAATAATAAGCAGTTCAACATACAGCAAATACGTTGGCTAGCTCAAAGCATGTGGAGTTACCAAACATTTTATAGCTTTGTCCGTTTTGTGTGTGTGTGCGTGTAATATATACTTGTAAATCTAGTTGTTGTCCTCTAACACTATTACGATGTGTGCAATCAATTAAATTGGCACCACTTTTTGAAACTGTTCAGAGTACCGAGGATTTCAGATTGCCCATATGCAAAACCTCAGGTAGGACTGTTTTTCTAATTATTAAACAGGTTTTTTAATTAGTGAAGCCCATGATCCTGAGGGTGATGTTCACCCTGACATTTTAAACTTGCTAGATTGGCAGCACTTGGAGTGAATTCCAAAGGTCTGGGGCTTTCTGGGGGTTCAGCTCTTCACTTGCAAACGTGCACCAAGGTGCCACTCAGAAAGTGCAATACCACATGTAATATAAAATATGCTGACAGCTGGTGTTAGATTAGAATATAAGTGTATAAATAAACTGTACTTTGTGCAGGCTGTACTGATGAGGTAATGAGTGGTTGGCTTCATTTAGCAAATTGTAATATATTGAAAATGTGCAATCAATTACATTATGAAAGACTTTGGGGATTGTAAAGCCAAGACTTTGGTCTTTCAAGACACTTTCATAGTCAAGATCCTGCAGTTGATTACTGCACGACATGGATACTTGATGTTGTGGGGGGAAACCTGTTTTTGTGAAAACTACAGAAGTTCCAAGAATAGTATGGGGAATGTGAAGTTATATTTCCTTAGTTCTACTAAATATTCTGGAGTGGTCCAATAGACTTCCCATTATTCTTTTTATTGACTGTTACATATTTCTTTTTGTTCATATGAATATTTTAACTCCTGCTAACCTTGGTCATACTTTCTAGAGCAAAATTACCCTTCTATGTATTACTTTGCAATCAACACACTCTAATGATTTAGCTTTTTTAAAACATGGCTTAGTTTCAGTTTAAATTTAGTTCACAAAATCTGAAACCCTGTTGGCTGTAACTCTTAATTTAATCAAGTGAAACTTGCACAAATGCCACATTAGGTGCTATATTATCCATATTTATCTGGTATTGAAACAATGCTTTACCTCATTTATCTAAGAGATGGTCAGCTTTTTCCAGCCTGGATGAAAAGATCAACTCAAATTTATTGGATGTTATGAGCCCAACTTCTTTTGTACTTTGCCCCTTCCTAGCCATTTACTTTTGTAAATACGACTATAAATGTCTTTCAGTTCAAGCATACAGTGTTCTGCACCCTTTTTGCATAAACAGAAAGGTATGAGGAATCAGGCTCTGTTTCCAACAGTTACTGCAACTAAATGCTGTGCACAAGCTGTAGAAGTTATTATGAACATCAAATAGTAAAAGAAAGGAAACTTCAGAGTGATACAGACATAATATGACTTGGGATAATTATAGCCTTTAAATAAAAAAAGAAGGAGAAGCTCATGGGTTTTAAGCAGTTGTTCCTACCATAACCAGGATGGGCATTTGAGAAACATTCTGCCAGTGTTTCAGGAAAAAAAAAAAATCCTTTTTTTTTAAGCTTCAAAACATTCAACCCTAATTACCTTATGCCATTATGCCAGCTTTGTGCTGATATAACTTCACTGAAGATAGTGAGGTACTATTTACTTACATTGGTGTAAATGAGAGGATGTCATCTGTTCTCAGTATCAGAAATAAGATCTGCTTACAGACTGTGAAAGACCTGTAACTGAGCTCTAGATTTTTACAGAGATTGCTTTGAATTTGGATTTTTATTTTTTAACTATTCCCACATGGAGATTTGAAAATGTTCCCTTTATTCTGAGAGTCAGCCGCACAAAACACTAAGTAGCTTATTTTGAGCTTGAATGGAATCTGAACACCTTGCTTCTGCAGAACTTTGATGTAGGACTACCAGAGCAAGGAGCCCAGGATTGGGCCATATGTTTTTATTACAAAGCATTAGGAAATGGTGATTTAGTGAAATACAAATTTAAAAACAGTAACTTTTTCAACTGTGAAACTGTTTGATTTAATGACAGAACAGGCTGCTGCTGATTAGTTTTTCTTAAAAATATATTCTTTGCTTTCGTAAAGGTAGCAGAAAAAGCACCTGTACTGACTTAATATGCACGCTTTTCTGTTCTGAAGGGGTGCATTAGTAGTTTTTTCATAGGTGAAATGGACTTTCAGTATAATTTTTAAAATAAAAAAAAGCATTTAAATAAAAGCAAAATTGTTAGTGGTTTGGCATCTTGTGGAGAAGATATCAGCCTGCATATTAAGGGCAACATAGAAATTACCAAGCTTGTAGAAAACTTTGTATGTGATGACCCTGCTGTTGGTGGTTTGGAGGGTTGTTTTTGGTTTTTTTTCCAACTTTCCTTTTTATGTAAAATATTAAATGCCCTTCAGTGGTCAGTAGCCCATGTTTGTTGACAATTTGAAGGTATTTTTTTTGCTTTGTCATTTGATAACTGGTATGTTCCAACGTCTGTTCTTAATAATAATTGTGAATTCCTCCTGTTTTGCATGTCTGTACAGGTTGCAGACCTGGGCTGGACCCATTCAAAAAACAATTATCAAAAAAGCCACTTGAAATAACTATTTTGTTGATGTCTTTGACATCTCAAAAGTGCTTCAAGTTAATGAAAATGGTGTGGTATTACAGAAAGAATTGTAACTTGCTGCTTCTAAGATTTTTTTTTTTAATTTCTTTCTCTTGTTTTAGTTTTACTTGAATGGAAGAAGAACCACACTTTTTTTTTAAATACTATATAGCTGTGGATATTGTTGCAGATTGTTGAATCCCAATTTAATTTTGCAATACATGTTTCATACAAATAATGAATTTGTATCTTTTTTTCTTGCTGAAAGTTGAAAGTTGTCTCAGTTTAGGTGAGGCTCTATCTGTCCAGGTTAATGTGTAGCTCGCCACCCCTGCAGTTGGTATGGGTTTTGGGGTTTTGTTTTGTTTTGTTTTATTTTTTTAGATCTGTGTTAATGAAGGGAAGCCAACTGGAAACTGGATATAGAAGTTCTCTATCTGCATACACTAACCAAATCTATAGGTGCTCTGGTCTTTGAAAAATTCTGATTTCACTTTATGCTGATACAGCACTGACTTCATCAGAATCACTCTGGATTCACAACAGCATATGAAATCAGAATTACACTATATGTACATTAAAGTTCCAGATTAATTATTCATATGATTCAGTATGAAAGGTGTTGTCTTAATGAGAGGAACGTTTACTAGCAGCCCAGTTAAACTTGACAATTTTACTTTGAAATAGTCTTTATTAACTAGCCTTTTCAGCTCTCCAATTCATAACTGCTGTAATCTTGTCTATCGTTACTTTCGTTCTTGAGACTTCCAAGATTTTTATTACTTGCTAGGTTAAATGTTTCCTCTTCCTACTCTTTCATAGTATAAGGACTTGTTGAACCCACACTCAGGAAAAATAGTTGTTCTTAATTTGCAGTGCAGTATTCTTGACTTCTGAGCTTTATAGGGTAGACTTTTAAAAGTATGAGGTCTTACTGTGTTAGCACTCCTGACTCTAAGCCAGAGGTGGATCCTTCTGTCCCTCTCTCTTCCCTTTCCTCTCCAACACACCCCTCCCCCAAAAAGGAACATGCCCATAGCATAAGAACAGCATAAAATATTTGTAAGAGAAGATCACTTGAAGCAACACTCTGCCTGTACTTTGAAGCTAGCATCCCCATTGGTTTGCATAAATGTGTCTTAAGTGTCCTTACTGTCACTTCTGTACGTGCTGCAGTATTCCTTCAGCATAAAGAAGGCCAAAAATACACTTATTCTATCTTGACTTTTTCTGAAATTCTAGTGCCAGTTCCCCAATAGCTATTTAACTGGTTTAGGAACCATTTAGTTCCGTGTAACTGCATCAATTGTGTTAGGAATTTGTTCCAGTATTAAATTAATCACAGTTAAACCTGACCTAATTACACTGCTGAAGTTTTAGAAAGCCTAATTCAAGCAGAAGCTGTTTCTGCTAAGAATCTTAGGTCTGCTGTAGCTTAGTTAATCCCTAAGAGCTAAAATATTCATAGCTGCAATCTCATTCTGTTTTGTTTCTTTGGTTTAAGTACGTTTAATCTATTCCTAGGCTTTATTAATAGTGTTCTATATCCTGGATTATCAACTACCCCAGGCTGTCCAAGTTGTCTTAACTGTTTCATTTGGGGCAGGGGAAAGAAGAGGAAGGGAGGAAGAGATGAATCCTCTTCTTTCTTTTCTTACAGCCACTGTGGTCCAAATTCTTCATATTCTCTTGTGAAGATAAATGTATAATTCATCATCTGGGAGTATCATCCTTTCCTCTTGCCCCCTTGCACCTCTGCAAGTTTTAACTGTGAATAGCCACATACAGTGTCAAAATCCACTTCCCTGGTGGAGAAAAGGATTTAAAATATATGTACGGCTGCAGTCTGTCCTGGATTCTCCGGGTTTGAAATTTTGAAAGTATTGTCGTCATTGCAACTGGCACCACAATTGCAAGAACTTTCACAGAGTCACAGAGAATCGTTAAGGTTGGCAGAGACCTGTGGAGATCGTCTAGTCCAGCCGCCCTGTCTGAAGCAGGGTCAGCTAGAGCAGGTTGCCCAGGACATCGTCCAGTTGGGTTTTAGAGCCTGTCTAAGAAAGAACAGTCCACAGTAAAAGTTTTTTCTTTAATGTTTATATGAAACTTCTTCTGTTTCATTGCTGAATGTCCTTTCAGTGGGCAGCACTGAGAAAAGCCTTGCCTGTTGTCTTTATTCCTCTCCATCAACTATTTATATACATTGACAAGATGCCCCTTGAGCTTTCTCTTCACCAGGCTAAACAATCCCAGCTCTCTCAGCCTCCCCTCCTATCCTTTCATCATCATCATGGCCCTTCACTGGACCCGTTCCAGTATGTCAGTGTCCGGCTCATACTGGGGAGCCCAGCCCTGGACCCAGCACTCCAGGTGTGGCCTCACCAGTGCTGAGCAGAGGGGAAGGATGAAGGCTCACCTCCCTCGACCCGCTGGCAATGCTCTTCCTAAGGCAGCCCGGGATCCTGTTGGCATTTTGGATAAACAGAGCCCAGGAGGGTGTAATCTCTTGATGCTTGTATGTAACTTTGTTGAAGCTAGTAGCAGTTCTGTGTCTGCGTCAAAAGGAGAGTCTAAACACCCACCAGTGCTTGAAATATCTTTTAAAAATGAGACAATTATCTTTGAAATAACCACTACTGGGGGGCGGGAGGGATGTTGCCATGTGTATGTCATTCTGTAATAAAGGTCCTGTGGTAAAGTAGTTAGAAAGCAAGACATTTTTAGTAATAATGGGCCAAAAAAGTATTTAAGATGCAGCAAGATGCATATATTGTCATACTGAGAATAGTCTTGCAGTACTTTATTAAAAAAAAAACCCACAACCCTTTTTTTCCCCCTTCTGCTGTGCTACTCAAGTAACAAGTTTGGCCTATGATACTTATTGTAGTTCATGTTCATGGGAAACTGTAAAAAGTGCTTTTTATTTATCTTCGCGGTCTGTATCACATGCTGTTTATTAAAAAAACTACTTTTGTTTGGTTTTTATCACACTTTTGAGTGTTAATGTATATACTAACAACTAAATTAAAACAATATGGTTGGTACACTTGTGAATTCTGAAGTGAGAATTTAAGGAATCTTCTGCCTTGGAGGTGTGATTTGGTGTTGCAGCTCTGCTTTCGAAAAAGGCTACAAGAAAGATATAAATTGCGTATGTCAGTTAATTTGTGTTGGGGGAACAGAAATAGAATTTGCATTATTTATGGGTGGGAAGTCCTAGATGCACGTGGCATTTGTTCTTGTCCACGTTGATCTTCAAAGTAAGTAACTTCTTTTAGATGTAGGCTGCAGAAGTTGTGATAAGAGAGCAGGTGTTAATTGAAGTGTTTCAGCTGGATGATTTTAAAGCCTCTGCTAAATCAGTCTGTTTTATTTTTGAAAAATATCCTTCATGCTTTCATTACCAAAACTATATTTTAAAAAACAAACTAACTAGGTTGTATTTTTGTATCCAGTGCTAGTTTTGAGAGAGGGAGAAACATATTTGGGCAATTACTCACTGGAATTACTCACAAGTATAAGAGCATAGGGCTGCAATGGAATTGCTTCTGTGGATGTGTTGGTTACTTTGGACTTCAGTTGCTAACAAACTGTTATTGTGGGAGGGATTTGAGCTCTCTTACTGAGAATTTCACTTTTTTGGAGGGATGAGGGAAGTGTCAGGGTTTTTAATCGGGTCATTTCTATACATCTTTGTCCCCAGTAAGCTTTAAACTTTGTACAACTGGTCAATTCTGTTTCAGATCACCACTGCTTAGCTTTGAAAAGGGCTGCGTTCCAGCAGGTGCTAAGTCTGCACTGGATTTGAACTCCGTAATAAAAGGTGGACATCATTATCCTTACATTTATTTTGAAGCTCAAGCTGAGCTCTAGTCTGGAGAGAGCGAATCAAAGTATGGCTAGTGATTTTTGAAGTAGCTAGTTCAGTAACCTGAACTAGCAGATTAAACTTCTGTTTATTACAGCATAAGGTGAGTTTTACCTTTTCTAGTAACTATGAAATGGTTATGAGTAGTTAACTACCTTGTTTTAAATGCACAGGATGGCTCAGGAAAAGGGGATCATCAGTTCTTGTCCAAATGCAAATTTTAGACTTTTTTGCCGTTACCATGGTGTGGTTTTTGTGGTAGTTTTAAGTCTCTATCCCTAAAGCATCAGAAGATTATGGAAAATTTGCAAAATAATGCTGATGAAACAGAAGAATGATTTGCAATGTGGGCAGTTTGCTTTAGCACAGGAATCTCAGTGAGAGCCCTCGTGATTTTACGCTCAGAAATCAGTCTGGTTTCCAACCTGGAAAGACTTGATCCAAAATCTGAATCTATGTAACAAAAAAGCAGGAAAACTGATGCTAGACAGGATACCTCAGATAACCTCCTACATGTCCTTTTAAACACTAATGAATCTACCTTCAGCAAAGGTTATTGTCATGAGCTACCCTTACTGCTTTCATTGAAGAAAGGGTTTACTTCATTCTTCTTATTTTGGTAAGGATACACCCCTGCTAATTGAAATGAGCATCATCTGTGTTGCCCATTTAAACAGTAAGGTGAATATCACAAGGCCTTTTCTTTATTTCTAGTTGGAATGGGTTCTGAGTGATTCATACCCAGAGCTGTGGGAACATCCCGAGCATGTGGGGGTTTAGAAAACGAGACTCATTTAGACTTTTCTGTCTAAAGCATTGATGGCACTGTTTAATGCCCGTGACTTTGAACTGGATCTGCAGCTTCAAAGGGGATCCTCCTCTGATGTTTTTCTTTCACTCAAAGTCTTGTCTTTTTATCTGACATAGGTGTTGTTGGGCTGTGCTGCTTTGTGTGGAGAAGAAATCAATCAAAAGGTACAGAAGATGTGTTGTGCTTTATGTGGGAGTGACTTGGTTATCCTCGTTCTGTCCCACCGAGCAGGACTGAATTCAAAGGAAAGGGTTTAGTTTTGGGTTGGTTTTTTTTTTTTCTTTTTTCCCTTGGCAAATTACAGATTTTAAGTTCCCATTACTGCCCTCCGCTGGGAACTGGGGAAAGTGCTTTTTTTTTTTCCTTCCCTTTTTGGAATATTTACATGGAAAGCTTTTTGGTGAATAGAGGGAGAAATATGTGGGCATCCACCCATTTGGGTGGTTATAGCCAAATTATGAGAACTTTAACACAAGCTGTCCTGGAGAAACCTCAGTTCCTATGGCTGGAATAAACAGCAGAGAACAAACTGAACTGGGATGCCAGGATCTTGTCTGGTTGGTAATTCAGCTCAGAAGATAATAGATATACCACATTTACTTCGTTTCTGAGGGCTCAGCAGTGTGTCTTCATTCAGGAGGATACCTTTACTTGTATTCATGCTGCTTACCATCAAACCTTCTGTGTGATCGTAGGATGAAGCTCTTTCTATGTGGCTCTAACCAAATCAGATCACCCTAAAGACATGTTTCCAACTTTCAGGACAAAGGCTAAAGGTAGGATTTTATAAACAGAGTAAGTCCAATCTCAACTTCCAGCTAATGAATAAAACTGAGGCCAGAATCAGGGTATAATTTTTTTATTAATCACTGGAGCAACATTAGGGATGTTGTGGATTCTCTGCTAACTGAAAGCTCAATCTTTAAATTAGGTAACTTCAGGCTAAGCCAGAGCAGAGTAGCTCAATGAATGAAATGCTTGGTAAAATTCCATGATCTGTTTTGAGACATCAGACTAAGTCACTGCAGTGGTCTCCCTTGTGTCTTCAAAATAAATGACTTATTTTTCAAAGTAATAAGATGCTGTTTGAAATATTCTGCTTTGTGGAGAAATATAACTTATTGCTCTTTACTGTAGCATCAAAAAAAGTGAAGATTTTTTTTGCGATTATAAACTTGGAAAGTTTTGAAAAGGGGAAAGTTGCTTTATTTTAATTCTTTAATCCTTGTTTTATATTGATGCTCCTATTCAGCAGCTTTAAGGGATACATTGACACAAAAAGTAAATTTGTGCTTTATAAGGTTGTGGCTTTGACATCAGCCTCTCTCTTGTGTAAAATACGAACATTGCCCTCTCTAAGGTGAGATGAGATGCTGTCAGATGCTTTACAAGACCTCGACGAAGCCTGTATATGAAAATGTGTAAATGTGTTGGACAACTTCTCTGAGCATTTAGTTTGGAGCATCGTGTATAAATGGAAGGATCAATTGAAGGTTTATCTTGCCCCCCCCCCCCGGTTGCTATGGCGACGAGCGGGGGTCAGGAGGGGCCCGGCCGCAGCGGCGCGGCCCCCAGGGGGCGCCATGTCGGCGGCCGCCGCTCGCCCCGCCCCGCCCCTTCCCCCGCGGGGAGCGCCGCGTCCGGAGGCGGCCGCGGCCCGTCGCTGGGCGCGGAGCGGAAGGTGAGTCCCGGCGGCGAGACAGGAGGGGAGCGGCCGCCGGCGTCGCCCGCAGCCCCGGGGAGCCCCGTGGCTCTGCCAGTGCCCGCCTCCCTCCAGCCTTTCACCCCGCCGGGCGCGGCCCGCGCGCCGCTGACCGTCGCCCCGCACCCGTCCCCATCTTACCCCTCGCCCCGGCGCCATTTGAAGCGCGAACCCGCACCCGCCGCCCTGAGGCGAGGGGCCCGCCCGCCACCCCTCGTCCCCCGCGAAGGGAGTGAGACATGACTCACGCTCCGCAGCGCGCTCGGGGCCGCGCGTCCCCCCCGCGCTGAGGCGGGGCCGGGCCTGCGGCGCTCCCCGGTGGCGGCTCCCGGCTGGGCCCTCTCCCCACCGCTGGAGCGTGGCCGCGGCCTCGCCCCTGCCCCCGGCTCCGCGCCTGGCCGCCGCCCGTGGCGTCCCCGCCGCTGCCTCCGGGGCGGGGGGGGGTGGGGGGGGGGCGGAGCGGCGCGTTTGCCGCGCTCCCGCCCGCGGTTTCCCGCTGTGGCCGCGCAGGCCGCGGCCGGCTCGGCGAGGGGCTCCGGGGGGCCGGGATCTCGATCTTTAGGGCCTTTATGAGCCTTTCCCATAGCCGTGCCGAGCAGCTGGGAAAGATGTACCGGGGAAAGCCGCTGGAGAAGAACAACAGGCGTTACTGTCCCGTGGGCCGATCCGTGGGGAAAAGGTTGAGCCACGTTAACTGGGGTAAAACCTGCTACCTCGGTATAATGTAGGTTCTTCCCTCACAACCAGAAAAAGCAATGAGGGTATTTGATACTTCTAGACCATGATATAATATTACAAAACCTGTTTTTTTCCATACTATTTTCCCCTTAAAATAAAATTTCAATTCAGACAAATTATTTCACCTCACGAGAACAGCATTTACTCGATGAGGGTCCTTTTTCTCCTGCTTTCACCTCTGGTGGGTGGCCTTGGCTTTAGAAGATCCTGGGCCTGTAAGTGCTCTAGTGTTAGAGTAAACCACATCAGAATCCGTGTTTGCTGCCCGTCCTTCTTCAAAACTATTTGGGCCGATACATAGCTCAAGTATTTTTGGTGTTATCTCCATCTATTTTTCTGTTGTCAGGAGCTGCCAAGTGCAACGAAAGCCAACTAACCTGGGACAGAAGGAAAACAAATACTTTAATGGGTCTACCGTATTAATTTTGACACTCTAAACTAAAATTAATACCAACTTTTTATCTGTTTTCTACCATCAATTTCCGTAGCTTCATTCTTTGTAATACTTGTGTATCCGAGTCTGTTTATTTTGTGCTCAAGTTTTAAAGTGTTTTAAAATGCTATCACTCCATAGATGAAAATTGTCTCGAGCTGATATATGCGCTACGTTTGGAAGCTGTACAGCCATCAGCTTCTTAGCTGCTCTGCTTGCTGATACTGAACAGTCTAGGATTTTTGGTAAGAGAGCATGACTTTTGTTAGTATTTTCAACGTTAAAACTTTATCTGAAGGTCTGCCTCAGAATATCTGGCCTCTGACAAAAGGCAACAGGGTGCTGAAGAACTGCCTCATGGGTTACACTGAGTACTTGAGCGCCTGGAGTCCTGACCTGTCTGTCTTTGTGGTGAACCTTCTTTTGATCCAGGGCAGGAATATGAAACTAGACTTCAGTACTTGTGTGCTTTTAATGTGTTCTTAACTGTAACAAAATGGACTGGGGGGGGGCGAGAAAGGGGAGTAGGAAAAAGCCTCTTGTGTTTTCAAAATGTGTGTATTGTTTCATAAAGTCATGAAAGATAAACTAGATACAAACAAGTCTAATTCTTGACTGTTTTCACTTTACAATTAATTTAGACTATTCAAAATGAATGAACATCCTAAAAAGAGGAAAAGGAAGACTCTACATCCTTCTCGATACTCAGGTCAGTCTAGAGCTTGAGTGATGTACACTTTAGTAAGTTTATTTTTTTCTCTCAGAATAATTACTTTATGAGAAGGGACCACGTGTGCTAATGCATGGAAAATCGGTAACATAAAGGGTGGGATAAGAAGTCTTGGTCTGAATGTATTGAGTACCCGCTCTGCGTGCTCCGTTGTTAAGCCACTTTCAGTCAGTGCATCTGAGCAGTTTTGTTCTGTACTCCCGGCAAATGGGGAATCTTGCTTAAGCTACAAAATGAAATGATTCTACTAACACACAAAGGGAGGAGTTTTGTAAGTGGGGGATAGGGGTGTCCAGAAGTGTTCAGCGCTGAGCAGACTGTGTTCCTGTCACTGTCTTCAGTGGGAGCAGAGTCTGATAATGACTGTGATACTCCACACATCAGGAGAGCAGCTGAAAGTTGTAAATCACAACAGGAATGTTATCAGGCCAGCACAGAATTCTCACAACACAAGAAGTAAAAATGGTGAGGAGAATTTTGGTGAATATGAAATACATATGTAGCTACATCAACGTGTTAGTATAAAAACTTTTTTTTTTTAAGATTCTTCAGGTGCAAGCAAATACATAGACAACAGTGGAATTTTTTCTGACCACTGCTACAGCGTCTGTTCTATGAAACAGCCAGATATAAAGTTTTCTGAAAATAGAGGTAAGAGTATATTTTGGGGTCTTGTTCTGCAATTCTTTACTAAGTATATCATGCTCCTATTCGTAGAAGTAAATAGAATACAAAATATGTAGTGGGTGACTTCTGAGCATCATTGTGATCGGATATGCTTTAGACTGGTGGAAGGTTGTTTAATCATTGTAACTGAAATACAATTTTCAAAGTAGAAACGATGACCATAAAAAGATCCTTCCATTTTCTAATGACGATTAGACTTACTTATCTAAATATCTACTAGCTAGGTAATGTAAAGCTGATGTAAATAATCTAAGAGTTCAGATGGAATTTTCCAGCAATTGCCTTGAACTGTACTTACAGAAAACAAAATGCCTTTTTATACAACATCCATTACTGGATGTAAAACTTAACAGAGCAAATGTGAGGATAGATTTTTATTGTATTTATTTTTCTTTTCACTCTAATAAATTAGCCAGCTAGTCTCCAGAAGTCTTACATAGTAGTATATTTTAAAATGCAATGTCCAGAAATATTTAAGAATATTTTTTAAAATTGTGTCTTTCAAATGTGAAGTTTTATTTAAGGATTTTAAGTGTTTTCCAGTATAATTAATTTACTATTTTTTGCTGAAATTTTAAAGACGGAGTTGCCACCTTTTGAATTCTTTTGTTGCCTTCTGTATGTATGGAAATAATTTCTGAGGTATTTATGGTTACTTTCGTTAATGTAGGCTATGATGCGATTGGTATATAAAGATAAATTTATGCAACTAGAATAAGTAAATAGTAAATAAGATCTATGGTTAAAGAATCATGATGATGCTAGTATAGACAAATGATGACAAGAAAATCCTTCTTTCATCTTTGCAGGTAGATTCCACAGTCCTGTGCAGAGCCTAGACACAGATGATGATGGGAGTCCAGTGCATGCTGGGACTTCTCAGTGGAGTGGGTCGCATTCAAACATTGTGGGGTTGCACTATACAGACCCTAAAAAGAAGGATAAAGGTAAAGGTAAATGTGTATTTGCAGCGTAGGTGCTGGGAAGCTGGAGAGCATGGCTGCTGGCTTTTTATGAAACTCTTTTGCTTTGATAGAAGAGGCGAAGGATTAGTAGTTTACGTTATTGATTTGTTAGTTAAACATAATACCTAGTCTGGCTGGGGAAAAATAACTGCTTTTTGTATTTGTAAGCTGCTACAACTAACTGAAAAGTGAAATATGGGTCCAGGTGTTTTGCAGGGTTTTTTTTTTAACCTTTTGCTTTTATTATCTTTTTCCTCTGTTAGATAAAGGCACTAATAATGGAATGTGCAGAGACTTATGTGATTCACCTATATTCAGTGACAGCCCTACAGAAGAAGAGAAACCTTTAGATATTCAAACTGTAGAAATTTCTACAACAGAAGTGAATGCTGTAGAAGTTCACGATATAGAAACACAAACTGTGTCACCTGAGAAGCTAGAAGCTGAGGACCTAGAGGAAATCCCTCTGGAAACCTGTAAAATCTTTGAGAAGAACCAGGCTTTGAATATCACAGCTCAACAGAAATGGCCTTTGCTGAGAGCCAACAGCAGTGGCTTATACAAGTGTGAGCTCTGTGACTTTAATAGCAAGTACTTTTCTGATTTAAAGCAGCACATGATCCTGAAGCATAAGACGTGTACAGACACTCATGTCTGTAAAGTGTGTAAAGAAAGCTTCTCCAGCAAAGTGCAGCTCATTGAACATGTAAAACTACATGAGGAGGATCCATACATCTGTAAATATTGCGATTACAAAACAGTGATATTTGAGAATCTGAGTCAGCACATAGCAGACACTCACTTCAATGACCATCTTTATTGGTGTGAGCAGTGCGATATGCAGTTCTCCTCGAGCAGCGAGTTGTACCTGCACTTCCAGGAACACAGCTGTGATGAGCAGTATTTGTGTCAGTTCTGTGAGCATGAAACAAATGATCCAGAAGATCTGCATAGCCATGTGGTGAACGAGCATGCATGTCGACTGATAGAGTTAAGCGACAGCTACAATAACAAGGAACGTGGACAGTACAGTCTCATAAACAAAATCAGTTTTGACAAATGCAAAAACTTCTTTGTATGCCAAGTGTGCGGCTTTAGGAGCAGGCTGCATACAAATGTAAACAGGCACGTAGCGATTGAACACACCAAAATATTCCCTCATGTTTGTGATGACTGTGGGAAGGGCTTTTCAGGTATGTTGGAATATTGCAAGCATTTAAGCTCTCATTTATCTGAAGGGATTTATTTGTGTCAATACTGTGAATATTCAACAGGACAGATTGAAGACCTTAAAACTCATTTGGATTTCAGGCATTCAGCAGATTTACCTCATAAATGTACCGATTGTTTAATGAGGTTTGGAAATGAAAAAGATCTTTTAAGTCATCTTCAGATACATGAGACAGCTTGATTACTTTCTTTCCCTGTAATCAATTTGTTAGAATTGGAATTAATTTCCAGTCACTAAAATGTGATATTAAATACAATTTTAACAGCAATTACACAATTCTAATGTTTTTCTCTATATCAGCAAAGCATGTATAACAACTTGGTGGTGTGAATTTCCTTACCTAGGGGTTTCAGTAGGAATAATCACTTTATGATGTGATGGATCCGATTTTGGGGGGAGGGACAGTGGGAGTAGTTGCATGTTGTAATAGCAATGCCGATGGTCATCCTGCACTTTCACATCTCATGTACAAGAGTTCAAAGGGAGAAAGAGAAAGCCAACATCTAGTTCTATGCTTAAGTAACGCCATACTGATCTCAACTGCACATCCAGCTCATGTTACCCTATGTGGCAGCAGGTCATTGTGCTGATGTTTAGCAAATTGCACCAGTCTGCCAAAGATAAGGGTGTTCCAAAAATTCCCAGGCATGGACATCTCCAAATTCATGTACTAGCTTGCATTTCCCACCTCATACTCTTGATAAGCTTTTAAAATTGTCCTATTTTTCTCTTGGGGTGCCTATCCAACCTCATTGTTCACTTTCTTTGTTCAGTATTTAATTTCAACTCATGTCTGTGGGACTATCCAAGAACCCTCTCTTCCACAGATTTACTGCAGACTTCCCACATGATTTTTGTCTCCTTTCTTTACCTTGTTTCTATCTTAATGCACCAAGTAGACACATACTGCTTGTGCGTAGATTGAGTCATGTTTTATGGAGTAATTATAAGGGAATTTGCAAAGTGATCCAGCTGAGAATGTAGAGAGTGTGATTTTCGTATCTAAAATCCTAATTTAGCTCTCAAATTATGTATGTCACCAAGCTCATTTAGAGCAAGCCTCTATTAGTTTATATTATTATGATTCTGTATATTTATAATTAGCTTTCCACTGCTATAATAGTATGAGGACAGTTATTTTAATTCTGTAAATTTTAAACTTCTCCTACTTACTGGCTTAAAACACTAGTGCAAAATTTTTATTAATTTTAATCAATTTCAAATGATTTCACACATCTGTTCAGATTAGATAGTGCTGTCCTGCCATTATAATCATGAATTTTTACAATTCATTCTGCAGCTGTATTTCTGAGTGGATACTTGGACAGATAAAAATAAGAGTGAGGTCATTTAGATTGTGCTAGTTATCAGGGTGAAATTACCCATAAATTAGTGGTGGAGTTTACATTTCTTTCTGCATTGATTTGTAAATTTGTAATGTAAAATTGTCTAATGCAAGCTTTGTATAGATATAATTAATGTATAAAAAACATTTGATTGGTGAGATTTGGTGTTAGCAGCAAGGCGTGCAAGGGTCTTTGCATTTGATTTTTAAAGCTAAGCATAAAAATTGGCTGAATATAGTCAGTTCATGGAAGTTTTAATTTCTAGAGAAGTATTTCTGGAAAGTCTGCTATGAACCAGTTAGCGCATGTTTCTTTGTAGGAGGCATGACCATTTTTGTCATTTTGAAATGCTGATTTACTACTAAATCTTCGTGTAGTCATTGAAAAGGGCAACCTGATGGTGTCCTGACTGTATTTTATTAGTCTGTTGTATAGAGAATGACAATGCCTGTGGTAGAATTGCTAATTTCCTATTTTGAACACATTCATCCTGGCTGGCTTAAAATGGTAGCAATAATATTGTTAACAAAGCACTAACAAGAATTATTTTATATATGGAAAGTTAATTTTGTTCATATGGATATAACTGAGAGGGGGGAACGCTGGTTCTCTTAAAACCCTGCTCTTGGTGACGACACACAGGTGGCGTGGCACAGTTGAGCTCTGGAGAGAAAGCTGTTCCAGGGGACAGTGACAAGAAGTGGAAAAAAGACATTTAAAAAAACTCCAAAAATAAATAAGTGGGCTTACGAAGTGTGTATGTTTGTATAGACCAGCATTGTGTCCTGCACAGGAAAAGGTGGTCTCTTGTAAAAGCACAGGGCCCTGCGATACAGAAAACTCGCTTGTTGACTCCTGAATAACTTCACGTATATCTTTGAGTTGCGTTATTTCTAATCTCTAAGCTGGGAATGAAAAGAATATCCCATAGGAATGTTACGAAGCCAAATCACTCCTAGCTAAAATGCACCCCACAGTGTCTAATTAGGAAATATATTCAAGTTTGCCTTAGGTTGGATTTTATAAATGAGGGACTAGTGTTGGTATTTTCTTTTTAATATCTATCAGAAAGTAAATGGAAATGTACTGGAGTAGCTCGTCTCATTTTACCCTAGCAGGAACACCAGCAGGATGTCGGCTTCCACGTATCAGCATGCTAAAACAAGAAAGATATTAAGTAGTAGAAAAAATAGGTAATGAGTGGAGTCTGTCTAGAAGTTGGAAGGCCAAAAGGAGTGACTGTACATGCCAAGGACGGTATGTTCTTCCCATCGAAGGGAAGACGAGTTTGGTTTATTTACGTGAAGCATCTAAGTGGAAGGTCAGTGCTCTGACATTGCTGCAGCGAGGTGAACCGAGAGCACATGAATACAGCTGGTCTGATGCTGCCAGAGACTTCAGTCTTCTTCAACCCTGTAGCTTGAGCAATTAGTCTCAGTCTGGAATGAGAGGAATTAATTGTAGTAATCAGAAGAATGCAAGTATTTTTTTTCCCTGAGACAGTAAGTGTATTAAATTCAGTTGTTCATTGTTCATAACACTGATACCTGCAAGGTTCATCTACTTCAGGAACATCATTCTATCTGAAGCTATACAAAATTACGAGATTGGTTTTGGAAGTATTTTGTATTTGGATGTAATTTGTATTTGATTCTTTGCTTTTCAGACTTTTGAGCCCTTAGGTTAGATGTGTGTTGTGTATTTCAGCTTCCCGCATCATGTTTGTTATTGAACAAAGTAACTTTTTTATATGAAAGATTCTGTTGACTTCTGTTTCTTTTGTTAAGAAACTTAACAAAACTTAAATCCCACCAATTATTGCAAGAACTTAAAATACAGCAAATGAGTAATTCTCAAATAATGTGTTGTCTATAATTCTTATTGTTGCTGATTTTCATTGTTTGTGGTTGTTCCCATTTTCTTATGCTCTTGTATCAAATGTATAAATTATCAGTGCTTTTTAACACTTGAAAGTACTTAAGTGTTTGTCATTTTAGCTGACTTTGATTAAACCATGGTGCTGACAGTATGCAGGAATCCAAAGCCGTGCTCCGTTGTCTTTGTTTTAGACCCCCATGAACACGTTGAGGGAGGCCGCGTTCACCGTTTCAGGTGTACAGGGGCAGACGCCTTCCACCTCACGGGCCCTCCCTCCTAAAAGCCAGTCAGCAGCGTGCAGAGCCACGGCGAGCCGTCCTTGGGGGACTTACCCAGCTCCCCTTCCCGGGGCCGAGGACGTGGGGGTATTTCCCCTATCAGCCCGGGCCCGCCTGCTTTTCATGAGCAGCCGCTCCGCCTCCCCCGGCTCCTCCTCTGCCCTCGCTGAAGATGGCGGCCGCCCAGCCCCCTCGGGCCCTCAGTAAAAATGGCGCCGCCACCCCCCACCCCCCCCCGGCCGGGTCCGGGAGCGGGGCGAGGCGGAAGCGGAAGTGATATCCGTCCCCCGTCCCGGCGGCGGCGGGCCAGGAGGCGGCGGCGGCGGCGGGGAAGGCCCCGCCAGCGGCGCGGCGGTTGCCGGGTAACGGCGGAGCGAGCCGGGGCTCCGTAAGTGACCGGAGGCGCGCAGGGCCGCAGGCCGCCCGGTGCCCCTGCGGCCTGACCCCTCGCCCTGCCCTCGGGTCCTCGCCGTCCTCTCAGCGGCGGGCGGCCGCCGCGGCACCTCCCCCGGCTGGTGGCGGGGGCAGGGCCTGCCGGGGCGGCCGAGGGGAGCCGCGGGCCTGTCCTCGCTGGGCCGAGGGGACACCGCTGACCTCCAAGCGGTGGGGAGGTTGTGAGCCGCGTTTTATGAGGGGAAAGTCTCGTGTTTCGAGAACAGACCGCACCAAATCGGTTTTAAACCTGGCCCCGAGCTTCGTGAGCCGCTGTGGGCGCGTGTGGTGAGGGAAAGAGAGAAGAGTTTGTCAGGGGAATAGAACCAGCGTAAACTAAGCTTACTGGGATTTGTTGTGGTTTGGAGTTTGGTTTTGTTTGGGGTTTGTTATATTTTTTTTCTTAAATGACTGGGTGAGAGTGTATGACTCTTCACGTACACGGGTGTACTGAGTGTTTTGGTTGCTTTTGTGTAACTTTCGTTGCAGTTGCATAATGGCAGAAGCTACCGTCTCTCCGCTGAAGCACTTTGTGCTGGCTAAAAAGACAATCACTGCCATCTTTGACCAGCTGCTGGACTATGTCACTGAGGGAGCAACTTTTGTGGAAGGTTAGTTTTTGACTTAAACACAAGGGTCTTGTCTGTTGCTTTGAATATGTCTTACAGCAGCGCAGTGCACATTACGATATATATCAGCATGCTGTTTGTGTAAGCATACGCCTTAGAAATAGTCGCGTTTTTCATTTGACATTGATTTTTTTCAGCTTAGGCTGGCAGGAACGTGTAGGATGGTTACATATACAAAAAGCTGATTGCATTACTTGGACTGGTAGCCTAGCCTCCTCTCCATGAGGGTGAAGGCTTAACCACTCCAGCGTTTATAGTCCTGTTGCGGTTTCTTTTGCATAGAAGAAAGGACAAACAGGTTCTCCCATTATTCAGTAGGAAAGTAGATCAGCATGATGTAACGCAAACAACTGCTGGTTACACCCGCAGAAGTTTCAGCAACGTGGAGGCACGTGTGTCGCCACATGGAGTTGGTTGCTCATCAGGCCAGTGAGCTCTGCAGGGAGAAGGCAGCCCAGCCTAGCTGGTGTATCCATGAGAGGTCCCAGCTTTCCTTTCTGAAGGAAGCGGGTGTTGCAAAGAGCAGGGCAAATCATCATAGCAGGCTGTGTTCACAGAGTTATTGAATCCAGCAGTTAAATTGTTGATTAATCTGAAGTGATTTATGTCATGATTTCACAAGTGCTTTTGGTGGAGCTGTCAAATGATGAGGGTTAATATCAGTGTCTGTAGTGGGGTTTTGTTTGTTTTGTTCTGTTTTTTTACCGCTGTGTAATTAAAATTTACACAGATCTTTGTTGGCATGTGAAGTACTGATAATCTGTATCTTGTATCCTGGAGCATGTACTCTGTACGTGATTGCTTTTATGTTATTCTTTTTCTATGTGTAGCAACATACAGGAACCCAGAGCTTGAACATGTAGCAACGGAAGACGAACTAGCAAAAATACAGGCATATAAAAATAAGTTAGCAGTCATCGGTGAGGTGCTTTCACGGAGACACATGAAAGTGGCATTTTTTGGCAGGTAATGAATGGAATTAGCATAACTAATTTGATCTTTTTTTTCTTTTCTTTTGCAGGGCTTAGTGTCCGTATTTCTAATTTAAATGCACTGGAATTAGTGCTTCATCATAGAATTATTGTTTGAAATATAATACATAAAACCATGTTCACTCTTATCTATTTGATGCTGAATATTTCTTTGATGTCTTGTTACATGTTTTCATTGATAAACTTTGTAAAATAATTATCCTGTGTAGATCCATTATTTGACTTAGGAAGGTCTGAGTTTGTCGTCATCTTCTCCAGAATGGCTTTTCTTTTTTTAATGTGGTGGTTTTGTTTGTTTAATACTTTTTTTTTAATGGACTCTTACTGTTGAGAACTTTTGTTTGTGTTTGATCACAAGTAATGAAAAACTTTGAGATGTTTATGTTTCCATATATAAGCAGCTGAAGAAAAATAGACAGATACGAGACCGTTGCCTTGTTGGTTGTATCATTAGTCTGATAGATCTGTGTGATGATTATAAGGAATAACGGTAAGAATGTACTGTATGGCTTACAGATCGATCTGAATGAAGCTATGAATTTCTGCTTTCCTGAACCACTAATTAGGAAAAGTTCTAGTTCACAATACCTTGGTGGTATTACTACAGATCTTTTGTGTAGTTAGATAGCATTTCCAAAGTTATGGGTGATATAAATTCACTTCTCTCCTGAAGGGAAGAAGAAAAAAAAAAAGTATTTCCAGTATTAGAAAATTTTTAACTTTGGTCAGCTTGGGATCATCTCAGCTATATTTTTTTTATTTTTGTGGCAGGAAAAAAGGGAGTTAAAAAAAAGGTATTTGTTGCACCTGAAATGTGTTACTACATAAGAAGTATTCTAAAGAGATGCTGTCAGGTGTATATACCCAAAGCACTGAGGTTTTATGTGTCTCTGCTTGTATGTATTGTGTTTTGCATTTCAGTCTCATCTTAGTGGAAAAGTCTTAAGTTTTCAGTGAGAAATTTTAATTGGGTCTTAACACTTCCAATAAATGTCTGCATTCCAAACGTCATGCCATTCTGTTCCTATAAAATTTGGAGGGTGTAGAAAAATGATGAAAATCTGCCTTACCAAATGTGAAGTCAGATATAAAATAGTGAAGTCCTCCTAAAAGACTACAGTTCCAGTGCTTTCAAATGTTTATATGTGCTTGGTTGTCTGGGGTCTGCTAGTTCTCTTTGCTTCAGGAAGATTGATTTTTCTGTGCTTAAATTTAAGCGTGTGGTTACATATTTTTTCTGGAGTATGAATTTTCATGTTTTAGTTCTAAAAATTCTGTAATAGTATTGGAAAAGATGTGTACAACAGTGGTCTTACCTTCATTTTGCTAAAAATAGTTCAGCTATTTAAAGAAAAACAATAAAAGGATCTGGGATAAAAAAACTAGTTATATCTTAGCCTTGATATTTCACAAAGTTAAAAGTTGAATACATTTACAAGTTGCGATGTGTGATAAAAGTTGTTTTTGCAAAGGGCAGAAGTTTAGAGCAGGAAAAAGAGAATTTAACTCTGCCGCTAACATTTTGAAAAAATTTGTTAACTGTTGTACAGTGGGCACTGAACTTTTTCTAGAAGTAGTAGCTCAAAAATGAGTTAGTCTGTGTAACTTCATACTGTTGTGTAATAGTTAAACCTCAAGTATTTATGGGTGAGGGGTAGGGGGTTAGTGCGAAGTAGGACATTGCTGAGAACTTCAAGTTCTTGCAGAATCTTGAGTTGGTGACCAGTTCCTTTTAATCAACAGGGTTTTGATTAATTTAGCTACCTCTTCCTTCTGAAGTAAGGACAAGACTGAGTTTCATTATTAAGGACAGCATTTGCATTTTAAGGATTATGCACAAAAAATGAATTTCAGGGTTTTTTGCACGTTGTTACACGTCTTACTGTAGGAACCTTCATTCAGTTGAGATTATCATCCATTAAATTGTTCTGAGTTGTCATTCTGGGTGTGATGAGAATTCCCAGACAGCAATGCTTTGAAACGTATCTGAAGGCAGTAGTACAGCGATGCTCCTTTTGCACCTCATCTCGTGCCTAGAAGACTCTATCAGAAGCAGCAGTTCCTTTCTCACTGGTGATGATCGGATGTTTCTCTAAACACAGGCTAAGTTGCTGAGGTGGTAATTTCACGAACATTTTAAGGAGTCACCGTTGCTTGCCACTGTACGGGGTAGTCCTTCCCTGCCCCTGTCATGCAGCATTCTCCTCGTGTCCTCCTCTAGCATCCCTGGAATTCCTGTGAAATCCCTGGCATTTGCTGTGAGCAGGAATGTGGAATTGTTGTCTAATCAGAACATAATTCTGCCCAGAATGTTACATATATTTTCAATCAGTTCTTTTCTACAGGAATGCTAGGGCTGGCACAAAGAAGAGGGCAGGCTGCCCCCTTACGTGGGACAGCGTGCTGTGATTTAGCAATTGCTTTAAGTTGATCTAAGGCATCTTTTTATGCTAGATGCTTTTTCTGGTGTAGCACAGTTGAGCCAATATCTTTTACAAATTCCTTACTCCGACTGAGGTACACCAGATAAACCGTGCTTCCCAGTACAGGTTGTTGAGCCATTATGTGTTGTGCAAATGAAAATTGGTTTTCTTGGTTGGATAGGCAATGTTGATACCAAGAAAGATTTTTGGGATTGCTCTTCAGATGAACTTTTCCTGCACTCCCTATTCTTTTCTGGCAAGCTATGCTGTACTGGCTTGGAGCTCTATCACCTGAAACAGCTTGTAGTATGTGGGTCTGATGCAATTAAACGGGGGTGCATTCAGTTCAAGACTAAGGTATGTGTAATGCTGCTGTGCTGTGCTCAAAGTGCTTTTATTTTCTATCCCTCTAGAACGAGCAGTGGGAAAAGTTCGGTCATTAATGCGATGCTGTGGGATAAGGTACTTCCTAGTGGGATTGGCCATACAACTAACTGCTTTCTCAGTGTGGAAGGGACAGATGGAGATAAGGCTTATCTTATGACAGAAGGATCAGATGAAAAGAAGAGTGTTAAGGTACGGTTTTTGAATGATTAATGGTACTTTTCACACTATTTCTCAAAAGATGTATCTTTTAACAATGATTTCAAGTCTAAAAAAAGTATAAGGCTAACTCATTATGTATCTTTAATAAATTCGGTATTTAGGAGGGAATAACTAACAAACTCAATGGTCAACTTCACAATTTTTCTTGGCTGTTTCAGAGAAACAACTAATGTGTGTCTGATTGTAGTATAGCATATGTTGAGTGATCTATTTTTATAGGACTGAGAGTAAGTTCTATTACTTGTTAAAGATTTGGAATGTGCCTCTCATTTGGCCTTTCGGTGCTTAGTTTATTTAGCTGTTCATACATTAAACCTCTGAGGCAAATTCATGATGATGCTCAGTATCACGTGCTCCAGCCCTGTAAGGAATACAACTTTGTGGCTCCAAAGAAACTCCTGTCTGAGTTTCAAGGCACAACTTGTTCTTTAGATGCTGTCAGTCTAAGAGGTTGAAAAAAAAAATCACAAGTATTCACCAGAAGAAGTATGAACTCTGCTATTCTGTTCAAGATAGATCCTGTCCAGGTTTGCTTGAGAACCAAATTATACCGGTATACAGACTTGTTTGTGGTGCATATTCATGTTTGTCTTCTCTTTATGCTCTTTATAGACAGTCAATCAGCTTGCTCACGCACTTCACATGGATAAAGATTTGCAAGCTGGCTGTCTCGTCCATGTCTTTTGGCCCAAGTCAAAGTGTGCCCTGCTGAGAGATGATTTGGTTTTAGTGGACAGGTATGATTTCTGTTTTAGTAAATACTTTCTTAAATAAATTAGCCATTATAATGTTTAGAAAAGAGACTGGTTTACTGATTGATGGTGTTCTGGTTTGGTTGCCAAATTATTGAAAAGCTTTCTCCCATCCCCCTTTCCCCCCATTTGGTTTTTTTTTTTTGAGAGTACAGAGTTTGTTCTTTTGTGTATACTGCGGCCTGTCATCACCCCACTGATTTTGGCCTTGTAACAGCTGGAACAAACAAATGTCTTGTGATTGAGCTGAATAAGGGACTAGCTTTTGGCTGAGGATACTTCCACCTCTAAAACAAACAGTATGGAAGCGTGAATAGGGTTGTTGCAGCAACAACCTTTTGCCCATCTCCTGCCTTTAAATGCTTGAGACTGATCATGTGATGTGTAAGCAATCTGGACTTCATTTTTAAAAGCTTCTGATAAGAGTTGCAGTGCCTACGTATCAAAGTAATGGGTGACCTCAAAACGTAATTGTGACTGTTGTCTGTGTGTGCCTGTGTGTTGGGCTAACGTTTCCTACAGTTTGTGTATTTAAAGAATTCTGAAAGTTGTTTTTTTGCCTATGTCAAATGCCCATATTCCTGGCTGCTTTGAGGTATGACCTGGTAATATTTTTTCAGACTGTTAGGTGATCTGTACCTAATGTGTGAATCAATATAGATTGAAATTGTGAGTAATTACTCAAGTATGAGTGAATTTGTAAGTATGATTTCTTCATATCCAGCCAATTAACATTCAGAGTGTATTTTGATAAGTTGTAGTGCTTTTTGTTGCATCTCTAATCTTACACCTTTGAAATCCCTGGGAGTTTGTCACTATTTTCTTGGGCGCAAGCTCGGGTCCTGTTAGTCACAGAAAAAGCCAGCCTGGCTGGCACAGGGAGCTGGTTGGTTTGATGCGCTGCTGGACTTCTGATCTTACGCAGTTGTGCCGTCTCCCTGGGGACGTGTGCGTAGCACAAGTACGCTGGAAGCCCAGAAGGGATCCTTGCATAGATATGATATAAGGCGTGATTTGATCTGCACAGTCTCGGTTGCTAAAGGTGAAATGTAAAAGAAAAAGAAAACAGCCTGGAATCTGAGAGAACAGGTACTTGAAAGGAGAAAATAATCTTTTTACTGTTAAATAGAGCAAATTAGAACCAGCAATAATAGAGGTGCTGCAAACATGACCTAATGCTCATAATCCACTTATTTTTGAAAAACTGACAGCACTATAGTTTTAGCTTCATTTTAATTTGTTATTAAATCTATGCACAGCTCGTATAGCATGTCACTTTAAAGAAGGCCTTGATTAATGGAAAAAATATTTTATGAACAACTGTCCTTTTTGATTAAAATCTAAAACTTGGAATATGGGGAGGGGACCATTCTGTGAGACTGCCTGGATTTCTGACAGACTGCCTGTCACTTTTCTTGGCTATTATGCTCTGCATATTTATTCGTTAGAAATTGCATTTTGGAATGAGTAGATGGTCCAGTGAGTGACTGACTGATAAATGCTAAATGGTAATTGACTTTTGCTATGTTTGCGTTAAGCATCAGTCTAAAGATACAAAGCTTTGTATTTTTTTACAAGGCCCTTAGGCAACACCACTCTATTTTTATCAGTTTCTAAAAATCAAATACTACTTTGCTGGATAAATATGAGTTTCTGTTTTTTTATTCTCAACAGCCCTGGCACAGATGTCACTACAGAACTGGACAGCTGGATTGACAAATTCTGCTTAGATGCTGACGTGTTTGTCTTGGTTGCCAATTCTGAATCAACTCTCATGAACACGGTATGATGTGCAATGATTTTACGTTACTTCTTCATTTAAATACTCAGCAGTTCCATAACTGAAATGGCTTCTCTTAGACCTTTACTGAAGCTCCCATGAATCATTGCACTTGGATCTTGTGGGTAGGATTTGGGGGCGGGAGGCAGGAAACAATGTATATCCCTCAATAGGGAAAGGAGAACCAGGTTTCTTACCAGCTTTGCTTACTCTGACTTGAGCATCACATTTATCTCAGTTTCTTTTTTGATAAATGGATGGATGTAGTGCTTGTCTCGCTTTACAGTTTCTTGATACTTGCCAGCTGAAGACACTTGTGTTATCAAAGAAATACATTATGGAGTATTTCATATCCAGAAGTTGAGTAAAATACACAAAGTAGGTGAAGGAAGTTGAATTTCTGTCTTGTTCCTCATGTGTTCTTGTCTCAGAAGAGGGTGAATTCCTTTGATACACCTTGTGTTGAGGACGAGTGCTACAGGTTGCCTTCATTGGACTGTGTTTCTTCTGAAGATGCTAGCAATAAGCATTCATGTTGCATGATTCTGTGCAACGTGGAGAGCTGAAGATGTTTTAACAACTTTATTCTACAAAGCCTTGTTTCAAGAGAGAGAAATCTTCCGTATACCTTGCAGCCTAAATGTTATATGACTCATAGAAGGACAGCATACAAGGTGGCCAAAGGAGCTGTTGTGATACTCAATATACAAGACCAGAGATTTGCTTTAATTTTGTAGCGATCTCCAGTTTTGACTAAAACAAGTATTTTGAACGCAGACAATATCAATATAAGGTTTCTAAGTTATTGGAAGTAGGACCGCCAGAATGTAGTGTAATGCTACTGAGAAATCTCTTGAAGACTTTCATTAAGCCTACTATAGACAAAGAAAGTGCTCTGATTGTTCTGAGCATAGTTCTGACATGCAGTGTCTGAACTTTCTAATTATTGAGGCAATTTTTAATACAATAAAGAACTGAATGTACAAAGACAGTATTTCCTTGCATTCTAGCAAATTACAATAGTTTGGTAGAAATCTGAGAAGAACATAAAATAAGTGTAAAAACTCATTACATTCCATCTTCTGAGCCGAATCCACAAAGACTCAAATACAAACAAGATGTGATTTAAAAGGCAAAGAAAAAAGATTCTGACAGCATCCAAGGCAAAGAGAGGATTTGGTACAACTATGGCTTTATTTTCTCCATTATGTCATGTGAAGGACGCTTTTTGGCTTTTAGTATGGAGGGAGTCTAGAAATTGTTTGCGTTACGTGCATACCATAGGTGGTTTGCCTTTTTTAATTAAAAAAAGGAAGAAGAAAAAAAGATTGGGTTTTAGTGAACACCTCATTACTATATAGAAACATGGAAACAATAGAGACCTGAGTGTCAGATTTTGTTTTGGTGTAATGAAGTACAGAGAAAAGGCCAAATTTGACTTGGTTCTCTCATTTGCTCAGGAGAAGTAACCATTAAAAACAATCTGAGTGAGATTGTAAATATGCAGGAAAGACGTATAGGCTGTACGTCTAGTGGAAGATTCTCTTAATTTTGGTTTTGTCTGATCCTTAACACCCAGTCACAGAAGCGCTACTCTGCTTTTTAATGTGATTTTTGGCCAATCTTTGTTCCTTGTCGGGTAGGGCTGAAAGCTGCTAAATAGAAATAGGTTAGTCTTGCAATTTGTTTGAAGCATTAAAGTGTTGCCGAGTTTTTTTTGGTTGCCGTGCCTATAAATCCTCACTTAACACTGAGCACCTTGTAATTATTAGAATCTGGAAATAACCAGTGTCCAGGGTGTATATTGGAGCAAAAGGAAAGTAGATCTTAGTTGTGATTGAGGCTTTGGCTCAGTAAACAGCTCTCTTTCTTTTTCTCCTTTTCAATTCTTTCAGCCTGGTAGACACAAATGAAGTTGCCTTTTACAATTATGTAACTGCTCTAAAGCATTTGTATTTTGCTTTGCATTGTGGCAAATGGTAATTTCTTTCTTCATCTACATTTATCCTTCAGGTAAAGCATATAATAACTATGTTCTCATCCTCCTTAGGCATTATTTTTACCTCTTACCATACCAGGTTTGAGAATATTTGGCAGCTGCTACACAACCACAGATTTTTTGCATAAATGTGATTTTTCTAATATTCCCTCATAAATTCTCTTCAGACAAAGTTCTTATTTCTGAATAGTAATCTTGTTTACACATGCTTACTCCCTGGCTGATGGAGACTAATGTATCTCCAGTGTTGTGTCCAGAATATGTGGTGGTGTCGTGCTGCAGATTCAAAAAGCTTATGGCAGCACGGAGATCTCTTCTGTTTGAGCTGTGCTGAGTGGGGACTCACTCCATCACGACTTATCCATTATGACTGTGAAAACAGCAATGATGGGTGGTAGGTACGGGCAAGGGACCTAAATACGTTTTCAGGTACATGGATGTCTTATTTTTAAAATTAAAACATTCAGCAATGACTTTTTTCCTGTGGCTCAAGCCATACATCTTCATATAGGAAATGTAACTTGTCTGTACTTGAAGTGATGTTGCCTGGTTGAGGAATATAGTCAGAGGATGTTTTTCTGGATATAGAAGCCAGATTTGACAGGATGAACAGGAGCATCTTGGTAGTTCAAATAAGGAAGACTTCACAGTTTTAGCCAGGCATCTCTTTTAAAAGACAAAATGAGTAGATACAGTCATGTTTTCTGTGTTCTTTTTCACTTCGTCTCTTCCCACACAATATTTTAAGAGTCACACAATTGCAAACAAATTTAATAGAGGGCTAGAAGTGTCAAAGGAGGTGACGTTTTGTGATAGTAAGAGTGAAAGAAGGAGAAAAAAAAAGTCAGTGAATGATGTGATGGATTTATAGAAAAATAGACTTTCTTTTCCAGTGTTTTCTAAACTATTTTGGGAGTTTTCCTCATTTATATTTGTACCTGTTTTTAGAGAAGCTTGCAGTATCTTTGACTTCTAGCATTGGCATCAGTTTTAAGACATTTGATGACTTTTGGACTATCATAAGCCTTTTTTTATGTTGGATATCTGTGGGTTTTAACGCTAATGAATTCTTTCAAATAAACTTTTTAAAAGCTCATAAACTTCAGAATCTGTTACAGAAGAATGCGTGACTCTGGTTTGAACGTCTAGGGAGTTTTCTGTTTGTGCTTTAATTCTTAGGAAAAGCATTTCTTCCATAAAGTGAACGAACGACTTTCCAAGCCAAACATCTTCATCTTGAATAATAGATGGGATGCCTCCGCATCAGAACCAGAATATATGGAAGATGTGAGTAACTTGATGACTCTTATTTGGATTGATTTAAAAAAAAAAAAAAAGGCCTACACATGCATAAAAGCATGCTAAATTGCCTAGGTAATAAGTTATTAATATGAAAACACCAGCTTTGTCTTAGTAATAAAAGGGTAAGTTACTTGGTCAGAAAATGGAAATAACTTATTTCTTGTTCAGAGCAAAATGCAACCTGCAATTCAAACTACAATATATGCAGGCAGGTAATACAATGGGAAGATTGTTTAGAACCTTTTTCCTCCATGGTTAAGCTTGTTTTAAATCTTCTTTCTACTACCTTTTATTTCTGTAATGGTAATGCAGCCTGAGGGTACAAATTATACATGTATACAGGCATTGTAGTGTTACATGGTAACAGTTCAGTGTGCTCTTCAGATCTTTCCAACGGCAACTAGCTTACATAAATACAGACAGTTGTAGAAGAAAGTATTGTTGCTTCCAGGGCTGTTTAAATGGTTAAAAGCAGCTGCTGCATCAGTAGGATTAGAAGGCATCTGCTATCTAAGGGGTTGTCCAGCATCTGTTTCTGACTCTGACGTTCTAATTTGATGACAGCTGAATTTTTGCATTTTTCTCATGAGCTTTTTACCTTTTCCTCAGGTGCGTAGGCAGCACATGGAGCGCTGCCTGACTTTTCTAGTTGATGAGCTCAAAGTTATTGATCCTGTAGAAGCGAGGAATCGCATCTTTTTTGTTTCAGCAAAAGAAGTTCTGAGTGCCAGGAGACAGAAGGCCCAAGGAATGCCAGAGGGTGGTGTGTAGGAACTCTTGCTTTTCCTCAAATACAGAAAAATATTGTAAAATCTGATAAACAAAAATATTTAAGATACAGTCAATGCTGTGAGATATTGCTCTCTCCCTTATGGTCCGTTATGTTTCACAGGTGGAGCGCTTGCTGAAGGATTTCAAACAAGATTCCAGGAATTTCAACATTTTGAGCAGATATTTGAGGTATTTATAACGGGCTTTTTAGACTGCCTGGTTTTTAATGCAAAGGTGGCTTTTGCTTATGCTTATCTTAATTTTACTGAACATAACCCATGTTAACAAGTGGAGGAGTGTAAGGTATTCAAACTATGTGACAGCTTTGCCTTATCTGTGGGCTCTGTTCATCTGTTCTCACCTTGAATAGCAGGTAGTTGTTGGAAAAAGAAGTATTGTTCAGTGAGGGAAAGGATCAAAACTGGACTCTCAGCTCATGTTTTGAGACCTCAATATGAATATAGTCTATATAAAAAGAGGTGATGCTCTTAGAAAGGAGTGTATCACTTAGAACCATGAGCTGGTGAAATGTTTGCTGGATAGTAAGCCTTTTTTTCTGAAGTTGTAGCTTTGTAATTAATTATTGTAATTCAGGACACAAATAATAAGAAATTCTGTTTCACCAATGTAAATCTAAATATTCACTTGCATTTTTAAAGCCAGAGTTTTGAAATTATCACCATTATCTACCCCTTAGCTCTGATACTCTGAACACTAACGCTATTTTTGCATCCTTGTTGCTGTACAGAATCCATCCTTCACCCTCAGTTTACCTATATTCATAGTTGGAGTTTACAGTTTCTTCAGAAGTTGGACTGGTTAGGCAATTGAGTAATTTCTTTGTAATGGGATTCATTTGTCTTGCTGAATTTGTAACTCTAATTAATTAAAGCCATTCTTGGGTATCTTAAGGAGGCATTTTGGATATGCCTTGATGGTTTTGTGTGGTGTGTATCGGCATATTTCATGCAACATGAGCCTCAACAGCATGACTGTAGTTTGTATACAGCAAATGCTCAAGACTGCTCTTGCATGCTTCAACCAGTAATCCTTGTTTGTTGTATTTTTAAAAAATCAAACTGCCTTTGAAAAGTATTCCTTCTCTTATTACAACAAGCCCATTTGACCTTAGCAAAACCGAGTTATGTAATGTTATCAAAAAGGTGTTAAAATAACAGTTTGATTCAGTCTTGCAAAAGCAAGAAAATGTCAGACTAAAGTTTAAATTTAATCCTTATCCACACTCTTATGATAGATGACTGAGTTGTTGAAATGATTGGTTCAGAATACTGGCAGGGCCTGAGTCCATGAGGTATGCAATTTCTTGCTTGCGTCACTAGTTGTAGCCAAACATGCAGTTTTGTTTGTAATTTTTGTCCTTAGAATTATAGTAGGAAACTTTCAACCAGTAGGAAGAAAAGTGGAAATTTAGTTTCTAAATCAATTATCGTCCTTTAACATATTTTGCCATGTGCTGTACCCAAAGCTTTTTTGACAAAATCTCTTACAATTACAGTTAAGCACTCAACACTTAGGATATTTCAAGATTAAGATGGATGTATGACTTATTAAATGATGTGATGCTATAAGTGTTCAGCACATCTGTAAATCAGATGTCATAGTCTTGAGTTGGCCACCAAAATGAGAAGCATCCATCACAAGGTCACAACCATGACAAGTTTCTTTGGCAGAGGCAGGAACAAAAAACAACTCTGTAACAGCACTGAATGGCCTTAAAACAACTTTTTTCTTCTTTCACATAATATGTTTCGTTTGTTGCACACCTTCCAACTCCAACAGTGAGAGTGGATTCTGTAATGTTTTTCCCTGCTCAGCCGTGTTTCATCCTGAAATCATAATGAGTGGCTTTGAATGGGAGTGTGATCACATCACTTAAAGAGCATGACAACATGTGCTAAATTAAGATTGCCAAAGCAATTAAATTTTGAGCATCTGATGTTGCAGCCTCTTCCACATTCAGGTTTTGTGGGCAATTTCCTAAGTTATAATGGCATTTTATTTGCTTTTAAAGCAAGGCTGATACTTAAATGGTTCACCAGGTCTGAATTCTTCAGACCTAATACTCAAATTACTGTTGCTTGAGCTGATAAAGTAACCAATGACAGTAATATGCTGGTGTCAGTTATGTTTATCAGCACGAGGCTATACCAGTTCATATATTAATGAAGAATATTGTACATCAGGTAGAATTTTCTGTGTTCAGTCTGGGAACAAAATCCTACTTAATACTATGCTTTACGCACTGCTAGGCCGAATTCAGATGCTGTTTAGCTGTGAGTACAGCCTAAGCACTTTCGACTAAAACGCTTTGCATTTACCCTGTTTCCTGACAGAGGAGCTGCAAGTCCCAAGGCTCTTGGATTACACTCCAGTCTGTGAAAGGGAACGGACGAGAGCACAGATGCTTCTGTCTGTCCTCGTCAAACACTGACCCCTTCTCTGCCTCCATCTGTCTGTCTTGCCTTTAGGTCCTTGTCCCTGTTCAGGTGCCCTGCTCAGACTTCCAAACGTCTCTTGCGCCCTTTCGTCCAGTTCACGTCTCTTAGCTATCTTATCACCTCATTTATAAATCCGTCCACGCATTCCATGTTCCCGCTGGCTATATCTCCTGGATTCCCTCACCCTGCTTTTGTCTTCACTAAAATTGGATGGCTTCTTCCTCTTTTCCACAAGGGCTGAGAGGAGGAACTGTTACTTCTCCAGTACTTCCACATTCCTGGTCTTAGTATCAGTTCCCTGATGGGAAAGCCTGTTCATACCAGGGCTGATATGAGCTCAGTATGGCTAGAATTGTAAAAAAAATCTAGAAGCAACCCATCACTGCTAGTTTGTTGTGATATGGGAAAAATTTGGACCATTTTTGAAATGTTTGTAACTACATTTATGTAGACTTTTGTGTGAGGGCAAAAGGCATTCCAAAAATCGATATAACATATTCTTCTGCAAAGCACAGGGTGGTTAAAGTTGCTAAAAGAAAAACTGGTCCAGGCATTACTAGAAACACTTGTGAGCAGTGGTGAGATTAAGATTTTAGAGATTCATGTAGTAGCTTTAAAAAGTGATGTTACTATGTATGTCAGCTGTATTACAATAAAGAAAAAAAGATATGCAGCCTTAAAGGAAAGGGTTGGATTAGTGGATCAATTCTGAATTTTTATATTGTGGAATAACACAAAGTAGTCCGTGTATCGTTCTTCTGAAATTTTACAATGAGATACATAAAATGCCTTATCGAAACAGCAAATCAAACAGTGCACTGCGTGCAGTAGTCCTTAGTGGATATTCTACATAAAACCAAACCCCACTATGCCTCAGGTTGTAGCGTTTCCCGAGTTCCTTTAAAAAACTGGTAACAGAAATGCTGTGGGGAGGAGTGGAGGAAGGAGGCAGGGCAGAATAGTAATTCTGGCTGTAAATTGGAGTGAATAACACAGCCTGAATTAGTACGCTACCGCAGAGTCCTTCCCTAACTGCAGGGGAATGTAATAAGCTGTGCCCTTAAAGACTGCCTTGCTATACTGGAAGTGGGCTGGAAGGTAACTGGTTTTGGTTACGCAGTTGAAACATACCTTTTCTCTTTGTTTTGATAAATACTTATTTACAGACTAACAGCAAAACTGCTGCTGTCCCGCTCTTATCTTTCCCAGTTGTTTAACTAACCTTTGTGTTTTTCCTAGTGCTCTAACTTGGATTTTCTGATTGTGTTGTGAGTGACTGTCATCCTTTTATCTACTGCATACTAATGTTGGGAAGACTCTTTCCTCTGTGTCTAGTCTAGCTCTTACAATGTGCTGATATTTGTGAAACTCTGGCCTTTCATTGCTGATTTCTAGATCTGCTTCATCGAGGAACAGGGAATATATTTTACCCATTTTGTTTATTTTGTTTTGATCTATTTTTTTTGATAGCTGAAATTTATTACTACAGCGTATGCTAAGGTCATAGGCAAGTCTTTTAAAAGCAACCTAAACCTGTTTGTGCTACGAAAGGTACATCCGTAGATTGAGAACAATTTAAAAACCCATAGATCTGGTATAAAAAAAATGAAGCTGTTTCCTTTCTTCCCCTCAAACACAGATGATGTTGCTACTTTGTGGTGACTTAGTGCAGGTTGAATTCCAACAGCATTTAATTGGCTGCATAACTCAGGATGTGCAGTTGCCTGAAAAAAGTCAAAGCCTTAATTTATGGTTTATCACAATTGGTTTGCTTCTGCCCAAATTGAACATTTGCATATCTTTTCAAGCAGTGTCCTGTAAGTTCTGAATCACTGTACAATATTCAAGATTGCAGATTGATTAGAAATTGTATCTTTAGTGCATTCTGTACTCGTTCATTTAATACTTCAATAATCTGCAAATAAGCTAGTATTTTAAGGACTACTTTACAAATTTTTTATCCCGAGAATCCTTGTTTCTTATTCCTAATTGTATATTTTGTTCCTGGATGTTCAGTATTGACGTGAGCAAGTCAAATTTTATTGACAGAACTGCTTCTTGAAACTAAGAATATTTATTGCAAGAAAGAAAACTCAAGCTAGGCAATATTGCCAGCATTCATGTTAGACATACATAATTCCGAAGAGATAGTTTGGAAAATCTTCTAAGAGCTAGATTTATCTTACGTATTATCTGAGTTTTCTTTTTTCTTTACACTATTAATTTATTTTTAAAGAATAAAAACCTATGCACATTACTGTGAATGAACATGAAGGTACAGATTTGCTGCTATAGACTCATTTGAGATTTCCGTTCTGTTGTCTTTTAATTTCTATATGCTTTCTCCCTTTTTATTTCCGATTGGTTTAAGTTCATGGTAAAATTAGCAGCATGTGCTTTCTGATAGTGAAATTCCTGAATGTGTTGGCATGGAATTGCAGTAATGTGTTGTGGCTTGGGCCCCTCGCAGGAGTGTATCTCGCAGTCAGCCGTGAAAACCAAGTTTGAACAGCACACTATCAGAGCTAAACAGATAATAGATACTGTGAAAAACATTATGGACGCCATAAACGTAGCAGCAGCAGAGAAAAGGTAGGTTGGTTGGAGGGCTGGTTGGCTTTGGTTTATCCAGATCCTCTGAGGAGCCATTTCTATGCTGGTAATTTTCTTGGGCCATTACGGACTTTAAAATTCACTTTTCTCACTTGGTAAGAAATAGAGAATTTCTCTGGTGTGTCAGTCTTACTACTCTGCACTTGCACCGCTCAGTCTTGTCTTTGGTCTGTGACTTCTGTATAGGGAACTTGGTTTATTTTGTTATTCTTTGTTACTGACTTACAGTTACAAAGGCAGTCTGTGGGTTTTCAAATGTTTTTTTCCGAAATATTTGAAATTTTAAGTTTTTCTAGCTATATCCAGCATTTCACAAGTGATGTTTGGGCCTGTTTTACCTACGTTTTTTGTTAACAGTAACACTGAGAAAATAAATGGGAGGACGTAGACACTTCAATTTGCAAAGTGGTTAGAATTCTGTAAGGGATGAGAAGAGTCCAAGCTAACAGAGGCTTGGCCTCTGGCCCTTTCCAGATTGTATCCTTAAATACCTTTATTCTCTCTTTGCTCGTGTAATCCTTTTAGTGCTAATGATAGCAGCTCATCTACTCTGTCTGATAGTTTCATATATTCTTTGAGGTTTGCGTATGTATGGGGTTTTTCCTCACTTCTGTTGCTACCTCGTCTCTTGTACACGGTGAACTTGCTGTCGTGTTGAATCCTTTCCATCCATCTCCGTTCTGTGTCTGTTAATAGTGTGCCTTTATGTCTCAACAGACTCCACTGTGCCTGTCACACTCATCTTCCTGAATATATCAGCTTTTACAAACTGCGTGTTTACATACTAACTTGTCTCACGTTGTCAGATCCTATGAAAACATGCTGTGAAATGTTTGAAAATATTCTGATAGTCTACTTCTTTCTGTCAATTGACCTGCCAAAACCTGTGTAGTGCCCCCTCCTAATCTGAATTGCTGTTTGATGTTTCTGCTGGCCCTTCAAGATATAACTGCTTTAGATTTTAAGCAGTTTTAACTTAAATGTTAGGTCGAGGACTTCTGAAGAGAATTATTTGTGACAAGGTTAGTTTCTGCTGCCTCCTCTTTGCTTTGCAGGGCCATCAGACACATGTCACTGTTAAGGAATAGTTGAGTGGTGCTGGTGAGCAGCAGTAGGACAGTTTGATCAGATTTATCCTTCTTTTTTTTATTTTTAAATCAGGATAGACTAAGGTCCCTGATTCCCCCCCAGCTTTTTTAGTTGTAACTATGTACAATGGTAACAATTCCAGCTCCAAAAGCTGTTTTTGTAAATGTATCAAAACCCAGTCATTTGAGTCATGTTCAATCAGTGCAGCCTTTAAACGCACCTGTCAATTTCATATCTATATTGCAGTCATTCTGAAGCAGTGCCTCTGCTTCGTTCAGCCAGTGTCACTTTGGATTCTTTTTGGCTGCTCAGTAAACCATCAGCTAGGTGGTCCATGCCTGATTATGGGGCTTGTTTCGCCACTGGGAGAATACCTGCTGGTGATGGTGGTTTCCTTTCTGCTATGTTAGAGTCCATTCAATGGAAGAGCGAGAAGATCAGAAGGATAGATTGGACTTTGTTCGAAACCAGCTTAACATTTTGACGGAAGATACTAAGGAAAAAATCAAACGTGTTACTGAGGAAGTAGAAAATAAAGTAAGTAATGGCAGTGTGAAAAATCTCCTAGATTCAAGTGTTGTCTCTTCTGTAAGGCAGCTTCTTTAGGTGCCCACCCACCTTACGAAGTACATTTGAAATGTCTAGTATGTTCCTTTTCCAATATTTAAAAAAAAAAAAGAAAAAAACCTTCAAAATGGCAATTCTTCTTGACTATCGGGTAATTGAATCATTTATTGTAACAGTTAATGCAGTGGTCTGTTTTCACTCTGGCTGGAAAAGGTGGGAGAAACGTTTTATGTATTTACCACATTCTTCCAGGTCTCCTCTGCCATGACCGATGAGATTTGCCGACTTTCAGTTTTAGTTGATGAATTTTATTCAGATTTTCACCCGTCTCCTCAAGTATTGAAGCTCTATAAGACAGTAAGTTTTCTTGCATGGTTTGAAGCCAGGCTCTTTGTCTTTCTTTTAATTTCTGTATTTTCATAATTTGCATAGCATTTTACGTGACACTTTGTTTAAGCATTGCAGGATTTTTGCTTTCTGACAGATGCATAATCTCTGTTTACCTAAAACTGGAAAAGGTTGAAAATATTTTCTGCTTTGTTTTTGGAAAGAAATTAATTTTTGTTTCAACTGTCTTTTTTACTAGAGTGAAAATAAAATGAAATAGATCAAAAAATAAAATGAGCTTGCAAATACCCAACACTTTATAGGGCTTTTTTATTTTTTTTAAGGAAAAAAGGGAGTTTTTACTAAACGTCTATAAATTTTCCCCAAACTTAGTATTTTAAAGGAGCATAGACCTGTAAGTTTCGGTTTTTGCCTCTTACGCTCAGACTTTGCTGCTAATGAATGACTGCCATATGTTTCACCTTGTTGAGCAGCTGGGAGCGCTGCATTTGCTGCCCTGGCTCTGCAGCGTGTCTGGAGCAGACCTCCGTGGGAGCTGATGGGATCGGTTTGTCTTTGTGCAGAGCGGTGAAAGTGGCTTCCATCAAATGACGACAGTAAAGGCTTTGCAGGGCAGTGTGGTAGTGGTGTGCTTTTCAGTGTCACAGTTTATTTGAAAATACAGTCTTTTCCATATGCCTTTTAATGAGAAGAAGAAATCTCTCCTGTGTCACTTTAATTAGGTTTTCAGTCACAGTGTGCAATTTAAAAGCATGGTATTTCCATGGTAACGTTTTTCTTCCCACTGTAAATAACAATGCTTAGTGTTTAACATATCTCTGCTCTGTATAATGTAATTGATTAGCTAAAAATAAATTGATGAGCATATATTCTTTCTAAAATTTCAGGAATTGAACAAACATATAGAAGATGGTTTGGGAAAGAACCTGGCTGATCGTTGCTCCAGTGAAGTCAATCAGTCAATGCATCAGTCGCAGGAGGAGATGATTGGTAAGACGAGGAAGGAGGAATGTTAAGACTTTTTGTTTAGAGGAAGACAGTTTAAGCAAACTTGCTTTTAAAAGAATTTTCTTTCTGATCGTGATTTAACATTAACACTATAAGATGATAAAGGAAGAGCCATCCTAGATCAAGACTGAGTGTCTGTTCAGCTTAGTAGCTTGTCTCTGATATTAACCAGTAACAGATGCTTGGGGAGAAGAATGATGAATCAGGGTAAGTACAGTGATCCATCCCCAATTTAGGGACTACTGAGCCAAGATACTGCATCTGGATTAACGGCTTAAGCACGTAGTAATGGACCTGTCCTCTGGGAACTTGTCTAATCCTTTTATAAGTCCATTTAAACTTCTGGCTTCCACAACACATATATGAAATACACAAATTGTTAGATAATGTTTCTGCAGTATAATCCTCTCCCTAGGTCCCTCCAGATTCTGAGTGCAAAACAGGATAGTTTCACAAAGTATTTGTGCACTCCATTTTTTCTTTTCTTTTTTTTTTTTTTTTTAATAAGTAGTAACTTTATTGCATGTCCATACCTCTCTTCTGATCTGTTTCTGGTAATAAAAGATTCAGAGCAAGATCATGGAATTATGGGAAGCCTTTTGTCATCTTATGGAATAATGTTGCCTTTTCTGTATGGCACCACAGAACTGCTGGATAAACCAACTTTTTCTTAGTCCATCCTTATCATTTGACCACTGGTAGAGGTCTTTCAGTTAATTCAACCATTTTTTTCCAGCGGTGCTTTCTCTGAGTTGATTTTGCGTGACTGTTTTCTTTTATCAGAGCAATAAATTGCTCTGTTAGGATCAATACTGCTAAAATACCCGTTATTTTACAAATTAAATAAGTAAATAAATAGGTCCGTTTACATTCTCATAGTTCACAAAGCTGGTCAGCAGTGCAAGGATGCTGCTTGTGAATATGCTGTAAAGTTTTTAGTGTTAACTCCTCTTTACTATTCTGTTTTATTTCTAGAAAATCTGAAACCGTTGTTGCCTTCTGGTGCTCAGAATCAACTCCACTTGCTAATTCCATGCAGGAGGTTTGACCTTAGCTATGATCTAAATTGTCATAGTCTGTGTGCAGATTTTCAAGAGGATATCATGTTCCACTTTTCCTTGGGATGGACTTCGCTTGTAAACCGTTTCTTGGGTCCTAAACAAGCTCAGAGAGTACTATTGGGACTAGCAGATCCAAATTTACAAGTGAGTGCTTGATTAGGCTGACATTTTAAGTGCCTTGTTTTAAGTGCCTTGGTGAGAATATATTGATTTTTACTGTATTTGCCTCTACTATTTACATGCTTGCTGCTACTTTCCCCTAGTCCCTTTGCGTGAAATATTTTTGGTGAGGGTTGTTTTATTCGATTATGTTCAGGGTGAGAATGGAACAAAAAACCTTTACTAAACTTTCTGCAGCTGTTAGCTGAGGTTTGTTTTCCTTTGGATTTCCTTTGGGTAACCTTTTCATTTGTAACTTTTGGATCCTTACGGCAGAGCCAGTCCTACATAGAACCCTTATGCTAACCCAGTCCCCGTTGGGCAAGGAACTGTCAAAACCTGCACTGCTTATCAGGAGCATTGTTCAGACTTCTGTTTCCTTTAAGTAAATCAAACCCTGAATATATGAAAATAAAATAAAACCAGTCTACTGCATAGTTCCTTAATGCTTTTTACTCAGGCTGCCATATTCCACTCTTCTAGATCCCTCGTCCTTTAGCTACCACCCCGTCTGCTGCCAGCCTTCCTGCCGTAACTCCAGAGAACGTATCGCACGATGATTTTATGGTTCCTTTGGTAATGAGTTTAGCTTCGCTGACATCACGGACCTCTATGAGCATCATCGTTGTTGGCGGAGTGGCAAGTAGTACTAGCAACATTCACTGTGCTAAAAGCCATGGCAAAGATTAAGCTGGTCCTTCCTGTTTGGGGTGCAACATGAAGCGTATAACGGACTTAGCTACACTGGGCCGGATGAGCGCGTGTAGTGCACTGGATACCCGCAGTCAGTGTGTAGTGAGAAAATTAGTCCGATTCCCCTGAGCGTCGTTGGACATATTCTCTGTGCCATATGTCCGTGTTCAGTTTCTGAATTAAAGGATGATTTGATGGTGCCTCATTCAGTTTGGATTTAGTGGGAGCTTTGCTTTCTCCTTCCTCCTCCATTAAAAAGCAGCGAGGCTTCTGTAACCTGCATATTCCCCATGCCATGAGCTGGGGTACCAGCTCATTTGAATATAGCTGTATTGCTCTGCAATAATAATACAGAAATAATATATTTGCTTAAACTAATCTGGTGAAAGGGCCATGAAGATGATTTAAAAAAATGGGTGTAATTAGATTTTATTCTGTAAGGCAACTTACTTAAGCTAATGAAGAATCCTCTTTTTCAGATTTGGAGAACAGTAGGCTGGAAACTCATCTCTCTTTCCTTAAGTATGTATGGGTTGTTATATCTTTATGAGAGACTAACTTGGACCACTAAAGCAAAAGAGAGAGCCTTTAAACAGCAGTTTGTAAACTATGCTACTGAAAAGCTGCAGATGATCGTCAGTCTTACAAGTGCTAATTGCAGCCATCAGGTGCAACAGTAAGTATCACGCTGGTGTGTGCCCTCCCTAGGGTAGGCAATCCATGTCAGTGCGGTACTGTGGTGTCCTGGGAGTGGGGACTGGCTGTACACGATGTGGGAAGGCAGCTTTAGTGTCCCTTGGCGTTTATTATGAGGGAGTTTTAAGAGTTTGAAATCACCACCTGAAAAGGTCGATGCGTACATCTCTGTGTGTGTATGTGCGAGAGTTAGTCTTAAGATGTAGACTCTCCTTGTCCGGCACCTTACCACGAAGAGGTGGGAGTTGGCTCAGTTCCAGCGGAGGCTGAATTGGTCTGCTTTTAGCTTAGCATTGAATCAGCCCCGAGCCACTTCAATGGTGAGCATTTGTTCTGCCTCAGGGGTTGGTACGGGCAAGTTCTAAGCAGCCAGTCCTGGCTCTTCTGCACTGCAGAAGAGGAACGCAAGAGCCTTTCTGAACTGTTCCATTTTTTGTGTGTCACTTTTCCACTTGTCTCTGCAAAGTAATGTCTGGGTGATTGTCTCCCTCAGCCTCTCCTGTTGAAACAGTTTGTTTTGATTAAATTATTATTTCAGAAAATTAGGCCTGCTAAATGAGACCTCTAACCACCAGGGTGCAGAACACCTCTCCTGTGTAGCCCAGGGAATACTTTACTAACCCAAAGTTCAGCTTCAGCAGAGGAAAGAGAATCATCCCCGTGTCCAGCCGCTGTGTGTCTCTGTGAGGACATGGAAGAGCTGGACTCAAACCAATGCTCCAGTGAGGTGAAGTAGAGAGGAGAGGAGACGTCTCCTCTCCTGCGGGAGAGCCTGGTTGCTGGCCCGGGGTGGTAACTGGGTTTTTTTCCTTTGTGTAAGGAGGAGTCTTGGAACTCAGGTTGGGAGCACGTGGCTGAGGAGGCGAGTAGGGTCGGGTGCCTCGGCAAGTCTGGGGCGCTCCTCACCCCGCAACGCGCTGACGTTCCCCGTGAGCCGGGCGCTCAGCGCGGCACGGGGCGCGGCACGGGAGGCACTTGGCTGCTCCAGCACCTGTTACCGCCAGAGTCCCCATCTCAGATTTGTACCTGGTGATGCTCAGTGAAAAATTGCCAGACGCGATGTTGGCATAGGCTGAGGTGCATTTTGTATGTTTAAGGGTTCTTTATTTAATTTAAAAAAAAATACATAGTTCTCCTGCTTTCTGCTATAATCCCTTAGCAGCTGGAGGCTTTGATGGCTGTGTTCTACTGCACACTGCAATGCCATGTGATGTTTGTTCATTTATTTATTGCTTTATTTTTCTTCTTAAATTTTTTTTTTGTAGCACAGACTTCTGTAAACCGTGATCACAAACTTGTTTTCCCTTTAGGGAAATGGCCACTACCTTTGCTCGGCTCTGTCAGCAGGTGGATATTACCCAGAAAAACCTGGAAGAAGAAATTGCTAGGCTTTCCAAAGAAATAGATCAGCTGGAGAACATACAGAGCAGCTCCAAGCAGCTAAGGTAAGTCTGGGTGCGACTGGCCACGAGCAAATTCAGTGAGATTGGTGCTTGCTGTTACTTTCAAGTTGAAATGAGGTAGGCACGGGCGCACAACGGTGCGCAGCAATACGTGTTTTCTTTACTTGTAACTGAACAGCTCTGGTTAAGTTAAATAAACATGTGCTTCTACCTAGGTGAATGAGCTAAGCTCCAAAAATATTCTTTCTTAGATCGTCTTTACCTTTGTCTCTCTTTATTGTATGGGAGAGATGGCTTTCTCAAGAATATTAATCTTCTGTAGGTAAATTAGGGTGGCACCTTCCCAAAGAACCCTCCCCACAGGAGAACACAAGAGCAGCTGTACAGCGTGGAGTCATTCAGCGCAATATTGTTTTTCTTTTAGTACCAATAGTAGGTGTTTACAGAAGAGAAACTTCCAGCAATTGGTGGTCTAGGGACTTGGGAGCAGCCCCAGCCTTAGTTTCATGTTGTGTTCCCCCTGCTGTAAGCCTGCCTGGCTGGGGCTGCCTCTTGGCCTCGGGCGTTGGAGACGGCAGTGGGATGAACGCCTAGCCCCATAGTGCGCACCCCCGGCGTGGTGCGCTGCAGGGCTGGCCCGGGTGAGGAACCCTGCTGAACGCCCTGCTTGCGATTGCAGAGCCTCTCCCACGTTCAGCGCTGAAAGGGAGGGCCAGAACCGGGAAGTCCCGGTGGTCTGGGCACGGCCGCCGGGGAAAAGGAAGCGGGGGGCAGGCAGCTGGCGGCCCAGACTGCCCGGTCAGGGCCAAGGCTCTGACCAGAGCCGTGTGAGGTTTTCTCAGTGCTGTGGGTTTCAGGAATAGAGGAATAGAAATTAAACACTGATGTTGACTCTACCTTACTGCATTGAAGTAAATCCATTGCTTTTGTTTGTTTTACAGAAATAAAGCCATTCACCTTGAGAATGAACTAGATCGCTTTACAAAACATTTTCTTCAAAAGAGTAAATAAAACATCGTTGCTAACTTTCCCGGTGATCCTTTGTAGGACAAAGTAGAAATTTTACAGATGACACTTCTCCTCTGTGGAGTCACATGAAATGGTTTATATTTTACATGTTACTTTGATTACACTTGTTAATTATTGTAAAACTTGGTTTGGACTCTGATGGTGAACCAAACTGAAGAGCTGTGGTACTCTGGTATGTTTGTTTTGCAGATTTTGAGTTAAAAATTATCTTTAAACACTAAATTTCTTTGGGCACTTGACAATAAAAACCCAAATCCTTATTGGTTTTCATTAGTATTTAGCAGTGGCAAGTCTCACTTCCTGGCATCCAGGAGTTTATGCAGGGAGAGAGAGCTTATCACAGTTATCACTGTCTCCCGTTTTCCGTTGCTTAGGAGCTAGCCAGGGATGGAGGATGCTGCTTTTTCATGTGTGCGTGTTTTTGTTTAATGAAGGGAAGTGTAAACCCTAGCAAGTGAAATTGGGTTGGGCAGCAGTTCCTCTTCCTCAAATGGAAGTGAAAGATGATCGTAAACTGCAGAGCATTCACTAATGAAATGCAGTAGGGTCTGGTTTCCCCTCTGGCTACCACATTTAGACAAGATGGCACTGATTAAGTAAAGATGAACCTATTTCAACACGCCTGTCAGATTTCTGGCAGTTGGTAAAGTGCCGAAATGGTCGTTTGCCCATGAGACCACTGCTAGAACCTGCGTTCAGGTGAGCTGCAGGGGTGTCGCTGCCACCAAGCGAAGGCATCCAGGCGAAGGGGAGTTTGCTGGGTAGATGGCTCGACTCAGGTTTTGCACCTTGGGTGGGGAAGCTTAGGCTGGTGTCAGGCTTGACCTTGAGCTCCCACTGCCGGATTCACAGAGCAGGGAGAGGCCGGGCTTGACAGTTGTTACTCCGCAATGTCCTGAGCAGCCCCTCGGCTCTGCTGTAGAGCAGGTCTCTTCCGGGGCAGACTGAAGGCAGGCCTGTTGGAGTAGTTTCACCTTTGCTCGCCTCCAGCAATGCAAAGCCTCTTTTTAAAAAAAAAAACGTTTTTGCTGCTGCCATCTGCAACCATTTAACACCTACTTTTTTCTAACTAGACTTTTTAAAAATAACTTATTTTAAAAGAGGAAGCCTTTTCAGAATATTTATATATTTTTTATGGAAGTGTTAACAGGACTAAATGAAATACTCAACTTTAAAACCAAGATGTAGGGATTTGCTATTTTCCAGTAGATAAGGGCTATCTTAAAAGGAAACAGATTTAACATCTAATGCTAGAGGCAGCTAATTATTTGAAGACAAAGAACACTCTTCTCACCACAATGTCTTTTGGTGTTTGTTTCTGACTGTGCCAGCACCAGCGCGGCGCTCTCGGAACTTTCATTAGCAGTATGCAGGAGGAGTCTGAAGGGTTTTGAGGGAAACTGTGAAATACAAAAATGAGGAACAGCCCAGCCTTCTTGTGTATGAGGTTACAGATGTGTATTAATGCTCTTTTCCTGGAGCATTTTATGGACAATGTATCAAGATAAAACTTTACATGCATATGTTCTACAGTTACTTATTAAAAAAAAATACTACCCCTTTGCTCTAGTAAGTTATTTGGCAGCTGAATCCAAGGTGAAAACCCACACCACAGTGCTCTCACATGTAATGCATATCTGGTGCAGGACGTGACCGCTGAGGTCGAGTTAAAAAAGCTGCTTCCTGCAGCAGACAAGCAAGCTCTGCACTCCGTACAGCCGTATTGATCAATTATATGTTTTGGTTTGGGAGAAAATAATCAATGCTACAGACTTAAAAAAGGAAGGAAGTGAAGGTGTCTGCCCCTTAAAGGGAGTGTGGTGTTGTGTAACAGGAGTTCTGATGCCAGGAATGAATCAGTGTCCCAAAGCCCATTTTTTTCCAGTCTGGGGTTGGTGGCTAACTTCCAGCTCACTGCACTATTGTATTAACATGCCTGCCCCCTTTCTTGGGCAGAAGACATACAAAGACATACTGCTTTGGGGAAAAAACCACCTTAATTATTTGTTCATCAGGGCAGTTTACTTGCGTAACATTTTGCTGTTCAACGTGCTCAGTTCACTGCGACAAGGTAAGCAGAAGCAAGAATCGATTGTTGCAGGTATGGCTGACCTGTCTCCAGTCGGTGTCACAGGAGGAATCCCGACCTTCAGGACAGGGGACGCTTGTTATTACAGCCCTAACAAAACAATCACAAGTGACGCAGTCTGGTTAAAAGCACTTGTTTATTGGTTACAATATCAACTCATGGCAACATCTTTCACTGAGCCACTGTACAAATACAAAGAAAAAGATCCATCGTGGAAAAAAAAAAAAGCTATAAACAGAGTTCATAGCAAGTGATTTTTTTTTTCACAGGGAAGTCTTTTTACAACAGCACTGTTAAAGAACAAATGGCACAAGTCCCTGGTTTTTTTAATAGCTTAAATAAAAGCTTTAAGACTGTTTCTGAATACATACACAATCCAAAGGCAGTGCAGAATCACTTCATAATTGGTAACATTACCGAAGTTTTCCAAAGTAGTCAGCAACAAGTTAAAAAAAAAAAAAACAAACCCATAGCTGATGAGAAATGCTGGAAACTAAAGGCAAATTAAAATCAAGCATGTTTAGAAGCATTTTGTTTTGGACTCCTTTGGATGTAATATGTACTACAAGTGTTCAGATGCTTTTGTTTTAAAAAAAAGGAGAAAAACACAAGTAGAGCACCATTGTGTAAGTAAAACAAAGGCTTGAAATATCTAAGACTATTCCACTGAAGTCCATATTAGTTAAAACCTAAACATACTGTGTGGTATAAGAATGTCAGGCACATGTAATCTGTTATCAGTTATATCAATTAGTAACACTGTTCACACATTTACCATAACAACACTGCATTAACATTCTGCATGTATTTTACATAACCAGCAATTGGATAAAAAGGCTTGTGGTGCCTCTGAAGTGTAGGAAGTAGTTTTACCAGCATGCATGCCAGATTACTGTATACAAAGTGCACCATCAACCCATGCTTAATTACTTTTACAGGAAATGCTATCTCAAAAATCAGTCATTCTGCTACACAACCATTTATACCAACTAGTTGAATTAGCCAATAACTCTCACCAACATCTTAAAGCACAGCACTAAACCTAGTGGAGGTGACAGTGTCCTCAAAGAGGAAAGACTAAGCACTCTTGGAATGTTTTCACAATGTTTTCATTCCACCTTAAAGTAATGTGAACTTCATTGTGGGACAAGCGGTTACACTAACTGAATCAAAGAGTTAACTATTTCCAACCCATGCATTACAGTAAGCACACTAGGACCAGCTGTTACATCAATTCAGCTTTGCCAAGTCAAGGTCAGGCCCTCTCCTTAGGCAGGGGGAAAAGCCTATTTAATCCGTGTTCCATTTCAAACGGTATATATAGCGTTGTCGATACATTGACTATCAGTTCTGCCAGATACTGCGACGTATCTGCAATTTAGCAAGGCAGAGGATAGCGACGTTTGGAAGAAAAAAGGGCTGGAGACAGATGGAAACAGGCCCACGTTACTGGAGTAAGCGCGTATACATCAGCAAGATGCCACGTAGAAGCTTTTTGTGGCTTCCAGAATCTCAACCACTATCTCTACCAATGAACGACGTCCCAGTCTACACGGGAACAGGCCCAAGCTGGGCTCTTGCCTGATGAATACTCTCTATTGCAAAGTTAAATCTACATTAGAAAATGCTGACAAAAAACTGCACCTGAATAAAAAAAAAAATCTTGTTACACAAAGCACATAGTTCCACTTCCCAAGCCATAACCGATTGACTTTTTTAGAAGAGAGGCTGGGAAAGAGTTACCTTGCCGCCGTTTTGGCACTATGTTCTTAGTCACTCCATTTCTGTAATTACGCAAGTTATTTGAAATTCAAATACGGATGTAGTTGGCAACAAACTTTTAAAGACAGGTTAAGATGTACCCACTAGCGCTGCAGAATCTGCTGTATAATGAGTGAGTGTGCTGTCATGGTGCACAGTTAGAAATCACACAAGCTGCATACTTGAGCCTACATTAAACTATAGGCACATACCCTTTTCTTTCAGATTCAAAGCTGGGAATAAAACCTTTTAAGTAAAACCTATGAAGGGTCATTTTATTACCTCCCTCATAGTAGGAGGAGTTTGAGCTTTTACCATTAAAACCGCATCCATTTTAGTAAGAGCATCAAAGCTTGAAAGGTCACTGATAGGAGTTCAAAAAAGGAAATACCACAGCCTGTGCAAGTTCATTATTTGGCCTCATATAATAACAATGTGTTACATTAAATCTGTAGGCTTTAAAAAAAAACACCACTAAACTATATCCAGGACAGTAATTAAATAGCAAACGTCACCGTGGCAGGATCTATCACAAGCCTTCTGCAAGCTCCCAAGAAGCATCAGATACTGCTTCCCCAGTTCTACTTGGGCTTCTTCCAGGTTTCCTTGTGCACCGACACGAAAGGAGCCACCTCGGCACCTGCAGCACTACAAACACTGCTTAACCGAACAGCAAAAGCTGGTGGATATTTGTATGATGCTTTTGGAAACCTCATTAGCAAGTAGTTGGCATTCCTTATTTATTTTAAAAGCAGCTGAATCCAACAGACAATTGCCCATCAAACAATGATCGTGAAATTATTTGCAGTAATACCTGTCTGAGAGCCACTACCATGTTTACTTTTAAGAAAAGTTATATACATTTGTAAAACTGTTTTTGGAGTTTCGCAAGTAGAAACTAGTTTTAATACCAGAATGTAAAAATGGCACCTGTCTTCGCAAAGGTGTTGACTAGGAAATTGGTTCAAAACACACTTCTATGGAAAAAAATTTTTTAGAAAAAGAATATTTTCTTAAAATTCCGTAGTAACAAATTTCAAGAATGATTCACTCAAGGCAGCTGTGAGTTAAAAAAAATAATCAAGTGCACCACTAAAAAAATAAACCAAGTCTGCAAGATCCCAAAGAGCTGCTCACTTAAGAGAGTAACAAGAATTCCGTAATAGTTCTGTTAATGCAGACAGATCATAAAGCAAAATGCTGAGGAATTCCTGTGACATACAATATAGTGTGATCTTGGTCCTACACCACAGTCTGCTGTTAGTAAATGTATGCTTCTCCAGCACAAGATGCGCCTTTTTCTTTTTTTAAAAGTGAATTTACTGTGATTGACTGGTACATTTGTGGGCACCTTCACCATTATAGACATGGCAAGTTTACAGGCACGGTCTGGAAGTACTGAAATTTCGGATTACAAATGTCAGAAACTTGACAAATAGTCATCTCAGCCACAAATCTGTTTTGGTATATTACAAGATACTGGGCACTTATATTTACTACCTGACCCGGAGATACCCAGACTCCCCCCATACCTTCAGATGAGGGCAGATTAACATTCTCTTCCAACCTGATGATTTAAAATTCACGTTATCTTTAAAATAAGTCACTTAAGACAAGCCAATAGACTTAATTCCCCTTTCCAAAAACGCCACAGACGTTCAGATTCCCAAAAGAACATCCATTGCAAGCGCAGGCATGCTGCCAGGCACCAAAAAGTTAAGCAATCTTCCCAGGTAGTTTCAAATGGGCATCAATCACTTGATTTTCCTGTGTCTACACTCAACTGTACTTGATCAGAACCTATCATCATCAACTGACATCAAAATCAGAATTAAATCAGGAACAGGAGATGAAATGGCTATTTACAGTGTCAGAGCTGCAGAACAATTAGCATCTAAATAAGCCACCATGGTACAGACCTCTGTGACCACAGGAGAACGAGCAAGTCGCTAAGTTTATAGTATGAAGTTTTAAAGGGTCACACAGGTGAGCAAGGTTATTTGGTTCATTGTAAGTTACACAATTCCTTTTATAATTCACACTGCACATAACTGACAACAAGCGCTTTTGGTTGTGGTATGCTTTGGCAACCCCCTAATGTGGAGGGGGATTATAGGCGATTAACTGCACATTTAAATCTTCTTTAAGAATCTAAGCAAAGTCCTCCTGAATGCCTCAGTTTATTGTGGTAATTGAGCAAGCTTTGCAAGTACACTGCTTTCTGCAGACTGAGCATCATGCCAAATCATTCTGTTAGTGCAAATCAGCTAGAGTTTGAGATGGGCCAAAACTACCTCATTTAGTTAGAGCTGAATTGTCAAAGGAAAAGCACTCAGCCACTTAACGACAGCAATGCAGGTCACTTGGCTTCCGTACCCAAGGACTGCGTGGAATAGCTGATGCGAAAAGCTGCAGTAAGGAAGCTAATACTTCTGGAACCGGATTTTTTTTATTTTATTTTACTCTTTTTTAATTATTTTTGCTGCTGTTGCAAGTCTGCCTGGCGTTAACTCCTTGGTGTTTGGAGGCCATGACTGCCAATGGATGAACCAGGAACCACTGGCTTGAAGGAAGAACCCCCACAATTAAAAATAGGCAAGCAGGTCAAGAAGTGAGTGAATAAGGCGGTAGGTATTAACTGGGAGTCTCCAGGGCCTTTAAAAAAAAAATTCAAATGCCTTCCATTATAAAAACACATACATACCATTGGTTTCACTTTTATCTACAGTAAATTCACAAAAACATTTAAAACAGCAATCTAGTTCATCCACTACAAAACTCAGAAGTGACATCTCGGGTTAAAAGCAAAGCTATAAATGTAGTTCCTTAAAAAATGCAAACATATTTCTTTACATACAGACAAATGTTACATGATTGGCTGCTATAACGTGTATATTCTGTTATGTACAAAAAAAAGTACAGGATTAGCAGACTGAGCACAAGCAAAAACCCTTCAAGGACAATCTAACCAAACCACCAAAAACAAAAAGACTGGCTCTTAGTTTGTCGGTCACCATGATTATGTGTGCTGGCCCCTTTTAAAAAGTCAGTGATTTCTTCCCCCCTCCCCTATTTCTTCACTTGATTTTTTTTCTAGTTTACAGAAAGCCTTTTTGTGTAATAATCAGTGAATAGAAAAACTTCACCTGCAAATACAAGGTAGAAATGTTATTTCACAGCTATAGGCTGCAGCATTGATCTCTCCAGATCTCAAATGGAGAATGTACATGTTTGGCTCCCAGTTAATTCCAGATTCTGAGAAAACTGTCCCAAGACCCTGTAGCTACAGCCATGCCGTCATCAGTAACACCTAAACAGCTGACACGGTTGTCATGGCCGGCAAGGACACCTGGAAGAGAAGAAGCAACGAAAGTTAATATTCACAGGATGTCAAGGATTTCAGCTGTTACTCTGCTCTCCCAGGTAAGTCTTCAGATTTGCTACAAAAGATGTAATGCAAGATCTAATCATCCTTTTTGTCTTTACCCTGAAGAACGATACACATCACAACAGCCATACCAAGAAACTCAACAATGAGGTTTTTAAAAATATGTACACACAATATTGCCTCCATTTTTCTCTCCGCCCTTAAGATTTCTCCTTCTTTCTGCCTCAAAGACCTCCTCATCCCTAATCAGGCTCTCTACTGTTTTTTTCTCTGTTTTCAGCAATGCTGTGCACAATTTCAGCCATCAAGTACTTCCAAAATCAAATGTGACGCCTTCTGACAATGCCCTGGGTACAGGAACTACCTTGAGTTTCCCATGTTTTGCAAACCCTAAGGATTAGAAGTCCCCCATGTATTGTGTCAGACTATTAGAAAAGCAGCACTGTACCCTGCCTCTTCCCGCTTTGTTTTTGCTTTCCCTCTACCCATTCTTGCACTTGTCTGCTCTCCCAAGGTACCACATTCAGGTCTATCAAAACTCAATCTGTCCATGTCCTTTAAGGAAAAGGATATCTTTTCAGTCTGAAGAGCAGAATCAAGCTTCAGAACTGAACCAGGCCCCCTCATTTAAATTACTGTACAAAGTGAGAAAGATGTACCTATGCTATAAACATGCTGTCTGCCCTGACAGAAGTGACTAATTCAAGGACCAGAAGTGTCCACTTCCCCTCTCTCCCAACAGCAGGAAATTCTGGTCCCCAAAGCAAAAAGACTACTGTAACTTACTACTGTCCAAATTACTTCCTCTGATGGGTGCAAAAGTTAATGCATATGTATAATTTTATATTACTTAATTTCATACACTTCAGTGAAATAAATTTTCTGTAGACATAACGTAATTTTGGAGGCTGTTCCTTAGCCTCAAGAGCTGGTATCTTCCAGCACACAGATATATAATGGCCAGTACCCAAGAACAGGAGTATTTCACTGACTGGAGCATTTACTCCACACATCATATAGATGAAACTGTAATGCAATGTAACAACTGGAAGACATAACCAAATGTAATAAAATAAAAGGATGCGATTCCAAAAGAAAACAGTGTTAAAGGAAGCAAGCAGATTCCATAACATCAGCAATAGCACTCGCAATGAACTGGCTCTGCATTTTGCATAGATTTTTGATATCCATCTTCTGCTACGGAAATGGAAAACTTCAGCTCTTTGCAGTTATGCGTACTCACCTGCTCTCTCCCCTTTCAGAGTATCCCACACGTTGCAGTTGAAGTCATCATAACCTGCTAGCAAGAGGCGACCGCTTTTTGAGAAGGCTACAGAAGTGATCCCGCAGATGATATTGTCGTGCGAATACATCATTAATTCCTGATCTGCACGTAGGTCAAAGAGTCGGCAAGTGGCATCATCAGATCCAGTGGCAAATGCATGTCCATTAGGGAAAAACTGAAAGTTTTAATTAAGAGACAGGAGTTTGACACCAGAAAAATCCATTGTTCATGCATTATTTCAAAAACGCGACAGGATTATTTTGCCAGGGTGACCAGATAAAGGCAGAATGATTTATTTAAAAAAAAAAAACCTGCATGTTAAAAAAACGAAACACTTCTAGAACAGTATGGGTAACACCTGAATGACTGGAATTCTACCCAGACAGCTCCTGCATGCGGTGTAACAGCAGTCAAAGGGGATGCAACTAACTGCTATAAAATGAAGCAAAACACAGTTACGTGCATCCTGGCTGTGGGCCAGGAAGACCTGGGTGAAGTGGTACACAATGTTCCGTCTTGAGCTGGTCAGCCAGGTTGGCTCAGCCAAGAGAGAAGATTGCAAGCAAGCAATTCAATTTCCAAAAAATCTACTCCAAATCGGAGTCATTCTTACAACAGCCATAATGATTGAAACGGGAATGAAAAGAGCTCAGCACATCTCAGGATTCAGGTCTAAGTATAGGAACTGCATTTTTCTACTGGTCATGCTTTTGGTATTTTCTCAGCCTTAATAATTTTTCATGTTTATCAAAAACAGATGCAGCTTAGACTTAGATTTCATTCCCTATTTATCAGAGCTTGTATCTTGCAGATCAGAACATAGTGTTACTATGACAGAGAGGAAATATAATCCAGTTTATAAATATTACAAAATGATTCCAGGGATGAATATTCAACGTAAGTACTGATTTTAACTTTGCCTCCCAGAATATTTTGCTGAAAGCTCTTTTCAACAGAAAATACCAAGTACACTTTAGTTCAGCAAAAAACTTTAAGATGAGGATGCTTGGCTATTTTGCTTCCTCTCAGTATATTGCATTTATCTACAATTTTCAGTTTTTAACACACTTCTGCACTGCAAAAAGTTTCCCTCCTCCATTCATTGCTTCTTAAAAAAAGTAAAGTCTCAGTTACTGAACAAAAACATAGCTGAAACTATTCCAAGAACACTTCACTGCATCACAGATAATGGCAATAATAATTCAGTTATAAACTAGATCGTAACTTATGAGACAACCTTCTTCGTTACATACAATTTAACAGTCTCTACCCTAACAAAGTAATTGATTTTAAATCAACGTAACCCAGTAGACTACAAGCTGAATTCATGCAACTATAGTCTTTATCCTCCCCCTTTCTTCCCATGTGGAAATACAAATGATCACTTACACAAACTGCATTAATATCTGACACATGCCCTGTGAACGACTGCCTGCACATTCCATCTCGAATATCCCAAAGCTTCGAGGAGGCATCACAGGCACCCGAAACAAAAGTCCTCATATCTGGACTTAGAGAGAGACTCATCACATCGCCAGTATGCCCAGTGAATGTGGTGGTCTGTTGACCAGTTTCAATATCCCACAAAGCGCTGCAGATAAAGTGACAACATTAACACAATGCATGTGGTTATTTGAGAGTTTAAGTTTTGAATACAAATTAAGGCATTGGAGAGGGAAAAAAAAAAAAGGAAGAAAAAAAAAAAAAGACCAACAGAGTTCAAAAACTCACCAAGTGGTGTCTCCTGAGCTAGTGACAATTTGGTTGTCATCTAGAAAGCGACAACAGGACAAGTATCCTAAACCCAAAACAGTTATGTTAGTTTCAGACCCAGGAGCAATAACTGAAGTTTAAAATCCAAGAGCAGTGATTAAAGTTCTCCCACAGTAGTCTATAACCAACAAAACTATTTCACAGTTCACAATGCACCTCAAAGCGAGATTGTTTCATTTGGTGCAATAAAAAACCAAAGCTGAAGCAAGAATATGGCTGACCTGTATGCCCTGGCAACTCTCGGCTCACTCTCACATTGCCCTCTCTGGTTTTTAAGTTGTATATGGAACAGATGTTGTCCAATCCACCACAGGCAACGTAGTTTCCAGACGGTGCGTATGCGCAAGTCATCACCCAGGAGGATCTCAAAGGAATGGCGTGCATCTTCAGAAAGACAGAGCTCGTGAATGCTACGTCACATGTTAGCTTTAATTTTTCACTGAGGTCATTCATATCGGTTAATGAATTATAGCATATTAAACATACCAAGTAGATTGTGTATCATAAGTTGCAGTATTTTGATTTTACAACATATTACAAGCCATTTCGTATTTATACATACATACATACATGGATGAAAAATACCAGTAGTCTCTCGGTAGATACACAGAACTTCAGTACAACATTATTTAATAGCAAAGCTATTCTAAATTTAAAACATTTACAACATTTGTTTATTCTACTTAGATTTCTTTGTCTAATTCTTCTACATCTCTGAGCTACAGGTTGTACCCATGGAGACTGGACAGTTTACAGAAGCAGACCACCACTCCACACTCTACCTAAGCTTTTCTCATTTAACAGCTTTTTTTTTTCCCTTCTTTTTTTTTTTCCTCCTCCTTTCTCTGCCCTCAAAAGCAAAGCACCTGTAAATTCTGAGGTTGTGTATTTCTACAATTTAAAACCAAATTAGTTTCAGAAGCAACACCACACAGGCAGAGAGCAATAGCTACAAGCTACTGCACTAGCAAATTAGAGTGAAAATGTTACATATTACCTAGAACTATTGCGTCTTAGACACAACCTACAATGTATCACTAGGAATCAGCTAGTCATGCAAGAAGAAGGATTATGTCTGAATTAGGAAAAGACTGCTGCTTTTCACTTTTGCCTTGCAACCATACAAAAAATAGACACAAGCCCCCTCAAACACACAAATTATGCATGAATTATTGATATGGATTATAAATAACTCTTACCTTATTTGTTGTATAACTATCCCAAATAATTAATTTTCCATCTTGAGAAGCACTTACTAGTAACCTAAACATAAGCACAAAATAAAACGTTAATATAAAACAAACCAAAAAAATCTCAGAATAGACACACATCATGCATGATTACCAAGTGATTCAGAAATTTCATAATTTAGTACTCTCTGCCTTTTTTTTCTTTGGGGGGGACATTTGTTGGAAAAAATCTGCAAAGATCTATATATTACCTGACAGAAGAATCATGTGTCCACAAGGACTCATGATTAACAAAGGACAAAACCAAACAACTTACTGAAAACACATTTTATGAACTCTCTCCACAGCTGCTTTCATTTTTCATATACTAATATTTTAACTATACAGCTACACAAAAATAAACAAGAAATTTAGGGGAAAATAAATCTTATTTTGAGAGCAGATTCTAGATGTATTTGTTTCTAGACTACATGACAGAGACTAGACCATGAGGCACTGTTAACATCTGACCATCAGTTGCTCTAAAGGCAGCGTAACAAAACTCCTTCCTAGAAGCTAAGTAACTTTTCCCGCTATGTACAAAAGGATCTTTTTTTTCAACGAAATAAAATTTATCCGTAAAGTTTTTAAATCTCTGTTATCACAGAAGTTACATAATTATTCAACATCTTGGAAAATACAATAGCCATCATTCCAAAAATATGCCTTACCATATACCCTCCCTCTGCTTAAATAGACTCAAAGAACTTAGTTAAAACTAAAAGAAGGAAAAGGGAAAATGTCTGTGGTAAGAACAAGCAAAGTTCCTCTCCTTTCAATCAAGGCTTCTCTATTACCACTATGCAATCCTCACTGGTTTTAAAAAGGCAAATATAACTAAAGACAAAAAACCCACCACAGTCGTGGTCTGTGATGCCCCTGCAAGGGCACCGATACCATACCATACGGCTCCCAAAACCTGGTATTAATTCTGAAGTCGACAATCTGATTTCTAACCCTTAAACTGCAGGTTTAAGGATCACTTGTACAAACCTCGAGTCAGATCCCCAGTGCATAGCATAGATTTTGGCTAAGTGACCTCTAAGCGTACGCCTTGTTCGCATTTGAATTCGACCCACTGAGTCCAGACTTGTTGTGATCTAAAAATAAATAAAACAAACCCCTGAGATACTGAGAACTATTTTTAATATACAAGATAACTAAATACATTTGAACTTTGATAGAAAATAATCTATTTTGGCATGCAACATTAAAAAAAAAAAAAAAGGATACTAGTGTACAACCCAGGATTAGGTCCATGCAACACTGAGGAAAACAGATTTTACAGAAGATACACTAACACACTTCACAATGGCTAGACCTGAAACTTCAGAAAGTTTTTTTAAAATAATACTATGTAATACTGAGACTATTTCAGATTATCAAATCTGACAGTTTTCAATTAAAACCAGTGGAAGAAAATCCTCCAATATTTATGGCACTGTTACTTTTTAAAGCATGCAGAACTTCAAATGCAAAATAATTTTCTTCCAAAATACAGCTAAAAGACATTTATTTAAGTCTTTCTAAATATAGTAAACACAATAAACACACTCTATTTAAAAGGTAAACTGGAAGCAGGACCTATTAAGACGGTAGGGGTTTTTTTTCACTGGTTGGGTTTTTTTGCTGTTTTGTTTCTTTATTTTTTTTTTGGTGGGGTTGCTTTGTTTTGTTTTAAATAACTGTATAAATACACAGTACATTTCAAAGGCTTCTTTCACTTTATTCTTTCAGTTACTAAACAGGAACGTTAGTCATAAATTGCAGGGAATTTTATTTTTTTATATATCAAGTAACAGCCTATACACAGAATCAAGAACATACCTGAGCAAGAGTTGTGTCACTACATGCTTTCCTTGCATCCTGAAACAAAGAACGGAACAATTTGAATCTAAAAGGCAACACTGAGCATCAACTGAGAGAAAGTGTCTAAAGGAAAAATAACTCTTAAGCTAGACTTCACCACACTCCAAAAAGCCACAAGCCAACAACAACTTACATGCCAATATGCCTTCTGTCACCCTAATATGTTTTATTGTCTAAGGAATCTAAAGCGCTGGCACACAAGCTGAGGGGTACTGCAGGAAGAAGGACTTAAGAATGGCCATGCCCCAGCAACCTTTGAGTCTCCCTTTCTACATAATATGCGATTCAAAGGCATTTGGAGCCATCCTGAAGTCCTGGCGCCTACCCTCTTCCCTGTACTCCTTCCTTGATGTGGATGTGCTTGCTCAGGGTGTGCTGAGCACCAAGGGAAGAACCGATCCACCTGAAAACGCAACCAGATATTATACATGATCAGTAAGCTTTGCGCTACATGAGGCTCTTGCATTAAGCCCCTTGCCATCACAAGTGTGACCATGCTAGTTACGAGAGGCAGGATGAAAATTTACAGGCAGGTTCTGGAGAGCAGGACAGACAGCAGGCTTACCAAAGCTTAAGCTGCTGATGCGCTTCATACAAAACGAACGAAAAAAATAGTCAACTAACACCCTCATTCATTTTATGGAATGGATGGTGCTCAGGTCCCCATATAGACACTCCATCTTTTTTTCATTATTTCAGAGTCTATGGGCATACGACTTACTTTCTGCATATTGTTCAACCCTACCTAGAAAACAGACTTTACTTTCATCTGTATAATCAGAGTAACAGACTGGACATCTGACACAGGCAAGCACCACTGAGCCGAGTTTGCAACACTCCGATTTTGCAAAACCTGGTTTCAGTTACAATAGCGATTGCACTGCACTCCTGCAACTCAGAGTCCCGTCTTCAAAAAACAAAAATAGGCACACAGTCAGCAACCACTTCTGAGAAGCACGGTTTAAAATAATTGGCTTAAAATTAGACAGGAACTCTATAGCACAAGTTAAAGATAAAACTATCAACAGCAGTATTGAAGGATCAGCCACAAGACCCTCTCTAACTCCCTGCAGTTCCTCCAAATTCCTTCCAACTTCTGTAACCAATGAAGCAGGCATCCCACAAATGACAGATGGCCGCCTTCACCACCAATTTGTGTGTCCCCCTGCCCCAAGAAAGCGTTCAATCTGTACACTAATGGCAATGTCCTCTTTGAGAGGAGGAACGGAAACATTTACTCGCACACTTTGGAACTGCATCAACACATTCAGACTAGGATCTTAAATTTTTCAAGCTCTTGCTTGAGAGTTACTTGACATTGCAACTTTAACAATTTTTTAGTACATGTTTACTTTGACCACCCTTTATAGCCTTCCTCCCAGAAAGCAAGCCTGAGAGTGGATTAAATCATCTCAACTTATTTTTAACATGTCTGAACTGTAGAAATATTTATAAAATGTTGACGTCTGGAATCAGGAGGGGTTTAAAATACCAGAGCAGCAAATCCCCTAGCACTCAGGACATTTCATCCACAGGAAGAAACACACTGGATTTTAAACAACTTTAATTGTTTAGTTTAGTTGAAATATTTGAAGATGTTCAACATAAAATTAATTCTGAATGCAGTTTGAATGAAACAAAGCAATTTTTCTTGAAGAAAGAGCTATTAGCAACACCTATACTTGAGGCCGTCTAATACTTGCCATATGATTGGCAAAGTTGCAGGAAAAGCAAAGTTTCAACAGGCTATTTTAATTCTCACATTTTAACTGTCATTTCTACATATGCATCATCGTAACAGAATCATTAGTGTCATAACATGAAAAAAGCTCCTCTACACAATTCTAGATTTTTCTCAGTTCATGCAGTAGACAATGCAGAATTTGTGAGAAAAATCTATCCGCTCAATGTGCAGCCCCCACGATTTCCTAGCACACATACTTAAGATTTCATTTTCTTCCCGAACTATATGTATTTTTTAAAATATAGTGTCTTACTTGTTCAAAATGTCATTCAACTTCAAATTACACTGTGCCAAGTATGCAACACTTCCAAAAATCATATCCTGAATTTCAATTCTCAAAGTGAGGACACGCATCACATGGGAACTTTATTATAGACAGAACTAGGAATGAACTTTAACCATAAAGCCATCCTGCTATCTAATAGTTCATTGTTCACTGATGTTTCAAACTTCCTGCACTAAAAATTCATGCAGTCTTATTTCATCCCTCCAGCATAGTCTATCTGTGTACAGAACAGAGCTACAGCTGTAGTAACTGCATGGGGAGGCAAAGGTACATCACCTAGATATTGTGTAAAAAAAACAAAAACAAAAACAAAACAAGAAAAAACCCACAAAACGAAAAATCATTAAACATTTCTAAAACACTGCAGACTACAAAAAGTCCATTGGGAAATTGACAGCTATGCATCACAGTTTATTCTACTCTAGGAAGCTGCTAGGTACAATCTTATCTGGAACTCACTTATAAACACAAAGGTGATTTTTTGTGATTGTATCGTTAGAGAAAGTATTGGGCAAAACCCAAGAGTTGTAAACAACTAAGATAGCAAATTGCTAGCTATATATAAAACATCAAATCCTGTTAGTGACCTCACCTCTTTTTAGGAGTGCATCAAAAATAATTCCTGAAAATTACCAGCCCGCCAGATATTCTAGACACTTTAAAAAAACTTTTTTTTTTTTAGGTCCTATATCTATCCTCTTACCCATCCCAAACAAAACACCTATTTAGAAAGAAAACTGTGCAATGATTTAATAAGCAAGATAAATAGTCACCTATACAAATATGAAACCGAATTATTTGGTCAGAAAGTTTCTTGAACATTAAGTCATCAGGAGCATTTTTAATTGCATATTAATCTGAAGTTAAAATTAAGCATAAAGTATCCAACCCTGCACTCAGATCCAAAAAGGTAAACACTAATTGCCAATGCTGAGCCAAAAGACTCCAATGGCAATAGCCATGGTTACTCGTGGTTACTCCAGTTACAAGTTTGGGTGACAGAGTTACAAGGGAAATGTTAAATCGACCTAAAGCCACTAAATGGAGTCCTTATACAAAGGGCCAATCAGATTTTTATGCTCCAAAACTAAAAAAGCAAACATTCCTGCAACACAGTCTAGCTCTCTTACTTGCCTGATATCTCCTTCTTCACATGATACAATTTTGCATAAAACCACACTGATTGATTACTAAGACTGAATTAAGACTAACTGGCTCACCCCAACATAATGTAATGAGAAAGTCTTTACACATCAGACAGAGGAAGAACTGAAAAATTATGTATACCTTTTATTTGTGCAATGCTGTAATAAAGCTTAAATTTAAGAAAACATATTTTAAATTAAAATTTATTTGCATTCCTCTACAGAGCTGCTAGAAGGGATACCCAGTGCCACAACACTGACTGATCCCCGCCTTGTGTTTCATTAGTGTATTACCTGAAAACGACAGGACACAGAGCTCGCCTTGGATGATACTGAATGAGCAGCCATGAAAGGAACATTTGCCCCCAGCACAACTACTACGACACGAAGTGTGTTTACCGCATGGCTGACACTAATAAGCAGCCTAATGTGCACTGCACTAAGCAGCAGACCAGCACAAAACAACTGCTGCCAGCAGATGCCATGCTAAAGAACTTTGTCAGTGTGCATGCAACATATCCTAAGAAACCTGTAGTCTTATCTGATAGGAATGTTTGCAAATAAGGCATTCCCATATAAATCAGATTTATGAATACTTCATGTTTAGGAAAAGGAAATTTTGATGAAGAATAAACAGATTTTGAAGACCCTTATTATATTTTGTACTTTTCTCTTTACTGAAAACTGCATCACTGAAATATACAGGCATGTCGCAACAGATTCCTGGTAAACTGACTTTGGGCATGACAGCTCATGCTTGGTTTATCTTCAATGAGTAATTTCAACAAAAAATTAGCACATATGGGGGGATCCGCATTTTCAAAAAAAAAATTCAACAGGAAGCAAAGAAATAGGGCTTGTAGAAATGACATCCACCCCAGAAGGTTTTCTCTCACACTCCATGCTTTGACCTGCATGCTTATCAAGAGTGGCGGCGCAGTGGTCATTTTTAGCCCAGAAACAAGCTTTTCTAATACCCTTAACCCCAACTTGTCATGCCTAGGTTCTAGAATTTTGCTACTCCCTTTTTTTTTTTAAATCCAAAATAAAAAATTTGTAGACACACATACATCCCTAGTAACAAAACACAGCAAACTCCAATAGGAAATAAAACATTTTGTTCAAGAAATATTATTAATGCATTTCATTATACCAATGGCTTACTTTTCTGATTTTTAAACAAATATTCTGAAAATATTTTAAGCTCTGCACAACTTAAAGAGCAGCAAGTAATAGATGCGATCTTTACACTTTAAGGAGGAACTTTATCATGAAAAATAAGCAATTAGCAATTCTTACTCTGATTTGATTTCGCAGTTGCTCTGCCTCCTGCCGTAACTGTTCCAGCTCACTCATCTTCAGTCTCTATTTCTCACGCTCCACTGGTGAAGAAAACCTGCCAATAAAAGGGAAGAAAAATAAGTTTCAGTATCACTTTCTCTCCTTAAAAAAAAAAAAAAAACGAAAAAAAAAACCACCAAACCCAACACCAAAAACCCCACAAACCTATATATATTTATTCTACCTTCAGAAAGACTTCCAAATAGATACTCCCTTTAGTACACTGTCTAATAAATTTGGCAAGACCTAAGTTATTTTAATTCCTGAATTACCATGGAAAGCAGAATTAAATGAAGTATATTTTGAATATAGAAGCAACAGTCAACAGAACCACCCACTGTACTTTAAAAAACTGTTACTGAATGCATTTGTAGCGCCCCTCTTCTCACCCACCTGGAAACCTCCGTCAGTCTTCACCCCAAGATGGCAACAGAGAGCAAAGACTACAGTGGTCACCTTAAACATTTACCTTTGAGCTCAACAGTGCCATGATACAAGCACCTCTGCACATGACATCCAAGGCAGTTTTTGTTTTAATTAGAGAGGAAAATTCTGAATCCTAGACTACAGCTGAAATAGCAGGTTTTCTACAATTTTTTTCCATATTTTCATTGGGCAAGGTACGATGATGTTTTCATTTCAAAAGCACCCGCACAGTGAGAAGGGATAGTAAAGACCAAAACATCCCTAAAAGCATCCTCATGCTGGTACAGCCCACAGCAGCCTAAAACAGTTCTCATCTGAACAAGGACTCAAAGCAACCTTAATAAAAAGAAAAATAAACGGTAAGACCACATGCAAGCACACTTCCAGGTTGGTAGCTTGCTCACAAACAAACCAGGCACTTGTTTGTATTTTTTTCGTGATGGAAAAAGCACACCAGAAAGGTGGTGGTGGTGGTGGTCCCACTACATTATCTAAAAAGCCCAAAACACTTCTAGCTTACAGAAGAAGAAAGACGAAAGTCAGACTACTACTCACAAAATGAAAATTGAGGGAGGAAGGAAAAGAAGTGAGGAGAAGAACCTATTCAAATATTATTCTAAGCTTTTTATTTAAGCATGAGAGACAATACAGTAGTGTCCCCCCAATTTAGTCTACTGAAAAATGGTGAAAAAGGGGAAGAAAGGTCACAGCGTGTCTGGTAAGTTGTAGACCTCTAGGGAAACCCCTTTATTTGGTCTAGCTACTTTGTAGTTCAGTAGTGATGTGCTTTAAAAGACAGACTCTGGAAGGCTTTTTTCCATCTATAAAACATGACACTTCATAGACGTGAAGAGTGAAAGGTTTTGGTTCAAAGTAACTCACTAATAAGATAATCACCCTTGGACTAACAGCTTACACAAGTGTTTGAGAGCTATGAAACTTCTCGTTACTCAAGAAGAAAAGTATATCTTCATTTTTCATCCATCTACTCTTTTTTTCTTTCAATCTGAACCTCCATACTTTCCACAGATATCACTGCAAAGTCCATTTCAGAATAAACCCACAAACACACACAAATTGGATCAACTCCAAATCAAAATACATCCTAACCGGTAAAGGCACAGTGGTGACTTAGAAGGTCTAACTAATATTTTCAGCTATACATAAGCAAACTATGAAGTTCACACCTTTCCCTTCCTTAAACCTATACTCTGTTCAACTACAAAGACATTATAATCCATATGTGAATATTCTAAGTGACTACTTTATTTACCATCATCTTCCTATTTCAGAAGCCCAGACTATTTAATATTGCTTAATGCACAGCAGGCATAAGTCATCAACACTATGTCCGATTTCAAAAATCGAGCACTAAAAACTGTAATCGAGCATGCTAATCACATGCCTTTATAGTCTTTGAAGTTTAATTACAATTTTAATATATTTGATTGGATACTATACCTCTACGAAATACAGCCCCATCTGTACTTCCAACAGTGTCAAATTATCCTTTTTAAAATGTTTTCCCTTTTTTTGTTCTAGAACCTACACAAAGGTAACACAGACAAAACAATGGGCTCAGATGTCTAAAGCAAGCCAGCCAATCTGGCTGCCAATGTTTCAGCAGTCTTGCGTGCTATTTTTAACAGAAGATAAAGATTCCTAACAGAGAAGCTGATGTACCTCTGATTTTCTGAGAAGGGAATTCAGCGTCTGCCCTGTGATGTGCCACACTTCAGTGCTCTGTAAACAGTAACTTCAACACAGAGAATAATTGATTATAAAGAAAGTGACATTACTATTCAGCTGGAAGCATGCATGGCTGGTCACGAGTAGCTAAAATCAGGGCATTTTTTTTATTGATAGGTAAAACCATGAGCGTATTAGAAAATTAGTTGTAGCATTGCACTGGCACTCAAAGACCATCAATGACCATGCTACGCTTCAACCATAAAGTCAGTGTTAATGACTTTAATGTCATTCATATCAATACTGTTGATCATTATTGCCATTTCTGTATCAAGCTGCACCAGCAGCTAAACAGCTGTTAAACTTAACAGCTTTAAATCGTGTACCTGTATAAGTTCCTACACGGACATAATCCAGCTTCAGAAGCCTTCTCACCCACCCATCTTTAGCTTAAAAATAAATTCCTAAGCAAATTAAAGGACAATGATATTTCACACTTTTTTGAAAGAAATAATTTTTTTTCAGTTGAAAAGTCCTACCAACATCAGTATGTTCTAAATTTGCAGGGTCATTAGCATTACTGCTCAGCAGAAATGTATCGTTGGTTCAAGGTCAAGCTATCTCTCAACGAATGTAACAGCCTCCAAGCCAGTACACATTTCTACAAAATCTAAATTCATTTTAGAACTGGATTATTCTAGCTTTAAGAATTAAAGTTCCTTTCCAGTACGGAGCAGCTGAACAGCAAATGCCGAGATATTCTTAAGCTATATATAAACACCGGGATACTACAGTAAACAAACTAAGTGCACAGTTTAACCATTAAACTGAAGTGTATCCAACACTCTGTTGTACTGGCTGGCTGCAGTTCCTACTACAACTGCTCATGTGTTCAGATGATCATCCACCATAAAGTATTTAGCAGAACCGTGAGCAAGATGCTTCCACTTGGGATTTTTAATTTTTTTTAAGCGCTACTTCGAGGTGCCCACAGGAAATCACAGAAATTGAGTGGGTAGAGAGGAAGCTCTCATGGATGCTTTTCCAGATTCACACTAACTCTGCAAGCAGCATCTCTGAACTCCTGTCAAACTACGATGTGAACGCCTTACTGATGCCATACTTACGACAGCAACGCAGGAAGATAAGCATGTGCTTGGAACTTGTGCATGCAGATGCATCTGTGTCTGTTTCAAAGCTTCTGATGCTAGTGATATGGTTAAAAGAGAGGAAGCCATAGTCAAGACGTAGTTATGTGCGTAGACCATTATCCAGACTAGATTTACTTGCTGTAATACTGTTTTTAAGTGTATCAGTGAGGTGACCAGTGAAGCACAGCAAGAACACAGAACTGAGATGGCTGGCAGCAATGGCAAAGCAGAGGCTGCATCCTATAAACCTGTCCTCAGTGCAGAGCAGCAGGTCATCACCACAACCTTGAAGTGTGCTATTTCCCAACACTACCAGTCATCCGATAAAAAACAACTTGGTTTTTATCAGATTAAATGCTAGGACTGCTTTCGCAGGGCTTACAGGAACTGCAAAGAACAGAGGTGATCTCTGTATTCCAAATTTTTCCTCATACAACAAATTACTGAAAACCTCGGTGGATTCAACTCCAACCTGTACTAGGTTACAAAGGACACATGCCTGATCATTCTTCCCTCCTGGAAGATCAAAATACTATAGCCAGGAAGAAGCACTGCACCACAGCCTGGAAAATGCTTTATTCCGAACATTAACTTCCTCAGGAGCCTAGCTGTACCGTACTTGGCCGTGCACGCAGCAAAGTCATCAGCTCTTGCACCTTTATGGGCAGAAAGAGGTCAGGATTCCTCCTGCCATCTTGGGAGACTGAAGGTAACGTAATGTCTACCTCCCTGACTTATTAATATTTTTAATAAACGTTTAGTCAGAGAAAAAAATATTCTGAGATACCTGAGATGCAGAATACTAGTGGTATCTGCTTTTCAACATTCACAGGCAGAAGCCCTGATGAAGAAGCCAGATGCTTCTCTTCAAATGCAATTCATGATGTGCATGATGTACTCTGAATAATATCATCTGCCACGGCAAAGAGGCCTTGAGGGGATGAGCAACAGGAAGGGGAAGAACTTTTTAATACCATTGGTAGCCAGGGGGTGTACCACTGCAGGACACCCAACCGATTAGGAAACGGGGTCAAGGACACGAGATGCTTCCCATCAGAAGCAACAATACAGGGAGCTTGTTGTGAGCAATACTATTGTGTAACCAAGGCGGCACATCTTTGCCCTCATAAACACAATGTCATTTGTAGGCTGAACTGTACTCAGTGCAATTTTTCCTCAGCGGACTTGTACAAGTGAATTTACTGATACCAAAATAAAGTGCCTCCTGAGGCAAAGTAATTAACTAAGTCAGATTCCACAGCATATCTAGTGTCAAGAAAGTCACTGGCAGGCTTGAGTGCTCCACAGATAAATTACTCCTTACACTATTCCTGATTCAGTAGCAGCATCATTTGCTAAGAGTTTAATTCTTCATTATATGGGCAGGCAGTGACAAATTACCACAGGTTCTTCTCTTGAAAGTACTTTCTCTGCAACACGTGGACTCAATCATCGTGGCTGGAGAAACACCCTTTTCTCTGTAAAAACTCACTCCAAATGCACTTGAGGACGCACTGTAAGAAGACTCACCGAGCCCAGGACCTCTGCGACACACCGGACGGCGACAGGGCAGGACACAGCGCCTACACAAGCTGGGATGCAGGGAGTTCATCAGACAGGGACCTGCGGACCTCACAGCACTCAGCAGAAGGCTGGCGCAGGGGTCAAGAGCCGACGCAGCTCTGGAAAGCCAGGAAATGGGCTGATATTTGGCAGATTACTCGAAGCAGAGTAGTCAGGCATGTAGTGATAGGAACCTTTAGTTCTGCAAAGCAGAGTTATTTCTGTCTCACAGAAGATTACAGTTTACAAACTAAGATGCTAAATAATTTGGTTTCTTTAAAAAAAAAAAAAAAGGTTTTTTCACTTGCCTCGGCAAGCTTAGCTTACTCCCATGTAAAATCACCATACAGACAGGAGGAAAAGTGTAAATACGCCCCTCGCCACAACAAAGCATTGCTATTTTTGTGCCAAATATATAGAGATTAAAGGGACTGCAGAAAGAACAGTCTGTCTGACCAGCTATCGACTAAAGAATTATTTAGGCAAGAATTTTATTTTGTATCAAAAAAATCAGTCCTTTAGAATTGAAATAAGTGCTTACCTATACATATCAACCTCAGTTTTTCAACGCATATGCAGTAAGATCTCACAAGTGATCAACACATAGCAGCAGAAAGTAAGAGAGGAGGTTTCACATAGCTTTCATGTGATAGTCCCTACTAGTGATCACACAGGTGGCTAAACATAAGGAACGCTAACTATAGCACTTTACTAATTATAGGAAAAAGACACCAAGAAATACTCCAGATCTCTCCCAAGGGAGCTATATTGGTAACACACACATTCAGGCTTCAGTCCACACAACCGTTATATGCTGAAGTCGCTTGTGTAAAGTTACCTGCTTGTCTTCTGTAACTGCTGACAGTGTACGCAGGCTTTGCTGTCCCAACAGTGGTGGACAATGGGGTTCTGGCGCTGAAGCTGAGCTCCGGCAGCATACACAGACTAATACTTTATATATTCAGGATGTGCCAAAGAAGATTTTGATAAAACATTTCTTCATTTAGTGACACTAATCAAGACTTTGGCATCTTTGCCCATTCATTTATGTCTCCCTAAAGCCATGAATAGAGAAGAAAAACATACAGAGGTTTTATTTCTTACAGTCTGAAGGGAATGGATTTGACATATTCAAGAACAGTTCAAATTCTATAAACTTTGACACAGCAGACAAAGCCTTACGTAAAGTGAAATCTCTGCCTGCACAACAGCCATTTAAAATAAATGCATTAATGCTATACTCTAGTTACATACCTTCATATATAAAAAGTATTTTAGTTGGAATTTTACATAATATATTTACTATGGTAGAGCTGTTTGAGGACCACACACACACTCAGCTCTCCTCTGAGGAAAATTAAATATTTAATGCCTTTTTTTTTTACTTTATCTTGGCCCTATGTTGTGTCTCCTCCGTTTCTCAGAGACCTTATCAGCTCTTCAATTTCCCAAGAATTCTTCGTTCTGATTTGTAGTTGTACTGCATCAATAAACAAAGACAACAAAGCAAGGAGCTTTTATATTGATCAACCAATACTTAAATCTGAGCAGAGAGAGGCGTAAGTTGAAATAACAGTATGTAAGGACTGTAATTGTGCCATTGTGTACCATGCTCTTTCTTGCTCTCTCTCCTCTCAAACGTCTTCAGTGCACCTCCTTCCCTTCTGTATCTTTAACATATACTTTTGAGGGGTGCATTAGTTGCAGAACATCTTAGACATTTCAGTAAAGAAAGAGAACAATGGTTAATTAAAAAAAATGGTTACCATTTAGAAAATAAGCTTGGAAATCCTAACTGAATCTTTTCCTTAAGATTTTTAAATTTTCATTTTGTAAATCGGACTTAATCGTCACTGATTTCCGAGCCCCCGGGCACACGTAAAGGAGAGTTCTCCCATATTCAGGGCCTCCGGTCTCCCCAAGAAGAAAACAGGAAGCAGCCTGGGTGTGACCTCGCTCGCTGAGGTCAGCGCTATTGTTGCACTTCTGCACATTTTGGAAGTGTTTTAAAGTGATACGTCTCCATTATAGCTTTGGTACAAAAACAGGAAATAATCAACCAACGCCTCTCAAGAGGAAGGGTATTAGCAGAACTTATTTAAACACCCATTTCTCTAACAGATACCATCCCCAATTTTAAGGAACCGATGAATGTATATGCTCAAAATTGCATGTACAGCTGGAAAGGAAAGGTCACAAAAGAGACCCACGAGCAACGAACAGATCACTGGGATATGAAAGTAGTCTCGCCTCTTCGTGTGCCAACATGCCTCATGCAGTTACATCACGAATACAACCCCACCCACGAACTGTGTGGCAGAAGCAGTTTCAAGCCGACAACATTGCTCCTCCCTTCCTCCGCCAAAACACCTCGTACTCGTACCCATACACATCAGAAAGAATAGAAGTATGTGCCACTTTACACACACAGTTACTTAGCTTGTGATTTTAGTATAACTTCAAAATACAGCCTGCCACATAAAAATGTTTGTATTTACCGCAATAACTACTTGAAGGCGTCAACAGAAGTAAGTTGAGTCAGACAAATATCAGTATCTGTGGTCACCTTCAGACTTCAGTACTCTTAAGTATCAACCTTTAGTGTTTTTCACTAACAGAGGAGAGCAGAGGAAGGGGCAGCTGGAACGCATCCTGCAGTAGTTCTGCTGGGTGTAGAAGTCAATGCCATTTTACCGGCGCTGCCGACACTGCGCATGCACAGCTTGCAAATGACAGAGCAAACCCGCACAGTGATCAGTCTTAACAGATCAAGACCCATCTCTGCGTTTGATCACTAGTCTGATTACAGTTTCCACGGAAGACAAACAGACCAACAAATACTGACCTTGTTAACAGCAGTCACAAAATAGACAAAGGAAACCACAGTCTAGAAATTAGAGTGAAATAATTCTTATTAAGTTTACTAGTAAAAAATGATCAGTGACTTCAGACTTTTCCCCTTCTTTATACAGTAAGTTGACAGTTCACTAGACTGGTGTCTTAAACTCAGAGATATGAGAGTTTATTTCTAAAACCCAACTTAAAGTCTAAGCCAAGTACATTCAGAAAACACATACAGAAAGCCCCTACTCTTCTTTGCCCACACACACTAGAGTCTAGAAAAAACCCAAGAAATTCAGTGTTAAGCACAAGGCTGAGAAAAGCACAGGAAGGAAGGAATTTTTAAAAGTCATGAATATTTTACAGTCCAAAAGAGTGATTTTTCCAAAAGTAACGTTCTTGCATCTTATATTCATTATGTTCATTTCCAGGTCAAAATGTTTTGGTACATAAGCACAGATTTATTTTTATCACACTCCCTGCAAACAGAACTTCATGTGAAATTCAAATTATGTTGTCTTTAGTGACTATAATAATGATTCTCCAGTGAAAATTTGGTTCACTGACCACAGGACACGGCATCACTGAACAGATCATCATTGGTTTTGCAATTCAAAATGTGTAAGAAGCGGCAAGAAAGATCTTAATGGAGCAAAAAGATACAACCCTAAGTAACAAGACAGACAGAGAAGGTTCCAGTCCAATTTCTTCCTTGGGGACAGACAGGTGGACACACACGCACACGCGCTCTCTCTCTCTCTCTCTCTCTCTCTGAGCTGACATACTACGTTATTTGCCTCATCAAATACCCAGCTATACTCAGAAGCTATTCTAACAAGTTTTGCTATGAAAAGTGTACTGGAGAGTGACAATTCAAAGTCATTTCAAAAGACCACTTACATTTAAATCCACCTCTGAACAAGTTTGATTTTGGATTTTTTTAAGGGGCTTGTACATTGTTATTTACTGAAGTGGCACAGTACCCTTGCATTTTGTAGGGCCAAGCAGCGTTATGCATGTAAAATCTGGTCTGGCACCTACATGCACAAAGGATTATTTAAGCAGCCTCCTGTTTTCTGAGAGTGTGCAGACTGCATGGTATGCATGAAAGGCACTAAGTACACAGAAGTTTTTAGGTTTAAAGTCAGCAGAGAAGACACACATTAAGAGAAACTAATACCGTCTACAGGAAAAGTGCCTCGATTCAACTAAGATGACTGTTGACTTGACTGAAATAATTTCTGGCTGACAGTTTTTGAAAGTGGAGCATTCTTACACACTTCAGGAGGAGAAAGCCCAGCAGTACCAGTTACACATACACATTGCATCCTTTCAAATGTATCACCAGCTTGGGAAAAAAAATGCATTTGATCTATACATAGTCTTCAGCACCCTTCCCTACTCGTCACCATTCAGCACCACACACATACTCCCTTGGTACCAAAGTTACAGCGAGGCATTATGCAGTTCACGTAATTATGCAGCTGTAACATTTAACATACAGCTGTACTCTTTCATAAGAAAACAAGGGAATATAAACATTTGCTTTTTTATACTGATTATCCAAAGATCAGATAAAAGTATTGCCCTCAGGTCTAATTTTAATTTTGCTTTTGGTTCACAATACATTGTATAAGTCTACCTAAACCTAATATATCACAGATTTATTGATTTTTTAGTACTCTGACACTACAATTATTGTGATTCTAAGCCATAAAAATTAAGTTCTCTTTCAGACTAGAGTTCAGGCTACTTTAGTAGTTTTTTCTGATTTTTTTTTTTAGATGCGTATTATCATAGGCCTTTAAAAATCTATCAAACTCCTCACTTTACAGAGAGCCACTGAATAATCAGAAATCCCATACTAGAAAGTGAAAACCCTAAGTAATATTTTTCACCCCTGCTAATGCAAGTATGGGATTAAGAGTACATAGGCTGTGTAACTACTTGAGGTATCACTTGTGACGAGATTGATGTAACTGATCTATACTCATTTGATGTTTCTCATGCAGTATTGCCTCTTTTCAAATGGTCACTTATTAAAAAAGAAACTACACCAAATAATTAAGATCCTATGTTAAAGCAACATGTATCACTGTGCTTCTAACTATCTTCACTCTTGCAGGATTCTCAAAATAAAGGCTGTCTATATAGTAGGAGTATTTTTAACATACTGATTATACCTAGCAGAAAATTTTTTAGGCAAGATAAAAACCTTTTTTATAAAAAAACCTATCTCGATAGAGGTGGCATTATGTTAAAAGGAAGTTGTAAATTAAACTTGTGATTCATTATTTTTCACGCCCTTGCAATGCATTAAAATCCAAATGTATTTGTACAGTTCATAGCCCAAAAAGAAAAAAAAGAAAGAAAAAAAAGATATTCGGGTCACATAAACGTACAGAGTATAGTGGCCAAAAGTCAGAAATTACCTATATGGCTGTTGGAAGGAAAAATGACCCTAGATGAAGTTTCCAACAGAAAAGGATGGAAGAGAAACAAAACGCTGAAGGAAAGATGTACAATATTCCCACTAAAAGCAGTCTTGCCCAAAGTGTCATTTTTATTTTTTTTGTTTTAAATGCAAGAACAAGTTTTCTATGAAGATATGACACTCGCTACATTACAAATAGCAGAATTCCCCTGTGGAGACAGTCTACCATTACAGACAGGAATGTATCTGCTGGGCACCGTGGCCACAAGAGAGCCCATGGGTGCACAACCTGCTTTGCTGGAGGTTATCTTTCCAATCCACTGAAACTTCTGTTCTTTTAAATACTTCGTACATATCTCAGGCAAAGTGAACTGGTTCAACAGCAGCCTACCTAAGTACATCGTCTCTGCTTCTAGCCTTCACCAAAGAGCAGACACTGTTCTTCTAAGTCTTTTGGTTTTAATGTTTGGGATATACATACTACCATTTTGGAGTTTCTCAGCAATTGTGACTGAAAGACTAGTAAAAATGGTTAAATATTCTTAAATTCCTGCTTCCAGAAGCTAAGCACAAAGCAAAACAAATCTGACTCAATAAAGAGGCAAACATTAGCCCTACCAATGAAACTCTCAAGCAATTTAACTGTTTGCTTAAGATGTTGGCCTTCCAGCTGTCATCTTGTCAAAGTTACTACGAAGGTCTATGATTCAGGGCCACAAGATTTCTGTAGAGATTGAGAACAGAAAATTGCTCAAGCTTCTGAAGCAACACCACTAGGAAGTCAGTTTTCTTTTCTTCATTTCATCCCTTTTCAAAGTGTGTGTTTGGCTTTTGATGCCTATCTATTTGCATTTGTAACAAACTATAATAGATGAGAGGAAAAAAAATGCCTTAATGACTTCCTGTCTCCAGCTACCTGACCTTCCCAATTAGCTGCTTTTCCTAAAGTCTGGGGAACAGCAATGAAGCGCTGTTACATACTCATTTATAGCGCTTTTACTTTAGACTTGTATTACATTTTTATCCTGCTGTACAAAAAAAAAAGTAATCCAGCTCCCTCTTTTGGGCTGCCTCTAAGACAAAGAGAGGAGTTTCCCCTTTTCTGTGGCGTGTCTTAAGAGATTAAGGTTGTGTTTGTAGCACCCAAAACAGTAGTTTTACTTCCTGGCCACCTCATTCTCCATACTTTGGATTGTTTTTTAGCTAGACACCTTGTATCCAAACTACTAGAAAGAGCAACCGCAATGGAGAAGTTTCTTGCCCCACAAGTGTCAGTCAGTAAAGTTTAAAGAGAGTCATTTAATATCCTATAAAATGCTGCAACACTTCCCCGTGAACCACTGCTCTTCTCCTCTAAGACTGTTAGGAGCACCCAACATCTCTGCTATGTTCTTCCTACCGATCCAATGGAAGGCAAACGGTACTAACATCATTATTAGTTTATTGAAATTCTAGGGCATCTGGACTTAATGTCTTCTTGCAAACTTTGCTGTGCCATTTTTTGAACTCTGCCTATTGTACCTAATGTTGAGATTGCTACAAAACTTGATTAGCTGTTCTACTTCCTTTCTTTCCCACCACCAACATGCACATGCAAAGGAAAGGACTCCAGTTTACATTCTTGCATCGCAACACAAGATAAATACATTTGCTTAAACCTAATTTATAATTTTAGGGTGGAAAAAGTTTTTGTAGAATAAGCCTACCTAAAACCCAATATACCACAGATTTATTAATTTTTAGTACTCTGACATTCCATTGCACTGCCAAAATCTTTAAGACAAATCACCAGAACTGATCAAAGTCAGGAGATACACATTGAGGCTCTAAATTTACAGTGTGTTAAATCAGATTTTGACCAGCGTAGCATCTATATATGCAATCTGAATATTTCTTTCGGCTCAATAACAACTAAGCTTAATTTAAATCAGGAATCTGAAGGAAGGAAAATACCTTCCTTTTCCAAATTAAGGATAAAATTGGTTTACGTGAACGATCCCTTAAAGCAATCAGAAACAGAAAGGGTCACCAGAAAAATACTCAGATCGAATATTTCTTTTAATCAGATCAATTTTATATACCAATGTGTTTTAACAACAGATCACGAATAAGCATCTTTAATTTTAATGCAAGACTTTAAAAATGTACAAATACCACATAAACTGCATTTTAATATATAAATAGAATATGACACAAGTGCAATTTATGTTAGAAGTAATTAATACAGTAAAAAAAAATAGGGCAGCAAAAATGTACACAAAAATTAACCCAAGAATCAAAATTAACAAGAATCAAATCATCAAGTTATCCTGAAACTGCTTGGGTGCTCTGTGCAAGACTAGATGCTGATCACCTGAACTAATAACTGCACTATGAAACCAAACCAAACAGGTCCAAGAGTTCCCACCGCTGATTGTGAGGAGGTTATTTGTTCTTGCCAAAGACGCCAAGGCAATCATCGAGAGCAGCTCCAAGATCTTCAATCTCATTTAAGAAGCACATTCAATCCTGGGATTGATTTGATTATTTTATTTTGTTCCCCTCCCCCCCCCCCATTTGAAAATTAAAATCTTATAAAATAATTTAAATCTTAACATTACTCAGCTCTCTTAATGTTTCAAAACAGTAGGATTCACAATGACTCAAACACTGGGCTTATGTTGAAAATCCATATGATTAATATTTCTCTGAGATCTAACATAAGAAGGAGGGGAAAACTACAGCTTCTGCAAACTGGCAAACCTATTTTGCCTCCAAATAACTGATTTTATGTAAGAAGTGGAACTTGAAAGTGCCTTTTGCTCTACATTACAGCCAGGCACGTCTATCTTTCCCCTCCTTTCCAGTTTAAGTCCTTTCAGAAGGCAACAGACTGCAAGAGTTACAGTAACCGAAACAGAATTTGCTTTGCTGTATGTCAGCATTTCACATACTTTTGGAAGCTGAGACATCTTAAAGGAAATGAAACTGTGTTCACTGAATAGCATAACTATTTGCTAGTTGATGTCCATCTATATTTGTTTTAATTCTGGTTTTTATATACCTTCAGGTAAGTTCTCATTCATCTTCTCATTATGGTATTTCCCCACACTAACTACAGCAATTCATAACAATCAGAACATCGAGTATCAGTGATAGCATCCAAGTAGACATTCATTCAAAACATTAAGAAGTTCACCTCTTGGTCTTTTGTTTCAGGCTCTCTGTAGAGATGGACTGTTTCATGGTTCACACACTGCTGAACACATTAGCACAATCCTAAACAGTACAGATTTTTTTAAATTAAAGCTGCAGCTTTGTATAGCACTGCCTCATGTTATCTAGAAAGCTCTATGAAGCTCTCTGCCCTAATATCAGATATTGAACCACAACCTTAAGAGAAGAGCATACGTTCATGTTTTTCATGATCATTTGCTTCAGTTCTGTTTAGCATCTTTCACATAAATTCTATTACAAAACACGGAGTTGCAAAACACTGAGGTTTCATACAAGAACAAAACAATAACAACTAAATTTAATTACACACTTCAGAAGATTAAGTAAGTGACAGGTCTGCATCCAACTAAAGGAGAGAAAAATTTTGATGGAACTTAAAAAATATTTTCTTGATTAGCAATATTATGCATACTTTCTAAACAGCAAGTTCCAGGCACTCGGGAATTGCATTAATCTGACACAATTGATATTCTCAGACAGTATTAAGTACAAAACACAATCACTGCATTATCATTGTCCCTAAGTATTTACATTCCATGAGCAAGCATTGCACATCAAGCTCAGAGATTCTGAATTTCTTACAAGTTTGATGAGACTTTTTAAAGTGACTCCTGAGATAAAAAAACAATAAATCAAATGACCCTGTCTTCAGTCACACAACAGTCTTAATTTATGACTTTGGCAGAGAAGACAGTAACTGAGGAAGATTTACAATGCACTGCATATTGGTTTTTTTTTATTTTTTTTTATTTCTTACTTCACCTTCAGAATATTATATTCATAAATTTTGTGGCATTTTTAAAAGTTGCATAATGTTCTCGGAGAGAACTATGCACAGCTTTGTATTCAAAAATATTTTTGCAAGGTTTTCTAATGAGGTTTTCGAGTCCCAGGTTTTTCTTTAGAAAGTGTTTGGAAAACTAAAATACTTGGACAAATTAAACACTAGATATACTAGTGCTCAACTAAGCAACATGAAGATATAGTTGAAACTTTCACTATCCACATAAATATAACCGAAGACGTTCATAGCCAACAAGATTTAAATGACCTGAGCAGCTTAATAAGACCAATTTTTCTAGCACTCGGGAAAGGGCTAAGCAAGAGAGAGAGCACCAGCTATTTGCTGTAGCACTTTAACAATACAGAAAAAAACATCCCTGTAACCTGAAACTCAAATTTTTCATAATTGATGAAAGATATTATTATACATTATTATTATTATTATAGCCTTGGTTCTCAACATATTAAGTCTGTATAAATCACCTACATTATCCAATTGCTAATTTAAAAGAAATAATACATAATTCAATATTGCCTCTATTTTGCCATATTAGAGACACAGCGAGACATATCCATATATTTATGATCTCCCTCTTTTTCCTAGCCCCCTTCTTCCAAGATAAAATCAGTCTGTTCTTTGGAAGCACAAATTAACTTCACCACAGCTATCGTGCTTAAGAATCACAAACAAACCCACTGAAGATTCCCATCCCATTAAAAGACTTTCAGGATTGTAAGGGTTTGTCATGTGGTTTCTTTCATTTTGATTTGTTGATATAGTTATTATTCCTGTTAACTTTACTTCAGATGTTCCCCAACTTTAACCAATAATGACATCTACTGTATCTGTCACTTAATTGTCAGATTGGTGACCACCTTTTACATCACTTCCAACATTTCTAGTACAAGTTAAAGAGCAGCTTTAGGTTTTCCTCTGCACACTCGAATGGCTTTGCAGGCTCATATCCCCCAATATTCCCATTACAACCCCAACAGCCACTTACTCCCCACAAAAACTACCAAAAACCTCTGGATCCTCTGTTTATACTTAGCGAAGTATATGAAATTCTGGAAAGCACATCAAATACTCCTGTGGTTAACTCTGTAGGTGAAGCACGGCAACCCCTACGAACCAGAACGAGCTTGTGCTGACAACTGGCAAAAGAGGAAAAGCACCCAGCTACCACCAGGGAACCGCCTCTCACCGAGCAATCGCTCCTCTCTCTCGGTTCAGATTCTCAGTAGAAAACAGACAAAACATTTTTCAAAGCAGAAACCAAACTAGAACACAGAACTCCACTGAATACATAAAACCCACCAGACTCAAAAAACTACAGTTTTCATCTCTCCCAATGCTTTTATAGTGGGTTTTAGAGGTTGGTTACCTGTCTCTCCTCTCTGGACCATTTTGCCATTCTTTTCCCTTCCTTTCCTAATACTCTCTAGCTAGCAGAGAACAGCTGCTATTCCGCTGTTTCAGAATTTGATTATATATAATCAAACTAAACTCTAAGCAATTTTTTCCTAACTCATACTTAGCTTTGAGGCTTACCGTGCTCCTGAAAACTAGCCTGGAAAGTCATGTATTTTCCAAGCTACAATAATCGATCTAATAAAAGAAAACATATCTATTCCCAAACTGTATAATTAACAGGAGGGAACAGATCAGAGGCTTATTTTGCATTAGTTCAGACAATATTACAGCATAAACTAAACTTGTTCTCTATCAGATACAAGCAATTCGGATGCTTTTTACAATTTCCAACAGAGACCAAACTAAAAATTAAAGAAGCTGATAACCTCAGCAATAAGTACAAATAAAAACAACAAAAAAAAAGCAGATTTTGAAAAAAAAATCTGGATGTGGAAAGCAGCAATATCTATGAAGTATGACACAAAAAGCATCTAATGACTTTGCACTTTTCCTAAGGACAGGGAATACCTTCAGATTTACCCTTGTCACAACACTCATGCAATGCATGTTAAGTCATAGCCCCCTGTCACACGACGAATTTATGGAATGCCAAAACCCAAAAAAGTTCTAGATAGGTACAGAAACAAGAGAGAAGAGTTTCCCTACATACTCCATAAACCTGGAAACTGCCTGTTGCTGCCAGCTGTAGCGACTTTTAAATGCAAATTGCTGGGCTAGTTGATACTGGCGGGATGGCAGGAGCATTTTGAACACCCCTGTGCACAGGTCAACGTGCCACCTGCATCGCTAATCCTATTATTTTCAGCGTCAGGTCTGTCCTCGACGACGCCGGGCAACAAGGAGGTACTTTCCAGGCGAGAAGCGGCACCTTGGCCGCAAGAAGATCTCTCTGCGACCTGCACCTACGGCTGCTCTCACAACCGGCAACAGCAGGGCTGCAGGTCCCGCGGGCTCCCTTCGGCGGAGCCGTGCCGGAGCAGGCGGCGCGGGGGACTCGGTGCCGCCACCGACTCCCCGGGCGGCTGAAGCCCCCCGCCCCGCTTCTCGCCCCCCAGCCTCGGGGGTGACGAGCCTCTCCCTCCCTTCCGCCCGTCCACCCCCCGGCAGCAGCTACGGGGAGTCCTCCCGAGGCCGCGGCGCCGCGCAGGCCTAGCCCTGCCCCGGCACCACCCTTCCCCGCGGAGGCTGGGCGCGGCGCCGCGGCATGCCCGCGCTCCAGGGCAGCGGGGGGAACGGGATGGGAAGCCGGCGATGCCGCCCAGCCACCACCGCCGGCTCCGGCCGCTCCCGACGGACCCCGGCGCCCACGACCCTGAGGCGGGACCGCGCCCCTCATCCGCCCGCCGCCTCAGGGCGGCGCCCCGGCGGGCCCCCTCCTCCCCCTCCTGCGCCCCGGCGGGAAGCGCAGCCCCGGCGGCGGGGCTTTACCTGCTGGCGGGGTCGCAGCGGCGCTGCCGGCCGGGCTGGGGCCGCTACTGGCGGCGACGCCCGCGGCCGCCTCAGCACTCACCCCCGCTGCGGCTGGGCTCTCCCCGTCGAGCACCGCCCCCTCCCCCCGGCGCTGCGGCGCGGTGGTGCCGCCCATGCTCCCCCCCCCCCCCCCCGCGGGATGGGGCCGCCCGCGAGGGGCGGGGCGGAGGCCGGCGGGCGCGGGGCGGCCGCGGCGCTGCCGGGCGGCCCCGCCGGGCTGTGCGGGGGCGCGGCGGCGGCAAAGGCGGAGGGGACGCCGGGGCTTCCCGCGGGCGCGGCCCTACGGCCCTCCCCGTGCAGGGGGAGCTCCGCGCCCGCCCGGCCCGCACTGAGGGACGCTGGGGCCGAGCCGGCCCCCAGGCTCCGCAGCCCGAGCAGCGCCGCCCCAGACGGGAAGTGCGCTGGAACCCGTCCCCGAGCCGCCGCCGCCCGCCCGCAGCCCCTCTCCTCCGCCCCGCGTGTGGCCGAGCGCGGCGCGGGGGCGGCCGCCGCTGCCGCCGGACCAAGAAGTGAGGCCCGCGGCCCCCCGCAGCCCGGCCGTGCCGCCGCGCCCCGCCCGGCCGAGGCTCCCCGGTGCCGGGGCGGGGGAGCCGCCGGCCGCCCGCGGGACCAGCCGCCGCCCTCAGGCGGCCCCGCCGAGCCCCGGGGGATGGGCAGAGCCGCCCGCCGGCCAGGCTTCGCCCCCCGCCGGCGGGGGCCCGGCTCCGCGGACATCCTCCGCCCCGCCGCGGCCCGGGCGGGAAATACCTGCCGGCTCGCCGCCGCCGGGTAACGGTCCGCGCGGGTGTCACCGAGCCGCCGCCTCCATGGCGCTCGGTCGCGGCGGGAGGAGCTCCTCCCCCTCCCGCATGGACCCAGCCAACGTGACGGGCCGTTGCCATGGTTGCGCAGCGCTGACGTCAGAGCGCTTAAAGCGACAGCGCCCCGGAGGTGCCGGCGCCGAGGCCTGCTGAGCCCGCCGTGGCCTGGGGCGGCGGGGCGAGGCCGGGCCGGGCTCCCTCGGCCGCAGCAGGGCGGCCACGTTCGGTGCGGGGGAGCCGCAGTGCCCGCAGAAGCCTCGTGTAAGGGCCCTCGAGCCTGGCGGCATCGGGCAGCGAGGGGAGAAGCCGTCCCCGCGCGGTGGCGGCTGTGCATCCGCATCACCGAGTGCCGCAGAGCCCGCGGCGGGCCGGGCGGCAGGAGCAGCTCGGCTGAGGGCGGGCGGCGCATGCAAGTCGTATTCCCTGCACCTGGCAATGACTCCCGGCTCCTGGCAGGGCGCCCGGCGGGGGCTGCGGGCCTGTCTGGGGCGGCAGGGGGTGGCGCGGAGCACAAGGCATCCCCTGGGGGGGTGGGTCAGCGCCCGCTCCCAGCGCGGCTGCTGGCGCACAGGTGTCCACCGCATCGTTAGCACAGATGCGGCCACAACTTCTCCTTTATGTGGAGCCAAGGGGAGTGCACGTTTTCCGTAAAGCCCTTCACCTCCCGAGCACCCAAACGGCGGGCTGCTCTTCAGCCGCCCCCCAGTACTCGATGGCCACATTGCCTTGCTCCGCTGGGGTGGCCTGGGGAGGAGTGCGAGAACCTGGCCTGGCCAGGAGGTGTAGGCCAGCGCTGCAGGAACCCTGTGGAGCCGCTCATGGGTGTGGGGAAAGGGCTCCAGGTGAGGCCCCAAACTCCGCATTTTCCAATACCTCCTCGTGAGCAGCGCTGGCCTTTGTGGATCTGACCAGTGAAAGTCCTGTCTCGCCCTCAACGCCCAGTGGACTGCAGTGTTTCTCCTTGATAGGTGGCAAGGAGTAACTCCACTGAACTTTATAGATCCGTAACAAGGTAGAAGTGATGTGTGTGAATGGATACTCAAATATCATGTATTCCTCACAAAGCTGCGATCCTACATCCCTTATACCGGCACTTGGAAACCAGAAAGGCCATCAGAGACTGACTGCCAAGGTTTTATCAGTCTCATCGCAGATCTGTCTGCCCTTCCACGTCCAATGCTCAGATTACGATCAGATTGCCAAACTACAATCACAGGACATGTGAGACCTGAGAATATACGGAATAGCTAATTTGTGGGATGCTCCTCTGAGTCTTGCCTGCTCCACTGACCTTGATGCCACAGGGACACCTCTGTAGAAGTCATTGCCTCAGCACAGCCAACGTAAGGCAGCCTTGGTCAGGACTCCAACACTACAGATGGGACACTTGCATCATCCGTCTCCTCAGCATGGGTCTGCCACACACACCATCAGCACCACAAAAATCTCAAGATTTTTGTAAAGTATTTCACATGAGTATCATAACTACTGTGCGTAAAGCAATCTTTAAGCTGTTAGTGTATTACTGATAAATGGCTCAGTGTTAATGGTAGTACATACTGGAACATACAGTACGAACTGTAATGAAACAGCTCATTGCGTACTTTAAATCGGTTTTAAAAAACATTCATGCACTTCCTTTAACTGACTCAAATCTATTATTTTAATAGCTTTGTCCTGGTTGCAAAGTCTACGTTGTGCTTTCCTGCACTGCAATACATCTGTCCTCCGTTTATCCCAAGGACAGATGTCATTCAGCAATATGTTTACTTTGCATTTAATGAGTGATCACATAGCAAAAATCAACAAGGAATGGGTTTGATTTTGTTGGACTATGCTTGAAGAGGAAAAAAACTCTCTCAGAGTCACTGTATCACTGTAGAAGTTGCTTAACTTTTTATAAAAGAAAGAAATTGGCACAAGGATAGTTCTCCCTTAAACTATGCTTGCTCCCTTACATTTTTCTGTATTCAGTCTTCAGATCTCTGAGTAGTGATTACTGACAAGATACAGTCCCAGAATGAGCACATCATTTCTCATCTTCTGTTTTGAAACAGCTCTGGAAAATAACAGGCAGTAAGCAAAGCCCCAGAAAAGTTCAGATGGTATTTAGGTAGTTGCATATTATGAAATTATCAGTCTTTGTCCTTCCAGTGGAGCAAATTAAAACATTTTATAAAAATTACATAATTTATCCTCATGACTCATTTGGGAGACAGGGAAGTTTCTTCAGTTGCAGACTGGGAAAATGAAGCATACAGGACACGGTTCTCAGCAGAGGAACTCATCCTGCAGGAGTGGCATTGGTGCAGCTGTGGTGGTCCAAGGCTAATAGCAAAGGAAAGTTTGCAAGGAAGAATATCTTTTCTTAGACCAACCGATACAAATAAAAGAAATTGCTTCTCCTTATAAAACTCATCTCACCTATTGTATAGTCTGTTCAGTCATTTACATTATGTATTTACTATATGGAGAAGCTATGAATTCCTAATGAAACAGAAATCCCCAGTCCTGCTACTGGCAATATTTTACAACCAGTTTTTACCCAGTTCTGCTTCTGGTAACTGGTTTCATATGCCAAATCCTACTCTGCAAAATCAGAGCTACCCCTAATGGAGCTATTCTTATGCCAGTTCAGCAATATGCTTTGTATTATTTTAGAATTTCTATAAGGAATTAATTTGTTCTGCAGTGAAAGAGAAATGTTGAGATACAGTGCCAGTTGAGTTTTTAAAATCAATATCTAGATCAGTTTCTCTAACATGTTCTCTTTGAATTATGAGTTACTACAGCCAACACAGCAACTTTGGTTTCTGATAGATTAAATGCCACTGGAAGCCCCCAGTGCTTGGATTCCTGCCCGATGAGTCTGAAACATCTCTGAAAGGGAAGGTAGAGGAAGGGAACCTGTTTGGAGATTGTGCTGATTCAGCTGTAAGTGAAAACCACAGCCTAGAGAGCTCCAGCAGCACCCTAGACATACTTTTAATGGAAATTTTGTCAAACACTGCATGTTAGTACAGTGAACGGGTACTAGGAAGCAATGAGACATTTTCTAAAAAACTCCCCAGTCTTGGCAGGGCCTGAGACCAAAAGGCATAAAGATGGACAGGCACACGTATAATCTAAATGGCTAAAAATACCACTGAAGTCTATGCATGTCTTTTCTTGGTTCCAGAGAAATGCAGAGTTCATTGTCAGCGTGGTGCTTTCCATGTTCCAGAAAGCCCCCACATTTCATCAGCCCATTATCTAATTCCTTCCCAAAACACTTCAGGATATACATGAAGTAATCATGTTTGTTCAGGAGACAAGTTAAAGCAAAAAAAAAAAACCAACTCAGATAACTAAGAGACAAAGATCCAGAGGGAATCCCCTCCACTGGTGTGACTGAATCACACCACCCCTCTGACTGACTTTAGGAAAACAAAATAAAAAATAAATTGCTCATTCAAACTTCAGAATTAATTTATCGATGTGGCAATCCACTTTCTTGACACCTCTATAATGGCAACGTTGATTTCCTTTCATCATTGTTTTTTTCATTGGTTAAATCAGGCCGCTCCCGCAGTATGTACACTTTCCTTTTGCTTTGTCCTCATTCTTTGTTTATGTCTGACAGCACTTCTGCTACTGCAATCCACGCAGCTACTCAGGTAAGATATGCTTATTTACATCTTTTTCCCCTTACGTTTCCATCTTTCTCTTCAGATCTAGGAATTAAAATGGTGATTAAGCCCTTACTAATAAGTGAGCAATCTCATGTCATTCTTTATTCAAGTCTTATGAAGAGACTTAAAAGTTCACTTAATTTACTGATACAGTTTAATTACTCTGTTAAGCAGGATTACACATATTATCTTTATATTCTATATACATGACGGGAAAACATGTCCCTCTTCAGATATCCCTTCCTCAATTTATTCCTAAATATGAAAGCAAATGTTTTACTGCTTTACCTTCAATCTCCTGTTTTTAGTCTTACTGAAGTCTAACATTCATTCAAGAACCCTCCACTTGCTCAGCCGCACAACTGAAACATGAAAGATCATCTTTTGTCATTCTGTCAGGGGTTCTGCTTACATATGGGTGACATATGGCTGACCTTTCACAGCACCAAGGAGCGGTGATCTTTCTGCACACCAGCTGATGCTCTACATGAAATGCATCTAAGGTGGCAGTTTAGTTCACATGGTGTACGTGTCTCTCTAGAAGTCCAAGAAAGAAGCGTATGGCGACTGCACTAGCTGCTCACCACTGGCTCTGGTCTTCAGATCACTGTTTAATTGGGCAGGTGGAGGGGAGTATCCTTGCTGTGTTTTACTAGTGTCCTTGTGCTACCAAGAAACAGTGAACTTCAGTTTCTAGGGCTGCCCACCCAGCATATTTCAGATCCTTTTATATCCACATGCTTATTCTCTAATATTTAATTCAAATAAAAAATCAAGGAAAGAGAATGTAAGGACAAACAGTAGTAATATTTTTCTTGTTATTCAGGAGACTGATGCAACAGTGGATGTCAGAGAGTGCATTTACTTTTTGAGGTCCAGTAAAACAACTGATCAAGCTATGCAGTTGGATTGTCGTGCAGCTACAGTTTTGAGTCTAGATTCCTGACTCCAGAGTAAGCCAGGTGACTCATCCTTTAAAGAGAACAATCACTGAACACTATTTAAATAGAAGAAAGGGGAGTGGATATATATGCATAGATGCTTTACGTATGACCTATATGCATATATTTATGAATAATATGTATTAATAATTCTTTCAGACAAAATTATGAAGGATACTCGTGGAACCGCTGAAAGTGCTCGTCATAAAAGAACAGCAACAAAAATCAAATGGGCTGAAAAAAACGTTTGATCTACACTATTCCCTTCTAAGACTAGTTGCAACACTGAGAGATCAGTAGCAGGTTTCAGGTGCTTACTGTAATTTGCAAGGTATTTCACCAATGTTTAAGATCACTAAGTGAGGCAAAAGACAATGCTCATATTATTCACCGTGCTTCTGCACGTTCTCTGATGCCGCAGTCCAACCCACTTGTAATAATGGCACGCAAGGGCTGAGAAAACTCTACAGCGTATTTTGGAAATTCTTTTGATTTCTTCTGGAGGGGGAGAGGAGTAGGCAAGCAGAGAAAGGGGAATCTGTATTTAAAACCTACATAGAAAAATTGAAGAGTCTGCCTACAAATCCCAGACTCGGGATGAAGCCTCACATCAGCTGTAACTCTCTAGCAGCAACTTTGCTTGAAATGGGCAGGCAGAAGGCTCCTTTCTACCAAGGGTGTGGGTGTGGAATTGTAATAGACGCTTCCATAAACTGCTGTCTGCTCAAATGTCATGATGTTGGCTTTCTGCCCCATTTTCAGCTGCAGAGAACAGCAGATGGGAGGGGCAGAAACAATGAAGATCTCTTTTTAACTCTCAGTTTGAAAAATCTCCCAACCCTTTTCAGCCAAATGGCTCTTCTCCTAACTACTACAAATGGTATTTTCTAGATCCTGCTTTGGAAATTACAATTGCTTTACCATATACCTAACCTAATCCTAAACCCCAAGAATTTTACAGTGTGTGCAACAGGGAGCAAACAAGGACTAGTTAGCTGCACACAGAAGAGCAAGTGATCACTTTTTGTGAGTTTTCAGTTACTTCTTCAACCAATGAAGAGCGTAATGTACATGAAAGTTGTGCTCCAGGTATAAAGTGGAAAGAGTGAAGACAAAAGAGAAAATGTAAATAGCCATGAAAGGACCTTAACAAAGCATTCAGTAACTGACATGGATAGTAAAAGAGTGTGGAATTAGGAAGAAAGAAGTATTAAAGAAGTATTATTTTATTCAGTCTGTTCAGAGATCGTTTGGCCCTTTTATGGAACAAGACAGGAAGCCAACTGAAGAAGCATGATCATGTCCATTATTAGCTTTCGAAATTCTTATAAATATAACCTAGTTTCCAATCACAACAAAATCAAACTACTTTTCACATTTTTAATGAAAGACTCTTGCATTCCACTGCTACCCAATATCTTAGAAAATAATAGGTGTAATATTTTTTAGTATATGTATTCGCATAGTGCCACCAACAAATGAAGGCATTTACACAGCCAAACCCCACTGTATATAAATACAACACTGTCCCATTGAACACAGTTCAACATTGCTAATTGCAGACTGCAGAATACCAAGCTATCAGGTATCACACTGGCAAACACTTTGGTGAAGATAGTCAACTAACTAAGGATTTAACTCAGTGAGTTGCAATTGCATTATGGTAAAGTCTATTTATTCTTTAGTTTTGGAATCTAAGCTAACCTCCAGCAGCAAGAAATTTTCACTACAGTCAAGTGTTACATATTACACAAATTACAGATATATTTCACCTTCCTCTGAACTTTGAGTCTGAGCTTACACTGTATTGTCAGGAGTATTACTCAAGCTTGCAATTTTTAAGTTTTACCATTTACCATACAGAATTTTCGGTACCTGAAGAGTTTTATGGTCATGAATGAGGAAATCTGATACAAGAGGCTGGGTTTCCAAGTCTACAGAGGGACAGAGACCATTTTTAGTAAGCTTTTCAGCATGCTGCTGCTACTGGCTCTTAACCTGCATCTGCATCAACATTGTTGCTATGACCCCAGCCATTCCTGGGGGAAACGGGTTTCAGTTATAGTGAATTAATGACACTGGAAATGGCACTGTGGCCTATGCAGAGAAATGAAACTATTTCTATTGTTATCTGCAACAGTTTTAGAAGACTGTAAGTAATATAAAATTATACAGCAACTGTGCCCTTAACAAACTATTGTGCCCTGTTGGTGGAAACTTTATCCAAATTAAATCGGGGGGGAAGGAATAGAGAGAACATTGAAGTTTAGGGAGACAGCAATACATACTTTCTGCAGTGCCAGTTCAGATGTGTACTATAACTGTGTTTCACTAGTTACTAGGATTTGCTACTTGCATATCACATCTGTTAAAAGGGCTGAAGAACGTTTTGATTTTTTTACAGTTTGAAGGCTAAGATATCTATAGTGGTTTGGATGTGTACAATGGTGATGACTCAACATTTAGACCTAATTCAGGAAAGGAAAATGAAGAACAGAGGCTATTGGGCTTAATCAACTCATAGAATCATAGAATCATTAAGGTTGGAAAAGACCTCTAAGATCATCGAGTCCAACCGTCAACCCAACACCACCATGCCCACTAAACCATGTCCCTAAGCGCCTCATCTACATGTCTTTTAAATACTTCCAGGGATGGTGACTCAACCACTTCCCTGGGCAGCCTCTTCCAAGGCCTGACCACTCTTTCAGTAAAGAAATTTCTCCTAACGTCCAATCTAAACCTCCCCTGGCACAACTTGAGGCCATTTCCTCTCGTCCTATCGCTTGTTACTTGGCAGAAGAGACCAACCCCCACCTCGCTACAACCTCCTTTCAGGTAGTTGTAGAGCGCGATGAGGTCTCCCCTCAGCCTCCTCTTCTCCAGGCTAAACAACCCCAGTTCCCTCAGCCGCTCCTCATAAGACTTGTGCTCCAGGCCCTTCACCAGCTTCGTTGCCCTTCTCTGGACACACTCCAGCACCTCCATGTCCTTCTTTTAGTGAGGGGCCCAAAACTGAACACAGTATTCGAGGTGCGGCCTCACCAGTGCCGAGTACAGGGGTACGATCACCTCCCTGCTCCTGCTGGCCACACTATTTCTGACACAGGCCAGGATGCCGTTGGCCTTCTTGGCCACCTGGGCACACTGCCGGCTCATGTTCAGCCGGCTGTCAATCAGCACCCCCAGGTCCTTTTCCTCTGGACAGCTTTCCAGCCACTCTTCCCCAAGCCTGTAGCGTTGCCTGGGGTTGATGTGGCCGAAGTGCAGGACCCGGCACTTGGCCTTGTTGAACCTCATACAGTTGGCCTCGGCCCATCGATCCAGCCTGTCCAGGTCCCTCTGCAGAGCCTTCCTACCCTGGAGCAGATCAACACTCCCGCCCAGCTTAGTGTCATCTGTAAACCTACTGAGGGAGCACTCGATCCCCTCATCCAGATCATTGATAAAGATATTGAACAGGACCGGCCCCAGTACTGAGCAGTACATATACAGTACATATACACTTTGAGGAGCACATGGAATAAAATACTTCGTTTCATTTGTGTTTTCCTTCAGTAAATAGCACTAGTAGATGCACAGTTCTTTTTTGTCAAAGATTTTAAACTGTTCTTCAAGTATGAGTCTCTGTCTGTGGGAAAGTAAGGCACAGAGTGGTGTAAACAGCTTGCCAAGCAACCAGTGACAGAGCCAAAATCAGAATTCAGATTGCCTGCCCACCTGCCTTCCTTCTACCCTTGCTGTCGAGCAAGTTACCCAACATGAGAGCTTTCCAGATGGAAGAACAAACGAGCAAACAAAGGAGTGAAATTAAATAGAAGCAAAGTGAAAATGACCGGTACGAGAGACCAAATAAGCAAAATGCAAAAAAGAAACAGTAAAAACATTATAAAATAAAATTAGAGTTTACAATAAAGAAGTAATTTCCATTTTAACGCATGACTGCTAATGGTGTGTTAATGATTTTCCTCATATACACAGGGCTTTGGTCCAAAACTCTGAATGAAACCATTCATGCTCTTCCGTGTATCTTTTACCAGAAGATATCAGTGCTCCTTAGCCAAGGTGCTCCTTATTTTTGTTCATTTTGCTTGCCTGTTTTCACTGTGTGTCATTTCAATGCTGGGGAAAGCATCAGCTTGACAGCTTCACAGGCTAATGTTCTCTCTGCAGAGACGGGAAGGATGTGCAGCAGCAGAGGAAGCTTGCTACAACAGTGCTCAGCTGCATGCCTCAGCTCAGCTCTGCCCCGAACGAACCCGCTGGCATAGCTCTGTCCCCCTTTGCTTGCAAGAGTCAGTTAGGGACAACGGCAATACTGGTTTCTGTGATGCTTTTTCTGCTAGAAACTGGACTCAGGCACAGTTCACATCATCCATCAGCCTGTGTTAACATGGTAACAGTTTCTAGTCACTAATGACCTGGTCTGGATTTGACTGGGCAACAGGCCACAAACAAGAAAGCCTCCCTAAACCACCACCAACTCCTCTGAACCACTCAAACCTCTGTAATGCTGGCAAAAAAAGAGGCACTTTTTAAAATAAAGCTTCTCACAACTGACAGAGAAGCAGTCGCCCCCGCACACACCTTATTCACTCACTGTACTGAACTGGCATTCCTTCAAGAGCTGGGAAGGGCCCAGAGCTGCTGATTCAAAGACATTTAGAGTAAGAACTCAAAAATTGAAGGTTTTTGTTCTTTTCTGGCTTCTTTGCTTCTTTCCTTGGCCTGCTCTGCCTGCCTATGCTGAATGTCAATCAGCAGAGCAGTAACACCTTTGCAAAGAAGTCCCAAGTACCTTGGCAAATGCATTAACAAGCATGTGAAAAAACCCAAGGTTTCCACAACTTCAAAGAAGAAAAAGGCTGGTTTAGAGTGGTGGAGGCTGAGCAACAGACACGGACAAAGGGTCTGGAATCGATAATGTTATGCAATCTTGTCTAAACTATAGCAGACACAGAGGTGTCTTTTTCAGAAAAGACTTCTAAATGATCCTCGTAGTGCGTCCACAGCTTATTTTCAGAAACATTTGCTTACATCAAATACCCCTGGAAAAATTCCCATAAGGAAATCACCAGAATCAGTTGCTATCTGCGTTTGCAGAGAATTGCATTTTATGTCAAAGTGGTTGTGATCAACCCAAAGCATTTCTCAAAAAAGGCAGTTGCATTTTTATTCAAGTCTCTGCCACCTTATAATTGACAGCTATTTGACTTCCAGTGCCATCTTGGAATGAGTAACAGCTCAAAAGTTTACTATTAATTTCTTACGAACCTGTGGTTAGGACCAGCCTAAGTGAGCAAACAGAAAAAAATGATTTGAATTCAACAAATTCAAGTCTGCCTCTTTGATGGCCTGAAGAAACTGGATGATCTTGATCTTTTATAACTACTGAATAGCTGGGAATCTGTTTCTTTCGCAACCTGTCAGTTTGACAGCTACATTTTAAAAAGGAGCTGTTTTCCTGATGATTACCATATGAAGCTCTAAGTGACTGAGCATTTAACCTCTCCATTTTAGCAAGCAAATGTTGTATTTACTATGTTTAATAACATTTTCAAGGTCAATATAACAGGATATTCCCTACAATTGTTTAAATTACTAATATAACATTTTGAATCTTAAAAATAAATACAATGGGTTTAAGCTGGCTGGTCAAATTCTGCAGCTACATTGATTAAAATCCTAAACAATTCCATTCACTTCATGAAATTCCTTGCAGTTTCAAGCACCTGTAACAGGTAAGAGAATTTACCTTTTTTTCTTGCATTGCTAAAACAGAAAAAGAAAACTCAGTAGTGCTAATATGAACCCTAACATTGTCTCCATTGGGATGAGGCATACTGTAATAAAAAGATATTTAATCTTTTAAGGCTAAATCACGTTCAGCTATCCCTGTTACACAGGCAGGGTAGGCCTCTCAGAGCAAGTATGAGAAGAGGTTTGGCTGTTCTTTACATTTCTTCAAGTTTCCTGGTAGATCCCACCGCAACAGGAAACTGGGGAGTTGAGCAATAGACCTGGCACAATAACCTCATTGATCTCTCAATTGTTTCTGCTAAAAGAAAGAAAAATAAAGATAACAAAAGAATTGGGGAAGTCAGGATATGCTGGCTTAAGTGTGCATTGTAGAAATTATTAGCTAAGGTAGAGGGAAAGAACATCAAATGGGATAATGTCCCTGCATGATTATCTTCAGACTACTCTGATTAATGACAAATAGTAGAGAGCTGGAGATCTATACAAATGTCATTAGACCAAGGGTTGTAATGTGATTTAGTGACGTGGTTTGGAATGAGCTTGGAACGAGCTTGGAACAGTGATAGCTGGTTCCCTTGACAGAGCAAAACAAATGGTGTTTTAGCATTGTTGGTTCACTACTGTGCTATAAAGCAAGGATCCAACATAAATGTTTGCCTGTACGAGTAGGCAAGCAAGGGGTTGATGCTTATTTGCATCACTGTGTATTAAACTGATGACTTAAATTGGCATAAGGAGAGTCAGGTCCTAAGACAAAATGTACTTCAAAACACTGCAACAGTGCAATATGGTTTGATCTTTCCAGCACACCAAATAAAGATTAATTCCTTTTCCCACTGTTCCCCTTCCTGTTTTTCTTTCATTCCCATTCACCTTGCTTTGTCTTCAGCTCTCACGGGCCAGGCTATCACTGGCTTCTCTAGGTGGCACTTGCTGGGGGATGCTTTCTGCAGCAGCAGCGGGCAGCAGCTTCTGCTGCACAGTTTTGTTTCGGGGGATCACCAGTCACAGTCATACTGGCTGGGCTCCAGCTGGCCATGCTGGTTCTCAGATTGCTTTTTCTGGCTATCTATTGGGCAGTCCTCATCCCATAATAGGGCAATTTTTAACTCTTCTCTCAAGGGAAGTAGTGAGAAATAAAACTTTTTTTGGGATAATGAGAGATAATGCTGCTTGCAACCCCATAAAACTTTTGGGGTTGTTTTTGTAATCTTTAATTATATCCTGGTTAATTTAACCCAGTGGTCTCTGGGATATAGCAGCGTCTCATCTACTTCAGGGCATCATACCAGGAGAGCCAGAAAAAAGTCTGTAGGAAATTGCCCCAGTCCTTTTCAGCCAATCAAGAATGACAGAGACCCTCTTCAATGACTGGAGGATAGGAGTCTGGGTATGTTCAGTGCAGCAACCTAAATGCATTCATAAGCAAATGGTTTTCTGTTATTAAATGATACAGTTTTATGAATAACTGAATCTTAATATAATTATTTCCAACCAACTTCCATCCATAAACACAAAAAGACATTCTTAGTGAGTATATAGGACAGAATGAAGTTAACTATTTGAAATCTTGGTTGTCAAATTCATATTGGTGACTAGGTTCTTTACAGACTAATTGCAGCTGATCTCTTTTTGAGCATTTTATGGTATGTCTGTCATCATCAATCTACAAAGCATATGAATACAATTTTCTGTTTTACAACCTCGATTTAATTTCATTTGTAAGGGCTAGGAAACAAATTTAGCAGTGTTGTGCAACTGATGAGCAAGGCCCTGAAACAGAGTGCACAAAAACATATTCCCTCTAACTTCTATCCATCTTCTGGAGGACATAATGCAGTTACTGTTCGCCTTCTTTCATGGTCATATTGTTCATACCAGTGGGAGTACGCTCCCTCATGACATATGACTGGCAAAACATCAGTGTGCATTGAAAACAGATACCCTGCATCTGCAACAGTCTTCAGACACTCTGCATCTAAGCAGAGATGAATGGAATGAAAGTATTCTCAGCCTAAGATAGGAAAGGCGGGAGATGGTTCCTAGGCTTCAGCACTTCTTTGAAGGCCTTCACGACATAAATAGTAAATTATGTACCTGATACGCTTGAACTCATTGATAAAGCAAAGAACCAACTCCTCAGCACTAGTTTTGAGTGATCATTTAACAAAACACTATTTCTGTGATCATTTTGTTTTTCTACAATATTTGTAAATTCACAAGGGAAGGAGGGAGCTTATGCACAGAAGACAGTACTGTGCTTTCTGTTTATTCTGGACACAATACCCAGAGCTTCCTCTAAAATCCTGCTGAGAACATAGACTAAAAGAAAGCCTCCAAGAGGAAGTACTGAAAAGTAAATAGGCAGTGCAGGCAACGCTGCCGAGACTCACTACAGAAAGTCAGTCAGTGTGTCAGAGTTCTGGTTAGTACCCTGAACGTAAGCCTGGGAGACAGAAATTGCCATGTAATTCTTTCTGCAACATATAATTACATTCTTAACCTCTTCGTCTTTTTTTCCCTTTTGATAAAGAGGAAATAATTCATTTCCAGGAATATAAGCGGCTTTAATTCACTTGGATCAAGCCTCTTTTTTCTTTTTTTTTCCTGATTCAGTGCCTGACTCAGAACCATCATTCTTATTGCTTCTGTCAGACTATTCCACATTTCCCAGTGGTTTTCACTACTGCAGTTTGGAAGCACTCTTTGTTCTTATAGTCTCAGTGCCTACTAAGGCTTTTCTTTTCATGTTCTTTGACATTTATTCCCTAGGAGCCGGATCCTTGTGTCCTTACATGTGAGCCAAATCTCCCAATGAATTTGCAAACGTGCAGGATCAGCAACTTAAAAAGTTTATTTGTTCTTCAGGGTTCTCTATGTTCACAGGAAAAAGGACGCCTATAGGCAAACACTGCATCACTAGGTTTCATCTTCACAAAAAGGAAGCTTAGAGAGGAAGGAAGGCATAAGAGTGCTAAGTTAACGATTAAAAAACAAAAAACAGCCTTCACAAGTTTTTCTCCTGAGAGGCTGGTTGTTACGGATGCAGTTACAGGACACTGAACTTACATGTTTCTTGAAATACATCAAAAGACTCCTTTGCTGGGTTGACACAGTGTCAGCAGTGATAGCTGATTCCAGAGTGTTGTCAGAATAATACATATCTTTGGATATATTTTCGAGACATCTTTCAACTTGGATATCTATACTACATTTATATTTAGGCACCTGAAATTTCTAATGGCCTGACACCTCAGGCTGGAAAACGCTGCCTGCTCCCATTTACTTCAGCTTTGGTATCTATATCAGAGAATGCTGGCCTGGTGTGTTAGAAAATGTAATGTATTCAATTTATGTCCTACATAAATGTTGAGATCAGCATCAACGACTAGATCCAATCTGCAGCTTTAATTCAAACAAACAGCACTGCTGACAACACTATTTCTGTGGATAAGGACTCTGTCTCACAAACGTACGTATTAGACAATCTTCAGATTTCACTTTAATGCAGATGTCTCTCTTCTGATGTCAGAAATTTTATGGCAAGTAGTCTTGGTGATGAGCCAAGATTTGACACGATCTAACTACCTAATCGTGTGAAAATTCATGGTAGACAGTGCCATTAATATCTTCTTATGCAGCAGAATGAAAATCTTTTCTTGTTCTCTGCACATATAGGACAGAGCTACTGCTATACACTCATGTATTTTCCAGTCAGAGAGATTATTCTAATCTTTTTGTCTGACATTTTACAGCAACAGGGTCAACCATATTCCCTAAGTAGTTCCTACATCAGATTCTTGAACTTGTTGATGTTAATTCGGATTACATGTATGTAGTCTTATGTAGACAAACCCTCAATTTACTGTGCATGTGAACTATCACCTTTCTTGTCTAGATATGCTAATGTTTAATGACCCACACTAATAAACACATATGCCTCATTTCCAGTGTGAATCTATCTGGACTCAGCTTCCTGCTATTGGATCTAAACACATTCCAGGCATATATTTGGTTGAATTGTCCATCATTTTGGTGTGATCTAGCTTGGGATGTGTAAAACTGATAAATATGTACTTCCATAGGTGTTTTACAAAGACTTTTACCCTAATTTCATTCATTATTTAGGTCCACCATCCTTAGATTTTCTACAAAAATCAGGTAGATCCATTCACAATCATTTACACAGTTCAGTTTTCTACATTGCTTCTATTTAAACTGAGATAATTTCCATACACAGCAGGACCATTTGCACACAAAAAACATAGCACAAGGGCTTGAATGTGCAGCTGAAGTCAGACGTAAGGCTCAGGTAGTTCTACCTCTTGCTGAGAGTATTTTATACACTTCTTTGTTTAACCTTGAAAACAGAACATGCAAGATACAGTGCCATCACCTGTAAGTGATGCAATAAGTGTATGCCACATCAGCACTACTTTGCCAGCATTCCACCAGCAAATTATATTTTGTAGAGGATATTTTATTCTGTTGGCATTATAATCAGTGTCAAGGCCATCAGTGAAAGCATTAAGCAGACAAAAAGTATGCCAGAAGATCTCAGTTGTTTGTGTTACTGCATGTGCCTTTACCCCTGACAGTATCCCCCAAACCAAGACAGAATAGTCTTTTTATGAATAAAATTACTTTAAATTCAGATCAATGCATGCTACAGCAGTGAGATGCTCTGGAATACTGAAACAGCTTGTGAATGGAAAAATCATTCGCTAGTACAAAATAAGGGCGTTGCTGCATTGTCTGTAGGAGATAGCAATGTTCAGCCTCCTGGGGGATACAGCAAGGAAAATTTGATGCAGTAGGAAATCTTTCTAAACAAGAAGTTGGGCACCTGCTAAAAATTGCATTTTATGTTGTAAAAACTTCCTCGTATTTCTCTTTCTTATTATCATTCTCTTTCAGATGCTACTCCTTCAGGTAGTTTTAAGGAGTCACCTAAAAATAGTCCTCTTCCTTAAAAAAAAAAAAAAAATCTCACAAACCCATGCAAAGAGGAAAAATTCTTCAATAAGGTTTTTTTATTAAATTATATTTTTTCCCTCTGGCCACTGCCACTGAATATAGAATTTCTTCCACCTTTTTTTTTGTGTGCCTGTTTTGCAGACTGAAGAAAATGACTGTAAATCAGTTTGCATTCAAAACACCACACTTGCAACTAAAACAATAGGATATCAAAACATTAAAAATAAGATTCAGTGTAATGGTAAAAATTTTGTGACTGACAGAGGAGCACCTTTTGAATCATAAATTCTCATTTTTACAGGACAAAAGGGACTATCACAATCACTTTCTGAATTCTTACATAACAGATACAATGTAATTTCACACAATAATTCCTATGTCAGTCCCCTGCCTTCTGATCTGCAAGAAAAACTTCTACTTTGCATGTCACACCCCACCAGCAAAAGACCCAGGGATTCTTCAGCTTTATCCATGACAATTATCAAACAGATTTACAAAAAACATTATCAGCAACAAGGCAGAATCAAATCCTGGCTCTAAACAATCTTGAACATAGATGAATCAGCACAAGGAAATGATAGGATGAGAATATCTTTTAGAGACATCATCTTTTACAGGATGAACACAGAGTAAAATCAAACTATTTTATACTTCACAAAGTTCCTGTAATTGGATCTTGCTAAATGGATAAATACTGTAATGGATCTGTTGCTTCATTAGCACGCACTCTGATAACCTGCAGTACAACATCCATCAAGCTCTTCATTCCCTCTGGGGAAGGCTGCTGCAAGTGGTTGACAGAGACGTGAGTCAGGCTTTGTAGGATCAGCAGACTTGTGTTTTTAGCCTGTACGCTGGCTGCAAATAGGAAACCAGGCAGTTTGGGGCCAGGATGCAAAAGTTGGAGGGAGAACAGGTTGTTCTCCCTGATAAGGGGACCAGTGCTAGTTACAAGTGATTTCTGATGTTTTTCAATCACCATGAAGCTGTTGTAGGTGATTCCGAACAGGTGAGAAAAAGATTATACTTTGGCCAAGGGAGTTTCAGGTCCATGGGTTAGCATTTGTAACTTGGAACGAGAATCTCCGGTGTTTGTCTAGAACAGTCACAGCTTCGTATTTCTACCCCTGCCTGCCCTTAGACAGTAAGTTAAGAAGTGTAGAAAATACTGTTATGAGTAGCTCAGATTAGAAAGTCTTCCAACAGCACTGATAAGCCTAGTTGAACATTTCTGTCTGTGGCCTAGTTAGTATAAAAAACCCAGGATGAGATTTTCAAAGGTTGTGAGACACCCTGTCCTATGTTAATCTTAACTTTCACATTATATTACTTCTGTATTTATATGTGTTTTCTCTATTAGATCAGCTTTAATTTGGAGCAGCTTAATATCTGAAACACCTTGCTAGTACCACAGAAACATTAAACAGAAGTCTACATTACAAAACTGGAATTAAGTTAAAGTCTGAAAATGTGACCTCTGTCTTCAAGCCTGTCTTAGTTCATAGATCTGTAATCAAGGCCTAAAGGTTGTAATTGATGTCAAAAGAACTTGCACCGAACAGCCCCAAAACACCTGCTGAGCAGGATACCTTCCTGAACTTGGGAGACTGGAGGCACCGTTTACGCCTGCATATAGTTTTTACTGTAGAGTATTTCTTAACCTTTGAACACTTCATTTTACAATATGAATATTGCTTTGTGTTTTATTTTTTAATAGAACAGTGATTATACTGGCAGTAACACTGACATCATTCTCGTGCTGTGAATCCCATAGTTACACTTACATTAAGAACCGCAAAACACAGATTACTCAGATCAGATAACCTAACCAGTGGGAAATAAACACAAAAAGCTCACTTACCATGACAGTTTTGGAATTGCACCAGGGATGAACTTGTCTCTGTGGGCTCTCCCAGCTCACGAGTCCTAAAGCATCATCTGCAACATTTGCCAGGATTGGAGTCCAATGTTGTTGCCCTTGCATTTAAATAAAAAGCCCCTCAGCTGAGCTCTCTCTCTTTACCTTCCCATTCACTAGTGGTTTAAACAGACATTTGATTTTTCTATTCTGTGTTTGCCTGTAACTATTTTTAGCAGCTAATAACTGCCACCCTAGGGAGCATGATGTCATCACACTTCGCACTTACAGAGCTCTCGAAAGTCAAAACGAGACAGCAGCAGCTGTCATCATGGTGAGCTGGCTCATTAGGCAAGGGTAAGGGAGTGACACCACCAGAACCGAGTTCAAAGGACCAAACAGGAGGAAGTTCAGTAAGATCGCAAATAAAGAATAGTTCTTTCTTTTGTAAGTAATTTGCAGCCAAGATTTGAAAAATGGTATGCATTTTTAAGGCTGCTGAATGCTTTTTACAGTACTAACAAAAATATAGTCTTACTGGCAATCCTCTTGTCAGTGTCACATGCAAAAGTTTTGTGGACTTTTGGAATTAACACCAGTCAACTCTCTGCATCACAAAGGAAAACTATTGAACAGGCAGCAATTGGCAGCTTTGTTAGCGATCTCAGCAGAGAGGCTAAGGACTAAGTAAGCATGGACACTGAACCTATCCATTAATCAGTATTTGCTCCCACTATATTTAATGATTCATTGCCCTAGAAACCTCCATTTGGTTGGGTATATGAGGCATTTCTAATTTCCCTTCAAAAGGTGGAGCTTCATTTCCTTGCTCATCCTGTAGCTCTTCTTTGCACCTCTCACAGTTTAAGTTCATTTGTCTGAAAATAGCTAAACGTAACTGTAGAAATACTCAAAAGGAGCTAACACTCCTTGTAAGACGGTACCAATATTTCCTTCTCTGTGTTAAAAACCTCTCACCTTCCAGGATTGCATTATCTTTTCTACGATAATTATATTCCATTGTCTAATCATATTCATCCTTCCGCTGACAAGTACACTCAGATTTGTTTCCACCGCTGTTACTTCCAGTTCATAAACCCCCAGGTTATAGATAAAGTCATTATTGAACCCAAAGTGTATGGCTTTGTACAGTATACTACTTACATATATGACTTTACCAGCAAGCTAGTAAAAAAGTTAATCTAATTCTTTTTGAACAACTACCCAGTCTTCCTCAGCATTGGCAGTGCCTCCCAACTTTGTCTTATCTAGGAATTCCACCTCAACACACCGCTAAATACATTAGATACAACAGGTCCCAAGACTAACCCCAGAGAAACACCACTAGTAAGGTTTCTCCAGCCTTGTCATTTTCTTTTGAATATTATTTTTAGTCAGCACTTTAGACAGCTCACAATTCTTGTGTTCACCACCATCATTTCCAAATTCAAGAACAATTTCCTGTGGGATATCAGTTACTGGAATCTAACTGGATGAAGCTTGCTTTTATTACTCCTAAAAAGTCAATTATCATGTTGAAATATATTGAGCATTATGATCTACCTCTGATAAAACAATGTTGTAATTTATTCCAGAACAGATCCACACTTGCTATTTTCCAGTCACAGGAAAAAAAACAACAAACAAACAAACAAACCCCAAATTCCCAAAGAACCCCAACAAAACAAAACACCAAAACCCCAGACTCACTACAAACCCTACATTACTGCAGTTTCTTCAGCATTCTGGAAATTATCTGCATCACCTAAATCTGTCTTACCAGTAAGCTTTGCTTCCATGCCAGCAGCTGTCATTTCCAGTGCATCATTATAATTCGCATGATAGAATTATCACTGCTCTCATCAACTATACTGGTAACTGAGGCTAAACATTCATTTGATATGTGGGTCACAGCTACCAAACTGTTAATCTGTATCCTAGCCTTTGTATAAGGCGTCCCACTTCCTTCTTATTTGAGACTGAATATAAATTTTACATGCAGTACAATACACTTTGTTTTGTATGTGCACACAAGTTGTAACAGTTGCTTATGCAAATGACAAGTATCAATACAGTGACCTAACCAGGAATACCAGTTACTGAAGGAATTGTGTGTGATATTTTCATTCAGGAATATCCCTTTATTAACAGTTTTCCTTTTTCTCCCTAGACACCCTTGACACCTTGAGCACCCAGAATCTCATGCACATGGCTGAAGATCATGTGAAACATTTTTTTCTCCATGAAAAATTAAACACTTAGAATTTACCTTGGATTTTGTTCATTCTTAGCTATCAGACAGTAATCTCCTGAGGCAAAAATCTAAACAAGGATGTTCTAAATCTCCTTAGCATGTTGGGCGCACAGTGTCTCAAAGCCCAAGATGAAAAGGTCCCTTTCAAGTATCAAAGATGATGTCCCCTAGAGAATCATGCTGTGCTTCTTTTGCCCGCTCCTTTGAAAGGCTATATCAGGAAACCTCCTGTTATCAGTCACATGAAAAATACCAACTAGTCCCCAAAGCTGAGCTGACGTCAAAGAGGGACATTTAAAGGGTCTGTCTAAACACAGCTGAAAGGCTTGTTATAAGCCACAGTGTAGGAGCACCCACATCAGACAAGTACAGAGGAATTGCTGGCACCAGAAATAACGGGATGACACAGTAGTAGGCCTAGGGATGTGGAAGCGTGCTGCTCACCAAGAGTTTTGCCTAGAGAAGAACATGTTTGTAACTATGATTGCTTTTTCTCTCCTCACAGTCAAAAAGTACATCAAAAAGGGACTGAAGAGAATAGTGAGGCTTGGTGCAATGAGTAGATTTGTATGTGTGTGTATTTTCTTTGGCATTTCTTTGAAGAGTTTAGCACCAACACCGATACAGGTTGCGTGCTCTTTAAGGGCTTGGATTAATTCGTTGTTTATTAATACACATCAGGGAAACAGAAATTTTCTCTCCACAAAACACGCATCCGTGAACAGTGTTAGTGTATTTTTCCATTGAATTAATGACATTTCTCAACCACAGAGTTGAGGATATTTTGTGTCTCTATGTATAACTTTACAAAGTTTACATTTATTACAGTAGTTATATTTAGAAGTTAAGTCCACTTGCTAGAATTTTAAAATGCATTTCCCTTTAGCTGTCTTTGCTACCACTTTGCTCACTTTTTACAAATGTTTGAGTGGTTCACTGAACAAGTCTTGAACATTTAAACCATTTCTTTGTCTATCCTTGTGCTCTTTCCCTTGAGATTTTCGTTTAGTCCAATTATTTTTTACACATATTTACACTTATTATACATTATTTACACTTATTTACATATGCAAAAAAATAATACTCAGATTCCTAAATAAAAAATTGGCTTAATTCTTTTGTCATCTTTAAGACTGAATTACGATACTGCATAAACATCTGTTTCCTTGCTCAATTCCTAATTTTTCAGTTTTGGGGGAATATACCCACTATGACTTAGCTATTCCATACTAAGTATGAGGGATTTCATTTCCTAATTTTCTGGCTGAGGGCATTTCTGCTCAGTGTTTCTAATTTTTATTTTAACTGAAATTATTTCTCTCTCCTCTGCATTATGGGGTACTGTAGGACCACAGATGGTCTGGTTAATCAACTGACCTTGCGACCAAAACTGACAATGGAAAAGGACCTGTTCACACAAAAACTAAACATCAAATCAAACAAATCAAACAAAATTACAGAAAAGAATTAACGTATTACTATTTCATCCTTTGGCTAATGTGAAATTGTTCCTTACCATCATTATGTAACATTTTCCAGGCATGTAAGTCCAGTAACTGGCCTTTCACTAAGCCATTTTAGAGAGTCAGTCTAGCAACAGGGTTTCAGAATGGTTTTGTGGCATGCAGCACACAAAACTCCTTTTCAGATTCCCTCCTATAACTCCTAAATCTAACACTGATCATATAGTGGTAAAAATTCTAACCAATTAATCTGTCCTTAATTCTGTCATAGGACTAACCTGAAATTCATAGCATCACTTCCGAGGCAAACTGCCATTTTTTCTTCTGCAGCAGTATTTACTGTCAACCTGATTTTAAATATTGCACGTACTTCCTGATGACATTATCAGCTGAATTTGATCTTCTCTGTATAAAGGGCCACTTAATAGGAGGAGGAAGTTTCTTCTTACTACTTTACTTAGGTATGGTGAATGCTTATGCAAGAACTGGTGATGAATGTCAGCCAAAAGGAAGAAATCCTTTCTTGCACCATGAAACATATTAATGTTATTGTCCCCCTGCTTCATTTAGGTTAAAAATAGTTTCCTATTAATATTATGTTAAATCAGAACAGGCTTTTTTATGGAGATACATAGGGGGGGAAAAAAGCTGGTACTTGTATGGTTGCAACAGCAAGTAAAACATACAGTGAGTATCAGGATCAAATCATAGCATCTGTCTGTAAAGATTTGTTGGTATAGAGCTGTCACCCACATGGCTTCTTGTCTTATATTAAACAAGACAAGTGCAACAGAGAAACATGAAAAGTGTTAATAGTGCTGCAAGTCAGATGCAAAGGACAGAGAATTCAACAGATCTTCTGAAGCTAGGCCTTGGATGCAAAATTTTCAGTAATGACATTTGAAAGAAAAGAATTTTTAACCATAAATAAAAAATTTTAATCCTTTTTCAGTTAAAAAAATTTCACCCATTTTAATGAAAAGCCAGATTTTACTTATATTCCTTTTCAAGTAAATACTGCTTTCTTATTAAATCAGATATGGCACAAAGACTATTACTTTTGTTTTGATTATGAACTCTTCTCTATTTTTTGCAGATCTTACTGAACTGAACAGCACAATTTATGATTTTGCCAAGGACTTTTATGAAAGCCAATCCTGATTAGAGAAATAACCTCCCATCTCTAGGAAGGAACACAGAAGAGGAGAGTCCTTGAGTCTGTCTGACTTTAGATTCGGTTACAAATGCAATGCACAGATCTAAGATATTCTCTTCCGTTGACTTTGTCTTTCAGACAAACTACTCAGCCTCTGCACATGAGATCTAAACATCATGCAATGAACAGAAAGAGAAGTCTGAGGGGAAAAATGGAAGTTTACCAAGATGATGGCATACAAGGAAAGAACATTATCAATATTAGGTTTGTAGTCCCAGGTACAAAGTTGCCTTTGCAGTGACTCTATATGGACTGGGTTTTTACCACTACTTAAGTTTAATACCTAACTCAGGGGCTTAAGGTAGGCAGTTAGTTTACCTAAGTCTCCAACATAATCAGTGAAGAGTGCCAGGCTCCTCTAGAGGTGCTTCAGAGCAGACGCCTTACTTGTGGATTCTGAATTACTTTCTGAAAGAACATCCTCTGCATTTTCTCTCTCAATAGCCCAGGAAAATATGTCTTCCTCATTTAGGCACCTATGTTAGGCATGTAAGGTTAGGCAATAGGAACTGCCTTACACATCTCTTTCCCTGTGCTTCTGCACTCCATTTCTATTACTTTCACAAATTTTGCTGAAGCGAGAAGTAGCAGATTTTATCAGTGCACTAACTGGTTCAACCACACTCTTTCCTGCTCTAATACTTCTGGTTGTTTGCATGTCTAAACAGCATCTCAATCTTTGATCCCCTCTAGAGAGCATGCGCTCTTAAATTTGACTATTTTTAGTACCTCATCTATGACCATCTTCTCCAAGATGAGAGATGTCCCTATCTGTATAACATGGGAAGATGATGCCTATGTAGATTTGTGAACTGCTTACATACTGATGTGTGAAAATCCCTATACAGGCATAGCATATTGTATTTTTATAATTAATCAGATACGCAGTATGACTGTCTCCTGTATTTCGCCCAAATACCAATTTATTTACTTCTTGTAATTTTTCACACTTCGATAAAATCCATTTCCCATTTCTGAGAAGACAGCATACTGATTAATAAAAACTCCAGTCTACTGCATGTCCTCCCTCCTGTGATTTGTGGGCATGGAGAACACTGATATATTTTCTTCGCTGAGCGAAAAAATTCTGTAACAACAAGTGACAAAGAAGAGAAGGCTTAAACTTTTTGAAGCAAAAAATTATAATAAAATTCTTATGGAAGAGCCAGGACATTAAGTATGCGATTCCTTGCCAACGGAAACAGTCTACACAGACTATAGACAGCAGATAGACAGCAAGGAGTGTAATCACTGTTTTGGGATCAGAGGAGGATACAAGTCAGGAGGCTCCAGCAGCTTGGTTCCATTGGGTCTGGATCAAGCCTGCAGGTTATAGTATGGACCACTACCAAGTCTTTTAAAAGTGACCCAGTCACAATAGCTGGTAGCTACCCAGAGGAAGAAAGGCATAAAAGAGAGGGAAACCAAGCTCGCTTTGTTACAGAGCAGATGTCAGTATCCCTCAGGGAGGTCACAGAGATGTAAATGGCTGCAGAAAAAAAAAAAAAAAGAAAAAACCAAACAAAAACTTTTTACAAGGGCATGTAGTGATAGGACAAGGGGTAATGGCTTTAAACTGAAAGAGGGTAGATTTAGATTAGATATAAGGAGGACATTCTTCACTATGAGAGTGAAGAACTATGGAACAGGTTGCCCAGAGAAGTTGTGGATGCCCCCTCCCTGGAAGTGTTCAAGGCCAGGTTGGAAGGGGCTTTGAGCAACCTGGTCTAGTGGAAGGTGTCCCTGACCATGGCAGGGGGTTGGAACTAGATGATCTTTAAGGTCCCTTCCAACCCAAACCATTCTATGATTCTATGATAAAATACTCCCAGCTCCACAGCAGTCACTTTAAAAGGGGAAACATGGAATCTGTCATGCTAAGGATTTATAAAAGGGCGAAGACACACAATATACAGCAGAGTACCATATATTCAGGAATATCCATATCTCAATCTCTCTGGAGAGAAAGTGAAGAATTTGCACGGTATTGAGCAGGTCTTTGGGGGCTGCTCATGAAACCCTGGGGGTATTCTATCCAGCCATCCTCCTACATAGGAATCTCTTGTTATTCTTAGCAGGGTAGTACCTGAATGCCTGCTTGGATTACTCATGCTTCTGGGACACAAATTTATCTGGACATTTAGGCAGGAATTTGTAAGAAACCACAAAGTAAGCAAATCCAATCTTAGGTACTCGCTTCCTTTTTCTTTGCTTCCGTTTCTGTAAAATAAGGCCATGATATTGACCTTCATTATAAAACACTTTGAGATCTGTGGATGAAAAGTACTAAATAAGAACTAATTATCATCATTAGGTTGAATCCAGAACCAAAACTCGTCAGTTTTCTAGTTCAGCCTTACTTGTGACTATAATTATAATCTCATCAGAAGATTTTGGCCTAATATGGCAGAAATCTCCTAAGCATAATTCCGAGTATTTTAATGCTGTTCTATTAGAAACCCTAGCATTACTTGAAATGCACGTCTCAAAATCCAGCCTTACCCAAGCCTCATCATCTGTGTGTCACCATAATTCTTCATAGCTGCATTTTGCTATTTAAGAGTTAGAATGCCTGAAAATAGAATTACTATTTGCTCTCAAAACAGTTGTTTTCCTCTTTACTACAAACTGAATGAAAACAAAGCAGATATAAATGGACAGTTATAATTGCAAGCCAATTAGATTTTATAAAGCCATTCAGAAAATTATTTAAAGTAGATCCTGTGTTTCTGCAAGACCAAAAATACTACCCTCAATTCCATAAGATTGCAGTTTTTCTTGACAACCCCACTGCTCCTTTTGGATGGTTTTTAGTCTTTTTTTAAATCTCTTTAATAGGCAAACTGAATCCTGCCTCCTGACAGCATACCAACATACCTAAAACAAAGTATATGTGCTGAATGTTTGTTTTGCTATAAGCTTCAGATCAAGCCTTTGATGAGAAAACCACATTCTCCTTCTAAAGTCGAAACACTTCAACAAATATTGGTGCAATATATCTGCTTTATTATAAAGAAAATCCTCTTTAAGAAAGGGCTCTGAATTCAAATTCCCCATCCAAACTGTGCGTCACAGTCTGAATTTCCTAGACTGATAGCACTACTTAAAATGCCTCCCAGAGACTAAATTCAACCTTAATTCAGGTTTGTCTGGCCAGCAGAGAATTAAGGAAACCCCACAGCAGAGCCTAACGGCTCTAACAGCTTCTATGCTAACTCCCATATTCCCTCCATATAGAAAGTAGCTGGGCAAAGGAGCATTCCTCAAAAACAAATGTTTAAGAGGAAGATGAAAGAATCCCCATCCAAAGTGGGCAATTCAGGATTAGTCCAGCTCTAGATGATAGTTCTTTTTAACCTGCATTGAACATTAATGATTATAACTCTAAATTTCTAACTTGTTTTATGATGTTCTTACTACATTACATCATGCTACCCTGTGTATAAAAACAATGGAATGAAAGCCTCTAATTTTAGCTGTCGTAAGTTAAAGAATAAATGGCAGCAGAAGCTTTCACTTATAATTGCAAGATTTTAGGTAGCTACAGAAAAAGTTATCTTTTCTGTATGTGAACAAATGCTCAACCATTTAAGCAAAATTTCAGAAACTGTAAGAAGTTGTGTGTTCTTAAGAGTTAATGGTGAAAGTGTAACTATGCTCAGAAATAGAGCTGACTTTTCGATGTCACATTCAGCTTATTAATAACCCAATTATTTCTGTCGCAATGGCACATATCTCTTTGCTTTTTGTTATTGTTATGCAACTAGAATAGCTTTCAGAATCGTTTTGGCTGAGCTTGAACAGGTAAACTATAAAATTCAGCTAGAATCCAGTTTTATGCTGAAATGCTATTGAAATTCAATAGATGAATGTTGAGTGACATAGAGTATGCAATTATGCAAGAAGACTGTTTGCAACAAGCCATCTTGGAAGTACTTCCATTTGTGAGAGGATTTTTTCATATTCTGAATCTGAATACATTAAAAAGCCTGTAATCAGTTAATAGAGTCAAATCTGCAATTCTTAATTCTGAGTATCTTCTGTAACAAGATGAGCTTCTCAATTCTTGTGATTAACTTACAAACAAAGCCAAATACAAGAAGCTGGTTCAGAAAAATCAATGCAGGGAATCATTGCCAGTTTTCTCATAAATATTTCTCCCTTGGAAACCATTGAAATTTATACTCTTCTTTACCATGTGTTGTATAGGGTTATATGCAATTACAGCACTTCCTACATAAAATAATACAGGTCTGGGTAAGATCTTGCATAAATGGATATAAAAATTCTATGCAACCTCCTGGCAAATTGCCGAAGTGGCCCGTATGCTTACAAAATAATGCATCAATCTAATCTAATCTCTGTGTGTACACATGTATGACAATACTGCCGCAAAGCTGCTTTGTTTAGCTGTGTATTTTCATGACCTTGAAGCTCAGGATAATGTATTTTTTATTCTATTCGGTATCTTCATACAAGGATATCTACAATCATTATAAAAAATCTCCAGTCGGAGGAGTGGGGGGAAAAAAAAAAGGGACTTCAACTGCTCAGTTTCTAAATTAAGCTACATCTGAAGTTAAAAATAGCCCTGCTGCCTGAAGATGCTATGCTGCCTGAATTTAAATAGCCTGTTTCGCTCCCTGACAGATAACTTTTATTGTGCTCTCTGCTGCTGCAAAAAAATGCCTTCTATAAGGAGGGTACCTTTTATGTCCAATTTCACTCCACCTAAGACAACAGAATTAAATGAAGAGTTAGTGTTCTAGCCAGGATGTGTATCAATTTTCCCATATATACATTTCTCAGATTTTACTAAATAGATGTAAAAAATTCATGTGTATATGTGTGACTTTTCCTAGCTCTTTCTGCAGATTTTTCCAGGAAGATGTATAGTAAGAATATATTGCCTGAAATGCAATCAGATTTCTACAATAAATGTTCTAAAAGTGCTTGTGCCCATTCCTACCAACCTCTTTTGTTTTCATTTACTTTCATATATATGTATTTCTAGATGTTTCATCGCTGATTCTAGATAAAAAGAAGTACTAAATGCAATTACATGCACTATACGTGAAATGGTTTACTCACCGTTTTTCCCCAAAGCACTGAATGGAAAAGAGTAGAAACTGTATCACATTTCTCTCTGGGCCTAACACAGAGCCAGCATAAGGATTTCTATCCTACCCATATTCCTACTGTGATCAGAGGCTGAGTGGTCAGAATTAAGTTACGCAAGGCCTGCTTGTGCTACTTACATAGAGTAACTGAGGCACTGGCTTTATATTGCGTGCAGATTGGAAAGGTAAAAAAAATCTTTTAAGCCATCCAGCCCCTTCTTGCCAAAGCAGGTTAGTTCTTTTTGTTAAAATTTCTAGTGCTCCATCCAGTGTAGTTTTAAAGTTTCAAGCACTGTATCCACACTCGCCCCTGGGAAACTGTTAATTTTCCTCAATATTAATTCTAAATTTATTGTGCCTTAATTTCGTCATGAGAATTAAAATTAATCAGTTTCACTTCTACATTTTAGGCAAGAAAATATGAAAGGCATACTTCTAATGTGCAAAAATGAAACTTGAATCTTGCTATACTAAGACAACCCTACTTTCCCCCTCTTTGTTAAATTGCATATTTTATATGAGCACTCCCAAAGGAATAGCACAGAAAGACTCAGGAATAAGTAAATGAAAGATGAGATGGATATAAGTACCTCTCTTACCCCCAAGCAAGACTTTCACATTGCAGTCAATTTGTGGACTAAAAGCCTGAAAGATCCCTGAAAGCTTTATAAGCATCAATAATATTTGCGATGATGTAAGCCAAAGGCAATGATCTAAATTCTGCAGTCCTAATTGAATAAAACACCCATTGAAGTCAATAGGAATTGCACTCAATTAAGCTGTACAGTATTTCAGGTCTATAGCATTTTTTGTAATGTTACTACATAGCACCTACGAATAGTTTTATTTGTATAGGGCAATGTTGGCAAGATGCAAGCCTCTGTGAAAGTAGACAGGACTGGAACACCCATATGTAGTTCAGTTGTTTAGTTTCAGTTGAACCAAACTGCAGTCAACAATCAACACCACATTAAGGTAGGATGGCTATTCACTTATCTAGGTGAAGCTATAAGGCTACTTTGATTTGTAGGCCTGAACCAGCGAGGTCAGTCATGTTATAGGGGGACTGAGTTTGACTCAAATTTTAGATAAAATGGGAAATAAAATTAAATCCTTGTGAAATTTGATGTGCATGTCCATAGCCCAAAATACTTATCATCAGAGTAATACAATTTCTCTAAACATGTTAACCCAAGCTATAGTCTCAGCTGTTAAACACTTAGAAATAAACACATATGTGTGTGGCACACACCTATCGTGTTACAGGATAGTTTATACAAGGTAAACTCATGTCAGGACTTACAAGGCTCTGGGACTTCAGCATTTGTTAGTCCTTAGCTGTTACACCCCTTACTCAGCTTTATTACCAAGCATGTGAAATGAGACCCACAAGTATTGCCACTGAGGAATCGGAGAGGAATGATACCAAACTCCAGACAGCTTGGTCTGCTGCTGGGGAAGATGGGGTCATGGCTGCCAGAAACCATTTGCATTGCGCTGTGTCAGAGAGCTTCACGAAAGCATGTAATAATGCATGTAATGAGTCTCCAGAATCACATTTGTGAGGCCTGGAAAATGTTTCTCTTCCCAAATGTGAACTACTGAGTCATCCTGTGCATGTGAGACAGACTGTATTCTCTTCCCAGAGAGCTCCTTTGAATCACTATTACCACCAGATAACAGATGTTGCTCTCCAGGAAAGTTCTTCATACAAGCTCTTATAATCATACGGATTATTTCAACTTGACCTTGTAACTACAATAGAAAAACAAGATGAACTGGGGGATCTCAGAGGGCTGTGTGTTGTAGTACTTTGCATATCTAAGTAACTAGGCCCTGAACAACATGACTACTCAAAACACTACAAAAAGAATAACAGATATCGTCCATAGTCTTATAAAGTAAATACTACTTATTCTCAGCTTACATGTGGGAAGAAGCACACCCTACAGTGTTTAATGGACTTGTCCAACATCATACAGTAAATATGTAACAATCCAGGAATAACTGATCCAATGTTCAAAAGCATCTATGAAGCCAAGTTCAAAAGCTCTTTGAAACTTAGAGCCTACAGATGTGCAATGAAACTCAAGTTCAATCATTTCAAAATCGGACTAAAAGTATAAATTGGAAGCTTTTAGTAAAGTGCTTTAAAATGCCCATCTTCTGACAACCGCTTCTGTTTTAAACCTCAAGACACTTTCTCTCTAATTACTTGCTCAAAGTGAACCTTAACACGCACTTTAAAAGAGACGTTGAAAAGTACTGTAATGCATACTAAATTTCAAACTTTCGTAACTATGCGTACTTCTGGTCAAGTAACAGTAACTTTTCTTCTGCATGCCTTTATTGTGTTCCTGGATTGCAGCTTTGGATGATAAAGCAATTTTCACCACTCTTTTTCAAAAATGCCAGTAAGTGGCAATTTAAAATCATTTATATTGTAACTATTCCTGTGCCTTGTGGTGCCACTTTAACTAAGTTCATGCAATTAAATTATTTCTCTAAAGCCCTGAATTTCATGATTTCACATCAGAGTTTTGGAGTTATGTCACCAGATCCCAGAAGTAATAGAGCTATGCTTATTCATAGCAATGGACAGTTAGGCCCAGGTAATGGCAATAACAGCTTAGATTCCAAACAGCAGCAACAAAATACAGAACCCTGGCTTTGGTTAGATAAAAATAAATTAGTAAATTTTTCATCAAATGGTCTCATTAATTACTATAATCACTAATTAAAACTCACAGTATTCCTTTAAGACAGATACTGTTCATTTAAAAAACAAAACAAAACAAAACAAAAAACCAACAAAAAAAGTAATGCCAGATCATGGACAGATGATGTCTGTCAGATAAAATAATCTATCAGGTCTTGGGAGAATTAACCTATAACAGCAAAGGCCACAGCTTAGGCTGAGCTGTCCAGTGCAGTGATGGCACTAATACTGTTATCAATAATGTTTTGCTTTGTCATACACTATGTTTAGAAATTATTGTTCACTCAATGATTATTCACATTCATTTACTTTTTGCCTTCTGTTTCTCAAAGGATGAGGACTTTGGGCTACTGAATGTTTTTATATATTCTTGCACTTATCCAGCATGTCTTAATCTTTCTAGGATAAGCACTCTTTCTCTTTTGTCATCCTAACTTGTCTTCCCATTCATGAGTATCTACTCGTTTTTCAGCCTGTGCCATACTTTTCCATCCTGGTCTGAAGCCTGACTTTTCATCAGTGGATCAATTCGTGCTGTTAATTCTTCCTCTTCTTTGCTATGTATTCAAAAGTAGAAGATAAAGAAACAACTGGAATTCACCACTCCGAAGTTTCCAGCAATAGACATGACATTAAAAATCAAAAGTCAAATTGCTCGACAGCGCTTATACTGTGTCATGGGTAAATACTGTATCCCAAGCTTTAGTGTCTGTCTCTATCCAACCTATCCTCCCAAGCTTACCACCCCAAACCGTGCATACCAGCTTCACCAAAATGCTCCAGGAACCCTGCCTCTTCCTAGCTTACTCCTGGAGCTCTCTACTACTTGGTTAGTTTACTGCATTCCCGATACGAGCACTGCTAAAACCACTTAGTTCCACCTAACCTTACAGCTTTCCTTCATTACTCCCAGTCCGTATGCCTCCTGATATCTCAGACTTGTTGCTGCAGAATTGCCTCTCTCCTGCATCACTCCTCAGAGCCACAAATACCTTGCCCTAATTGTTGGCAGACATTATACTGTGAACAAATCACAATGCAACGTTATTCTCTTCTCCTCCTTTCAGCTTCTCTCTCTCTGTCCTACTGTCTGAATGTAAATGCTAATCTCTGCATAATACAGTCACAGAGCATTTTCAAGTTGGAAAGAGAGAGGAGAAGCAGATAGGCAGGAAAAAGGTGAGCAGAAAGACAAAGACTGAGGCTTGCTACCCACCATCTTCTCCAGAAAGGTTTACCTCTGAATGTCTCATTTGAAAACCTACTTTACTAATTAACATGCCTTATCTAGTTGTCATCATGTTATTTTTCTGTCATAAGACACCACCTAGAATAATACAAAATGATCTTTTTGTGTTTTTTTTTTTCCCAGATTACTAAAATGGTGGAATCATATGGAATGCTGATAAACTAAGAACATTAGATAATGATAAATTTTCTTTGAGCTTACAGATTTTTTTTCCTCCAGTGTAACCATTTGACTATTACGCATATCTTAAACTGCTTAAAAGTGATATTCAGAACAGCGATGTCAAAAAAACAGTAACAATTTTTAGAAAGAGGAAACAGGTCTACTTTCTGAACAAACATATTTTCTCAACAGCCTGATGAAGAGATCATTTTCACCTCAGACTAAAATTGTTGCTCTCAATTTTCTTCTCTCATATATACACATCCAGACTCACTGCTGTGCTCCAGTGGTTTTGATAATGCAAAGCTATCGTAGAAACACCTGAATACACAATAATATCTAAAATCTAGCAACTGGAATTTACCATGCTAAATTAAATGCCCTAAATGTGTATTTCCACTGGGAAAAAGTGTGAGTCAAACTTACACTCTGTATGTATTTGCAATAAGCAGGAAACAGAGTGAAATAAATATATTTGCTTTATTCTGGTTAATATGCCTTGCCCATCACAACATGTAAGATTGCCAGGATATGAAGCACATGGAAGCTATGCATAGGTGCAAATATATTAAGTTGCAAACAGTAATTTTGATGAGACAGTTACTATTTTGAACTTTAATACCTTAGCAATTCTACAGAAAAACAATACAACTACCTCTTCAATTGTCCCTTTCTCCCAGGAAGCCAGCACACAAACAGGGGACTGTACCAACAAACATGCTCTTGACTCAAAATAATTCCAATATACTTCATTTAAAACAACAAAAACCCACCCCAGACCAACCACTTCAGTCATATGTGTCATAACCCAGATTATACATAAATACTTTTGAGGTCATTGGGAACTTCTGAATGGATTTTTTTGCCTCCTTTCCTATGTATTATTTATGTGCCCTCATGTGCAAAAGAACAAAACTTGAGCCCATTCTGCACGGCATTTGTCACCAGCTTCCACTGATAGGATCAGTTCCAGAAAAAATTCTGCAATCTGGAGGCTCTATTTTCTTATTGCCCACAGGTGAGCAAAGAGTTAGCCTATGACCCTGCAAGTGTCTATTTAATAGACAAAATTTAAAAACAACAGGAGTTCAACATCTTCAACATCTTAATAGGATAGGCTCAACTCTGGATTTTCAGTTTTCCAGTTGATGTGGCCTGTTATATACATACAGTACAATGAAGAGTCTTCAGAACTTCTCATTTGCCTTAGGGGCAACCGCAGTTAATGCTATGTAATCTGCATTATAACACATTGTGGGTTTTTTTGTTTTTAATTAATTCTTCCAAAAATGTTTTTGGGATGAGTAGATATATATGGTGAATGTAGTGGCAAGAAAGGCTGTGGGATTCATAATTACAAAGAGAATAAAATCCTGACCTGCTGTATATGCAGCACTGCTAAGATTTCATTGTTCAAATTAGGCAAAACCTCTCTGCTATTACTAATTTCAAGGTCAGCTACATGTAGAGCAAAAAAAATGGGTAATGATGCTCAGCGTTTTGAAGAAATCCAGACAGAGCTGTTAATAAAATCGAAAAGAAAAATCCTCACTTACCTCAATAGTTGTAAGCTGTTATTTCATACTCTGCAAACTTTCACTCTCTACTATCTAAACAAAAGTTCTGCAATCTTGATGCTAGAATAGCTCTCAAATACATACTGCAGAATACCAAAAAAGAGAAAGCCTATGTTGTCCTTACTAGCAGGCATCTCTCCAGGGATGATTGGTCATTACCCTGGCAACCCTCACAAATGGCAAATGACGTAAAGAGAGTGGGAAAAAAGCCACTGAGAGCAGAAAGCACTATATGCATTATAGATAGTTCTGAGAATCCATGCTCATATATGCATTAAATGGCTTCAGAGGAGCACAAGGGACCTTCCATTTTGCAGAGATGCCTGCCGAGGTGAATAAGAAACTTTCTAATTTTTTCTTAATCAAAGCATTGGGAGCATCTTTAAGTCTTTAATTGAAGCAAATTGGTTTCTGATTATTTTAATAATTCAGACACTGTTTTTATTCTTTTTCAATTCTGTTAAAATTTCCCATTAAAATAGCTCACAGTGGTATTCAGACAAGAGTGGATGTATTTTTCATTATGCCTTTTCACTTTATTTATTGTTACATAAAGTTACTTATTATTATATTTATTCACATTAGCTCTCATACCCTCATTTTTCCCTAACAATGCATTTGTACAAATTGTACAAGAGTTATTGTGTTTATGTCATTAGAAATAAACACATTAGCAGTTGTATTTAGTGTTACTGATAACTATACTCTGCCTAAAGACAACATGATTCTAGCCAAACATCAGAGAATAAATTAAAAAGCATTTTGTTATTTTTGCACAGCATGATCAGTGAATTCGTCCACACTGTGATGTGTACGTCACAGAGCTAGAGAAATTTGGGTGTGGTTATTTCTTCCACAATTAGATGGAAAAAATCACAAGGAGGATAAAAAGGAAATCTGCTTTGAGATTCTTTAGCATCTGCACCACTCTACTTTACATCATTAAGTAAAACTGAAGGAATTCTGGGTATGAAACCCAAGAAAAGCATCTTCCACCCCTGCTTGCATATGTTACCAATTACAATTCAGGATCAGGCATCCTTTTACTTGCTCTTCTTTGGACCTCAGGATTTCTGGATTCCTAAATGCACATAAGCCAACTTTCAAAGAGCATACTGGAAAGCATTAGCATTCAGATCATTTTATAACCTAAAGGAAAGGGCACAATTCTCAAAGATGAAATAAGAAGAACTGAGGAACTAAGTGAACCGAGGTAGCTGCTCTAACCACTTAACTATTATGTAAAAGTTAGATGGGAATGGCTCTACCATGACAACTGAGTTTTATGCTGAACTCCTGATGAAAACATGTTAGATGTATTTGAACTCTGCTCCACTTCAAACCTGAAATGAAATAGAAGTAACCAGCAGCTGCAACTAGGATATATCTGTACCTAGCTGCCTAAATTCAATTAGTTAAAACTTTTTGGAGTAAAATTTAGCACTCATTGAAATTTAGATGCATTCAAATTTAGGTGTCTTTGAAGAAGAGGATAGACAGGCTTTAGAAGCCCAGCTTGTTCATACAAGAATAAAGGCAAGAAACTTTGCCAACACATAAGTTAAAAAATTACATCCAGGTCCTTCAAGAGCAAACAAACTATAAAGGTAGGAAGAATCAGCGTATTAAGCACAATGTACACACTTCTACCAAAGAAATCCTGTTAAAAATATGATCTAAGCGTAACAGAAGGAAGACTCTGAACTGATAATTGCACAGAGAAGTGCATGCACTACTTCACCAAATAACGAAGTTGATGTAAAAGAAAAATCTTTATCAGAACAGTTGCTCTGGAATAGTGAGATTTCCTTATGGACACAGCAACACTTACAGCCCTCGGTTTCAGGGTGTGGCAAAGGCACGACATTGCTGCACCATTGCTCTGCACCTGGAAAGAGCCTACTGACACTAAGCATGAATTAGCCTTACCCTCTGGTTGCTTTTGGTCAGACTGCAGATTTGACTGAATCTTGTACAGCCCCACAATTTGAAGGCAGAGTAAGAAAAGAGAAGACATGTATCTTCACTCGTCCTTTTTCCACTTGTTTCCAGTCAGTGTTAGATCTATACAGAATCACCATCTACCTGAGAGAAAATGTAACTAGATCAGCAGCAGGGCCCCTGACTGTCCTTATGACTAGGGCAGTGAGCTGAGATTTAAGGAGATCCAAGTTATTTAACTCAGCTATACCAGTAGCTTGTTGGATGAGTTTTCACAAAATGTTTCTCCAGCTGTACAATGCGAATAAAGATTCAAATTCCTTTAAAAAGTGCTTTCAGTGCTATCACTGAAAAGGTTTCCATAAGAAAGGGCTTCATTTTTATTATTTTCAAAATCTGCTATCCCCCTGCAATCAGGAAGAAGGCAGTACACTTGTATCATGACAATTTTCCAAACGGGCTGAATGAGCCATTGCGAGTGACTGAATTTTATGACAAAACAAGTAATGAACAGAAAGGATATTCAAAAGATAATGCTCCATTAGGTGTACTTTATTTATTGGTTGAAGACAACTCATTTTTAATTATTTAAACTCTGGCAACATCATACTAGCAAATGTTTTGCTGGATTATAATTGACAGACATAACTTGATCTGAGCGAAGTGAAACCTCAGTATAACATTACATTTGATACTACATTTTTTCCTGACAGGAGGACATAAAGCACTATTTCATGTCTAGAAACCACAGAAGGCAAAGTTCACCAATATGTAGATGGCCAATGCATGCTCTATGCTTCCCGTAAATCTTCTCTTCCATGGTCCAAATCTAAGCTTCTCATTTTTTTCACAATTACTCTTTGCAGAAATGTAGATCCAACTACAAACTTTCTACCTACCTTTCACTCATTACCACAACTGAACAAAAATCTTACCCTCAGTGTTCCCAAACGTGCTTTTTAAGAACAAATGCGGCCTGTCATGGACATATTTTGTATGAAATGTTATTACCACATAAGACCAAAAAGTATCTTCAAATATACAAAAACTTTCTGTGTTTTTGCAAAAAGATGGCCTTAACAAAACCTTCATCTTTTTTAATCATATCCAACCCTACCAGCTCGCTTTTGTCTCAGCATGTGAGTTTGATTCATGTGAATGTTCTGGGCAGCACAACGGGGACAAATCCAGACAATGAATGGGGAGAAGGGGAAGACACTGGTGCAAGCTGCAGCCAGGGAACAAGGCTTCTAATGGGGTCTTATGAAGAGGCACAATTACAGAATCTTACACCCATTTCGTGACATTGTGTCAGCCATGAGGCTGAGTCTAAAATATGTAGTGCCTGATGGAAAATTGGGTTGCCAATCCTTAAAGAATCCTTTCCATACACTGATAAAATTTGCCAATACATTAGAAAATTAAATTAAAAATTGGTCAGTACATTTAAAAAATATTGGAGACAGAAATCACCAGATAGGTAAGTTATTACTGATTTTATTCTAAGTGATTCATCCCAGGAAAGGATCAGCTCACTCAAATTAGTGGGAGTTAAAAGTCTGCAGCATTTTTCTGGACCAACCATTTAAATGCTTGTGAAATGCATCACAGATGTTGCAGAATCAAGCCACTTAAACATGCCTGTAGTCACCTGGCATAAAAGACAATCACACAGGGCTTTCTCCATACTTTCCAAGTTCTGTCTTTCCTCTTATCTGTGTCTGCTCCAGTCTGGATTTTAGCTGGAGAAAATCAGCTCAGGTTTTAGCAGGCCCAATGCACTATATGCCAGAGAGTTACAGAAAAAAAAAAAAACCTATCAGAACACATTATTCCTGTAAAGGCCCTTACACTGTCACGTCATATAAACATCATAAAGGGGTGAATGATGATTTTTGTTTCTATGAATATGATTCTGAAAAATACGCTGTTAAGTAAGCAAAATATTTTTTTTCTTTCTCTGTCCTTCTAGAGGACAGATGTGTGCCTTGTCAGATGATTCCAAACCCATTATTAGTGTCCTTGAGCTTCTTCATTAGTGATATTGCAGCTAGACTAGCTGATGTCAAGGATGTCCGTGTTGAAAGATAACATTCCTTAGTAGCAGAAACTATAGGCTTTCAGCATTCTCTGGCTTTCCCATGATTTGGCTTTAACTGGAACATTATTACAGTGAAATTCAGTGAGATAAACTAAGGAATAGAAAGTACTAACATTCAGAAAATGCAAACATCTGAATATAAACATACTGCTGTTAGTATCCTTTAGTACTCAATTTTAATCAAATTCACAGACATAGTCTGTTCTTTAACACAGATGCATCCAAAACCAGCAATTCATTAGACTCCCGCCATCTTTTTTCTAGTTCTGTTGTCTAGCACCTTTGCAACTCAGACCAGTCTCTCCTGACCCCATAAACTACGTGCCAAAATATTCCAATAGGTGACAACCACCTCAGCTGGGGAACTCCGGGGCAGGAAAACTGGCGTAGTTCTGACCAGAGAGGACAGTGGCAAGTCCAACCATTCTAACACAAGACAGGGCAAGGACATACAGGCCACCAATGATGGTGACGCCTGCAGTCTCTGCTGAATTACTTTCAGAGTTGGTAGTTCAGATTAACCATCAGCTACCAACTCAACCGAACCACGCTTCTGGTACATGACACAGCCTCAGGATCCATACAGCCCTAGAACTTATAGTAAACAACAGATCTCAAGTACCTAGGACTGGCTATCCCTGTGCTAGCACCAGCAAGCATGAAAGCGCTAGTATACACTTAAAGAAACTGTGTTTACAACTTTGTTTAAGGCAGACCTAAACAAGCCATTGAAAATAAGCAGCTTCTGAGAAATACAGCTTAAAAGGCCTGGTTTCCTCCAGTTGTTTCATGTTTGGATTCTTTTGTGTGTTTCATGTTTGGATTCTTGCTCAAAAAGCAAAAATCTCTGATCAAAGCTCTTACTAGGATAAAGATATTCAGGCAGTCTGTGTTCTAGATGGATTATCTGTTGTCAACTAATATAATATAGCTTATGTTGCAATCTTATCATCTGTGGAAGGAATCAAAAAGATAGCATAAGCCCAGAATCCTAAAAGCACTAGTTTAAAAATACCTGAGACTTGCTCACATTAGTTCTCCCCTACCACAAGCATCCCACAGTGCTAGACAGTTTTCTATCTCTGTTTTTCTTGATTATTCAAAGAAAACAAGTATCATGACTGATAATAAAACTTCTCCCTAAAAGCCTTCTATAGTTAAAAGGTTCAAGAAATTAATAAATACAAAATACCAAGACTGTCATGGAGTGGTGCTCTTACATGCTGTTTATGTCCTGCCAGAAAGAACATCCCTGACTGACCACCCTCCTAGCCAGTATTCCCTACGCCATAGCTAATTTTCATATAAAGGAGTAAATAATGAAGACTACCCACACGTGTAAACTGACATATCAGGACTCGAGGAAAGCTCATCATCTGCAGATCTTGTCAAGTTTTGCACCGTACCACATCTTTTCCTGACAACACTTGGAAACACTGATTCCTCTCAATTTCACTTTCAAGGAAGATGTCTTGGGCCTGATGCACCTCTTGGCTACAATTCTGCTGCACTGAAATGAAAGACACTGTGCCAGTGTAAAAGTGGTGAGAGAGAAGAATCAGACTCCAAGATAACCACGTAAGTGGAAGAAAAAGGGATTACAAATTTGCATGTGATATAAAAATCAGAATTCTTATAATAGTTATTAAAAATGCCATGAGCTTATCTGTTACAGCAATTTCAATGATCATCAAATAATGCAAAGATCTTATGTACCACCCCAACAACTTTTTAAAATGGAGCATATTAATACAGATGTGTGCGGATGCTGTAATTTAGCAGCTGATACTTTCGAACGGTAGTAGCGTGACTGCCCTAGAATACAGATTTTCTGTGAATAAATATTCAGATAAAGCACTGCAATCCTAAGCTTCCCGTATAAATAGGTGTCTCCTGAATAAAAGCACACCCTTTTCTGCATCAGACTTCTTGCTGCAGTGCAACTGCATTGCTCTACATACTCATTTTGGATGATAAAGTACATACTTGTCATAGTAATGACCTGAATGAATTCAGGAAAAAAAGTGACAATCTCTTTGCAAACATGCCCATCCAGCAAATACACTATTATTTTTCCTCACTACCGTTTAATAATTAAGTTTATAACATCTCTTTTTTTGTGATACAATAATAAATCTAGAATCTAGAAAATCAAGCCAATACCTTCTTCTTTGAAACACAGTAGAAATAATACTACTCTAGTTTGTATTCCAAAACCTACTATATTGATGTTGATTGCCAGTGTCTCTGCCCCCTGCTTTCCCTATGCCCCCTCCTGGTGGTAGAACAAACATTGCACAGAATAGACATGGTTACACCAAAACCTCCCCTTCACAACAAACATTTCCAGATGTCAAGTGAAAACAGCTTTCTATAGCAAAACAGGCTAAAATTCCAAACGGCATTCCAAAAAGGTAACATAAAAAGTGTCACGACTCTTGTAAGATCATTGATTAGCACACCCTCACAGTTCTAGTCCCAAGACTGCCTTATTTCACCCAATAAAGAATGCATATGCAGAAATAGGGACTCGGGGCTCCTTTCTCTCAGAGGAGTAGGTTAATCAGCAGGCTCTCCTTTTGGATTCCTTACCTCTGGCTGCACAGAACCATGATTCTTAGCTGCATGGTATCACAGTTTGAAAATGCTAGTGAGGCAACACAGCACTGTCTTAGAAAGTTGGGAATATGAATTTGAACCTTGCGAGGCTGAAGACAGACCATCTGACCAAGAAACAGGAGATCTGTACTCCATGCTATCTGCTCAGCCATTATAGCCAAATTTCCATTCTAGCAGTGGGAAGCGCAGGGGATCAAAATGCCTCATATAATGGTAAGGCTCAGCTGACACAAAGATCTTCTGTTTATCAGGCTAAGCTGGCTTCCCAACTGTAAGTAGCTTTGTTTCTACAGATGAGAGGTACTGAGCCAGGTCAGGTTTGGCCCAGCTGCCAAGCAAATAAGCCCTGCAAGAATTCAAAGTGACTACAGACCAAGCACTAAGCCTGAAACAGTAAGTTCTGCCAGATCTGAGCCAAATGAGACATATGTACACAAGAGACTAATTTGAGAAGGGCAATACAGGCACACTTAAGTTCTGGCCAGGGCTGGCTTAGCCCAGCAGACCTATTACCTCAGAACCAGTGCCAGGCAAATGTTGCTGTACCACCTTCACTCCTAATCTGGCTCTGTGAATTCATACCATGCCTGAGCTAAACAAGGAAAGTGGTCCAGAGTCCTCCAATTTGGTCTCACAGGAACCACTTACAGTTCAGAACAATAAAGCAGCACTAATATTATGTGGGTTTTTTTTCCATTCTCCAGTGTATCCTAGCTGCTATTATTCCAGCCAGTCAGCTGGAATATCAGCATGCATTCTTTTTTCTTTTTTTACCCTCTCTGAAAACTAGTCAGGCCATCTATGGGTGATGGAAAGTTGACTGTATATTATCGGCAAGCACCATCACCTCTTTCTTCAATCACGTTCTAAAATAAGACTGACTCATGGGTCTTTTACAAAAGGACAAGCTAAACACACCAGCTCCAAAAGAAGATTCTGGAACATATATCCCTGTGACTGCCTTGCTGGAGTCACAGGCAGATTTCAGACATATCTCCTCTCCTCAGCATTTTCAACTGCTAAGCCCAAACATCCTGTACATTGGTTATGCTGTCGCAAATCCAGGTTTAAGGTGCCTGTACGTTTTATATGAAACATAATTCAGTACTTGGATTCCATTCTGAGGTAAGAACTTAAAAGTCAGGTGTGACAATGCTGAGGCCCCTTGGTGAGGTTTAGCATTTAGTTTGTGTTCTAGCTCTTTCTCTGCAGAAGAAGGATGATAGCGTATTTATACTCACAGCATCCCTGTAAGGAATGGAAGTATTAAAATTGACAAAGTACACAAGTACGCAAAGAAAGTGGAAAGTTCAGTGGTCATACAAAGTGTTTGAGTGAATGAGTATTAATGATTATTTTGCCTTTTCATCTAGACGCTTTTTTAGTTCACATAAACATTTAAGACCTCTTCTGAAAATAAGAAAAATAAAACCTTTAACATGCATTTCGCAATCAAGAAACAAGGAGGAACTCAGACGTTATGAATAACCCATTGTCACAGCCAGTCTGCTGCCTCATCTAAAAGCAGGCACTGCAGTCTGGGAGATTGACTGGCAGTTGTATGGCACTGTTCAAAAGCAACAGGCCATCAGCCATCCCATGGGGAAGTACAGCTTGTTGAGAAACAAAAAATCATTCTGTTCAGTTTTGGATTGACATACACATCACTTTCTACATCGCTTTATATTACCAGAAAGGTGAATGCACTTGCTTGAAACAATTACATCCTAATGAAGCTTTAAAAACCTCAAAGCAATAATCAGGAAGCTTCAGATTCTCCAGACTATCACTGATAAAATTAACTTTTGCTGACTAGTAAGCATCATCATTTGGAGTCTTGATTCATGCCTCCCTTTTAAAATGATTCTTCTGTTTATTCCTGTGGATATTATTCTGTGGATAATTTATGTTAGTGCCTGACTCTAGAGTTATTACATTCAATGTCACATACAGTAAATCAGTATGCGATATTCCCATGAAAAGCACATAGTTTGCATTATACCTACACCTGCAACTCCTGATGAGATACTATGGCCATTTGTACCAATGTGGGAACCTAGATAAAATACATTCATTTTTTCTGTTGACTTTGATTTTATAATCCTTGCTTCTGAGGAAACTAAGCAAAAATACTTAAAAAAAAAAAAAGTATTTGGGTACGTCATGGACATTGGTGGCAAAACTCTAGATTTCACCTGCTCATACGCAGACATAGGATAATGTACAGGAATTCACTGAAATAATCCTAGATTTGCATCTCTTTAAGCAAGGTTGGACTCTGCTGAAAAAAAGATGCCTGGAGTCTATTTCTCTTGTGCATTGAATTTTGTAGGGTTACCCTCACTGCTGTAAAGCAAAGTCACTGTAAAATGTTATCAAACTACAGTGATGATGTTCTACACGTTTTCTACTGATGTAAATGCCTATAAAAGTGCAAGGCAGAGAAAAGTAAGACCTGAACAGTTGTAAGTCTAAATTTCCTTCCCCATATCCTCCAGGCTTCTTGAGGATACACAGATTTGGCTTTATTTCCTTACGCTTGTCAAATCCTGAGGCTTCTAGATATCAGCATGATTTCCAGTGCACATTACCTTGCAGTTCTTACAATCGGTCGCGATCAGCCACTGGAGCAGTAAAGATGAGTCAAGCACAGGCACGCCCTTTCTCCATGCCTCAGACAGCCACAAGCCTCTTTACCCCGGCATACATTTTCTGATGGCATCACCGGGAATTCTTCTGTGTTGAAGAAATACTGGAGAAAAATAAAGCAGCAGAATGCTGTGTTTGTTTCTGGCCTGCAGATCAATCATAAGTAGCTCTTGTGCAGAGAGCAGGATCTGGCTCAAAGTGTCAATTATCATACAAATACAACGAACCATTACTACAAAATAAAGTACAAGCAGGAGCTAAATGAAGATCCGCTGGCATTGTAATTCCGAATTTTCTGAACTGCTTTTTCCATCTGCAATGAATTCCTCCTCCTCAAACAACTCTACCTTGGGTATTAGTGCCACATACTGGAAATCATGATAACACATTAACTTTAAAAGATTTCATAATACAAAATCGAGGTGCACTGAATTTATGAGGTATAGTTAGCGAAACAGAAGTATTTATATTTATCTTCCTAACGCTAGCATCTGTATAGTATCTTATATTGTATTATAATACAATACAATTTAAGTTTTTACATAATATGTAAAAACTTAAATTTCTTAATTGTACAATAAAATTATGAAGTTTCCTTATTAAAGAAACCCAGAATCAAATTGTGTCAAACTAAATTCCTTACCCTTGGGAGTTAGTAAGTCCAACCACCTCCTGATATTCTCATAATTATGCTTAAAAAAATCCACCCAACTGGTTGTCCCTTACTGTTGGATTTTACTATTTTTCCTATGTTTTGATGCAGGATGAGACCTAAAGGGGGACTGTTCATCACCAGCTTAACGTTAACTGCAGCATTTTGGGAGCTGTAATCCAAACACACACATCTAGCCTGCTTTTCTCCTTCACTAGCATAAAGTTTGCTGGAATTACTAGCATAAAGTTTGCTGGAATTTGTAATAATCTGTTCTATTCACAACAGCTTTACAAACCTCCTGGATAAAACTACTGGGTACATCAAATTTCATCTCTCTTCTCACTTCACTGATTAAATTCAGTGTAAATGAGATATAATTGAAACTTAAATCACAACTTAGAGAAAAAAAAACAAAGCTTTGTAGGAAATTCTGAACTCCCTATCAAAATAAGACAACGTGAGACTCGTAGCACTAATTTTTGTCTTACAGTGAAAATATAAGAAACACTTTTTTATTATTTACAGTCCAATAATTAATTGCTATTAAGATAACTCATTATGGTATGCAACACTTTATAGGTAAATGTAGAGGTAATAAATAAAATTACGCTGACTAAATATAATCACTTGGAGATCCTCACTACAGAAATAAGCTATACATCTTATATGAACTTGAAAAGAACACTCATGATTATAGCAGGCCATACAGAAGAACTCCCCACCAAACCAGCCCCCTATTCCCTCCAAAAAAATCCACCTCATATAGGAATTCAAAAAGGTGTACACCAGGAGTGCTTGCACTTTAAGCCAATTCCCCTATTCTATAGTTAGAATTTTAGTTTTCTCTAATGCTAACCCCTGGTTATGCCTGAGGTCTCTTTCTTTTGCTTCCTTTAATTTCTACAACTTTATAGTTTCCCCTCTCTGGTTGTTCTGGCTGAACGCCAAGTGTGGCTGAGAACTCTGACGCCAAACAAGGCGATCCACAATCCTAATTACAAGTTCAACTGCTAAACGGGCAGCTGAGCTGGCAAATCAGAACTGCCCAACTACCCAGACAAGCTAGCCTCAGGGATCAAGGTCTGAGGTGCAAAGGAGTGCCCCAAGCGAGAAGGGAACAACACAAGGTTGGGATATCAAGGTACGCTTTGAACACGTTTTATTATCAGTGGATTATCAGCCCAAAGGAGCAGTGACAGTAGCAAGGGAAGGACTCAGGGAGGACCCTGCTGCAGTAACTGTCCCTCCCTTCCACAGCCGGCCCCTCTCCCCCAGAGGCTCTCCGCTCTCCCCACTCCTCCGTATCTCCCCATGCGGCAGCAAGCCCACCCCACGAGCCTTCAGGACTCCCAAGCTACCTTTCCCCACTCCACCGAAGCCAGCAGCCTTCCCCTCAACCCTCCCCACCTCCTCTGCCCTCCCAGGCCTCACCAGCCCGCTCCTCACACCTCCCCGCCTCGCCACTCTCCTCACACCGCCGCTCCCGCACACTGCACCTACGCTTGCTCGCTCGCTTGCTTGCCCGCCCTCCACTTCCTGTCTCAGGATTGGCTGCCTGCGGCATAGCCCCGCCTCCCGCCGGTCGCGATTGGTCCTTGTGCCGGAGCGGCGGTTCGGCGGGGCGCCGCGCGGTGGGCGGGCGAGCGGCAGCGGCGCTGCTATTGGCGGGAAGGCAGCGGCCTGCAGGCTAGGCTGAGCACCGGCGAAGAGCGGGGTGAAGGCGCTATTGTTGCCGCATCGCCGAGGAGAGGAGCCGGCTCACACCGGGGCCGGGCAGCGCGGCGCGGGCCCAGCGGCAGCCATGAGTGGCGGCGTGTATGGGGGAGGTGAGTCCGGCACCGCCTCGCTTGCCCGTCCTCCCCTCCCCCGTCCCGCGACCGTTGAGCTCGGCGCCGTCCCGTGAGGCAGCGCGTGCGAGCCTCCCCCGGGCGCTTCCCGCCTCCCCGCCGCTCCCTCAGGCCCCGAGCGCGGGGGTCGCGGCACGGCTCTCCCGGAGCCGGAGCCCTCCCGGTCCCTCCGTTTCTTGGACGTGGGGTGGCAACATGTGTGAGGAAGAGGAGGCGGGTGCAGGCCTTGTTTATGTCCCTCCCGGCGTCGTTTCGCTGAGATGCTTCCCCCGGAGACCGGCCAAGCCGTGGCCTTGGGCTGAATTAGCGCTGCTCGGGTGCCGGGTGGCCCGAGAAGACCCCGCGGTTTGGAACCTGGGGTGTAGTTTCCTCCCAGAGCACTTCTGTACAGCCTTCCGTGAGGACGAAAGTCCGGGTGTTTTGTTTCAGACTTTGGTTTTCTTCAGGGTGTGCAGAGCACCTCAACGAGGATCGGGGCCCACAAGGATGAGGGTGCTTCATGGTGTGGCAGCCTTCGCTGACAGAGTTGGTGTTTTCAGACCCACCTTTCTAATTCTGATCACCCCCGGCAGGTCAGGGCTCACCTGGATTTGCGTGACACTTAAATTAGCACTTTTTGAAAGCTTTGTATTGTAATCCGTTTAGATGCAACTATGTTCTCCCTCTTCTGTTAAAATTCCCCTTTTACGTATGCCGAAGGAGAGTATTGCAATGTCCCAGTTAAAGCCTATCTGCAGTCTTCTAATACCTCTCCGGTAACTGGAGTTCTGAATAGAGAAGTTTCTCCTTGCCTTGAAAAAGATGTCTTGACTTGCTTTTCTTCTTTTGCAAGCAAAACAGACAGTGGGCAGGGAAAGGGCAGGATCATAGTAGAGTGTAATAATAATTCACTACCTCTTTATTAACAATCTTTTCAGATGAAGTTGGGGCTCTTGTTTTTGACATTGGCTCGTATACAGTGAGAGCAGGCTATGCAGGCGAGGACTGTCCAAAGGTGAGAATCTGTGTGGACTCAATGGAAATGCAACATGAATTTGTGCCTTAGATCTTGTTTGTTAGTTACGAGTTTTCACAATACGCTGGGTTTTGTTCTGACTGTATTGTATAAGGAAAGCTCTGAATTTATGAGGAAAAAAAACCACCCAAAACTTTAATAATTCTCATATACTGCTTACCTTTTGCCTTACAGGTTGATTTTCCAACGGCCATTGGTGTGGTGCTAGAAAGAGACAATGGCAGCACTCTGATGGAGATAGATGGTGACAAAGGCAAACAAGGGGGCCCGACTTACTATATAGACACCAATGCCCTGAGAGTTCCAAGGGAAAATATGGAGGCCATTTCACCTTTAAAAAATGGAATGAGTATGGTGCTCTGTCTTTTTCTACCTGTTTTTAAAATAGGCTGCAAAAAGTCATAGCTTTCCTGTAAACAGATGCTATGTATGGCAACAGAAGCCGTAAGAACGGATACCTGATTTACAAATTGCGTGAAGTATAGTTGGTTTACAGTGTTAGTGGACTTTCAGCATAATTGTTGAAATGTTGTGATCATGATGCTTACAGAGGAAGAGAATTCTGCAAAGCTATTAAAGGAAGTGTATGTCTGCTGAGGATAGCTTTTGATTGAAGAGCTCTACGCAAAAAAAAAAAAACAACATTGGAAAACCTTTATGTATTTATGAAATGGAACAAAACTTAGAAGTAACTAATCTGCTCGCTTCAATGTTGTTACAGTTGAAGACTGGGATAGTTTCCAGGCAATTTTGGATCACACTTACAAGATGCATATTAAATCTGAAGCAAGTTTGCATCCTGTTCTTATGTCCGAAGCACCAGTGAGTAAAAGCAGCTTTGCATTTTGATAAGTCTTAACTCTGTCTTCTTGCTTATCTACAAACATTAGTCTTGGGCCAGTCTGACATTGGTTTATAGGTTACAAGTGTTAAAACTTAGCTACAGAAATAACAATTTTGAAATACTTTGCCAGGATCTGGAAAGTAATCTGTTTAAGAAAAATGTCTAAAAAAGAAAACAATTTTAAATAGTTTGCATGAGTTGTATTAGAAAGTATTTACAATGTGTTATTGTTTTTCACTTATCGAAAAGAAGTCAAAATTTAAAAAAAAAAATCTCACTTTATTGCCTAGAATAAAAGCAAAAAGATGTTTGGAGGTCTTATTATGTATTAAGTTACGCTTAATAAAATGCCATTGAAAACCTGTCGCTTCATTCAGCCTTACAACTAATATTACATGTCAGAGAATAATATTTATAAGGGAGAAGTTTTAATTTTTCTGTCTTCATTTCTGTAAATGGCCCTGTAAGGTAAGTGAAGTGGATGAATACAAATTTCTGGGAAAATAATTGGGCAAGGTTTCTGTCATTTAATAATGCTCAGCATTTGAAGGGCAGATCTTAAAGTCAGGATACAAAAGGTAGACATGCCATATAAAAGTTATGCCTTTCTTTAATAAAAGCTTACAAAAAGGATTTTCTTTTTCATTATTCCCTTGTGTTGAGTTGTAGCTTGTGGAGTACGGAGGAATTTACAATGGTTATTTCATGTTTGTTGGCTCAGTGGGTGTCTCAATAGAGGTTCCCATTAACATTCTCCTTACAGAACTAATCTTACTTTAACATATTGACTTGGAAAAAACTTCATGTTTCCAGTAACGTGTAGAATATTTCATACATATCCTGGCTTAATCGCAAATACAGTAGAACTGTAGGAAGATACCTTGGAAACAGGAAGATCTGGATTTATTTTTCTTTCAACTGGGCAAGTTATTTCATGTATCTTTCCCCTTGTAAAATGGGCACGTTGCTTGTTTTAGAGAGTTCTTTGAGAGACTGATACTGGAAGAGCTGTAGAAGTGTAAAGAAATCTCTATTGTAACAGTAAAAATGTATATCACTTTTAATTCTGTGTGATAGATAAGCGTTAATGTATTGTTGTAGAATTGGAATAAAAAAGGTTCTAAAGAAGTAAATTACTAGCAATCTGTCTCTGGAATTTTGATATGATTTAAAACCATGGCTATAATAATGCTAATTACTTCTTTATTATGTTAGCATTCTTATAGTGTGCTCTAATGATCCTCAAGATAAACATATCTTCCTTTTGGTCACTTATTTGTGGTTTGGTTTATTTTTTTTCTTCTAGTGGAATACTAGAGCAAAGCGTGAAAAACTGACTGAATTGATGTTTGAACACTACAACATCCCTGCTTTTTTCTTGTGTAAAACCGCTGTTCTAACAGCGTATCCTTTGGAATGCTTCACCCCTTTTTGGTTTTTCCCCCCTCAGGAAATTATGGTAAACTTATTCTAGGCAATTCCTAGTATAACAGAATGTCTGACTTTTCTTCTTTCAAATTAATTTTTCCGTAAACATCTAAGGAGGAAGTAAACAAATTCCATTTCTGAACTTTAAAGCTTTAGAGCTTGGTTTTGAAGTTCTCCCAATCTGACTGTTTTTCTTGGAGGCGATGTCTTTTTTTTTTTGGTCTTTTTTATTTTTTTTCCATTGTATACCATGGGTAAGAATATTACAGACCTGAAATGGTGTTGTCCAGACTACTATATACAGTAATTAGAGCTTGAAGTTCCCATAGCCTTAAGATGAATATTTGTAATTATTTTAAACTAATAACATGTTTTCAGCTTCAGTCTAAATGAGTTGGATGTACTTAGAGCTTGCTGCATAGTATTGACATGAAGTCTCACCGTTGTATGTCCAAAGCTCAAGTTAGTTCCCAGAGAGAAGTTAAATGCCGTTCTCTCTATGAGGTTGTGCGCTTCATAGAAAGAAGATATGTGCTGGAAAATGGCAAATCCTTTCATAGAGCCAAGGAATACACATAGGGGTCCTCATTCCTACTTATGCTCTAATTGTATGGCAACATTTTTTTCTAAAGTGAAAATTACAATATTTTCCTTAATCATTTTGGCCAGTTTTGCTAATGGGAGATCTACAGGTCTCATTTTGGATAGTGGAGCAACACACACCACTGCTATTCCAGTGCATGATGGATACGTACTTCAGCAAGGTAAAAATTTTCATGGATAATAGCATTGCAGTATCAAGGTCGAGTTAGCTTTCTTTCTGCTTTTACACAGACTTAAAAACAAAAAAACTGTATCCCCTTAAATATGGAAAAAAAAACCCTAATGGTGCTCACTGTCAAATAGTTTGTTGGGAGAGTTTATTCGTGATTTCAGTGCTTTCTAGATTGGGGGGTGGGGTGGGGTTTTTTTGTTTCTGTCCTTTGGTTTTTTCCTCTTTTTTTTTTTTTTTTTGTTTTTTAGGTATTGTAAAATCACCACTTGCAGGAGACTTTATTACTATGCAGTGCCGGGAATTGTTTCAGGAAATGAACATAGAGATAATTCCTCCATATATGATTGCTTCAAAGGTGGGAAAGTAACTTTATTTAGTAAGCATTTGCTTGTGCAGAGGCTTAAATGGTTAACTGATGATCATGTTTCCTACAATCTCAGGAGGCAGTTCGTGAGGGGTCGCCAGCAAATTGGAAGAGAAAAGAGAAGTTACCCCAGGTCACTAGGTCCTGGCACAATTACATGTGTAATGTAAGTAGGTCATTTCTCCCACTCTCAAACTCCCCTAGGTGTCCCATGAACAGGTTTTGTTTGCAAGTATATCAGGTTTTCCTCTTGAAGAACTAGAAAATCTTTAAAATGTCAGTATCAATTCTATAAATTCTATCAAATTGAAGACTGAAATTCGTATAACCATATTATTCTTAACTCCATAGTGTGTCATTCAGGACTTCCAAGCTTCCGTCCTTCAAGTATCAGATTCAACTTATGATGAACAGTACGTCACTGTTTTCCTTCTTGTAAAATTAATTATCAGTTGTGAATGGGGTGCTTAGCCTGTTCATTGCTGTTGGCTGGTTTTATTACAGAATCAGTTTTTAGATAAAATCTGTTTATTTCTGAAAGTAGAAATACAGTGTACATCCAGGTGATAATTTTTTATTTAATATTCCAAGATATATGAGATCATAATAAATATTATCGGAAGTGTAAGTCATATCAATCACAATATTCCAGTTGAAACCTTGGTTTATAACGCTACTTAGAAAACTTAACATTGTGTTTACATTGCACTTTAATATGTTACTTTGTGACTAATGCTGTAGGGTAGCAGCGCAGATGCCGACAGTTCATTACGAGTTCCCCAACGGCTATAACTGTGACTTTGGTGCTGAGCGTCTAAAAATTCCTGAGGGATTGTTTGACCCTTCTAATGTAAAGGTAAAACAACTATGATATGTAGTAATTGGAAGGCTTTAAATTATTAGATTATCACATGGCTTCCTTTTGTATGATGTTCTTAATTTCTTGATTTACATGTGTGTATTTACATGGTGTTGTTCTCTTGGGGGTACAATTTGCCTGTGTTGTTTTAGGGTTGGGCTAGCAAATGACGAAATGTAGTTCAAAATGGGAGGTGGTGAGCTGAATGGGAAAATAGGATTTTTTTTTTTTTCCTTCCCTAAAAAATGCTTAGCTCCCTCTCTAGTAATATTTGTAAATTCAACATATTCAGGGCTTCTATATGCCTTGCGCTTTTGAAGCGATGATGTGTAACTTACTAATTTTAATTCTAGGGTTTATCTGGTAACACGATGTTGGGTGTGAGCCACGTTGTCACAACAAGTGTTGGAATGTGTGATATAGACATCAGGCCGGTAAGTGTTAGTCAGACATGTATTATTTTAAGGCATAGGTATTTTTGTGCTGATATAATTTTTTGGGAGTAGAACACTGTTGATGAAGAAATGTGGATTTCCTAGGATAATGATAAACACTTTAGAATAATTCTCTAAGTATTACATATTTGTATATACAATTACTGTTTTGTCTTAAAAAATGCTAAATCAGGATTTTTTACTTGTACTCAGTGTTTCTACCTATATTTAAATAGCTAATGTCCAGATTTTTTGGCTGGCACTGCATAATGTGCATTGGATTGGCTTCAGATGAGCATTTTATGTTCGTAACTGCGAGTGTTATCTTCAGATTTTTGGGCGTGGCAGATAAACTTCCTAAACATAACAATCATATGGAACTTTTGTAGAGAGTAGAAGGAAGAAAAGAGATTTTAAGGGAAAACTTTCTTTTTAAAACTGTTCTAACTTTCTCAGGTGTCAATTTGAAAATATTCAAGTTTGATACGGACTGCATGGGGGTTGTTTCAAAAATTTTTCCTCTTAACTTGCGTGTCAGGCTGGCTTAGTAGGCCAGGCCGTGATTTGTGTTCACTAACTGCAGCGTTAGTGAGGTTGAAAACTGTTGCAGTGCTGTGGGGTTTTCCTTTGTGGTTGGAACATCCAGCTGTAAGGAAACCAGCAGTTTGGATACAGGAGATATCTGTAAGTGTAGGGTTCTCTACAGTAGAAAATATTCTGTGAAATCATTTAGAATCATTAATCACATAGCTTCTGTATTCCTTGTATAGATTAATATTAAGCTGTCTTTGAAATATTTTTCAAGTGATTAAAAAATTAATTGGATTGGGAGAGGTAATATTATTGGCATCAGGTGATGTGTTATTGCTGTTGATTATACGTACTTGTGTGCCATTCCTCTTTATTCTGTGAAACAATTGTTTTCAGAATTATTTCAGAGTTAATATTGTAGGTTGCTTATTCTCTTTTTAGGGCCTCTATGGCAGTGTGATTGTAGCAGGAGGAAACACTCTAATACAGAGTTTCACAGACAGATTGAACAGAGAACTGTCTCAGAAAACTCCGCCGGTAAAACAACTCTTTAAATTACTGTGTTGAGTTACCTATCATTTTGCTTTTCTGCCACATAAATACACAAGCATGCATCATAGCTTTGACTTTGCTAGGAACCCAACAGCTGAAGAGATTTCTGTGGGGTAAGAAATCTCCTCCTTCTCTAAAGAAAAGAAAGAAGTCTTGAAAAGTTCTTACATGAAATGAATTCCAGCAGATATTATAACTGGTTTCTGAATATTTTACTTCTCCATTCCTGCTTTCAGATTGTGATTCTAAGTTCTGTAGTTGTCCCTAAGCAACAGACACTATTTCCCTTGATGGCCTCTCTTCTGAAGTGTTGCTGACTAACTTGAGGCACATTCAGTCATTCTGCCTGAGGTTTTGTCACTTTGTCATGGGAATTGTTCTTCCTGGATTCTACAGACAACTCAACCTGCTCGTAGATAAAACCTGGTGATTTAACATACTTGTATTTTTTTTTAATCACTTGATGTCAAAGAAAGTATTAATACCTTACACCTGGGTTCTTGAGAGCACATATAGCTTATGATATTTGAATATTCATATGCAAGAAAAAATGTTCTACTTGTAGCAACTCTGAAATCATGAATGTTATGAGAAACTGAGAAAGGTAGTTACTCGCTGCTTCTGAGGAGGAACCCATTGAAATTCAAAGATTTTATTGCTACAAGGCATTTTGAAAGCAAAAGGAATGAATGGGTCCAAACTGGACTGGATGAATAAAGTTCAGCAACATTAGGCATTTTAGTCCCAGTGCACGTTTTGAGTAGCCTTAGTGTTAGAGATGACAATGTATACTGTGAGTATTATTGCTCTCTATCTGTTCTATTTCTAGCCTTAAGCATTTGCCTCTGCCCCCTGTTGGGAGACAAGATAAAAGCCACATATGTTCTGTTCCGCTATGGCTGTTCTTGAATTCTAAGTACAGGGCAGATGAGCATTATTGCAAGTTTAATAAAATTGACCTTTTTCGCCTGCATGTAGATATATACACGAAGTTCTTTGAGCTGTCCTTTTCTTGTCCCTAAAGGTCACCAGGCTACAATTTGTCTGATTGTTCTTTCATTTTACCTCCTTTTCTACTTAGAGCATGCGCCTGAAGTTGATAGCGAACAACACAACAGTGGAGCGGAGGTTCAGCTCATGGATTGGTGGTTCGATTTTAGCTTCTTTGGTTAGTAAACCTGTGTTACTATCTTGCTATGCTAAGCAGCGCTGTCACCCAAAAATCTAATTCCGCATGAGTGTGCATTGCAGAGTTTGTGCTACTGTAGCAATCGTAATCTTGTCTATTCTTGTGGTAAGGTGAAGGGAATATATTTAAAAAACAAGACAACATGAGCATTTCCAATCAAAAAATAACTTGCCACATTCTCCCTTTTTTAATGGCAAGGTACAGGCTTGAAATACGATATCTAGAAATGACATGTATATAGTACACCATGAAAGTAGCAAACCTGTTTCTGCATCATATTCCTGAGCTTAAGTGAGTACTGAAATGGTTTGTGGGGATTAATTTAGGAGTATGGGAAAGGGAGACTGACATCAACTTTCAGTACTCCAACTTCCTGTCTTTAGTTTAATTGCTAGCAATGTAAAACTCAAAGGAAAAGATAGTTAAGCAGATCAAGTCCTCTTACATCATTTAATGTAAAGACTTGCTTGTTTTTCCTCCTAGGAAAAGCTAATCATGTTTCACTTAACCTTCGTTTGTTTTCTGATTTTTTTTTTTTTTTAATTGTGTGTTTTGTATTTTGTTGTGTTGTTTTGTTTTGGTTTTTTTGTAGGGTACTTTTCAACAGATGTGGATTTCTAAACAAGAATATGAAGAAGGAGGGAAACAATGTGTAGAAAGAAAATGTCCTTAAACCTCTTACTGTGAAAACTGCTGCCTGCTCAGTGCTCCTTCTGTTTTATAGCTTTAGCATACTCAGGAATGGGATGGACTCTTTTTTGTAGAAAGTTTATATTGGATTTTTTGCATAATTCAAGTTTCATTTTAACAAACCTTAGAGATTCTGAGAGACCTAATTGGTACTATCATAGAAAAAGGATGTTTACATCCCTTGTAAAGCAATAACTCATGTAACAAGCATTTTATAATTTTGTATAAATGTCTATTTTCTCTAGTATCTTTTCCTGGGAACAGCTTTACAGGTTAGCTAATAGATAGAGGCATAATCTTGCAAATGCCCATGCAAACTTATTAAAAATCTGTCTACTTTCACATAGTCTTCCTTGCTGGTACTTTGGCCTTAAATTGCTCTTATTTCTCTCTTAAAAAATAAAATTTGGTCTTTTGTATTTGAGCAACTTTGTGAGTACTTGCAGAGAAAGTTACTCTTCTGTTTTAAAAATGCAAAGTTTGTATTTAAGTGATCTATTTTAGGTGACTCAGTTCACTGTAAACTTTTACTGTCTAATGAAAGTGTTACATTCCACTTAGTGAATGTTATATTAAGCACTGGTTTGCTAATTTTCTATTATGGGGCAATTTCATTTCAGTAAACGCTCAGTGCTTTCCACCTGATCTCTAAGAATGTATATAATCCCTTTATGATGTAGGCGAGAAGCAAAACTTGTTCAAGCCAGGGAAGTTAAGGCAAAGAATTGTCTCTCCAAGACAAGGAGAATAGTCACAGAGGACCTCAGGATGTGGCTTGACATTTTACAGGGAGCTGTAACTCAAAGGGGCCGTCACTACTTGTTTATTGCTGGTACAGCTCCCTCAGCTGACCCATAGCAGGGTCAGTAAGTGCCTGCGTTTTGCACGGGGAGTGTGCACTCAGGGTCAGAGGAAGGAGGGTGATTTTTTTTCAGCAGGAACTGGCTGTCAAGATGCAGCTCTATGTTGCTGTTAAGCTTACTTTAATTTACAACTCTGTGATGTTCTGTATTGGGACACAATGAAGTTTTGCTCCTTATCTTAAAAGCTGTGGAAAACCAAATAGCATTTAACTGATTTAAAAAGAAAACAATGTAAACAGTATTGCTACATTTTTCATATCCTAAAAGACCTTGTGGGTAAATAATGATGAGGCCTTTAGTTGAAAACAGTTTCGCATTACCTCCAAACAATAAAGTAATTTATCAAACAGCCTGCTCTTGTCTTATCATGATAACCAGTAGTTGCTCTTGAGACAGAGTTGCTTGCTCCAGATTTTCAAAGCTATTGACAAACCACAAAATGAGGCAAACTTAAGCCCGCTACAATAGGTGATATAAGACACCAGCTGTTGAAGAAAAAGACTTACTCTAGTTTACATTCAAGTGGCATGACAACTGAACTTGTATCTTAGCCCACCGCAATGAGTAATGCTTTATGAAGTTACTGTGGCATCAGTGAAGTACTAAGATTGACTGGACAGTTTGTAGCTAGAGGTGAAGATACAAAGTAAGCTTTTTTGTTTCTTCTCCATGAACTGACTATGAAAATTTTTTTACTTTAAAGTCAAAGCTTTCCTTCTGTGTCATACGCTTAGGTTTCATTATGTCTAAGCAACTTTTATCTTCTGTGTATCTTCTTAAAAGAATTACAGTACGATGGTAATATCTCTGAATGTTGTAGCACCATATGAAGAGCAAAACACTTTCTGGGGTTTTCTCACCACTGTAAACAGTTTCTGTTTAAGAAGTGGGTAGTTCCTGTGATGCAGAGGAGTAACTGAAGGTCAAGATGATGGAGATAGACATGTCTATCTCCTACAGTTTTGGTTGGGGTTTCCAATGTTTTATCATATCATATTGCATAGCACGTGACTAGTATTTGTGACTTTGTTCTAAATTTCTACACAACCTCATCTGACAGTTAAAAGCTTTCATGAAGTGGGTGTTAACCATCAACTGGGAGCAGTAGCAGTGCCTTTCTACATCAGTTTCATAGAAGACTATTACCAGTCTTCCTGCAAACATTTTGCACGCTACAAAAAGCCACATTGCACAAATGTTTGAATTTGTCACAGGTATCTAGAAATCTAGGTATAAAGACTGCATTATTAAAAGTTCACATGCTAAATATTTTATACTCTAACAAGCCAGACTTAAAGCAGGGAAGAAGTTCCTCATAGCAGACTGAAAAGCATATTTTCCCATGCTTTTATGCAGAAAGTACATGTGACTTAGGTGACATACCCGTATCTCAGATGATCAGGGAACAAAGGCTAGTATGCAAGCTTCAGAGGCTCTTGTGTTTCTGTCTGGTTTTAATGCATATTTGTTAAGCTAAACCAGGTAAATATTATCGCTGCACTTTGTACTTTCATCTGGCTGTCAGTTGCTGCTTTTCACTGCTAATGATACATGTCTCACTTTTATAATAGCTGGTTAATACATCATTTTGCAAATGTTTCTAGAAACAACTGTTGGATTAATTTGAGTTATGCACCAAAGCTGCTTTTTAATTCCAGATCAGAAGTTTAATTTAGGTCAAACGAGGGATTAAAAAAAAAAAAAAAAGACAGACGACGGAGACTCTCAGGAATGCTCAGTCGAGTTGTTTGCTGGTTTCAGAAGCTGTTTCACATTCCAGTCACAAAGACACCAGACCAATTGCTTGCAGTGCTCTTCCAGCATGTTACTGGCTCTGAGATTTTACAGCAAGGTGAGGGAACTTCCTTTCCAAGACCTTCCGCCTTGTCTTCTCTAGGTTTTGCCTTCTTGCCCTTCTACGTAAAGATTTTTCAAGTCTGAGCCTGAAATAAAGAAGTCAGTGTGGTTAATTTCTACATAGCTTGTAACATCCTTAATGAGCTCACCCCCCTAATCAAATAGAGGTTCCCAGTGATTAACAACTTCAGTATTTGCTTTCAAAAAGCAAAAATGCCTGCAAAGCAAACTATTTTGTTTTCTTCTGCTTTTGAATTCTACAGAAATTCAACCTCTGGGAGGATCTTAGGTACTCTGCATGTAAAATGACTTTTACAGTGCAACTTCATAGATAACCAAGTCTCTTAGTAACTAAGATGGGAAGAGCAAAAAGAAAGAGAGCAGGCTGTAATTTTAAAAAGCCTTTTTGGTCTACTAGCTGTGAAAACAACAGAACAACAAGATTACCACTATTTTTTCCTTGCAAAGTGGAATAAGGAGGACTGAGGAACAGATCAGAAAATAGCTTTCAGTGTCAAAAAAATCTTTTTACCTGATGAAGTGATTGACATGAGGTAAGTAATAGAATTTCCTCTTTTTGTATTTTTTGTTCAAGTACCATGGTATTGGCCATTCCTTATAAGTGTACCTGTTAAAGATAGATAAAAGTGATTATAGAATGTATACTTTGTCTTCATTCTTGGATTCTACCAGTTACACTTGGTTACAGTAGGGTGATAAAGTGGTCTGACCAGTAGATTGCAAAATTTGTATGTGGGTAGTTACTTTCAGCTCTATTGCTAGCTTGGTTTGTAACTACATCTCATAGGTAGCTCAGCGTCTTTCTGTAGAAAGTGGTCTTGCTTTAAAAACTGTAGATGTTTGAAGAGAGGGCCCAATATAGATAGTGATTCTTTGCATTTATATTTTAAAGCTACTCCTTCCTAAGAAAACTTTCAAAAGCTGACGTGAACAAACTGTGTGAGGAGAGTTCTGTTTCTACTACAATTTTCTTTTAAATGCCAGTGTTTGAGTGTCATGTCAAGTGCAAATCTGCCTGAACATAAGTCTTTCCCTCTAAATATAAATTCTATTATTTCTGTTCGGGGTTTCTTTTGCATATGGGCTGCACAGATGGCTTGTGCAGACTTACCTACAGACTCCAGTGCATCCAGATTGTGTCAGACCTACTATTATGTGTATTGCAGAGTTTCTGCTTGTGCTTAAAGACCATTTCATGTCATATGTCATCTGCCCCTTCCCCCTGCTTTAACTGGGGACTGGACTTCCAAATATATGGGCAAACCCTTCTTTGTGGACAATGTTTCCAAGCAGAAAAAGGTGTACAAAAGCTTTATCCCTAGAGATGTAAATCTAGGGGTTAGTGCATTTAGTACTCTGCTGATTTACATGTAATGGCTAAACAAATGGAAAACAACTCAAAATTCACCATTATAATAATGTGTCACCTTCTGTTATCTACACTGTTACTGCAGAGCTGAATACTGTAATTATTGCTTCAAGTGTCAATATGATGAGGGTAAAATACTGAACTGGCAAGTCCTGCCAGAACCTTCAGCGTCATCACCCAAAATTACAGATTATTCAAATTATCTGGACAATAAATAATTCTAAAGGTAGAAGCTTCTAAGTAAGCTAAATGTCTGCGAAGACTAGTATGGAATTCCAACGGATGTTTATGTGGTCTCATGCAATACTTTGGGTGGTGCAGTCAGAACATCCAGTATGTGGATTTTGCATTATAACTAGGGAAGTCCAGATGGCTCAACTTGAACAGTACTCCCTAGTTCATTCATGTGTTACAGAATCACTATAGTAACAGACATCCTCCAAGCACAGAAATCATATTAGTTCCAAGGAACTAATTCTGTTACAATTAATGGTAGAATTTGCCACTGAGTTATTTAGCAACAATTATAACCACGTTAAAAAAAACAAAAAACTTAAAACTCAAGAAGCACCTGAATGCTGACCAGAAAACATGTTTCTTTCTATACAGTATATGCATCCTTTCTTGATTAGATAAGAATTTTCTGGTAAAGAGACAGACCACAAGAAAAATTCACACATGAAAAAAAAGTTCTCTTTCCCATACCAGTAGGTGCGTCCTAAGAAGTCATGTCTCCACTCGCCAGGTACTGGTTTTTCATGGCCAGTTTGTAAAAGTCTCAAAGCAATTTCTCTTTCTCTGACAACCAAGTCTATATTTTTCATAGATTTTTCTACCTGGAAATAGGAAATAGTTTCAGGATGAGCCAACAGAACACAATGCTGACAATTTAAAAGATCTCAAATGAAGATATAGGACAAAATTTTAAGGAAAAGCAAAAGTAAAACACACTAGGAGTTCCATCATGAGTACTCTCTGTTGTGGACTGAGTGAAACAGCTGAACTGGCCCTGTGTACTAGAACAGTAAAGAATGAGTGCTTAAAAAAACAACTAACTTACAAGAGAAAGAGAGACGAAATAACTGACAGTCTGAATATTCATTTAAGACTACCTGGCTAAATACATAAAACCAGATCTAATGCTGATGCTAGAATTATAGAAAGCTCTGAGGCAGGAAGAAAGTAGGAGAAGCAAATAGAAGATATGCTGTATGAACTTCTGTCAGATGGTTTGTAACGGCTCTTTGTTATTATAGTTTGCAATTTGAGGCTGTGACCAGACTCCATAACGCCTGTTGGCTGATTAGGAAGCTGCTTTGACCAAACTATGACACTTGAGTTGAAGGTTTTTAGTCAGGTCTGCTACACAATATTACTGTAACACACATTACATATGGCAACATGTTAAATGCTCTGGGAAGCTGCCAGAGCTAATTTTAATAAGCAGATCGCTGTTATTTTGTCTCGGTGCAATCATAGTATTTAACTGCTGCTTGACTGCTTTCCTTGGGCTTCAGCCAAAACCAAATAGGCAATTAGTAAGAATTGACTTTTGAAATGTTGGGGCCACGTAAAAAGTTCCCTCCCAAAACAAGTTCTACTGTGATTCACAGTTGCTGAATATGGATATGTAGGTGGGACTAAGCATAAAATACTCTTTCAGAATGGGAATCACAAATCACAGTTGAGAAACCGTATGATGATAAATTAGAACAAGATATACTAGGAGATCCAGAGGAGAGTTTTATATTGGATCTTCCCTGATTTATAACTACAGTGGTGAAATGACAAGAGTAGGAGACCAAATCCATGTCTAACACAAAAAACAGATCATAACGCAGTTGCAGATGCATGTAATGGCAAATATACAGTTAAGTGATAAACCATACAAAGCAATTCAGAGGAACAATTTAAAGGTCAGGCTTTTCCCAAATTTATTTGGATAAATAGGGGGGGTATCTCACAGTATCTCTCATGTCAAACAGCTGAATTATTTAACTAGCCAGTGAAGGTGTAGATTTCCATCTGTGAGACATAAGTATAGTCGATTTATAAGTAAATGAAGTTTTCAATGGTAAAGATACTGAGGAAAGAATTTACTAAATTAGTTGCAGAATCACAATAATGCAAAAGGAGGAGGGGATCACAAAAGTGAGGACAGCAAGGAACCAAAGGGCACAAGTTTGGAGAAGACAATGTCAGGCAAGAAGTTGGCAACAGTTAAGTAGATAGAAAAGCTTGTGAAGGGTTTACTAGGAAGTTTCTAGAAATCCTCTAGTGCAGTTTCAGCGCACGAAGATGGCAAAATATTTCTTAACATTATAGCAGGTGGAGAAGCCTTTCCCACAATGTTGCCTGAGCACAGTGTTTGTGCTTGTACTAAAATCAGGGAAATATTTTAAAAATAGTCTTTAACAAGTTTACAAACACCTTACCTTTCACTCAACAATTTTACTTAGAGTTATATTTTTAGCTAGTATGAAAAAGTTACCTTTTCTAATCGTTCTGGACTTGGCATAGGCCTGAGTTGTCGTTTTGATTCTTGCTCTAAAGTTAAAAGCATGTTTTTTTCCTTCAGTAGGACATACCTAGATCAGAAAGCATAGTACTTCAAAAATAATTTCTAGATGCATTGGCAATTACTCACTCACTACCCTGCTGGATAGAGCACATATAACCCCACATCCCGTCATGCTAGCTTCATACAAAGCAGCGAAAGCCCAGAGGTGGGCAGGGGAGGGCTGACGTACAGGACATACAAGGAGAGGCTGAGGGAGACAGGTTTACTTAACCTGGAATAAAGAAGGCTAAGGAGGGAAGAGGTTAACACTAAGTAGTCTTCCACTACCTGACAGAGATAGACTCTTCCTAAAGGTGCACAGCAAAAGGACAAGATATAGCAAGGAAAAAACTATTCACAGTAATAATTAAGTACTAGTTTAGCCCTGGCACAGGTTGCCTAGGGTAGCGATGCAATCTCCAGCCTCAGGGGCTTTAAAAATCAGAGTGGATGCAGACCTGAGCAACCTGATCCAATTTAGTGGTTAGCCCCAGCAGAGGTCACTTCCAGCGAAGTCTGTCCTGCAGTTCGAACAACCCCCGAAGGGCTCAAAGTCAGCCTCTTGGTACCAAACCTGAACCCTTTGTACTGGACACAACTGTCACACAACCACCTGCAGTACAGCTTTCGTATTCTGAGCAGTACCAGAACTTGGGCTGCTCCAAGCCCAAAGCTGGCTTCAGCCCATGCAGAACTGTATGGCAGACTAAATTTACTGGCTAATAAGTTCACTAGCCACATTTTAATAAAATGTGCAGAGCTGTTTTGAAAGAAGAAGAGCTACTTCACTAAAAGTTACTTACCAAAGTTTGTGCAAGTCTTCACTACTCTTGCCCCTTAGCTGCTTTATATTCCATGCATCCCCTGTAAAAAAAAAAAAAAAAAATTTAAAAAAATCAATTTAATAGAACAAAGTTCTCTTATTCTGGAAAAAAAAAAAGGTGCTTCTACTAGCAGGCTCAGTTAACTGAACAGAACAAGGATCACTTTTTTAAAAAATACCACCTCTTGGAAAGCTATCCTTGGGGACATTCAGCTTTGCTTTAAATATACAAATACATTAAAAAGGCAATGACATGTACTGTTTATTTGTATTTGTAAAAGGTTGGAAACAGGGAAAGATGAATCTTTACATTGAAATATTTTTCTTCCATGGTACTGTATATTTCATCAAAAAACATCTCTTTGACACACTCTCACTTAAGAGCAAGGCAGAGGATTTACAGCAAAATATTTTGCTACATAGTAACTATTTGCTTTCGTAAACACAAAATACACAGAAAAAATAAAATTAACAGACATAAAATGCATAAGTATATTTATGTACATATACATATAAAAAGTAAGTTTTAGGTAGCCATGAATACTTCCTATAATCCAAAAATAGGTCAGATTTCAGCTGAGCATAAGTGGCTCAAAGATCACTATCAGAAATGCTAAATATAACTCACCAGACTTTACGTTTTTTTCTCCCCAGTTTCTTGGATCATCAAAAAACTCCTCCAGACCTTTCCGAGACAAAGTAGTATGCAGAAACTTAAACTGATGGAGGGGCTCAACTTTTGCTAGGTTCTCGTGGAATAGATTCAGCGTCTGTCTGCATGAAAATTAGAAGGCTATGATAAGATATATGTGATAAGAAAAATAATATTCAGCTAAATGAGAATGTTTCTTTCATTCATAAAGACACAGGTCCTCAGACAGATGAATACCACAGCCCAGGGGGAAAAGGCACGGGTTCAGGTCTTCAGTCATCTCAGTGTTGTTTCCTCCTCCCCCTTGTCTCATCTAATTATCACTTATCTATACTCGGAAGCAAATAATTTGAAAATTAAAAGAAAGAATAAGTTTGAGCTACACCGTGCAAGAATACGTCCTCCTACGCTGACTTTAACTAAAAGGCAAAAGCAGTAAACAGATGGCGTAAGCCCGAAGAAAACCCCACGCTGGAAGCAGAAGCGTAACGACTGCAGAACAGTAACGCGCACAGGGAAACGCTTCCTACCACGCTTACACATCGCCTCGCAACCCTCAGCCGAGGTTTCAGGAGCCAGGAGAGCCCGCCGCCCGCCGCCGCGGAACGCGAAGGCCGCCAAGGGCGGCTCTCCTTCCTCCCGGGAACCGCGCTACGGCCCGCGACGCGCCCATCCCCACCCCAACCGGTGCCTCAGCCTCCCGCGCCCCGGTGCCTACCCGGGGCGGCCGGCAGCTGCCGAGCGGGGCCGCGCTCCTGAGACCCGCAACGCAACCGTGAGGCGCCGGCACAGGGCGGCCACCCCCACGGCGGCCGCCATGACTCCTGCCGCCCCTCCCACAATGCCTGGCGCCGCGGACGGCGTCCCGCAAGGGCGCCGGAAGGAGAGCGGAGGATCTGCCCTTTTCCAAGATGGCGGCCGCCTAACTTCATCCCGCCGCTGAGAGCGGTGCCGCCGGCCCCGCCCCCGTGCCAGTTCCAGCTATGGCGGCCATGAGCTTGCTCCTCCGGGCAGCGGCTGCCTGGGGAGCCCGGCGGGTGGCGAGCGGCGCGGCGGGCGGCGCTCGCCTCCCCTGGCTCGCCGGGGCCGCCCGCCTCCCCGGCACCGGCGGTAGGGCCTCGGCGGCGGGAATGAGAGGGGCGGGTGTGCCAGGGGCGAGGTGACCTTGGAGAGCGGAGGAGAGGCGTCCTCCTGAGGAGAGGGGCGCGGGAGGCCGCGGGGTCGCCGCCTCAGGGAGGTTGGCCCGCCGCGGCCGGTGCGAGGCGGGGGCCGCGTCTCGGCGGCACAGCGGGCGCGGGGCGGGTGCCTCCGTGTCGGCTCAGGCCTTTCCCCGCTACCTTGGCTGTGGGGCTGGGGCAGGAACAGGGAGCCGGGCGGCGGTAATTGCAGGCTGCTGCGGCTCTTCCTCGGCTGAGCAGGTGTAGGAAGCCGGTTCAACGTGCAGGAAGATCCCTCGAGGGGTGCAACACGCATCTCCGTTCCTCTGAGAAATTACATTTCTTGAGTAGAGCATGGGTGAAAATTGGCGGCAGGCCAAACTTCCTAACACACTAATCTGTGAATTTACTTGGCCCTGTATAATGACATTCAATGATTTATTTGTTGGGACTTACAGGTAGAAATAGATCTGTGTCTAAAGTTAGGGAAAAAAATAGGTTCATTCTAGCAAAATAGGAAATTAGTTCAGGCAGGCTTTTAGGAACATTGATATCCTCCAGAAAACCAGCTCGTAACTACTCAGCCCCTGCTGTATGCTGCTTTTTTCCCCACATGCGTTGTTGAGCTTATCCTGGCACAATCATCACAGGGAGAAAAAAACATAATCCTTTGGTTCAATTTTCAGCTCCTGTACGACACAGCAGCAGCCATGGGAAGAGAATGTTTATTATCAAGGCAACGAGTTTTTATGATACTCGATTTCTGAACTTGTTGGTGAGTTAAAACCAAATTTATTATATTCAGTGTAACACATCCCTTGCAAATGGTGTAAGAGTGTCTAAAATATAATTTTCTCTATTGTTTACGTGACAGCATCTAAAATGTGGTTGGCACTATTCACATAAACAAGAATTTCCAGTCCTCCTCCTAAGGAATTTTTTGTCATATGTTGTAAAACCAGGGCTAGATGAAGTAAAAAGATTGGCTAAATGGCAAAGATTGTGATAGGTACTTAAATTAATGCTGTGGTAGCATTCTTAAATTATGGGTCTGTGTTCATATATGCATAACCTACAAATGCTTTCCACTCCATCCTCCTTTTTCAAATGTATTAGGTTACTCTTCTGCAGGATTTGCCTTCAGTTACCTAAACCACTAATACCAGAGACTTAGACTTAGGAAGCCTGACCTGAGTTCGACCCCTAAAAAGCTAGGTTTTAGATAAAGCTTATTATGACGGGTAACAGCCAACTTGATACCAACTCCCTTCCTGTGATCAGGCTTCCTTTATCTGTCTTCCACAGTTACCAAAGCCAGCAGCGGTTGTATTTATGTTGGATTATATTGCATTGGTGTTAGTGCCTCATTACAGTTAAATGCTGAAGCCAGTCATCACAAGATGCTGAGATAGCATTCAGGGAAAGCATTCCTGTCTGCTTCTGCAGAGACTGACCTCTCTGGGAGATTGAAAGCTGAACTAAACAGGCTCATAGACTGACACAGCATTACTGTTTCTGTGTTCTAGTTTGTTAATTAACTCATTTTAAGCAGCAAGATGTCTTTACGTACAACATCCCTATCTAACCTATGAATGCAAATCTAAGAATTATTGGCTGCTACATCATTTTCAGACTAATCTTATCTAAATTTTGTCAGGCTTCTGAGTTTCCCATACTGTTTCTTTTTTTCTTTTTATCCCCTATACAGAGATTCTATGTATTTCTGACGGGAATACCAGTGGCACTATTCATAACGTATGTCAACATTTTCATTGGTGAGTGGTCTGTCATGACTAAACTAAGTACACAGTCAAAATTATTAAATGGAAACTAAGCATGCTGGATAGAAAAAAGAGATTTTTTTAAGGCTTGCTCTTTGGAAGACCGTGAAATAGGCCTAACAGTTATGGTAATATTGTATAAGTACATAGAAGATGTTCCCGGTATTTTTATTTTTCTGTAGTTGTTGCTTTTTTTAAAAAGCTTTCCACATTTTTTAAAACGGAAAAATTCCATCTTTTGAGAGTCTTTCAAACATCAGTGAGGTTTAGTGAACAATTCTTCTGTATTCAAATGAGGGCTCTGTATTACCTTGTTTTACATGCTTCTTTAAGAAAGCTGCATACACTGCAACTGTCGCTTTTTATATAGCAAAAAAGCCAGAATTCTGCTTGGCAATATGTGTTTTAAATCTACTACTGTAATGATATGGAATTAATTTAATAGAGAAATTAGGAAAAAATCCATGCTTTCAGCTCATATACTTTAAAGGACATTTCTGTGGACTTGGTCTTACTTATTTCTCCTGTATAGCTACTAATGTCACCCTTTTGTTTTGTGGTTTAAAGTCTATGAGCTGGATACATGCAGTGTGGTGTCTGGAAAAATTGCAAGTCCAATTTTTCTGAGTAGAGCTCAGATTGAGGGATTAAGTACTCTCCATGTGAAATAACGATCTTTTCTTAATGTGAAAGGCAGAATATAAGGTACTTAAAAAAAAAAAAAACTTGTACGAAATGCTCCTCCCCTCCTTTCCTTGTCAGGTGAAGCTGAACTTGCAGAGATTCCTGAAGGTTATATTCCAGAGTACTGGGAATACTACAAAGTGAGTGTAACATATAAAAGGGTGGAATGTTATGGACAGCCTTCCTCTTGAGGATACTTTTGGGAGTAGAATGTGTGGAGTATGATAATGAGGAAGGCCGTATCGCTGCCATTGGGTATCAGTGTAGTAGAACTTGAATTGTGCAATTATTATTTTGGTAAACTTGCTTTTTTTCAGCTTTATGGAACACGCATGTTGCTGTAGGAAATCTGTTTATTGACACAAGTAGATGCAAATGATCTGTAGCTTTATGCAAGTAAACTGCTGAAGCTATATGCCAAGAATTCTTCTATAATATTCCTAAATAGTAAGAACAGTCTTCTGTTCTCTTTACTCTTAGCATGCAGTTTTTGTCTTTGTTTCTTGCTCTGGAACTACAACATCTTAAGATACTGGAGTTTAAAGTGACATTACTTTCTTTTATATTGTTTGCTAGCATTGTTTCAAAGTCCAACATCACACATGCTTTTATATCTAGAATTGAGGATTTTTATAGTCAGAAACTCAAGGTTATACTTTTTTCATTTCATAGTATTTTCTTAAAATTAGTCCCTGGCTTCTTGCTGCAAGCACTTTTTTGATTTTGATAGGAAGTAATTGAACTCAGCAATACTATTATGACTGTTTCAGCTCGTTTAGATTTTTGTTCCTAGTGAAATGACCTCTATATGGAAGCAAAACTTTAAAATGTTACTGATTACGGTAAGATGTTTGGAGTCCATTTCTGTGATTACAGTGGCAGTTTAAGGAACTTTACTTCAACAGAAATGAAATAAAACATGTCTTCCATTAACTTTTGATTTTGCTACAGAATAGTCGTCTGCAGGTTATCTTGGCATTAAAAATGTCAAAAGAAATACAGCTTTTTAGGGTTCTGAATTTACAAATAGTTGAGCATATTTTTAATTTTACTATTATGGTTTGAATAGCAGCACCCATAGTGTTGATGAAATGTTTTCAGGACTGAGAACATGCAAAATGATTTAGTTATGATGACATTTCTACTTGGAAATTGCAGGAATAATCTCTGCTTTTATATTTTCCAGCACCCTATAAGTCGCTGGATAGCTCGTTACCTCCTTGACCCCCCTGAAAAGAACTATGAAAAACAGATGGCTTTGCTTGATGCTGAAGCGAAGAAAACGGAACTGAGGTATGTTATATAGTTGAGGGTTTTAAAATACTGATACATACTGTAGTTGACTCTCTTATTTCGCTTAACATACTGAGTTGGATGCTGACATAACGTGGTTATTCACGTATCACTTGACCCTGAGTGCTTGCTGCACTGGCTGGTGGCAAAGTGGAAGTTACAGTATCTGTAGTCCCCGCTTTCTCAGTATTAAGATTACCAGAAGTGGAACAATGCAAGGGCAGTCTTGTAAAACCACAGTGTCTCTTCAAAACAGTTCATATTTATAAAGGTATAGCTCTGCCTTCCTGAGTCAGGAAATTAACAGGTCTTTTTGCCTCTGCTAATGCTTATAGCTTAACTGAGTAGCTAAATGACAGTTTTTACAGGACTGTTGAAAATTGGTGCTGTTGAAAATTTTGTGGGCAGCAACAACATTGTTGTACTGAGTTTATTCTATATTTACTCAGAGTAAACTGTGGCGGTAAATTCTGTGTTCCACGAACTCTGTTGCTGTTGGGACCAAGACAGCATAGCTGCTTCTACCATCACATTTACTTCTGGTTTTCTTGCTCCTATTTATTTTTAGTTGAAAGCTGTATCAAAACTGTCTAACCCCTTACTAGGCAAGAACTCCTGCAAGTATTTTTATTACTCTTTTGTGAGACGCCTTGCTGAAAAAAAATTGAAATAGCAGGATATAATAGCTCATGTTTTAGTTGAACCCTTCATATTTTGGTATTACCTATGTTTCAGTAGTATTTATAAACCATAGATGCTAAACTCATTGCTGTTGTCAGTAATGCCCTGATGTTAAACACTGATATATGTATGATCAAAACCAATAAACTTCATGTTTAGTGTGTCTGTTGCTCTTTTTTTCAGGCTGATGGAGTTGGAGGCACGCAGGCTGATGAGACACAGGGGAGATGGACCTTGGTATCATTATGAAACACCTGATAAAAATCTTATTGACAATTCTATGAAATCCACACCTGACAATTAAACACTTTTAAGACAGCATGCATGGTCTTAAATGCATACTGAGCTATGTAATATACATCCTGCTGTTTACTGACAGAAATGAATAAAAATAAAAAATGTTTGTTTTGATTCTGGTAATTTGAAAGAAACTCTGTGGCAGTTAAGCTCATATAGCTGTTCAGGTTGTTAATCAGAGAAAATGCCTTATGTCAGTTGCCAACAATTACTCCTTTTCTCCAGAACATCAATGTAGAATGGGCTTTGTGACCGAATATATGTGAAACAAGTTGGTAATATTAGTCTTCATCATGTGATTTCTAGTATTTAAAGTTTTATATGAAAGGTACAGGAAACTGTAAGGCTTTTATCTTTCACAATGCATTGTGTCAGATAATTTGTGGAAGGTGAACTAAGTAAGAAAAATACCTTCAGATCTTTGGAATATTAGGATTATATCTGCCACTTTAGGCAAATACTTTCTTTCTCATTACTTGTAGTCAAACTCATCTTTCACTATTTTTTCACAACTTGTGTATTGTTCAACATCTGCTATCATTTTCTTTGCATTATCTCAAAAGTTTCTCTCTTTAGAGATCTGTTAATACCCTTCATCCCTAAGTGTCAGGCATGCTGCTGCTTCACTAGTTTTGTCACCAGTTTTAAACTTTTTTCCTCTTATGTATGTGTAATGCTTGTCTGCTCTTTCATTTTCTCCAGTCTCTCCTGTACAGTCTGTGTCTGTAAAAGACTTCCTAAAGAGACTCTAAAAAAAAAAACCCCCAAAAAACCCAAAGATGACTGACTTCTGTGCATCTTTCAGAACTGGATGCTTCTCCATGTAGATCATCCAAAAAGTGGTCTTTCTAGAACATCTTTATACATTGTTCTGTTGGGGTTTTTTTTGCTTGTTTTTCTAATGTGTTTTTTTTTTTTAAATGAGGTACTTTTGCTACGATACATGCTTCCTATTGTATATGGTAATAGATCTAAAACAGAGCCACGTACTCCCTGTGTGGCAGAAAGGATCTTCATTGATGAAAACAGTCAGTGCTCAGTAATATGATGGTATTTCAGAAAACTCTTACTGAGGGGTACCTAGCATTGTCACATAATTTTCATGTTTTAAATGTATATCTAGTGACATGGAGAATTGCATGCCAAGTAGTTGTGGGGAGGATAGTCTTTAAAATTAATTTTAACAAGGCTTTGGTTTTATTACCTCAGATACCTCCTGTGTTTTCAGAAAGCAGAACTAAGACAGAAGTGCTTGCCTAGACCTATGACTATACTGTCAGATGTAGGAGTAGAAAGCAAAGGAAAAGTTCTTAAACATTTAAAAATGTGTGGTGCATGTACCTTCACATTTTAGTGATTTTAGGGGGTGCTAGTCTTTCATGTACTCTTGAAAATATCACACAATTCCTAGGCTAAAGTCTATGCTCTGTCATGTAAAGCTTCTCATGAGTAGGAAGAATCTAAGTGGACAAATATTAAACTAAGTATTTTCCTAGTAACTGCTGTATATCTAACATTTTAGCAATATATTCAAGTTATTGATACTGTTAGCTTTCTACTTCCTGTAACAGGCTTAGTAAGATGAAGAAGGGAAAAACAGGAAACTGCTTAATGAAGGTTGTTATGAAAGGATTGCGAGATGTCTGAAGAGCAAGGACCAAGCCAGGGAGAATGGTATAGATTGACAGTAGTTAATGGGTTTTATGGATCATCTTATCACTGCTGGGTGAACAGATACCATCTTCTGCTGTGTGGTTACACAGCTTTTAGTACCTAAAAAGGTAAGTTTTGACAGCAAAATCTCAAGAGGAAAACTTCAAACTTTATACTCCCAATGCATTTAACGTAGAGAGGCCACATAAGCAATTTTGGAGATCAAAAGGGTAAACCTTTCTCGTAGCATTTAGGAGAACTCAAAGGCTTCTTTTCCAGAGTGAATTGGAATTAAAAAAGCAAAGTAAAAGAGTTTATATAAAAAAACAAGTGGAAATGTGCCATCCAACTGCTATTAACCAAGAACAAATTAAGAAATACATAAGGCGAATAAGGCAAGTTGCACCTGAGGACCTCCACACATACACCTAGCATGCATTTTCAGATCTGCGCAGCTATTTTTGTACAACACTTTTGACAACTCCGTAGGGAATATGGAGGGTGCTCTCTTTATCTGGCAGACTTTTGCCACTAGAGGGATGTGTTTCCTCAGGTTCTACCGGCCACGGTATTCCTCCGGTTTTAATTCCCTCGAGAGAGTGATGGAAAGTGCCTCTTACAGTTTGTGACCCTAAACTACCTGCCCATATTCAAAATTCCCACTTTTTTAAGGAAATAAGCCCAAGTCCTTTAGTAACCCCTGGTCATCTTGTGGTTTCAAACTGTTAAAACACGTAAGGAATTTCTTTATGTTCAGCAACTTTGCACAGGTTATTTTAAGGGAAGACCGCCTTGTTTGCTGCTTCCTAGCACTTGCAAACATTAGAAAGACACTGATTGATTTTTGTATCAGTGCTTTGACTTGTCCTTTTTGTGTCTTATTATGGCTCTCGTTTATAAATGCTGAGTTAATCATAAAAGAGGCCATTAAAAAAGCACGAAGCCTTCTCAGGCAAAATAAATCTGTCTGGTGACCCTGTATTAATCTGTGTTTTTTATCCAGCATCCAACGATGCTCACAAGTCTTTGATGTTCTTGAGTAAGTCTAAAGCCGTTCCATTGACATGACATTCTGCCCTTGGTATTTCACATTGTTCCCAACACTTGGTTTTTTGTTAGAAAAATTGTTGAGAACAGACTGCACTGGTCTGCTCACTTTCACAGCCTGTTTCTTCATAGCTGGATACAAACTTATTTTTCAGTTCTGTTGTTAATTGAGATTTTACTAGAACTACATTTTGAAACGTAGTTTTTGAGGTAAAAGGTGGTTCTAGCAAGGGTCACATCATCTGCTTGGAAGTGATCGATGAATCTTTGGATGTAATGTGGACTACAGGTGGAAGGCTATTTGTCTACACTATACGTCTTCATTTTAAATGGATCAATAATTTCTTTAATTCTGCTGCTGTCAGGCATATGCAATGGTATTAGATATTGCTTGAAAAACATATTCCAATATTTTTTTCCTACAAAGTTACTTCACTCTATTCCTCCTTCCCCTAACAGTATTCTTTCGAAGTGAAAAGCAAAAAGAAACAGCAAATGCCAAAAAAAGGTCATTTTAAGCTAAAGGTACTGTCCCTCAAGACATGAAATCTGGGTTTGGCTACTGGCACTGCCGCAGGCTTCCTAGGGCATCTCAGACTGGGCATTCCCGCTCCGTATCCCAACAGCCCGTTCCTCCGCACCAACCCATTCTGCTTGGCCTGGCAGGGTACGAACCGCTCAGGCAGGGGCCGACATACAACACCGTCCACACCGTCCATAGCGGGACGGTGACAGGCTCCCTCGTACACGCCAGGAGACATCTGTACCCAACGGGCACTGCCTGCAGTTAATTATAGGTTAGAGACTTCGCAGCCTTATTTTAGGCACGTGAACTTGCAGCTGAGAATTAAAATATATAGTATTTAATTGCTTAAAAATAAATAAAAAAGCCTGTAGCAGAGCATTACCAGTCAAAGGGGAACCTGCTCTGAGCTACACAGGGAGACCAGGTCTCCACCCTCCTCCTCTCGTGGAAATGAAGGTTTTCTGGCAAAACGCGTAAACAAGCGTGCGCGGTCCCTTCCTGCCCCGCCCGCCAGCACAGCCCCGCGGAGGGAGCCCCGGCCGCGCAGGGCTGCGTGACCCCTCCGGCTCCCCCGGCCGCGGGGCCTCGGCGGGGAAGCGGGGCGGCCGCGCGACGCCGGCTGCCACCTAACGGTCGCCCGTGGCACGCGCGCGGGGCGGGAATCACCTCAGGAGAGTGGCCTCGCCGCCCCAGAGCCCGCGGCCGCCCCCGCAGGCACCTCTCGGCGCCCGCCGCCGAGGGACGAGCGGAGGCCGCGGGGGGCCGCCGGCCGCGACCCGCCCCCGCCGCCCTGCCCCTCCCTCCCGCCCTCGCGGGGACCCCCGAGTGCCGTCGCCGCCGCAGCTGGTGCCGCTCCCGCTGCCATTGGATTAAAAATAGCATCTTCCCTCCCCCTCCCCTCCCTCGGGCCCGGCTACCCGCTGCCGCCGCCGCCGCCGCCGCCGCCCTGCCCCGGGCCCGGCTGCCCTCCGCCTCCATTGCCCTCGCATTGCCCGCACGCCGTCGGCCGGCCGGCCGGAGGAAGGGAGCATGCAGCGGGCCGCGCTCTTCAGCGGCGGCGATGCGCAGATGGCCGCCGGGGACCTGGGCGAGCTGCTCGTCCCCTACATGCCCACGATCCGGGTGCCCAAGTCAGGGGACCGGGTCTACAAGACGGAGTGTGCCTTCTCCTACGACTCGCCTGTGAGTGCAGCGAAGCCGCCCCCGGCTGCCTCCGCTCCCCCTCCCCGCCGCGGGCTACCGACCTGCCCTCAGCCGGCGCCCTGCGGCAAACCCGCCCCTCCTGCGGCCCCTTCCCCGCTCCGCGCTGCAGCCCCCGCTCCGAGGGCAGCCACTCGTCCTCTCCCCGGGCCGCTGCCTCCCCCTCAGGCTTCACAATCTCCCCCATCCCTTTCTTTGCCAGCCCGCTGCCTCCACCTGCCGTGGCTTCCTCGCAGCCAGGTTTCCCCTCGCCCTCCTCGGCCGGGCTGCAATGCCTCCCCCGCCACGCGTGGGGGTCGCGGCCCTGCCCTGCCCCGTGCCCCGCACTGCGCGGCCGGTGTGCGGTCTGCTGCGGTCGGGGCTCCTCACGGTACGTCGCTGCCGGCTCGTACGCAGTATCGGTGTTCGTTCTTTCGTTTGTTTATTTATCTTCCTCCTTAAGGCGGTCTGAAGTGGTTGCTTAGACACGGGGATTTTGCGGGTTTTGGGAAACTTTCCTGCCTGCTGAGAAATGGGCACTGGCTGTCCGAGCTCTGCCCGCTCCCCGCGGGAGCCCTTGTTTTTACTTTCACACTGAGGTAGTAAAAAGGGGCCGTAGCTGGCCTTCTTGTTTGCATATTTTGGCTAGCAGATGCCAATCGTTTTGTTTTCCTACTGTCTCGGTGCTCATTCTTTTTAAAATCTTCAGAGAAAACTTCTAAAGTAAAGGCTTAATCTAAAAATCAATGTGAAAGTCCTCCTGAAACACTTTCTCTCCCAGGGTTTCAGTTACATCACTGGACTTCAACGAACTTCTAGTATTTCCCCACTAGCTTGTTTCATTTGCTATTAGATGAATGTTTGATGTGCAGTAAACTTTCTGTGGTGTTATAGCTGTCTTGCAAAACATCCACAAGCTCCACAGATTGCATGTGTTTAGTGGCAGATTTGGGGCCTAACTAATTTTTAACTTTGCTGATAATACTGGAAGCCTTCATAAATACTAACAGTCAATGCTGTGTAAGAAACAGGTGCTTAGAAATTACACTTTTTAAATGGAGCTGAAATTTTGTTAAAAGTTGCTTCTCTACATGAAGCTGAAGTTTCCCAGAGGTGATTGAGCACTAAATATTGATGGTAAAGTCAATGCCAGCAATCAAAGGGAGGCTCAGGGTTTACATTACAGAATATTCAATGAAAGATACCTTTCAGACAGATTTTTGAATCCTTTATCCCCCTCTCTTTGATAATTCCTTCTAATACAGAAGATCAAAATTGGTTTTAAAGGTGACTCAGCTGTCTGGTGTTCATCATGTCTTGTTGAACAGTGGTTATTTTTACCCACACTCTTCAGATCTCAAGTGTCACCCAGCAGCCCTGACTGTACTGGGAGGCAGTCTGATTAAAACTGCCAAATCAGACTCTACTGCAGAGGTGCTAATTGCATTATATACTTAATAAGGTTTTTGGGGGGAAAACCGATGTACCACAATCTTTCCTTCAAATTTCTGCTCGACTGAATGCATGGTTGATGTTTTTAGTAACACTTTCAGGCTTCTTCAACATTATAGTTTATAAAAAGTTTCTGTTAACTGTAGGAAGAGATATTAAATACTGCTACAAATTAAAAAACAACCAATCACCACCACCCCCAACAAGCCTCAAGTAAACACAGCAAAAGGTGTCTTTAGCAAAACAGTATGTTTGAACAAAACATAAAACATTTGAGCAAAACTTAAATTAACTTAGCAGAAACTATGTATAAAAGTAGCAAAAGGAGTTAGAATCGCCATGTGTGATTTTTTTTTTTTCTTTTTCTTCCTTCAAAAACATTTCATCCTTTGACTTTATTGCGAAGCGATTTTAGATTTTGGAAAATGTTGCCCTCTGCTGTTAAAGCTTTTTGTTTAAATTGCGTTATAGGCATTCACTGGGCAAAAGGCTTGACTAAACCTATGCAGTACCAGTAAAAATAAAACTAGTCTCAGTTTCTATTGTTTTCTACGGCTTTTCAGCCCATATCACTCCTCAGCTCAGCTGGGCAAAAGACGTGTCTCAGATTTTATTTTTTATTCCCATATAATCTAACAGATACTTGGATATTGTTTCTAGGATGATGATTCTAAAGGGCAAATGTGTGTTTTCTTGGGTAAAACACTGACATCTGCAAATTGAAAATAGCAAAGCTGTGTTTTAAGTCTTTCATTCAGAAGGAAAGTGAAGGGATACAGTCAGGTTATTGCCTTGGCTAAAGGGAGATGTTTATGTCTGTATGCTTTGTATTAGGTTGGTTTAGTGACTTATTTTCTCAGGTTAGTTATGTATAACTTAAGCGAACCTCTTCCTATAGAGCTGTCTGCGTCTTTTTGAAAGAAGGTACACAGGTTGTTTGTTTGTTTTCTTATAATATTAAAGTAAATGATCAATGTTGAAAAACATGCTCTTGATTTTATCATCCATGGTAAAATTCCAGATTACATTTTTGATGGGGGAGGTGTTTTCTCTTGTAAGCTTATTTCTCAGTATTAGTATTTCTTAGTATTTCCTCACATCTTCTTATGTTGCCATTTTAAATACGCTCCTTGTTAGAATACTAACTTCAGCATGTCTCTGGAGTCAACTCAATGCAAGATGTTTTGTTCTCTCGCTTTTCTTCAATACTGATCTTATTTCAGTAGTTTCATTCGTTAACAGCATAAGACTGTCTCTCAAGCTTTACCCTTCTTTTTTTTTCTTCTCCAAAGAAGTGAATTTCCTGAATATTTGTCTGCATCTTTTAAAGTGACATACCCGGTCACACAACAGCTTTATACTCAAGTTTCTTTAGCTATACTAATTGTATATTGTTACTTTCCCTGTAAGTAAGTGTTCTGATCTTTAAGATACACTAAACACCATCAGACCTATGAGTATTAGAGTACAAAGAGTTATTATTATAGAGAAAGATTCCGCAGCAATTTTGAAAAGGATCAAGAAGGGTGGGATGGTCAAAACCAGAGCTGTTCATGTCAGGGGGTGCCAAAGAACATGAGGTACTGGGTGTGAGTGGCTCCATCTTTTACTTCCAATTGTGCAAAGTTTAACGTGGCTGCGAGACCTGGCTTTTGCAGAAGTGTTTGTCACTCTCTCAGTTGTGTCCTCTTGTCCAGATTTAAGTGGTGTAGTGTCACTGAAGATTTATGTCCTAGTGGTTACAGGCAGCTTCACTTACGTTCTCAAAATTGGTTGACCCACTGTTCCCTTTCCATGAGTTTTAAACCTTACTTCCCTGGGTTAAGATCTGAGAACAATGGCACCTTCGTGCTGCAAAGAGAGTCATTAGTTGAGAGATTTCAGAAGTGTGAGTGTAGGAGAGGTACAGTGGATATTCAGTGTATTTTTTGCATGTGGATTAACCATAGCATGATGATCTTGTCAGAAAGGTAGTATTGTTAGAAAGATCACTAAACAGATGAGAAATTCATGTCCTTAGATTTGGCCTACTTTCAACAGAACATACTAGGGTTAGTTTCCAGGAAATTCAGCAGAAACAGGAGGCAAATTTCTGTGCACTTAAGAGCCCTCGTGACGCTTTTTAGTTTGCTTGTCTCATAGGATTAGAAAATATGCCTTTTTATGACTTAATTTTTAATGAGTTTTCTGTTTTTTTGGTGGCTTCTGGAAAAACTGTATTTCCCTGATGAGGGCTTCTACTCCAGTTAGCCATTGATTCTTTATGTGGGAATAGAGACGGGAAGGAAGGCTGCCTACAAAACACAAGCTCGGCCTAGTGTTGAGTATCACTCCCTGTAGTGACTGGCTCAGCTGCTATGGTAGCCTCCCACTTCCCTACTATTTGACAGATGAAATCCTGTTCCTCTCATTTTTCACATCTGATGCACAGTCCCTCCTGGTGACTTTTTCTGTATCTGTGCCGCTGTGATGTAGGTTTCTTCTCTCCTATTTTGTCCACTGTGATCTCTCTTCCTCTTTTGCAGATGAGCTTGACTTTGTGTTTAGGAGAACGCAGGAGGCGAAAAGGTTGCATTTATATAGTCTTTTGTTCTCATTATTTGTATAGAAGTGTAGTACTCGGCTGGAAATTCCACCTTTTAATGGGATCCTTGTCTCAAAGACCTCTGATCATTTTAGACCAGATGCATCCGAGGGAGAGGCAACTGCTAGAAAAGGGATACCGACTGGAGTATAAGAAGGGCTTACGTGCAGGCTATGCATGTCTTAGATGGAAGGCCCTGAAGCCTTCCCCACGAAGGGCATTGGTTACAACCACAGCACAGGTCATGAGTCCGACACAGCGACAGGACCAAGCAATCTGGTTCTGTAGATTGCAGGACTGTGTTTGTTTGAGCAGCTTAAAGCTTGCTGGAAAACCTTGCTGCTGACAACAGCTTCCTTTGTGAATCTTGCTGACTTCATTTTTGTGGCTCGGGGACTCTGTATGTTAGGACAATTCCCAAAGGCTAAACTGTGCTGATGCTCGGCTGTTTATTAGATAGTACACTTGAGACTGAAATCCTTGAGAGTTTGCAGTTTGTAAAGGACATCAGCGACCACGCTGCATGAAGCTTTCTAGATATAAGTACCTTCTATCTGGCTGTTCTTTTGGTCAGTATTCCTTGAAGAAAATTAGAAAGTCACTGGGGCCACTGTTTGGGAGTGGTAGGCTGGTATCTTGTTTCTATTGATGGGACAGGAGCAGCAGTGAGGAAACAAATAAGAGGATTGAATACACCAAGACGAATTGAATACTACAGACAAAAGATTTTGGCCTAGCTGCAAAATGACCTCCAAATTATTGAGGCAGTGAATTGCTCAGTGGTGGGTGATCACCTGAAAAATCAAAGCAGTGTTGTACTTTTGCATCACAGGGAGATACCAAAGCTGTCCCATGGGCGAGTTTTTGCTGGCAGGGAGTGCACTAGGACACTAAGGTTAACTACATGGTCTTCCAAAGTTGGAGAATGGTAAAATCAGTAAGGGTTGTGCCTGCAGTGGCTCACAAATGAGAAATAACTATGCAGCTTTGGAGAACAACCAGTGTGTATGTGCATTGTGCATTTCTGTGGGTTTGATCTAAATTTGGATCTAATTAGCCTTTCCCTCTATATCTGACTAAACTTTAGTTATCCTGTTATCCAGAGTAATGGTGGGCTGGAATATTTTGGGTAGCAGAGAGACTTTGATTGTAAGGTACCTGGAGTGCTAGAGAATAAACCCAGAGATGCAGACGGACAACTCTGGAGCTCTGCTGAATCGCTGTGGAACCATTAGGCTTCCTCTCAACTCTTCTCCCTAGATTTCCTGTTCTGGAACCACAGCACTGTCTTTGCAACCAACAGAATTGTATGGCTAGGGCTCTGCACAAAGCAAAAATCATGAGGCGCTCTCTAAATCTAAGCTGCCATGGAAGCAGTACAGGTGGCACTGCTTGAGATGCGGTACTGGGCTTGAGCTAGGAAGTAAGCTGTGATGATCTGAGACATCTCTATCCGTGGCCCATGCAATCTGCACCTGGATAACTTGACCCAAAACTGTTGATTGATGGATGGAAGTTCTGTATTCCTGGTTGCAGATTAGAAGTACTCATGACCTAATGTTAGTTTTGCCATTGTATCTGCTCACTTATCGTGAAGCCTTGATCCTGCCTGTGAGTGTGACTTGTACAAGATACTGCTTCTTGAACAAGAATTACATATGCTCTGCTCTGGAGTCCACCTATGACTTACGCATGTGAATGAGCAGTCAATCCACCTCTAGGAATGGTGGTTTGGTTTCATTTCAGTGACTGACTAGCCCACTCAGCTTTTTTCTTCCCAGGAAATGTTGTAAGTGTTGTATTGGGTTGGCCTTGTCCACGTGCCCATCTAGAAGCTACAAAGGAGATACTGGACACCTTTGTTAAGCAATTGTGAAATAATCTGCTGGTAGGGAAATATCCAGTGCCATCCCTAGTAGTTGGCATTTAGTCCAGTACATGGAGGATTTTAAACCTTTCAAAACTGTAATATAACTGTTATAACTTTATCTGGTTGTCCGCATAACATCAGAACCACAGAGTCCTGATACGTTTTTAATCTTAATGATGTGTGCTTTCTTCAAGCTGTTCAGTATGTTGCATGTTGCTGTCACAAAGTGTGATAAAATAGTAAATAGTAACTTTGATATTTGTTATTAGAAGCCCTGTACTTTATTTCCTACTGCCAGATCATTTGTCCTTTGTTTCTCTGCCCAACCCAGCTCTTCTTTTCCCATCTCTCTTGTTTTTCACCAGTTCCAGTAGTACATGGCTCCTCTTCACTGCTTCTACATATTTTCACATCAATGCTTGTGTACCTCTGTGTCGTTCCATTCCTTTTTCTGATTCTGTTGGTTCTCCTTCTCCTCCCCTTTACCAGATGCCCAATTTTACCCTCTTATCATTCCTTTTCTGCTTTCCTTTTGTCACCATTGCTTCCTTGTCACCTTTGGGTGACAGAGGACAGTTGTCTAAAAGGCAGACTTAGGCCAGTGTTCATATCCCATGTTCCTTTTGAATGTGACTAGATATATTCCTGGCCTTTGGCACACATTTTTTGGGTTGACCCCTACCCCCTCTTCTCCCTCCCCACCCCCCTAGGAAGTTACCATATTTATTGCAGTGGAAACTTGAAAGTGAACTTTTTGTTTTGCTGGAGCCATTTGTATGTGCTATTGTGTTCAATTGGTTGGCTTTGGTTTGCTTTGCGTTTTTTTCCCTTGCTTCAATGTAAGTAATACTGGTGCATCACAGAGACAGGCTTTCTTTTTATTCCTCATTGTAAATTATTATGTATTGTTAAGATGAATATTAAGTGCTGAAACTTCTGTTATTCTTTTTAAGCCTGTCCTGAAATAAAATATCTGTCATTTAGTTACACTATTGTGGGATTCAATGCAATATGTGTATGTTAGGGATGATCCTGTAACTTTTCAAAATATATTAAAGATTGGATTGTAGTTATACAACAAGAGTCTTGTGACCACAGCCAGATTAATTATGGTGATTCCTGATCAACGGACACTCTGAATAGAGCCTGTAACAGTTGTGTATGGTCATAGTTTTTGTAGGGAAACACTCTCATGGAAACCATGGCAGTGACCCTCTGTCATAACTGGCACTTTTTACTTTATATGTGATAGGATGAAAGAACTTTTTGTTCTTTATATTTGGGTATGGAGACTTGTGAAGGCATGAGGTGCCATTTTACTCTCTTCTCTGATACCTATATTAGCAAGTTTTACCATTGTTCTAGTGGATCTAAAGCCAACACCTGTATAGTAGACATTGTGCCCAAGTCTGGAACTGTTTGTCGTGTTAGTAGGTCACCACAGCAATTGTATTTTTATAAATTCATTATTGTCTGAGCCACCTCAGGAGTTGAAATTGCTAAATCCTAGATTTTCCTGAGGGGTCTAAATGGTTCTGGGGGTTGGTAATGGGATTCAGGTCATTACTTCAAATCCTGATCAGGTTAGTAGTGGTTGAAAGCTATTAGTGTCTGGTGCCATGAGCGTGTGTGAGGTGAGGTGGTGATCTCTCTCTGTTTCCTTGTGGACTGGCGTTTGTGTTTGCCAGACCTCTCATCCACTGATTTCCTTGCTGTGTTTTTCAGGCCTGAGAGGGAGTGACTCTGTTGCATTTTAGCTCTCTTTCACTGTGGATTCCCTGTCCCTTTCCCTCCTCATCTTACCTCTGCAAAACATGAGTTATTATCTAAATAAGTAAGAAGAGATATTTTTTTTTTTTAACACTTTTCTCCCTGGTGTGGACTGTGTGTTTCCCTTTCTATCAATAAAGCACCTTGCATACTGTGATCATCTTAGCAGCAAAGAACAGGGAGAAATACAGTGAAGAGCAATCACTTTTCCCTCTGCTTAGAGGGCAAGAAGACTAGTCTACTCTCGAGTGGCCTTCTGGGTAGTGATCAAGGCCTGAGCAGCAAGTACAAGCTTCTGCACCAACAATGTCTTTAGATTGGAGTAATAAGGGAAGGCAATGTTTATACATTACTTTATCCTAAACTTCACACTACATGCCCACTACATGCTGTGGCAAGAGTGAGGGGAGAAGAAAACCCATCTAAAACTCCTGGTTTTGTCTCTCAGACAAGCTGTACTTTTCTGGTGTAAAATAGTGTCTTCAGTACTTTAAATTTGTTGCCTTCCTCTAGTACAAACTTTCATACATATCTAAAATGAATGTTGATTACAAAGATTTACATGCCACAGCCTATGTAAAGTATTGTTCCTTCCAGAACTGGTTGTGTGCTTAGTAGGGTTAAATTCAGCAGCACAAAGCCTGTCTTAGATCACAGTTAAGTGTTTTTTGAGCACCAAACAGGGGCTGTATTCTTTATACAGCCTTTTGCAAAGGTGGCTTTTTCACATGTGCCCCTGTTTTGCTGTGACCTTTTAGGCTTTTGAACAGTCTGTCCACTTCTTTCCAAGTTACGTGAGAGAATAGTCTGCCTACATTCTCCAGGAGAAATAACTGTTTTGTTAGTAACCACAACCAACTTACTCAGATGCTACATTTAGCTCGTACACTGAAAGTGTCAGATTGTTGTCATAGGCTGCTTATCAGAAACGGTTCGGTGGTCTCTTGGATTCCCTCCAGAAAAAGAGAGAATGGTCTCCAAGAAAACAAAATTGTAAACAAAGTTCCTGAGACCCTAGAATGACAACACTGTATATTTTTGGGTACCTGTAGGATTCTCTTGTAGAGGACAAATCCATGAGGGGCAGAATCACCTCCCTTGACCTGCTGGCCACGCTTCTTTTGATGTAGCCCACGATACGGTTGGCCTTCTGGGCTGCGAGCGCATGTTGTCGACTTATGTCCAGCTTTTCATCCACCAGTACCCTCAAGTCCTCCTCGGCAAGGCTGCTCTCAGTCCCTTCATCCCCCAGCCTGTACTGATACCGGCGGTTGCCCCGACCCGGGTGCAAGACCTTGCACTTGGCCTTCTTGAACCTCATGAGGGTCACACGGGCCCACGTCTTGAGCTTGTCGAGGTCCCTCTGGATGGTGTCCCGTCCCTCAGATGTGTCAACTGCACCATTCGGTTTGGTGTCGTCTGCAAACTTGCTGAGGGTGCCCTCAATCCCACTGTCTGTGTCATTGATGAAGACATTAAACAGTACCAGTCCCAATACAGACCCCTGTGGGACACCACTTGTCACCGATCTCCATCTGGACATTAAGCCGTTGACCACTACCCTCTGGATGTGACCATCCAACCAATTCCTCATGCACTGGACAGTCCACCCATCAAATCCATACCTCTCCAGTTTAGACAGAATGATGTTGTGGGGGACCGTGTCAAAGGCCTTACAGAGGTCCAAATAGACGACATCTGTAGCCCTTCCCATGTCCACTGATGTAGTCACTCCATCATAGAAGGCCACTAGGTTGGTCAGGCAGGACTTGCCCTTGGTGAAGCCATGCTGGCTGTCTCGAATCACCTCCCTGTCCTCCATGTGCTTTAGCAGAGCTTCCAGGAGGATCTGTTCCATGATCTTCCCAGGCACAGGGGTAGTTTCTTTTAACCACTTCATTACTTCTGAGCGCAATTGTAGATATTGGCCCTGTTCTCAAGGCTGTGAATATTTCAAATTCAAAGGAGCTATGTTTTTTTTTTAAAATAGAATCTCAGATGGGGATTATGTGGCTCAGAAATGAGATGGCTAAATAGTTTACTATTTACTCTGCAGAGAGACAATCATTGTGATATCTAGATGCTGAAAGAATGACTTCATGGTGTATGTTAAGTGTGAATGGCAGATAGTCTAAACCCTTGCTTCACATTGCATATTTGAATCCTGGAATGCTCAATGTGATATTTTCTTCTTTTGAGGTAGGTAAAGCAACAGCTGTATAACTATATATTACATGTGCATCTTTCAGCTAAATCTGAAAAGCTGAAGCTTGTATGTGTTGGTTCACATTAAGAAAAGCAGAAGAGATGGATATTTTCTAAAGTCTTGGGGTAAAACATCCTTTGCTGATCTCTCTTCATGTTCTGTTCTTCAGCTCCTTGGCTCTGCTGGCTGCCGTGGAAGTACCAGTATTTATTGGTGTTTGAGGCAGTTCCTCAGTTCTGGCTTTAGTTATATTGATAAAAACGAGCATGTTTGAAAGAGTAGCATACAGGTATGGATGAGGGTTGTAGGTAAGCTGGAAGTTTAGATTCCTTCAAGTCCTACAGAAATACTCAGTGCCAGTCTTTGAAACAGGTTGGGGCGAATTAACTGGGTTTAGAGTGGCACATTCAAGCCTGGTTTTGGGACAGTGGTGGGAGGGCAGAGACTTGTCAAGCCCTAGCTGGTCTGTGCCAGGTATCAAATGAGCAACAACTGCTCAACACTATTAGCCCTTCAGCTTCCTTTTCTGGAAGAGAATAAGGTGTATTAACCTGGTGCTTGTTAGGGAAAATATTGGAGATCAGCCATGATCTCTGTCAGACTTGCTCTCTGCTACTTGTTCCAGTCCACAGGACTGGAGAGAGCCTAACTCGTGCCATGGCTGGTGTGGCAGGATTGGCAGCTTTGTGCTCGCTCTGAGAGAGGGGCTTGGCTTAGCTCAGCTCTGAGGTAGAGTGGAGGTTCCTGCCTGGCAGAGCCTTGAAGAGAGGTAGGCCAGGCAGGAGAGAACTTCTTGGTTTACTGTACTGAATGTGTTTGTCATGGTTTAACCCCGGCCAGCAACTAAACACCATACAGCCGCTCACTCACTCCCTCCCCCCTCCGGTGGGATGAGGGAGAGAATCAGGAGGGTAAAAGTGAGAAAACTCGTGGGTTGAGATAAAGACAGTTTAATAATTGAAATAAAATAAAGTAAAATAGTAGTAGTAATAATAATAGAATATACAAAGCAAGTGATGCACAATGCAATTGCTCACCATCCGCCGACTGATGCCCAGCAAGTCCCTGAGCAACAATTGCTGCTCCCCAGCCCCCTCCCCCAGTTTATATACTGAGTATGATGTCATATGATATGGAATACCCCGTGGGTCAGTTGGGTCAGCTGTCCTGGCTATGCTCCCTCCCAGCTTCTTGTGCACCTGGCAGAACATGGGAAGCTGAAAAGTCCTTGACTGTGTAGGCACTACTTAGCAAAACATCAATGTGTTATCAACATTATTCTCATACTAAACCCAAAACACAGCACTATACCAGCTACTAGGAAGAAAATCAACTCTATCCCAGCCGAAACCAGGACAGTGTTTCAGGTGTGGCACTATCAGGTGGTATCCTGTCAAAGCAATCGTTGCTGTAACAATTCTCAATACGTGATTATGTGCATGTACGCACCTAACGTGACTTGTTTCTGTAGATAATGTTTTGTTTTGTTGGGTTTTTTCTTTTTTTTTTTTTTTTAAATTTCCTTCTAAGGTGCTTATGGATGAGTTTAGTTCATGTTGTTCTTTGGGGAATTTAACATGAGATGTTCTGTGCTACCCAGTAGCACAAACACATTCACAATAGAAGGAAGGTCACAGTGCTTCTGAAAGGTTCAATCTTCGTTATGCACCACCTATTCAAAATAATACATGCCAGAGAGGGCTTAAAAAATTGATCCAACGCCAATGAACCAGGTGACTGAAAGTCCTTCTGGCAGTCTGAATGATGTAGGAGAGATCCAAGAGCAGTATTAAAACAGAGGAAGACCCTGGTAACAGCCAGCATCAACACCCAGCTTTTGGGAGAGCAGGAAGTGATGGGACTCTTGCCAGGTCATGTTACAGAAATGTCAGCATTTGTGATCAGTACCAGGATATATATCTTTATATTCCTTTGCTGTGCCCTTGTCGCCAGCACTCTAATTGCCTGAATAGAGAGAATCCCTGATAGATACTGAAGAATGTTCACAAAACACTTGCCAATTTTCTTGTTAGCCAGTTCTAAGAGCTGTAAGATCACTTGAGATCTGTTTTTCTCGGACAAGATTGTGATCAACAGTAGAAGTTGTGGCTGAATCCCTGTACCATCAGCTCTGCCGTGCTTCTGATTTGGAATGTTGTTCTTGGCAATCAAATGGCCAAAAAAAGTTCTACTATTTCAAACAAATGTCTGTACTTCATTGTTTCTGTGCTTTACAAATTTCTGCGCCTACCAATCTCTGTGGATTGGGCACTCAAGCAGAATTTTTCAAGACTAACTTCTAGACCTCCAGTTTGGATGCTCACTAATCTGTAATTGTAAAGTAAACCATTTCAAGGAGTTTCTATAGACTGATATGATGTGGAAGTTTCTTAGAGGACTGATAATGTAAACACCATAATGTGTTATGAAAGCCACGTTTTAAGTGCTTAAAACAGAAAGGGTCTTCAATTCTCTGTTTTTTCTGCTTGCTGAGTCCTTTGTGTCCTGTTCAGTTCCTTCTGTGCTGTAACTATTTGTGTCATTCCTTTTAGGATTCAGAAGGTGGTCTCTATGTGTGCATGAACACATTTCTGGGATTTGGAAGGGAACACATTGAAAGGCATTACCGGAAAACAGGACAGTGTGTATATTTGCATCTGAAACGACATGTGATAGAGGTGAGACTTGTGGCTTCCCGACTAACTACCCCTGCAGTTTTTGCGTGTCTTGTGCTCATTTAGGTAACGCATTTCAGACGTAGACCAAATCTTGAATGACAGAAAGGAACATGTTCAGATTTGGGGCTGGATATCAAATTCAGGTGCTTGGATCCCAACCAATCCTATAGCTTCAGTTCTGAGATGAATCAAAAGCCCTAAAGAGTCAGATCTTAAAGGCAGCTTGTTGCCTGACTTCCACTGATGTTTTTCACTACACGCTTCTGTGTATCACACATGTATTGTCTGCATATTACATGCATACTGTAGGTAACTAAATACTTTTCTGAAACTTGCCTTTGAAGTTTAGAATTACTGGTTTTGGCTCAGATTTGGCTGGAAGCTTCTGAGATATTTTTTTTTTTTGTGAGGTTTCATCTCAGGGTGACAGGACTTCTTTTCATACTAAAATTTCTGTGCATGAGCCCTAATCCTGACCCGGCCTGGGATCTAAAACTTAGCTTAAATTAGTGCTGGATTCTAGAGCCACACACTGACCTCATTCAGTCTTACACCTCCCGCCCACATGGATGTATACATACAAACTTCATGTTCAGTGTTCTTCCATAATATCACTGCATATCAACAGTAATCTCTAACCTGTGCTTTTTATAACATCTGTTTGTGTGTGGTTTGTCTGGCATCTTTCAAGGGCTGTTAATGACTTCTGACCTGAGCTGTATGGAAGGCACTGGGTTTGCTTATAGCTCCCTCTCCCCTAAGCTCTATCACTTTTGGCAAGTTAGAGGGCCTAAAATAGCTGCTTGGAGCAGGACAGAATACTTCATGTTTCTCATTCTACAGCAATGTTTCCCCTGGGTGATGAAGGCCCCGAGTTATATAAAGTGCCCTGACCACTTACTTATTTCCAGTAGATGACTATTCATATTTTATTAGAATTATAGTGAGGTAGATTGCATGTCTTCCAGATTGAGACTGTTAATGATGTTTGTTATACTTTAGAATTGTCTTTCCTCGTAAGGGTGATAGCAACATTTTCCTTCACACTGCTAACTGAGTTTTTGGAGAGGCTAGTCTAGTTTTAGCAACAGTTCTTCTGAGTGAATTTAACACTCTTGAAAGATGATATCTAGGACTAGAGACAGGTGGGCAGAAATCCTGTCAGCTTTCCATGTATATAACTTTCTTCCAGCATGTGACCTGGGAATTTTCAATATTAAGGTAAAATGGGGTTAAAATGAGGCCTCAAAAATTCCTTTCCTGGATAAAGATTAGACTGAATAACTCCAAAAGGGAGAAACAAATATACCGACTGTTGTTTGGTGTTGCGTACACCTTCAATTGAAGTAGTTCAGTGGTTCCTATTTTTCTCCTTGTGAATCATGATGTAGCAGAGGGGCCTGACATCTACGTTTGAAGGTGGTGATGCACTGGTGCACTGGGTCATGTGGTAGGAAACAGTGTTTGATTATACAGTACAGGTGAAGATTGTGTCATCTAGCATGGATAGATAGGATTCCTCTTACGCTGGCTGTGGATTTTGTTTACCATGACTGTTTGCTTCTTACGTGCTATCCATGTTTTCTTTTGAGCGATGTGAAACATCAGGCCTTCACTGGAACAGTTTTATGAAGTGTCTGGCACATGCTGCATTGTGGTTTTGGTTTTTTAAGCCAAGCTTTTGATGGTGTGGGATACAGTAAAGCCAAAGGCATTGGATATGCTATCTTAAGATTCTTTTAGTGAGGCTGCTATTCTTGCCTGTGGTTCCCTTGGCATCATCCTTGCAGAATGCACTGCATTGCTGCAGAAATCCCTGTTTGCTTCCAAAGGTGTTTGGATTAAGTACGAGTCACAATTCAATTAGAAAATAAGGGTCAGATCTTCAGCCTATTGGCTTAAGTAGAGCTAGAGTATCTGCCAGTGGCAGATCAGCACCAGAGGCATCTGCTGAATCATCAGAAATGTGCACAAGTGCAAGTTCTGGTAAAATTCTTAGCTATATCAAGAAAATAGATTTTTTTCTTTTTCCCCAAATTTCACTCTTCAGAATTTTTAGATCAGCCACTTTTCTGTAGTGTATGACTGTTGTATACAACTGCCTGGGTAGTATTCAGCCCCGGGCAGAGCTTTAGCTTGGTGCTATGGTGGTACCTTAGCCCTGTTGAAAACACTGGTCAAAGAAGCATGAAATTTCCTACAGTGATGGGTTCCTGGATATTATTCGTTGATGTCCCTGTCATAAAAAATGTGGCAATGGTGCAGTTAAAGGGAATGCAGAATAGGCTACACTGACACCTTGTATGAAAAGCATCACAAACGGAATTTAATGCCACTACTGATGCATTGTGTGGACTCCCATTTGCTGAGTGTGTCACATCTGTTAGAAGCCAAAATTGTTTTGTGAATGGGAAACATTTTCAGTGATTTCTGACAGGTGGAGAAACAAGGTAAAAAACTGGCAGGTTCTGTGTTTTTCAGGAGTATTGACTATCAGCAATTCCAGTTCAGATATATTCAGCAGTTTGGAAAATCAAACTGAAATATTTAATGTCAGGCTGGCAGTGATAAACACTCCATGTGAATTCTTCCCATTTGAAATCTCTAATCTTAATGACTTTCACAACATCCCACTTGGTGACATTAGAATTCAATTAGAGCTTCCTAGTATTGGAAACAACATTTTTTTAGTTCTGAAGCTATAATCCTGGGAGTATGTGTAATTTATTCATAATATATTTGTAATTGGGTTATGTTGTATATTGATGCTGCTTTTTTAAAATAGATTTGGATTCTTGGCTACTTTCTTTCCACTTTCCAGTAGTATTAAGGAAAAAAAAGTTCTGTTTGTTATTTTCACTTCATGAGGAATTTTTTTTTTTTAAAAAGCTGGAGTTGCAACCCTGACTCCCTTTGCCTAGGGCTCATATATATGGATAATGGGTTCTGTTCTTAAGTGCAGCCAAGGAGTGTTAGTTGGCATCTGCTCTTTCTAAGAATGGAAAACTTTCCTATGATGTATAAGACCTCACTGATGATTTGAGCAGTCTGCTTTGGCAAAAGCATTATTTACATGGTGAAGGGAACCACCCAAAATATGTGACCCTTTCGCCTACCAAGGAGCAGAGGCAAACATGAACTTGCCCTAGGCTGACAGGTTCTTGGCTGGTTTCTCTCCACCTGTTGTATCCCAATATTATTATTAAAAAAAAAAAAGTCACCTAACAACCTCGCCAGTTACACTAATGTTATACACTACATAATGCATCACATTGGCATTATAGCCACAGAGGCTTATTTGATTTAATTTGATTTGATTTAATGGTACCTGTTAAAAAACAGCTTGAGAAGCAAGTGCATTGACTTTTACATTTCCTCAGCTACTAGCATTTTTTCCCTAGTAGTTTGAGGTATTTTGAACTGGGAAAGTAGTACTTGAAACTGAATGTCACTTGGAAGTTACTATTCTCTGCTGTGGAGTTTAAATTAAAAAATAGAATAAAATCCCCCCTAAACAATTGCTTGAGTGTTGTCATGTTTCCTCCATACACTCTAATATTAAGAAAGCATAGCTGTAACTTGGATTGATCTTAATGGAAGCAGGCACGGATCCTGATGGAAAGGGCATTTTTTTCCGGATAGAACAAAATTAGCAGAACTAATACATCACAGCAAAGTGGTCGTACTGGAATTAGTTATGAAGGATTGAATCTTTTATGCAGATAATAGCTTTTTCTTCCCCTCTCTAATTCAGCTTTAGTTATTAAGAAATACTGTAGGGGATCTAGTGGTGAGAGGTCTGAATGATGCTAGATGTCCCTGTCTTGTTGATAGAACAGCAATCACCGATGGTGACCATGACACATGCTCTGCTTAATTGCTATCAGAGGAAAGTATGGAGGATACAGATGGTGGCTTTCTCACCCCATGAGGGTAGTAAGCAATGATGAGTTGAATCCCATTGTCAGAGGTGAATGAAGAGGATTTACATTCTTGCTCAGCAAAGGCTGTGATTTAATAGAAGGACCATGAACGGATAGATGTGTGTCAGAAATGCTGGTGGTATGGGGTTATTGCTGATTTACTCTTGTCTCGCTTAATGGATTTTTAATTGTTTCTTTTTCTCTTTCCAGAAGGTACCAGGGGCATCTGGTGGAGCTTTACCAAAAAGGAGGAATGCTAAGCTATTTTTAGGTATTGTGAACAGATGCTTTCACACAGTCCTTTTCTGACCCTGTCTGCATGTGTACTTGGGTTCTGTACACCATTGTGTCTGGCTTTGGGGCTCCTTATGGGTTTTCTTTTTCTGTTGGGTTATATTTTTAAACTTTTGGTTCTAGTTTTTAAAGTTGGTCCACACATAAGTAATTCTTAGCAATTTTGGTGCATATTCAGAGATACGTGTATGTATACACGAAAAATTTTAATCTAAAGTAGGCTTTCAGCTATTCTCAAACAGCCTAGGGTTTGATAGGTATTTTTTGAACTCATTCTGTCCCTTCTCTCTCTTTGTGATATACACAAAGCACCCTTTTATTAAAATGTTTATCTATACTTAATGTTTAGATACAACAGGGCCTCAGTGTGGCACTGTTCTGCTCAGCAGCTGGTCATAGGAAGGGTTGTTATCATTTCAAAGTTGTTACACAGGTAAATGTTCTTAAGTGATGTTGTGGTCTCTCCTGTAATGAATGCAACAGTACATGTATGACGAGCATCTCTTACCAATTCTTACTCTGTTATGTTCACAATTATATCCCCCTCTTTCATGGAAAGCAGTTTTCTTACCATGTCCATTTCATCCAATATCCATTGATACAGATTACCCAGAAAACCCGAGAGCCTCATAAATATGGATGAGGGGAACTTGATGCAATGCCTATATTCTTCCTCCTCCCACCACCTGTGGTATTTCTCTTATTCATCTATTATTTATTCTCTCTGTATTAATAGTGAATAGTGAATTTTTCTTCTGGTAATGAGAAGGTTAAATGTTTTCTTTACAATTGCCAGCTCTTATGGCTAAGGGGAAACAATAGCATGGCCTCCCTTTGGAATTGCTTTGATCTGTGGAATGTGTCCCTAAGAGGCCTTTGCAGATTGTGATCGATTAAATTGTTGCTGTTAATGTCTGGAGTAAGTTTTGCAAGGAGGGCTTAGAGAGAAAAAAAAGTCTTGAGATGAGTCATAAAGAAATGAAACTTCTTTTGTAGGAAGAGACTGTTAAGTCGCAGATGCTGGTCTAACTGCCGTTTATGGTCAGTTTACATTGAAAATAATGTTTGTCACTGGATGCTTATAAAATAATTGGCTCAGAAACAAAGCTGGCTGCAATGCAGCAATGGTTGTACAGTGTTAGCAATGTGAGTGTAAAAAAGAAGTACAAAAGCACGGTCAAATTTTATTCTTGCTGATTTACTGCATACCTTTTGAGGCTCCTGTCATTGTGGTATGCCAGCACACAGTGTACATGGCATAGTATCTCTGATGTGCCATGTTGGAGTCCTCAAATTCCATCCTTGCATATGAGCATTTTGTTCCCACTGAGTAGATCTGGTGCAGCAGTTCCAAGTGTCCTAGTCCCAGTCAACTTCTGAAGGTGGTGCACTTTCACTGGGGTGGATTTAGCACATGGAACTATCACCATTTAATCCAGCACTTCGGGAATCTAATGCACTTTTGAAAATGTATCTCATCTGGTCTGTTGTTCTACTGCAGTCCTCTTTGCAGCCCCTGCTGGCTGGGAGTAAAATAGTATCAACTCTCTGCTCTGGTCTTTGAGATAGTGCTTCCATGCCTCCAAATGCTTTGTATCCACTTCTTTGGCTCAGCAGATTTTGCTATTTTTTGGCCATGCTTAAAGAAAAGCTATCCTCATTCATAGCTGAGGAAATGAAAGCACAGAGAGGTCAGCTGATTTGATAATTTTGCATGTGACAGCAGCAGGGATGGTTAGCAAAATTTGGCATCTTATCTCTTAATCCAATATCTTCCTCATTGGTTTGGAGCTTCTGGACTTCTCATCTTAACAGGTGGTTTTAGTTCTGAATTTCTCATTGTGACCTTGGGCACCTATGGTAGAGGTTTGCAGCAAACTGGGTGTTATCGACCCATATATGTGGCCTGCCATTTAGGGCTTACCCTGTCAGAAAAGAATAGACAATGATCAATGGGTAACTCTAACACCACTGGCTTTCTAGGTGTCTTTGAGTAATTCCCTGAAGGCCCAGAGATTTAAGCTTTGTGTACAAACTCAGTCCAGGTTGGGCATTTGTTACATTGCTTCTTATAATCCTCTTTGATGTAAAGCTATTAAAGATACTAAACCCTTTTCAATCTCCTTAGTATTGGGAAAACATCTTTTGGATGCTCACTGATTACTTCCTAGCACTGCTGCTATCCAGCAAATGCAATAGAAACACAGACTGGTTGGGTCAGTCAACTGGAAGCTTTATCTTTCCCTAAACATTAAAAGATCCATAGCAAAGTGTGTGTGCGCATGTGCATGCGTGCATTAGGTTTTGGGCTTGGCTTGTTTTGTTTTGTTTTTCTTTTGGAGAAGGCTGGAGGGTGTTGGCTGAGAGTGTTCTATGTAATCAGGAAGCATAGTAACATTGTGCATTGAAATATATGAACTGCCTTTAATCTAGATTGTTTAGATGTTGCTAGGCAGTGTGGATATGGTAACTTCAGCTCAGACTGTGCAAACTTTCAGGGGACTTGGAGTGATATTTAAAACAGACTGCATCACAATGCGTGGAGTAGTATCCTCACTGCATTGTTATCTAGGCTAGCAAGTTTGAATATTTTGTTCTTGTCAATATGTGTGGCTGTTGCACAAAGAAGTTTTAGATCCAGTCTGTAAAATGGAAAGAAGTTAATTGATGGGACGAGATGATAGCTCCTCATGACTTCACAAGGCTCTCAGAGAAGAAACAGCTGCACTGTTGTCTTTGGTATGCAACCTCTTGCTTAAATCAGCAACAATATGGTAAATGTGATACCAGTTTTGGAAAAAAAAGACAGGATGGTACCAGGAAAAGTATCATCACTAAATTTAATTTTCATATTCGCCCATCTGGAAGAAAAAGAATGGATCAGAATTGATAGAAGGTTGTATAAACATGACAGAACAGAAAAGAACTGTTGTGGATTTTCCAAAGTGAAGTAATGGTTCTGCGTCTGCCAGAATACTCTGGGACTGTGTGTAGTAGTCCCCCTACATATTCAGTGACTATGTGAATAAGAGCAATTAAGTTATAGGATGTACCGTGATCTTCCTTACAAGATCCTGGTCAAAAGCGGTAGTAGAATAAGAGGGAAGATCCTTGTATTGAAAGGATTGGAGGCCCAGTTCTTACAGTAGAAAGCTACCAGCAGAGTCCCCCTGGACCTGTTACTCCCAGGAGTTACCAGCAGAGTCCTTCATAATGTTCTAATTATGAAGAATTAATGCGATTGTAAATGGTCTGGAAAGGGATTGAAAAATGAGGAAATAGTTTGCTGGTTGATTTAACATTATCGAAGAGGTTAAATCTAAAAGTGGTTTTTAATGTGTTACTGAGTAACTAAACAATAGATGAAGTAAATGTTGAAAAATGCAAAGACGACAAGAAAAGTGCTTTAACTGTGTGTGCACAGTGATGTGGTCTAAATTAGCTATTACTCTTCAGAAAGATAGTTCTGAGAGAGATGGTGCGAATGGTTCTCTGAAAATGTCAGCTCAGTTGTCAGAAGCAGTGAAAGAATCACATGGAACATCAGGAGTAGAGCGACACTTTGTATTTTGTTCTCTGTTATTTTGGTTTATAAATAAGAAGTGAACCTCTCTTTTGAATAGAGAAACCACAGCTGCATGCAGTATCTTCCCCTGTGTCTCCTTCTCCAAAACCAAACAGACAAACAAACACACACCCACACCCCCCCCATACACCACCCACCCCCAACAAACAAAAAAAACCTGATAAAATATCTGGAAGCTAGGAGGTATACATTGAGGGAGGAATCACCACATTTTTGCCTTGTTCTAGTACCCTCTTCCAGGGCATCTGTTGGTCCATGCCAGAGCCTGGACTCTCAGCTAAACAGAGCTGGCAGAGTGGCTGTCGTAAAACTTGTCTGTAGACAGATGTCCTCTTTCGGATCAGTCACCATAGCAGTATCTGCCAGTGCAGCAAGTTGTGTGAGCTCTGTTTTGAGCAAAGTCAGGGGTAACTTAGACCATCAACTAGAAGTGCTTTGAAGTACTCAAATGAACAGCTCTGTCAGCAGATCTGTGAGGATGGTAATTGCTGGTGAGAGGAGTGTCAGTGAGGAGCAGTATCCATGACACACAGCTGGTCTCAGAGAAGACCTCAGAAAGGAAGAGAAAACTTCCACTTAGAGAGCCTGGGAGAACTGTAAACTTGCTGAGCTCTTACTGGATGGCACATGCCTGCCTACGGCAGTGAATGCACTTACGGCTACCATTTCCAAGTGTAAAGACTGTTCATAAGAGTGGCCGTACTGGATTTGACCACAGCTCCACTTAGATGTCCTACATCTCATAGCGGCCAGTAGCAGAACCCTGTTTTCAGTAAGGATGTTTTTGTTTGGTAAGCTTTTGAAGAGGACTTTCACCACAAGTGGTTTGAGTAGTTTAAGTTTATATTTATGTAAGTAAGCACATATAGAGTATATATCTATGAATGGAAAAGTTGTGATTTAGGAGGATTTGAGTGTTTCCTGACAATACTTTTAAATTTTAGCCCAGTAAAGTTGTGCATGCTCCCCAGCAGTAGCAGTGGAACTGGTTAGTCCATGAGTGAACCTGTTGCTTTATGGCTTTGCCAACTAAGCTTGAGTTGAGTACTGAATGGTGAGCAGATACCTTACACTAATAGAGTCTTAATAGTTTGCTGGTGTAGGTGGAACTGTGGAAATTAGGCTAGATTAACAAAGGCTAATGCTGCTAGCAAAATAGTTAAGAATTTGAATTTTGGTGGTTTAGCTCTGCTTGTTTAACACGACTGTGCCAGAAATCCAAGGTGTGAGGTCTATATCTAGCAGTAAGAACAGCGTACTAATGCTTTGGAGATGTAGCAAACAATTTTAATGTTATTTTACAAGTAGTGAATGATCCGAATGATCCTAGTAGAAAGTTTTGCTTTTCCTTTTGCCACAAAGGAGAACGTTATGACTGCAAAGTTAATCTTTTTTTTTTTTTTAATTTCTTCTTTTTTATAGCTCATCTGATGAGGTTAGTGTTTCAGATGTGCCTGAAGACAAATGAACTGAATAGCTTATAGTTTGCAAAGTGCTGCTGCTGCAATTCGTTATTATTTAGAGGCTTCAGGAAGAAATTATTTGATTTAAACACTCAGTCCTCCACTTTGAAGTCAATGCAAATTTGTCCATTGCTTTCAGTGAGAGCAGGATCAAGCCCAGATTCCTAAGATGTCTTTCTAGGGTTTCAAAATTAGTTGTAGGCTCACTAGTCAACATCCTCATTCAATTTTCATGTTTGTATTCCCTTTCATATGCACACAGACACATCCATATGCACAGGAAATCCTGTTTGGGGGTCCTGCCTGGAGTCTCCTTATACCACTATTATTAGTGCAGTCAGTTGGTAACTTGTCTAAATCTGATCTGGGCACGTCCACTCCTTTTCTTCCCCTCCAGTGGGTTGATTTACAGTACTCTGTCTTCCACTTCCAGCTGCTGTTTTCAGTTAGTTCAGCAGCAGTGCATTTCTCACCGTCATTAAAGTGATGCCTGTGAGCTGGAGTAAATTTACTCTACTGACCGCTTGCCCAAAATAACAATGTCAGTTGAGCCTCTGTTTTAACGTGTCTGTTATTTTGCTTTGCCTGTCGTCCTGGCCTCCCAACACAACACTTATGACCTACAGACACTTTGTTTTAGTGACCACAGTGTTTACCTGTGGCTCTGAGGAGGCACCATAAAACTGTTAGTCCATTAGAAGGTCCACATTGTCACGTGGACATTCGCCACCAAGCTGTCAGCTCTTCAAAAAGATTACAAACTGGTTGGTTGTCTTGTGGCTCAGTCTTAGAACTGAGTAAATCCTTTTTTGCCGAGAGATTCTTCTACTCACAATGCATCTTGGAAGAACATCCTTGTCCAAGAAACAGCTTTGTATGAAGTATAGTGCTTGAAAGTTCATATTTTTCAGTGCCTTCAGTGTTACAGTAATTTTTCATCAAATGTGCTCCATTTGCAAGTAGATTTCCCCCTGCTCCTCTTTCCTAAAGTTACTCTTGTTCCTCTCTCAAATTCTGCACTAGTTTTAAAATCCAAGTTCAAAACTGCCTGTAGGCTGCACATGATGCCCGGTGGCTATGGCGTCAACCTCTGCCCTCATTTAGTGTGGGCTCCATTGCTTTCTAAAGTAATAGTCATCTGTTTTTATTATATCTACGCTCATGCTTTCTTAGCTGTGTGGGCCCTTGCGCAGACACAGAAAATATAATGCAGGTAGAACTTCTCACTGAACTTAGCAACTATGGCTCTCAATGCATACAAGCCAAGATTTAAAAATACAAGTAGTGATTTGGGGGTTTGCAACTGGACATCGTTAAGGGGCCTGTGTGACAGTCAACAAAAGGTATTTGTTTATATGGTCATCTACTGTTTCGAAGGATTTTGATCAGTGACCTTAGAAGTCCTTTCCACTCTTATGTACTGGATCTGAACCGTGAGAAACTGTCTTCAGAGTGATAATTGCCAAAAAGTGCTGGTGGTCCTTTTAATTCCTATTCAGAGGGAGTAGGTGTGTGGAGTGGAAGTGTACCAGCTTTACATGGTCACCTTCAAAAGTGGAATTGCCAGTTAAATCCTCATGGTTTTTTCCTGGAACTGTTATGAAGCTGTGTGTGTCTTTCTTTAAAATAAGAAGTGTGATGCTGCCATATCAGTGTGTCAGACATCCAGAATGCCATGCTGACAGGATGTCGTTTTCTGCTTTTCTGGTAACGTGAATGGTATGAAGCCTGAGAAGGTAAAAAGGAACTTTCCTTCCCTACCCATTGCACACAAAAGGCTGATGCTCCTAAGTGTGTGAAGTCCTTAGATGGCAGCAGATGATTGCTAATAGGATACTCAGTCTTTCATCCCTGGATCACTAGTTCAAATGCAGGTCATGTCAGTAGCAGTAAAGTCACTACTATCTGGCTGTTGTCTGGCTTGTGAGATGAGCTGAAGTGTATGTCTGAATTTTGAACCCAGGCAACTGTATCATTGCAGTTTCTATAGAGCGGATTGTAAATACTATAAGCTTAGTGTCGGTATCATAAGGAAATGAAAATGCCAGCAGGTCTTACACGTGCCTACAGATAACAGCAGCTGGTGTGAGCTGTCCTCAGGTTCCCTCTGGTGGCTGAACGAAGTGTGTGACTGCAGGCCCTGGAAGAGGCGTTTGCTGCCTTTAAACCTGTTTGAACATACACTGAGTTTTTATCCTCTCTGAGGAACCTCTGTCGTATTTAGGAGATGGTCAGTACTTCTGGTTTTGCTATGCTGGCCACCATCAAATTTCTGGGCATTAAGTGAAAATTCTCTGTGATGTGTTGCCATATGTACCATCAGCTTGGAGATACTCCGTTTCTTTGCTTCAGAGGACAAAAGAGCGTACTGTTGCAGACTGCATCTGTTGAGATTCACTCCTTTATCAAAACACAGGATTGTAATACAAGCTGGGAAAGAAGCCCAGAGTAAAGTGAGGTCACTGGTTATCTCTATTATGCTGCAGTAAGGGAAGGGATCATTACGAAAATAGTGTGACTCGGGGAATTAGTAATGAATTAATATTTTCTTTATAAATGTCATGCTTTCAGTATAAGAAGAAGTTCTTGCTTTTGTGTCTGTATTCAGCTGATGAAAAGGGGCTTTTTTGGTTGCTGCTGAGAAAGAGGGCATGCTGCTGGAAGTCACTGACAGCGGGTGTTGTCACCCCTCAGGACTGGCTGGTGCAGCAGGTGAGCCAAGAATTGAATGGAAACTGGATTATGTTCTTCTCAAGAGGTGATCTTTCCAGGTCAAGTTAAAATATCTTTTGATATTTGTTTTATCACTTAGGATGTTCAGGCTGTTACTGCCCACTGGGTAAATAGAGAGCTTAGTTTTCTGAATCTGGTCTCTGTCATCCTCACCTGTCTCCCAAATATACATTTGCGATTTCAGGCATTCTCAGGGTGCAGTGGTTGCTGCCAATGCTCGTTTAGTATAGAGTGCTTCATTAAGTATATGCAAGTACTTGGAGTGAAAATAAGAGCCATCTTTAGCTACTGCTAATGCATCTTCTTTCTTGGTTGAACCTTATTCTATCAGTGACAGTCTGGTACATCCGAATATAGTAGATCCAGCATCTCCAGATGGGAGAAGGATCCAGAAGGTCCCGTCCTTGCCCAGGCTATTCTTGCAATTGAATCTTGTGAAATGTCTGATACAACATGCACATGTTTGGTCTTAACTTTTTCAGTTGTCCTGGAAAGAACTGAGCAAGACTTTAACTCAGTCTTGTCACAATGGGATAATTATGTTTTTGATGAAGCTAGAGATAAAAACACTAGCCATTTAGTTACTTATACCCTCCTGGCTTCTCTCTGGGTCTACTTATTTCTGGACAAGGATTTTACCTGATGTTGCTTGATCAAGGCTCATATTTAAGCAAAAAAGTCATCCTTACACTGGAATAAGAGTGTACACAAACACTATGGAAGGCTTGATCTTCAAAGGAAAGCTTTATTAGTTAATAAGTGCTTTTTAAACAGATAGTTACACTGGTTATAGAGTGGAGTTAGCAAGACAGGGATAATGCTGGTATAACTGTACCTGCTCTAGCTATTTGAGACTATGGATGAGAAGCGGGAATACTTCCAGCCGTGGACATCTTCATGGGAGGAAAGACCACAGGTTCAAGATGGATGGGAGTCATAGCATATTTCAGCCAGGTCTGTGATCTGGAAAATATGGGGGGCTGAAACAGAGGTGCATTATTCCTGCTCTGCAATTTGGGCATGGGTAGTGTGACCTAGTCTCCATATTAGATAGTGTTTCAAGATCTTGGGTAAAAGGCACAGCAGTATTACATCCTGATTTTGTCCAAAATGAGCAGAATTTTGTTAGCTGCTTCCCAGAATGTGATATCTGCAACAGTGCACTGCTTGGAGAGGGGCCAAATCAACTGTGACTGTGATTGGGGATGAGATTAAGATGGAAATTTTGGTCCTCAGAATGTCCTTTTGCAGGATGGTCAGATTTCAGTTTAGATCAGGATTTCACAAATATTTCTAGCCAGAAGAAACTACTGACAGTGTCAACTTGCAGGCTGATGCCAGGCAAGCAATGCTTCATCGTGGTACCCCTGCCACAATTTAGGAACCTTGATCTTGGGACAATCTCCTAACATTCCCCATCTTGTTTTCCAGATCTAGAGACAAACGGTGATCTCAACAGTGATGACTTTGAATATGAAGATGAAGCAAAACTCGTTCTATTTCCTGATCACTATGAAATCTCATTACCCAATATAGAAGAGTTACCAGCACTGGTCAGTGAGTGTGTGCAAGTGGTGATAGGAATTGTCTCCTGCTTAAGTTTTTATCAGGATGGTGCTTTGTTTTCTTATGTGTGGTGCTTGTTTTTACATAAAGACCTTTCTTAATCATCTATAATAGAGAGTTAGCAGACTAAGTCTGCTTTGTCTTTTTTTCTTGGATTTCCTTTTACCTCCTGTATTCCTTCCCTTATTATGATGCCAGCTTGTCCCAGGAAAGCTCACATAGTACATGTTGTGCTTACTCTCCTGCTAAAATAATAACAACTGCAATGTAGAAGATTCATGCATATTTAAGTATATAAATAGTCTTACTGATATCCAGTTCTGTATGTGGTTAGCAATGGGCTGAATGCCAAGTTCTGTCCTGTCACTGAATCATGTTAAGTTTTGATTGACATACATTTGTCTTCCAGGTGACGATAGCTTGTGATGCACTCCTCAGCGCAAAATCACCCTACAGGAAGCAGGACCCTGACTCCTGGGAAGAGGAGCTGCAGGCATCTAAACATGCCAAAACACTTGTACAGTTAGACAATGGTGTTAGAATTCCCCCCAGGTGAGGGTGATAAGGTTTGTTCATTGTAGGCTCTCTAATACAGTCCAGAGTAACAGAACTAAAGCCAGCAACTCAGCCAACAATACTCTTGCATTACTCCGGCCTGGGTGTGTATGTTTGTTTTGACCTACCATAATTGGAAATACAGGACTGATTCCTGCCTTACTTACTTCTGTTGTTTCTTCCTGTTTTCTCCTGCAGCGGTTGGAAATGCTCAAAATGTGACCTGCGGGAGAATCTGTGGCTAAACCTGACAGATGGTTCTGTGCTGTGTGGAAAGTGGTTCTTTGATGGCAGTGGGGGGAATGGGCATGCAGTGGAGCACTACAAGGAGACAGGTTATCCCCTGGCAGTGAAGTTGGGAACCATCACTCCTGATGGAGCAGGTCAGCCACCTGGCAGGTTCTGAGATGGGGTATCTTTTGTGCATGAGACTAACAGTGTATATCTATTACCAAGTGGGTTTGTGCTTCTAGTGCAAATGTTTGAGTGTGTGGTATGGAAAGAAAACCCTGTGAGTCTGTGAATCTTGATTGGGGTTGGGGGGAATGACACACACTCCATTCGGAGAAAGTCCTTACCTTTTTTATCTGTTCTCCTCCTCCTGTTTTATATTTGGTGTAAATAGTCTTTTGGGTTTGTATAATAGTAGATTTATAATAGAAGAATGGTATTATTTTGAAACAGCAGAATCCAGAGAAACAGTATTTTTCAGTTCTGCTACATTTGCTAGGGCAAATGGTTCGGTCTTATGTAACATAGAAACAATGACAGGGTAATGGTTTTTAAAGTCAGAAAAGTCTGTTCTTAACAGACTTTATGGGTTTTTTTATCATACTAGAAACTGCTATTTTTCCTTATTGTTTCAGTGACATTTTGTTCAGTCTAATGAACGCTCATCTTCATGGGGCTGCTGTGATACTCATTTGTAAACCGCCTGATGATGTTGAGAGGGGGAAAAAAGCTATAGATGTATCCTTGTTTGCATATTTTCTGAGTGTGATGTTCTGCAGAGTTGCTGTGGAGAGGATTATGGTGTGTGAGGATTAGATGGAGTAAAAACATGAGAAGCTGAAAAAGTCATAAGCGAAGAGATCCATTGCTGCAGCTGTACGGAGAAATAAAAACCGGAAGAACACATAGCATGATTATATTTTGGTTTTAGTGCTTATGACCATGTGGATGAAAAATAGCTGTTTAGAGCAGCCCCTTTTTTTAACACACATCAGTTGAGAGCTTTTCATCTTCAAGTCCTATTTAGTGTCAGGGAAAGGAGACTGTAGTCAGATTCAACCAGCTGTGCCACAGAAACACTGAGCAAAATTCATTCTTTTCTCTCCCAGATGGAATATTTTTTCCTTGCATGAGTCTGGTCTTGGATGATTTCTATCCAAATCTCTCAGTTATTGAAGGTGTTTAGGATTTGCCCCGCTGTAAGTTTCAACTACATCCTCAAAATAAACAGAATATTCTTTAGTGTTTTTTCAATTTTTTTCTCTTTTCTTTCTCATCTTTAGCAGCACTACTTGTTTCCTTATGGCTGCTGTCCTTCTGCCTCTCACCGATCAGCTGCTTCCTCTCTTACATGGCCTTTGGGATAACAAAGGACAGGCTGTCATCCTTTCCTCTGAATGAGGGGCACCAGCTGTTCTCCACAGCCCTTTGTTCTTCTGGATGACGTTTACTTGGTTTCCCTATAGAAAAGACTTCCCTCCCCCAACCCTCCTTATTTCCTTTTCAGCAATTATTCTCTCTCTGATCTATATTGCAGTGGTAATCATAACCTCTCGATAGGGCTGGATGACAGATGAGCTTCAGGAAAGAGGCTCCATGGCTGATTGTGACGCAAAGTCTCTCTGGTTTCTGCTTCCTGGGCTGGAGGTGAAGAGGTGATGAGAGAGGAGTAATAAACATTAGTCCCTCTGCTGCATAACTTACTCCTTTTTCACACCGGTAAGAAGGAGAAAGCGGTGGTGCCAGTATTCCACTTACACTTACCCTACGTGTACACAGAGGGAGCAGAGGAGAGTTCCTTGTCTTTCCTTGAGAAATCTGTGTTGTATACATTATGAAAGATTTCTGGGGCGTTAGCCCAATTTTGTAGCATTCTGTCAACAAACAGATCTGGGATCAGGGCAGAAATTGAACCAAACTTCTGTCGTTCACCCTTGGACCTTGGACAGGATGCAGGAGAGAGTCAGAAAAGTTGCTTGCTTCAACAAGTTGAGTACTACTTGGCAGACTGTGCTACCTGATGCCTCTCTTGACAATGCCATTAGATTTCATTTCAAGTCATTGTGAGGTTGCGTGTTTGAAACTGGTTTGAGGAATGGAATGGGGGTTTGGCAGTGGGAAGCCCTATTTGACAGGTACTTGAATGAGTTGCTTTGTGGATGCCAATCTCAGCAATTGTCAGATACTTCTTTGGGGGATCCTGAGCAACTTGTTTCTTCATGGACAGTGTTGCCATTGCCCGTTATCGTTTAAGTAGGAAGGAGTGATGTCTACACAGCCAGAACAGGTGTAAATCTTGAGCTGTGGAAGAAAAGGAAGTACAGGTAGCATTGTCATTTTTCTTTTCTTACCATAATATAACTAATAATGATTATTCTCTGTTTAATAATATTCTGTGTTGTCTGTCTCAGATTTTTCTTGGGTTTTTTGGGTTTTTTTCTCCCCTTATATTCCTCCCTTCTTTCCCTTTCTCACTCTAATGATATCAGCTTTTGTGTGTCACATTTGCTGACCTGTCTACATTCTTCATCTACCAGCGTCCGAATGACAGCACTACAGACCTGTGTTTGGGGGCTCTCATCTTCTTTCTTTGATTTTCTGCGCTTTGATTATTTTTAAATAAATGAATTCTGTCTCTCTCCCATGAATTTGAGTTGGCTACACAGCAGAAAGTACTAAAGTATATGACACAAGAGCTGAGCTTGAGCAAAGATTAATGTGTCCTGTGTTCCATTTCTGCTGCTCTGGGTCAGTAGTCCTGGATGGCTGCGCTCTCTTCAGTTGCCAGAGCTGAGGAAAAACAAAATCAAAGCTTCCACATTGAAAGTAGTCACCCAAGATCAGTTGATGTGTAATCTCACTCCATTAAGTGTTTGAACTTTACAGGATCTTTTGGCTGCGCTGTGACCTCACCAGAAGACTATGGGAATGTTGTGATCTCCTGTGTGTGGATGAACAGTCATGTCTTCTGGGCACGCTTGCTACCACACAGTGGAATTCCAGCAGATGGGCAGCTACAGCCACACACATGCCAGAGGGGTCATCAGGACCAATGTTAATAGAGGGTCTGATGGCTAATCAGCAGCTGGCAGCACGACTCAAAAGCACAATTGCCTGGTTTGAGAGATTTAATGTTTTTCATAGGGCTGGTAAACTTTAAAAGTTGTGTTATATCTTTAAGGTCTTGGCTAACCTTCAGCCTATCATTTCAGTGTGGGTTTGGTACTAGCAGACTTCAAGGAGACTGCCTTTTTGTTAAAGTCTTACATAGGTGATGGGCTGAGTCAGAGCCAGGGTCTGTAGTTGCCAGGAGAGGGCTGGGTAAGGACCCTTCAGAAGTGGTATTTGTGCTGTGAACAGCCTTTATCTGCATTCCTGTTCTCTTCTCCTGAGTTTGCTTAATCTTTCTCCTGGCTAAAATTTCTCTCTCAGCCTAATTCTGGTCATACAGGGCAAGGTCACTGTGAGAAACTCTGCTGGGCATGAAGGAAACTTGGCTGAGAGAAGTGCAGGCAGACTGGCAGAGAGATTCTGGATTTTGTATGAGTAGAGACCAAAGCAAGGAAGTAGTTATTCACTACAGAGGAACAGGCCAGAGAAGAGAAAAGATGCAAGGCCTGTTCAAGTCTTACTAGTGTATGTCTTATCACTCATATCCTTTTATGATGCCTGCAGTTTTATTGTTATTTGCTCAAGTAGGTGAAACCTGCTCTGGACTCAGCTTCGTTACAGGACTTACTTGGTAAACACTAAAAACGAGGTTGTTTTCTCTCAACCATTTTGTCCTTCTGTTGGATTTATTAAACTTGGTTTCATAATGAAAATATGATCACTAGACATATTGCTTCCCTCCACAGTTTGAACTTTGCCCTGCCAAAATGTTTATGGGCTTTTACTTAAGGCCGTAAGGACCTATCATAGAACTAGAACTGAAATCTAGATCTCCTATACAATAAAGCAAGACACCTAAGTATGAAATTGGCCTTTCTCCCTAATCACAAGATTGATATTCCAAGTCCAATCCAATGGTGTCCAATCCAATAAACACCTCTTTATTTCTAATAAAGAATTTCTCAGTTCTCCCTGCATTTCTGTGGGAAAAGGGCATAAGTGGTTTCCTTAAACTGTACTAGAAATTAGAATACTATTGGCGGTAGTCAGTTGGCCCCATATACTCACAGGTTTAATGTTTCTGTATCTAGTAGCTCCACAAAAATACAGAATCTCTTGTTGTGAAGTTCAAAATGTGGACTGGCCACATATCTGAGAATTTTGCATGCCCTATTCCTTGTTTTCCCTACAAATTTCTTATTTTGCGGTGGAGGGGGGAGGGAGGAGCGCGCAGGGGTGGGGTGGAATACTATGATCACTATAAATATTCTTAGGTTTTAGTACTGTGAGGGCAAGTAATTTCTTTTGAGGAGAGTAGTTGAGGTGATTGTGTTGAGAACATTAAGATATTTACTGAGCTATATGGGTGTCTATGCATTTTTCTGCTGGTCGTAACTAAACTTAGAGAATATGAATAAGGCATCTTGTATAAGCAGTCCTGTACTGAGAATGCAATGTTGGTAAACAAAGAGAAGGGATAATATTTGATACTACAGTTCATCTGTTTCTCTCTGCTTTTGTAGATGTCTATTCCTTTGATGAAGAGGAGCCGGTTTTAGATCCGCATATAGCAAAACATTTGGCACACTTTGGAATTGATATGCTGCAGATGCAAGTGGTAGGAAATCTGTCTTTTATTTAGTTTGTTGTTTACTTGTTTTTTGTTTAGTTGGGGGTGGGAGAGAAACAGGAGAAGAATGATACTTGTAGCTTATATTGTGTGATTCCTTCAGACTGTTATGATAGTATTTAGTTTTGTAAAGTTCAGCCAGCCAGTTCATGTTTTATTTTCTGAGGTCTGACGTGAGTGAATCATTACTCTCAAATCTGAAAATTGCCTTCCGAAAGAGTTCCTTTGTAGTCTTTAGTTCACATATTTCACTTCTCATGTGTTATGTATCTTTCAAGATTAAAAACCTCATTCAATTAGAGAAGAGTATCTAGAATATTTAATTACAATGAGTGAAGGAAAGCCTATTGCATATGTAAACAGATACAAATCTTAAGCAAAAATAAGCTAAGCAGTGGATAAGTAAAAAAGTGGTTGAAAGGTTCTTTATGCAAAGTTATAAATTTCACATTAAGTCTTGTTAATAAATACATTATAAATGAAAAAAAACATTCTCTCAAGTCTAGAAAACAGTGTGGTCTATGGTGTGGTACACTAGAAAGGGACTGGGGCAAAAAGGGTCCTGTTCCCAAACTTGTTGCTGGTCTGTATTAGTAGAGAAGTCCTTTTAATAATTTGTATGATATATATTAATTTCATATATTTGTGGATGTTGATTCCAGTTCTGTTTAAATGATCTAAGAAGTCTGAATGGAATATGGTTATAAAGGCAGGTGGTTTTATTTTTATTTTTTCACTGAAGCGCGTAGCCTAGTATCACTACCTGAGAACCTGAACAAGAAAACTGTTAAAAATGAACAAACCTGATACTGGTTTAGTGTATTTCATTGTCCAAGTGGAGAGAAAACTAATAATAACTCTAAAATGATAGAGAAGAGTTAAACTGCAGTTTAAAAAGCCTTCATGGTACTAATAATATTTTTGGTATACTAATTTCCCTGCCAATATAATGAATAAAAAGTCTCTTTTATCCAGCGGTCTTTCTGGAAGACTTGTTTTACTCAGCAACCTTGAAAACTTAGTCTCAGCTGCTGCAAAGGTTTCACCTCCGGTCTTCGGACCAGTCTGAAAAATTCTTAGTGAGGTGGTGGAGTAGTGCTAGCAGTAAATGACACTGTAGTGACCTGTACCTACAAGCTGTGGACAAGCTATGTACCTACAAGCTTAAAGCTGAGCTGTAAAGGGGAGAAACTTCAGCATCACAAATTTTGGCTTTTCCCATTTGAAAGAAGGGAAAAGTTCTTGGATCTGCAGCTTTTCATCTGGTTTGTTTGCTAGGACCAGCTTCTACAGCAGCAGCTATTCCTGGCCATTACAAATGGAATATGAAAAAATGCAGTCTTTTGATGCTGAGGCTTGAGGTCACAGCCCTGAGAGAAGTGAAGCTCCCAGCTGGGCTTGAGGTCACAACTAGGAACACTCAAAGAGCCAGTGATCTGTGGTAAAGAGCTAAGAGATCTATTGGAAAAACAAGTTGCTAGCTTTCTGACCCTGATCTTCTCCTTTGCATGCGGGGTTTACCTCCCTTTGCCCATTGGTTTGGCTCTTCTTTTCTAGAGTATAGATCACAAAGTTGGTGGTGGTGATAGCAGCAGCAAAATTGTTGCGGAAGTTAAACAGATTAAAAAAATATCTTGTTGCTTTCAGACAGAGAATGGGCTAAGAGATAATGATATAAAACCAAGAGTCTCTGAATGGGAAGTGATTCAGGAAGCTGGCATGAAACTCAAGCCCATGTATGGCCCAGGATACACCGGCATGAAGAACCTGGGAAACAGCTGCTATCTCAATGCTGTCATGCAAGCCATTTTCAGCATCCCAGAGTTCCAGCGAGCGTGAGTAGCTTCAAACTGGTTCTTGTCACTAGCTGCTGCATTCCTCAATTTCTTATTTTTCTAAGCAAAATGGTTTTTTAATTTTTGTCTCACATGCAAATAAGTCTCTTTCAGCCAGTTCAGTGGCTGCTTAGAGGATTTAGTGATTGTATTGTTCTGTTCTGGAAAAGGTTGGAACACAAAACCCAATCTGCCTTTGAAATCAGAACTTACTCACTTAGCGTCAGGGAAATCACATGCCACCTTGTAAACTTGATTGCTCTGTCTCTGCTTTTTATATACATACATACATATGTCTATTTATCTTGGGATCATCAGTGTCACATTAGGCCCATGCCTTCGTATACCTGCAGGAATCATTCTATTGCTCCAGTGCCATTTGTGCAAAAAAACTGTACTGGCACAAACATGTTAGTATTGATCCATGCTAGTGAAAAGCAATGCACCTTTTGCATGCAGGTCTGGCTAAGAAAAGGGAAACTATCAGAGGCATTTTTTTAATTAAAATTCTAATTAAAAAAAAATCTCATTTCATGAAAAGGGTAGTGTGAGCATAAATTTCCACTGAATAATTAAGAGAGTAAAAGGACAAAAGCATTTTTGTTTGAGTCTGCCTGTCATTCATCATAAGCACCACAGAAGAATATGAAATATTCCCAACGGATCAAAACTGAACACATCACTCTAAGGAGAGAAGCCTTTTTATAAAGCACAGTCTATGGTTTGCAATAAAATTCAGAGTGCTCTTTCATTCCACAGCAGTAGTAGTGTGTGTGCTGGAAGTAAGGCTTTTAGATTTTGGAAAGCCTCCCAGGTTTTCATGTAGCAATTGCCTTCTGGAGAAGAAGAGGGAGAAAACTTGTGTTTGTTTACTTTGTCAGCCATATGGAATACAGTCTGTAGATTCATTAAGTGCCAGCTTTTCTACGTGCATTTTTGAAAAATATAAAAATGGACTTTACTAAGGGAGGTTGTTTTCCACAGCATAGTCCTTGGAGTTACCTGGAGCACTTAGTATCAACAAAGTAATGGAGATCTTTGATGAAAGAGGGACCAGGCAGAAATTAGATGTGTTCTTTCAACACGGCCATACCTACCTAGCCTGTTTTTCTTGTGCTCAAGGGAAGCAACACTCAGATAGTGTGCTACTAAACGTTTCACTTTCCAACAAACTGGCTAGAACAATATATACCTCAGTGTTTGTTGTTAGGAGTTAGCCTTTGTTTCTTTGAAGAAACAGTAGAAACATTCTTTTTATGTGTTTTGGTCCTGATACAAATTTGGAATTTATTTGGTGATGTTGGTTAGGAGTAGAAAGTACATTGGTTCTAAACCCAGCTCTATGGTTTTGAGCAACACTATCCTGCAGTTATTTCAAGATCAAGGAATAGAATTTAAATTCCGGATGAACAACAGCACCATATCCTTTATAGCTAGAAACCTCTAAGCAAAACTGAAATGTCCATTTCCTAATTTCTTTACTGTTATTTTTCCATGATAGAAGCACTCACCAGGGATAGATTAAGTCCTGCTATGATGTAAAATTTTACTTGTTAGCACAGAGGAAGCCTGCTGATGTATGACTGCTGAGGGCTGAGGATCTGTCAGGATATCCTTGAGTAAATCTAGCTGCAATATTTGAATGTTTCTGCTTTTGTTCTTGCTGCCCAGGTACGTGGGAAACCTTCCACGAATATTTGACTACTCTCCTCTTGATCCAACACAAGATTTCAACACTCAGATGTAAGTGACACTTCTCAGTGGATTACTTGATCAAGTTAAATAGAATGTAAATAGTTCAATGGAAGGGCAGAAGAACATCTCTGCATGGGCTTGAAGGTGAAATATGGCACAAGGTAGAATGGGAAGATTTGCCCGCTTAGTTGCAGGTAATGACGTTTCATCGGGGGGTCAAAGACAATAAACTTTTTTTTTGCTTGGAATAAAAATCTTTTCTTCTTTTCAGTTTTTCTCACGTGTTTGTTTCTACCCTGCCACGTTCTTCCTTACAGGGCTAAATTGGGACACGGCCTCCTTTCTGGCCAGTACTCTAAGCCACCCATGAAATCTGAGCTAATTGAGCAGGTGATGAAAGAAGAACACAAGGTATTTGACTGAGTTTGTGCAGCCTGGTAACTAGGTAAAAGTGATATCCTGAGAAAAGGGAACAGGTGCCGGGCATTGAAGAACTCATGTGGATCCAGCATGGGATGCTTAGCAAGGTGGAATGTGCAGGATTCTAGTCAGGAGTATATTAGTCAGGGACTATTTGTGCAAAGCATTAAAGCAGCCATTGGTTCTGCTCATCCTGCTGCTCCAGTGATGAGTGCAAAAGTTCATAGAACTTGCAACTTATGTTTATATTCTCTGAGGAACAAAAAAAAAAAAGTTATCTAGAGAGTCCTGAGTATTTGGAAGCAAACTTCTAAACCCTCTTTAAATTTCAGAAAGAAGTATAAAGAGCTAAAGAGTTGTTTCCAGGAAGTGTCTGACAATATTCCACCTGATTTCAGGAGAAGCTATCTAGGTAATGCAAGATTAAGTGGTGCTGGAGGCTTTCATGTAGATGAAGGAGGGGCCATGCAGAGCCGTGTCCACTGGGGCTTTATTCAAGTATTTCATGGTACAGAAATCATGTAGAAGCATGTCTGTGCCAGTGGGATCTATCCTGGAAAGACAGTAGTATATGTGATTTTGGATATAAATTGAAACTCTAATTGCTGGACAACCTGGGGAGAATAATGCATATATCCTGATTTTAACAATTCACATTAGAAAAAACCTTGGAATCAGCTTCCTCAGAATAGGCAATTTCAGAACAAAGTCATTGTTAACAAAGAACAAAGGCCGGGTTAAACCGACAACAGGCATACTGAGGGGCAAGTACTGTATAGCTAACATGCTAGACACAAAGGAGAGAGGAATTGGAGGATGAAATAACCTTTTTCCCCTTGTTTATGTAATACAGAATTTTATTTCTCTGTCATAGTGAGTGTTACCAGTGGGAAACTTTTATTTTTACTGTAATGTGCAGTAATTTTGCAGCAAAACAGATACTTAGATCACAATATCTAGCTAGTATCTAGCTTCAAGAACTCCAGTATTGTTGGCTCTGTAATTTGCATATTGCCTTTGTGGTGTTCTTCTGCAACATGAAAGTAGCTTGTTTCTCTTACGCTGCAAAAATCATTAAGGCATGTGTTGGCATTGTAACATCCATAGACCTGTGTCTTTAACTGTCTGTGCTTTTTCCTCATCCAGCAGTGAATACATTCACTCTCACAGTCACCAGAAAGTCTCTTCCTATTCTTTGTCTGAGAGTCTTTTGGTTTTAGCAGTAAGGATAATTTTTGATGAAGGCCTGACTGATCTATTTGTATTAACAAGGTTCATTGGCACTGCTTGATTCACTGGTTTATCTTTTTATCTGTTCTTGCTTGCTTTTGTGAAGAAGAAAAGCTGTCAGTAGCTTAGTGGTGAGATGGAAAAGTTTCTTCTCTTTTTGTAAGTTGGTTTAAGTTTCCATCAGCCTTTGGAGAGTGAGATTAGTTCAGATTTTGCCTCTCTGCTCAAATTCTGCTGGTTTTGGAATTGCCTTTGTTTTCCCTGGAGTCATCCAATTAACAGTTCTCTTAAGCAAAGTGTTAGTTATTGGGACAATGTTATCTAAGCAAAACTGTTATTTTAGATTTGTTTTACTATTCAAACCATCTACCTTGAAACCTCTTGTTTAGAGTGACGCTGGGAAAACTGGACCTAGAATATATTTGTGTCCCTGCCAACCTCTGTTATTATGACCCCAAGCAGCATGTGGAGTCAAACCACACACTCCACAGATGGGATATTTAGAAATGAAAGGTCATCTAATAACCAATACTGAAATAATACCTGTAGAAAAGAGCTGTCTTTATGGAGAAAGAATCTCTGATACCAAATTGTATTTTTTTACACAGTAGAAGTCATGCATGTGTCTGTCACAGAATCATGGTGATAGTTTCCATGGAAATAGATATTTTCCTCTACCTTCATCTATCAGTTATTGATATAGAAATTTCTCCTCTGAAATCGGAATGCCAAGGGGATTTTGGACAAAGATAGAGCATCTGGTACAGAGTAGTTTGCATGATCTGAAAGTCCTGTGTCTCCTGAGATTGCTTTGTACAGTAGCTATTCATTGTTTTGGAACAACGAACGAATCCTGTTTGTTTCCTTTAAATAAAGTTTAAAACTTATCAACGTATCACTGTGACTAAGGAATAGTGGAATAGGTTTCAGCAGACTCCTCACATTAAATTATGTATACTGACTGATCTGTTTTCTTAAACGCATACAGGATATGAATGAAGAATAATGTGTTGGAAGGTCAGGGACTTGAACCTTTTGAATAAAGCTACACCTCCATGTTTAGCCCAGCAGCCACTACTAGCAATGAGATATTGAGAACTTTTTAATGTCAGATGGTATACAACTCTGTCAGGTAGTAGTAGCCATCCTCTGGCATTTAACAATACTTGTGTTGTTCGTAAGTTCAGTGTAATAAAGTTGTAGTTACGTGCATCAGATGACTTCCTTATCAAGCAATTCATAGCATGTATTAGGATTTGAAACAGCTTTTACTGCTTTTGTTCTTTGTTGTGTTGAACATTTATTTAGGAAAAAAAAATCAAGTATAAATATCTTCTCCATTCCCTCACTCTGGGCATACAAATCTATGTTTTGTCTGTTTGGGGGCGCTTTTTTTGTTTGGTGTCTTCCCCCCTACCCCTTGTTAATACTGGTATACATACAGATAGTATTTTGTCATCCAGAGAGTTGTACTGACACTTATAATAAATATAATTGCATAGGATTTTAGGCCTTTGGTGTTTTCAAGTGCTTCTGCATTGTGTCTATAAAATCAATTACTCATTTTATTTTTATTCTTTTACTTTTTTTTTCCCCTCCTACACGCAAAGAAGTTCTCTAGCTTTCTGGGTCTTTGGAATTGATCCAAAGTTTGGGGGAGTTGTTGCCTGTAAAAGCATTCGTATGAGATCTGCAGTGGTCCAGCACAGTCTATATTTAGCTAAACTGTTTTGCAACTGTTGATGGGGAAAGTATGCTAGGTATTCTATAAATATTCATGGTACTGTGGAGCTAAAATTTTTCACCACAGGAGTTTAGTGTGGAAATGGCAGCAGGTCTTCTTAGACCCACTTTAACATTAAAAACAGGCTGAAAGCCTAAAGGGTCATCAGCTAGGACTTGATTTTCTGTTTAGAGCTTTGCCATTTCTTCTGTTATTTTTCTTGTACTTGAGGTGGAAAGGGTTTAGAGGGCAAGATCCGATCCTCTTCTATAGACTGTCACACATGGCATGTTTCTCTTCTCCCTGCTCAAATGGCTGAGTAAAAAGTGTATAGATGGAAACAAGGCTTGATTCCAAACTCATTGCATTATACATCAGGGCAAATGTGGTACCTTGACATATTCTTGCTTCTGACATAGAAAGAAGCCTGGTATGTAGTAATTTGAGCTGTTTTATGCATTTCTCTCCCCAGTCCTAGCTTTGACGAAAGGCAGCTGAGGACACTGAAGTGATATATAACCCAAGATTCAGAAATCCCTAGAACACCTCTTTGTTCAAGCAATACTCTGTCTCTTTACGAGAGCCTTTAAAGAGCATCATAGCCTGATGTGGTTGCTGGTGTACTGCCAAAAATTGAAAAAGCATTAAAATTGAGAATCTGTTTTTGATTTCAGTGACTCTAGGAATACCTTAACCTGGTGAAACCAAGAATAAAATTTTATTCTTTTAGTGTGTGTTCTATGTGCCTTCCATTTCATGCTGCGTTTTCTATTTTTATATTGGTATGATAGTAAAGAATGAGATTGGCTGAGTATATAACAGCCTCTGACATATCCTAAAGAATACATTTTTGCTTGGATTGTCTTGAAAATTATTTGGTCTCATGGAGGATGAGGGCAAATCTGAGTAAAAGATTCTGACCCTTTAAAAGGGATAATAGCTAGTGTTGTCTTGAGGATGCAATTTGGGGTGGTTGGGGAGGCTTCTCAAAGTGGTATACAGGGTGAGAAAGTCAAAACTAGGACTCTCTTGGAGACTAGAAAATTTCTGATTTAGGGTAGTTTTGTACTGATGTAACTGAATGGCCAAAGGCAGCATGTTCTGGTCCTTCAACATGACCAACACCTGCAAATTGCAAATTCATGTCAACCCATCTGGGAATGCGTGCTGCACAGATTAGTTGTTCTCTGCTTGATTCTGTAGAGATCTTTAGAAAGGTTTTGTCCTAAATAAAGCTGCTAGCTGATACACTAAAGTGCTTCAATGCCCACATACTTTTAGCTGGAACAGGGTTCTGAAAGGAATGTCAGATGTTAGAAAACAGTGTAGGCTTTTAACCTTTCTGAAAACTACTAATCTTTAGCAAACCGTCAGTAATCTCTTTTAACTTGCAAATGCCATAGAAAAATCAGATGGAGTGAACGCTGTAGGAACTATGTCATAAAACATATTCTAAAACCCCCAAATCATGTTTCAGGACCCTTTCCATTTGTATTAAAATGGAAAACCAGATGAAACTGAAACTATCATGTCTCCAGTGGCAGAAATGAGCCGTAGATAGATCTAGTGGAGTGACTTTGGGATATTTGGTCCAGGAATGAATAAAAATCCTTCTTTAAAAGGTTTCTCTTTCTTTTATTTAGCCTCAACACAATGGAATATCTCCCCGAATGTTTAAAGCTTTTATAAGTAAAGGCCACCCAGAATTTTCCTCTAATAGACAACAAGACGCACAGGAATTTTTCCTACATCTTATAAATCTAGTAGAGGTGAGAAAATCTGAATTACTGCTTCTTTTCCCTGGTTTATTACACAATGAGGGCAGAGCTGTTTTGAGTGGCTCATTTTTTTATTATACTCTTTTCAGCCTTGGATATGTAGAAAATGGTACTAATTTAAATGTTTTTTGGTTTAGAAACATTTGTTTCTTTAATTCTCCCTTCTCTTTACTTCAGACTCTTGCATGACCACACACAGGGCCAATGCTGCTGATAGCAATTGCAAGAGAGAGAGAGGTCAAGCATCACTGTACAGGCTATAAGATTTATAAACATATGTGACTGTCCTTTTAAATTGCTGTTCGTTTTATGATTACATGCTATCCATTTGTTTACCATATTGAAGTCTGTCTTGGAATATTAATGAATTTGGTATTATGATTATTATTATCATTCCAAATTTATGACATCGTTGGGAGCAAGCTAATTACTATGTCCAGTTCTTTTACAAATCCCAGCTGTACGTCATTGAATCACTATGGGAGGAAGGGCTCCCCTGCTGAAAACAAAGTGACTATGTCAGTTGAATATTTCTATATAGAATGTTAGTTCCACTGAGCTCCAGCTCAATGCTCTGTGTAAAAAAAATCAGTACTGTGAATTTTAATGCTGTCTTTCTGAAAAGGAAATTTACAAATACATGCAGTTTTGATTTAAAGCATTTCTTTCTTGTCCATCCTTCCTCCTTCTTTTTCCCATTTTCCCCAAGAATCCAGGGTGTTTATTCGTGTGTTACAGTCTAGATGAAGTTATTCTATTTGCATGCATAATGTTCCACATCCCAAAACGCATGTGCTGATTATAGGGTGGTTAGAAGACATTTTTCTGTTTTTTGCCTGATAACAGACATTAACATGAACAATATTGTATGACATTCCCATCTGGATAATGAGCTACATGTTGCTTGTTCTGTTTCAGTGCAGATTCAGAGAAGTAGGAGCAATTCTATTTGCTGAAAGGATGCTCCATGTTATTTACCTGAGCTTTCTATATTGTAACCTTCCACCTTCTGTTCACCTTGACTCAGTCAGATTCATTAGCTACATACTCTGCAAGTTACTATGTGTAGAAAGATACTGCTGTGTATGCAGACATTGTGGACTTCAGTGGGATTCTCTGTGGGTGCAAGAGTTCTGCGTGCAACAAAATGCAAGCTGAGCTGTCAGATCTGGGTGCAAGATTGGTGTCTTTGTGCTTGCCATAAACCAACCACAAGCCTTTGGGTTCTCTGGTCATTTTAATGATAGTCACTTAAATGATTGGATCTAATATTCCTTTCAGAGGAACCCTGTAGGTTCAGAAAACCCTAGTGATGTTTTCCGGTTCCTGGTAGAAGAACGCACACAATGCTGCCAGTCCAGAAAGGTCCGCTACACAGAGAGGGTGGACTATGTCATGCAGTTACCTGTTGCCATGGAGGCAGCAACAAACAAAGGTAAAGAAAGAAACTGGTCCATTGACTGACCTTCTCGTGACACTCTCAACCATGAGGGAATGAAGTTTTCACCCCCATGTGGTCTCTTTGTATGGATAGAATGGTTCAAGGCCATGTGGTAAATCAAACCAATGAACTGATCAGGGGAAAGTTACTTGGTTTGGTTTTATTTAAAGACAACTTTAAACACACATCAGTTTGTGGCTTTACCGTCCCTGATTATATTTTTAGGGAAGAATGATTCTACCTGGATAGTTGGCAAGTTTTCAGAAAGATTTCTTCTCAGACTGTGGGACCACCATTAAGCATCACCACTCAGGAATATATCACCAAGAATGGTAGCAGTTTGTATGATAAAGATGTCAGAGATTTGTGATTTAAAACCTTAAGCTGGATTTGGTCCAGGGATGTGCCACACCACTTGCAGTACAATTTATTTACCCTTGGTTTTTTTGCATGTGTGTGCCCAAAGATCCCCATTAGCATTGGATTTCCTTTGTCCTGGACAGTGAACCAGTATATAAAAACCTCTTAATCAAAAAAAAGGAACTGAACATACTAGCTAATGAATATTTTGTAAAAACAAACACATACACACACAAAATAAATAATAAAAAAAACCCAACCAAAAAACCAAATCAGCTTTGTGTTCATTAGCAGCAGATAATAAGATCTAATGTGATAACAGAGAATAGGGGTATAAGCTGGTTTGTCATCTATAAAGTCAAAATACACAATTTTGTAGAGTAGAGGAGGGAAGGAAGATGAAGTGGTGGACATTGATTTAATATACCGGAATGATATTTTCATGCCTGTGAACTGCCTGAGAAAGCATACTTGTTTTTAAAGGAGAAAATGGCTGAGGAGGCTAGAAGACTTGGAAGTAGGAGGGAGACACTGACAAAATCGTGGTTGCCCCTGCAATCAGTGGTGAAGAATCTTGCAGACTAAGATAATAAATCATAGAATCATTTAGGTTGGAAAAGACCTTTAAGATCATCAAGTCGAACTGTTAACCTAACACTGCCAAGTCCACCACCACCATCTCTCTAAGCACCACATCTACACGTCTTTTAAATACCTCCAGGGATGGTGACTCAACCATTTCCCTGGGCAGCCTTTTCCAATGCTTGATAACCCTTTCAGTGAAGAAATTTTTCCTAATATCCAATGTAAACCTTCCCCAGAGCAACTTGAGGCCATTTCCTCTCGTCCTATCGCTTGTTACTTGGGAGAAGAGACCGACACCCACCTCGCTACAACCTCCTTTCAGGTAGTTGTAGAGCGCGATGAGGTCTTCCCTGAACCTCCTTTTCTCCAGGCTAAACAACCCCAGTTCCCTCAGCCACTCCTCATAAGACTTGCTCTCTAGACTCTCCACCAGCTTCGTTGCTCTTCGTTGGACACGCTCCAGCACCTCAATGTCTTTCTTGTAGTGAGGGGCCCAAAACTGAACACAGTATTCGAGGTGTGGCCTCACCAGTTCTGAGTACAGGGGGACAATCACTTCCCCAGTCCTGCTAATGTATGCTTGAGGTAAATAAATATATGCTTGACGTAGAAGTGAAGGGGACATCACAGGAACACTAGAAGGGGGATGTGCCTCTTCATAATCTCAAAATTTAAAATATTTTAAAGCCAGAAGGAACTATTCTGATTATTTGATCAGATCCTTTGAAATAGCACAAGACAGAGAATTCCACCTACTGCTTGTCACCTAGCCCACAACTCCTTGAAGTGGACGATATATTTTAAAAGGACCATTTTGATTTGAAAATTTAAGTTTTGGAGAACTTCGCATTCTTTGTTCATCAGTTTCAGTGACGATTCTATTGGTTATAAAAAAGCATGTTATTTCCAATTAATGGCTCAGGAGGTATATTAGTTTATGAATTTACCATATGGCGCTGCTCAACTTGCCAGTGTCGGGACTCTTTCTAGATCATACACAATCCTGTCCTGTCTAGACAGTCAGATGACACAGACAGCAATAATTTTCCAAGTCAGATTGAACTGATAACGTGGGTACTTGGTGTTATTATTAACACAGGATTCTGGCTGTCATGGCAAGGTTTAAATTACCTGTTGCCCACTATTTCCAGCGCTGTGTTTTCACCATGAACAGAAACCTTCAAAAAAGAGATGTGGGTGTAAGTGTAGCTTCTGACCCCAATGCAGACAAAAAGATTTGATGACTAGTTAGAGCCTTGTAAAAGTTCTATTGATATGTAGGTTTTTGCATTTCTAAAACTTGCAAAAATAAGACTGGTGAGGGATATCATAAACATGACAATCTTCATTTAGCTTTTAGTGTCATGTTTATTTTTCAGATGAATTAATTGCCTATGAATTGAAGAGGCGAGAAGCAGAAGCTGCAAGGAGACCTCCACCAGAGCTTGTCCGTGCCAAGATCCCATTTAGTGCGTGTCTGCAGGCCTTTTCTGAACCAAACAATGTAGAGGATTTCTGGAGCAGTGCCCTTCAAGCAAAATCTGCAGGAGTTAAGTAAGTGTGTGTCTGGCTGCCTGGACGTGGTGCAGAGAGAAATAGATAAAGCCATAGTGGGCTTTGGCATTGTATTAGTGTTGGGGCTCATAAATGTAATGTGCGGATCAAGCCTGACAAGAGTTGTAATGACCAACTGAGCAAGAAATAAATTGTTCTCAGCTGTCAAACTTTAAGAGGTGATGCAGTGTGGTTGTTAAGAGCTTAAACTTTAAATGCTTGTAGCTTAATTGTCTGCCCACGTTTTAAAATCGGGTGCTATGTGTCAACTAGTGATAGAGCTCTGTATTGTGTGGTAGGAAATATAGTTTGGATCACTGTGCTTAGTCTCTTGATGTCTTCATTTGACTAAAAATGCTGAAGGGCATTGTGGGACAACAAAACAGGGTGAAGCAAACAAATGTTGTGTTTCTTGTGAGAAAGTTCTTTAGATGGATGGAAATCTTTGCATTTGTGAAGTGCTATGCTGAAAACTTTTTTTTAAATGTTATTATGTTTTATATTATTGTTTGTATTTGGATTTCAACACATCATCTTTATATGCTACAGTGTCTGGTTGCATCTGTCAACTAAATTTGACTAAATTTGCTGTCACTTACATGGGGTCATAGTACAAGATGGACATATAAAAGAAGGAATCCATCTTGTGTGTTTATAGTCAGATAGGTAAAAGAACCAAGAATATCTTGGGCTTAAAAAAGCATTAAGAAGAAATAGGACGGCAGGTAAGGATCAGTGCAATTTTCAGGGGCAGTATTTCTTGCTGAGAACAAGAGTTAGTCTCTTATCCAGCTCCATTTCTGTGTCAGCAGAAGGGAGTGGTTGAAAATTGGACTCTGCCACTGGTTTGCTGTGGCTAGGTACCTTCTATTTTTAGATCACTTAACATATCAATGACTCATTGCTGTCTTGGCATACAGTTTCACTGACACTGTATTGAAAATTGGGAGACAAGTGCACATGGTGGAGAAGAATGCAGCAGAAACCTAAAGGTTTTTTTCTATTAACTGTGAACATGTTGGAAGAACATTCTAGTCTTTAAATAGACCCAGGGTTAATTTGTAATTTAGCTGTTCTTCATCCCCTAGGTCTTCAAAACCATTGAAAGAAGAAGAATAATTTGATATTTAAAATTCAAAAGTTTCATGCTGCAGATGATAAAGTTACTAAAATTGGAAGGTGATGCTAACAAGAATTTAGAAAGTAGTTATTTATAGTATGGTGGCCTTATATTTATGATGCATTTATTGTATTTTACTCAGAGTTAGATGAATTGGAAGAAAGAATGTGTAAATGGAAGATAAAGGGAAGGATGCAGGAGATTAAATGTGGGAAAAATGGGAGCATAGAGAAGAATGGCAGTACATATAATGTTATTACATATAATGTAATTGTGTTAAGATTAAATCTTTTCTTTTCACTAAGTGGGCAAATATCAGGGATCCCCTTAAACTCAAGAGTCATCCTGTATTTTGGTAAAGATCATAGTAGCTCAATAAGAATATCATATATGGTTTTTTTATATAGCACTTTCATGTGAAAAACTACAAGTGGCAGCTTTTTTATCTTTGCTTGATGAAATGCTTTATAGGTGGACTGATACCTCATGGACAATGCTACTGTTACTAGAAAGGGAGTGGAAAAAATGCAGATTTAATTGTTACCCCATTCTGTCTGAGCTGTGTTTTAAGCCCATGCCCTGAAGTTCTAGCCAATATGTCATTCAAAATTTATTTCCTGACATTCAACTTCAGAACAACTTGAGTAAGCAAGTTTAATATTACTTGTAGTTGTTTTCTATAATCTTCCTACAAGCTGAATTATCTGCAAGGGTTTGAGCTGACTTTCAGGATATGAATGCATAGAAAGCTACTATCATACTTCCCCTCTGTACTTGAAAACTTTTTTGTGAAATTTATGTTTATAAAATCCATCACTATTCATCTCACTCAGGGCTAAAGTTACTCATCTCAGTGTGCATGAGGTACTGAAATCTGTGCTGCTTGTGATTTTGTTGCCTTGTTTCACTGAAATGTATTTCTTGTGCTTCCCAGGACTTCTCGTTTTGCTTCGTTTCCTGAGTACTTAGTGGTGCAGATAAAGAAATTCACCTTTGGCCTTGATTGGATACCCAAAAAACTTGGTATGTGCCTTTTATATTTACCTTTTTCTCATTCTATCCAAGATAACCTATAAGCTGTACACGCTTTGGTCTATAATGAGGACCTGGCTTGAGTCTCAGATTTATACTGTGAAGATCCCAGTTGAATCTTCTTTTCTTTTATGACAAATTAAACCAATCCATCAGGTCTGTGGAGTTAAAATACAGTTTCATGTAGTCTGATCTCCTAGTTAAATTGCGCTTTGGTGTTCTGAATTTGTCAAATAACCATTTTCAGAAGGAGAATCCTGGCTGTGTTTGTAGCTTGAGTACCAGAGTCCCCTTTCTGAAGGGGTAGGTTGCACCATGATGTCATTTTGCTGGATTCATAAGCTTAGCCTCTGTCTTTGCTTTTGTAGATGTTTCTATAGACATGCCAGATTTCCTAGATATCAACCATCTTCGGGCCAGGGGTCTCCAACCAGGAGAAGAGGAACTTCCAGACATTGCTCCTCCCATTATCATTCCTGATGACCCAAAAGGTATTTACTGACTACTTCTCTCTTGATTCTCTCCTGTATTCCCCTTTCCCTCTAGCACATGCTGATCTCCTTAAGCTTCATCTTTTGGAGCTATGGACAAAAAAGCAGCTCTGTGCTTCCGTAATTGAAGACTCTTTCTTTTACGCTAAGGTTCAGAAACAAGAATATTAGAATATCCTCCTTCCTCATTCCCTGGGTTTCTCTGGAGAATGAAATGGTTTAGACTAAGTAAAATCATGTTTTTATAGTGTGACCTTAGACCCAGGTTGTTGCAATTTCCTCCAGATGACTTAAGTTTGGGTGCCTCAGTATTTAATAGGAAACCAGTAATGCAGCTACTCTCATGACATGATTGCCCCATTTGCTTGGATATTTATAATAGTGGTGGTATAATATCAAGCTGTATGCATGTGAAAGGAAGCTAGTACCTGATATTGTGTGTCAGAGCAAAGGCTATGGCAAAATTCAGTTCTCTAAAGGTTTTAATTTTGTCCCTTATCTGTAGGTTCCTTACCAAGGCCTAGTCTTTTTTATCCTCTTGCTCAATGGGCTGACCTAGTTTTAGTGTAAGTGCATGGGTGATGGTACCTTATTGATAACAAAAGAGATTCTTGCTTAAGTTGGTTTAGGTCAGCCATCAGCTATATTTCCCACTGATTTACAGCACCAGTGACTCTTTGCTCTGAGTTGAGTTAGGGAAATTACTGGGCAGAAACATCCCTGGTCTAATTCATGGCAAAAACATCAGGGATGTAAGGATGAACATGCCCTGCCTGGTCAAATGTTTCTATGACTTTAAAAACATGGAATTGTTTTTCCCATATGAATCTACTTAGCCTTCATATAAGTCCTTTTCCCTGTTTTTTTCCTTTCTCAATTTTCAGATTGTATGACGAACCATTTCGTGGAGTGTACGTATCTCACTTTTCTGAGATTGGTATTTCAGCTGCTTAAAAAATTGTCATGCTTTTGCTCAGCTAACGGCTTCTCTGTCCTCATAGAGATGCATGGAGTATTGCCCTGCATGCTTCTAAATAACAGCTGATTTTTGTACTTGTTCAGCGTTTACTTGCATGTGTGCAGGACTCTTTAAGAATCTGTAGTAGCATCAGCATGGCCAGAATATGAGCTGCTCCTTTATCTGCTGCTCATCAGCAGGATCTTGCAGTTCTGGGGGTCACAGCTGCTTGATCCTGGCTTCCTCTGGACTCTGATCTCAGCTGAAGCTGTTGGGCCTTGTCATTCAGAGATGAAGTTCAACTGGAGACTGCCAGATCCAGCAGCCATCGTTTCCCTCACCTGCAAGATCCTGCCTTTAAGAGAGGTGATTGCTTTTGGCTGCCATGTCTAGCTAAGCTCAGCACCTAACTTCTTGACCCCTTAAAATCCAGTGGTGAGTTTTTTTAGTAAATAAAGTCCTGTAGGAATTCATCAAGGTTTAAGGGTCTATGTGGATTACTGAGACAAAAGATTACCAGTAATCCATAAAAAATACTATAATGCTTTGTACAAGGCTGTTTTCTAAAGGATATGGGTTTACTGTAGTACTAAAACAAATATAAGAGATATGTATTGTAATATGTGGCACCATGAATAACAATAAGAAATACTATACAATGGATGAAATTAGACTTTCATATTTTAGAAGGTCCTTTCTTGTAGCTCTAGATACTGATGAGTCTTCAGTTATGCAACTGGCAGAGATGGGTTTTCCTTTGGAAGCATGTCGGAAAGCTGTGTACTACACAGGCAACCTGGGTGCTGAAGTCGCTTTCAACTGGATCATTGCACACATGGAAGAACCAGGTCAGTGATTGGAAGGTGTAGGTTAAACTCAACTCCTGGTTGTGTATTTTGGCAGTCAGTAGAAATTTTATAATGTGTGAGAGAGAAACAATGGCCCCCTTCCCCACCCCAGAAAACCTGGAGGTGTGAGTGAATTTTCCTAAGCTACTCCTGGGATATGCAGATCTTGACCATTATGTGGCATCCTCTGCCTAGAAGAAGACAACAAACCTAAGCTACACCAGAAGTACACTCTTCTGTCCTCACTGATGGTGTGGGCCAGCTCCCTGTTTTCCACCCTTTGGCTAGGTCTGTGCTGCTAAGGGGGAAGCTGTCTTGTGATCAAGTGTAAGTACAAAGAATCCTGTGGTCCAGATGCTTTTCTTCCATATCAGCCTTCTCTAGCTCAGGCTAGAGCATTCATGCCATACTTAGAACTTGGGCTATCTACTGATGGACAGGGCTGCTAGATGTTCTCCACTTCCTGTGTTTCATCCATGCAAAGTTTGGACCCATGATTCAGCACTGAGTATACCTGAGCACTCCCTTTGACAGGAAACTCCAGATTTGGTTGAGTTCACACTTCACTGTGGGCTTTTGTGTTGCTTGTGTAAATGGGGAATGAGTTTCACTTGGGCTTAACTGACGTATTTCAGCTACGGAATCAGTTCATTTTACATCTATACGTGTATCAGCCGGGTTGTCTACTATTCTGGTGTCATCATTGCTTCCATACCAATCTTTGCTACCTTCCTGCAGTTGTTTCACTTCTGTGATGTGCCAAGTTGTTCCAGCCTGCTCAGTATGAGTTTGTCCACCTAGATATTTTGTAATGTGCATGTTCATTTGTTGTTTTTAAGGCTTTCCCCACATTTAAGTCCCAACTGGGCCAGTGAAGTGAACTTACATTGATTTCAGGACTGCTTTTGAGGTCCTGTTTGTTGTTTGTTTGTGTTTGTTGTTGACTTTCCAGTTCAGTGGGGCAAAAGAACAAACTGATGAATGTTTGTTTGTTCCAGACTTTGCTGAGCCATTGGTCATACCTGCATTTGGAGAAGTTGCTTCCAGTGGAGCAGCTGCATTTGGAGCTGTTGGGCTAGATAACCAACCTCCTGAAGAGATGGTTGCAATTATCATTGCCATGGGCTTCCAAAGGAATCTAGCAATTCAAGCCCTGAAGGCAACAGTGAGTTCCATGAGTTATCGGTAGCACTTGGGTTTCATTTCATATTAGGTGCTTTGTACATGTGCATGCTCAGATGGCTTTGAAACATGCATATAGAAATCCAGCTATGATGCACGTAGAACTATTCTGGCAAAGTGTGGGATGCCTGACTTGTCTGCGTTAAGGGGTGGGGAAGCTGGTTTGTATGTTTCACTTGAATGTTAAAATGTGAAGGAAAGTGAGGAAAACTTAGCTTCTTTTACCATCTGTTGAGAAACAACCTGGATGCCTAAAGACTACGCATCTTCAAGATGAGAACCTGGAGGTCATGGGGATTAATTGTGGGATGATTTCTTTTCCATCTGTCAAGCTTCTGCAGAGTGCTTGTTCAATACTATTTTCCATGAAGGTAGAGTATGTATCTTACAAGTTTTAAGTGCTCTTTTGCTTGTTTGACTCACAGAACAGTAATTTGGAGCGTGCGCTGGAATGGATCTTCAGCCACCCTGAACTCGAGGAAGAAAGTGAGCCTGCTTTGGACATGATGAATACGGAGAACAATGCTAATGCCAATATCCTTACAGAGACAGGGTCGGAGGGACCCAGGGTCAAAGATGGATCTGGAAGTAAGTTCTCCTTCAGCTTAGAACTGGCTATCATGTTGTTGCGTCACACCTACACCATTCATAGAGTTCCTTTCTGTTTTGAAAGTAGTTATCGTGGTTTTTTGGACATGATCCAGACAATTTACTTCCAATCTTGCTTCTGGGGCTGAGTCCAACTGTGGGGCTGCTAAGTTCGGTGGGCTGTGTTTGCTCAGAATACTCTTTCCCTGGACTCACTGAATAACCTGAGTTCAAGTTTCTTGTTGCCACAGCATATAAGTCCCTCCTGGCCTAGCTTTACTTTTTGTTTTGTTGCTATAAGATAAAAAGACAAAGAAAAGGTAGAATGTTTAAGTCTTCAGAGGCTGAGCATCCTAAACATAACACTGCTGTTACAGACCACCTGAGTTTCTGTCCTCCTGTGGTCTGAGGGGAGATTTGATAATCCCTTCAACCAAGTTCCTTATTCTAAATATGGCAGGTATAGTTGGTGTCCTGCGTGTACTGCTTTGCTATTTTCTTGTTTTTTTTTTTTCTTTGACATCCTCAGTCATACTACTGCTAAATAAACCACAAGATGGGGCTAATGTACAGCAGTGAAAGTTGTGAAGTAGGCAAAGAGCCTACTGTAAGTGTAAAAGCACTAGAGTACAAAAGCTCAGCGGTGGTTCTAACATAAGGGTATCACATAATGTTTTTTGAAGGGTCTTTAATGACCAATTCTAATAACTGTAGTATGTTCTAAACTTGTACCCCTGGTCTTGACTGTAATGGTCTTATTAAAAAAAAAATCAACAGCCAATTTGATTTTTGTTTCTGTGGTTGCTGTTATTATATAATAACATTCATTTCTTTGTTTCTAACATTATAAAGACCTATCGTAAGTCTCTTGGAGACAGGGGAAACACTGATTATCATTAGGTTAAAAAAAAGAGATTTGGAATAATTATTTTTTGTGGTACTTAGCCTTTATAGACTGAGACCATTTACTGAGTGCCTGAAATCCTGATAACCAACATGATACTGTAAAATGGCTCCAGAAAGCCCTCTCCACCAAAATCCAGGCCCCTGTCCTTATGCAATATCCTGAAAGAAGGTACCCTTTTACTTTTGGTGGTAATTTGGGTGAATGGCATGAATGGGTGGGGAGCAAGAACCAATGCTGAGTTCTCCAGAGATGTTAAGCACAAAAATTGTCCTTGTATTAAAGGAAGAGGTTTCTTTCCTGTCCTCTCTTTTATGGGCTGCTGAAATATAAACTTCTGGGTTTTGTTTGATTTATAGGGGATCTGTGATCACACTTCTAGACATAGCTAATTTGTGTGCAGAATGAACTCCATATCTAGCACTTTCTGTGGTGCTCTCTGTGAACTAGGAATGAATCTGCTGTTTTCTCTTTCCTAGTAGGGGCTGTGATCACAGCCCTGCTGTATGTGCACAGATCTATGTGGGTTTGATTTGGATTGGTTTGATGTTTCCCAGTGATTCTGACCGCTAGTTAAAGTGAGAATGTGCTGCAGTCTTAACAGAAACTGTGTTTGGGGATGCACAGTCTGAGTTAAGAGTGCTTAGCTGCTTCTCCAGTATTAGAAAGTAAGTTTCCCCTGGAGTCGTATTGCAATGTTAGCAATAAAAGACTTATGCTCCCATTCGTATTTCTTAAACAGGATACGAGCTGTTTGGGTTCATCAGCCACATGGGAACATCCACAATGAGTGGCCGCTATGTTTGTCATCTCAAAAAAGAAGGAAGGTGAGTGGAATTGGGAGAGACACACAAGAATGAGCAAATGTTTTCTTTGAAGCATGCATCTGTACAGAGCAGTGTGTGCATTCATGGCAGACAAAACATGCATGTCGTTACCATGTATACATTTTCCACCAAAGAAATGAAGATTGTTACAGATTGTAGATGTGATAAGTCAGTTCTGATTCCACTGAAGTCTATGCTGAAACGTATCATCAGGTCTCCTGTGCTTGCTCTTCCAAATCTCTGGTCATTTTAGGGCATCAGTTCTGTATCTGGCTTTGTTTATCTGAGCTTCCCCCAACTTCCTTTCATTCCCCATCAATAGAAACCCATCAAACTATGGGCTGATACTAATATTGCTAGTACTGCGGAGCTGATCTTCAGTGTGATTTTGATATGTTCCTATTATTTGGTCTTGGGAATCTCTGATTCTCCTTCAATTGAACTGTAACTACACATTCCTCTGCACGTCCCTCTTCCTTTTCAGTTCCTGTCTCTGCCAGAACCTGCGTTAGCTGTTTCTCTGATCTTTTGTTCTTGTTGCAATGCCTAATTTTAGATTTTAAGCTCTTTGAAGTTTGGGTCTGAGAAGTCCCTGACAAACTTCTGATGATTTTTATACACATGGAATGTAATGAATCTTGTTTTCATTTCAGATGGGTGATCTACAATGACCTTAGAGTCTGTGCCTCAGAACGACCTCCAAAAGACCTGGGCTACATTTATTTTTACCACAGGATACCAAGTTAGGCCTCAAATCTATTACCTGGCCTTAAGAAGCCATAAGCCTTTTTAACCTGCCCAAAAAAGTGTACAATAAAGAAGAAAATCTAAAACCAACAAAAGACCCCTAACCCTTGGACTGCCAAAAAGCAAAGGAAAACATGGGATATTTATAGTTTATTTAAAAACAGTCATTTGATGCCGCCTTAACCATTACAGGGAAAATTTCTATTAGGTGATGTATAGTACTTTGTTTTAAATTATACACCTCAAAGGATACCTTAAGACCATGCAGATTGCTGGTGGAGTTTGCAGCTAGTATATGGAGAAAACAGAATTTTCAGAGTTGAACAAAAATAGCCCAGTTCAGCCCAGCTCCTGCCCGTTCTGTCCATGCATCCATTGAAGACTAGGAAGAAATATTTGCATCTTTGGTAACTGGGAGCCAGTGTTTTAACCAGAGTCCAGACCACTTAGAGAAATCATACCGCAGATAAAGTTGGAGGGAGAGGGTACGTGAGTGTTCTTCAAAGCAGAATGTCTTATTTGAGAGATTATTTTCGGTACAGTGAAAAAAGTCAACTAAAGTTATATCGGTTGGAATTCAGTTTTATAGTATTTTGGTTTGCCTTTTTGATGCATAAACCTAAGAAACTAATGGAGATGGAAGCAATCTCCTGTCAGTGCCCTGTACGTTTTCTGCCAAGGAGAAATAGTAGATTTTATTTTTGCAGACATAGGTTTCTTCATCTTCTCTTGAATGTTTGTTTTGCAAGTTCTTCCAATAGATTCAGGATTATAGATGGCTAAAAGAAGCAGACTATAAAATTAAATGCATACCTTCAGGAAAGGCAAGGCTATTATTTAAATTTTATTTTCTCATGAAGGAGGCAAAGAAGGGGTTAATGTCCCATTATGTTTATTTCAGGGAAATTTGCATCTAGACCACTCACATTCTAGCTGAAATCAACTCCCTGACAAAGTACTCACAGTGCAATTCTGCTTTCTGCCAAAGATTGCTTAAATATTTAGTTCCATCCATGAGTGGGGGAAATTGCTTAGTAAAATTGCTGATTTATTGATTTGCCCCTCTGTCCTTCCTCCCTTTAAAAAAAAAAACCACCACCACCAAAAACCAAACAACAGCAAAAAAACCCACCTTGACAAATGTTTCAGCTTTCTTAAAACATGCAAACACACCAATAATCTGCTCTCTTCAACAGACACCTTCTAAAAGGGGTTTTATATTTCTGGCAGGGGTGAAGGGGTGCATAAGTAGGGGCTGGCCTTTCCTGTCTTTTTTTTTGGGGGGGGGGGGTGTTACTTCAGTTTGTGTCACACGCAAGAATATATATGTGGGTTTTTAAATTGTACTTGAAAACACTAATTCTAGAAAAAATATAATGGTGAGTGCGAAACCTTTCATGATTCCAAAAAACCCCCAAAGGTTCGCAGTGTTGGCCACTGCTTAGAGACTGTTGCTGGAGTTGCCTCATATAATCTCACTGAGCCCTCAAAATAAATTGGAACAGTCAAAAAAAAAAAAAAAAATCCTCCTTACAGAGTGCAAGAGAGGCAGGGAGGTGTAATTACATTTTCTCTGCAGTCAGTACCTGCAAGTTTAATAGCAAAATTCAGGCAGCTACACCCTACAGAAGAGAACCCAAATTAAAAATCTCATTATGAGTAGGACATTTTATTTTTTCCAGCATTTGGGGAAAAATAGTTCTCCCTCTGATCATATAGCCTCATGCAGAGCCAAAAAACACTGTTAATTTTTTTTTTAAATCAGTTTTTGATCTTAAAAGATGGAGAGAAATTCTAGTGCAATAATTCTGTAGACTGTAAATGGTGCCTAATTGCTGGGAAAGCTTCCTGCACCTAGTGCTCTTACTGACACAAAAGAACGGCGTCCTAGCACATTAGTAAGTGGCTCCTGTGAGATTCAGCTGCCTTGTAATTATTGAGCCACCAGTTCTGGACAAAATAAGAGCTGCCAGTAATTTTTTTCCTTCTTGCAGGTTTTGAGTATTTGTGTATTTCATCCGAAAATGCCAGATTTGAAAATGGGATTAGCAAATTATGCAGTGATACATATTCTATTTGAAGTGAAAGAACAAAACTTCTGCATATCTATGTTTGTGCTTTTTCATTCTGGCAGTAGAAAAAGGACAAAAGGCATCTCTTTTTTTGTTGTTTTGTTTTTGTTAATTTGAATGCCCAGTTATATTCTAGGGAAGTTAAACACAACAGCTTCCCTCTTGCCACATGAGCTTAAAGGGCTATTTATAAACTAACAAGATCCGGTGGCCACTACCTTTTTATTTAGAAACTTCGGGTAAATAAAGGCCAACAGAATTGTTCCCATGTTTATTATTAAACTGGAAACATGGCTGGTCTCGTAGGATTAAGGATGGAGCTTGGACTCTTGCAAACCATTTGTCTGGTACATCCTAAAACTGGAATGGCTGTGGGACTGATTGATTTCAGTTAATAGGAGGCACACTTAGAAAGCTGGCAGGTAATAAACTGCAAATGGTAAATGAAAGGAGAGTGCCATTCACTGGCTGTGATAGGTGAACTGTAGCAGCTCGGCTTCTGAAATTCTTTTCAGTTCATCACTCGTGTGTACTGCCTGCCTGAACTACCAAGTGGGTCAGAAGTGCAGGGAGCAGTTTAGGAGAAAGGCTTACGGATCTTCTAAAATTTAGCACTTGAAAATATGTTAAAGTTCTTCAGCTGTTTGAGGAATTATTATCTCCCAAAGTAGTGCCTTCCCTCCTTTTTCAAATGGCCAGTTAAATCATCTTACTTTTGCTGTGGAGTGTGCGTGAAGAACATCATGAATCTGGAGGAGCAGGGTGTAAACTCCTGACTCTTCAGCCTAATGTGGAGGGGAGGAGTTTGATTTCTTTGTTCGTTTGTTTTTTTAAACTTCAGCATGCAGAAGCCACAATCAAACAGACTGTACTGAATGGATGACTAATTTATCAGGCTTTGCCTGCTGAAATTTGTATGCGCTTAATTGTGCTGGGCCAAGCCTCAGTGCACAAGCTGGGCAGTGGCTGATGGGGAAACTCCATGTGTCTGGGTACTGTAATAGCTGTTGGGGGGTTAGGTGCGCTGAGAGCTTCTTGACAAAAAAGGATGGAGGAAGAAAAATCACTGTGAGCTGTTTGAGACAATCTAACCTGAGAATTATGGTAAGCCAGGACGTGGCAGCAAATAATGCTCTTATTTCTCGGACTGATTTTTCCTTTTTCGTATGATACATTTAGATTAGGAGAGTGGAAGGAAGAAAAACTTTTCCTTCTTTTCCTTTTGCCCTCTCATTCCTAGCAGCATGCTGGATCCCGTAGACCCTTCATTCTGAGTCACAATCTCCAATCTCCAAAACATGTAGACACAAACTCCTGTTTTATCTTCCTAGCTAAAATATAATTAGGATAAAACTTTAATTTATTCAAAGCTATGGTTTAAAAACAAGCCTAGATGTTTCTGGACTACTATCACTTGTAATTCTACTGGGTTCAGTGGCATTACTTCTGACTTACTTTGGTGTAACTGAAACCAGAATCAGTCCATTTTCTTTGATTCAGGCAGCCTCCATTGGGTCGTAGCGCACATTCTGAATACGGATGCAACCAGAGCTCGTTAGACTGTTTTAGAAGGATCTCCAATTCATTCCTTTTGTTCTCCATCCTGGCAGCAGCCATTTTTATCTTCTTTGCTGTTTTCATGCATTGAAAGACTATGCAAAATATGTAACTGGACATAACTTCTTATTCTTTTCCCGTCGCCCTTCCTACCTTAATAGCTGTGGTCAGTTTCTGATTTGTATTCACTCTTCAGTGGTTTTACTGTTGTATCCTGGAAGTGTCTGTACTGGTTTACTTTGCACCATTCAGAGTTGTTTGCTTGAAGCACTGTTAACATTTTGGAGAGTATTCGTCTGAGATGAGAAAGGTTGTGAATGACATTGTTGCAACTGTTTTAAATTAAAAAGAAATATTCTCACATCTTGTGACTGTGTGGATTCTTGCTTCTTTCTTTCCTGTCTGAACTGAAAAGGAATAGACTGAGTATGTTTTGATGCTCCCTCTTTTCTTACTCTTTGTGGTCATGTTTGGTGTTTTACTTAAAAACCCTGCATAGGGAACAAAGAGGTTTGTGAGAGTCTTGATCTCTTGTGACTTGTGGCACTTCTCTGGATGGGGAAAAAAAAAATCCCCAAGCCCTGAGTGGATATAAAACATGGCAAAAATAGAAAATAAGATTTAAACTAAGATTAATTTTTTGTTCTTAACTTTTAAACCAGTTGATGTTCTTTGAACATGAGAGTTTGCAGCGTTCATGTGGAAGAGTGTTGTGATTTCATCCCCAAATTCCTGCTGTTCAATCATAGTTTTATCTTGTCTGTAACTCCTCATACTCATTTAGAAATTTGACCTGCTGTTCAGTAAAGGGGAAGTCTTTTTTCCTCATGTGTAAGGGCTTTACATAGCAGTGTGACCACTGGGACTCTTTGGTAGATGCAAGAATAGGCCAGAAAAGAAGACTGAGGGATGGCAACCCTTTCATCTTTATATAGGATCACGAGAGCAAGAACTGGAGGAGAGGTAAGAGGTAAACCTACCAGGCTATTAGCGAAATTTCCTGACATGGAAGAAGAGGCCATGGAAAGTGTTGAATGGTAAGAAAGGTAAAGATGGTTCAGCTCCTGAAGTCCAAATTTAATGATCTGTTTTGGTTTCTTTTCTATCACAGATGACCTTTGTGACCACAGCAAGTCACACTGCACTGTGTTCACACCACTTGTAGCAACTGGAAGAGATGGGAGAATGTGGCTCCTTGTGCAAGCTAAAGGGCCCTGTTCAGACATCATGCAAGAACTTCCTGCGTAGGATTTGTGCCTGCTGACTTTTGCGGACTGCTTGTGGAAGGCAGTATTAGATAACTGACAAGTTAACACCACCCCTGGTCTCTGTTCCTCCTCACTAAAATGGGAAGTAACACCTCTCTGTCCCTCAGATGTGCTACATGGATAATATGAATAAGGGAGGCACTGACAGCTATGGTCAAAGACGAATGCCATAAAAATATTGAAGACAGATAGTGCATGGCTGACAGCTGGTGTGGTGTAGGTGATTATATTTTCAGACTTCTTTACCAGTATCCTTCCCAGTGATTTTCTGAGCAGTTTTGTACGTAGGATTTGGCACCAATGCTTTGCTCCCAACTACTCTCTTTGTTTGGCTTCAGGACTGCAGTGCTGTGTTCCTGGTCCATGTTCGCTACAGAGCACGTAACTAATGGGCATTCCTGCTGCTTCTTTGTTAGTACGCTTGAGCAGCAAGAACTAAACTAACCTTAACATCTCCTGGCAAAGCATGCCAGTGTCAAGAGCACACATTACTTGCATCCTAAGGGTTAGTGTGTTTTTAGTGTCTTTTCCCTTTTCTTCTTTAGTAGAAGGTTCTGGTTAAAGCCATAGGCAGCCACTTGGCTTTTCTGACAGAGCTTTCCTTCTGCAGGCAAACTGTGGCTGTGTCTTCTGGTTTTTTTTCTGGAGCAACCCACATGTCCTTTGAGAGTGTTAGCCTTCAGATCCATGCCAATGTGTCCTGCTTTGTCAATAGCCCTCAATAGCTGTAACTGTCACAGCCCCCTTGCTGGCTGTCATCTTTTCTGTCCACAGCAGGGCACAGGAATTTTGTGTCCCTCTCATGTCTGTGCTTATGTCTGTGTCCCATAGTATAAAGATGATGTCATTTCTACTATGTCAGCTCTTTTACCTCATCCCGTAAAAGTCAAAACTGGGAAACACCACTAGCCAGCTCCCACTATGCTTTATGGGAAGTTGCTTGAATAACAATTTCAATCACTGAAAGTTGGCTTTGTTTTTTCAGAAAGATTGTGTTCTAATATGATTACTTCTGGTTTAATTTTGAGGTGTGCAGTTGCATGATCTTCAGGAAAAATTCTGATCTGCTTTCTTCCCTTTTTCTTCATATGGAGTGTATGCGCAAAATCCTTTGGGCCAGACCTCAGCTAGTATAAATTCCAGTTGTAAGTATACTTGATCAACATGTTGAATAAAAATAAACTATAAAAATAACTACCTCAGAGTAACGATGAATTTATGAAAAATGTTTGGTAATGAAAAACCCTCTTCTGGGCTTAATTTTTAAGTAGATGTCCTGGTTTCAGCTGGGATAGAGTTAAATTTCTTCCTAGTGCTGTGTTTTGGATTTAGTATGGGAAGAATGTTGATAACACACTGATGTTTTCAGTTGTTGCTAAGTACCCTGCTGATCAAGGACCTTTCAGCTTCCCATACTCTGCCAGCACAAGAGGCTGGGAGGGAGCATAGCCGGGACAGCTGGCCCAGCTGGCCAACGGGGTATTCCATACCATGTGACATCATGCTCAGTATATAAGTAAGAGGCGTCATCCAGGAAGTAGCGATCGCTACTTGGTTATCAGTCAGCAGGTGGTGAGCAATTGCATTGTGCATCACTCACTTTGTATATTTTATTATTATGATTATTGTTATTACTATTATTCCTTCTTTTTCTGTTCTATCAAACTGTCTTCATATCAATCCATGAATTTTACTTTTTTTTTCCTGATTCTCCCCCCATCCCACTGCGGGGGCAGTGAGTGAGCAGCTGTGTGGTGTTTGGCTGCCTGCCGGGTTAAACCACGACAGCAGAGAAGCATGTTCACATCGTAAGCAATAGGATAGAAGACCTTATTAAAAAAAATCCTTTATTTCACTTGGAGAAGTAGGTCCCTCCTTTCAGTTCAAGTAATTATAGTCAAGACCATTTTCAAATTGAAAAGAGATTTTGAAATATTTGAAGCCACAGACAAAGTTTATTTTTAAAACATATTTAAAAATTACACAGTTATAAATACAGGTAAATAAATACAATTTAATATGTGGAAAAGAACCCAAGGAAGGCATGCTTCCATTACAGTACAAAAATACTACATTAAATGTGGTGCTCTGCAAATAGTAATCTATGACTTAATAAATTTAACACATCCAATATGCACATCATTCATTTTTGAGGAAATACATTATTTTAAAGAGCGGTGCAAGGAAACTTCAAATGAAAGCATCAGTAAACTACAGGTCTGTGTTTAATATTATACACAGCTGATAATGCACTAAGTATACAGAGGCAAAGTTACCTGTAGTAAGAAACTAATCTTTTACTCCGTATGTACTTACAGACTCAGATTCTCAATCTGGGTCAATATGAACCTTTGTAACGGAATGTAAACATTCAGGTGTAGGGCTGAACTCCCACCTCAGCATCCACCGCCCACCTCACTGCTAAGCCTTGCACCTACACTTAACTATCAACACAAAAAGTTAAGTGAGCAATGTAAGTCTTTGCAGCAGCAGGGCTCTTCAGATGGCCCAGGCGAAAGTATCTGCCAACCCTATAATCTCTTCTTTCTTGTATGTTGGCTTAAAAATAAAGCCAAAAAAACTGATGCAAGATTGCAAAGGTTTTCAAACAGTTTTCAAACAGTTTCAAACATATAGAAGAAGCCACACAGAATGCCTCTCAAAAAAACTGATGCAAGATTGCAAAGGTTTTCAAACAGTTTTCAAACAGTTTCAAACATATAGAAGAAGCCACACAGAATGCCTCTCAAAACTATATATTTTTATTTTACTCTAGATAGGTTATACTCTGATATATAAAATATATTTATAAATGTTTTGATTTTTCTGAATTTACAATAGATTACTGATATTAAAAAGGCTATTTAAATTAAAGTTTTAGCCAATGTCGATGGCATTCTGTAAATGTGGAAGGGGAAAAAAGATCAAAGCACATTAAGTCTTGACCATGTAAGCTTGCTCAAAGGGCTGTCACATGTGGAAGCATTTGTAAAGTTACAGCTTATTTTAGGAAACTTTAGATTCCTTCTGTCACTTTCCCATGCCTAAAACCAATTGCTTTGTGGACTGAGGCTCTGAAACTTTCTGTGGATTCTGTGACATGCGCATTTTTCATTTTGCCTAGGTTTGTTCAAAGTGTCAGTGATCTCTTTATGCATGGCACTCCTTTTCTCTGATTTATTTCACCAGTCCAAAAATAGAACTATAATGAAGGAATCTGATTTCTAGCCTAGATGAGGTTTGAATTGTAGATAATACTGTATTGCATACGCACCATTTTTTTCACAACGTGCAGTGCATTTTGCCTATCCCTTTTATCTGTGAATACTCAGTATTTTATAAACATTTGTTACATAAATTCACTGTAGAGACTGCTAAGCTGACAACACTGGTGACCAGAAATCTCTGTTTTTCAACGGTGCAGGTTATTCATGCGAGGTAATTAGTATGTCTCATTTTACAGATGCACGTTTAGTCAAAAGAGATCTACAACCAATTTGTGTTTCACTCCAATTCTCACTGGCTCCAACAGGCAATGACTTAGGCCTCAGGCTTTGCCTCTGTGGCTGCCAGTAATGTTATCAGTTATTATTTCCATCATGGTGGCTTTTGTGTTATGGAGGCCCATGCTCTATGGATGTTCATAGGATCACCTGGCTGATCTGTTAGTGTTGTCAGGGTCCTCCTTTTCATCTGACAGACAGGCCCAAGTTTTCTAAATTGGCTCATTAGTTCTTCATGCTTAACTGGGTGTTCTGAGCTTTCAGCTGAGTTAAGTGTCTGCGGCTGAAATCAGTGGATGCAGCAGATACTCAGATCCTGTGAAGTTTTACGTCTACATATTTCACACAGGGCAGTCAGACACTGAGCTGCCTTCAGAGCCAGTGGGAAAGTTTGAAAAGCCTGGCCCATGGTAAGTGTAGACAGAGACAATAGTTGTTTCACTGGTTTTGGGAATCTTTTTCTCTGGTTTGGTGCTATCTGGTTTAGTCTAGAGAAGAAAATGTGAAAATCTAAACACCCAGCTTCATTATGAAAGCTGGGCGCATCTAGCTTTTTAATTCTTAAGAGGATACTAAAACATGTCTGCAAAAGCTGTTACTACAGATGTCTGTCATTAATTAAACACTTGAAGCAAACATGAAATCCACAACACAAAGGATTTCTAAGGATGGGATTTAAAAAGGGCTCTGCGTTTGGTCTAACCTGTTCCAAATAACATGAACAACTCAGTTTTGAGTTTGGCAGATGCAAAGTACTTCTAAAATATCGCATAGAAGATACCAGTCAATAGTTTAAAAATACCCTATGGGTGGGCCTTCTGCATGCATTCTGTAAACATATAGTCAAGTAGCATTGCATGCTTTGTGTTAATATTTCAGTCTTGTTATTTGTTAATGTAGTTGCATGCAATGTTGTCATGTGAGGTTTTGTGTCATTTGAACCTCCCGCTTAATATTTTTACAAATGCTGTGATTTATCAGATCATAAGAAAATACCGTTAGATACAGATATGTGTATGTGTTTACCTAAAGATCAAATCGATTCTTCAAACTGACATAAACCAGTCTATTGCAACAAGGTTTCTAGAGTCATTACAGTTTAAAGAGATCAGCAAGAAATGAGTCTATTGCTTTCATCGCAAAGCCTCACTCCATAAATAATGACTTTGATTTCAGTGCCTGTTCACCATGTGCACTGGTATCAGAGGCCAGCCCTCGTCCGGTAACTGAATACATGCCCACGAGCTGATCTCCTGTGAAGACTACAGACTTCCAGTGTTCGGCAGCTTGATGGATCAGACTTATAGGTCATACATATTCATAAAGCTTTGCAGAGGAGAGGGACAGTCACAAGCTGGGGTTAGGAAAGCATTTTTAAATTGCATGAAATATAAAATAGAAGAAAGACTCAAAAACTTGGAATCAATTACCTGGCAGTGATAAATCGCCTCTGGAGAAAGAGGGGAGTACCAAGAAAGGGGAAACGGGTGGTAGATGATGATAAACCATTGCAGCACTCTAATTTGGCATCACCCCATAGATGCTGTGCAGTTGTAATCCTGAAATGTCTCCGAGTCTCTCCTCTGGTGGAATTGCTAGTCTCTGTGTAAAACTGCTTCCCTACTTAGACCTCAGCAACCTCGTGTTTGTGTGTTATCTTCCAGTTTACACAAGTGGTGACCTCACCCATGCAGTCTGTGAGACAGCAGCACTCCCCTGCTCTCATGCAGTGCCATCGCATGCAATCCCTGTTATTTGCCCGTCTTCCTTCCTTGCACACCTGGGCAAGTCAGGGGTGACAGGAGGTTTTGACTTGGTCGAGCTCACAGGGAGCACTGAGACCCAGATTTCCTGTCTCTCACTCTCAGGCTCAGTCTGCTACTGTTCAGCAGCTGCCTTATTTATCCTACCTCATGCTTGGTTAGAAGTATGAGTAGATGAATTTCCTCTTCAGGGTGTTAATATGCTGCAGCCCTGTCACATGTTTCCTCTTGCTGTTTCAGGCAAATATACGTGCTTGCCACTGAATTTTTAAGAAACACCATGAGGAGGTCAGATCAAAGCTGTATCTAATCCTGTCTTCTGCACTGACAGTGCTTGGCAGTTGGGGGTAAAGGAGGACGATAAAGCCCAGGATATTAAAGAAGCCCCCAGAAGTACCAAGAGCTGCTGAGCCTGACCTGTTAAGAGTAAGGTGAGCTCAGTCACCGGCCACTCTCCCACACAGACCGGGCCAGAACTGGTGTCTAGTATGAGGAGATGTGCCACCATCCCCTATAAGTCTGTCTGCTGTAGTCTTTCTCTCACGCAGTGTCACGGTCAGTATGTGGTTAACTGGCCATAGGCTATCTAAAACAGTAGAGAACAGTTGGGATAATCTCAAAGAGTGTTCACAATCTCTTTGGATAGGCTTTGTCGCCTGTGTCCCATACAGCAGAACCGCCGTGCTTGTTATGAACTGCGGGCCCGAGTATCCCCTTAGGAGGCAGAGTTTAGCCTCGGAGATTTGTCTCTAGGTTTACGCAGACAACTTTCCTCGTACCAATCGCATGGGTGTGGACATGTATCAGCAGATGAATGCCGTTTGGAGCAGTGCATCCCAGAATAAATCAAAAGCTACCTACTTTGTCTGTTCTTTTTGGGGAGGCTAGGGATTGCATTCGGTTTTCCTAACAGAATTGCTGTATTACTCGTCCACATGCTAAAGGAGAAGAGGTTTAGTGAACTGCCATCAGTATCAAATGCCCTTTGTCATTCTGACTCTGAGAAGTCAAGCATTAAGTTTTTGTTTTATTTGAAAGGTATAAAAATAAAGCTAATTCCTCTGGATAAGCACAAAGTATATTCTAGAAGAACTTGTGTGATGGCAGGGCATCAAGCAAAATCTAAGCACATATGCCTTTGCTTTACAGCCTCTTCTCAAAGCTGCCTCCCTTTTCTTTTATCACTTTCCAGATTCAATTGCACTGCACCTTCTGCTCTGCCTTATCAATAAAGAGCTGTCATCACACATCGCTGTCAAAGCAAAAGAGCAAACTGTTGTCAGCAGATATGCATACAGCAGCCCACTTAGCTAAAATGACATTCCCAGTCAGTCCTTGATAACCAATCCTTAGAGGAAGTTGCAGGAATCAGTTATGAAAAGCTTGATAGATAAATAGGAATATATATGTAAACAATGAATTAATAAAGCACTATAAAAAAAATTCCTGTAGCTGTTTCAGCATCTCTATTCTGTGGGAAAGTCAGGGGTAAGCCTTTTATTTTTTAATGGGAATTGATTATTTTTATTTAACAAACTATAGTTGGTGATTAAATGCAGTGATTACACTGTCTGACATGGAATTTTCCTTTAAGTGGTTGCTCAAAATAACAGACAGCTGCAAGAAACTTTAGGTTTCTACTGGTGAAACTGTCCAATTCCCTTTCTTTGTGATTTGTGCAGTTGGATTCTTTTTTTTTTTATCCAGCTGATCAAGCTGGATTTTTTTTTTAATGCTGTTTATAGGAAATGTGCTATTTGTCCCACTTTAACAAAAGCTACCCTGCACATTGAATTCCTGACCACAGATCAACACAGTAGCCATCTAATTACACTTTTTATCTTTCACTGTTTAGGAAAAATATTAAAAATGTCAACAACTGAAAATTACCTCCTTAAAAATTTCTATTCCTGTCTTTGATTGACACATTCATCATGTGGCAGTGTACTGCCCCCAGTACTGTTCCCCATTCATCCAATCAGGGAAAATTAAGATGGTGTAGATATATACATTTTAAGCAGCTACAAGTACTGATGTTATCTAAGGATTTAGTCTGCTATCATGGAGGTCACTGAGACTTGCTACTGCTTGCTGTAACAGCAGGATCAAATCTTAGTCTCAATCCTACAAGCATTACATCGATCGATTCCCCCCCCCCGCCCGAGAAAACGTTCCCTTGAGCATGGTCTGCAGGCATTAACTTCTATGAAGACTTTTCTTGATTTGCAATAAAGATCTGTGGCTTATTATGTTATGAAATGACATAATTCACATACAACATGTATGTGCATGCACGTGCATGTATGTGTGTAGTACCTGACGAATGCATAATAGAATAATCTTTCTAATAGATATTGCAGTTTATACTGTATTTGCATTTTTAAACACAAGAATATTGAAAACCCTCTTATCACATTTCAGGAAATGATATTTGGTCCTTTATGCCAACAAGGCTATCCTATACATTCTGTTGTTAGTAACTAAAATAAAAGCGTAGCGCTATTTTACAAAAAGAAAGATTAAAGTGCATAAGTACATAGATAGGTGCAGATCCTGCTATGAGCCCCTTTGAAGCAGACGAACTCTGTCCAAGATCAGAGATAGCTGGTTTAAACAGCAACAATTCTAGTGCAAATTACCACTTCTGCTGGCAACGCTTGGCCTCCCCATATGTACGTGGCCTAATCCCATAGGCCTCCATGTACAATGTTCCTCTTAACATTGCACATGGCTTACAACTCTATGAGCCTGCAGAATTGGGCCCAAATGAATCAAGGTACCTTTGGAAGCAAAACTTTTCTTGACTGCCAACTAATAAATATATTCAAAACAAAATACATCCATTTTACATGCATCTATTTTCAGAGCTATGTTAAAAATGGACGTTGAGAAGACATTTCAACAAAGAAATCAAAGGATAGGGAATCCACGTTGTAGGGCAAAGTGGTGTCAGCATAGTGCGATGAGCTACTAAGCAGGTTCCTTGGATGCATTGCTTGCCATTCTCACTTGTAATAACGATTATCTAGGTTTGTTCTTAATATATTTTTCTCTGTATAGCTGTGTATATATAGAGACATACAGCTTGCATGGGATGAAGATTCTTCAGAAATGGTTATTTCATCTAGTTCAGGGCTTTGTCAGATTAGTGGCAGCTCATTTCAATCCTTTGAGTTTGAATTTATTTACAATATTTTGTGCTTTTGAACTTTTCCTTTTTGAATAATGTCCGAGAGAATTCCCCTACTGATCTACAGCCATGATCTTTTGGAAAATGTGGTCATTTTGAGATGAGTATTAAACCAGTTCTTTGTTTCCTAATACAATTTAACCAATTTGTGGATACTTTTTATTACGGCTCTAGATTAAAAGCTCTTAACAGAATGTCTAGATCACCCACATTGGCAGCTTGAAATAGTTCTGGCTGGTCCATCATAGACAGAGCAATTCGAAGTGCTGCCCAAATATTGCCTGATAGAGCAGGATAGGGAACTTGTTGATTCCTGCTCTTTCTTTGCAAACTGAGAGCAGTGAGGAAATTGCTGACAGCCTCTCTGTAGGGGAGAAGAAAAAAGAAACAAGCAATATAATTTGCTTAACAACTAGAGTAAAACTTTCTAAAGTTCTATGCTAGACTCAAGTATATTATTTTCCAATGCAGTTCATCAGTCTCTTTGTGTTATTCTTGCTTGATTTTCTTTAAACAAGTGGATGTGGCTTGTAGTAATGCAGAGCTCGGTCTATTCATACATCTGGGGATATTGTCTTCATTGCTGTGTAGCTCCCCTTCATCTTAACTGCCTTAAGCTGACAGTTGGGACTCTGGAATATCACCCTTGATTCCTGAAGGATGTACTGAAAGTGTTTTTGACGGCATTAGCTACTTGACGCAGTTTAACTGAAGTTTCCTTCTAAAGACAGGCTCTTATATTTTCTTTTAGAAAAGCTCAGGACTAAGTTTAAGTGTGAAGAAGAATCCCACTGATTATAATAAGAGTACTTGTACTTACAGCTAAAAAAATGCTTAAGCAGCTTGCCGAATGAGGGATTTATATTCTTTTGATAGAAATTGAGTAGTTCTGTTATGTAGAATTTGTAGATATAAGAAAAGTATCATTGCTTTGTTAGTACTGTGTAAAAAATAATTGCAAAATTTTACAATAGCTGAGATTATGTAGCTATATTCTGATTATTTTTTTTCTTGGATAGCTCCAGCTAGAAAATGAATTTTAACTGGTAGTTATGATCCCTGACTTTTTTTTTTTAACACATTTTTGTAACTTACCTGTATGCCCCTAGGTTTATGCAGCTAATCCCTAAATTGTATCTGGACCTAATGAAGCCAGGTTGTATTTCTAAAGCACGTGTGTAGGCCTCGACAGCTTCTTCGCTTCGATCCCCATTTGCCAAGGTTGCTCCAAGACGGTTCCATAATGTATAGTCCTGGTGAGAAAATGAATTTTCTACTGTAGGTGTCAAAAAGGGACATAATAGCTCATTTTTGCTTGCAAAGTAAGGAGGACTGCAGAAAATAACAGTATCGTATCTTCTCTTAATTGACACGGAATGTGAGGTTCTGACTCATGATTATAGGCAACTTTACATAACTAGAACAATTAATCAGCACACAGCTAGAAAATGGACATGTATAAATCTGCTTCTAAATGGGACTGTCTTGTAATTAACATTTCTATTTCAGGTATTAAAATTTTAATGGCTGAAGTGACATCTCATTAATATTAGCCTGATCAAGAGGGGAGAAAGAAAATGGCCTGTAAAGCTAAATTCTTAAAAATGTAAAAGCATAAAATGTACCTCTGGCCGAACAGTTAAAGCAGCACTAAATGCATCTATTGCTCTGTTAAATTCTCCATTCAGGTGGAAAAGAACTCCAAGTCCTGTCTGCAAGTCAGGGTCTATCATATCACCATTCTGGTGAGCAGCCTCCAGGTACAAATCCTTTACTTCTTCAAGTAATGAGCTAGACAAGGGTGAAAAATAACTTAAAGTTCCATCTTACAGTTCTTTACAAATATTGCAATATTGATTGCATAGCCAGAAATTAAAATCCTTGTAGTGGATGTATCAGAAGTGCTATACTCCTAAAATTTGAAAATAAAATAATAATCTTCAACTTCATCATGGCAAAGATTTACTTCCAGGTGCTGTCGTAAACTCATGTCTGAAATAACAATGTTCACCTATATAATGAATTTCACCTATATAATGAAGAGAACAAGTCTTATGAGGAGCTGCTGAGGGAACTGGGGTTGTTTAGCCTGGAGAAAAGGAGGCTGAGGGGAGACCTTATCACTCCCTACAACCAGCTGGAAGGAGGTTGTGGCGAAGTGGGTGTTGGTCTCTTCGCCCAAGTAACAAGTGATAGGACGAGAGGAAATGGCCTCAAGTTGTGCCAGGGGAGGTTTAGATTGGTATTAGGAAAAAATTCCTCACTGAAAGGGTTATCAAGCATTGGAACAGGCTGCCCAGGGAAGAGGTTGAGTCACCATCCCTGGAGCTATTTAAAAGACGTGTAGATGTGGCGCTTAGGGACATGGTGTAGTGGTGGACTTGGCGGTGTTAGGTTAACCATTGGACTCAGTGATCTTAAAGGTCTTTTCCAACCTAAATGATTCTATGATTCTATGAAGTCAAAGTGCAGCTGTGAACCCAAGCGAGATAACATGAAGGCTTGTTAAAACTATTACAATTGGATGAGTTTCTCAGACATAAAAGTGTTTCTGTACTGGCAAAAATAGTAGTCATTCTTAAAAGGAATAGATCAAGTGACTAGCCAAGACCCCTGAAGAAAGATGCCAAAATTTAAGACTTCTGTACCCACTGTAGGCTTCATAAAACCTTTGCACTGACAACACCAGACGTCAGTGGGATGAGGCCAAAGTAGAATAACACACTTAGCAATTAAGCAGAACTTGTATATTTTATTTTTGCTTATACTAAATTATCTTGTCAACCCAGGCTTTGTTAGTGATAAGGGTAAAACATAAGGCCTGTCTTCAAAATGACAAGCAGTGAGATATTCCTAGTGTTTTAGTTCTATAAATCATGTTTATGCCTTTAATGACTTTATCATGCATCTTGCAATTCAGAGATACTTATTTATTGACCGATAATGACGAAGGGCTGCTAAATCATGAAGTTTTTTGTTATTTAAAATGGCTGCCAGCTCCCATTACAGCATGCAAGGCTGAAGTCAGATAAAATGACTACACTCTCTTTGGTTAGAACCAGAATGGCTTTTAAACAAGCAGATGCTACCTCCCAATATTTTCAGTGAACTGAAGCCATGTCCCACTACAAAATGGCTGTCATTCCTGGATTCTAGTGGCTTGGTTGGGATACAGAAAATATGATGAACACTAGGAAGAACACACACATGTAGAGCAGGATACAGGCCTGGTATGGATTTGGAAGCAGCTGAAGAATGAGTATGCGGGATATGGGAATACAGAGACAGCAGACAAGGTCAGAGGAACGTGATGGGAATTGAGGGGAAGCATCTCTTTTTGGCTCTGTTTTTTTTTCTTTAAACTTCCAGGGATGGCATAAGATACAGCCTTCAGTCACTAAACCAAATGTCCTGTGTTGGCTTCCCACTCCTGCCACTAGAGACATTGAGTCTTCCACCACAGGGAACAGGCTGGACTTTTACAGAGTAAGGGGGCACAGCATGCACCATCATTTCTAGTGATGTCATTAAAATTTCCACCATCAGGATTTACACTGCATTTACCTTTCAACTGATGTCTTAGATGTTCTTCTGGTAAGTGCTGGGGACCCTTTTTTGCTTTTCACTATATACTTGTATTTTGGATTTTGCTTTATCCAGTTTCTTAGAGCTTGATAGGCTTCTTGTTGATGGCCAGTGTTAGTATAACTTACAGCCAGGGCCATCAGAGCTTTTAGATTGTTTGGCTGTAGTTCCAAGCACCTAGGCAGAAAATAAAAATATATTGAGGTTTTTTTTATCCAAACACAATTCTTGAATTCTTCCAAAATAATCTGTGTAAAAAAATCACTCACACAAGTACGGTCTACCCAATAAAACTTTTAAAGAAAGGACTTTGTCTTATTTTTCTGTGGTAAGTGCATTATGCATATGTATACACAGATATATGCATGCACATTGCATACACACATATGTACATAAACGTATGCATACAAGCTTTGTTTTCATCCTTCTGGTTATGAGTAAATGTAGGTAGATTCATTTTTATAGTATCTGTCTAATAAACAAAGAAAAGCTTTATGTAAATTCAAGCAAACAAGTTTAATATGGTTTGCAGCTATACAAAAAAGTATTTTGAAGACAAAATTTCTTCCATCCCTATGAATCTTCTCAGTCATCCTGAATTCTCAGTTTTTCTTTGATAAAGCTGGAGCCAATCAAGTCGAGTAGTCTTTCTACAGTTATATACCATTAACTGAAAACAGAATCTAGTCTATTTTGTGAACATCACTGTTGCTTGTTTCAAAACTGTGGGGATGAGCAAGCCCCAAATCAGGCAACCCCTTGGATTTCTATCCAGGTAAGCTAATAAGTTACATATGAAAAAATTAGAGTATCCTTAGGTGAAATGACTTGATGGTTAACATTGCTAATGCAATTGAATACGGAGAGGATACTTGCTTCAAATGGAAACATGAAAACCCACTACAGAAAGATAATACTAATGTTGATATTTTGGAACTGACACTTTACATACAAGCATACTGTGATCTTCACATCTCTATCAACCTAAAAATGTCAGTTTAATATTCAGCAGCTGAAGAGAGCTCGTTCCAATTAAGAAAACCTCTTCATTAAAGGACAGACTACAGAAAACATGCCAAGTGGCTAGAATATCAAAAAGGCACTTTATTTGCATTATGCCTACTTCATGTTTGTCAGGCCAGGTAACTTTTCTTTTCTGCAACTACTTAAATTACAAGATATTGCACTTATTTAATAAAACAGAAATATGAATCACTAGCCATTCCTCTGAAGTCACGAGGAAGATTTCTGTATCTACGTCAATGCTTTACCTAGTTAAATAAATGCTTCATGTTACAAAGTAAGTATGATGTTAAATATACCTAGGCCTCCATTACCTAATACTCATCAGACTCCTTATTTAACAATTATCTTCATCTACCTTTGGAGGGCGACAATGGCTGCCTGCTCATTTTCATTCTCTGCCTGTGTTATGCCCAGGAACTGCCAGGCCTGCAAAAATAATCATCATTGTGTTATTTTGTTATATATGCCCAACTGCAAGCAGAATTACAATTAATATCACTGTTAAGCAGTGGGGTGAACAAAAATAGCAGATCTGGCAAGGACTAACTACAGATTTTTCTATGGCATGCATACCAACAGTACAAATCAGTGTAGTTTTGAATATCTTTGGGCCTGGTAATATTTATAATCAATGAATGCAAAGGTATTCTGTCAATGTATGATCACATGCTGATTTCTTAAATTTGTGTTACTGTACCTTTTAAATGTTGCTAGAATTTTATGGAAAACAGTGAAGAACAATTATTAAATTGTATAGGCTTAAGGGATTCTAGAGAGTCTGGGAATTGTCTCTGCTTTTCAAAATATTGCTGCTTAATTTAATGTAGCAATAGATTCAAAGAGACCTAGATACTTACAATGTAAATATTTTTCATGTTTCACAGAAAACAGACTTTAAATATATACTCATTGAAAACATCAATATTGCAGAAATTGATATAACTTTTAAAAATCTGTCAACATTCTTGTTAAATCAGAAATGTTCACCTTTTCAATAGCAGTGTTTAAAAATAGTTTGAAAACATCAGGAAAAGAAGGAAAGGTTTGAAATATTGTCTCTTTTGAATGATTTTAAATGACAGCTTGGAAATTCTATAATTTCAAAAATAGATTCCCATCTTATGAAGAGCTCACCTTTATCTATTTCAAGGTATACACTATTCCAAAACCACCATTAGAGTTCAATCTGTTTCAGTCAGTCATGACTAGCAAAGGCTTGGGCCCCCAAATTATTCCATCATTGCATGCTAAAGGGAGGCCACTTTTCCTTTATCAGTAAAAGGCACATGAGTGAATACCTCTGCATCATTGGGTTCTTGTAGAATAGCAGCCTCCAGGTATAAGATTGTAACTGGCAGGTCACCTTCTTTCATTTTTTTCAGTCCTTCCTCAAAAGCACCAGGCCAGTCTTTGAAGGGATTCTCAGTATGGAAATAATAACCCTGGAAAAGAGAGATAACGGACCCACAATGAAGCACTGTAGCAAGGAATGGCAACTCCATAAAATTAAATGACTTATTATTTTCCAACTGGACGTAAACATCCCTTGTTCTATGAAAATGGTATGAGCTCCCCCATGAAATTTCAATGACAAAAAGTGAAAAAAGTCAGCATCACTGGACATTTATGTTTCTGCTCGCTCTATTTTTACTTTAGTTCTATTATTACTTTTATACTTACTGGTACTCATGTTGGGCTCTCCTGCTCCCATCAAAGATAATGGCAACAACTCACGCTGACTGCAATAAAAGCAGAACTGAACCTAGCATGAGCCCAGTACGTCCAATTTGATGGTAAAGAGCACACATCAAGCAGTTGACTCCCTGCAGTGCTTGTAACCTGATGTCTGTTCAGTTAATACGCTGAAATCTTCAAATAACCTTCAAGATACAGAACAGTGCTGCAAGCACCTGAGTTTATTTTAGTATTTCTTTAAATTTTGCCTTTTTCTTTTCTTGCCACCGCAGTGTAGAGGGTGTATGCTAATATCAGCTACATAGTATAAATCAGATTAAAACATACAATGGAGGGAATGAAGAAGAGAATCTCTATCATTTCTATCCCCAACAGTGTTTGAATGTGCCAGCCCAGATTTTTTTATTTGATGCTCTTCCTTAAGTGCTCTTCTTCAAAAGTGCCCTTAATCCAGCAGTTTGCTTTGCGGTCCTTTCAGCTGAATTCAGGCAGTGTGCAAGTCTAAATGTATTCTCACTATGGTAAGGTCTTTTAAATCTACCCCACTCACAGACATTTAAAGAGGATGAGCTCTTTTGGGTAAAATTAGCTTCCATGTCCAAAGAGTTTTCTTGGGTTCCCTTGCATAGCTGAGGCTCATCTCAAAGTTTCACAGGAAGGATGTACCGTATTAAAAAACTTTGTGATACCTTCTCAATGGTTGAGATGGTGACTTGCCCCGCTGCTTCCTGGTTTTCTGAAATCCAGTTTCTGCGAGCCATTTCTTCCCATTCTGCTTGCATTTTATCCCAAAACTCTGTGTCTGACTAGAAGAAAACCAGGAAAAAGGGGAAGAAAATGAACAACAAAACTTTAAAATAAAATGGTAAGGTTTTAATTTCTTTCTACCAGTGGTCTGAGTCTGGCAATTTTGCTGAGCAGTTTTAATTCTATTAATAATTATACTGACTGAAATACTACAGCTCATATTTGGAATTCCGTATAATTAAATTTCGTCTCTTATATTGGAATGCATTTCGTCAACAGAAAACTCTTTATCTCAGAGGCAGCGTATGTTCTATTTGAAGCAGGATTTGCAGCAGCTTACACTGCATCTTATTGATGCTAACAGCAAATTGTTATATAAAATTTGAAGGAAATGAATGCTGCTAGTCCCTGGCCAAAAAAAAAAGGAAAGGAAAAAAAGCAAAAACTAACTAAAAAATAACAATAGATAAAACAGTTTAAAAAAGAACAAGCATCCCACTTTGGTATATTCAGCATAATTTTCAACTATGTAAAAGAGTAATTGCAAAACTTAGACAGAGGGTGTTTGCACAAGAAAATTAAAACAAATGGGGCTTTTTGACATAGTGGAGAAATCTTAATATTGCATCATATACTGTGCTGGTGAGAGGAATATATAAGAGATTATAAAACTGTATAGTAAGATTAACATTCAGCTCAAAGACAAGAGGGAAAAATGCATATACAAGAGAAACAGAAATTATGAAAAAAGAATAAGAGTTAGGATATGTAACAACCAGAATGAGGGAACCACTGTGGCTACTAGAAAATGATGCCAAGAAACCGAAATAGGATTGAAAAAAAAAAAAGAGGGGAGAATCCAAGTTAAGGTGCTATTTTTTCAGCCTCCACACATTAGTCATAAGCCCTAAAAAGCAGTTCCACAGCAGAATATATGCTCAGCACTACGAGCCTTTGCAAAGTTCTCCAGTTTCTACAAGGTCATGGCCAGAATCCCAGTGAACTGACACTACTGAGGGCACAGTTTCTCAGCTTATTTATGTCAAAGACAACAGCACAAATAATTCTATTGAGGTTTAGACAGAACTATTTGAGAGTGAGGTGCTAATCAAAATTAACTGAAGGTATTATAAACTGGTTCAGATAGTTTTGTCTGAATCTTCATTACAAGACTGACTGCTTTGCTATTGCTCCACAGCCAGGCATGATTTGCAAAAATAGAGCTTAGTCTGTGATTGCATGACTTGCTACAACCCTCCTTCTTAGGCACTTGGAAAAAGGAAAGCACAGACTATTAAAAGATCTAGAATGAGTTAGCAACAAGAACATTGGAGACTAGGTGTGAAGGATTAGGAGGACTTGCACTGGCTAACAGTAGGTGTGGTTGCTGTAAATCATAAGGCTCTTTACAAATGTTAAGGTGCTTTCCTTCTCTAGAAATCTACAGGCATTTCCCTTTGGCTCTTACTGTAGCATGTGCCTCCTGATATCCAGCGCTTTCTTCCAGGAGACTCAGAATTGTCTGAATTATGCAATTATTGGATCTGTGAAGGTACCTGCTACATTCCTCTGTGGACTAGGAAACAAACGGGAATCATTCACTCCTGGAGAGGAGATTTCACTCTTTGTATTAGAACAAAACAGAACATGACAACTCCGTTACACAACAACAACTTCCAAGGTTTCAAAATTTGCTTTCACTCCAAATTTGATGGAAATAGTGTCTTTTAAATAGTTGTGCTGAAATGTGCTGAAATGTCCATTTAGGGTTTGAAAAGGCTAGGATAATAAATTGGATTGCTCCCTCTTTTACTCTTAGCCATGACCAGAGGCACTTGAATCCCTTAAACTATCCTGTTCAACAGATGTCTCTATCAACTATTTTGCATTCAGTGCAAATCTGCACTGCATTGAAGAAAAAATTACTTGACCTTGGTTTTACCAGTAGTAATTCTGAGATTCAGGATGAGGTAAAGGAGTGGAAATTTTCCTTTTCCTTTTCTATGGATTAATATTGAAAAGTAATTAGTAATGCCTTTTTAAACAATCACATTTCTGCAGATTGTAAGCAAGCATTTAGGTCTTATGTTCAAATTCTGCTGCTTAATTACATATTTATAATTCACACGGAAGTTCACTGTGTGCATACTCGACTTACAAAGCTAATGAATTACTATGCATTCAAGTAGCCACGCTTAATGTCTATCTATAGCGAGTCAAAGGTGGAGGAAAAATATAATGGGGAGAAGACCTGCGTTGCTATTAAGTCTATCAACTCATTATATGCTACTTAGACACGTGCCAGGACCCAACTGTTATTTTGCAACTATAAGAAAAGACTTGCTTGTTGGGGCCAAATGGGCTTAAGTCCCAGCTACAGCTTTCTGAGCACATCCAGCATGTGGGGGTTCTGAAACTGGTATGGCAAAGCTGCACTGAGCAACTGGATAAATTATGGCAACTGATAAAATTCTATAATATTGCCATGACAATGTCAATAGCAAAGCAGTTTAATGTCCTTGAGGAAGAGGACCATAAATATTACACAGTCTTTGTTAAAGGTCTGAGTCTATTCCAGCAATTTTTTCATTGACTTCAGTGGCAGGAGGGTTAAATTAATATTGAGTGTTTCTGAAAATCTGGCTTTGGATCAAGACTCCTAGATCTAATTTTAACTCTACTTGCTATGTTACTGGTGCTAATTACTTCATTTCCATGTTTTTGCTACCTTAATGCTGGCATACAAAAAGTTTTGGACATACAAAAAGTTTTCAGACCAGTTGAGCACATTTAACACGTTCTCAGATCATCTGCAGCAGTTAAGTGGAATGACAACCAGGAAAAACGTTCATACCATCTGACTACTTCCAAGCAGAATATTCTGCATTTTGTCAGAGAGGCTATTTTTACTCTTAGTATTTAAAAATATGCTGAAGCAGTTAAACAAATGGGAAGCAAAATATTTCCAGGCTCTTTACTTCCTATGATACAGTGAAGGGGGGGTGGGGTGTACTTTCTGAATATTGCTGGCTAATTTCTAAACTTACCTATTTTCATAACTTTAACAATAGAATTTTGCCTGTCCTGTATTGCCAAAAATTAATTTGCAATGTTCCTTCTTGACCAATGCATAAGAAAAAAAGGTTCTGTGGTTGTTCTTTCTTTGATTTACTGCATCAACATACTCTTCAATGTGAAAGACACAATAAGTTAAACTTATTTGCTAACTACATAAGATTTCCTTAGCTGGTATCTTCTCAAAGCAAAATTTGAAGTATGCCTTTTTAGTAAAGTTTAGAGATAAAAAATGTATATCAAGAAAAGTTTCCCATTGTGATTTGAGAGAGTACCAAATAAAATGCACCTGAATGACTAAAGCTCCTAGATCCCAATTTAAAATATGGTTTAGGCAGTCTTAGGAACATTCAGAAGGGATGTTGAAACAGTGAGACAGGAATATCATAGGTACAGAAAGGATTCTAACCGGTATTCATGGGAACCACAAAGCTGATGATTCTGGACTATGTTTTCCTAGGCTGGAATAAATTAATCCCATCTTTTTCCTACTATTGTCACATAATTTAGTTGTAATATGTTCTGATGCTTCATAACAGTATATTATACAGCAGATGGCTCATGTGACATGATGTTGTAAACAAAATGATGCTGAGAAGGACGGCTCAAAATTTCTTTTGCGTAAGCTCACAAAACAGTGTGGCATCTGCAGTTTTATCTCCACATCAGGGAAACATGGAATAAGAAGATATCAAATTGCTTTTTTTCCATCTCTGAGACATTTCTCAGTTGGAAGTTTTTGCACTTTCTTGGTTTCATTTTTATTTATTCTAATTCATTACCAATAGGACATGGATGATAAGACAATTGTTTTAACAGAATATAAGTACAGAATGGATCTGAATCCCCATGCTGGCATTTTTAAAAAATTAAGAAGTACCAATTTTTGGTAAAACACAGCTAATTATTAGAAGGATTCCGTTAAAACATATTTCATATGGCACTTGGAAGTCATGAAGACTTTAGGCTATTTGTGCTTCCCTCACATGTATAGCAAAGGGATGAGGCAAAAATTAAATCCAATTTCCAGAGTGACAGAAAGGGTAGGCAAGTCTGCAAGCACCCAATCACTGCAAGTGAATCAGGACCCTCTCTAGTAAAAAAGCTATTTTACTTAGGTCTTTATTCTTAAAAGATACCCCAATAGACATCTTTAAACCTTCTTAAGAAAGAATTACCTCACAGATCTTCATTAATCTCAAAGTTTGACATCTTAAAACCATTCCCAAAGCTCTAAAGTGAATACTGGGTGGAGGATGAAGTTTGGTGTCTTCATTTACTGAATTGTTAATTAATTCCTTTCAAACTAGGCCATAAAGAACCTGAGATTTGCTTCCTTTTCTTGATCAGTTTTCTGGCTAATCTTACCACTTGGAGCTTTCCCAGTTGAAGAATATTACAGAAACATCCAAAGCCTAAAAGATGAATTTTTGAGCTGCATCTATTCTCCGCTTAAGAAAGCACTAATCTTTCTGAAATGGGTTGCAATTTATTTCAATCACTCTAGCTTTCTTACCACTTCATTTTAGCTAGGATGAAAATCCAGCTCTTTTCATATGCAAATGGCAATAACTGCTCTATAAGGTCTTGAAAAATCCTTTCCTTTACATTTTAAATACCTGGTCCAAGTTTCTGTTTTAATAACTTAAGACTGCCAGCTACACAGTTAGGGAAACATTTAATTAGATTCGTTTTAATAGCTGTTTTTGAGATTACATTAAAGCATTTTAACAACCTGTCTCTGTTGCCTCAGAATGACCTTTTAATGTGCAATGTTTTTTTTTTACAATATTTTCTCCTCCTTACTTTGTAAAGTAATTCAATGAAGTCTTGTAATCTGTTGTTGACCTCAACTCATTTTTCTTTCTGCTGAATGTCTGGGAACTCCCCATCACCCATGGTTTCTGGCAATGGCAAGAGTACTGACATCATTTGCTTAACCACTAACCATAATGCAGAGATGTTCATCATCAGATTCCCTGTGTTGCAATCACAGATTACAGCACAACACGTCCCACCTTAAGGATCAGTCTGCAGTGCAATTAGGAACATCTAGAGCATTTTAAGCAGTGGCAATTTGAAAGCAAGTCTCTCCTTTCCTGCCTGGAGCAAATGTGTATGATGTGTGACATCAAAAAACCTATTGTGCGTCACCAGCAGTTTTTTATAAAGAATCTATTTGATCAGGAAAGAACAACATACTCAGAAAATATATGAAAAATGCATTCTGTGTATAGTTTATAAAACAGCTGCCTTACTGATTGTGTCCGTCTTAGCCTGGTACGCTGATACAAGAGTTTTTTAGTGTGCAATAAGATCCTAAGAAACCATGGTAGAATGGTTTCTTAGGATCTTACCTTAGCATATAATGAAAAAACCCTACAAATCAAATTAATTTCTTAAATAAGAAATTCTGTTTCTAGCTAGAAGCCAGCATATGATTTAGGCCTAGTTTTGTGTGTAATCAACCAATATTAATCTAGAATAGTTCAACTGCCAACAATGATATAAAACTTTAGAGGAGTATTAAAATACAGACACTAAAATTTAAATCTAAACCCAAATATCCCTAAAGTGTTCGACATGTTTGGAAACTAAAGAGACTGTAGTTCATGCTAAAAATAATCAGTTTTGAGAAATTGGCTTCACAGCCTCATCCTTTCCACTCTAAAAACTCATTTCAGTAGCTGTTACATAATTCAGCCTGAACTTCTGTCCTCGGTGGGATGCAGCTGTTTTGGCTCTTTATGGCGATGGGATTTTGAAGGGTTACTGACTGAACCCCTGAGAAGATATGCTGCTCAAGATTGATGCTTGTATCTAATTTTTTATTGGATTCTGTTAAAAAAAGTGTATGCCACCTTGCCTTTAGACAGGATCAGGATTTCAGTTGGGACTAGTGGTATAGACAACAGTCAAGAGGCATTTTTCGTGTTGGAAAAGTAGTAGTTGGTGAAAAAAACAGAAGCACAATAGGAGAACTACCCAAATACCTGCACCTTTTCAAACTATATAGATTTACCAGGAAACGAGAGTACTCCTGTGTTTAACATTCTGCCACTAATTATAAAGATGCATTGGTGCATGGTTACTGCTATATGTGCAGTTACCCATTACAGCAAGTAATCATTCTGTTTATCAATGATTCTGAATTCCAGTTTCACTGTGGAGTATGGTTTATGTCTGAGCTTAAATAACTGATTGCACACATTCCATTGCTGCGGAAAAATATGCTTTACTCTTATAGTTTCAGTTTGGAAGTACTTACATTTATGGAGAATTTTTCTTGACCTACTTGCAATACAAAATGGAACTTGAAAAGTTGGTCCATCTAATCTTCATTTATAGCTAAGTTGTTTTTTTTTTTTTTTAAGAGAGAAACTGCTATTTTAAGTAAGAAACGTATCTTTTCTCTACTTTAAATAATCCAGTTCCAACTTTCTCCTATACTTGTGCTGCAAGATGAATAACAAATCCGTAGAACATTAGCTGAAAATGAAAACAGTAAATGAAGTAATACCTCAACAGCTGCCTTTGCTCTTTCAAATTCCTCCTCCAAGGAGTGATTTCTGGAGAGAAGAGGCGCTCCCCAACGCTGCTCCTTAGTTGATCGTGCCTAAAAAATAAAAGAATAAATCAGAAAGGGATGATATGCTCTCTGCCACATTTCTGAGTTATTTCCTTAATTGCCTAGAGCCCCAAATGGCCTTTTTCTTGGGCAAAACTAGTTGTGTCCTTGCATGAATTCCTCTGAATTCTCTTGCACTGTAGCAGAGATCATTCCTCATGGGAAGCAGAATAATTTATCTTTTCCAGGTTTTTCTTTTCACTCAAGATGCATGAAAGATAAAGAGACATCCAAGAAAAGACAATGCAAGAGTTGGGCTACAAAGGGAAGGGCTGACCTTTTTGTACCTTAATTATTCCTACTCCTGTATTATGACTGTGACAACGCATTCTACTCACTATGCTCCAGGAAGAAAGCATCTAATTTTCTTGTACATTTTGTGTTTTTCTTTCAGGTTCTGCTTTGGGATCACATTGGAGAGCCAGGTTTGCTATGGATTTTGCTGGAAGGACAAATCCATTTTTATAATCAGCAGCTCTCTTTTCTATGCCTTACTATCAGTCGATCCCATTGGAAGTACATAACAAGTTTGTCCCTATTCTTTTATTAAAAACATATTTTTTCTTTTTGGACAAAAGGCACAGTACAAAACCAAACAGCATTCAGTGATGGTACAAAAAAGCACAAAGTGGCCTAATCTTGCTAAACAGAGTTTTGACTGCTAATCCCTTCCCTCGTGTTTGTCAGAGGTTAAACTCATTAGCCATTTGCCTGACCATGGTCCCAATTGCATTAATTTACATGATTATATTTCTGATGACGGTACTTGTAATATTAAATTTCCGTGAGCCACATTGCTAAAAGACTAATTTTGCTCACTTCAGACTCATTGGGCTGTATCTGCAAGTGTTGGAATGTGCACTGCTGGGATGAAACACCCAATATATTCCTGAGTGTTCATATAAGTAATGTGCAATGCATGGTCAAACACGAATGTCTGTCTGTGTACACGCATGGTTTTTTACCTAGAAAGATGACATTTGTTTGTCAATCTAGCCCTAAAGTTTCTGGTCTCTCAGGTAAGATTGATGACTGAAATGTATACTGAGTTGATGACACACATACGGTTAGAAAAAAACGATACAGCACGATTTCTGTGAGGAGCGCAGAGGGGGGTCACTCTGTGCGTTCTTCTGTGTTGGCTTCTGGACTCTGCTGCAAGTGTCAGGCAGCGCAGAGCATGAGGGAAGGTCTACACTGAGGATCTATTGTTTCTGTTTTCACATCTACTACCTCTGGTCCGTGTTGTTTGGAAAATATTTTTTCGTTTGGTGAGGCCAGGAAGAGATTTCAGGTTGTCATTGAAAACATTCCAAAAACCAATCCTATACACAAAACAGTTATTGTACATATTAATAGAATTCAGGGCAGAAGAGATAATTGATTCAAATCATCCGTTTGTCTATACATCACATGACAGTATTTGTCACTCAACATCCACAGGATGAAACTGACATTCCACAGAGAATAAATTGAGGTTGTCTGGAATATATGTCTTTGAGGAAGGTGCTTGGATTTAATTTAAAGTTATGAAGAGACCTTAATCTTATCACTTTGTTTGCAAATTTGTCTGATTGTCCTCCTTGTTTCTCTTATTAATTTTAATTTCAGTTTCCAACTATCACTTCTTATTCTTTTTCCAGTAGTTTAAAGCACTTTTTGGTACTCCTTATTTTCTCTGTGGAAAGATACTGATGAATGTAATCAAGTTTTAATTGTCTTTTAAATTATATAAAGAGGTTGAGATCTTAAATTATCTCATTATGAGGCATTTTATTCAGATTTTTTTGTGTGTCTTTTACTCTCCCTCTTTATATTTTTATAGCTTTATTTGTTTTATAGCCATACAGACAACCAAAGTGAACCCTATATTCCAGTACCTGTCTTGCTGTTTCTCTATACAGAAATCAGGTGATCTCCTATCTCCCACTAGTTATGTCTGCATCTACATGCTCTTCTTGCCACAGTACTGCACAGGGAGCACTCATGATGACATCCTCGTACACTCTGAGCCATAGATTCTTTTCAAATTGCTTTCCAGCAGGGTGTTGTAAGTAGAGCCTGCATTCTTGTTCTGAAATGTATGATTTTCAAGCGACTGTATTGAAATATGTATTTATACAGATGTCTTGGTCACCAGCTCATTTTTAGGACTCTTTTATTTAATTTTTTTTCATTCCACTGTTGCATCATATGCAAATTTTATCAGGAATGGCTTGCATATTTATTTTCAGATCAATAATATTGAAGATCATGGTTTCTCCTTGCAATCACAGAAGAACCCCCATGTGATTACAATTCCTAGTAGATAACTACTGTCCTTGAGAACTTACGTTAGCCAGTTTTAATCTGTTTAACAGCTGCTTTATTCGTATTCTATGGTGCTAATTTTAAAATCAGAATATGGTACATTAATTCAAACATCTTGCAGAATATCACACAGCAACATATATCAACCCGACCTGTAATCTGATCAAAGAATTAAATTTGGTTTTCTTGACACAAAACTCTGTTGATAGACATTAATTATGTTCCTAGCCTTTTCATTATTTACGAGTTGGCTCTTGCAAACTGTTTGGTTACTTCCGCTTTCTAATCTTTTGTTTCCAGTGACTGCAATTTCCTTAGGTCAAGGACAATACTGTAAATCATGATGTTCAGACTGAGTAGTACTGCAGAATGGGAGAGTGAGCTTGTTGGGGCAGTAGAGAGGCGAGAGAGAAGAGGACAAGAGGCACAGAAGTCCCCTCCTCTGCCACATGTCAGAGTATACACATTGTCCCTGCATAATCCCCACAGAAATAAACCTTCTCCTCCTCTGGTTGAGGGCAAAAAGAAGTAATTAACAAAACCCACATACGCTGCATTTACATATAGGCAATGCAGAGTCATATTCTGAGTTGTGATACCCAGAAATGGAAGACCCCACATATAAGGAACATGCTGCCTTTCGCTAGTGCAGGAAGAGAGGGGATGGGAATGGAGTGCCAGCACTGGAGACTTTCACATCTCCAGCTGGTGATGGGGTGGGACCCTGCAGCTGCCTCCCTTAAGGGGAGCGCAAGGTGGGGTATGGGTCAGGGTGGAATGGGTATGTCTGAGGCATGGGCACTCTGCATACACTGTGGTTTGATATGCTCACCACTCTACAATGGAGGTGCTGTAGCTGATCACTGGCTGCTGTCTTCAGGGACAAAATCTTCCATTCCAATGCATTTGCACACACTTTCCTGCGCTTGTAGTCTGCTTATGTGCTGTTGGACCTTAACTGTTGGTGAGAGGCTTAAATTATAGTCTTAACTTTTGAGCAGGTCTTCAAATAATGAGCTAAATCTGTCCCTTGTAACTTTCATTTCGTTAGAGTAACTGGCACATCCGAGGAGAGCTAGGGCCATTAGTCTTACTGTAGCTATTTGGGAGTAGTGGGGAATAAATTTTGCATTCTAAATGTTGTTGCCCCAAACTGCAGATTTCTAAGGTTTACAGGCTTTGCGCTATATCTTTGTCCAAGAATGCTGACATATTAGAATTGGGTACAGTTTTTTAGAATGTCAGGGTTTTTGTGTACACATTCTGAGTGAGCAATAAAATATCTAAAATGTCCAGGGAGGCCCAAGTTTGAAACTGCATTTAGAGAGTTAAAATATGAGCAGACTTTATGCATATACAATTGAATATTATCTCCCCCTGCAGTTTGTAATTATAAGAGAAAAAATAAACCTTCAAAAACCCCTAAACACTGTAGGGTATCTCAATACTAATAAAAGCGTAACAAGGAACTTTCCAGCATGGCAGATAAAAGAAAGAACAAAGATAGTTTGGGCCAATGCAGTTTAGAGTTAATAATAGGTAACATGTGATGTGAGTAGAATACTGAGAAGCAAGACGGCCACATCCAGTGACAGCCACCATGCTATTGCCCATTCCAGCCTTCAAACACATTTCTTAATTCAAAGCTTGCCTTTGTGATTTTGTATTGGCATAACCGCTGGTAAACACAGGATTTTGTTAAGAAGATTGCATAATTTTAATGAAAATATGACCTAGTTACTTAGTATTTCACTCTGAGGAACTAAATCTAACATGTCAAAGATGAGTGATGAAGGTGATTGAGAAATTGCTGATGGAAAACTGCAGCAAGTTTGACAAGATGAAATCTTTAGGGTATGGCAGAATCCGTTGCATATGCAAAGGTTACCCTTAAATGAGACAGGCAAGATCTATAGCGGACAAAGTATGGAAAACATAAGCTTTGATAAAAGCTGTAACGTGATTTCTTTTACAAGCAGATAAGAACTCAGTCAAGACAGATGAGCCTGTTTGTTAGAACCTGACAACTTTGACAGTCCAAGTATAAGCAGGATGAAGCAGGCAGTGAATGAAAATACTAAATTTCTAAGTAAACTACCTAGAATAAGAATGCAATCTCTCTTCAGGTCATTTCTCTGCACTGCTAATTACCAGTTTAACAACATTTCATGATTTCAGTGGATCACAAGTTTGAAAAAAGCAGCTTATGATAAAAAAAAACAAACCATGAAATATACCAGAACAACAGATAAGAATTTTATACTCTGCTTCTTTTTCAAGTTGGCTGATTCAACTTCACATTTTTAAATTTTGAAATACCAGTCATTTTACAAAATAATGTGGAGCCTCAACTGACTGAACTGATACTGAATTAAAAACGTGGATTTTTGCTTCTGTAGTTATTCTAGTGAAAGATAAACTGCTTTTACAGAAAGTCACAGCACTTAAATTCTGTGTCTACTCGATTTACACACATCTCAGTTAAGCACAAACTTCCTGGCATCTAGATCTATTAGGCTGAGGAACAGCCTCCTAAAAAGGGGTTAGAGGTACTTAAAGATAAGCTGGACAAAGCATGTGAAAACATGCTGTCCATCTCAAGTGGATGACATTATGCAATAGATCTTTTCCATTACTAAGAAGTATAAACCTATTGCACAGAAAGGAAGGATATCATGCATTACAACTAGTGTTAGGCTTTCCAAAGGGAAAAAAAAATCCTGTTTGTAACGTAGAGATGTCAAGGAAGTAAAGGAGATTTTCCTAACCAAAACACAGGGATGGATCCTGATAACTGGGTTCTATTTCTATGTTCTGCCAAAACTGGTGCATGATCTCGGGAAAGACATTTGGCATTTTAGTGTCTCATTTTTCCATTTTCAAATGAGGCTATTATTTTCCATTAATTTCCAGATTTTCCATCTGACAGAAAGGTTTTGAAGTTCAGGCCTAAAAATAGCTGTCAAAGAGGATAAAATTATTTTCAACTAAAAGTTAATCTACCAAACACCTCTCTCTCTCCCCCTGCCAGTGGCATTGGCTGAACTTGAAATCTTTCAGTTAAAAAATAAGAAGCAGGAAAAAAGGTATATAAGCAACTTCATCTATGTGAATGCATATATAAATGTGTATTTGCACATATATATGCATACATACATATCTAAAACCATACAGCTCTAAGTAATCATTTCCACACGGTCCTGTCCAATATACAATACCACAGTGGAATTGGGCAAATTTACAAACCTTCAGCCCAGACCCCTCCGTATTAAAGTTCCTTTTCCAGCAGGAAAAAGTCTTTTGATCAGACTGCTTTCCTACCTGTGGAGATAAACTGCTAATGAACGTTGGTCTAATGATTCCTTCCTGTATTCCTTAGCCTTTCCCAATTCTGGATGACCAGAGATACCTTAAGAATAGATATATTACAGGGAGAGGGAACCATTAGAAGTTTGAATTTCAGAAATGGAGGAAGGGAAAAATGATGCTACTGTAAATTGTAGTTTGAAGTCTTTGTCTCTGTACAGGAAGGCCACAGTTCACTGCACTATTAAACTCTGCATGTTTGAGGTGCTAACATAGTTAAGTTATTTTCATAATATATTAATTTGGAAGTTGTGTGAGGATTTGGCTGTACGAATCTTTTAACTGATGATCCTGAAAATAGCCCTTAAATAGTTCCTCCAGAATGTGAACGGTTAGCCAGTGGTACAATTCCTACTTGACTTTTTATTGTTACTAAATCTACCAAATCCTCTTACCTGTGTTCCAGGTGCAAGTTCTAATTCTGACGTTGAATCAGAGTCCAAGGTACTCTTGACGTTAGTCAGCTCAGACTGTGATCTGTTTTCTGTGGACCTAGAAATAATGCATTTACATACTCTTCACTGCACACTAAGACATGCTGCCTTACGTCTTTCAGGTTCATAAGCACATACTGATTAATTAGGTTATTTCTTTTAACTTAATTGTTTAACTTGCAGTTATCAAAAGTGCCTGGACCCTTCTCAGTGTTCTCAGTGTTCACTCTTACGCTTTTCAGTAGCATGCAGACAATAGTTAATACAACAGAACAGAGTCAGGCCTGATTCACCAGTAGAGCCCTGGGTGTATATTGGCATGAAACTAGTATAGTGGAATTCAGAGTTTGCCTCTACTATGCTTCTATTTCATAGCCAGGCAAAATGAGGTTAGGCAACGACACAAGACTGTACCTGCAATCGGTGTCTAAGAATCAACCACCACATTACAAGAATTCACCTTGGCATATGTGCATTTTTGTGCCACAATACGCTAATATTCTTTCTTCCTAGAAAATGAAACCCTCTAGACCAAAATCAAGTTAACTGAGCAAAACTTGTGTAAAGCTCTAAGTTAATGAAACGCCCAGATAAAGGGCAGGATAAGCATCATTTGGTCAGAAAATTGCTTATAGCGTATGAAAATTCTAATTATGGTCATGTGTAATGTAGTGAATGAGTGTTGCTTACATATCAAGAAGGCAGCAGAATTAATCTACATGAACTGTTCCCAAAGGCAAAGTCCAATTCTTCCCTTATTTACATCCCCTGCAATTTTAGTTGAACTGCATGAAAGAGGTAATACTTGGCTTGGATATTTTATCTTGCCTCTTCCAGTTATACACAGAAATTCTTGGTAGCAAAACCAAAATACACTGGATACCCAGTGACTGTCAAATCACTGCCACATATCATTTTGAACTCATTTTACTCACATGTTTGTAGTTGGTTTTGGATCACTGCATGCCTCTGTAGAATTCTCACCACCATTTATTTAGTAATGGCACCTGCTACTTTTCGCAGCATTAAAAATTACTGGCAAAATGTCATTTTACAGTGTACTGGCTTATGATATATTGTCCAAAATGTCTGCTTGAACACATTTAATGTAATCATAACAGATTTAATAATATGACTTATCATCAAGCAAGCGTTTCTGTGAATTAAGAAAGCTGGACTGGAAATATTTTTGTAAGGAAAGCAAAAAGTTTTACCATAAAAGCTCTTTTGATGGAGCTCTGGATGATGATGATGTTCGCTCTGTAGAAGGGTGGACCTTGCTACTCCTGTCCCCATGAAAATTGACATCATCCCATTTCTCTATCTGTGTCTGAATATCAACTGAAAAATAAGAAAATATGAATCTTTTAAAGAAACTACTGCAGAAAATTTTATCTCCTCTGTTAAATGTAAGTTATAGAGAAAATGGTGCCACTAAAGACTGTATTTTAGTTAAGGTCCAATATACAGAAATGTTGTGCACCTTTCTTGCTGATATTCTATGAAAATATTTAGTAATTCACAATATTTTTCTAAATCTATTAGCATTCACGGTCAGAATGTCAGTGGAACTCTTAACTTAAAATCAGTGATTTGTATGTAATTTAGATCTGTTGACAAAAATTATACTGACTATTTGATAGTTTTGGACATTTTTAATTTCCCAATTGTAGTCAAATTGTAAAATTAAAACTTTTTTACTGACTACCATTTAAAAATGACTGTGTAGGCAACTGATATTATTCATATGTTGGACTTGCTTTGCAAAAATAAGATGTTCAGCTCCTGTTTCAAGATAAAGTTCTCTAAAAGAATTTCTGTGCTGATGAATGGAAAATTTGCTACCTTGGTATAAATTACATTTACCTCGCAAATTTCTCAGTTGCGGTGCAAGTAATTTAGTTTGGATGGAACTAAATTAAATTCACCTTTTCCAAAGGTCATCTATAGATCATGCTTGGCAGGATATTGAGTTGTTTTGGGGATTTTTGTTCAATCTGTATAAATATAGCTATTTTGTCATGAATGGATCTTTTTTTCCTCTTGTATGCATAGATAAAGCAGTATTTATAAATATAATGTGTATTTCTGACATCTGCAGTTCTGAAAAGGACATCCAGTATGGGCTGCCTCTGCCTTGTGTCCTTTACTAATTACAGAGGTACCAATGATACCTCTGTAGATTTTTCGACGATTTTACTCTCCCTGACTAATCTCTTTTTGAAAGAATCCTTTAAAAACTTTATTTGCACATTTAGTGACAACTTAATAAGTATAATGGCAAAGGCAAAGGCAAAATGTGTTTACAGTGTTTCAAATTTAGTGTTTCAAGTCGTTTATAATGTGGAACAAAGGTTACACTCCCTGCTAAAATGTGGTGCAACAAAAATCCTGGCTTTGCTTTGTTATTTTGTGATAGTAGCAAGGAGAAGCTTGTGCTAAGCAAGGCTATGTAGCACTGGTGTAATAGCTACACTCTTACCTAAATCTAGTGAAGACTTGTCTGAAACTCTGACAGTCTGGACTTTCTGCTCAGTATCCACACTGATAAGGTCAGACTTGTCTGTCTTCTTTCTGTGGGTTGAAGCTTTTAAGCCTTCACTTCTTGATGGATTCTCTGATTTCTTTGCTTTGTTTTGGGTTTGTAAGACAGGTTCACTAAGATCCAAAAGATCCAGACCTGTTGATAATACTTAGAGACAAAATGTTAGCATTCAATGTTGTTTTAATTCGAAGAGCTCACTTTTAAAAATGTGTTTTAATTGGAAAAAAATTACTAATGTATTTGCATTTGACTAGAGTAGATGTATATTTCCTGGCTAAAGATGATGACTAGCATATTCAAATATGACTAGGGATTTCAGGTGCTTAACTGGATGCAGTTTTAAAAAGCTTGATTAGCATAAAAGATTTTTCCGCTGAAAATCTTAAAGACATTTTAGGTCTTAAGGCTGTGGCCTTACTGCACGGATTTTCTTACGTTGTGAGGGTTCCCTGTTCAATTGAGCTTTTAGATAAGATTTGGTTTAATCTTACAATTTATCAAGTACTTGTAACAGCTGCTTGGGGCACTACTGTTGAGCCACATGCCATTACGGAAAAAGCTGAAGAGTAGACAGCTTCTTGGGTGGACTTCTTGGGTCATAAAGGAATAATGGTATGTGTAGTAATGGTTTCTACTGTTGTTGCTGTTTGTCTTTTGGGGGATAAATATTGAATATAATTATATATTCTACTGCTATTTCTATTAAGGACTATATCAGTATAAAAGGCATGTTCAGTCTGAGTTCTTCATTTAAAAGTTGCTTAAAGAGTAACATTTAAAATTATTTAGCATATAAAAGAGAAAAACTCCCTTTTTACCATCATTTTATAGGGTAGGTGTTTTTGACAGATCAATTTGTATTGTCTTTTGCAGTGCTTTATCTGTGTTCTTGTTAAATCACTGAATTTCATCAATATTCATAGAATTTTTTATTTTGTTATTGAATAAATCTAATTAACCCCCCCAAATCTGATAGATATTCAAGGCAGATATAGGATCTACAGATACTTACTTTTTTACAACAAACACCACTCTTAAACAATCTGAAATATTTCTATTCATCCCTGTAATATCTTTAGCTATATATAAAAGGAAAAAATATTATTTACAATTGTTATTTAATTCAGTGTTCCAGTTTTTGTTAATAGAACTTGCATATTGCTTTAGACACATATTAATTAGATGTGAAGATAATCACCCAGCTGTCAATTAGTCATTTTAATAATTTGCATGTATCTAGATTTTAATTAAGTAGCTTCTAACAAGTCAAGTCATTTTATGAGATAGCAATAGAACATAATAGTGCTACGCTGATTTTATTGTATCTCAGTTGATCTGCTCAACCACTTTGATTACCTTTGCGCAAATACTGAATAGGAGGAGGCTAATTTCTAAAAACACTTCCAAAGGACCATATACTTCAAATATAATTCAATATAATTCAAAAGGCTTTCAGGATTCACTCTTACTTTTTATTATCTGCTCTACTATCTGACCACAACACAAAGGAGCTAAGAAATGTGTTAGACGCTTTCACTAATAAAGTGCCTGAACTCAGCCTGGATAAACAGTTTTGATATCTCTTCCCTTTTCTCTGACATCCCATCCAAGTTTTTATTAAAGAAAATCTTTCTAGAGTAAGGAATAAATTTGGTTAAAACCAGACTAAATGTGGCTTACCCATAGGTTAAAATTCTGCAAAAACAAAGATTGAGAATTGGTCAAACTGATTTGTACTTCCTGTTGAACTTAAACAAGGTCCCTTTAACTCATCCCCAGAGATCTGCTAGAATACATGTGATTGGGATCACATCAGATTTGCCCTCAAAGGTAATGAACATTTCTTCAGAGTTTCTTCTACTAATAGATCAGGCAACTATGATTTAATACCAGCTTGTAATTTTGAGCAAATAGTAACAAATCAAGAAGTCACTTGGCAAAAATGTACCATAATTAAGATAAAACTAAAATTATTTCTCTCTAGTGAGGGATAGTAAAGAATTTTGGTTACCTGCAGTATTTGATGTTACAGGCCTTGCAACAGCTTCTGGTTTAGTTTCACAGAGAAAGTCATCAATGGAGGGGCTCAGAAGGGGTCTGCTTTCTTGTTGCTCATTCACCAGCTAGCAACAAAAAAATCCAGGGTCACAGAGTGTTGTTGGGATGCAGGATTTAAAGAAATAAAACATATTCTCACAATATCATGCATTTTATTTTTGATTGTGAGAGTAAGAGATTGCAATTAGAAGATGTACAAATAGCTCTGGGCTTAAAATAAAAAAAATCAGTCACTCTTTTGGGGCAAAATTATATTGCAATTTTACAAATTGCACAAAAATAAAGCAGCAAGGTGATTTTTCCATAGCAATTATTGCATACTATTGCTTCTAGGGCTGAAGTATACGAGGCCTGATGTATCTCCCTTCAAATCAATGGGTGAAGCTGGCCTTCTCTATCACCAGGAGATTAAGCAGGGCTTTTTTAGTATTTGGAAGTGGTCAGGGTTTTTCACCAGTAACATGCCTCCCCACAGAACTTGCACAATACTATTTAATCTAGCGGATGTGCATTATTAGCCCATTAAACAATAACCTGCTGAGACAGAAAACACTCCTCTGCAATACAAAGACACATGAATGACAGTGGATGGAGCCTGGTGAATGTATGAATTTCCTGCATGAGTTTTGACTGTGTGAAGACTCATAATAGAGTTTTTATTTATGAGCAGTTTTCCCTTTTTATTGTAATTGCATGAATGCATTGGTTTTCTGCTACCTAAAAGAAATACCTATATTACAGGATATTTCAGGTATTAGGGATTAAAAAGATAAAACAGTAAAACAGCCTCATAAATAAAAGTCTCCTCTCTGCAATCTATCTCTGATTGGAGGATCAAGACCTAAGCTGAGCTGGATGGATGTCTGATGGTGTGGCCTGCATTTACTTTATCTTTAATAATGTGAAAACATGTTTCCTCTCTGTCTATTACTTTCATCTGGAGCTATTTCAGCTTTACTTTTATCCTCTCTGCTCTCCTCCTCTCTGTTCTGTTCTTCACTCTTTTTCCATTGTTGAATTTTCAAAATTTTCTCTCAGATATATTTGAACTTCTAAATTTAGGATGCTAACATGGACTAAAACTGGCAAAAAAGGTATTTACTCATCCTCATTTGATATTTGTTAATTACTGGCATTTAGCTACTCCAGTAGCAGGATTGCCTCTAAAGTTATTACAGCAAAACAGCTTAGATTCACTGTTGTTTGGTACTTGATTTTTGTATTACAAAGTTGCAAAAATATGCCGGAGCTATTGAAATAAAAAGTCCATTATTCTGATGGGTCAAACATTTAAGCTGGTACCTAACGTTGACTGACTGTATAATATGTGCACTTATTAATTTGCCCAGGACCTTACAGTTTTGCACTGAAATACCAATTTACATGAGTAACATGGAAGACAGATGAGTGATTGCCTGCCCAACTGTGTGTCGCAGAACATGCAAATGCAGGCACTTAACTTAGAAATCTGGCAATGATACTGTCCCAAACTCTAATTCTGCATATGCTAAACCCAGACTGCAGATGCACCGTACAGGTGACTTAATCATGTGGTTTTTTAACCCTCCAAATTGACTGCCTAGGTTGCTGTCTCATTCAATGCACAGAAGTTACTTGCTTAATTTGGTAAATCTCAACACTTAATTGGAAATTGCATTTATGCCAGCTGCACACCTTTGATTTCCATTAAAGGTGGCTCTACAGTACCCACATTATCTCCAGGTGTATACTTTTACCTAGTACTGATATTTAAGACTTAAGAGGACCTTATTTTTCTGTTTATGATTAGGTGACAGTCCTTACTCATTTCTATTGGTGAAAAAATGAAGGTGGAGACCTAGTTAATTCTTGTCCAAATTACCTTTAATATTTTAAAAGTTTCATTATGATCAAATCCAGATATCAGCAAAAATTGCTTGAATACATTTTTCTTTTTGCCTTTACACATCCCATTCTAGGAACTATCATCAGTAACAGCTGCTGCACTTTTGCAACAAGTTGCGTATTTGGGTGAACATCCAGCAGAAAGATTGTCAAAGCCGTGGGATCAGCTGGATCTTCAATGATGTATTCTGTGATATACTAACAGCATAAAGACAAGTCCTACACCATTTGGAGGGGGACAGGAGGGAAGAAAGAAGAGGTTTTATAGGAATCACTATAAATGTAAAAACTTCATTGGAAATATTCTGTTTCTGTATTTATAAGAGTGTATCAATAGGGTACATTATCACATAAGATTTGGATGCTTATCAAGTTTCCCATTACATTCCATGGAAATTTTCTTTAATAGGAAAGAATGGGAGAAGGAGGGAATGAATAAGGATTATGAGAACCAATACAGCCAAGATCACTCACTGGGGACAGTGAAGAATAGAAAATCTGAAGACCAACTGGAAAGGCAATTTATTGCCCAAACCTGTTGTGGGGTAAGAGGATAAACTCCGGGAAGAGCAGTAGTAATGCTGAAAATCAGAATAGTGGAGGGGAAGGAGACTAGAATCAACAAAGATCTGAATTTCTCCAGGGTTCAAGTGAAGTATGAAGTAGCAGATGTCTGGCAAATATTTTTTCTTTCCAAAGCTGGTTATCTCATCCCTAGAAATTTCTTTATTATGTTGTTTATATAAGGAAGACTTGCTCAGCAACAGGCCTTCATTAGTTTGATACCAGCAGTGTATTGTTCGAAGTCCCCTAATAAAATTCTACCATCAAACTGAAAGAAGATTGGTGGTAATATCCACTTCATCAATTTTGCCAGCAAATACCAAGATTTAATTTTTACTAAGTTGTGTCTTCTTTCTGCTGCATTTGCAGCATTTTTATTTAACTACAAAACAAATAGCTTCATCTTCTCTGACTCTCTTACTTTGTGAAGATAGTAAGATTCATCAGAGATGGGCCACCCAAATGATCAGAGGAATAAAGAACACATTTACAGGGAGACTAAAAGAGTTTGACTTGCTTAGGCTAACAAAATGAAGATTGAGTAGGAATATAATTATTCTTCATGTATACATAAAGGGCGAGTGGTTAGATGACATTGGAGGAGGAAAGTTATTTCAGCTATAGAGAAAGGCTGGCATGACAACAAAGAGATCTAAACTGGCCGTGAATACATCTGGTCTGGGAATTAAAAGAATCTTTCTAACTATCACAGCAGTGAAGCATACAGACGGTATTTTTTTAGGGTAGGGGGACAAAAAGGCCAACTATTTAAAATGGCTTTTGACAAGCTTTCTACATGGCTGTTTATGATGCGATTGCTTTTGAGAAGTGGACTGTGGCCCAGAGGATCCCTCCCAGTCCTGTGTCCTACGCTCCCATGACTAAGGACTGGAAGCTGTAGGAGTGTCTTATTAAAGGGATTGTTCCTGTGAAAAATAATGTGTTTTCAACTGAAATATCTGGGTCAAAACAGATAGCAAATACATGATCGAGTCTACTAATTCTCAATAAATACAAACTACCTATGTAGAGCAATAGAACACATTAGAAAAATATGTTTTTGTCGTGAAGCGGGCACGTCATGATGAACCAAACCTTAACAGGTTAGAGAGTGCCATGGGCTGATATTTTTGCTGTAGGTAAGCGGGCAGGGGGGTAGGTTTCTGACATTACTGTGTATGCAATGCCCTCGGTCTCACGCTTTGAATTTCATTTTGCTGCCTCATGTATTGTACCAAATTTATCCCTAGTTTAACTCTGCTCAAGTTATTAGAGTTCTATCAGGCATAAATTTGGAGTAGTGCTATAAAGCATTCATGAGATGAAAACTATTATCTATATTAAAGTAATAACTTATGGTTCTCAAGCACCTTTCAGGGTGAATATCACAGAATGCTTTAAAACATTCATGAATCAAGCCTGGCACCACCGCAGAGCTGAGAAGTATTATCTCTGCACCGCAGAGAGGAGAAGCAAAGTGAAATTAAGCAAGCCGCCCAGCACCACCCAGGGCTGGAGGAAGCGGCGCTGGGAGCTGGCGCCAGGCGCTGGCACTGCACCGCCGCGCAGTATTCAGGCGTGCGGTATCTGTGCGCATGCCAAGCTGTATAGACTCAGCCTGTGACACTGTTGATTTCCGAGTACTAATGTAGCCAGTGAGTGCCATAACTTCTCATAATGTCTCTAAGAACTTAATTTTCCTTTATAAAATCTATTTCAATCAAAGAAAAAACCCACACACTCCTTTAACTGAAGGATATGTAAAATCTGTGGAGAATGATACTCCCTATTACTAATACCTATGAAGAGACTCATCCATAGTATTAAATACTCCTAAATTCAAATGAATTTTCTGTGACTGACTTCTGCTGTAGAACAGCACCACAGAAAAAGGTGCTTTTTCTCACCCCAGTACTGCTATTGGACTTTTTTGTTCCAAAAAGCCTATCTGTGGGGGTTTTTTTGGTGCTTTGGGAGAGATACTGGGAGAGTCAAAAGTGTTACCTGATGGCTGACATCAGCCCCACTGCTTAAATATACTCAGAGTGAGGATTATTTAGCAGAGATCTGAGACAAGGCACAGAGGCCGAGTCAGGCAGTGCTGGAGGCCATGTCTGCCGTATTTCCCTCAGCGCAGGCTAGGCAGTCCTGCAGCTCAGGGCACTGAGGGGAATCACCTGGTCTCCATTTTCTGTGCCCTGTCACCCACCCCATTCACAGCTGTCTGCATTTATTCAGCTGATGAAGTTTATTACTTGCAGCTGCCTTTGCTGATGAATTTTCCTTTTCCCGATGCTCTGGTTTGGCTAGCGGTCTCCCAGAGCTGCTGTGAGATGAGGAAGAGGTGCCAGCCGCTCCTGGGGGTTCCCTCTCTGGGTGATCCTTAGGCCTGAAGGGTAAGTGGGAGCCTAATGAAAGGTGCTGGTTTGGGGTCAAAAATATCAAACCCTAGGTGGGCATGGGTGTGCTGGGGCAGGAGGGGGGAAGTTGCTGGGGAAGAAGCGCAGTGCTGGCCCCCTGAAAGTGAGCAGCAGCCATGAGAGGGTTTTCTTTCCTCTAGCTAATATCCAGCCTGGTCTCAGCTTCCCTCAGTCACCCACCCAGCACCTCTTCCTCTGCCCTGCAGTCACCCCTAAATCCTCCCAGGCCTTATTTTCTCCCCTTGACCCCGCAGGAGTGCCCTGCCTGGTAAAACACCTTCCTGAAGCCTCAGTCCCAGGGCCTCTCCTCACGCCTGGCGCTGCCCTAGGTAGCCTGCATGGGGCACAGAGAGCGCCCGGTGGCCACCATGGTGGCAGCTCTGCTGTCCTGTAGAAACTTGTTTTCTGCTCATCTTCAGGGCCTTTGGCTTATGGTTTTAATATAGATGCCTTTTGCGATGCTGGTGTCAGTGGTGGTATGTTTTACTGTGCCAGAGACTATGTGAGATTACGTATGTATACAGCAACTGGTATGGGTTTGGTTTTGCTTTGCTCCCAGTCTACATCTTATGTTGTACGAAGAGAGTTATGAAATACCTAGGGAGTAACCTGATTTTTTTTTTTTAAAAAAAAGGGGGGGTGGGCAGCCAACAGGACTGTTGTGAAAAGTTTCCACAGAGCAGCTTAGTTTGGCCTTAAGGCAGATGGAGCTGGAACACACCTGGTGCTCAGGGGAACAGCTGAGAGGACCAACTTCTTACCTAGCATCACATTTACAGTTGATAATGTTCACCTGCACAACCTGCCCTGCTCATGGCTACAAGTGCTTTGTCTGCTTTCTCTTCCTAGAGCACTGGGCTTGCACTGTGGGAATGCTGGAGCACAACGAGGCAGTCAGTAAGGTATGGTCCTGACATCCTGTTTTATACACTCTTTTACTACATTCCTGATCTTGATCTGTTTGCAGTGCACAATGCATGCTGTTTTGTTTCTTTTTTTTTTTAATGTTAGTAGGGCATAACATAATGCTAGTCTTTAAGATAAATTATTTGGACTCTAAATTGGGGGGTTCCAGTCAGGCATAGGCAGCTAATTAGCACCTATGTTTTGAGCACATAGTGAACTAGTTCTCTTAAATTAAGTGCCTAAATTCCCTCCATGTTCAATAGGGAGAGATAAATGCCTAGAAAAGCAACTCCAGAGAGAGATCCTGCCTGCCTAATCTAGGCTGTCCCTCAGGAGGCTCTCAAAGGCACTTGGCTATATATGGAACTTATTTGAGAAGGACTGGTTCAAGAGGCACCTAAAATTTAGATGTAATTCGCTACCCAAGTTGGATTGGATTCTATCCATTTTGTCACCTGAGGCTGATTGAATTACTCAAGGCACTAATTTAGGAAGACCAAACTGCTAATGGGTAATCCCCTGTACAGTTCAGCAGCAAAGCTGCTCCTGGGCACTTATGCCTTTTGCTGTAGTGTCCACTCAGTGTGCTGGTGAGAGTGTGGTTGGGCTGCTGACTGCATCAGTGAAATGATCTGACCTAGAAAGCTCAAGGTGGGGTAATGAACATGTGGTAGTGAGCATGGGAGAAAGCAGGAACCTTTTAACTCAGATTTTCGATTGGGGAAATTGTGTTTTTGAACTGTACTCTGAGAAGCTTGTCTGCTGCTTGGGTGAGACTGGACAAATATGTGAACAAGTTAGATTAATTTGAGTAGTTTGTGTTATACTGTTCTTTTAACTTAACCAGAGGCAGCTACTAAAGCATGAACTTCAATCACTAATTAATTTGTATGATACACAGCAATGGTTTCTTGATAGATAGGTTCTCTGCACTTATCTGGCATATTGTGATCTTTGGTGGCATTCACTAGGGTAAGAGGAAACAAGTGAATTCATTTCCACTAACTAGCTATTTCTAAAACCTGATAAACGGGAACCACAACTAGAAATTGAGGTTATTGTTCTCTAGAGTATAACTGGAAGTACTGGCCTGACAGTTGTGTGTGCGGATCATCATCCTGGCAGACACAAACTGGAAGACCTCTTTTTCTGCTCACTGAGGGAGGTTTGGAAAGGGAACTCCTGACAACATCACTGGTCTTGTGCTAAAAGTTCAGAATACATGAGTTATGTTTTTCTTCACCCACCTTTCTAGCGTGTCTATAAATATTTCACGATCAAAATTACCACCTCACACACTTTATTTACTATTGTATCATAAGTGTGATTATTACTTGACTTTTTGCATCATCTTGTGCGAGGGTCATACTAATTTTTTCTCTGTCACTCTAGTGTGTATTTATGTCCCAATAAAACTCACATGCCAGCCAAATATTTGGTTTTCACAAGAACAGAGAATCAATTCACAGGGCATGCGGTATAACTGACTTCCACCTAATGTGAAGTGCGGGAAGCTCTACGGATGAGACAAGCTCATTTCACCCTCTTGCAAAGAGCAGTTTGGTGTTGCTGCCTCTCTCGAGACTAGTCTTGCTCAGCAGGTGATAACCGCTACTCTGTTGTTAAGGAGTAGGAAGTGTGTGGAGTGGCCTGTGAATCAGAGGTGACAATCTTACCTGAAATCACACAAGCCAAGTGACCTGGGGGTTTAATGCAAACAACTGACAGAGGGCTTGTGTGAAGTCAGAGAAGCTGTGGGAGGATTACTATAGACACTACTAAATTCACGTGCCAGCTGTGTTGTTTAAAACCTATGCTTGATGTCTAAATCAGTAAATGATAACATGCTTATGCTGTGTCTTCGTAAACAGTTGCATTGCTTGGTGATAACTCTTGCTGTGATCGCTGTGTCACAGTAGCATCCTATCTGTGTTCGTAAGTGCTGACCCATACGAGTTATGGTGTATTGCTGCAAGGTAGAACTAAATATCTCACAGTTCACCATCTCCTTCCCTCTATTCCTCTTGGTCTGGCTAAAGGAAACTAAATATGGGAATTGTAGTTGTATCTGGCTCCTGCATTTTGGCCTTGCTCCAGCAAAGCACTTAAGCATGTCCTGCAAAACTCAAGGTTAAGCATGCGCTTAACTGTCTTGCTGGATCAGAGCCATGGGGGAAGGGGAGAAAAGTTACTCTGGTTGTATTTCGACTGTGACTGACAATTTGGCGGCCTTTACTACTCCTACAAAAATGAGTAAATCTGTAAATCTATCTGTTGCATTAATATCTGCATGCTGTATGCACTTTTTAAGTAAAGGAAGCTGTTTACTAAAACGGAGTGCCTCCCTTTCCTGGGTGTTAGATGGTCTTATTTATTTATTTTCCCTCACTTGGCTACGCATTGTCTTTGTGGTGTTACCCTGCGATTTGCATTTTCCTTCCCCATATCACTATCTGAGCTGGAGAACCACTCTACAACGATGATCAAAGATAAAATTAACTGATCATCGTAGATGCTTAGAGATCCTTACAGTAATATAGTCACTAAAAAGTTACGGAATGTTCCTTTAAAGAAAGGATTTCTGTAATGTTAGTTTATGGAAGTACTTTGTCTGTACTTCTAAAATGGCCTTCTAGTTAACTGAGGGATTAACAAATTTGACATGTTTTTCATTAGCTGAAAGTAAAGAAGGTTGCCAGCATATGGAACTGAGCTGCGTGTACAAATTCTTTTGAACCACCAGTGATCCATAGATAAGTTCAAGAGTTTCGGCAGTAGTGGATTGTTTACCGCCTCATGCGCTATTCTGAGTATGGTACATAATCAAATGTCAATTTAGATGCACAACTGGTGCTTTTTTAAGACCAAATCTTCATGCTATAGCAGCGTGAAGACTGTAAAGATGAAGATGAGAGAATTAACAATATCAAATATATCATGGCTTATCACAGAATTTAATTTTTGTAAAGCTTATGCCATTCCTACTGATCTTCAACTGTGTTGAAAATGCCCTTTGTTCATTTCCCATGCAACAAAATTCATCTTTTACTGTACCCTTGCTGTATCTTTGCATATAGGCTGTAATTACTTTGAAATCACACAGATTTTTCTTGTCCTTTCTGTGGATTTTTCTTTTAAAACAGAGTTCTGTAGCATATCTAGAGTAAGGCAGTGGTTTTGGATGCATTACTGTGGGCAGTCATAGGAAGCAAGTCATAATTTCTTGTTAAGTTATACAGCCTTTCTGCGTAGGAATCTGTCATACTGTATGTGCTTGCTTTGAAAAAGCCTGAAATTTGAAAGCTATTTGTGAATTTTTTTGGACTTGCAATTCAGTAGAACAGTTTCACTGTACAAACAGTGAATTCATTGAATATGGAACAACTGTAGTACATGGCTTGCAACTCTTTAACAGGATAGTATGTTTTTACTTAGAGTATTCATGAATGAAGAACCAACAAATTTCTGAAAATTAATTCCTATTCATAAATAATTCATATTAAAAAAACAGGGTTAAAGTGGTACAATATTTTATTTACAAAAAATGTTTGTCCAAATCTTTCTGTGCTTATGGAGTGGTAAGGCATTTTAAAATGTATGAAACAGTATAGTTGATTTTTTATTTTATGAAGAAATTACACCATCAATTCCCATGGTAATTTTAAATTAAAACTGTTATTTCATGGAAAATGTATTTAATTTATGTGACAGAGAAATCTGTATAACTTTAGGCAAGCAGCCAATTTATGACTTTTAAGCATACTGTCAAGGCAACTTTATTATACTCATAAGAATATTTCTGCTGAAATTATGCATACTGCCCTAAAAGCAATAATAACGTTGAGCAGTATTTAACTTAGAGGTAAAGAATCAATCAATATTTGTACTGCTAAGCATGCATTTATGAATTTTGTATTTTCTTTTTTACTCTTCTTGTATTTACCCAGTTTTAATAACAGATGAAAAAGAGTTATCAGTAGAACCTAAGAAGTGTCCCCTGCTAAACTACTCAAAAATTTTATAATAAATCAAACGAGACAGATTTGAGATGTATGGAAAATACTGTTAATGAATTTATCATGAATCCTCTAAAAAGAATATAAAAAATATGATCTCAGGTCTAGTCCTCCTAAGATCAGTGAGGAAATTGCCACTGTTCTCAGAGAGTAGATTGGAATGTACAGTGAATTATTGTAGTCCAAACTTAATTATTGTCATTATCTAAAACTGACATGATTTTTGCCTTTTTTTATATTAATATATATAAATTAGTTAAAATGGAGTTAATTCTAGTTTAAATTGGTATAAAAGAAAACAGAAGCTAATTACATTCACTTTAACTTTCAGCCATTCTGTGATAGTGTTATTTAGTAAACATTTATGGAGTGGGCTGTAAGGCAATGCAAGTCTAATGCTAAGAAGCTTAGCATGAACATGCTTGATCCAAATAGGACTGTTAACTTTTATATGAAAAACTGATTATGCAATCAAATTCATGTAGTGAGTCCTCGATACACACATGAGAAAATCTACTAACAACATTGGGCTCAATATTAGCTATCTTTACTCTGTTTCCTTCATAAAGTTGAAAGGAAGCATTTGAGAGATCTCCTATCAGAGTTTAAAAAAAAAAAAAAAAACAACAAAACCAACAACAACAAACAAACAAAACACAAACAAACAAACAACCCAAACAAACAAAACAAAATCCCAGAACAAAAAAAAAGCCCAACCAAGCAAGGAAAAAAAAAAAGTCAGTGGAATTTAGGCAGTGGAAATGTTTGAGTATTTTACTCATAAGCCCTTGAGCAAATATAAATGTGCTTGGATCAACAAATGGCATGCAGATGAAGTCCACTTTAAAAAATAAAAAAAAAGTTCCTACTCTGAATACTAATACCTTATAGAGAGACTATAAAAAAAGTCTTAAGTATCTGGTGGAGTTAATTGGGGTGTAGTCATGAAACGTATCTCTTTTTTTGACAACTTGTGTGTTGTAGCCTGCATTTTTCATGGGATAGGATGAATTTCAGCATGTTTCTTATAATGTAATTTCAACTTCTTAAAATTCTTCTTTCCAGTTCAAATTCTAAAACTAAGTGTTCTGTAGGTTGACTTTTAAAATCATAAGTAGTCAATATAAAAATTGTACTCTGAGCAATGTCTGTGTAGTTCATGTAAATTCTAAGTAGGCAGCTCCCATGTTTTTCAGTTACAAACAGAAGTGGTAATAGGTTTCAATATGTAATTTGCATTTCTTTTTCTATTGGTGAATTTTTCATGGACTCCCATTTTTGTTCCATATAATACCAGAGTATATTTGCCATAGGATCATCTTGGACATGAATCGCCTCTTGCAGGTCTTACCTCTTTCTATTATCTTGATAGGGATCCTACCATCACTAGCTTTCATAGACATTACAGTTCACCACAAAACTAGTACATAGTTTTATGTACTCTAGTGAAGAATTTAAATTAGGTGTGATGAATGTGGGACAAATAATTCTTGTGACACTGTGAGATTTGTTTGTTTAAAACCAGGCTGGCAAGGCATTTAAGCATGCACTTTTTTGCTGCTCAATAAAGCAGTTAATCCTATTTTAAAATATAAGTGTGGATTGAAGTGCTTTATTGAATCGGATCCTTTGAAGTTCACTGACCTGCAGTAAATTGGGAATTTCATAGCTGACTGTACAATTGAACTTTGACTCCAGGGGATATTTAGGTTTAAATTTCTCATTAAAAAGTAATTCTGAAGTGAGCTTTTTTCTCCTGTAAAATGCAAAGAAGGTGTGAAGAGGTTAAACAAAAATTTTATTTTGGAATTCAAATCAAACTGTTATGCACAATTTTTCTCATTTATTTCTCTGCTTCAGTTAGCAGTATATTTGCTCATAGCTTAACTTCTAGTTAGTCTTTGATCATACAGTAAACTTTATTTCACTTTTTGTAGATTCTATTCATATAAAAAACCCCACCTTTTTTCATTTGTTCCAGTCTCTTCTGAATTATCTTTAAAAAGATAAATGGAGACGGCAACATAGTATAGAGTTATGTTCTACGAAATCCCGTTAGTACTGAAAGCTCACTCTGATGCTTGAAGTATTAAATTTGGCAACTACTGAATGCTTTCTCACACTAATAAAGTGACTCTCATTGAAAGTAATTGAGAGAGAATCACAAGAAATAGTAACTGAAAGGCCTATTCAATTACCAAGAATATCCCTCTGCTTATTGTAGTATAGTCATTATTGCTGGAATGATGGTCAAGATTCCCAGCTGCCAAAGATTGGCATAGCCCCTCTGGAGTCTGCAGTACTTTTTTGGTTCATGTTATTTGAAGATTTGCTTTCAGGTCTGATGATACAAAATAATCTGTGAATTGGAAGCTTCATTAAAATTTAATTCACAGTATTTATGTCAACAAGCAAGTGTCATATTTTACAAGTAGGGCTTTGCTAGGAGCATAACAATAAAATGTGAATATTTATCTGACTTGTTCTGTGTTGGATATGTGTTTAACATTTTCCAGAGGCAGACAGCAAAGAGGCATCTCTTAAAATATAAATTCAGGGACCTCTGTACTTTATCACTAACTATTTCTCTCAATGAGGATTTAGAATCTCTTTGTGTATCAGATTCCACTTATGCTTCCAGTGGAGTCTGCTTCCACAGTCAGACATGATTAATCCTCCATTCATCAAAGATTTTGGAAATGGGAGATTTCACTTTTTTTTTTTACTTTTGGAAAAGCCAATACTCCTCTATCTGGGCTTGATCCTTGCATTTTACTTGCTTACTTAGTTGTAGGGATGGAGCAACATAGATACCTAATGTAAATAATTACTTCTTAAGATATACAAGTGGCTGTGCTGGGTTTGGCGGTGGCGATAACTTTGGAAAGACCAGGCCTTGTTCTCATGACCCAATTTGATCTGGCTTGGGAAACTTGTTTGCAGCCGGTTTGGAACTTGCATGTTTCAGCCTGTGAGCAGCAACCACATCCATCTGTTTCATCATGTAAAGAGCAGAGACAAACACTTTGATGGTGATGGCTAAACGTATATCACAGTACAGCAGTGCGTTATTCTGAATGAATGGTCTGAATGAGAGGTTTACATGGACACACTAAAGAGGAAGCATCTCAAAACAACATTACAGCCAGACAATTAGGATACAAATGATGTATGCAATATGGTTGTATAACTGCATATCACACATACACGATGCGGAGATGGCTATGGAAAATACTCACTTTTTCACTTGATTCTGCTTCCTTTTGGCTTCTGCACCCCTTTGGTGCATAGCAGGGAAGTAGGTATTTTTGTTTAGTGGAAGATATTACACTGACTAACAGACACAAGCATTTTACTCATAAGTTGATCGTAGGCTATTGCTGAGTAGACTGACAGACAACTGCTAAAATGGTGCATTAAACATTTAATGAGCCCAGGCTGAACCCCTGGCCCTGTTGAAGCCGATGGAAGTTTTGCACTTTTTTTTTTGGGGGGGGGGTGGGGAGGGGAGGAGGGACAGGGGGAGGTGTGGGTAGGTAGAGGGGAGAGCATTTTATGCTGGTCTCTAATTGTTTGTTAATCACTTCGTAGAAAATTAGAAATTATGCCTTAAAGAGAGCATCCTTTTCCTTTGTGCAGTTGCTTCATAGACATTACAGTTCACCACAAGCAAAATATGGTGTTCAACAGGGGCTGAGGAGGAGATTGCCAGACCTGATTTCCAAAGTAGATGATGGTATTTCTACAAGGTGTGCGTATTACTGCAGCGCATCTGTGATGCACTCTAAGAGAAGTATGTGCTGGCCTTGTATGCATCCTAAGTACTTTCAAAAAGTACAGTAGCTGTTATCCTAAAACATGCAGGGAATAAAACAGGATTGTGGATTTTGTTGAAGGCTCTCGCATAAGAACAACTGTGTAGTAAGATTACTTCCATTAAACCTCCTGTTGGGTAGGAATAACTTGTGTGCACTAAATATTAACAGTAAACTAAATGCACTTGCTTGGGGAACAAGTTCATGTATGTGAGCAACAGGAGCGAATAAAATCCACTCTTGTAGTGAGATGGAAGTGTGGTGTGTTACAGTAGTGTTCAGTCACCGTCTTCAATAAACTAATGAAACCACCTAAGGCCCGATGGGTGCTCCAAGGTGTAAGGTTTAGTGTGATGTCACGTCCTTCCTTTGACTGAAGTTGCAGAGATGAAAGCAATGGGGTGTGCAAAATGACACATTCTGACTTGGACCAGGAGCAAATCCTAGTGAGAGCTTAGGGATGGGAGCTGAGATATTGAAAACGATACTACTGTGAAGTGGTTGTTTCTTATTTGAGATACGCATTGAGTATGAGTATTTTATGAGTATTTATATATGCAAATGAATATCTGTAGTGTGAATATTGATGGCATGAATTATAGTTGAAATTTTAGTTTGGTTTTAACTAACTTTCTGGCAACTGACATATGCTGTACTTTCTACACATCCCTTTATTTGGGGAAAAATGCATTTTTGTTTAAATTTTCATGTCAGTACATCTGAAACCCCAAGCGATTACATTATTTACCCCACGCTACTTTCCCCTGTGTCAGTGAGGAAACATGGCGACACTGGTGTGCGATCCTCTAGCAGGTGGTTCAACCAGCTCCACTGAAGCTGAAGTTGCACCGAGGGGCAGCTACGGGGCGGGTGAGGGTCCCCTCAGGCCGCCTGTCCCGCGGTTCGCCTGGGGCTTTCGCATCTCCCGAGCGGCCGGTGACTCGCGCTGTGTCCGCGGCCTCCTCAGAGCCCCGCGCTCCGCCCACCTGTGATGTCATAGTAAGGAGGGGCTTTTCTTCTGCAGACTCCTCCCTCGGAATCTCCTTCATCACCATGGCAACAGCCTTATCTGCCGCCCTAGAGCCTTTCCCCTACAACAGCGAAATCAACAATGGCGCGAGTCAGCAGCGAGCCTGGCAACAGCAACCGCTTCCCAACAACACACCCCAGAACCATCCAGTCGTTAAACTGACGGCGTTTACGGCTGGAAGCAAAGCTTGGTGGAAAGTAGAATACACAAACACTGGTTAAAAGTAATAATAATAATAATAAATTATCTGTGAACCCGTTCGTTATCAACGCGGTTGGGGTCTAGCCGTAGTCTCGTGACTCATTAGAGTTGCCCCATTGAAGTCGACAGGAATACGGCACTGCCTTGCTGGGGCAAGGCTGGCTGGAAATGCTCCAGTGCAAATGGAAGGATTTGCATCTTTTGCAGGATAGGATCTCTATAGGAGTAAGGTCTGCAGGATCAGCCCCTTGATTTAATTTCAGTTACCCAAAAGTTTATATCTGAAATACCTGGGCTTTGCTTAAAAATAGCATCAAGCTGATTTTGCAAAGAAAGCACAGATCCTTGTAGCTCACTGAGGCAAATTCTCCCTGAAATTTGAAAGTATAACCTGTAGGGCTGGACCTGCAGTGTTTATAGCTCTAGTAACATTTTAAAAAGCAATTTACATCACATAAACATTCTGGTTTTGCTATCAGAATATATGGAGCCAAATTCTGCAATCATAGGCATTGCTACAGTTCTCCCAAAAAAGATCATTGTTGTTGAACTTACTGTAAGGATTTTTTAAACTTCACTTTTCTTAAAATTCATTTAATGTATTGTAAATATTCAAGACAAAGTTAAAATGTTTTAACAATATTTAATGTTAATATTTCAGCCAAACAAAAAATGCACTAACATTTTGTGTCATACTCTCTTTGAAGCCATACTCTTATTTAAAAAGGGTATTTATCTTCTTGATATCATATGGATTTCTGTATTTTGATCTCTTATACCCTTGCAAGTGACAGAGAAAGTCTGAGCGTACACATAAAGCATAGCGGCAGAACTCTATTATGCTAGTGACCCTGGGCATGTCCTTACTGTTATACTTATAAAGCTCCCATTGATTTCTGTGGAAGTTTTAGCTGTGCAAAGACTGCAGGATCTGGCTCCATAAAAGCAGCATTTTACACTAGACTTAAATATATTTAAATACTTAAAAGTCTATTAACAGAAGAGGTTTTTTACTACCACATGTTATACTAGAATTACTTTCACTAGCTCTGTGTACTATGTCCAATAAAAAACCCAACAGTATTACTTATACTGAGCTACATGTTGTTTCAGAAACATTTCATCAATTGCAGGTAAAAACATTACATTCTATTGCAGTTTTTGAACAGGTTTTATTAATCGTCAGGTCAGTGTTAGGTAAGCCTCGTTGTGCAACACATCACAGTTCCCTATAGAGAGTTCTTTGCATGCTGCAAGAAATTCTCAGAGCAGAAGTGTCATAAATAATAAGCATGCTGGATTTGTGATGCCTTTGATATCCAAAGAACTGCAAAGTTATCGTAAAATTAAATATATTTAATTCAATGAGAATTACTTCTAATTAGTAAGCATATCAAAGGTTCTTGGCCAATTACATATTTACTCTGTTCATGATTCATATGACATATTCCAGGTCTATGAAGCTTGTTTCTCGTATGATGCGTGGAGCTATCATTAGCTAGCACTAATAACATGCTATTTGATCTTTATAAATGTAGTCCTTTTGTGCTGAGTGCTAGAACAAAATAGTTTATCAGCTAGAAAGGATGCATCGGAAAGCATGCAGTGCTTTTTATTTCTTGCAGAATAAAAACCCACCAAAGCAAAGGTCAGGTCACTTTTTTGAAGACAGAGCCACTTTTTCTTCAACGTTTCACCTACTGCCTGAAAAGAGTCATGATACTCGTATTAGTGCCTGCTGTTAACCTTTCATAAACATAACTCTGCAAAACCCTGGGAGTGGTTGATACCACGTATAAAACCTGTCTCATCAATTTAAAGTGGCTATAGTACAATGTAGAATAGTAACCTGATGAATACCTCTGTGCTATATGAGCCGAGTTCGTATATTTGCTAGTCAAAGCAAGTGGTTTGATACTTTTTTATCTGGTCTTTCTTTTAGCTTTCCTAAAAGACTATCTATAAATCAGGTTGATTTATTTCTGGCTACTCGGCCTATGGTATGAAAAACATTATTCTGAAACTAGAAGTTAGTAGGCAATTTCCTGGATGTCAAAGAGAAAGGCACTGCTGTGAAATAGCTTAAATTTTCAGATTCTGGTGGAGAGATACACAGGTGAACAATTCATTGGAAAATCCAGTTTTTTATTTTGGTGACTAGAAATGGATTTTGTGGTCCAATATAAGGTATGTAATCTTGAAAATTCTAGTCTCTTTACTTACTAGAGTGAATACTATATGTTCAATCCTTGCCTATGAAGTGGTTAGGCAGAAAAATTGGAGAGGAATAAAAACAGTTTTTCTATGATCAGGACAACCTTGTTACTGTTGTGGACTGCAGCTGAATTGATAATCTCTAGCACATTTAGTACAATAACTGTTGAAGGATGGTGATAGTGCAGATTTGCAAGGTAAGTTATTTTCTCATGTAAACAACAGTTTAATAATTCAGTAAATAAATTTCATCATTCCCTATTTGTCTGCAGTATATAGACGGAAACAATTGTGATGCAGAACATGACAACCTATGTACAAATCAAGAGAAACACGAATTGATGAAGGAAAAATATATGATTTGTTTTCATGGAACATACTGCTTAAGAAAAACTGAGAAACTTGCCAGTATTTCATTATTTGATACACTTAAAATGGAACAGTTCCTTTAGGTGATGTCTCCAGAGCAAAATAAGGAGTAAAGTTCAGAGTATTCCCATGATGCTAAATATTTATAATAGAGTTGGATTCAAAACTTAATAACGGCTTCCCTAGGTTTGTCCTTTGGGATCAGATAATGGATAGTAACAGACGTTTCCAAAGGAGTATGCTGATTTGGCAGGGTTTTGTAAGGAAATACTCTATTTTTTTGCAGCTGGTGTTTCTGAATAGTTCCAAATTAAATTTTGTACAAGTCACTATTTAGAAGTCATACTTAGTAGTAAGTACTTAATTAAGCTACTGTAAGAGCATATTAATGTAAATTTCTAGGACAGCATACAGTTTTTTTTTTTTAAATCAGTGATGCATATAGCTTTGTAACCGTGCTCGTGTATGATAAAGCTTTTCTTTAAATATATGGAACCAATACATCACCTTCAAGTGATGATGGGCAGATCAGTTACAATGAATACATGGTCATACTTGAAATGTTACCTTCTGGTGAAATACTGTATAATTCTGTAATTCTTTTCTTCATTACAGTTGTTTGCAAATTTATTCTTGTATATGAAAAGACAATAGCCAGCGCCTTGTAAATATTTAACATTTTGACAACAGTATTTAAACTATAATCATTAATTAGAGAAATCCTTTGTCATCTTCTATGCAATAAAAGGATTTTATCTAAATCCATAACATAATTAGAAGTTTGCTTTTGACAAATATTTAAGGTACTTGAGTCCCAAATTCATCTTTCAGGAATATTGATACCACTTATTCTTGTGAGAAAGTGAACAGAAAGAAATTGACTGATTGGATTTTTTTTTTTAAATACGTATACATGGAGAAAGAAATTCTGCCTTAATATAAACCTGTGCTGTTCCATTTATTTTCCAAAGATCCTACCAAGCTGTTTCAGCTTTATTTGACACACTACAAAGCATCGCTATTCACTGAGCTATTGGAAATATCTCAACATGGGCATGTTTAATTTAAGCTTTTGTAAAATAGAAGTTTTAACACAGCTTCCCTTGTAAAGAAATTTGATAGAAAAAAGTGATATGCAGACAGTGCTAGTACATGTATGATATGATTACTGACTTCATGTGGCATCTCTCCTTTCCTAGTTGAGAAACAGAATAACAACTTGCTGTATTTATGAATATAATGCCAAAAAAGTGACCAGCTATCCTGAACTTTTCACATTGGGCTACTGAAGTGTGTTTAAAAACAAAACAGCAACAAAAAAATCAAGTACTTCTCAGTCCAGAATACCTTGAAGTACTGATCTGCTCTTTTAATAGCCTTAATAAGTTGGGGAGGGGTTTTATAAAGCAAATTTTATGAAAGCTGCATTAGTGGTAACTGTAAAGTTGTAGTAGCTGTAATCCTCATATGTTAGGAGAAAGAACAGATAGAGCTACCATACGTATTGAACTTGGGATGCTTGGCTGCTGTCCAGGTCCCCAGGCAGCTGATATATTAGACTTAGAGTACCAATTAAGCAGCCTATTCAAAATAGCTTTATGCACCACAAATCTTTGTGTTTTGTGCAATTTAAAAATAAAAATGAAGGGACAAACTTGTCTTTACTGTTTAAAATTATGCAGTGCTAATGTTTTTGCCTCTCAAAATGAGCACGCACAGCTATGCAACAGTACCATGCGTGTTCTAATGTCCACAACATGACTGTGAGCTCTTGATTTCACATAGGATCTGTTTATTACTTTGTATTTTTCCCTTCTCAAGTTTTTCTGTTTATGTTTTCTCCATATGTCTTTCTTTTCATTATCTATGCTTTTCTACTGTTTTCTAGTGGTGTTATATTTTGCATCTTCTATATCATTAAAAATAATAAGAAACCATATGGTGAGGCAGTTTTATGAACCAATACAAGATGGATATCTAAACAGAAAATTCTGTTTCATCAAAGCTCTTGGTAGTTTTTTATTATGAGCTTAAGAAAGTGAGGTATATATCTAAGGTAAATGGGAACATAATTCCTTTAGGGAGTGCTCAGTTGACTGCTGTGTGGAGACATGTGAACAAGCTGATGTCCTGAACTGGAAGCAGTATTGTCAAGGTAGACCGGGTTTCAGGACCTGAGCCAGTATTGCCATATTGTACTTGCAACCTTTGGAACCTCTTATTAAACTTTGTTAGTAATGGTCCAACCTCTCTTGACTCATGACCTTTAGGAGCTCATTCTTATGAGATTATGATGAAATACAGATAGTGTTGGCTGTAGAGAAGGAATCAGTTATAGGAAGGTTTGCCTAAGAAGTAATTTACAGTAAAGCAGCTAAACCCATATTGGCTGAGTTCAAAGTGTACTACTCATCTTTCATTCCTTTCTTTTTTTCATTCTTATGTTGATGGAATAACAGATTTCAATATTAATATGGGAAGACTTTTCCTTTACTGCATACAAGAAAATTGACAAAGAAAGAGATAATAGCTGATAAAAGGTAAATAGCACAAACGTTCCCATTTACCTTCATTGGGTTGTGTCTTATGTCCACTTAAATGTCAATACTGTGGTTAAATTGCATTCTAGTTTGAGAAGCATTTGCATTGAAATGACATTGTTAGGTTTTCTTTTTATTGACCATCAGTAACTGTGGCATTATGTATGCTTCCTTTAGAAATTGTCTTGTTCCGATGCCTATAGATTCATTCTGAAAGCCAAGTGGGACTGCTTCCAAAGCATCCCCAGTGAAAGCTCTGCAAGACCCATTTTGCTCTCCAGAACTTATGCAAAGTTATTGTACTTAATGCATCTGAACACATATTATGACTGGAAATTAATAAATAATTCTGTCAAATCTAACTCCTTCTCTATAAACTAGTATGATTCCTGCAGGTTAATAGGAGGAAGATGCAGTGAAACTCGTTGTTTGTTTTTTTTTTTTTTTCCCTCTTAAGGCAAAAGGTTTTATTTGGAATATACATAAGGAGTGTATCTTTTGAGCAAGGTAACACTTTCTAATGTTGGAACAATAATGTTGACCTAACTGTAAATAGTAAATCCAGCCTGGAATATAGAGCAAGGTTGGTAAGAAGAGCGAGGTCTGGGACAGAACTAACTACTTAAAGGTTATCTCTGCCTTTAACTCTGTTGCTGTTAGAGAGAGGTTCCTGTACTCTCAGGTGTGCTGTCCTGACAGTCAAAACTGGGGTGGTTCTCTCTTTTATTACTTCTTCACTTGGGACCAATGAGACTCTGAAAAGTGTATGACAATACTTTTAAGTATATATAAAAGACAACTAGAAGTATAACTGTGCCTGGAATATGATGCAAGTTCTTTTAAAAAAGAAAGTGATGCAGGTTCTGATGTTAAAATGGTATAATCTGTGCTCTCCCTGCCTGGAACATAGAAGAAATGTATATTTTTTCCAGTGTTTGCAAGCTTAAGTACTTTGTTGATCTTGTTCCAGATATCATTATAAAACAATTCACTTCACCGTTGTACGCCTGTGTAGCCAAAAAAGAAATTAGGTCCCATTAGCCCAATATTCTTGTTTGTGGATACCTTCTCTAGATTGGGCAGAGACTCATCAGAAATTTAGAATGAGAAAAAGAGAGGCAAAGAAATAAACATAATTTAAAAGAAAAAGAAATTTCTTATAGAACTAAAAGAAGGCTCTGCATGCATACTAATCCGATCATCACCTGTAGTTACAATTCTATGAGAGTCTTAAAATCATTTAAGTCCTGAAACTGTGGTTTTCTTCACAGAAAAGAACTGGCACACTTGTAGAGAATATAACAAATTTTTATCAAAACTGCTGGATGGACATAGCAGTTGTCTATTGTTTCCTCTGGCTTTTACATTGCCAGATTAAAAAAGTCCATGTTGCTTATTGTCGCTGTAGGGATGGTTTTACTCTTGTTTTGAAAGCCCTTAAAGAAGGTGGTATTATTTAGGAAAGGTGAAACTATGTTGAATAAGGGCAACTGTTCAGATGCCCTGTTACTTCAGAGTCAGATAAAATTCTGCATACTGTTTTGAATAATAAGATATGTATTCAAAGAAATGAATTGGTATGTGTCTCTTGCTAGGTGCCTAATTTCAGAACCAGTTTAAACTTGTACTGCTGTTAAAATGGCTTTTATTTTGATTGTTCTGATTTTGTTTACAAAGCAGGACAGCTTGGACAGAGAAGACAGTTTGTAATGTATTCTCATCAGTATTAACTCTTATTGAAGATTAGCATGAAAATCTCAGGATTTGAGTTCTATAAATCTGCAGTAAACATTATGTGATCAAAATCCATGCCTTCAGTTTAATTCTTCCATGATTTATGTATAATTATAGGAAAAGATTTAATTCTGTTTAGGATTTTTGTTTTTTCTTGGCTCTTTTGTTAAATGCCTTGCTCAAATGCTATGTAAAAAAAATGGAAAATTTTCTTAATATGAAATGTTAAAATGTATTTAATCCTGACATAGTAATATATGCGAGCCTACGACTTAAAAGTGTAGAAAGATGGTGAGGCAGAGAATGAACGGAACAAAAAAAGTAAAGAGGGGTAGATGGAGGGTTATGGTCTGGATTTTTTTTTGAAGCAGATTGTTGTTACTTTCCTGTGTTACTTGCCTGTGATTAGACCTGTACATATTAAATAATAAAAACATACTAGATGGCAGGTTTGAAAACAACAGATCAGGATAGTTTATGATGAAAAAATAATTTTAGCACTTTCTTGACCTATATGAGTTCTCTCCAGCCACCATTCTGAATGCTGCCAGGATAGATTTAGCACTTTCTGTAATACAAACATTTGATTCCCACCATAATATAAACATTTGATACCCTTGAATTTATTATGTCATTTTTCTGCCACAACCTTAAGATTTGAGTCCTTTCTACAATGAATGGAGGCTAAAGTAGAGCTGTTGCAGCACTTCGGTAATAAAACGGCTTTATGCTGTATCCTTGCCCCAAAATTCTTCATTCTGTGTCTCTTGTGCTGCGTGTTCTTGGTAATAAAGTTTCTGAGTCTTAGTGTACTTACTTGCTAGAATAAAACTCTATTTTTAACACAGTATAGTAGAATATGTTTACCTCTTTATTTTTATTCCCTAAAAATAGCAGGTTGCCATTTATCAGACAATAGCAATAGTAGATGAGGCAGTGGAGTAACAGTGTGACTGCAAAATAACTTCATGTCCCTGACCTGGAGGTGGCCTCTGCACACAGTTTTAGCTTTGGAATGATCTCAACTGAAGTATGTTAATGCCACAAAAGCAGCACTAACAGCATTGTATAAGCCCATTTAGGGAGGATTATGCTACTGTCCCTTCATTTAGCCGCTCATTTATCTCTCAGTCTGGAAACCTTCAGGAAGCAAGTTCTTAAAGTTGAGGTATTATGACTGTACTCTTAAAAGATATTCCTAATTCTTTGATGTGTACCATTAGTGCAGAGAATGGACTTTTCTACTCTAATGCTGCAAAAACGTTGTAATTACAAAAATGAAAAAATGTAGGTGCACTAGTAGATAATTACTTCTAGACCTAATCAGAAGTTCAGCTGCCTTGGACAATTAAAAGCTCATTCTTCTATCTTTACTCTTTAAGATAATTTTTTAGCATAATGGGCCATATCAGCTACATTTGTATAAATGTGCCCTTTTGTATATGTTTGCAAGTTCTGTATTCTTTTTGGCTTCAGTGGATTTAATTTCATTTTACATTGATGACCGTGATTAGCATTTGGCCTGTTCTACAAGGAGCTGAAAGTAATGTCTCTATTTTTAATAGCCAGCACGTCACTGATATCAGATAGGCTTTGTTTTGTTCTGTTTAAACAGGCATTCACCCTCTCCTGTATCAAGTTACTGTAATGCAATCAAAAGCACTATCTTTCATTATTTTTCTTACCTCTTTACTTATTTTTGCATGCTTAAAAGTAACAAGCATCTATTAAAGAAGAAAAAAGTACACATTCTCTCAATTTACACATGCTTTTAAAATGTATGCTTTAACATTATATAATAATAATGTTTATAAAGCAGACTACGTTTTGCAGTCTGCATGTGCTTAGGTTGTCAGGTTCCCCATTAGAGAAGTAAGGTCTCTATTTTTTTTTTTCTCTAATTCAACAGTGTTCCAAAATTCAGTTATTTCCTCTCAGTTTGGGGATGTCTGCAAGTCTGCCATATAACTAAAAAGGTGGTGAGGGCATGCTTTTTATAGCAGCTATTTAAACCAGCTTAGTTTGGCTGGTAGGGTAGTAGTTTTGCTTAATAAAAACTCTGTACCTACAGCATGATATCTGTGACCAGGTAGTCAAAAGAAGCTGGTAATGGTAAATGCCTCTTACAGAGAGGTTCTTGATTCTCAAAATGTCTGACTTAGGATTTTATATGCAAAGAATTGTTAAATCATCAATTATGTTTGCTGTGAAGCTTCTTTAGCACTTACTTTCTTGGGATGTAAATGACACTGCTTGTATTTCAAAATTGGCTTCTGGTACATAGAAAATCCCTTGGATGTACTGTTGCACTAATTAGTGGATTTTGCCTCTTCAGCTGGGATGTCAAATCTAGTGCCAGCCTGTCTTATGTAGTTAAAGCTAAACTAAATCTTCCCTGTAGTTCAGGGCATAGTAACCTAATGCTGTGGAGGTTAAGTTGCCTGACAATAGCATGACAGCTATTGTCAGAAATATTTCTCCTCAGAGGTTCTATAAAAAAAAAAAACAAACCTGTATTAATCTTGTAGTCCAGTGCTATACACTGCTTGTGTCCCATTCCACAAGAACACATTCATTTAGCAGGGACTGTTCTAGAACATCAGAATAAATCTTGATCAAGTGAAAGAGCAGGGATGAGTTAACCACTTTCTGAAGTGCTTGCAGACAGCCTTATTATCAGAGAATTAACATGCTGGAATCTGAGGGAAAGGGGTGCAGCAGCTTGCTTGTGTTTGCCATTTGTACTGAATAATAGACGGGGATGTAGCTGAGAAACATGTGGAGGGGAGTACGGGTATTTCTGGCACCCCAGCATGGGTGAGATAGGTATTGGGCCTGGGTGTAGAGGATAAGCGGTGGAGTTTCAAATATGTGTTTCTATATGTGTTTCTCCTCAATAGAGGAGAGCAACTGAGCCACCACAGGAAAAGAAATATTAGTTTGCTCTTGGTATAGTCCAGCAGTAATTCACTATATTGCCTCCTGGTGGGTTTAGGAAGAGAGTAGAGTGGTCTTAGATAGCTCTTCTAGTGAGAATGCTCAGACTGTCTGAAATCGGTCCATCAGGCACTCTGAATTTTGTATTCACTGAAACACACTGCTGCTCCATTTCACTTTGAAAAACTTGTAAATAAGGAAGTCTTGATCCAAACTTGACTCTTTCCCGTTAAGCTTCAGACACTTCATGTTAATGAAATCCCAGTGAAGTGATGTGAAAGATGGCATTATCAACTCAGATGGATAAAAATTACTTGAATAAATATGTAGGCATATGCTTAGACTGGCAAGGACTGGAAGATTTTTTTCAGCCCAGATAGCATGAACATAATTGAGGAAAAAAAGAAGCTGTCGCAGATGGTGATAGCAGTGAGAGGCCCAGAGACATGCGCTTCAACCCGAAGTTTGCTACAGGGGAGTTACTGAGGTAGGATAACATACCAGAGCAACTGCCAAAATCTCAGGCTCTAAGAAACATGCTTATTAACTAATTAAACTTGCATAATTGTAAAGAGAGTGAATCGAATCATTCCTTCCTATGGAGAGATGTTCATGAGTAGAAAAGTGAACTGAGACATGCGTGTCTCTGTCCCCAGGGATCAGTGCCAGAAAGCATCCGGCAGAGATGAGGGAATAAGGATTTCCAAGAGTGAGGCAGCCTGTGGTATTGGCATGGTGTAGCTACTGCATGGTCAGGGTGAGGAAGAATTACCTATAATTATGTAAAATGCCTGGTAGAATTGGAAAATACCGGTGTTTTCCTGTAAAGGGAGGGTGTTACCTGGGCCACATACGAGCTGCCTTGTTTGAAACCCTGCCAAGCTGTGGTTGATCTATAAAAGCTGAACTAAGAGTGTACACAGCATGGCCAGGATTTTTCTTTTCCCCACTCCTGTTCACACCCTAACATAAAGTGCCTTTGGGGTCATTAGCAGCCAATAAAAAACTCAAGCAGCTGATTCATGGTCAGTGAAGTGGAGAGGATAGCTTGAAGCTATTTTCACACACTGCTTTCTGAATTGCACTGTCCTCTCACCAACTACACTTGAGCTTTTCACACATTTTGTCTCGTTTCATTAATAGAATAAGTTCCTTTGGTCAGTAACAGTGCCAATGATTGAAGACAGTTTGGTTAAGGTAGACGAGAACTTGTTAATTCCTAGTACATGAAAGACCAAGGCAAATTATAGATGACTTTTAATTGTTACAAATACTGTAGGAGGACTTTCTTTGCAAGGTTTTGCAGTAAGGTTTTTTTGTATCATTAAGACAGTAGCTTTAAATTTCTGGGCTGTGTGATACCATGTGATGTAGTAATTCCTAGTAATTCATAGTTTTTAAGGTTATAATATTCCGTGTGCTCACCTTAGTTGACCTCATATACAACTGATATAAAAAAAATTCTTTGTTTTGTACATCACTTGTATCTCACAGGGAATATCCTCGAATATATATATATTTTTACAATAAAAAATTCACTTAATGGAATTTGTAATATTCTGCTTGTGAAGTGCTCTAGTGCTGCTCTTAAGTGAGGGGAGTGTGTTTGTTGACTACCAGACCTCTCAGCTCAGAGAAAAACCAAGCTCGGATTGAGAGACTGACTTGCTCCCTACTCCTGCCTCATGAGCTACATCCACAAAAACCATTCTGCTATTCACTTCAGCCTTTCTCCAGCAGGAGTAGATGGTGCCAGGCAGTGACTTCAGCAGCCTGTTCAAGTGATCTGGAGGGGAATGTTTTATTTTGGAAAGTTGCTACCTTTCTTCCCCTGGGTCCACGCTTCAGGTCAGGTGTGATGTTGTGCAGAGAGGATTTAATGAATTTTCAATTCTATTCTGTTCTGCATCTCCCTTCAGTGGCCTTAGGATTCCCTGCTGATCTTCCTCTTTTTTTGCTGCTACTTTTCTACTCTTTATAGTACAGCCCAAAAGGTAGCAGGGAGCCTGCTATTACAGTAGTGTTCTATTGTAATGGTTGAATTTCAGATAATCTCTTGCTATCTGTTTCAAGTTATGATTTCTATAAACCCTCCTAGTAAATATCTATAAAATAGTAATGAAGGCTAGTTTTTCGCCCTTAATTTTACTTTATGATAAATATATCAACAATTGAAAATCATCCTCTGAGAATTACTTGTTCAGTGAGTCAGAAATGGTGTTACAGAACTAAAATTAGGTATTTCTGTTTCACTTTTTGATTAACAGGAGGTTTGTCTTGATGTATGTTGCCCACTATTCTGTTTGTTATACTGAATATCATACCTAGAAACAATAGGGAAGTGTTTGTAAAGCAGGATGTGAAATATTGCCTAATGAAACTGCCAAGTTAGAATTACACTGTGGACCAATAAAGCACAGCTGTGGCTTCTTAGGAACACATTATTATTGGAGATTATATTGCAGTAGCTATTGTACAATGTTGACATTTTTCCTAACTTGTTTATATATTGATTTAATATCAGTATTTAGAAAAAGGTACCTGAATGGTCTGGAATACTGAGCACCTTACAAGATGATCTGAACAAAGCAATGTCCAAGCATAGATTTAGCAGAACTGCTGGGACTTCTGCTCAGTTAGCACCAGCAGCAGCGTACGTGCTATGGGAATGCCCTTGTAAATGTTCTGTTTATATCCAGATTACATCTGCTTCTTGTGGTGTACAAGTAGTTGTCTTCAGTTCATTGGCTGACTGGAAAAATCACAATAAAAAATTCTTGTTGTTTGACCCACAAGTACAGTGACTATCAATGCAATGCAAAATTATGAAAATATTTAACTTTGAATCAAATGGGATGTTTTATTAAGTCCAAGTCTTCTATATAGTTACTGAGGTGACAAAAAATATCGGTCAGAAGGAAATCAGTAGCTGAACATCTGGGACTGATATCTCCAAATATTCTGGTGAAGCTCACCAGAGTAGGTAAATGCATCCTGAGAGATTACGTATTCCTGGAGTGCAGTGCTGACGTTTCTAATGCTCCTTTTTATAAAGCCTGAACACAGTTCAGTATTAATGAATAGGGGTCTCTGAAAACAAGATGGCTGGACAGGCTTGACCCTATCCCAACTTTTACCTTTGTTGCACATTCATTTGATGTGTACTGCAGACATCGCCAGCCAGCCAGACCATATCTGCTATATTTTTCCTGAAAAATCTATGTTCATTGAATGTTTATAAAAATTGCATGCAAGTCTCAGTCATATTGGTCGATCTCTCCTACTGAAAAGAAATGTGGACATTTAAAGCCAACTTATATATGTTCAATCAATAGGATTTTTTCGTTTTGTTGTTTTTTTTTTTTTTACAATGCTACTTCAGAGCTTGCTGCATTAGACATATCTTTTTTAATTTGTTGGTCTTGCTATTTCCATGGATGAATTCCAAAGAAAAAAAAAAAAAAATCACATCTACTTTCTCAGTTGTTCATTTTATAAGAACTACCCAATGTTAGCAGCAAGTGGAATAAAAACAGCAGGACTAGAGGGATGTAAAGGAATTTCTGAATTTTATGGCAAGGCTCAGCCCTCAACAGGAAATCTTTGCAATGCAGTTGTCATCTCTATAGTAGAACAGAACAACTTCTGAGAGTTTGCTGTTTTTCTCCCTGGGGTCCTGGTGAGCGGATGGATGTGAGGAAACACTTCTATAAAGGAGTATTAACTTATTAAAAATTGTTCACAACTGTGAACCAAGGCTAGAGGCTGTATATCAGCATATTGGCTAAGAGGATACCGTTGTGAAAGACAAATCAAAAGAAATAAGGGAATGTGGCACGAAGGGTAATGAACAAGCACAGCTGTTCCTCATCACTTCAAAGAGAAAATATTTTTCCATAGTCCAGTTTTCTAAACTTGTTTCAGGTATCAATGTGAAATCAAGGATGAGACTGTACTTAAACTTCTTGCAGGAATAATGTCTGTAGTCTTTTACTTCTTTCCTACATAAAACTATTGAAATAAGAGTGAAGAGCAACAAAAAATCATACAGGTGCTTTGTCCCATCTAGGTTGTTGGGAATTTATGTTGTAAAATAAGCTATTGAAAGATAATTCCATTTTTGCTCAGAGAAATCCAGAACAGTTATTAGCTTTTGTACTGTAAAACTAGCAATTATCAAAATGGCTAGAAGCCAGTGTAAAATATTACAAATACTCCTATTGTAGGGTTTTATACTGCTGCCCATCCATGTTCATATTGCTATATTATGAGCCCATGAGAACATGAGTACAGCGTGTTCTGTAAGTATTTCCTAAAGCCAAACTGTTGGTAGCTCACAGCAGGAATAGGTAGTTTTGCATACCCCCTCCACTTTTATTAAGGTCTGAGTAACGCAATTATAAAAACAAATTACATCCTGGATTCTAGTTGTAGCTACATGTGACACTTGTATTAAGATAAAAGCTTGTCTAAGATCTAAATATAACAATCTATTTTAACATGTGTAAAGACTAAATCTCACACATTTAAATACTAAATATAATGCCCTATCTGTAGTTAGGGATGTGACACAGGCTAGCATTTGTTATCTGCCCTTAGAGCATTAACCTGGTGGAATTTAGACAGTGGTTATGGCCTAACCCTGTAAGATGTTAAATGCTCACAATCCCTTTGCTTTCTCCAGCTATAAGGGGTACTCAGTAAATCCTGTAAGCAGGAATGACATTGAGCAAAATAAGTCCTCCTCCTCTTGTTGTAATCAGTTGAGTTCCTGAATTAGTGGAAGCATTCAGAATCCATTAAAAATAAACATTGAAAATCAGCCTAAAGTTTATATTCAGTCAGCACAAAACCATGTCTCATTTGAAGTTTCTAACTTTAGACTAAGTTTGGTTCCAAGCGGCAAATGAAGCTCGTATTGTATGAATGATAGGGAATTATAATCTTGAAACATCTTGAATATATAGAAATGGGAGAGCCTGGAGGTAGCCCCAGTCAGTGTGCACAGCCACAGGCAAGCCACAGAACTCCTGGATGGTGAATACTCCTTATTAGTTATTCTTTGCACAGATTTATTTCAAAAAAAAAAAAGTTGTTGACAAAATTCACAATCCTATTATTAGTTTCAATACATCTCCCTGTTCCAAATACCATCATGAATTAAGTATATACTTATGGAGAAATACTGGTTTCAGGAGAATAGAGATGGCTGTTGAGGTGAGAAGTGCTGAGGTCAGACAGAAGAGAGAACACAGTAATGAAAAATGTCAGAAATAAAGAGAAGGAAAAGACTGAGATCATCAGCCCTCATGAAGTATGCTATGCCATGGGATGAGCTCAGCCAAGGGTTTATAATAGGCAAAGGTGTTGGACATAATGAAGTGAGATTATAAACATATACCATATATTGAAAGTTTCTCTGCTTATACACTCACATATCTGTAGCACTGAATTTTTTTAGAGTGTGTTTGTGATTAAAGGCTCAGAGGGAAAAACCAGTTCTCCCGTGGACTTTGACAGCCTAATCTTTCCAAAGAGTCTGCCACAGAACTTGTAGCACAGAGAGCTTGAAATGCATGGGAGCAATCAAGAGCTATGGCAAGTGAAGCTTGGGAACTGTATCTGCGTTATAAGTAATTCATCATGGCAGTGCACTTCCACTATTATTTGCATTTATAGGTAATGATTAACATCTGTGGATTTCAGGAGACTTCCACTCAAGTTAGAGCAGTCTCAGGGCAGTTGTGAAATCCAAATACCAGCACAGCATGTTGCTCTAACGATACCATCTTACACTTGCAACTTGTCCTGTGTACTTATTTTGAAGGAAGGTGAAATAGAGCTGGCTGGCTTTGGAGTTATTACGCATGTAGCTGGCGTCACTGCCTCTGTTTCCCTGGTATGACTTGTTTTGTAATAATGTATTTTTAATAAGTAATAATTCTATTAAAGTGGGCAAATAATTGACAATATGCTTGTGCAACTTATGTTTTATCTCCCAGTCTTTGTGTTATCTTTTGTAGTCATTCTTACATTTTTTTTCTAATTGTGTTGTTGGGTCTTCAGAGAGGTAGATCTTGTATGTTTGACAGTCTTACTGTATGAAGTCGTGCTACATCCAGGACCAAGTTCCCTAGACTTTTTCACAAGGGAGGAAGGGTGGTGTCTGTTCAGGACCATCCAAGAATTTTAATGGTTAAAGGTGTCTTTGCAAGCTTTCCTATCAGCTCATTTTCAATAGAAGCTTTGCTTTCATTTGCTAAAGCTCAAAACCACCTTGTGTCCAGTCTTTGGCAGTTTCTGGACTACAAACGAACCTGGACTTCCTATTGAGATATCAAGTTCAAATTGGTAGTAAACAGTGAAAGTTGATTGTCTTAAAATCCAGAAATATATTATACAAATATGACTTGCAGTAATCCTATAGCTCTGCATCTCCAGGCACTGCATGTGGTTAGAAGCTGGTCTCCAGCTGCTGCCTGCAAAAGGCATTGTATTCTGAGGCATAACATTTTTCTGCAGGGATACATTAGCTGAAATTATATATATCTCATTAAAAGTCATAACCTATGGAATTAAGCTTTTAAATATGTGTGATCTACCTTGTTTAATGAACTTTTACTGCTTAAATTAGTGAAAAGACTCAGTGAAGTGAGACATTTAATTTTTCTAGAGTGAAATATTTTTAAAAGACCAGTCAGGAAGAAGATTCAGCAACTGCAGAAACACAAATACGGGAGTTTTAAAGCTTCTAACTGTTGGATGGTCATCTTTCAACAACATGCACTCATTTGCAATTAATCATGTTATCCATCATGCTTTCCTAAATGTACAGAGGATGTAAATAGGTATGAAGATTTCAACTGAAACGTCGCATTATTTGCAAAATTTTGCAGGATTCATGCTGCCATGTTATTTTACCTATGGCATATATAAAATACCAAACAGTGACAAGTTGCACTTGAATTCCAGTAAAAACTGGAATTAAATTATTAACCTCTAGAGTACTAAATCAGCCTTAAAAGTAGCCTGTGGAGTTTTACTCTATACAATCGTCTTCTTACAATAGCTTTCCAGCTCTCAGTGTGCAGTCTGGCAGCAGTAAGTGTACTGTGACTGGGAGCAGCTGTTTGTGATGGTATCTACCAGCTGAAAAAACCCTGAAGGAGAATGCCAAAAAACTGCAGTTTTAAAAACTACTCTAGGAACTTCCCCCCCCCTCCCTCTAGAGGACAATTTATTGACAAAGAATAAAGTTAATTTTTGAGGAAAAAAAAAAAATTAAAATGTAAAGAGTTTATCTTCCCTCCTCCCCCCCCTCCCCCCCTTAACTATGTCTATGCACCTTCTGAAACTAATTGGGTGCCTTGGCACATCATACTGTGTGGCTGTTCAGCCTTACATATGTTATAAATTCAGCATGCTCTTTCCAAAAGACTCAGGTGTGAAGGGATGTCTCCTGGGAATCTGCTATGCCTGGAAGGCCAGGTGCCTCATTCCTCCTAATTCTGTCTTGGTAATTTTTAATACGCCCTTCTTTGAGCTAGTAGCTCCCATGTGTCTGATATATCTTTGCCAGGAAAATGTAGTTGTATTTTTGTTGCAGTATCTTTTAAGCCAGTTTGAAGTACATATGATCCTATATCCTCCTTTTGGCAAATGTAGGTGGACTTCTACATTCATATAGAAGCAGGACTGGGGCCTAACTGTTGACAGAAAGGTTGAAGTCAGAGTCACTTATAGCTGTGTGCAGCCCCTGTGTTCATGAGTCATGCTGAAAGACAATTCTGTGCTGCCACCAGGCAATCTCATTACTCTATTACCAGCTGCCTGGTATGGATTTTGGGTACATCTGTAGCCTTGTCTTCTGTATATCCTTCCTGGATGAGCTGACTTAGGAACGCTCCAGGTACTGATGCAAGGAAGAGGAGCACAAATAATCTGTTTCTTTTTATTGTCCTCCTGTCTATGCCCACTTTATGTAACTATTATCTGCCTGCTAATACTGGGATTCAGGCTTTGCGTTAAATGGGGGAAGTAAAGGACACCACAGCATGGTGCTGTATTTGAGTCATTGGAAGTGCTACTTATAAGACACTAGTGGCTTCTTTAACTTCCTCAAGAGCTTTCTTCAAAGGAGTTATTAAATCTGCTTTGCCATAGAGAGTGCTTTGGTCCCTGGATGCATCTAAAGAGTTTCATCTTTTTCAAAATGTTGTACTTGGCGTGTATCTGCAGAAAATGCAGCTGAAGAGGTGGCCCAGACAGCTCTATCAGGGTGCAGCTTTCCACAGGGTTCCCTCTGAAATTGTTCATGACCGATTTTATGAATATTGCTGATGGTGTAATAGCTATGGTTTGTAGGTACAAATGACAAAAACTATTTGCAGTTAACACAAGTGCTATAATTTGATCCTAATTTCTGCTTTGAATCTGGTTTAATTTATTTGCACTAGAAGGAATGGATGATCTGGACTGTACCTGGCATTTGATCTTTATATTATGCTTATTAGGTTTATAGCATTTAGTTAAAATTGTGGCAAGGTATATTCTTAGCTATAGTAAAATTTGCTCACTAAATGATGGAGGTATATGGGTTTTTCAATCCTTGTCCATCTCTTTGTATTTTGACTTTGCTGTATTGCTGTCATTAAAATAATTTTAAAATAGTATTTTTTTATAGAGTACTAATAAAATCTGCAGGCAGCATCAGAAAGTCCATTGATCCTTCTTGTCAGTGGGTCCCACAATGCTGGCTGATTATAATTTTCTTTTTATGTGAGAGAATGTATTTCAGTGGAAGCACTCCAAACTTAAAGAACTAACTTGAGAGTTTTAATTAAATGTCTTTTGCATTTGGCTGCTGCTGTCTGTGTGTGGAAGAGTGGGCTAACACAGCTTCTTGGTTACTTTAGCTGTGCTATGGTGTCACTGAGCGAAGCTTCCTCCTCTTTGCCTTTTGCAAGAAGGAAGACAAAGTAAAATACTTGTTGTTTTATTGTAACTGTTCATTCCTTCTGTCTGTGGGATACGTGGGAGTTAGACCACGTGTGAGGCAGGAAATCATTTGTATTTGGGAAAACTGTTGTTAATGCTTATCGCAGGAGCCTGAATGTATTTCCCAGTTAAAGCTTATAATTAGGTGCCAAAAGAACAATGGTTGTCAATTCTGTTTGCACTTGTTATAAGTTCAATTAATTTCTATGTCCTATGAAGGATATTATAGTATGGGACTCTGTATAAGAGTATCTTCTGCAGATTTATAGATTCTTTTTGTATTATATAAATAGCCCTACTTTGGTGGGCCAAAGGAGTTTGCATCAGGTGATTTCCAGAGGCCTATTCCAAACTAAATTATTTTATGATTCTATTATCTTATCCTGAATTTAATCTTTACTTCTTTAAAAAAAAAAAAAGTTTTAAATTTCTAATAGCAGACCCGAGAGGAGGGAGCACAGAGCCACCCATGGTGCATTTCTGCCTGTGAATCATTCAGTACCTAGGTAAGAACAGAGGGACTGTGTTTATGCAGTTGTCCAAGGTTCTTGTTCTGTAGATGCCATCTGGCAAATGACTTTCTTACAAATGGTGGAAGTATTTCATCTCTAGTATGACATATAAAGCATGTACTGTGTGATAATCCTGAAAAAGGACTGCAGCAAACTGGCTCCTGACTCAGGGAAAAGCAGCTGTGAAAGAATGTGAACGAGCTGGAAATATGAAAACGCTTAAATTGTTACAGTGAGTAATTAGGTATCTGAAAGGGAAGAGCATGAAAACCCATCCCTCTTACTGAACTCGAACGCAAGAGCCGAGCCCGTTCAGCACAGGGAGGTGCAAGCCTGTCACGCTTGCCCCTCTTCTTGCTCAGCCTCCTGCTCCGGTCAGGGCCGTTTGGTCCGGAGCAGGAAGAGGGTCCCCCAGGAACAGGCAGTGGCCTCAGAGAATGCTCTCTCTAACTGCTGATGGTAACTTTGCTGTTTGATCTGCTCCTCTTTCTGTGTCTGTCACTTTGATTAATTTTTGTAAAGATGTTCTCCAGAGTCGAGGCTGATGATCCAAGACTAGCCTGGGTCAAAGAAACAAAAGTCTTTGATACATTTTGAGATTGATATATATGAGCAGTCCTCTTGTGCAGAGAAGACTGTGGCTCATTAGGGCATTTCCAGTGGAAGAAAATGTTACATTCTGTGTTTGTTATACAGGGCAATAATTTTAAAATTATAAACTATTTGTTTCAGTATTAAGAGAAAATTACTCTGTTTAATAACTGGTTTCCACCAATATGCCCATTAAAAGAGGGTATATTGCCCTCTGTTCTCTAAAGGGTAAAAAATGTTAGAATAATGAGGAATGTGCTGAATAGACACTTGAGACTTTTTTGCTGAAAAGGTACTAACTGGTGAAAATGTAAATGCCTGACCTTTAGATTTCTGTTGGGAGTTTTGAATGTGTACCTTTGCTTTGAAAACAGAAATTCTTACGTGATCTGTGATGGGGTTAATGGAGAGGATGGCTCTAAAGACTAAAGCGTAAAATCTGCCCATGGAAATAAGATGACTTCTGAAGAAATACATATAGGAGACTATGACAGGAGACTATAAACAAGGAATAATTGTAAATTGTATTGGTCCCTCTCCAATAATTTCACTTTACTGGCCTTTCAAAAGCTGTAGAAAAGCTTCGGTTGTTATCCTCCCTTCAGAAACATTTAAAAGCACAGGTAAACTCTGAATTCTTCCTGTAAAACAAATGAACCCTACAGAGTTGCTAAATATGTTCAGGAGGTTGATCCTACTGAAGATTATTGTCTCCTAGGAGATAACGATCAGCTTCATTTTCACTCTTCTAGAAAATTCTTGGTGCCTTACAGAATCATTGAACTAAGAAATTAATTTCTATTAGCTGTGTGAGAACAAATGTCTCCAGACTCACTGTTTTCAAGTAGCCCTTTGAGTACTGATGTACTCAACTTGATTTTTCACATGTAAAATTCTAACAAGAAAAATGGCTACATGTTTCCACTTCTTTATTTTCATCTCTTCATGTGTTCTAGTTGATTTGGCCCATAAATTCTTCAGGTTGGTGCACATCATTCAGTGTAAGTCATCACACAAATACTCTGACAGATCCACACTCACTGAATTTTCTTGCTAATTACATGAAACTAATCAGTTCCTGTGCACCTGAAGCAGACAGGCTCTGTCTCTTCTGCTGAACATCATGTTCTTTCCAATCATATTAACTATGATCTAGGCACTGGCCCCTATTTGCATACTTGCTTGAAATCCATGATTACGTATAATCTAAACCTAACCAGTTTTCAGGGTTAGGCTGCAAATTTTGGATATTTTTTTTACTTAGTAGTGTGTCACCCACATAACCATTCAGCTAAAATAAATATTCAAAAGAAAGAAAGCATGCCTAAAAGGTTAACAACTTGGAGAGTAAACTTTTGCTCCAGTGAGTATATTGATGTAAATAAAGAGTCATATACTACTTTATAAATGGCACTAGAGATGGATTGAGTATTCAGTCCTTTCTTCCTGTTGAGAAATCACATGTGAACAGTCCGTGATTCTCAGTTGCAGGCTTTTTATTCAGAATTATTGAATGGATTCTCATGTAAGCATATTTCAGTCTACTGAAGGATTAAAGATGTGTTTTCAATACTCGGCTTCTGTATGATTTGTTACTTTGAGGATGCATTAAAATTTTGAGAATTTTGAGAAAATGTATGGGCTAATGTTTCTGTTGGTTTGAATATGAGTGTTGATTGACCACATGTGCAGCTTTCAGGTGTGTGTTCATTTGCATATATAATGTTAAAAGCAGTCATGATGAAGACTATATATCCTATATAATATTTGATGTGGTGAAACTTAAAGCATATGTATGCGTATGCATTTCTATGTCAGGACTTTAGCCTCAGGCATTGTGGACATTTCTTCGAGCCTCTGCAGAGCTGTGTTAATCATTACCAAATTTTGTAAGTTAAAGGTGATAATACATGAAGGAGGAAAGAGTTTGCCAAGCAAATAAATTTAACTCCATGGATATAACTCGCATTTGTGTGAGAGATATTGCTGCTGTTCTGGTGCTATCTATGCCCAGAAACTTTGGATATGGATGTTACCTTATTTTGTCTTGGGACAAAATACAGGGAATCAGGGAAAAGATAGATAGCAGGATAAGATATGGTTGATGATCTTGCCAAAGGTTGAGAGAAAGAGATGTGTTAGCAGGTACTTGATGAAATCTATAATTTATTGCCAGAAAGTAATTCTCAGTTTTGTACACTATTAATCTCTCCTTCGATTTATCTACTTAGTAACTTTTTGAAACAATTTGCTTACTAATTTGCTTATTGCAAATATCTACTGAGCTTTCAATTTTTTTCTTTCCTAAACTGGTGCTGAGGATAGCTGTACTTAAAAGGTAAGTAGATCCCAGACTACCAGATTAGGTACAACTGTTTGCATATGAACACATGGACTCTTTTAATTAAAAAAAGACCATGCCCTTTTCTATTTCTAAGGGTCTTTTTTTTACCTGCTTGTAACATTCTTGAGTATTTGTCGTTGTCCAAGCTGTGGTAAACTGAATTTTGGCAGAGTTGTATATTTTGAGCGTGTGATCAGCTATTTCCTTGAAGACTTTCAGGATTTTTCAGACTCGACACTGGTGAGGTTGCCCCTCGAATACTGTGTTCAGTTTTGGGCCCCTCACCATAAGAAGGACATTGAGGTGCTGGAGCGTGTCCAGAGAAGGGCAACGGAGCTGGTGAAGGGCCTGGAGCACAAGTCTGATAAGGAGCGGCTGAGGGAACTGGGACTGCTTAGCCTGGAGAAGAGGAGGCTGAGGGGAGACCTCATCGCGCTCTACAACTACCTGAAGGGAGGTTGTAGCGAGGTGGGGGTTGGTCTCTTCTCCCAAGTAACAAGCGATAGGACGAGAGGAAATGGCCTCAAGTTGTGCCAGGGGAGGTTTAGATTGGATATTAGGAAAAAAATTCCTCACTGAAAGGGTTATCAAGCATTGGAACAGGCTGCCCAGGGAAGAGGTTGAGTCACCATCCCTGGAGCTATTTAAAAGATGTGTAGATGAGGCGCTTAGGGACATGGTGTAGTGGTGGACTTGGCAGTGTTAGGTTAACGGTTGGAATTGATGATCTTAAAGGTCTTTTCCAACCTAAATGATTCTATGATTTATTATTGTGCCCATAGCCAGGTTATGCACAATTCTTCTAAAAACACTTGTATTGGAAATCAGACATAGATACTTTTTCAAGAAACTTATAAGCAACTAATAAATGTTGTTTAAATTGAATTTTTTTATACATTTTTTCCTAGTGAAGTTGCTGAACTTTACTCTTATAAACCTATTGTGAAGGAATTGCTATATTCATTACTGAAATGTAGCAGACTCTGAAATGCAATTTGGGTTACAAATTGCATTACAATACGAATGTTACGAAGTAGAGCACCATTCAAGCAATTTTTAGCAATTTATTAGCAAACTTTTCAATCTTTTAGAGAAGTTTTTGAATTCCAGATGCATTAAAATTTTGAGAATTTTGAGAAAATGTATGGGCTAATGTTTCTGTTGGTTTGAATATGAGTGTTGATTGACCACCTGTGCAGCTTTCAGGTGTGTGTTCATTTGCATATATAATGTTAAAAGCAGTCATGCTTTGGCAGGCAAAATGAGAGCTATCTAACCTAAATGATAAAATGTTGCACCATCCCCTTCAAAATGACAAAATTGTCTATAAAAGCCTTGGGAGTTTGCAGATGCTTCATTTGACGTTCTTTATTACCTTCTGCTTTTATAGACTTTTTATATTCTTCCTGTTTTTTCTACTGAGAAAATCATGTTATTCCAAGACTTGTCATCTTCCTGAAGACAGCATGTATTATGTGATCTGAAATAGAACTGGAAACTAATAGTGTTGCCCAAGATGCAGAGACCATTTTCTGAGAAATTTATCAGTGATAGGGCATACCATTTTCAAAGATAAACCTCAGGAAACGTTAGCTACAGAAGACCCATATGATTCCACTTCAGAAATGTAGCTGCCAAGCAAATGAGCAAAAGAGATTGTTACAGAAGGCTTTAGATAAAAGGTGCTGACGAAATATGATATATTGTACTTTATTTTACAGATTTGAATGATGTTTTTAATTTTTTGTGTGCGTGTTTCATGTAATATCATTCACATTTTTTATTTGAGAAAATCAAGATAATCCCTAGTGAGATATTCATTCCTTCTAAAGGTGTTTTAGGAGTGAAGTTATTTTTGTCATCACCTTTCTGTTATTTGTAGTTATCATTGCAGTATCTGAATGCTCCACAAATATTTCATTTTGCATACCCTTGCCAGATCTGTCTTGACCCTAACAAAGACTGCATTAACCTTGCCTGTTTCAGCAGATGGGTGCTGGTATTGGAAGTCATCCTGCCTGTGCCCTGTGAATCCTGCAACTTGCATTTTTTAATGGTCTAGGCTGCGCTATGTAACACCTTCTCTGGAATCCGCAGTGGCCTGTTCAGACATGAATTTCTGCCTTCACAGTATAGCCAAGAGGCAAGGAGAACTTGCACAAAGAGATTAAGACAAATAGCTAAAAGTCTTTAGCAGCCTGGAATGACTCAATGACTAGTTGCATTTTTGAAGCATCTGTATTGACCAAAGCCCTCAGAATACTCAGCATTATTTCTAATGCTTTACAAAATATTTGTACCTTATGTTACTTCTACAAGCTCGATTTTTTTTTTTCCCTAATGTTATTTTATTTTTTATTATTGTGCACTTGGTAGATGTATGTTTCATCTTGGACATCAGGGACAAAATCCTTGGTTGTTACTAGCTGTAATAATTCCACCGGCAACAGCTTGCAATGTGAGCCTGTATTTCCATACTGACAGGTAAATTCACAAAGTAGATAGATCTTTTGACACTTTGTGCATTGGCATTTCTGCTGGAGAAGGAAATATATAGTTTCCAGAAATGGCCGTGGAGTACTGTTTAAAATACTGGAAGCTTTGATTGTCTTTGAACTTATAAATAGTTATGGGAGGCATTTTACTGTCATTCTTTAGTATCTAGAAACCATGAAACAACAAATTCCTATATAAGTACTTTCTTCCTTGCAAGTACAAAATGAAATCTCTTTCATGCTGTGACTGAGCATATCCCAAATGATTTAACCTACTGATTGATATTTTTTTTTTCTTGCTTCCTGTAGGCTTTCTGGTTTAATAGAATAGTTTGAGCAGTGGAATGCAGAGTGACTGATTTTATCCTGTGAGTAATCTCATATATGACAATTGAGGGATATTTTGGCTTTTGTTTTTCATATTTTTTCACAAAAATCTTTCATTTATTCGTAGTTGTCTCATAAATGACTACACAGTTGACTGGGTGCTGTTTCTAATATTCCTTCTTCCACAGTGCAGTAAAGCCAGCTAATCCACTGATAATTACAGGTACCTTCTTTTATGAATGTTTCTGAAATAATTCAGTTGGCAGCTGTTCCTCCATCTAGTGACACCTATTGACAATAATCCATTTGAAGTGCACATCTTTAATGCGATTCTCGCAAGGATTTGAAGAGATAAGGATGTACGTGCCCTGTTTTGCAGGTAGAGACTCAGGAACAGTGTGATTGTTTTGCTGAGGATCGCATAAGTGCATGGCAGAGCAGAGGTTTGAATATTTTTCTCCAGTTGACAAGCTTGCTTTCTAATCAATGAATTGTTCTTTCTCTCCTGGGTGGGAAGCGTGGGTACTGTTTTTGAATCTTTTCACTTGTAGACCCTTGTACATTTCCAGTGGAAGTACGAACCTCTGCAGAGGGAATTTAGACCTAGCAACTGTGACATTGCTGTTGTTAATTGCATTTCTAGTTTCCCTAGATATTATCCATGAATTCTCCTTAACTGTGAATTTTCCCTGTCTGTGGGCCACAGGTGGAAAACCATTGGTGTGGGCTAACACTTATTGGATAAAGCAACAATATGTAACAGACCAAAAAAAAAGTAGTAATGGTGGTATTTGTGTCTCTGTTTTATATTTTACTACTGCCATCTGTATGGCTCTATAGTCACTTGGACATTCTGGATCAGATTTTGGTCCCGACTCATTTGTCCCTTTGCAATAAATGGTTACTTAAAGCCTAGCCTTTACTACCCTTACAGTAAAATTTAATCCCTTTATACAGTTTGTTTTCTGAATTTGGCTACTACTGTGTGGCAAGAAATGAGATGAGGTCGTCTCCATTAAGTCATCTATCTTTGAGAGTAACTAACTGCCAGCTGATCAGAAACCACACTGCTTCCTGTAACTTCACACTTATTCATCTTAGCAGAATCATCCCTCCGAAAACTGGCAGTAGAATTTTGGGTAGTTTTAATTAGTGATAGAAAATCTATCTTAGGATCTACTTAAATTGCATAAGCTGGAGGTGTGCAAGTCATCTGTCTTGCACACAAGAATTTCCACCAATTCACTGCTTTGAAGTCTGTCCTTCAGTTACTTGCCCTCTGTACTGTGTCAGATGTCTTGTTTGGCCTGGACTTCCTAGCTGGAACCAGCTCAGCACCAAGTCAGTGAAAAACAAAGCAAACGTCTCCTGCTTTGCTGCCCACCTTCTTCTGATTGCTCCTTCTGTCAGCCTCCTACTCCAGCTTGTAGTAGACTTGTGAACCAGACATATAGGTTGGTATGAGAAACATTAGGCAGAAGGGCAGAGTTGGAGAAAATTAGCAGCAAGGAGGAGTCCTAAAATAAAATATAAACATTATTCTAATCAAAACCAACTTGTCCTTTATTTGTAATGAGAATGGATATATATGCTTCTTCTGCATAACTTTCATATACCTTCAGCCATTCTACCACAACTTAATTCTGAAAGGAATGATGCTTAAATCAATGTGATTAGGTTCAGCTCCTGGCTCAGCTACAAATTTTTTGTGAAACTTTGCCCAGACTCTTATTGTTTCAATTTGTCACCTCTAAGAGGACAGTGATGACTAATTGCCCACTTACAAAGTAAGAATAAAAATTTCAAATGTGACAAATTTTTCAGGTGCTGCAGTTTCACTTAAAATGTGATTCCTTTTAGATTTCTGCCAAGTTTTTGGTTGCCAAAAGATGCAGATAGGGGTGCGGTGGTATTTTCAAAGTATCTACAAAGATTAGGTTGCTGATCCTAATGGAAGTTGGGATGTAGTCTGGTGATTCTGTAAATCCTGCAAAGTGTCGTTTTTAGGCACTTAGTGAAGTGGGATTAAGGATCAGACAGAAATAAATTACTTCTGTAGGAAAATACTGTGTATCTACTCATCTACCCCAGGGACCAATACTGGACCCAATACTGTTAAACACCTTAATTAATGACCTTGGTGACGGGCCACAGTGCATCCAGAAAGATTGCAGACACAAAACTGGAAGGAGTGGCTAGTTCACCAAATGGTTGTGCTGCCATTCAGAGGGACCTCAAGAGGCTGGAAAAATGGGCTGACATGAATCTCCTGAGTTCAGCAAAGGAAACTGCGAAGTCCTGCACTGGGGGAGGAATAACCCCCTGCTCCAGTACAGGCTAGGGGCTGACCAGCTAGAAAGCAGCTTGGCAGAAAAGGACCTGGAGGTTCCTGGTGGACACCAAATTAAACATAAGCCAGCAATGCGCCCTTGCGGCAAAGAAATCCAACAGCCTCCTGCGCTGCATTAGGACAATCTCATTCCTCAGCGCATTGAGGAAGGTGTTTCCTTTCCCTCTACTCAGCCCTGGTGACACCATATCTGGCGTGCTGCGTCCAGTCCTGGGCTCCCCAGTATGAGAGAGACATGAACACACTGGAGTGAGGCCAGCGAAGGGCAATGAAGATGATGAAGAGACGGGAGCATCTCAAATATGAGGGGAGGTCTGAGAGAGCTGGGATTATTTAGCCTGGGATTTTGTCAATGTGTATAAATCCCTGATAGGGAAGTAAAGAAGACTGAGCCAGACTCTTAGCTGTTCTTAGTGAAAGGACAAGAGGTAGCAAGCACAAACTGAAATACAGGAAATTCCATTTAAACATGAGACAACATTTTTACTAAAAGGGTGATTGAATACTGGAACTGGTTGCCAAGCTGTGGACTATCCATCCTTGGAGATATTCAAAATCCCAATGGACACGGTCCTTGGCAACTTGCTTTAGTTAAATCTCCTCTGAGCAGAGAAAGAACTAGATGATCTCTAGAGGTTCCTGCCAACATCAACAATTACATGATTCTGTGAAATCGATGAAGAATGGCTAAAGTAACTTGAATTGTTTTGCATTTAGTGCAGGCTATGAGAGTGAATCCTTATCGTCTGGTGGGTTAACTAACTTGTGACAATTTCACGTATCTAAGCCCATGGTGTCCTTAATTATATAGGTTCTTTTGAGAAATTTACTTAAACTCTTTGAGCATGGGACTGCTTTTTTTTTTTTCTTTATCTATGGGGAATATTGCTCTGAACCCTCCCTGAACTGTGCATTGAAACTTCCCCTCAAACCCTCAGATTTTATTGTGATTAGCAAGCGAAAATCTTAATATATTCTCATGCTTATTTTGAAAACGTGCATGTCAGCATTCAAAAACTTAAATTTCTGGTTTGTATGTACAGTGCTAGCATATTTGTGTGTAAACAGCGGTAGGCATGCCGAGCTCAATATGTAAGTGTGACCTCTGGAGTCTTCTGCTTTTGCATTTTGCAGAATGCTTCTCTCTGGAATACTTAATCCAGTTATGTTTGCAAAGTGAATTGAGAGGCTCAGATGGAAGGTGAAACAAAGGTGCAAAGTATTATAGTTACATAATACTTATGCTCAAGCTAAAGGGTTCTGAACAGAAGAACCCAGGGGATCTTTTTTATGACAAAAGTAACATTTCGTTCTAGGTTTTTTGCTAGTCTTAAACATCTGATATCCCAACATTTTGCAGGCCTTGCTGTTATAATTGCATCTGCAGATGATGAAAAGAAACAACTTTTCCTGTTGAGAATATCATAAACAGATGCTGAATTCACAGTGGATTACAATACACTGAGTCTTTGCAGTTTTTCCCAAAGAGGATAAGAAATTGCTGAGACTACACATTATTATGCTGGAGAAAGCATGGCAGGAATACATATTTTCCACAGTTGCGGAGTTTATTCTCCTAAGCCAGCTGAAGACTACATACTGAAATATATCTATTTCTGCTAAAAAAAATTAATATAAATAACACACCAACCTTTTTAATTTACATTAATTTTCAGCTAAATGGTCGTTATGTGAATTCTCTTAATGCATATAATGCAAACTTCGGTCATACAGGATTGTCCATGAGGACTTAGGTTGGTGGATTTATTCCATTGAAACTGAGAGAATAGTTTGGCCACAAAAGACAAAATGTGCATATTACAAATCCTAATTAAAGCTGTCTATTGACTTCAAATTGGTGTAGAAGAGCTTGACTCAGATGTTGTCTTTTCCATTCACATTAAGACTGACTATTGATTTCAGCAAAATACTAGAGAAGAACAAAAAAGGCAGTCCTAGAGGAGATGTCTGCTGTACACATGCATATGTTTGCAGCTGGTTAGGACTTCAAGCAGGGTAGAAGCTGGAAGCTTTGGATCTTGGTTGCATGAGCAGGGTCAGGAAAGCATAGATTGAAGCTGAAAGTTAGTAGGTGATTATGAAAAGACACTTTAAAGGTTGAAAAATGTTTAAAAAGAAATATTCAAAAGCCATACCAACTTACCTGTGCTCAGCCTGTACTAATAGAAACTGTGTGCAAAGTTATGGAGACAAAGTAGTTCTGCATATTAAAGACAAATCTGAACATTCATGCTTCCTATATTACATAAATCTGATACAACTTTCCACAGCATGGTAATTTGTGTTTATTGGCTTTCCTGTCCCCTTCAACAAGGGGCGCCTCACTTTTTATGTTCCTATCACAAGAAAGAGATGAGAACTTAAAAGAATTTTCTAGATTAAAGCCCAGTATAAATTAACATGCTCAAAGAAACCAGGAGTCACCTGCTTCTTGCAGCTTTCAGTAAGAAGCAGATCCCTCTTTAGAATGCAGATTCGGTAACAGCTAATTAGTTTATGTAGCTAATCTTTTACATGGTCTTTAAGGTTATGAAGATAAACTAAACAGGATGAATAGGAAAAAACATCCACAGCACACTAATAATAATCAATCCCTAGACATTTCCCTAGCTTAATGTATATTGAGACATCTTTCAAAGCCAAATACTGTTGGAACAGCTGAGAGAAGCTGCAGAAAAGCCTAGAATAGTGATTCACATCTGACTACTTTTAAGTTAAGTACAGAAGGGCTGCTTACTGTGAGATGCTTTTCAGTGTTAGAATTGGGGGTTAGAAGAGATCAGAGGAAAAAAAATGAAATGAACCCAGGCAATTCTGGGGAGGGAAGAAGCAGCCTCATTAATCTTTCCTGTGGTGTCATGGCAAGAATGAAATAGGCTGCTGTAGCTGTATTCGCCTATATGGAGGCAATTTTCAACTGAGTGAGATGTGGACGTGGAAAAGACCATCTTATGGTGAAAAAGATCAGAAGAAATTTTTTTCAGCTCACTGTTACTTAGATTGACATGGCACCAGTCAGGTTTTAATGAATATTCTCATCATCAAAATATTTTGTTGCTTTAGCAACTCTCTCTTCAGTCACTAAAGATATTTGCACCTTTGTTTTTAAAAGAAAATAAGTTCTGTTTTTTTAGTGTGTTATCTATAGATCCAAGTGCAGTCAAGTCAAATCAGCTTAAACATGACTGATCTTTTTTTTTTTTTAATAAAAAAAGTCTTTTATATATATATATACACATTTTAACATTCCAGGAGTATGTTGTACTTGTCACTTGGTCCACACAAGTATTTTCAACCTAAGGATTTTTATACTCTCAAATTCTTGAACTTGTCCTACTTGCAGGTCTATGCCTTTTGAAAATTTGCTCTCTGAGGAGAAAATTTCATGTCTTAGATTCAGTGTTGTCCTAATGTGGCTCAAAGTCAAGAATTTCTGAATCCTTTAGGAAATATGAGCCAATCCATTAAAAATAATGAGAGCGTAAAAATAAAATTGGCGATTATTTTACTTGCTTTCTGGCTTGTTAAGTCTTTACATTTTAAAGTTTCTCTCAACAACCATAAAATCTAGAAACATTTTTCCAAAATAAAAAGAGAGCTTTAGATATAATCATGTAACTCTAGGGGCTAGCTGTTTAAAAAAGAACAGAATGAGACTGAAAAGCAAATTGGTGAAAATGGAAAATGACGCAATAACAATAAGAAAGAAATGTATGGAAGAAAGCTCCTTTTTGTGGTGCACAGTTGCTTGCATTAAAAATTGGAATTCATTTTATGTGTTTATTTTGTTTATTAAGCCAGCGGACTGTGTACAGGGAAGGGGCAACTCATGCAGATTATACGACCGAAAAAAGTGACAGTTGTGTGTAACAAGTTGTATTCAATTTATCTTTTATTGAATGTGGTCAATACAGAGCTCGGTGAATGGCAAAGCATCTGTCTATTTTAACATAATTAAATTCTCTCTGATTTGCATCTCAGATCTGTTCTCTAGATAATAAGCTGTTCTGCGGACATGACATCATCTATTGAAACTGTTTGGAACAGTGCACCATTATTAATATATTACTAAATTGCTAGTGAATGGTTTTCCAAGTCATAAAATGAGAGACCAGATTATTTTACAATAGAAAGGATGTAAAATAGCTAATTACTTGGACTGAACTGCCTAAGTGATTTTATTCTGCACTTTTTATGTTAAACACTGACAAATGAGGACAGTTAATACTGTAGTAAAGTTCAGAGTGTACAACGTAAAGCACATAGTGCCGAGGGCGGTTATTTCCTTCTCCCTGGTACAGCTGTATTTCACAGTTAGTCTCAGGCATTAGCACCCACCTCTTACCATTCCAGGCTAGACCTCAGTAATATATATGTGATCATGTTTTTATTGATTCTGTACTCGCCCATATGTATTGTATGTGTCATATGTTGTGTGACATGTGCTGTTTGTGCTAGAAAGCTCCAGAATTCTTTTATTGTTAATTGAAGGTAAAAACCCAGCCATCCTTGAGCAGAAGTGAGGAATAGGCTCAGGAGGACTCTGAGTGCTTGTGAGATCTTCTCCCCTGTTACATGGCTTTACAGCAAGATGGTCCATATCCCTTACCACCTTACATAGTCTCCAAAATTGAGTCAATGGATAGGTTATTTTTCAAATTTGTTAAATATTAATTATATATTATATATTGTATGCATGTCCTCTTCTATGCATTGCCTTTCTCTTGTTGTGATGATTTCCTTTAGGTAGGCAGATTTTAGATAAAAAATTTCTACTCTAGGCACATAAGTTCTAAATTTAATTTGCCTAATCAAATGCTGTCTTGCTTAGAGAGCTTCCAAATGAGGTGAAAGCTCTTTGTGTGTTTCGCAGGTTTTTTTTGGTGGGGGAAGGAGGTCCTTACATTAAAATGAATTACCTTGTAGTCTCTCAACTACCTAAAGTTTTGCTTCTGGACATCTCCATCTTGATAGTACTGAACAGTCTCATACTCTATCTATAAGATTGATGAAACAAGTGTTCTCATTTCTATTTTGCCTGCTCAGTTTAATCTGGCAGGCCTTCTCAGAGTATGTCAAGTCCACACAACCATAGCATCCCTTCTCTTTCACCCAGTAATGACGTGGTTAGAATAATCATCCAATGTCCCATTCTTTCTGTTTCCCAAAATTATTTAAGCTTCCTCACTCCATCAGAGTACTCACATGCCAAAATGTAGGATATCCTGGGGTAGTTGGAAGCTATTCTTGCTACTTTTTTTATTGAAGTAACTCTAATTCGTGTGGAATAAATATTTTTCAGTGGGCTGGAGAAAGCCTCTGTTTATCAATATAGAGAAAGCCCAGTGGTGGGGGAAACTGAGGGGGGAATACCCTGAGTTTCAGACTCTTGCTCTAGTGAACATTTCATTATTTATTTTCAAGTGATCAGCAAAAGAAAGCCTGAAACTCAGGTGTTTTTTCTTTCCAGCATGACTACTTTGGCCGCTGGGCTATATCCAAGTTTGCTTTTATCCCTTTTCTGACTGTTGCTATGAATATTTAATCAATTCCATGCACAGTGGAGCAAATTCAGCAAGAAGGAATGAAAATGCCATTAATATAGCAGATTGTCTTACATCTGTTGGTTTGGGGACACCTTGAAGATGGCAGATGATGTTTTGGATTCCTCAGACGTATTCTAGAATGGGATACCTCTCTTCTGGAGCCTGAGTAAGTGCTGCATGCTGGAGAGGGCACTGCTGCTCCTCCATTTTCTGTGTTTTGGGAGCGGGGGGCTTAGGCATTCTCAGTTTCTTAACAGCAAAGTGTTGGGTATCAGATTCCTGGTAAAGGGTCTAATGAAGGGGTTTCTGTAGCCCAGAAATATTGCAAATCAACATTTTCTGAGCATTGGATTTCTTAAGCAGCTCCTGCTCCAGCTGCTAATGGCTGTGAGTGACGATTTCAGGCACGCACTCACCCCAGGTGCCTGGGGCCCAGCTTGAGCTATAGATTTCAGAGACAGTACAATACTTCTGAGTCAGATGATGTTCAGCACCGCAGTGCCTCTGTGCTTCTGCTGCCCTAACCAGGTGCTTGACGAAAAGATAAGAATCCTAATGAGCAAGTGTTTTGCAAGGATTTCATCTCTTCCCTCTGTATTTCAGCATAAAGCCTTTTTTTTTTTGTCCACAAGGACTTTCAGAATATTCACAATAATAAAACAAAATGGTTGCTCAAATGATAAAACTTACTGCCAAACAGTACATCGAAAAGACAAGCTGTGTTTTTAATGATGCAATTTGAAAAGCGTATGTCAAAACACAAATGAAACAGCTTACTAAAGATCATCATGCCAGCTAGGTTAGCAAAGCACAGTACTGTAGGATGAAAGGCAGTGAATAAAGAGCTATGACTCCTGTCTTCCTTGTTAAGTAGCACTTTACATGACCTTCTCCAGTACTTGAGCTGCAGAGCCACAGTAACACTTGCAGGTACAGTAAAGAACTATTTTGGTCCTGTTTTACAGATGGGATAATTCAAAGCAAAGAGAAGTAGAAGTACAAAAGCAGAGGAGATATAGAAATATTCTTTGTTTCTTTTGGCTCACAGGCAAACTTTAATCCCCATACCATTAAGCCCAGTGTGTGTGTGACAATGAGGGCAGGGAAGAGCTGGGAAGTGTGGCCATAGTGATTCCCGATACCGTTTTATAGTAATCCCAGATAGAACCAGACCTATCTGAGCTGAGTGAACCTCTCTATTCCAATCTAGAGGCAATGTTGTTCTTTCTTCCTTAGTAGCTTCCAGAGGCACTTGAAATACACTGCCTTCTCCCTCAGTGTTTTAGGCAGCATCTTATTACAAGGTGATAAATAACTTGCTTGCGGTTTCTGCAGCTCACTAATACCAGAGATAGGAAAAAAACCAGCCAGAACTTTTCTCCCTATTCATTTTCTGCTTAATGAATACTGAATAGAAATATTTTCTATTAATGAACGTTGATGGAAGCTGAAGCCTGGACAGGATGAAAAGAAAAATAGAGAACAGTGTCATCCTCTGTACACAGTAACACTCTCCACATTCCCCCCATGCAGTCCTACAGATGTCAGCTTTGATGTCTCATTGGACCATTTCTTCTTCCAACTGTATCATTTTTTTTTTCTGCAGCTTTGTGTGCTTAGGATGATCTTTCTGAGATAGGTTGCAAAGCCTTTAGCCTTTCTCTGTCTAAATGCTCCTTTCATGGTCCTGCTTTCAGGAAGGAGTTTTCTAGCAATAGAGTCAGAAAGAATTAAAAGAAAGCTAAGTCTTGTACTTTTGATGCAGATGAGTAAAAACATAGTGCTGGTGCAATAATCAGTGCTGCACTTGACTTGTTTGCTGTAGTTCATCTAATAAATGTAGCTGTAAATTAATTAGGATAATTTTGACTGACACTGCAGACTTGTTTTTCTGCTGCTGGTAAAAAAATCGTGTATTTTTGCTTAGTTGTGCAGTTATGGTTTGCTGTGAAAAAATCTAATTGTAAGCTATCAGTGGCATTGCCAGGAATCAACACAGAGGCTGGTCTCCACTTATTAATTGCTGTCTGGTGATTTCTCTACTCTCATCAATCTATAAGTCTTACACATCTTGGCATTCAGGCAGTCTGCCTTTCTTTCTTTCCTGGCCTTAGCGATTTCTCTCTAGTCCTGTTTCGCTCCCTCTCCTTCTCTTCATTTTTAGTGCAAGTTCTGTGTTATTGTTAGATCTTTAAAGAGTGAAGCTACGTGATGGCCTTTTATTCACTGCACTTTGTTTCTCAGTCTGTCGCTGTCGCACTAGCAATCCATACTTGGATATCTCCCATATTCTGTTTTCATAGTCTTTTTCTAACAGGAACTGGGAGACGAACAAGACTCTGTAAAACCAGTGATATTTCACTATTTCTTTTAAGTTTCTAGTAAGTGTGGAACATTACTGACAAAAGTATCTTTACTGTTGTACAGAAATTTTAGAATAACTATTGCTTTTGTAAGAGTTAAGATTAGCAGCAGTCAGAGCCAGGTTTCTGAGCAGTGATGAGCACAGGAGGGAAGGAAGAGGGGGTTAGAAGAAATCCTGTGCTTTCTTCCCCGTAATCTTGACCAAGACATTTCATTTGGCTTCATGTGGAAGTTTGAAATTTCAAATTAAATAAAGAAACCTTCAACATACCACTCTTCTTACTCAGTTCCACAGTCATTTCATAATAGCATTGTCATCAATATAATAAGATTAAACTGAAATTTGCCTGTATTGAGTTAGATTTTGCTGAAGAAGGCACCCTGTGCCCAAAAGCATCTTGCTTTTTCAAGCTATATCAGCTAATCTAATAAAAGATAGCATTTTTACAAAACTCTGTTCACTTATGCCCATTCCTCATATCCTCCTAAATCAATAAATAAAGTTAAGAGAATCTAAAAATACACTGGGCTCGTTTTGTGGAAGGTTCCCAAGCAGACCATGCAAAACTCCTTAAGAATCTGGCTATGTATCTGCTCAGCAGTATTTCTCCTGGGAGACAATTGCTAGGAAGAAAATTAAGTGAGAGATGAGGACCTGAAATTTTTTTTAGAATGTAACTTTTCTCATTTTGCATAAAAGACGTATACACATTGAATCCTAGAGCTATGCAAAGTGGTATGGTAAATTGTTTACTTCTCAGTGGTTCCTTTCCTAAGAGCATAACTGCTTAGAACAGCACAATTTCGTACACCACCTGATAGTGTGAATGCATTTCCTTCCTATATGCTTGATTTGAATTGGACACTTCGGTATTGCTGTAAATAAATAAAATACGTGGCAGGTAAAAAGATTAGAAGCATTTTTCTTTAGTGTATGCTGGAGGGTTTCAAGCAAAAATCTCTTAATGATGTGTTGACTAACTCATGCTCCTGCAGTTAGTAAGGCACCATTCCTTTGAATTTGTTAATACAATGTAATGAAACTATTCATATTTATCTAACCTTTCGATCCTCATTTGAAGAGTTAGGATTCTGAGATGTGGTTATAATCTTACAAATGCAAGACTCCCTTGCAGCAAAGTAACCTATTACTGCTGATTCTAATTGTTCATATAGAGAAGAAATCATGAGTTCCCACTTTTTTCTCTTTTTTTTTTTTTTTTTCTTTCCCCTCCTCTTCACCTAATCAGCTTCTTAACTTAAGTGGAACCTTCTCAGGGAATGTCAGAAGTGGTATCAGTCATTGAAATGGTTTGTCTCCCACTGTTGATTTAGTTTCCATTGTTTGAAATCAAAGTACTTCTATGGTGACATAGTAAACATGAGACCAGTATGGTACTGGGGATGCTCTTAATCACCAGGAACTGTGAAGTACTTCACAGAACTGAGACCTGACATTTCTTTGGGGTCATACATTGCCTTGGGAAGAGAGAGAGACGCCCATCTAATGACACTGTCAGATATTGGGCAAAATATCTGTTGGAAGATTTTTTTTTTTAACCTCCCTAGTATGTTATTATTATAGATTGTCCTGTTATCCAGAGATTTTGTGTTGATTGTGAGATACAAAGTACCATCCTTCCATGTGGCGTTCCAGATTCTGAAATTCTTACTTTTTTTTCACTAGTTGGTACTTAAGAACTCGTATCTACAGGAGTTACACCTTGAGTGTAGGTAGTCAGGATTTAAATGGACAAACGAGGACTTTTTCTGATTTTCATTTTGCATTGACCATTGAAGTCATTTGATTGGTATAAATTTAAAGATATACCGTCTTTTGTCCTTAAAAAAGATATTGAAACATTGTTTCCCTGAACAATATTCCAACTAAAAGACAAAAACCTCTTACAAAACAACCCGCTTCAGGAAGTTGCTTGTGCATTTTTTTTCTTTGCACGTGTTCTGAGATAATCAAACCACTCTGAGAAGGCAGGTTATCATGTTCCCACATGAAGAGTAGTCTTAAGTCTTTAATCTTGCTTGCTTATGTGAAAAGCAGGCAACCTGGAGGGAAAACAAGATGCCTTTACTAGTGTCACAACCAATCATTTACATTAGTGCTTGAAGACTGATCTTCTACATTTTCAGTTTTCTCTGGCAGGATTCAGACTTTTGTGAAGTAGAATGAGCTCACTGGGGAAAACATTGAGATTGTGTCAACTGCACCTTTTCTTCTTTTAAATCTACCTAGGTGTACAGTAGAGGGAGAAACTTTTCCCTAAAAAAGTATATATATAAGAGGAAAAAGAGTATCTACATGGATATTGTAATTAAAATTCTAGCGCTCTCCCAATTTCTCTGGGAGAGACAATTTGGAACCCTCTGGAAAGGGTTCCTCTACATATCAAATATTAAATTGATGCAAATCAAGCTTATACTGATTTATACAATGTAAGCATCTGATAATTCCTCTGTGAGAGCTTTCAGTGATATTGCTCTCAGATTGTTCTTAACTTCATTATAAATGATGGTAAATAAAGTGCTGTCCTGGGTTGCACCCAGTGTCTTCAGAGTCTAGGACATGACAATAAAATAAATTTGTAATCTATTCTTGATGTTAATGATAAACTACATAAATCAATGGAATTGTAGAGAATTTTGACTGATTTCAGATTTAAATCTGATTTATACTAAGCAGCTGGACTGAAGTCTGAGGTCACTGTACTTTACCTCCTTGTTTTGTGTCAATTCTGCCAAATTAGGAAGCAAAAAGCTGCGCTTGCCTTTTCTTCCCTGGCACGAGACCTGGAAACCTGTTGTGTTGTGAAATACATATAGGCGCAGTGTGTGGAGGGGAAAGCTTGAACTATCAATGCCGATAGTCAGATAACTAATTCCTCTCCATTCCCTATTTTAATCCAACAAAGCACAAGGAAAGAAAAAGGTGGAGCATCAGTAGTGACCGTAGGGAAAGTCAGGAGGAGACCTTGTGTTACTAAAGCGGTAGTCCTCACTTGTGTTATTAGCAGCAATGATTCAATGGTCAGATATCAGAGTTCTTATTAATTCACCTTCTGTTCTGCTCGTTCCTCTGTGATTAGCACTCGTGAAGCGACTCACCACCCTTTGCTGCACATTCAAAATATAATGTTCCCATTTAACCAGCAAGGCATATGGAGTTCTTTGCATAAACACTGTTAGGTGCTTGTACGTACTTACAAGGCAATAATATGACTGCAGTTATTATCCAATTAAACAGACAGAACATGACAGGAATAATAAAATCAACGTAATAACTCCAAGGGAGAAACTGTTAGTTAAATATTATCCATATCCCAAATACTTTTAAAATTTCAAGAGTTAAGGGGATTTTAATTTTATGCTTGTTTTATTTTAGGAATTACTTAGGATGGTAAGGTGTAAGTCAGATACCACTGCTGCAGTTTGCAAATACCAATGAAGTCCTGTAATCAAGATTATGCAAATAAGTCCTGATCAAAGTGAATTTTCTTTCTTTTATCTTTCTTTTTTGCTTTCCCAAAAGCGAGTTCTGATCAAAAACAAATGATCAAATAACATAGATTTTGATCCACTCCTATGGCATGAGCTGATACTAATTATGGCATTTGTGACTTTTCTAGAAGAGTGGAGCTCACAGTGCAAATAGTTGTGTAAGGGCCAGACATTAATAATGTGGCATCTGAGACATTGCTGTACCAAGCAGACCAATTTGGAAGGCCATTGAGTTTGCACCGTGCTTCCAGTTTAGAAATCTGCCAGTGAATTGTGCTGGAGAGGAAACTGTAATTGAGAAACTGCAGTTAGGTGATTGTGTTTGTATATATCTAGACAACCTTCCTTAAGGGGACGGGGGAGAACACAACAGGAAAGGACTTCCCTTTGTTTTTTCTTGTTCTCTGTAAAACAGTACATCTGAACTGGACTACATACTTTGGATCAATGGAAAAATTGTGAGCTTAGCTTGTAGCAACCACCTGTTTCAAACTCTGTATCCAGCTACTTGTGCCCATACTGAGTTGCTGTACAGCAGTGCTCCCTATTTGGATAATACCATCCAAATTCCTTTTTGGTGTGCAAAGATTGCTCTAGTTTTAGGACTACACAACTGTTTGTGTCTTAGTATTGGACTCTCACTCCTCAGGACCTCAAGCAGATCACTGATTCTGAATCTTAAGATCTGGAGCACTCTACGCCAGTCTAGACAGTAACAAGAGTGGTAGCCCCTTGGGTTCATGCAGGCTTTCAAAAATATCACTCATGTGGCTCTCAAAAGCAACTGTTGCTGAAGTTGGCCTTATGACCAAAGTGGATACAAGTGTTACTTTATGTATTTGGGATTTTTTTTAACCTCTTAGGAGATAAGTTGTCTTTGCACAGATTGTCTCTTATACATGGTCCAGTAAAATATCATTAAGAGTTTGCATAAATATTAAACAAGCAGCTCAATGATCTGTAGTAAACGACTGTTTGAGGGAACAAAGTCTTAGTTTGATGGATTTTCTGGCCTGCAATGACAGATCTGATGTCATGCTCTATGCTAGAGTAGTTACATTATTTCGTGCTGCTGGCACTGAAAGAACTCAACCACTTCCATCAGTAGGGGAGAGAGTTTGGCAGGAATAGCTTTGAGAGTAGTGATGTACCCTACAACGTTAAAATAGATTGGACCCTTTGAACAGATGATTGGTTTTTTTGTTGTTTGGTTGTTTGTTTTTAGAAGAAGACTGGCTTGGTGTTAGGATTACTTATTCATTGAGAGTGAGATTCAGTCTTGCAAGGAAGTAATCTCAAAGTCTTTGTCTGTTACAAGCCTTTAGAACAGGACTTGGGCACAGAAAGGATAGGCTAATGCTGACTAGTAAGAGTAAGAAGTGTCTTTAGTTGACTGGAACAATTTATGCAGATATTTAGAGACAAATGATCACTCTTTATAAACATAATCTATTACAGATACACTTTTGGTAAACATTCTCGTTGTCTTAAATCTCCAATGTTCACATAATATCAGTGCTTTCCAGAATTCTGTAGGGAATAAACCCTCACTGTATCCTAGTCTGAAGAAAAGGTATGTCAAACAAATTCTTAGTTGCAAATCTGCAACAAGCATTACATTGCCTATGATTTTTTTCAGAAAGCATCATTTATTTTTTTGACAAAAGAAACTGCTGAGAATGGCCAAGGCAGCAAAATGTACATATCACCCAGAGACATCAGCACAGTCTACCAGCCCTTTGCTGACTGCTCATTTTCAGATAATTCTGCATATTTTTGCATAATGGGCATGCTATAATTTCTATTAATGTGTTTTCAACTTGGAGATTTTAAAGCAAAATACCTTCTCTCTCTCTCGGCTACGACAAGCTTCTTCCTAAGTCATTATTACCACGCAGTTAGTGCTGGGTTATACAATGAGGAAAAACTAATCGGACAAAGCAGGTAATAGTGCTGAAAATGCACCAACTGTGTGCATTTGAGGTGAACTGCTGCGTACTGTTTAACTGTGAATGCACTGAGGAATGCAGTAGCATGTCTGTCTCCTGTTGTCTTTCTGTCAAGAATGCTTGGCTTTCTAAAAGATGTATTCTGAACACAGTCTCTTGGACTCAACTGAGGAATCAGAGTCATATTCTTTGGTCTGTATTACTGGAGATTAGACTAGATGATCGTAGTGGTCTCTTTCAGAGTTAAAAGCTGTATGTGCCATATTGCTGGAATCAGCCCATACAAAACCAGCATGGGAAGTCTGTGTTTCTGCTGAGAGCAGAACAACAGTTTGAAGTAGGAGGAGGGAGCTGTGAGCATTTGGAGCCAAAAGTGATTCTTCTCATGGAGTACATGTTGTTTGGACTTACTCTGCAGTGGAAGAAATTGAGGATTCCTTGGTTCCTCTGGTTACATCTGTACTAAGAAGTTAAATGTACCTAGGTCCATTCCTCGTTGAACCTAACTGGCATAGAACAACTGACATCCATATTACCAAACTCTTACCCTCCTGCGAAGGTACTCTGCAACCAGCTGCTACTAGAAGTGGTCACGGCCCTCTGCCACCTCCTGAATCAGGCCTGGGAGTTGTTTGGAAGATTGCAAGTTAACGTGGGCCAAAAGCATGTCAGGGACTGGTATGGCAGTCTAACAGTAGAGATTATTACAGTCCAGTGCCCACAAACTTTCCATGACCTTTTACTAGCATAAACATAACCTGTAGGGTAACAGCATTTAGCTTAATTTCTCAGACTTCGTGCTTGGGATAGCTGCCTGTAGGTTGCTAGCAATGTATGAGTTGTTATTTTAAAAAGAAGCTATATTTTGAAAAATGAAACTTGAAAGCTCTTTGAGGCTACCGTAATATTACTCCTTCCTAGATGTGAGGGGTGGAAAAAAGCTGCATGTTATGCCACTTCCTCTGCTCACAGCTCAGGATTATTCTCCATGACTTTTTTTTTTGTGTGTGAACCAATTTTAAAGCAGACAGACAGTGTGTTTCATGAAGATTTCTGGTACAATTACATTATACTGGAGCGTCAGAATGAAGAGTCGTCAATGTTAAGACTTGCAATAGAAAATGTAACTTGTTCATTTTATTAAAATTGCTACTCCAAATTGGTTTGTGTTCTAGTTGTGCTCTAAAAGCATGAATTTGTATCAGATAAATTGTTGTTGCTTCATGGGGGACTGCAGAAGGAGGAGTTTTTTCTGTTGATCAGCCTCATACGGATATGGCGCGGGCTTACTGGAATTGCAAATGCCATGTTTCCTTTAGGCACTGGCTCTTGGAAGAGAGAAGGGACTGAATGAATTAAAAAGGTGGCATTATTGAGTGGGATTTTGAATTCAGTGGACAGCTATTCATATAACCCAGCATTAGGCACTTGTCTTAACTGCTTAATAAGGGGGACAGCCTGCATTTTATCTCCAAGGGAGCCTGCTGATTTCAAAGGTGCCTAGGGAGCTAATTTAGATACTGAAATTTAGGTATACAAATTCTGCTTTGTTTTAACTTCTAGTCTGCCACAGACAATTGAAAAGTGACTACTTTCTTTACATTTTACTGTTTGCAACATGCAGATAAAACTACTGCCCCAATTTCCAATTACATTCTGGAAATAAGTCAGAATTGTTTAAGATACTATACTGATAAAGCCACTACGTATGTAAGAAAGATAGTAGGTACAACACTTGTCGCTGCTGCAACCTCAGTGTGGTTGGGTGATTGCATACCAGCCTCTAACCAGAGCCAGGCTCCCACTTCTGCCATTCACCCCTTTCTCCAATGAGTATTTTAGGGCAGAGCTCTTTGACCACTGTTACACTTGCGCTTCACTACCTGCATATGAATGAGATGGTATGTGTATTTAGTGCTTGTATTTGTCATTTTTTTTCTAAGTCATTATGGGCATTCTGGTAAAAATGGAAGAATTAAAGGCACTGGAAAGTCATATTTATGACATACCCACAGAACAACAGAACCAGTGAGGGCTTTCTTCTTATTATCCAAGGGCCTGAGTCCCAAAAAACTTGGAGAGACCACCATGTTAGTGTATCCAGGTTGTCTGTCTATAAATCTATCAGCTGTGGTGAAGTTTCGCAATAATTTTCTTATTAGTTAGAATCTAGATTGAGACTCCCAATGTGTTTTTTAAAAGACACTAAATCTTATGCAACTTAATTTTTCTTGCATGTATGTGTTGAAAATGAGCAGGCTTTTGCAGTTCACTGGTGGGTGCCTGCAAGTCTGGGAGAAATAGCGAGTTAGATAAAAAGATTGCCTTTGCAGCTTTCTCAGCTAATGTCTCGCCCCAACTTTCATTTTGTTTTTCTCTCTTAGTATCTCTTTGCTCACTACTGCCAGCCAGCAAGACACGCTGAAGCTCAGTAAGATGAAATAGCTAGGTCATACTGCAGAAAGTGCTGATGTGAGCTGTTTCTTAACAGGTTGAGCTGTTTTCCGACACAACCCTGTGGATGTGCTGAAACAATAGATTTTCTTAGTGTATTTATATATGTTCTTCTTGGACTTAGGCTATGTATGTACAGAGTAATTTTTTATGGTGTAGGATTTAGTATTTCCTGTCCTATGCCTCAAAAATAAATAACTTGCTATATTATAATATTTAACAATTCCCACCATTTCAAGATCCAGGTTATATCAAACAAAAACCTGGTATGAAGCAGTCTGAAACTTCACTGTACATTAAAATGCCATGGTATTTAAATGCAATGCTAAAGTGATTATAAATTTACAATAGGACAGTGATGGACAAAGTGTGTGATGGCAGGTCTGAATGGTTTTCTGAGCATGATTCTACCCTGACCAGGTAATTTAGGGCTTTGTCTTGATGTCATTTTCATATGTACATGTTAAGTGGAGTGGTTAAACTTGTCATGATGAAAAGACTCCTAAGAAGGAAAAAATGTGGTTAGAACAGTGAATGAGGCAGCTAATTTCTGCATTTTGTGTATGTTTGGAAGGCAGGGAATGGAGTTGAGAAAGTTAATTCTCAGATGAAAGGCTTCACGATAGGTCAGAAAAGCATTGTAAATGATGATATAAAAATGAGGAAAATGGGAAAAGGTGATAGAAATTTCATTTGCAACTATGTGGAGTTTCATTTTAACTTTAAATACAAGCATATGAAAAAAAAATATCTGTGCTTTGCATATAAGAAAAGGATAGGCCTTTTTTTCCCTGCGTGCATTTTGGGAAGCTAGTGTGTTTTCTACCTTAGTTTAGAACCCCTTATTTGCTAATATTTATTCCAGTACCATTTCCCTGTTTCACTTTTATTTTTATCCAAGGATCTAGAAGCACTTACAGGCATCGGTGAATTTAACCACATGATAGATCTCTGTAAGGTGGGTTGATACTGTCCCTAAAGTATTTTTATAAAGAGAGAAATTGAGGCACAGAGAACCTCAGAAAACAGAGGACTGTATTTATAGGCACAGTGAACCATGTATCCAGTAATATCCTCCAGAGTGCTGGCACTTTTCAGATACCTTGGAATCCTAATAAAAGATCTTTGGTATGTGCAGGGCTGACAACATACCAATAAATATTGGTGTGAAATGTTTATTCTTGATTTGCTGAGTTTCTGGTCTGTACGGGATAATTTCCAGCATGGCACTAAGGTTCATATTCGAGGGAGAGGGGTTAATAAGAAAACATTAAAGTCCATACACAGAGCACAAGAATTTTTAGAATTCCTTTGGAGATGATATTCTGGTGTTTACTGGCAGCTTTGCATTGATGTCATATGTCTCCTTTAATTTTATTTTTCTGGTTACGTATATAATAATGCATATATAAACAAAATCTTGGTTTGCCAAAATGCATTTAGAATGTTAGCCTTAGTGATTAGATCTAATGAAGACACAGCTATTGATTTTCTGGCGACAAGAGTGCTCTTATTCTGTAGAAGTTACAGTTTTACCAATTTTTAGAATATCACGAAATATTTTTTCATTATAAGTCTGGTAGGAAGTCAGAATGGAAATTTTTTTGCAGTCTCTTTCTGTGACCTTCCAAATGATTCTGTCTAATCCTGCATTTCTCTGTTTGAAGTACTAGTTCTACAAGTTGCCTATTTAGAAAAGTTCAATTCTTTCTTGTATATACAAATGATCTAAAACTCACGTGGAATCAGATTTTGATTGATTTGTATAGTCCATTCTTATATCTACCATCTGAGAGTAGTAGTCACATAGTTAAAACCAGCTTTTTCAAGTAAATATGGCTATAGAGCTGGATATGTCAAAAGTATACTGTTTGGAAAAGGTCCCTCATAATCTTACACAAATAGCTTTCTTTCCCACAAGGCTCCCATTATCTTCTACAATAATTGGGCTATAAATGCTAGTTTTACAGGAAAACTTTATTTTAAAATACATTTCACCTCTTGGGTAAAGTGAGAAATAGTTCAAGACGTTTGAACTTCAGATTGCTGTACTGATAAAATATATAGAGCTTTATTTTAAGAAGTTACAGAACGGTACAGCCTCTGCAGCATGAACTGCAGCAGTTGTGGTCTTGCTCACTCGTTGCCACGGACTCCGATGTGCGGATCGATGCTGAGTACCAGAAAGTTCCCACAACCGCGTATTGGTAAAAAGAGTTTACTGTTACGTGTTTACATGTTTTTAAAAACGGTTATCTTACTTTTGGCATCTGCCCATTGTATTTTTTTATTTTTTTTAGTGCTTAGAGCATAAAATATACAGGATCTGCAATTTTGAGTCAAAAGATAAAAGATTCTGTCTCATGGTAGGATGTTCAAGCTATTTTCTTGGAGCCATTGGAAGTTTCTTGTCTCTTTTTACTGTATTGTCACGGTTTGATGTATTGGTAAGTCTTAGGCACTGAATTAACTTCAGCTCATGGTCACTCGTCACGCAGAAAGCACTTTAAATGCTATTTTTTGTGGGAGGTGATGGAGTGAAAGGGGAGTAAAAGTAATTAAAAGAATGTGTACCATTACTCAGTAAAGTGATCTCCTTTTTCCAAATTACGACTGCAGCTTGTTAACTTGTATGCATCCACATGAAGTTAGCTTTAATTGAGTTATATGGGGTAGCGTGGCAGAATCCTGCAAGTCTGACATATGGGGCAATCGCAAGTACCTCAAATGCTGTCTGTGTTATTAATGTATCGCATTCAGTTTCTGTGAAAACTCTTCAGTGTAACTTGATACATTGGATTGTCAAAATGTTATTTAAATAATACTGGTGGATGGTATTCAGGAGATAGGCCTCAGTTGAGCAAGACTCTTAGAGCTCTGTAGTTATTGATAAAGGTTTTAATTATCCTATCTTTTAGTAATTCCATTTCCAATAGTTTTAACTGTAATTTAACCCCTAATTCTAATAAAGTAAGCTTTAAGAAAGAAAGAGATGTCTTTCCCCGGGAATTTCCAGCTAACGACACTGTTCTCTACGTGGTACTGCTGCTGGGGAACCGCTCACCACGACCTACAGTTAAGTCCCCGACTCTAAACAATTACAGTGCAGGACAAAGGCTTGCACCTACACTGTTTGATCATTAGAATGTTAGACTAGGAAGAGCTGTACTGCCAAAACAAATGGTTAAGCCTCCATCTCCACACGTTGGGTATAACTGGCCAGGCTCTGGTAGCGCAGGAGTGGCCGCTGCGGGAGGAGGCCAGGGGCTGCCCTGTGCTGGTCACAGCCGGTTCCGGGAGCTCCTCAGTGGCCCTGCCAACAGCTGAACCAATCAGGGGAGTATCTGGCCCCTCTGAACCAATCGGAGGCGTTTGTGGCACCTCTGAGGAACCATCTTTAAGAAAGGGCGGCAGATGCTGTGTAAGAAGGAACATGGAGGCCAGGGCTGTCAGGAGTTCCTCTGTTTGCTTCCAAACAAGGACTTGACGAGCACAGAAGAAACAGCACATCTTTTCCTGAGTACTTAGGGAGCCCAGGTGACCTTTAAATCAGCTAAATGTGACACTGATGCCCCATCACAATAAACCTGGTTTGCCCTGCCAGTTAACTGCCCTGCTAGTCTGGGGCTTCACTGATGTGTTCCCAGCTGAAGGGATCCAAGTAGATTCGCGCACACACAATGTGGCAGAATGATGTGTCTTGATTAAGGCTTATTTGAATAGCTTTGTTTTGAGTAAATACAGCTGCAAGGGAAAGGTACAGGCACATAATCTTCTCAGTGAATTATTAAGTATCAACATTTGCTGCTGGATAAATACAATTAAATACTTGGGAGAGAAAAAAAGAATTGGTCAAAATGTTAGAAATTCAAGGTAAGGAGCTGCTTTAGCTACATAAGGCTGACAGCATCCAGGTAGAGATTCATTGCACTACCTGAGGTCTGCTGAGACTGTTCTAAATAAAACAAGTAGGCTTTGCTTCATAAACAAGTTGATTCAACTACTGAGTCCCTATAGAGGGATTTTTTTGCCTTTGTATTGTCATGAGGGAATAGTGGAAACATCCCTTCAATCCTAATCCAGCATTAAAAAATATATGGTAGGTGTAGTTTGGTTTGAATTAATGACATTGAATAACTTCTGCGAAAGAAATTAAATATCATACTGTTCAAAATATATAAGCTTCTCTAATTTAATATTTTCTAACTGACTAGTTCAGGTAAATGTTCAAACAGTTAGTAATGTATTTTGCAGGCAAGGTCACTCCATTTCTGTTCTGCTTGTACACAGTACGTTTCCAAATCGGTGCACTTCATTTTGGTATTCGTTGCACAGAAATTACTACTATTTACATTCATAGATGGGGAGAAGGGAATTAATACAAGAAATTAGTGTCTTCATGGAGTTAACAGGACAGAAATGAATCCAGTGAATGTAATTGGAAAGCATGGAATAGAGTTAGTGTTGTAAGTGCTGGTAGTATTGGCTTGGTTATCATAAAAGATAAGCAGTGCGGGTGGGTGGTATTGCATGTAATATTTCTCCTTTCCACTGAATAGGGAAATAAGAGGTTAGTAGTAGAGTCAATGCATTTGCTATTCTGCTATACTGTGTTTACTATTACCTTGATTTACCAGCACAATGCAATTTCCCCTTTCAGCTTTCCTCTTTTCTTGGCTTCTAGCATTCTCTTGATGAGAGGATTGTCTCCAACCGTAGTCTGTTTAGTGTCTTTAAATATTGATTATTCTTCTTCCCAAATCAGCACATATGCTAACCTATTTCTTTTACTGACAGCTTCAAAATCCTTTGTCTTTTGCTTTCATTCCGAGTGTGGGTAAAAATGGTTCTTCAATTTTTTGCAACTGGTTGAATAATCTTGTTTCCTTTCCATGTGTAAGGAAGAGAGGAGTTCTTTATCTGTACCCTTGTCCAGATTATTGTTAGTGGGAATTGTTCTCAGGCTTAGAGACTGTCACTCTCTATTCTGTTAATTGGACTGTAAAAACTCTCATTGCCAGGAACTTTGTGAAAAAATTCTAAAATAGATGTATGTTTAAACTACCTCAGAGTAGGTAGACTACATTTTGCTTACTGTAATAGACAGGGGCATGCACTCCTGACATATACATGCAAATAGATTTTAAGTTCACACTACAAAGCAGCCTGTCTGTTTCTTGACCCAGCTGTTTTCTAAAAGTTGATCACAATTCCCTCCCACAAGACTAGAGGTGAAATCCTGGTTCCTCCAAAGGCAATGGAAACTTTTATACTGTAAGATCATTTTGTGCCATTTATAGCAAGAGGCTGCTGCTGCCTTGAGGGTTATTCCTCTAACTCCTCCAACTGCCACTTTTGCCTGCTCTAAGTGAACTGAAATGCTGTGCTGGGAACAAGAAGATAGAGACTTTTAACTGATTCTTTCATGTCCTTATTTACAAAAGTCCTGACTGAGTTAGGTGCACTCTCCATGCCTATAAATATAATTTCAAACCTTCTCATTATAATTCAGCTTACCTGAGAGTTCTAAAAATATTACCTGCTTTATTATATTCTTGTAAGATAGTTTCTAATGTATTCTGTGTGAGTATGCAAGAAATGTTATAATATGTTGCTAATACTCACTAGGAATACTTTGAACAATCTGGAGAATCACTACAGGAATATCTTGAGGAAGTGATAGTAGATTTCCCATCGCTTTAAGTCTTTAAACTTAAACTAGATGCTTTTCCAGTGTAAATGCTGTTCTCATTCAGACTATGATCTTGAAGATCAAATAAGTGGGTGAAGTTCATCAGCCTGTATTATGTCACAGTTCATATGAAATGACAGGATCCTTTTAGCCTCAAAATCTGTCAATGTATTAGAACACTTCTTTTGTAATTTCAAGTGTGATCCAAATGTCAAAAACATTTGCTAGTTTTACTATTAGTTGTGCACCTCAGTGTATGTTTAAAATGTATATCTCAATCCTAGCCCATGACCCTTGGCATTGGTACAATGTCATCGTTCAATGGGACCTTCTGCCTCATTTTGTCTGTAGTTGCTCATGGAACGTTTGTATATAGGTGAAAACTTAAACTAGTTAAAATTTCTGGATGATCAGCTTCATTTTTCATGTTACCATGAGACTGAGGTTCTAGAGTAACTAATATTTCCACATTTCCCTTACAGCTATTGTTAAATTGGATTAGAATTTAATTTGGGGATCTTTTGTGTTTTGCCCTCTCTCCTTTGGGATCAACCTTGTGCAAATTCATCAAATAAAATATCTTGCTTGCAGCAGCACAATAACTTTCAATAAAAAGGAAAATATTGAAGTAACTTACGAAGTGACTAAAATTGTTCAAATGAATTACAAATTATATCTAAATGAAATTTTAGAAGAGACTGTCTAGACCTACTGAAAAAGAACACGTTAAGTGAAGCTCTACCACTCTGCTAATCAGAGAACAGTAATTCTTTCACTCTTCCACATGTAAAATGATTTACTTAAAAAGAAATGCCTTCCATGAGGATGAATGGTGTGAGAAGGAAAATGTTAAGCAATGGTGTTTTTGTAACAAGCAGGAATTTCAAGTGAGAGAAATACGTGTTTGCTCTAGAGAATAAACCACAAGAAGTAAACAGGAAGTGATGACTGAGGGCTGGTTTATGGCACCCTTACTCCAAGAAAAATCTTACTCCATTAGCAGCACCATTAAATCCAGCAGAGTTACTCTTAGAAAAAGCTCATATTACATTCTTATAAGTTGTCACAACCTGACACTACAGGAATATAGTTTATAAGACAGCAATGAAATGTTTCCCCATGGCTGCTCATCTGCACATTCATAATGCATCTGAAATACCGTTTTTTTTAAGATCTGTATCTATTCTTGGATATGAGGTTTTCATACAGAATTCACATACCCTCCTGATGTTTTGCACAGTTTTGTTTCTACCGCTCCCTAACTATTACTGTCTGTGTGTACGATTTCTTTACATAGATCCAAGCACCGACATGGTCAAAAGGTTAATACGTTGCAGGGAAGGGAGGAAAGGATTCCCAAAAGGTTATGAGCCTCCCTAAGGACTTCATAGCAGCCATGAAACCTATATTCCTTTTAGATGGTAATATTTGGCAATAGACTTACATGCTTAAATTAGTAGATATGCAATTCACATTCCCCTAGTTTGCTTTCAAAGCCTCACTGTTCTGAAGCAATCTATCGCTCTGTGATAGAAGATCTGTATTTCACTGCTCAGCCTCTGAGCGTCTGGAAATGACCCTCTTTTCTCAAAGGTGGGAAATAATTCTGATTTCTGTACCTTATAGTCTCTTCTGAAAGCTGGCTGTTTCTGACTCCCTTTTGCATTTAGTCTCTTCACCACAAAATACAAAATCCTTGTAACATTTTTTTCCCCCAAACTTACCTTGCAGTATTTTGGTAGCATGATACTAGCTTGCACTGGACTTTCTTCCCTGGAGCCTGGCATCAGAGTCCAAATGAGGTCATTAATCTAAAAAAGTGTAGTGGTCTCATCCTAGTCTTTGTTATGGACGTCTGCGAATTCACATCGCAGAAGCAATACCTCGCTCAGTCCGGTTCCAGTGTGCTCTGCAGACTCTGCTTGAGAGAAAGGCTCAGGGCTTCAATAGCGGTATTGCTAATGGTCAGGACTGTACAGCTTGAGCAATGCTGTGTCAGTATCAGGAAGCTTTTACTGTGCCTGGGTTCCTGTCAGTGCTACTAATTCAATCACTTACATATGCAATAAATTCACATGAAAAATTAACAAATACCTAGCCAGCAGTGCCCTCTGTTCTTTCTTTTTTTTCTAAAAAAAACTATGTAGCTTTCTCTTAAAATGATTGGGTTTAATGGTTTCTGGATGTTTTCAGCATGTTCTGTATTTCAGCATTTGGTGAAAAGAAATTTTTCTTTTATTGCTAAATAGCTTCTCAATATGACGTTGTTATTTAGCTGTTATTTCCAATACCTTGCATAAAGTTCTCTTCTAGTTACATCTGTATCATCCCTTGAACTAAAAGGCTCTCTGCAGATGTCGGAGGGGGGGTATAGCTCAGCAACGTGCAGTGATCTGTTCCATTCAACTCAAGATCTATCTGATTTTATTCTATTTTCCATCTCTAAGATCCACTACAGATAATTTTTGGTATGATCGTTAGCAGTAATAGCTCTAAAGGCAGCACAGCATATAGAGGGAATATGACTCAGGACTCCTTCCTCCTCCTAAACAAGAATCCCTAGGGAATTGAGATCCAAGTATCTTATCTTTCCTTATTAACTTTTTTGAGAGGTTGGTGATCTTCCCTGGAGAGCTAGTCTGGGATTCTACAAGCAGTAGCCTACAGCTCACATAGTCTAATAACAAAGAAGTGGTGCATTCAAAACTGAGAACTACTTAAAGCAAAAGCTATGGCCCTCAACAGCAGGTGTTGTTAAAACTGTCTTTTCTAGGATAGCTTAGGAAATGAGGGTGGAAGTGAATGTATATATCCTCCTCTACCCATGGAGCAGACAGAGATTTATACCAGTCTCTTTCTGTAGAGAAAGGCTGTTAAAGCAGCTGGTGACCTCGGTGATATTTAGGACACCTTTGGCATATTCTTCTCCTGTAGAAGTGCTCTAATGGCTGGGGCTGTGTGTCTCATGGCTATCTTATCTGGCTGGCCCACTCTCACGACTGCTTTTTAACACTGTAACAAACGAAGAATCACATGGCCAAGGATGTGCTCCAGGTAATATAAAGGTGTTAATTTTAAATTCCAGTGTTAAAGTATTTCATCTGAATTTAGTTATGGAGACTAAAATATCTTAATTGGCTAGAACATGCCTCTTTCTGAGGCCTTTAACTCTTTCATGAGGTATCAGTCAGTCTTGGAGATGTTACCTCCTGATCTTCAAAATTTCAGGTTGATATGCCTGCTAATTACTGTGTTAGGAACCCTTTCCTGCTCCAAGTGGGGTGCTCTGTTGTTTCTAACAGTACACCCATTTTCTGGCCCTTCTCTCAGAATTGCTTAAACTGGCTCTACTGCTTTGGATGAACTCTTTCACTTCATACCTTTTCACAGCTCTGTATCTTGAAAAGCCACTTTGAAAATGTACAGTAGTTGTTTTTTTGCATCCCATTGCTCAACACCAGTCTGTTCCTTGTCCTCTTACAATTATCATATTATGTGTTATTAGCCTTAGAAAGCCACCCTAAAACCAAATCATCTTGTTTTAGAAAAATTTTTAAAAATTTAGGTTTATCTATTGCAGTACATTGTTATTTTTCTGCATTATATATGAAAAATGGAGAAACCAAAATAATCTTTCACTGTAAGTGACAGGTAAACAAGACTTTCTAATCAAAGTAAGCAATGTTGGTTTGTTCCTGAAGACTATATAATTTGCTAGTGTGCCCCAGTGCAGCAAACTGATTTGTGGAAATCAAGACTGGGCTCACAGTGTTACTCCATTTATCATATTTCTTTTATTACTTTTTATTTCAGATTTTGAGTATACAACAGTTATAAAGTAATGCATTGAATGAATTGCATTACAGTTGATTAGCCAGGCATAGCTGGCATTAGGCTGGGGCACTGTGGTGCAAAAGATTTGTTCTAGTTTCATAGAACCAACGGATAAAATCACAGGGAGTTCCTGAGCTATCTGCTACAACACGTGTTCAACCAGCTCCACTCCTAAAACTCTCACCTGTTGCGCAGGTAGTGAGCCCGGTTCAGAATGAGATTTTCCTCCTCCTTGCCCCCTGTGGCTGGGGGTTCGACCATAATTGTCTCTGACTAGTAAACTTGGAGTATTCTGTGAAGTATTAGCAGGTCTTTGATAGGTATGTATTTAATTGTCAGTTGAAGTAGGAATCATAGTCCAGCCATGATCTCAGCGGTTTCAAAATAAAACGTAAACCAGAATCTTTATATAAATGTCATAGTGAAAAAACTAACTGTGCTAAGGTTCCACTTGCAGATGAGTGTAAATGTGTTCCTTTTGCACTCCCTGCTGACCCCTGTCCAAAAGATTACGCAGTTGAAGCAACTACTTTCTTGTTTGCTGAAATGCTAGGTAGGATTTTAATTTTTAGAACTGATGATTTAGCAAGAAAGACTAGAAATCAAAGAACGCCTGTTGGCAATGATACATCGAAAGCACCATGCAGGCATTCAACTCATCATAGCTGAAAAAAACATTGATTGTTTATTATGGATTAGTGTAAGCCAAGCACTCTATTTCCTTGTGAAGAGCTGTGCAAAAGTCAGTAAAAAACTTATTATTCCCCTGTTTTCTATTGGCAATTCTTCAGCCAATTGCAGTTGTTCAGTGGGCACACTATGTACATACATTTTAGCCATTTGGCAAATTTTGTCTTGATATATGTAGTCTTTCTAGTCTGTGTCTATCTTGTCTGGTTGGCCACTTCAGTAATTTCAGTAATCCTGCTCCCTAATTCTGCAAATGACACTTATACAGCATGGAACTTGAGCAAGTTTGTATGCAAGAAGGAATAGTAAATACTCTCACTTGTAAATTCATGTAAAATTACTTTGCTTGGTGCTTAGAAAATACACAAAATATATATGCAACAACCTGAATGTATAGTTTTTTCTGTGATAATTACTGAGTCTGAGTTAATTACTTGGAATTTTATTTGAAACTTTATTTCTGATATTTGTCAGCGACTACTTGAGAAAAGGGAGGTGAAATTTTGTTACTCTCTGATAACTATAAAACACTTTGGAAAGTGGTCATTTTTTGTGTGCTGTCAGGAAAAATAACTTAACCCATCAAATTACCATCTTATTTCCTTGCTCAGTAAATTTAGCAATATGCTTTTGCATATCTTTGACTCGCCATTATCCAGTGATCTCACCTATTTGGAAACTCTTTGCTGGCATGACTCCTGAAATTCTGAAATATGAGTAGCAGAGTGATGCTTAGTAAACTGCAGTGCAGCAGCTGCTAGCAACCAAGAGCTGCAAGGCTGTAATGATGTTATCAAGTTGTGATGGAGTGTCCATGGACATCTGTCTGCCTGACACATTGAGGGATGCAAATCACAGCCATTGTGATCTGAAATAGAACAGGAACCCCAGCAAACAGATTCTGAAGTAATTTTATGAGCCTGAATTAAGCCAGAAATAATTTTCTGACTCGGTCTACTAGAAATGACATGGGAACTGACTATAAGACATGGTTTTATGATCCCTTCAAAGAGAACAGTCCAAAGTGAGTTCAGTAGTTTTTCCTGACTAGGACTGTGAAACAGAGCACCGAGTTCTCTGATTTAAGAGCATATGCTCTCAATAATGACCATCGCATTTATTTTTGGAGCTCACGAGAGAAAAGTGGTGATAGTATAGCGAAAAAGCTGTATCCTAGCTCTGCTGAGGTCTGGGAAAATATTCCCGCTGGTTCTAGTTTAGGTCCTCATGCACACACACTTTAGCTGTTATTAAAATAAATTTAAGCTTACTGTTACACAATGTTAACACAGCTGGTGATTTCAAACCCTCAGTGCCTGCTTGCGGGAACGTGAATACAAGATGGGGAAAAGCTTCAGTGTTTCTAGCATGAACCATTGAATTTAGCTGTATGGGGGAAATACATTTCCTCTGATTATTAAGGTTTTATATGTAGCAAAACTATCAGTTCAGCTGAGTGGGAGACTCGATAAGGAAGCTGGCAGAGAGAGTATTCAAACTGTAGAGTTCAGCTCTACAAGTAGTCACAACGATGTTTTGGGCTAGGTGATGGGAGGAGAGGTGAGACTAATTTGTCAGTTCCTACTAGCAGGAAGTTACTGAAGCTGTGAAGACAATCAAGCCCGCCACAGCCATAACAGAAAGACTTTTGACTTCTTGTCATTGAGGATTTTGGTCTTGCTGAACAAAAGCGAGGGCTTTTTTCTGCTGAAGTCAGAAATTTCAGAAGACAAGGAGGGTGTTGCCTGGGTTATTGAGGTTCAGTCTTCTGCTCTCACAGGCAGCATGTCATACAATTTTTTTCATAAATTGATTGCGTTTCATTTTTAAAGTAATTAGGTTTTTTGCCTCCACTATTCCAGTTGGAAGGCTATTGGAAATCTTGATTGCTCTAATGATCAGAAACCTTCTTCTAATTTCCAACCTAGATTTATTCACAGCCGGTTAATATCCATTTGTTCCTGTGCCAGTTTTGTCCTTAGCTAATTTAGGTTTTTCCGTATCTGGTGTTTATCTCCCTGATGCATTTACGTGCTGTGACTATGCTCCTGCTGAGCCGTCATTTTGCTCAACAAAATAAGCCAAAATCTTTTGGTCTCTTCTCATAAGATAGACTTTCCCTCCTCCTTGATCATCCTTCTTTGGACTTGTTTCCTCTCTTCTTGACCAGATCTGTACAAGATTCTCAATTGAAAATTTGCTAGTGGCATTGTAAACTGGCATTGATATTTTCCTGACTATTCTGGAAAAAACTCTTCTAAAACTAGAACTGCATCTGTCTTTTTTTATAGATATATCATATTAATGGCTTATAGGCATCTTGTGCAAGTCTGTCGTCTTAATTATTTCTAAATGCTAGTTTACAGCTTGGGTTAGGCATGTTTGCTATTGATGTTCAACAGCATATTGTGCTGTTAAATTTAATTGTATTTGTATGGTTGAAGTTCACACAGTTCTGTCTGTATAGTGACCTGAAACTCATTAGTACTGATGATGTTTCCCTGCATTGCGTAATCAACAAATGTAGTCAACATCTTCCTGTTTCTAGCAGGTTTATGGATGAAACATCAGGGACATGGTTTAGTGGACATGGTGTGTTGGGTTGACGGTTGGACACGATGATCTTAGAGGTCTTTTCTAACCTGTATGATTCTATGATCAGTTCCAACACTCATCCACAAGGACCTTCCCTATTAAACTTTCCTCAATCTGACAGTCCTTCCTTTAATGCTGTATTTTTCATTTCCCCATGAATGAGTTTCTTGCCCGCTTTACAGATTTTCTACTATTCCTGACTTTCTCCAGCTTCACTAATAATTTCTTTTGTGGCACCATAATGAATGCTTACCAAAGACCATATAGATCAGTTACAACTCCCTTTCCTAAAAACCCAGTTATGATAACAGAAGATGTTGTCAAGTTAGCTTGACATTATCTTCTTTTGACAAATTCAAATAGCATTTTTTCCATTTTTCTGTGTACGTTTGTTTGTTTAATTTTCCTTAAAGTCTGCCCCGTAAAACCTTGCAGATTATGGATAGCCATGTGGGTATCTGGGCTGTTAGTTGTCTTACCATTTTTCTCACCTTATCTTAAATCTTGACATATTTTCTATTGTCTTGTCATATGACACCATGTCTGGATTCATAACTAGACTATTAAATATTTGCTACCAAGTCTTCAATTTCATTATACCAGTTCCATCAGCCGTTTGGGATAGAGATTGTATAGTGTACCTCTGCATAAGCTTTTGCTTCACACATTTGTAATAACTGCAGGATCCATACCTCGTAACTATTTTGGGTTTGCACCATAAATTAGGTTATCCGTAACATGAATGCCATTTTGAGTATGTTTCGCTTCCCCTCCTCTGCTTCTTAATCATGTAACTGAAAAACTTTCAACAGTTGTTTTAATATACTTTCAAGATCTAACTAAGCTTTACCTTAGGCAACTTGTACTTTTTCCTTCTGCCTTTCAGGAGCGCTTTATGTCCATTCCTTATGTGTTCTTGGCTTAGTGTTAACATTTTAACAATTTAAAATATTAATTCTGAAGCTTCTTACAAAATTTTCCCTCACTTTCTTGGGATCCAGGTTCCTAATGTGACCAACACCTTTAGTCTTCTGTCTTTTCTGAACCGCACATAATCTTTTATTGTGAGTGCTCCAGGGATAAGTGTTCTTTCACTGTTTCCATGTAGTGTCCAGCTATTTTCTAATAATTCAGATTCCTTTGTTTTGTTGCACAGGTTCAGGCAAGCCTATTCATCCCTTCCAGTTTTATATACCTTGCCACCTTGCGTACGTTACCTGGATTAAGTACAGTAGTAATACTAACAATGTTTTCTACTGCTCAGAACAATAACAGCACTTCCTTCCTTCCTAGTTTCCGTTCTTTTGCCTTGTTTTTCTCTGTTGTGTATCATCATTTTCCTCCTTTCTTTTATCTAACAAACTAGAGATAACATGATTCTCATCTAACCTTCTGTTGTCATTCTTATTTTGAGAAGTTTTGTATGTTGTGGGGTTTTGTTTGTTTGTTTTACTTACTACTGCTGGTCATTCTTCCTTGTATTCCTTTTTCAAAGCCTTCTTAAAATTGTCCTGGTTCTTGGAAGGAGTGTTAGATGACAAATAGCAAAAGATAAAAGATCTCGTCTACATCTGAAGCCTGTAACTGGAAAATTACCTTCCTTGCTAAACTTCAGTGAATGACAGCAGAAGTAACTTGTCGCTTTGAGACACGTCAAGTTACACTTGTTGTTATTTCATTAATCACTTCTATGACATTTCTATCATTATTTCTATGACAATAGTGTCCAAGGCCTTAATGAAGACTAAGGCCATCCTCCTACTTTGCATAAATAATATTAATCTGTTCTTCTGTGTAAAATACCAGATACAGACTTTTTTCAGATCTTCCTATTAGGGATACTCCCTTGGATTTTAAAAAGCTCTGACAGATTACCATCGCAGCAAAAAATTTTTCATAATACTCAAAAATCTTCTATTTATTATAGTCTCTGCTTATTCCTACGTTATTATTAGCAAACTTGACCTTAGTAAATTCTGTTAACTTAAGCTCTAATATTCAGTGTTACTTACTGAGAAACAGATCTCTATATTCCAGGTTAGGCTTAAACAGGCAAGTATTATCTCTCAATTGACTTTTAATGAAGAGTAAGAGTTCCTGAACCTTTTTCTTGATACAAGTACCAGTTAGACAATGTTGAATTAGAAAATGCAATTTGTAACAGCTTTTCTGCCCCTATTCAGGACATGCTGTAGTCTCTGCTTGACACTGTAACTTTGGAACCTGACTGGTGACAATAGGAAGACAGGAATTAATGTGAAAAAAGCTTGGAAGCCAATTATTCTCTTATTTACATCAGTATAATTTCCACTTACATTCACTCATGTAAAGATAGACACAGCTGCTCTAATGTTGGCAAGGCAAATTTTAAACTTTGTTTCTTCAGCTTTTGAAAACTGGTCTATAAAGCCAAATGATTGATCCAAGGAAAAAATACAAAGAAAATTTCACTGATCCTAAAATAAATGCCTGTCAAAAACATTCTGAAGTTGTCTTTTCTAAATGTCAGTGGATAAAAGTACTTGAATTTCTTTTATGTATCTCATAACAGAAAACAAAGTCTTAATGTAATCAAGAAAGATTGTTTTTCTGAATTCATTGCACAGTACTTTCCTTATCAAATATGCTTTCATTATTGTACTGACAGATTCTAAATGTGTAGCTGTTATTTTGTATGTTAATTGAAAAATGCTGTCCAAAGACGTTTGTATTCCTGTAACTTGTATTATATTCAACATCCATATTAGGACAAGAGATGTTTTAAGGGTCAAAATATGAAATTAACAGTGGCAAGTTACCAGAAGATAGTAGACGGCTCTAAAACAAGTGAACATGAGGTAGTAGAGTGTTTCCATATTTTACAGAGAAAGTCACAAAGACTGTAGTGTGGTTATTTTTCTCTAGGGATTGCCAAAATAGATATGTGAGAAAAGAGAGTTCATAGACATTGGTCTACCCTACAAACATGTTGCAATGGCTGTAAGTAAAAGGTCAGGTTGCTCTTTTAAAGCCAGCTACTTTCCTTTTCTTGGTGGTCCCCTATTGTCTCCTAATCTAGATTTAGTTTGTGAGCAGTGAGCTCAGCTGGCAGAAAAGTCCTCAGCCACCAGTTTGCTTCCTTCTACTCGTGGCAATGAACTTCACTGTGGAACATTTTTGCCTTGTGATCAAGTGCTGCTGAGAGGTGACCCAGACCCCATTGCACGTAGCATGCAGTCGTGACATAGGTGAGTTTGGCTGCCCTACTGTAGGCAGCATAAATGAAACTGCAGTGCAAATGTGGTAGGAGGCAAAACATTTCAAGAAAGTCTTTGAATCTGATAAGGAGGAGAAAATGAACAAATAGGACATAGTGAGAAGAAACAGTAGCAAATCTGTCTGAGTGTCTTGACAGGCCATGGAGAAGTGGAGGAGGGAAACTTGAAGCTTACATCTATTATGCCAACCCAATAGAAGTTTAATCAAAAATGTTTGGGAGGAACTGCAGTAATGCTGAGACATGTGACTAATAGTGCAAACTTTGGAAGAATCACTTTCAGGGGCTAACGTTAAACTTTGGATTGTGTTTTCTATTCATGGGGATAGGTAATCTGATGAGACATGTTTTTTTCCATCCAGCATAGTAAGTTTCAATTACTTGATATTTTAGACTTTTACTTAATTTATTTATGTGCAAATAAATCATTGGAAGTGAAACTCATGTACCAATGACTCAGAATTTCAAAAGCCTGAGAAGAAAGCAATGAAATATCATATTGTTCATAAAAATTGTAACCTGGTAGAAGAATTTGCTGAATATGGTCTTTACAATCCTCAGGCATTTTGTTAGTAATGTTACTGGACAATGATGAAAATGCATAGCTACAGAAAGTCACCTCCTAGTTTACATGTCATGGCACCTGATTTGGAAGAAAATTACTTCCCTCAGTTTTGCAGGATCAGCTATTTCTGAAATAGACTGCAAACTTACGTTCTGTGATACAAACTAGTAGAGACTTCCTCTGCTGGGTGTGTAAGAAAAACAAGCTGATCAGATTAATTCTAAGTAATATTCCAATGTTTTTACCATTGTCATTTCTAACTATTGCAAAAAGGGTAGCAAATTAAACTAGATAGATGGTTTTAAACAGACCTGGCTTAGACATCAAACCCCTTTTTTTAAAGTTTCTGGAGAATCAGCTTACTTAGAAACAAGATTATTAGGAATTCTTTTCTACAGATGAATGTTTATGAGACTGCATTTCCTAAAGGGAACTCTAAATTTCTGTATGTGGTTATCTTATCTTTCCCATCCTTTCATGCACCTTGTCCTACTTAGATATTTCATCCTAATCTAGTTTGTGGACTTTTTTCCAACTTTTTGGCCTCCTCCTTTGCATATCTTCCATTCTGAGACTGCTGGCCTGCCTTTTTCTCTCTCTGACATATGAACAGTGGGTCCCATTAAACTAAGTAGTTTTCAAACATGCGTAAGCCTAAACTTTCGAACAAGTATAAGCTAAGTAATCAAAATAGACTCTCTCTCTGTAGGTCTTCATGCAGCTGAGTGTTTTGCTATTGATCATCAATCCTTCATTTTAGTTGTTGTGCAGGTGCATTTTAGGATATTTGAAAACATGATTTAAAAAAAAAAAGTAACTGCTATTCAAGCTTAGCATACATGCTAGGTAATCAGAGTAGACAATGTAGGTGGGGCAAAAATGGATGAGTGGAAAGGTGACTGGGCTTGCTGAAGCTATATTATGAAGCTAAAGGTAAAATCCAGATTTCTAGATGTGTCGTTTAAAGAACTAGCAACTGTATCATGCTGTCATAAATTGTGACAATAGTGGTAGATTTTTAAAAAATACAGCATGATTTCTTGAGTAAATAGTGCCTCTTTTGTGAAAGCTATATGCTGGATTTAGACTAACGTATTTATATAAATAAATGACAGTGCTAGGGACTGTTGTTTTTCTATGTTTTGAATGAATTTAATTCCAGAATAGAGGGATGGATCCTTATTTAGTTAGTAAGAGTTCCTCTTAATTTGCATTCAGCAAAAATACACTGCGTGCCAAGAGTTTCTAAGCCTTTGCAAGATTTTCTGCTAGGTTCTTGTAAAACTGCCTAACAGCTTCAAGGAACGCTTCTCTATACCAGCATTACAAATACTCACAATTTGTACAGTTTCAGTATGCATCTTAACCAAAAGCAGTATATCACCTACTTTCTTTGAATGAACTTCTTTCAATGAAGGTGAGCTCATTATTTTTAGCTTGTTTCAATTATAAGCAGTTCATAATCTGCTGTTCAAAACTTGAAAAGCTGCTAGTGAATAACTGGAAAATAGCAAGACAAAATGGAAAACATACGACTGTAAACACCGCCCTAGTATTGTGAGTACTTTTAGAAAAGGCTTGTAATAATCAGTTTATCAGTTTATCATAATGGAATTTCAGCTAGGCTAGGAGTTATGATTCATCGACATCACTAGGGATCAGTTAGTGTTCCAGCTATGTGCCCAGATTTTTAGAATTTTGTAGCTTAAAGTTATTAAGTTTATGTTGATCTTAACAGCTGAGCAAAGATTTAATTTAGCATTGAATTCAATTTTATGTTGTGCATATTCTTTGTGGGCTGTTTTATTCATGTACAAAATGCATAGCTGAGAGATTTCTTTTTTTAATTCATAATTGATCAATAGCTTGGGTTTTATTTATTTTAGGTGGCAGTGTAACCAACACTATTACGGTATTTTTAATAGGTTAGCAAATAAGCAAAGATGGGACTTGCATCTGCAGCTAATCTTGAAACAGTTCTGCTTCACTTCTCCCAGTAAGTTGCTGTGTCTTCAGCGTTGGGAAATCAGTGCAAAAATGTTTTTTATAACTTCTAAAATATTTAGCAACACTTTTCAGACCCAGAAAAACATGTGAAGCCGTTGAGGGTTCATCTTGCAAGAATTTTCATGTGTACATAGTTATTTTTCTATAGACCCACTACGATCATATAGGTATGTGTTTGATGACTGAAATCTTACTGAAATGTGAATGATTAATACGGATCATTTCTTGTAAATATGAAATGCCAATGGTAGAATGTTAAATATCTTTAATAATACAGAACACAACACAACAGTTAAGGGCATGAAGTTGATTGTCTATGCAATTAAAAGTTTAGGAGACTAACTATCTGATCTGGAACTTGGCCAAGGCATTGTGACTAACAAGCCTGTTCTTGCGAAAAAATGCCAGAGGAACTCTGATAGCCATGTGTGGTCAAGCCTTCTGCTTTGTCTAAATTAAGCCATCTCAAAACATAACACTGCCATACATAAAATCCCATGCCAACATTTGGCAAAGCACTTCTTCTGTTCAAGCATTTGTGCTGGAGAAAGCTGACTATATACAGCATCAAGGCAAACAGTTTTGAAAGCATTTATTTTGAATTTCCTAGGAAGCCAAATGCTGCTGAAAATCCCATTCTATGATTGTAATTTACCCTCCATTCATTTACAGAACTCCCATAAAAGTCAGTGGGAGGGACTGGTACCAGGTATATAATATACTGTAAAAACTTTAAAACATCTTATTGTTGGTTGTTAAAATGATAGACATTTTAGGACAATGACTGTTGTTCTAAACTCAGCTTATGTTCTGCTTCCATCTGGCCTGCTACTGTTTCCTTGAAGACAGAAAACAGCACACATTGGGTTGCACACATTGTCCTGAGAGAAATACTCTCTCTTTCACCTGTACAGTTTAGCATTTAGACTCAGTTCTTTTGCCATGTCTGTGTAATCCCAGGGTGTGCTCCTGTAGCCATCAGGTTTTATCCTGTTGGAGCGTAGGTTTACTGAATTAAACAGGACTTCTTACATAACTGAAGTTGTATGTTTGTAGGCAAACAGGCTGCACATCTCATCTTTCTCATGCAAAAGCCCCACCTTAAAGGCTCAGGCTTCAGGAGGTAGCTACATGCCTTAGAACCTATGCCAGTCCCTATTACGTTTTAGACAATTACTGTGTAAAGTGAACAGGTTGGTAAATACGGCTAAATCGAATGCTTATGCTTATTATGTATGATAGTGAAATAGCTTTGAAAGAGCTCCCGTGGCACTGTACTTCTCTGCATCCTGTTTCTGTTTGTGGTGCTCTGGCTCTGCAGAAGGCCACTTCGCTTTCTCCTAGTCTTTTATGTGAAAATGTGCGGCGCACAAGTAACACAAAAGCTAACCCTATAGAAAGGTACGTGGAAATGTAAAGACAGTGGTTGAGCCAGTAACATACCTTCTTGTTAGTTTGGGGGGATTTTGGGGTTTTTTTCGTGGTGTGTTTTTTTTTTTTTTTTGTACTGTCTTTGGAATTTTAGCTTAGGACCTCTCTAGTATTTCTTTGTTGTGAGGATTCATTTATAAAACAGTAAGAGGGAAATCTAAACCCAGGTCTTTGGAATAAACGAAGTGATTTTCTGTGATTCAGAAAAAAATAAAAACCAATTTGTACTATACACTAAAAATTAAGAAGAGATACACATATTATGGCCTGATGTAGTAAAGCACTTTAGGTGCTTGCTAGACTTCAGCAGTGCTTAAATACAAAGTATATTTCATCTACACTTGCAGAATTTAGTGAGCTCAGTCAGAAATTCCCCATTGAAGCTGATAATGCTTGATGCCTATTCAAGATCGGTAAATTCTTAATCTCTGTAATTATGCTTATTACATTGTTGCAGTTGTTAATGTTCTCACCTTTCAGAAGTCTTCCAAGAATTAGCTGAGTTACAGCAGGTTATTAGTAAAACATTGGCTCTCTGAATATTTTTTAAAGTAATTGGACTAAGGAATTATTTCTGCAGATTTTACTTTTACACCTGAGAACAAAACATTAGGAAAAAGGGAAATGACGACTGGCATTCTAAATCAGATCCTACCTTTGATCACAATAACTTCAGAAGAGCTTTTGCCTTAAAGAGTGTAGGATCGGGCATTATAATTTTGCATTTGGATGTATAAAGTTAGATGCTTAAGTACCCAGGTAGGGTCCAGCAAAACACTCCAGTTTCACTTACAGAAGTGAAAGCTCTGTGAGTGCTCAGTGTATTTAAAAACAAGATTGTTTTTGTTCAGGAGTCCAGGTACTGACTTAGGTGCCTGACTTAATCTACCCAAGTTCGGATGGTTTTATCGTTCACCTTATTTTCGACTGGCAGGTAACTGCAAATAGTTTTCCTTAAGTTAGGAGAAGTCTTACCAGAAGTCTTGGAGATTTTAGGAAAGGACCTGTAACGCTTAGGATGTGCCTACATTTTTATTAGCAGGTTTGATACTGTGCTTGTATGGTAACTTTGATAGTTTGTGTTCCAACATGGTTTAATAATCACTACAGTAGATCATTTCATTGCAAAGAAATTAGCTCTTTATTGTCTTTGTCTGACTCCACTTAAAGGCTCTAATTAAGGATATAGTAAACATGAAAATCTCTCCTAATGCTTTAGGCTTTTTTAGGTGTTATCTGAAGAACATGAATGTTTCCTGTTAGGACAGAAATATATTAAAAAGTTTGGTTAATGAACTCAGGTGGGTTTTTATTTTTAACAATAAGTGTATTCAATATGAATAGTATTTTTTAATTCAGCAAACTTTTTTAAGAGAATTTGGTTAGAATGTGGTTACTTTGAAAGAAAAAAGATTAAAGGACATCAGTCACAACATGTTTGTATGTTTTGACCTGAGTTTTCTATTGCAAATTTGATTTCAACCTTTTAATGACTCAGAAAATTTACAATGCTGCCAGACACCTCAATATTCCATTACATTTCCTTTTAAAAAGTGTTGTATGTTTGTTGAAACCTTGCAATATATTATTCATAGCAAAGAACAACTGCTTTCTTAAGGGTATAAATACCTATTTGTTAATGTCCAATTCAGTATCATTAATTACAGGATTGGTTTTGTGTTGCTATAAAACAATGCATACTTTATCAGAAATAAATAATAATATATATACTCTTTCCATTGATTACATTTCTTGTTAAAACCTGTTTGCTCTCCTATCACAAGCAATATTATGACACATTATTTATCATTGTTGAGATCAGATACCACAAACATGAAAGAGTAACTGCTATCATTCAGTTCTGGAAAGCAGAGAGTGCTGAATCAGAGTCCTCACTTAACTCACATATATTGTACACAACCCTGTGTTTGACATTGACTTAACTGTGATGTCCCTGATGACCATTCAGCAGATTTTTAAATGCTGTGCAGAATCACACCAAACAGAAGTGGTCAGCTTACACTTACTAAGACTGCAGTTTCTCTGTAAACAGCCTTAGTACTAACAACACTACATGCAAGATTGGTGCCACTGTACGTGATAAAAGCATTTGATCATTCCTGGCAATGAACACGAAGCCAGATTGGGTCCAAAAGCAAAGAAATTGATTTGGGAGATCAGTGTAAACCTTTACTCCACTTTGGCATTTCCTCCTCCTTCAAAATAGACTTGGCTTTCCAAGGAAGAGCCATGTGAAGGAGAGCGGGAGTCAAGGTTAAAGTCATCACGTCCAAGGCACTAGTATGTTTTTATCAGGGAGAGGCATTTTCTGCTACGGCGATGTGGAGTGATACGATCATAAGACAAGATTTCTGCCTAAAATGTTGAAGTCACTTAGACATGTGTTTCAATTCATTCTACAAAGTCATCCCAGGGCTTAGCAAAATCAATCCTCATCCCGTGTTGGGAGGGACGAATAGTAATCCATCACCTTTAAACACAACACACTGTGCAAATTGACGGCTTTAGTGTGGCATGAAATCTTTGCAGATTTTGCAAAGCAAGTGCTCTGTCTTTTCCCTTATTGTTTGCCCTTCACTTGACATACAGGAAGAGATGCATCAAGAGGATGGCAGGAGACATGTGTCACTTAAAGCATGCCATAACAATGTTTGCCCTGGAACGCTCCCTTGAATCTGTTTGAACAAGCAGGTATAATAAACAAATAAATATACACAAAACTTCACCTAGTTATAAAGTTGATAGAACCCCTTTTCCATCCTCCCCCTTGAGCAGATCTAGCCCCAGGCAAGCGCTTCCCTTCCGCCCCGAGTTGGAGTGCCACGATCATATTGCACCAGTTCACTTGTTGCACAGTGCCAAGGTGGCATCTCCCCTCTGCTCAACCCACAGAAACTTCACAGAATCACATTTCAGCAGAGCTCATTCAAAGGGCTTCTCCTTTCCAGCCTGCTTGCAGCCTCTTACCTGCATGTGTCCCTGGTACATTCTGCTTTGTCTGGTTCAGGTGCCCCTCAGGCCGACAGATTGGGTGCACGCTGGGGTGGGGGCACTTCTCCTGTGCCCTCGACTAAAAGAAAGGCGGAGGAAAAAAAAAAAAAAACACCTCTAACCCTGAAAGAGCTATTTTTTGCAAAAGATTCAGTTTGTCCTGGAAGCTCCTTTATTGCTTTCAGTAACCCAGTGAGCCGGGCTGCTTTCTTCCCTCCTCTCTTTTCCTTTCTGCCTCTCTTTCCCTTTTTAATGCGGTGCTGCAAACTGCAAAGGAGCTGTTCCTCGCGGGGTGCTGGGGGGAGGCGGGCCGGACCCAGGCGGCGGCGGCTGCGGGGCCGCCGGGCGGGGAGCGCCGCGGGGCGGAGCGGGGCCGCCCGCTGCCGGGCCTCGCCCGCCGCGCCGCACCTCGCCTCGTCCCGCTGCCAGCCGCCCCGGCCTGCCCGCCTGGCGGCCCTGGCCCCGGCGGCCCTCCCCCGCCTCCCGGAGGCAGCCCCGGCCTCCCTCCCTCCTCCCCCCTTCCCTCCTCCTTCCCTCCCTCCCTCCCTCCGCAGAGGGAGCGCGCGGCATCCGGGGAACGCGCGGAGCCCCGCGGAGCGCCGCGGCCGCCGGGCCGAGCCCTGCCGGGGTCCCGGGGAAACCCGGTCCCCCGGCCCCACCGCCTCGCCAGGGGCTGGCGGCTTCCACTGCAGCAATTTAAAAAAAAAAAAAAAAAAAAAAGTAAGCATAACAACAAAAAAAATCGGAGTGTCCCGGAGCCAGAACACGGCAAAACCTGGATCTGGCACACGGAGCCTCCTGGATGGCCGCGAGTTTTGCCTCCTCGCGTGAAAGGAGAGGGTACGCGCAGGGAAAGGGGCCCGAGTGTGGGCACATCCCGGGCAATGGTTGCCTCCAAACCTGGGGTCGGCTGTGCTCCGCTCACAGCCCTTCCCCACCGCTGCTGCAGCTGGAAGAGGGCTGCTTGCTGCTGCCTGCAGCACTGAAAAAGTTTGGCATTGCAGAACGAGGGGGATGTACAGGCTGCAGTCATAACTAAACTGCATTTTAGTAATGTGCTTGGGCCAGGGCCTACCTTGTGCTCTTTATATGAAGAGCAAATGTGATCTGTCGTAATTCACAGAAAATACCAGGAGGCTCTTGTATTGCTTGGTAATGTTTTTTAATATTTACCAAAGATGTTGTCATATAGAATAAAATCTGGTAATAGCCTGTACATGCAAAATTCTGACCTTGTAAACTAGCACAACAGGCCTGGCTAAATCTTGCAAGCGATACCTGCATCATCTTGGATCTAGCTTTTTTCTCCTCTCCCCCACCTCAAACCTTAAACTTCTAATCTGCTAAAAAGACCAGCTGCTTCAATTTCATTGCAAATTTCTGTCCCACCCAGTGTATCCATATTCAGCAGCACAGAAAGCATCCAGTGCCTAGAATTTGCTAGGTTGTGTAATTTCTTGGCTCTGAGCTCTCAAGTCTTACTATTAAACTACGCAAAACTTTATTGATGCTTTTGATTGACCAGAGCAATTCAACCTTAAGCGTGTTCCAGTACTAGAGCAATGCAAAATAGATTTTTTATTCCTGAAACCAGCACATTTGTATCTTCACAGCTCTCCTTTCAGCTGACTAAATATGCCTTTTTGAAGTGTTTCTATTCAGCTAAAAAGATGGGGTTTAGCAGAACACGAGTTCGTAAAGTCGTCAGTGATGGCACAAGCAAAATCTAGCCAATTATTTTTTTCACTTAAGCTTGAGAGTTTTATCTTTTAGATAGAAAAGGTGACAGTTCTCTTACATCCAATGAATATGTATACAGCTCACTAAGATTTTCAGAACAGCCTAGGCGTTTAGCCATGTATTGGTGATAAAAGGAAATAAGAAATGAGTATTTTTTGTCTAAATCCTTTAAGCTGCTTTGAAAACCTCAATTAAGAGCTGATGAGCTTAAAATACTTCTTTGGGATTGTCCATACATGTTAGACATATCTTACTGTAAAACTTCACTGTGTAATACAAAAAGTGACTGGACTTACATAGATGAAAACTTTGGATTTGAATTATTGTGGTTTCACTTAAAATACAAAATATGGAGTACAGATTTTTCAGATATAAATACCTGGCTGCCTTTGTGTTCAATTTAGAAGAAAGTTTAGATCTAGATGAAAAAAAGCAAATCCTAGTTAAACTTGAAGCCTTGGTGTCTTTGCTGTTTGTTGAACAGGGATGTATTAGACTCTTAAGCTTTTAGTAATCCTGAAGGTGCACTTTTTTTCATTCTGGTTACAGTAGATGCAAATTATCCTTTCCTGGGCTAGCGTGCAAGTTTTCTATAGTAGCTCAATGTTTTTAAGGCACGTGAAAATTTCTTTTTTGTTGTTGTTGTTTTAAGCACAGGGCTCTCTTGTTTTTCTCGGGGGGAAGCAGGGGTAAATTTGTTAATGCCAGTACGTAGCAATTTCTGTTTTTTCTAAATCTAAGTATATGCATCATAATTTAAATTTTTCCTGTAGGGTAGGAAAAAAAAGTACACTTATAGTAGAAGAAGCGTTAATCCAGGAATGATTGTTCATGCTATATTATTTGTGGGTGAGGGACAAATGTTGCTAGAATTTGGCAAGATCCAAATGCTAGACATGAGATTTTATAGTATAGTGTGTGTTAGAATAGGCATTTTTCTTAATGCATCAAAAGCAGGTGCATTCATTTTGCAATTTGTTGATGCAATGGCCTACTGATGCCACAATTTGGCAGTATCTGGCAGATCTAGTAAAGTCAGGTAGATCCAGCTTTCACCTTCTTCCTTAGCAGGGGGCTAAATCACTTGGCAACGGTCAGTAAGAAGGCTGGCAAAGCAGCAGTCGGTGCAATGGAGAGATGGAGGGAGATGTATGCATAGATAGATGATGACAGTGGTTTCTTCTTGAGGAACTGTTCTTTAAACATCTTTCAGTGCAAGCCACACTCACATGCATGGTGCTGTGCTTCCACAAGTGTAAACTCTGCCTTTGTTCTAGCTCTTCGTTAGAAGCAGCTTCGGCAAGATTGTTTCCCTTTCTGTCTGGTTCTAATCTGGAACCAATGCATGATACCTATTGCTCAGTTATAGTACAATTTCAAAAATGTGATGGTGGGTGGGACAAAAAGCATTGATGTGCGAGTCTGTAACGTAAATATAAAGGCAAGCTTTTTACAGCTTAGAAAAAGGTGAGTGCCAGGACCCATGCTGTTTGTGACTCTGCTCTATTTGTGCATGTAGAGGACTGTTTTGTTACAGGTCATGTTTAATCATGCAAGGTTCATTTGCCTAAAATGCTTTAAAAATATTTTTCCATTGTGGTCCCTTTTGGTCTGTCTATGTGGCTGCATTGGTATTTCAACCAGTGATGTTGCGTGCCATGAGCTCTCTAAGCTTTGTTGTTTGTTATGGCAAAAATGGGAAAAATCATCGTAGAAAATATGAAAGTCATAATGTTTGTTAAGAAAAAGAAGAGTCACCATATGGCTCAACAGATTTTAATTAATACTAAATTGCCAGGGGAAATTTTGCAAAAAGTCAAGTTAAGTTACAAATAAATGCTTAGAATTTGTTTTCGAATATATTTCCGGGGCAATTAGGAATATTAGGAAGCCTAGAGATAGTAATGGGAGTGCAGGGGCATTTTCAGAAATACAGAAGTGCACAAGGTGTTTTTGGAGAATCTGGCAGCTTCTAGTTACTGTCAAAAACCTGACATTTAACTCCCACTGGAAGGCCTATTGATTTTCAATAGCAGTAGATATTTCATTCCTTTAGGCCTTACTGATATTTTTGTCATCCTGCAAATTTAGTTTTAAATCACTGACTCTGAAACTGCACAAGACAACACGTATAGACTCCAAATTAGTAACAGTTATTGTAGTATTCTTCATTAGCAAAGTGATTGAAATTGCAAAGTCTGTGGTTTCCATGCCAAGAAACCACACGGTAAGGGCAAGGCATGATTTTTATTAGGGAAATCATGCAATGATAAGGACCTGCACATTCTAAGAAAAGCAAATAATACTTAGTGTGAAACATGTAGTTAAGTGCTCCTCCTTAACAGGGATGCTTTTCTGAAGGTGGGCAATAGGTAATTTGAAGGAAAAGGAGTTTCCATAGCTGTAAGTTGTGCTCAAGTGAGCAGTGGGAGAGTTTTAAATGCAAATTGAGGGTGGTGATTAGTGGCATCAGAGGCAGCCATTGTTGTGATGTGCTGCATTCCTGCGGCTTCAGAAGCAAGACTTGGAGAGAGCACTTTGGGGAACTCGGACCTCTGCGTGCACAGCAGGTTGTTGTATCCATCGCTCTACTGTGCTTCTCGCATCTCTCTGAATCTTTTGGTGTTTCTCATGTATGACAACAGATTGTGTTGCCAGCATCCAACGATAGCATATGTTTGGTCATAAAGACACAGATTTGCTGCTTTGTTCAATAGTAGATTAATGTGCTGGTGCATATACCTTATATAAAACATCAGTCTATTAGCTCATGTAACCATGGAGATAATAAGTAATTTGCATACATGGAAACTCTTTGGGTTTGTTTAGGCCTAATGCCTGCATTTTATTAAGAAATAGATCTTTACAAACATTAATACTAATAAATATTTTCATGAATAATATTTTCTGCTAACTGAAAATAATTGGCCTAATTTGTGAAAACATGGAGCTGATTAAAAATTAACTACTGAAAATAACCTAGCTTATTCTTAGACTCAAGTGAGGTGCAAAAACTGTGAAAATTAAATTCAGTAGTTAATGTATTAATAGTCTTAAATCTTATTAATACATAGAATTAAGGATTTATAATATTGTTAGTTCTGACGGATTCTAATTACACTTTATACTTTGTTTTCTAGTTGCAATTGCAAGGTACGAATGGTACAACCACACATCAATGAAAGCGCTAATTCTATTATGTGTATTTACACATTGCTTTTATATGCTAACATGATTTATATGTGTTTAGGGAATGTATATAAAGGAGGTGTTTAAGGTGCTTTACATACTTTAATGAATAATAAATTTGAGCAACACGCAATCCTAAATTAATTTTTAAAAGCTAAAAGTTTTGCTAATGATGCATATAAAACATTTAATTAACAAGACTCAACGTAGAAACCTCAAGTCACAGTAACAAATAGCAATTAGATTGTAAATAGCCTGAGTAGAATGCTAACAGGATAATTCTTCGTTATGTTGGAGTCGCACCAGTTTTTTTCATCTGTAACTCTGTGCCTGTCAGTAAATACCAGCCTAGAACTTGTCAACAAAATTAAGAAAAATACCGCATTATTCCAGATTATGACCACCATAATTACAAACTCCGCAGTCCTATTTCTGTTGAAGCTTCTGTTGTTGTTACCCTAATTTATGTATTAGCATGCCCGTTGTGGTTACCCCAATTGTACGTATAGGGGAAGTGCCGTGAGTGGGCAGAGGAGGGGGCAGTCCAGCTGCGTCCCTGTTAGCACCGTGGTACACGTTGTACAGGTGGTGGTATGTGATGAGGCAAGGTTACTGCTACTACATAGCCCGTGCCACTCGTGCCTATATCTGAAACAAGCGCTGTGGAGAAATTGTAACTTCTTTAGGAAGGCTGGGCTCTGAGCGGGCTTTTCACATACACTTGTGTTTAGTTCAGCAGCAGCTAGTGCTGCAAAATGTGGCCCATTTGAGGGAGGGTAAAAGTGATGGTTATCCATTAACATATCACCCACATCAAATCATAAGAACAGAGAATGGCCTTCTAGTGGATCTGTGTCCTTTATCCTGTGGTTCTATTTGTTAGCACCATAGTTACTGTGGTTTGTCCAGCCGTATATTCAGTTTCCTAGCAGAGGAGATTTTCTTTGTTTGCAGAGAGGCTGTTTTCAATGTGTAGTAACACTGTTGTCCACACAGAAATGCCTTATACAAAAAGGATCTTCTGCCTATTTAGACAAAGAAAGGAGGAGAAAGCATGTCTCTCCACTTTCCCCATGCACCTGATTGCAGATGCCAGGAAAACTACATTTCAATGGCCAAATGGCCAATGCTCTTAAGTTTTCCTGAATTTGGACCCTGGCATGCTTCTGCTGTAGTAAACACAAACTTTTTACTGAGTCCATTGAAACAGAGTGCCTCATTTACATAAGTGTTGCAGGCTTATAAACCAACCATTCCTCGTTTATCAAGTAGAAAAAAGTTTTATGGAAGATGTAGAATCTCCAAGTGTAGACCTGTACTGCAGTTACTATGATTGTAGTGTAGCATGAATATATTAAGGTTGATCCTACAACCTCTTATTGAAAGTCTCAAAATGTGGAAAGTCTACAACCCCTAGGATAATTAACTCTAGTGTTTAACTATCCTACTATTTGAAAGTTTTTACTATTGACCTTACTTAAATATACATTGCTGAACTTTATGCCCTGTTTTCTTCAGCCAAAATTGATATGGAGAAGGATGTATTCCATTTCCCTTTGTAGCTGCTTTGTACACATTTTAAGAAAATAATTTCATCTCCCTCAATTTTCTTTTTTCTAGACTAAGCATCCCAGTTCCTTAAACCTTGTCACGTAGGTCGGGTTTTCTAGATGTTGATTATCTTTCTTATCATTTTCCTTAGACTGGTTTACTTCAGTAATGTCCAAAACTGGACAAGTATTCTAGTCTACTCTTGTTCAGTAGACCAGAAAAATTTCTTTAGGTGTATTACATGCAATATTTCTGTTTATACATCCCCCCACATAGTGTTGCAACACCATGATGCTGTTGAGTCATGTTCAGCTTGTGATCTACTGTTACCTTTGGTGATATTCCTGAATCATTTACATACCCACTGTGGTTTTTTGTGGTTGATTAGTCCTACCTAACTGTAGAATTTGGCACTGTACTTATTGACTTGTATCCTACTTATTCAAAACCATTTCTCCACTTTATCTAGACGTTTTTAAATTCTGATCACACGCTTTTCTTGTTCTCACAAGCTTTTCCAGCTTCATGTTGCCTGCAAATTTAACAAATATGCTTTCTATTCCTTTAGCCAAATCATTAATCAAAATACTGAATTATATGCTGTTCTGTGGAACGCCACTTGGGAAACCCCTCTAGTTTGACAGTGAATCATCAATGACTGTTTTCTGAGTAGAGTTAAGCAGCCATCTAACAGTGATTTTTCTAGACCGTGTTTCCCCCAGCTGTTTATGGCAATATCATGAAATTCTTATTAAAAATATCTAGACTTTTTTGCCACCTGCATTGCTGGTTACTCATCCCCTTATTGTGTCTTCTAGATACTTAAATTGTCTGTTTGATTAATTGTTATAGTATTTTTGCTGTAATTAGAAGTAAGCTTTCTGGCCTTTCTTTCCCCTATTTTTAATGCTAAGCACTATGTTTGTACCTGTTTACAAGTTCTGTTTAGTGCTTCTGAGATTGCTTCAATCTATGCTCAAAGTATCTGAGGATGAATTTGATCAGGTGTCATTATTCTGAAAACAACTAACTTGCCTAAATACTTTCAAGCCTGTGTTTTCCCGTCACTGGTGTGAGGTCTGTTAGACTTCTGATCACAGCTGACCATCTTAGGTAATTTAAATCTAGTTTTTTTGAGATACCGGTAATATTTTAACAGCATGTAGCTCACTGGGGGTTCCAAAACATGTTTTAGAAGCTGCATAAATACACAGGCATTTACCTACTCCAAGCTCCTGATGTCTGTGGCCAGATGGGTGCCAGTATCCAAGCTGGCTTTGGTTTAAAGCTAGCTTTGGTACATCTGTGCTACATTGCCATTACATGACTGAGTGCAGTGTAAACACATCAGTTTACCTTGAAGTTAGGAAAAATTACTTACATAGAATACTCACTACAGAGTTAATGAAAATCTGGTTTAAATGGTTTAATATTGCTAAAAATGTTTACATAGTGCCGGTACCTAAAACATGCTAGACCTCAAATGGAAGGATGATTTGCAAGGATTTTCTTCTGATCATTTTTTCTTAAGTACAGAAATGCTTTCCAGATCTCAAAGTGAAAATTTTTGCTCTTTAATCAGATTTTATCTACTTGTGATTACTGATAATATAGGCAAAGCATATTCCTCTTACCATATTAACTGCTTCACTATTTGTTGTACTTGACAAAGCTTGAGAATTTACTGGATTCAGTGAAGCATCCATTTAAAGTGACTCCACACAGTTACATAAGAGATTTTCTGGCAGTGAAAGGTTTAACGTTGCTGTATAAATTCTGGGTAGCCAGCATGAAAAAGATACCAGAATACTTTGTACCTCAGATCCTATTCAATACAAAAAAAAGAAGGATTTTTGTTGAAGTATGACTATTCTTAATCACTGGAGAGGTGCTGCAATACAGGGAGATTAAAAACCTCAAATACCTAGCTCTTATGAATTGTTTTTAAACTACTGCTCTCAAAGCATTTTGGGAGCAAGTGCTGTTATCTGCATTTTGTACAGGTAGAGATAGAGATTGGGAAATTTTCGTTTCATCGCTAACTGTGGAGGTTGTTAAACAGCTACTGTTCAAGTTAAGACATTTTATGATCAGCAGTTCCAATAACGTTCATCAGGGAGTATTCAAGGAACCGCTTAAGAATGTCTCTGGATTGTTAATGTTGTTTTTTATTAATTGATACAGCACTGGGAAGGCAAATACTGTGCCAGAATTTTAAATGGGATGGCTTAGTAATTACAGGCCTTTCAGCCTGGTGCCAATCCCTGGCAAAATAATGGAAGACTGATATGGGACATTATTAGTAAAGTAATAATAGGAATAATGTAATTTATGGCAGTTCTCATTGGTTTATGGGAAATATATCTTGTCAGACTAACTCAATAGCTTGCTTATGATACATAAGGTTTGGTAGATGAATGTTGTAGTGCTGATGTAATGGACTTTCTTAGGGCATTTGTCATGGTACCACGCAACCTTTGATTAAGAAATGAGAATAATGCAAATGCAACTGGGCAACACATTAAAAGGACCTAAAACTGCTTATCTTGTAGTCTTAATATGGAAAGTTGGAAATATTATCTGATAGGATCCCTTAGGAATTGTTGGGCCATGCTCTGTTTCCCATTTCTTTTAATGATCAAAAAAAATTTAAAAAATCATTAATGGTAAATTTGGAATAAAGTTTGGGACTTTAGAAATAAAATTAACTTATGAAGTGATCCATAAATCATATATGTTTCAGTAAAACTGAAGTTAATACCATATACATATATATATTTGATTTATTCATATATATGAACAAATAATTTAGCTTACATTTGCAGGATGAATGACTCTACCCTGGGAAATAATGACTGAAAAGTTTTTGGGAGATCATAATAGATAATTGGTTGAATGTAGGATTTCACTGTCACACAGTGGCCAACAGCCTAAAGATGGCCTAAAGAGAAACTTCAAACAGGAATCATCAAGTTATGCTACTCCTCTGTCAGTAGTGATGTGATAACTTCCTAAATATCTGAGTATGTGTGAAGATTCAGATTCATGTTTCAAAAAGGAATAAAGAGTTGGTGAAGGCTTAGAGAATGATTAATGGATTGGACATTCTGTGCAGCAAGATACTCAAGGGCTTGAACCTATTTAGTTTAAGCAAAGATAATTTGTCCTAGCCTGTATCTATATAAGGCACAGAATTATGATACTGGAAAAATTTTCATCATAGCAGTTATAAAAAAATAAAATGGTGGAAAGTTGGAAGTTAGGCAACAGTAGACTCTGGGTGCACATTTTTGTAATAAAGGTAATAAACTGTTGAAATTGTTTTTAAAGGATCATTGTGGATTCTCTGGAGTTTTTAAAATCAAGATTTCTTGTTTTTTTTAGTGAAAAATATATTCTGCTTCAAGTAGGAATTGATTTAGAGTGGACCTATAGTTGCGTTATAGGAACACATAATTGATCATTGTAATTACTGGTTTTGTAATCTCTAAACTGATTTACTCAGGACTACCTAGGAGGACACTGGCAGGAGTTAGGCTAGTACCTGCTCTTAGTGATTCGCAAGTTACGGTGTCATCCTTTTAACTATGCAACTTCCTACTAAATAAGGGAAAGGCTAGGATTTCTTAAATATATGTTTCTTTACATGGGCGTGTGAATCCTACTTTCATGCTCAGTGTGGGAGATTAAAGGAAGCTTTTTTTCCCATCTGTGCACTTTGCCCAGAAACAGTTATAAAGCTGTACTTTTTGTGGTGTGAGTGCAGCATCATTGAAACCCTACACATCCCCAACCTGAACCTCAGTCCCTTTGCTCTAAACAGTCGATGTCACTCTGGGAGGACTCTTCTGGGAAGCCAGGGCCAATGTCCCACACACACCCCATATCAGATGGAGAATGTGCTTTCCTCAGTGCCCTTGGAGCCATCAGACCTTTTTTCATTACAGCTTTTGGCCTTCCTATGCTGCGCTGGCTCCCAAAGTCATTACTTTTTTCTGCTGAGCAGGAAGTTCATGTTTCAAATGTTGATTTTTTATAAGGCGTGCTCTGTTTTGACCTGCAAGAATATTTCTTATTAATTATGATGCCTTCTTTTTTTTTCTTTTTTTTTTTGTCTGAAACATCTGTGTCAGTTAAAAACCTGAGTTTGAGACTGACTTTGTGGGATCCTGAACATGTGTCTGTCCCACCAGCTCAGCAGGCCAAATCCTTATGTCCTTGCTCAGATGCTTGAATATGAGAGGTGCTCTTAAATTTTTCAGTCCAACTGGGCCAGTCCCTGAGTGATTCAATGTCACTGCTTAAGTCACAGTATTCTTTATGCTTGATGTAGTGTCATGTGGAGAGCCAGCACAACGATCTCTGTATTATACCGCATTTCACAGCAAGAAAGGCAACCATGCAGAAAAGTATGTACATCACCTAGTTGATAAGAGAACGGATCCCCATTTTATTCCAGCACAGACTGGTGGGGGGAGCTGTGATGGACGCCTGCCAAGGGAAAAGCTGCAGGGTCACAAGTTATGTCACAAGCTTCAGTTCATCTTTTCTCCTGCTCTCATAGAAATGGCTAGACACAATTAATAGCAAGGAAGTTACTTTTAAATAGTGAGACTTTTAAAATGTGAGACTCGGCATGTAAGACTAGTCTGCCACAAACAAATTCTGCTGAATCTTTCCTTTTCTTTCATTCACAAATAACCTGTGTTTCAGGCTCATGACTTAATGGTTCTAAGCATATTCGTAAGAGAGGTATTCATTTTGACTGCACAGAGGGGAAAAATGCAATTTATCTTTTCTTCAGTTAGTGACAAAACAGCTATCTTAAAATTTTGAATTGTGTTGATGGTAACAGAGATGAAAGTGATTGAGGTCCTTTGACATAGACTGAAAAGTTCACTGTAGATTTTAAAGTTCTTTAAAGAATGCACATCCTGTGATCTAGAGTATCAGCAGCAATCATCAGTTTAGCAGGCAGAGATAGGACAAGAATAATCAATTACATCTTAGGCCTATGTGAGAAGCGTCTCTGTTTTCACACCTGTGAAACAAGTGATTAAAGTGCACGGGCTGGGCTCTGAAGTCTGTCTTTTGATAAACTGATTCCTTGAAAGCTGGCTTCTAGTTTGTCAGTGTCAGGTAAACCAAGTTTATTTTAGAGATTCTTTCATCTCCATATGATAATATAAGACTCTAATGGGGCTAAAAAAAAAAGGAAAAATATTTTTACTTTGGCTTTGGGCCAGTTTAACTAACTCTGTCCCTATTGCCAAAAACAGAATAAAAACCCCACTGGATTCAGGAGAGGCGATTTTCAAAGCAAACACGAGTGATACAATAACACAAGTCTCACAGAAAGACATGGGATTTGCACTCAGAGATCTCTTGGTGCTTTTGCAAATCTCATCCCCAAAAATGAGCCTGCTCATTACAAACAACTATATAAAAGTGATTCTGTGGAGTTGTGCAATTGAATAAAGCATAAAAATAAACCTTTAAAGGAGAACACTTCAAAAAGTCTTATTCCTAACTGTTGTTACGCTACAAGTTTTCATTATTCACTTTTTGTTCACTTTTAAGGTGAATTCTTGATTCTATGTAATGATGTCTTTGCATCATTTTCAAAAAGAAACACTTCCTCACTTTGTCAGGGAATGTTGTCTGGTCATGTAAACACAAGACTTAGACCAGGAACTTATATCACCTAATCTTGTCCTAGCACTGTTTCTCTTTAAAATTGTCACTAACACGGTCTCCCTACTTCTGTTTTCTCAGTTGTAAACCAGGGCAGAGGTGTGTGCATGTAATTAGCTGCACGTGTCCCAGGGCCAGTAGAGAGTGATAAACGCTGTTACTGACGATTCATCTTAATGGGGGATTACAGATTCAGAAACTAGCAAGAGCAGATGTGATTAGAAAAAAAAAGCAATGAGTAACAGTCAGATATAAAAACACAGTTATAAATATAAACAAATCATTGTGTTATGCTTACTTTCATCATGACAGACAACCTTTCACTACTACAATACATACACAGCAATAAAAGCTGCCAAATCCTGGAGCAGATCCTCAGCAGGGATAAATTCTCATAGCTCCATGACAACAGAGTTGTGATAATTTATACCTGACAAAGGCCTGCTCTTTACTGAACAACTCCCCCTCCTTTGAGGTGGAATTTGTCTTTTTGCAGAAGGATATTTACCTCCTCTGTTGTAGGTTTAGTAAAAATCCTACATAGAGGGCTTGGAAGTGCTGCTTTTCTGCATTGGAGTATTTCACCTGCCTTATTGTGGCAATGTTAAGATGAACGATTTGGTCTCCAAAGAATGCGTAATAGGAAAGGCTTTGCTAACTAATGTGAAAATCAGCCGGTGTCCCTTGAGATGCTATAATTAAGATACAGCAGATGTTGAAACTTTTCTCCAGAAAGTACCAGTGATTAAGATATCATGTGTAGTAGACATATGCATTTGCTTAGATACGAGGGAGAATATAGGTAGCATGCGAGGTCTCTGTTTCATGAGACAAGGAGGAAGATGCAGTGCATGTTGGGAGATTTGGTTAGACAAGTTCCTGGCAAAAAAATTAACTTGGGAAGTGTTGGGCTGATGAAGAGCAAAACCGTTGCTGATGTTTGGAAGCTGGAGGGCATGTAGAGAATTTGTACTTTGGCAAAAAACCTACTTGATAGGTCCAAGGAGGAGCCAACAGCTTAATTTTTTAATGCATTCCCCTTTACCCACTTTATTTGCATTACTGCATATCATCCTGCTTTGCTCTCTAACCAACCACATATACGGAGACACTTTGGAGAAAAGTTTGGGTCCTGTCTTTCTCCCTCTGCCTTGGAAGTTCTCAAAACTCTTCTCTGAAGTATGGAGTGATTTCCAACTGAATCTGCAGTATTGCTCATCTGCTGTTTCCATTTGCTAGGGAAACCTTGCTTAGTGTGTATCTGCTCCTTGTGACACGCAGGGTGTCTCTTTCTGATGTGCTGTAAATCCTTCCAACAGCTGATACTGGGATGCTGCTGTTCCAGTCTGGGTGCCTCTTCCTAAATCAAAGCAAGGAAATTGCTGCTCAAGCACTGTTTTATGCAAGCTTTGGTTCAAAAACTGAGTGGTGTTTCCGTTAAGGATTCAGAAAATGCATGTAGACTGTATAACATTGAAGCCTTTGCTCCAGTGATGGATGAAGAGACCTTAATATGTTCAGTTAAAACTTCACAATTCTTTTCGTGGTAACAGATTGTGCTATCACCCTACAAGAACTGTGAAGTGAGTTAGTAGTGATCAAAGTATCTACTGTACCTGTATCTCAGTTTTCTTACATTACCGGCATGTTAGCTCTGCTGTCTTGTCTAAATTCCAATTTAAACAATTACGTTCTGCCCACCTTAATTCTAGCTCCTTCCCATGCACTCAGCACTCCCGTCGGCTCCCCTACTTACCCTTTATTTCTGCTCTAACCTGTTGAGCAGTTATTGTAAGCTGTCACGCTATGAAGCTCTAGTCATGATTCCTATGTATAATCTACATGTTAATTTTCACAGCACTTCCTTTGGACAAAAGGCAACATATGAATTACTCCTTCCCAGTATGGCTATATAATTTCAGATGTAAATGTGAACAATTAAGACCAGCTAAGCCAATGTTTTGGGGAGCTGTATTGGCACCATGCATTCAGTTTGCTTTTATATGTGTTTCAGTTGCAGTCAATAAAATAAAATGTGTTCAGACTTAAAAAAAATTACAGTTTAAAAACACCTGTAATTCCTCCAAAGCGTGAGCTACAGTTCTGTAAAGGTCATACTCTTCAGCTAATTAGTATAGCAAAAATGCTTTCCATTTCTGTAACATTTTTCTCCTAAGCACTGCAAAACATTTTATAAGTTTTAATGAATTTAGACTTAAAATATCATGATGATATGGGTTATCATCATCATCTTCATTTGACAGAGGAATGTACTGAATCTCAGAGGAAAGTTAAATGACTTGGAGAGGAAATCTTGAAGTACTGACAAGTCCAACTTTGAAGTCGTCTTCTCTCTGAAATGTAAGATCATTTGTCATTTCTGTAAAACAGCATTCTCAAAATAAGATTTGCAATTTCCAAAGGGAGTTAGAAGAGTGTTTATATTAGCCCAGAAATACCTAAACATCTTAGGTATGGCTGAAGCCGTTTCTTTAGGCCAGGGAAGTGAGTAATCACTTCCTGCAATCAGTAATTACAACCAATTCTCACTTGGCCATCCTGTAGGAACTGAGATGATATTAGAAATAAAAGATGATTAGCTGTTTCCTGGTTACTGTAAACACATGAGCAGAGATAGGTTGAATCTGGATTGTTACCTCCTGAGGCCTTTTATTTTCCTTTGTTTTTTGTACTTAGATTAGCATAATGGGTTTCTGATCTATAACTAAGTCTCCTAAACTAGAGGGAAATATTTCTGGTTTTGTTGTGCCCACAAATACAAAGCCTAAGGACTGGCAAAAGAAATATGTTGTACCTCAAACAGAGTTACTTTTCTTGGTTCAGTCGGAAACCTGAGAGAGGATTAACAGAGCTGAATTTAGCTTCAGGTTCAAGTCAATTGCATTTATTCCTCACCACCCTGTATTCTGCTCACCATATTGCATCTTAGATGCAAAGGGAAGAATAGAATTGAGAGGAAGAGACTGTATCCTGCATTTTCTGTATTTCCAGAACAGGACTTTTCCTTCAACCTTGCTGTGCGGCCTTGGACTTCCTCTGTAGCCAAAACACTGTCACAAAGTTAATTTCTTATAGCTGAACTCCTTTTTCTTTTTTTTTGTCTGTATTTCAGCTCTATTCATTGTACTAGCGTGCTGCAAAAAATTCACATCTTCAAGTGATTCTGCTCCAAAGTGCCACAAGGTACTGCTGCAGTCACAAAGCAAAGCTGACACTGAGATACATATGGTCTTTGTTGGAGAATAATAAGGAAAATACAATAAATGTGGTTATGCAAGTCAGTGATGTGGCCTCATGTAGTACTGTGGTACTGTGCAACTTAACAACTGATATGAACAGATCATGAGGATCATGACCGGTTGTTTTAAAAATAAGATTAATTCTTTTTTTTAGAAAGAAAGAAGGGTGTAATTGCACGATATCTGGAAGTAAATGGTTTATAGAGGGAGATTGGGAACTTTCCTTTCCCTCACGCTAGTAACACTTGCATGTTTTATAAACTAGAAACTCCCTCTCTGAGAAGGCCCTTTATGTGCCAAATTAACTTGTTCATAATTTGTATTTAGCTTTGAAGTTAAATACTATTTCAGACCTGAAGAAAGGTTCTCGTACCTGAAAGCCCCTCTAGTTTTTACAGCTATTCTTGTTGGTCTGATGAAAAAGCTAGCTCTGCTTATCATCCTAGATGATCATGGCTGTAACAGTATTTAAGAAGAATCACCTGTTTGTCTGTTTTAATGTTGAGAACTTGAAGCACATTGTGTTTTCTCAGCATGTAACATCTCTGAGAAGTTACAAAACTCAAGCTTATTGAAAGCCTGAAATGCTTACACAAGGGACAAGACAGTTTAGAAATCTGGTAATGGTTTTAACTTCTGTTGTCACAGGATGAACTGTTCATCAACCGGTGTAAAAAGAATGATGAAAAATCAAAGTTCGATTCTGCATCTTAGTGACTCTTTCAGGCATTTCATTGGCACATCAGAGAATAGCAAAAAAGGCCATTGACTGGAATTTAATGAGATGTCTCTGACACTCAGACATGGATTGAATAAACAAGTTGCATTTATAAATCTGTAAGTTATATTTATAGACCTGTAGTTCCTTTAAACCAGATATCCAGTGCGTGCTGGAGAATTTGACCTTAAAAGAGCAAAAGAAATTAGATGTCATGCTCTGCAATGCAGCTTTGTGTTGTAGTCACTTTTCAAGTTCTTTATCTATTCAGATTTCATTGAACAGCTACCAGGACAGATCAGCATCTAAACATACATTATAGATGCATACCAAATTGTGATGTAAACATCAGCTCCACTGTGCTGAAATAATGGAATGGAAATCATGGAAAGGAAATGGATTAGGGCTTTACAGTAACAAAGGAGGCCTCAGTGTTGTCTTGGGCTTGTTTGGCCAGCGGTGGACTGGAATGGTCTGTTAATGTTCCTACTGGTTGTTCTGTGATGTAACATTCAAGAAGGTTTCAAAGCAGAAAAGTCCACATCCTTTTGATCATAAATCGTAAGCTTTTCTGGGCAGGAATCTGGAGCATTTGCTGTTTTGTGAAGAATGAGGAACACATGGCACTTTGTAAATAATAAATGATAAAAATAAAGCATGAGTAACCATGCTGTAAAAAGAGAAGGAAATGCATTGAGAAATATCAGTTGTAGGACCAGGATTACCTAACGAGCTGTAATTCATTATTCGTCATTCAACTTTAGAGTTTTAACTCCTAAAGGAAGGGCTGCTACAAAATTAGTTTCAAAAAAAAAAAAGTAAAAATATGGTACAAACACTTAGGTAGGATTTGGCGAAACCCAGAAACAATTAGAAAGAAGGGAATGAGAAAAATACAAAACCTGACAAAGTACAGTTTGAAGCAAAGAACAAAGTTTGAGTTCTGTCTACTTACAGTCTATCTGAAAATTAATGAATTTCTGTGGGATATGAAAGTACATATGCGCTGCGATGATCTTCTGCATAGTACTGAGTGTCACTATCATAGAACTTTTTTCTTTTTACTGTTGCCTTGATGAAATGCATTTCACTGATTCAATGCATTTAGTAACATTTTTCCAGAGAGTAAAATTTTTTGATCTGTTGTTAATGAAAATTCCCAACAGGATTTTAGAGTTTGGTGATCCAAGGGTGGCATGGGGATGAGAAAGAGAAGTTAATATGTTTAGTTCAAATGTTTTTTATAAATCTTATTTGTAATTTTGTCTTCTATTATTTTAGAAACTAAGAAATGAACTTTATAAAATATTCTCTGACAGGTCAGTCTTATGTGAGAGCAGAATCATAAGAAATTTGTAGATGTTAAAGATGTATTCAAAATGAAGTCATACAATTCAGGAATTTTAATTAAAAAATCTTATCTCAAAAATAAAACCATTCTTGTGTTCTGAGGATTTTCTCTTTTTTCTTCACAAAGACCAAAGTTCCGTGTGGAACTGGCATCTTTTATTGCAACTTCAAAATGAAATTCAGAGACTCCTATCCTGTAAATATTTCATATAACATAAGGACAGACCTGGTCCTGCCCATGTATACCAAATGTACTACTTTGAGTAGTCACATTAACCACTTTGTTCTTCCCACGCTACTGCATAATATTGTAGGTAATAAATATTTTCAGGATCAGATTAGAATACTGTCGTGAGAAAAACGTCATTAATTACTCCGATAATCTCTTCACTATAGTAAATCCAGCTTCTTCTTCCAAGTCCATCTCTGAGTTCCAGCCTATGAGTGGTCACAGGAGGCACAGAGCTGCAGGGACACCGCTGTGATAGGCTTTCATGTGTCACTCCTGTGTCTCCACTGCTTATTTCTCTGTATTTTAGAAAAATAACGCACCAGTTATTAACAGTATGAATTTGGCTGCCTACTCTGTCAGTAACATCTAATCTATCTGTCTTAGTTATCTCAAGTGATCTCCACGTGCATCTTTTTATTTATCATTTTCTGCAACAGAAAGAAACTTTTAGCAGTGCACGTTTTATTGTTCTGCTACATCTAGCTAGCACTTCATATCTTTATCTTCGAGGGCTGGTGACACGTGTATGCCATGTATAGCAGGATGTCATCTCTGACTGTATATCTATCTATATATGTGTACATAAAAAGAGGAGAGAAGGGGTAAAGGAAAGAAGAGAAAGAGAGCGATCGGCACTGAAACACTGTCGTGGTTTAACCTGGCAGGCAGGCAAATACCAAAATCTTTGCCTTCTGGCCAGTTCGTGATCACCTCCAAGATTCCTGGGCGACTGGGGTTTCCTATTCGGGCCCGTTGTGTGATCAGTGCGACCCACTTACTCCACGTAGCATCGGTTGCATGATGTGTAGAGGGGACCCTCCCTTTGAACATCCAGCCCAGCACCGGCAGTCGGGGTGCCAGGAGGAGCTGTGCTTCAGTGCCAACCACTTCCGAAGCAGCTCGAACCCCTTCATATGCTGCCAATATCTCCTTCTCAGTTGGAGTGTAGCGGGCCTCGGATCCTCTGTATCCCTGACTCCAGAACCCTAAGGGTCGACCTCGAGTCTCCCCTGGTGCTTTCTGCCAGAGGCTCCAGGTAGGGCCATTCTCCCCGGCTGCGGTGTAGAGCACATTCTTCACATCTTGTCCTGCCCGGACTGGCCCAAGGGCTACTGCATGAACTATCTCCTGTTTAATTTGTTCAAAGGCTTGTTGTTGCTCAGGGCCCCAAGAGTCGGGCCACTGAAGAACATCAAAACAACCAGCAAGTGGACCAGGCTGCTAAGATTGAAGTGGCCCAGGTGGATTTGGACTGGCAACATAAGGGTGAATTATTTATAGCTCGGTGGGCCCATGATGCCTCAGGCCATCAAGGAAGAGATGCAACATATAGATGGGCTCGTGATCGAGGGGTGGACTTAACCATGGATGCTATTGCACAGGTTATCCATGAATGTGAAACGTGCGCTGCAATCAAACAAGCCAAGCGAGTAAAGCCTCTTTGGTATGGGGGACGTTTGGAGTGATGGCGTTTGTCTTCCCAAGTAACCGTTACGCGTGATGAAGCCCGGCTTTCCTGGCGACGGCTGAACACCTGCCTGCCGATGGGAAGTGGTGAATGAATTCCTTGTTTTGCTTTGCTTGCGTGCGCGGCTTTTGCTTTCCCTATTAAACTGTCTTTATCTCAACCCACGAGTTTTTCTCACTTTTACCCTTCTGATTCTCTCCCCCATCCCACCCGGCAGGGGGGGTGAGCGAGCGGCTGCGTGGTATTTGGCTGCTGCCAGGTTAAACCACGACAAACACAATTATATTTTTTGTGACAAACTTTAGCACATTGTTTATAGGCAAATCTACCCTATTAAATCTTGACGGAGGATATGTCAGCAGCATTTCCCATAATTGTTTGGTACTCACAAAGTGATCCATACTGCAGACACCCATAGCATCTGATGATTTTGAAAGCATGTAACAGTGGAGTGATGCTCTTTTTCCTGTAGAAGTTCCCTACGCAAGTTTTAGACCAATAGCTTTAAGAATATTGCCAGCAAATTCACTGTACTTCTTTCCTCATACAAGACCATACTAATGATAGAGAACTGCTTTGTTCCGTGAAACGTACTTCCAGGTAATGGATTTACTTATAGTGACAGGCAATTGCAATGATCCAGAAATAATTTTCAGAGCTGTAAAATTTTTTGCAACAATTAGCAGGAGTCTGCAGAACTCTTTGCTGAGGGTTAGAATTGGAAAGAGCAGAGCTGACTAATGGAGCAATGTGTAAAAAGTAATAAAGAGGTCATCTACCTATAGAGAACTAGAAAATGGTGTTACAAATTCCTTTAGCAGAGCAGCATTTTAGAGAGGAGTCAGGTATTTTTCCATCAGATTGTCTTCAATATTCCAGAGCAAAAGTTTTTCTTCTGTTCTTACTGCCTTTGAAATATTTGATTGTGGGAGACGTTTGGAGGTTTCGCTGTCTCCCACCTGAAGTTGGGAACACTCAGCTCCTTGAATGTGCAAGACCTTTGGCAGCTGCTGCCATCTGACAGGAGGGTGCTCGAATACAGTTTTCTTGAGTATATGATGGCTACTGTTAGAGATGAGCAGTGTCATACAGTGAAATGGGCCTGTAAAGCGATGTGATTGATTTGCAGACCAGTCCTCACCGACAGCTGTTTTTCCTGTTTTATCTTAACCACATAACATAAAGCCAGGGTACTGCTCTTCTCACTATTGGGAAAGCTGGCAGGGAAAACCCTAAAAGCTTAAATAGAAGGTTGCCTTGGACTGTAGGAAAGTTGCAGGGAGCTGTCTGGATGTGCTGGTGAATCGTAGAAGGCTTAATTAGCAAGAAGCACTATGACAGCCATTTCAGTCATAGATGAGCTTGCTCTTTATACCTTACAGCCCGAGAGCTGATACCTAAAATAGCTATTTGCATGTTCCAGGCAGAAAGTACATTTGAGTTTGGTGATGAGGTGAGGGGCTGTCTTTTTTGTTTATTTCTCTGATTTTGTACTGCAAAGAGATGAGTCCTGGTAGGCACATAGCTGTAGCTCAGTGGTCTAGTCCCCAGCTTGCCATGTTAGGGGTGATAATTAGCCTGCTAAGGAAATGAGTAATAAAAAATAGGGGGGAAAAAGCAGATTAAATCAAAACGGTAAGTGGTACAGTTCTAGCCAAAAGATGAAAAATTAATTATGTGGGAGCTTACTGGGGTTCTTAGGTTACTCTGTTTCTTACAGTGCAGGGACACAGAAATCAGATATGAAGTAGATGTCAAATTAATGAAGATAAAAGTCAATAGTTTTAGTTGACCTAGTTTTCCATTGCACAGAACAGCAAATCTTTCTTTTGGGGGTTTCTTTTGAAGGCGAGCAGGGGAAGGGGAATGCGATATGTTCCCAAGGTTTCTGAAATGTCAAACCTTGAAGGCTTCGTATACGTTCCTCTAAGATGTACAACAGTATAGAGGTGCTTTCTAACAGCAAATACCAGAAGATGTTTGTGAATGTAAAATAAAAAGGGTTTTGTTAAGTAACTAAAAGTTAGACAGTTGTTCAAACCAAAACAAAGACTAACATTGCAGAAGAGTGAATGTAATTAGTGGGAAGATCCTGCTCTGTGGTATGTTAAGTACAAAAACAAATCTAAGTGCTAGGCCTGTTATTTCAAGCAAATAGAACAATGAGAGATAAAAGAGTTCAACCATGAAAGCCAGGAAAAAGAAATAGAGATGAACCAGAGTGAAAAACAGGATCATCTAAGGAAACACAAGAGAGCACAGCTGAAAAGTGATCATAAGTAAATAGAGTTAATAGTATAATGGCTCTGAACTAAGCAAAATCTGGAAAGACACTAAGTCTGGATCACATCAGTATGAAAATTCCAGTAGGTCTCATAGTCCTTTGCTCTGTGAAGGATGTGACTAACGTAGTAACAAAGATGTTACTTTGAATGATTAAGTTCCTAAGTGCAAGTCTGTTTTCTAATCTGCCTCAGTGTTTACTTGTTCCTGCAGAAGCATACAAATTCAAACCATCCTGTGTCATGAGCAAGACACTCAAGCAAGTGCAAATGTTTTTGTTATCAATATTAATCTAGTATTGTGACTCTGAAAATGCTAAACTAGATGTTTTAGCAAAGGGGCCAAGGAACATTGCAGGGGCTAATTATGGAATAACTTCATCAAGGCAAATCTCCTCCTAATCAACTCAGTTAGAGATTGACTAAGGCCGTGAGTTATATGGGTTTGTAGAATTAGCTTTTCAAGCCAGGAGGCATGAGAAATCCGACATCCTGTTTAACATAAGCTAAAGAACCTTTAATAATTCCTGCATGAAGCCTACAACTATTTAAATATAAACATATATGATTAAAGCCAGACATTTATTATTTGAAAATGACAGGAGGAGGAAGAAGCCAACTGCAATTTTTGACTTACGGGATTCCTGTGAGCCATCAGTCTGATGCAGTCACGAAACAAAGTAAATAACAACCTGAGATGTATGTCAGGCAAGAAATTTCCAGTGGACCTGTGAAAGAAAGTTTCAATGTCATTTTATAAGGCATTAGAGAGATTTAATTTGGAAAATTGTGAATAATTCTCATCACTCAGGTTAAAATAGATGACTTCAAGGCAATACACATCTTTGTTTTTAAGAGGAGGCTAAAAGAATAAAGCTTGCAAAATGAATATAAAGTTAACCATTGCCGTGGTTATAACTGAAGCTGCTCTGGAGTGCTGTTCATCTTGGTGTTGCAGTATTAAAGCACTGTGAAAGAGCTGCCCTCTACTAAACTCAGTGGCATTGCCAGCCAAGCCATAAAACAGCGTATACAGAGATGTGAGCTACATACAAATAGGTTTTGCTAGTATTTTTTCAAGTTTACGATGGATATGTATGTCACTGGTTATAATTACTGTTCCCTTCTAAATTTCTGATTTAGCTTCAACCCTTTATTTGATGTAATCAGTCCTTAAATAAATGCAATTTACTTCATTATTTTTTCACACAAGTGAATATGCACTAACTAGGTTCACAGGCAGTCCAGAACATGCAATAGCTATGCATCAGGAGACTCAGCATTGGCAGGACTTTAAAACTGCTCAATACTCAGTAGCTCCTTTTTGTGACAAAAAGAACATGGTATGTGGGTTTGAGGACTTCTAAAAAGCCTAAATTTTTCTGAATGCAGACAAAGTTTAAAAATTTAGCAAGTCTCTTAAACTTTCTAATTCTTAGTTTCCTTGTCAGTTAAATCAGTTAAAATTTATGACATATTTTCTGGCTCCAGTGGGTCTTCACTTATACTCAGAATTAGACAGGTTCTGAACAAGACCCAGTTATTAATGTTTCAAGAGAAGAAATAATTGCCAAGTATTATTAATTTAATTTCTCTACAGTATTTATAGACATTATTTCTCATAATTCTGAATCAGAATCTCTTTTCATAAAGAAAAGCTATGCAGGAGACAGAAATAATGACATACTGCATACACATACCTTCTTAATGTATGCAAATTATTGTGGTTTTAGAAATTACACATGGCAACTGCAATCTTACAAAAACCTGTAAATTAAAATGAAAGAAAATTACTTTAAAACTGCCTTGTTCATTGAGCATTTATCTTTCTACCAGACAAGAAAATAAAGTAAAAAGAAACTCAGAAAAGCCTGAGGCATCAGCAGAACTTCTTATCATAACAAATGATCCAACTACTTATGAGATGCTAGTTCTGAAAATCAATGAATAGTGACAATATCTTTTAAGAAGATTGCAACACTTAATATTAGGTTTTCTTATCTTCCTAAAGACCAAATCCTGGCTCATGATAAAATCACTGAGAGTTTCGTTAATGCCTCTGATGAGAGTATGATCAAACCTCAAGAGCCTAATTTGAAAACGTATTAGCTTTTTGAGCATTACCAAGAACAAGTTCAAGCTAGCTGCATCACACTGTGGAATAAAAATTTGTACTTGCATTTGCCTCTTTGTGTCTGTGCATGCTATATGTATAAAGGAATATTCAATTCTATAAAAAAATCATATGATGTTTTCAGTCAGTACTAGTGCAAAAAGGTAACACATCTTGAACAACAAGGGGAACTAGTTAGGCAATCAGTTAAGCTCTCTGTTGGCATCCCATAGCTTTTTGTCATTTTTAGCAGGCAAATGTGCCACAGTGCAGTTTATTGTTTCTTCTACATAAAATTACCATTTTTAGAAGCCATGCTTTTGATGTGATACATCTTGAGTTTATGGGAGGAGGATGTGTGTCTGGATTCTGTTCTTGTGGCTTCTCTATTTAGGCGTGGATAAAATAATCTGAAATGCTACCAAATTCAAAGAACTAACTTCAACTAGTTCTATATATATGACAATAAACTAATTGCTTTGTATTCAGGGGGCTCTTTGAATTTGTCTTTGATGGGAAACCTCACCTGGCTTGGACACAGGCAAGCTTGACAGACTGAGAACTCCTTGAGCGCACGGGCATTGGTGCATGGCTGTTCTTTTTTGGTGGAGTAGTTTGCCTGTTTAATTCCTGTGATCCTACAAGGACGTTACAAGCCAGTGCTATATAGTGCTCAGAATCGAGCCAAGAATTGCTTTTCTTCCAGTACATTGTGAGGATCTAATCAAGGAAGCAGTTGTCAGTGATGTCTAGATATTTAGTCTTGACATCACATCTACCATCAACATGTTCTACATTTAGATAGTGTTTCCTGCTCTCATAGCCTTTCAGCGTGTTACAGACTCTCACTACTGTGGTCAGGTGAATAGTAATACAGTCTTGGTGCTGTACTTTTCCCATTTGACCTTGGAATTTCAATCCGCAGGGATTCTGTCTTACTTTTTGACATGGTTAACTTTTCACTCTAATCTGAAACTGAGTTTTCTTTAACGTACAGTACAATTCTTTCTTCTACTTGGTTTTCCATTGTAGTTTACTGAGTTTACAGTATCCCACTAATCCTCTTCTGCAAGTTTCTCCTGTGCCTTTTATATCAATATTTGCATTTAAAGCTAGGCAGTCTAGTAATTTTCTGTTAAACTTTTGCCAAATGTTTTCTATGCCATATTTGAAAGATGCAATGTTCATCCCAGAAGATGGAACTATCCAAACCATATGTTCTCTTTTGCTTCAGCTTTCTATAATACCCTAGTTTAAAAAGTTTTCTGTCACTGGTAGCCTGGTTCCCATCTTGTTTAGGTGATGCCAAATTCATCCTGTGTAAACTCCCTTGTTGAATCTGAAATGCCCTTCTTCGCTCCATTTTCTCATCTCTACATGGAGATTTTGCTTCCATGTTTGTCCCCACGTGAGGTACTGGGAGCATTTCAGGGACTCCTACAACAGAGATTCCTTATCTTCAGTTTCCCGCCCAACACCCTAAATTTTGCCACTGAAGCCTGTCTATTAGTCTTCCTTATAAAATTGACATCCATAGGGACCATGACCCTCATAGCCTCTCTGGCATTTCCTAGGATCCAGTCCTGATGCCTGCTGAGGTGTCACACCCCAGCTCAGGCCTCCACCTTGCGAGGGTTTCCAGTGCGCACTCACTATGCCTAGTCCAGTCACAGTTCAGTAACATAAGCCTAATGAATGTATGCAATTGTTTACATAAAATAAGTATTTTTTAGATCTCAAAATGAAGAACCAGTTCAAGTGCTGACAGTGTTCTAGACTAAGGCATGTGATGACTCCTTTGGAGCAGTGCATTACGCACTTCTACTAAGATTAACTGTACTGAACTTTGAGAATGAATTGGAAAAAAATTTTTCAGTGAAGACAGTGTTGCTTGCAGCCCTGGAGGAATCATACAGATATTTCTTTGTGTGAACTGCTGTAGCGTCAAGGCTTCTATTTCATGTTCACATGTGCCTGATGTTATATAAGCAAGATCTATTTTAAAAAGCCTACAACATTTTAATATGCAGTACGACATAGGAGAAATACAGAATGGTGAAAGAGGGATCACTATTTTGTAAACAAGTTGTGAGTATCATTATAGCCTTTGCAGCAATTAAAAGGTTATATTGCTATACAGACTTGTAGGAAGGATACTGTTACATAAGGAGAAACTGCTTAGTGCTTTCGCTCTGTCAGCCTGTGTATTTCCTCTGTTACTGGATCGGTACAGAACTGATTGGAATATGAAATTATTTTTCATGCTTTCACTCTGTTTTTTAGTTATTACAGAATCTCTGTGGATGAGTGCACGCTGCAGTTCAGGGGTCTAGGCAAAAAGATTGCTCCTGCTGTCTTGGCTTAAGGACCATGAAATGGGCATGGATGGGGCATGGATGTATGCAGTTGGTTAGTTTGCGTGCATAAAAATGCAAGTAAAAACCTCTTCTATTTTATGCATTTTCCTTTGTCCTCAGAGAGGCTTTTTGTCATTTCTAACTTTGTCATTAACTAACTCCTGAGGAATGTCCCACTTGCATTTCCTTATACCTCACCATGTACCCTGAAGCAAAGAGAGAGGAAAGATGGGAATCTTAAGAAATGCTGAATAGCTCTAAGCTTTCCAAGAACTTTTCTATATGAGGAAATCCTGCAGATTTTTAGGATTGATTTCTTTCACCAGAGCAACATCCACATCCTATTGTGCATTTCTGAAGCTGAATATCAGAATATCTAAATAAGGCTGAACTGCTGCAGCCAGTAGATGTGTGTGTAGAGGAACACAGTGTGCATTATCACTGACAGCAGGTTGCATTACAATCTGGCTAGTGACCCAGATGTATACAATAACTGTTTACCCGTGTACAATGTGCTTGTTTCTAGTAGCTTAGTAACCAATGGAAATCAGAGATCAGAAACTGTCACTCTGAAAGAGCAGAGGGTAATTTAAATCCACCTGAGGCTGGTTCACAGGGACTATGTGCTTCCACTCCTTAAGCAACGTAATACCCAGTACACTAGACTGAAATGCCACATTACTGTTCATGTCAGTGGGAATTATGTATGCAGTAATGAGAAGTCAGTATTAAAAACATGACTTTTCAGTGTAGGCTTTTTTTTTTATTACTTTATTTTGTATCCATGGACAAAGTTAAAATTTGTTCTGCATGAGTTTCAAAAGCAGGGAAGTAATATCCAGCACCAAAGGCATCATGCCAAGAGTCAGGAAATTGCAGTTCCATTCCCAGCTCTGCCACTGATTTGCTGCTGCATTGATCTTGGAGAAGACATTGAGCATGAGATTCAAGTGAGTGTCTTCACCTGAAACAGTGATCCTAACTCCCAGAAAAGACTGAACTACTAGTACAGGCATTGGAGTTTAGGACATAATTCATTTCACCATAAAGTAGGTATCTGAATCCTACTTATTTCTCACAGTGATAAAAGGGTAGTTTAGCACTAGTCTAAAGCTGTTTAAAGCTATGTGAGAGAGTCATATCTCTCAGCTCACACAAAGTATATGACATTCACACTGACATACAGGTGATGATCTGCTGAGTTAGATAGTTCACACGTTTTGAATCTGACATATTTATAGCTCTGGCTGTCTGCATTCAAAGACATCAATATATGTGGCAAAATTGCTGCAAATTATTAACAATATTCATGAATATCTGATAAATGTTGTTAGGAAACATCTAGCTCTGATCTCAGCACTTCAGTTAATGATAAATGGCACAAATAAGGGGATGGGTAGGCTGCCATGGGGAGGAAAAAGCAGCATTGACTGGCTTAGGGCAGGAATACTTTATGCTGCTGTTGCTGCCAAAGACATTGTGTCATCAATCCCAGACTCTTAGACTTAGACTGGCCTTAGATTTCTGTGCCTCAGTTTGTCATGTTTAAATGGAGATGATTTTACTTTCCTATGTCAGTGAGTAGCTGGAATGATGAATAAAGACTATATGGTGTTGTCTGAGGGCAAATGATTACCATACTTAATACGTATACTGTTATTCATGGCTACAGTTCGGTTCAACAGCTGAGTGTGTGTGTGTGTGATAGCTGTTTCTTATGCTTTTACCCCAACGAATTTGGATGGCCTTAGTGATGAACGGTATTTACCTTATGACAAAAATGATTTTTTTTTTCCTATGAAAGAGTGAACAGCAACTTCTAAAGCAAATAAGCAGCTACGTGAGTAAGATTTTGATGTTCTGCAATTACTGGCAAGTTACAGAGATGAGACAGGTAGGAATATGCCTGGAAGCACAACAGGAGTAGTTGTTTCGACTTGCTGCCCAGAGCATAACTACAGCCTCACAACCAGTTCTGAAAAAACAGCATCTCCTTTCAGGAGTTTAAGTGAACAAAAGGAGCTCTGAAAAATCTTTTCATTAGAAGAAAATATCTTTTATGGGGCTGAGCTCTTTAAAGGCAACTTGGAAATTCTAAACACTTGTTTTCCATTAACATTCACAGAAATTGGGTGTCTTGACTTTTAGGGCAGCTTTGATTGTCTCAACGATAAACCTAATCCATACACTTAGTCACTTTAACTTGCTCTCCTGTTGCTTTGCATTAGTGAAACCCATTGTAGGGAACAGTCTCCTGAAAATAACTCTTTGCAAAAACCATCAGTTAACTTCAGTTTTATTCTTCACGTCATTTAATCTTACCCAAATAATTTACGAAGGGGTGCCCGCTATCAGCTGTTTAGCTCAATAGCCCTTAGTGCTCTCCTGGCACTGCAAGCCAAGAGGCATTGGGCCGTCAAAGCTAATATATGCTTCATTACACATCATGAGAAATAAAAAAGTAATAATATTGCAGTGGGGAAATTGAAGTACAGAGATTAAGTGGAGGCAGAGTCTGGGCACTCTTCATGCTATTAATTGCTATTTAAGTATTAATAGCAGAGTTTTTGTCATTCCTAGATACCCCAGACAAGAACAGGCCATATTTGGATGATGCGTTGTAAGTCTGTCTATGTCTTAATTGTTTAGAGTTCAAGATAGATGAACAGAAGATGGGGAAAGGAAGTATTGACTCCATTTTAGAGGGGAACTGAGGCACAAAGTTTAAAGTAGGTGCCCAAGATCACACAGGAACTTTGTGGGAGAGTCAGAAGTGGAGTTCACACGTGCTTAGGCTCCAAGCCATACTTTAACAAGATGACTGTTCTTTTTCTACATGGCATATGTAGAGCCTTATCACCGTACCACGTGGACACCATATCCTTGCTCAGGTATTTCATTCCCTGAGGCTTTTCTGCCCCTCCTGTCCACTGACACTTGGGAGAACAGGATTTCTAAAGAACCTACAGAGCAAACTGGGCCCTCTAAGCACTGCATCCGCTTTGATTTTCATTCATCTAGCTGTGTCAAAACTGTTTTGGGGTCAACTTGTCTCCTGAAAAAGAACACAAAAGCACAATGTGTCTGTATTTTGGATGCATCCTGAATACTCATGTCCAGATCATAGCAGTATGTATGAGGCAGAATTAAAAGCTGCCAATCAGCTTTTGCTGATTGTATAGAAAGGGTATGGAAAAGGCAAGGAAAGTGGCAGAGGACTTTTTCTAGTCTTGGACATCAAACTTGAGGGCATAAGTGTATATATGGCATCTGTCCAGAACATGTTTGTGACAAGAACACTAACTGGTTAAATCAAATGATTTTTCAAAAGGAAAAAGAACACTGCAGTCTTGACTTCCCACTGCCTGGCCAGTGCTGTAACATACTTCGTCTGTAAAAATTTTTACTGATGTTACAGAAATAGTTATTTTGTTTTATCGAGACATAATCTTTGGACACTCACATTCTTTATCATCAAGGGCATTAAGTAGTCAATTTTATTAATGCATAATAGATGGAACCTGCCACCAAATTTGAATAGTTATGCTTTGCACTCATTTTGTCTAGTTATAAATGGCTAAAGATCATCTATGGCAACAGAGAATCACAGATCAGATGTTTACATTATTGAATATGGACGCATTGTGAAAACAACTTCCAAACTGATTAGCAAATGAGTGCAGTATGATTGCTAATCTTTTATGAGTGTCTTTGATTTCAGAATACAGTTCTCAAATTGTTGGCATCCCCAGTTGTTCTGGGGAAAATTGCTTCAAAAACTAGGAACTCTGATTCAAGGCTCAAGTCTTCCACAGATTCGTCTGTTCTGATTGCATGTCTTGTATCAGAGAAATCCACTGCGGCACAGCTTGTCCCGTAAGGCCTGTATAATGAAAATAGGGAAAGTTTCTACAATCTCATCATTTCCCAAATTTATAGGGACTTTACCAGTTGTGTGGCATATGAATATTCAGGTCTTTTCCCTAGTGTGTCAGAATATGCTATGAATAATTTATAGCTTTAGACTGAAGTCTTGTCCTTTCAGCTTTGGAAATGTATGCATCAACACTGACTTCTCTATTTCCTGGTATTGGAACTGTATCCTAAATAGTTTTTGTTCTAAATTGCCGGCTTAACTGAGGAGGCCCAGGACACCAACGCATACATGTACTTGGTGATGTTATAACAGTGAGTGTTAAAAGGGAATTTAATACCATGTGTAAATTGCTATCTGCAAAACCAGAATCCTTCCTATGCTTGGTCTCTGCAGCAAAGAGTAGCAAAGCTGTAATTTATCTAACATGCCGAAACCTGGCTCTAAAGCACATTAAGCTACATGTGAAATATTGTTGCTTTCTAGATGAAGTTCCAGCATTTGATTCTCTTCCATCAGACATGAACTGGACTGTTTTATCACATCTTTTTTTATTTCTAGAAACATGTTTCAGTTTCATACATAGAAATTCCTGTCTCAAGACTAGTCAGTACTGATTTTTTAAGAAGGCTATTAAAGTGTGAGATATTTGTACATTTGTATGTGTGAAAATAGATTGGTGCCATACTTTACGATTGAGCTTTAATTACAATAGGCAACTGGAAGACTAAGATTCTAGTAAGGTGCTGCTCTAGTAAGGAGCATTTCTTGTTGCTCCTAGAGAATATATGGGTTGTACCATATTTTACTCTTCATTTAATTTTGAAGTTAATGAAGTTTCATTTCAAAAGAATTTGTGATAGAATTGTTTACTAGGAAAAATAGTTTTTAGGAGAGAACTAGAAGAATGGCCCGGGAGTTTTCTTCCTTTAATAATTGTAAATAAGCATTATTGCAATAATTTCCAGTATACAATATAAATTACCTGAGCATCTGTGGGCCTTTTTTCTTATGTGGTTAGCCCACCTGCGCTTTCAGTTGCAATTTTGTATTTAACAGCACAGTGCTTTATTTTCATTCATAGAGAAACCTGCTAGGCATTGCTGGGATCACAGTTTTATTCTGATATTAGAAAACAACAAAAGCGTCTTGACATCCTAGTGAATGTTTAGCTGAAGCCCCGAACGCTGATGTCAGGTGATTCAAAGACAGTCTATTTTTATTTAAAAAAGAAATAAGTTGAATAAGGATTAAGCCTTCATGGTATCATTCAAAACACTAAGAGTGTGAACACAGTCTAACCTGAAGGCTCAGAACCCACAAGTTAATTGTTTAAAATTATAACCATAATTTTTTTATCTTGACATTCTTGGGATGTGGCTCAGTTTATACGGCTAAGGATTTCTGTGAACTGTTGCAGCGTTAAGTGGCTCTGCAGTGTACATAGATGCTACACAGGGACTGACTCTACTTGGGTCGGTACATGGAAAGAGGAGGCAGTGTAGCAATGGCCAAGCCAACCCATCTGGATTTCACATGCAGAAATCAAGCTTAACAACGCTTCACACACGGAGTGCATTTCATCCCAGATCAGAGTACATCAAGAAAAAAAGCTGGACACAGTGAGGACATGCTAGGCTTTTACAGACAGGTTGTTCCCCTGGGCATGTTACTAAAACTGGGAGAGACCATGATGCAGCTGGAGCCTTAAGGAAGGATTGCTGTTGATGTTGCTTGACTTTATCCCTTTGAGCATGGGGCAATGGCGGGGAGCAGTCCCTAAGCAACTGGCTGTGGTTCTTGGAGGAGGTGCAGCTCTAGCTGCCAGATGCTGCTGTGGAAAGTAAGGGTTGAACCTGATCAAGTTCTCTGGCTTCTCTGTCCTTCCCCTCTATCCCATTGAGCCGCTTATTCTGATGGACAGGAAGGGCAGGGTAGATGTGCCTCAGCTGCACATCTTGGCTTGGGCAAAAGAACAGAGGAAGTTGCAGGAGGAGGGAGATACATAATCTTGGAGGTTTTGGAACAATTTTACCAGAACTGAGAAAGGAGCACAAGGCTTGTGTGGGAAAGCTCTGACACATATCCAAATGGAGATGTTTGGACGATCACAGCAGTTTCCTTTGGATTTACCCACAGAATCTGAAGATTGGCTTTCTGTTTTCTGCTATATGCATGTTCTATTTTTATCTTTCTGCTTAGAAATTTTTTTCTACTATGTACTCCCCCTCTCCCTGATTCTCCTCAGGTTTGCAGTTTATCTGTTTTGAAATGCTAAATTAGGATGAAAATGCTACAGTATAATTTATATTTATGAATATATTATAAATATAAATTTTAGGTATGAGGGGCTCGGTGGCCTGCACAAGGATAAGTAACAGTTTGGTGAAGAGGAGGAAACCAGTGTTTAATCTCTGACATGAGGAAACTATTGCAGTTTGACTTGTGTATTATCCAGTCTGAAGCCCTGCAAAAATGTAAAGGAAACATAATATAAATGAGAATTCTGTACTTAATGGATTTGTTCATTATTGTTTCCAAACTGATTATTGGCTCTCCAGTTGAGATCAGCTGTATTTCATTCACTGGAATAACATACATCTGACAAAGAAAGAAAATTGAGAACAAAGACTTTGAGACTTGAGAACACCTGCACAGATAAATTTTCTCTATATAGTTGCGCAAAAATATCTCACTCCACTACCTATAAGATCGTTCTGAGGCAGGTGTTACCTATCTACCTGAGTGAGGAGAGAAAAATGAAACACTTATTGCATGCCTAAATGTTCACTTTCCTTCCATTTTATGCATTGAATGAGGTAATTAAGGTTAAAAACTCTCTGTAAACAGGAGGTCACATCCAATGAGAAAAGGTTTCCCTGTGTGAAATTTTCTGTAGGCTGAAGATCAGTTTGCCAGTTCTTAGCTGTGTGTTTTTGAGAAGGATCAGAACTGCCATCTTTTGCAACCCATAACATTTACAGTGACTGCACTTGTCTGCTTCGTGGCTGTGGGAGGTACACCGTTGGCAGTGGTAACCGACAGCAGGGGCTGAGAGCATCTGCAGGAGGGTAGGCAAAACTGGCATGCAACAGTCTGCTTCAAGCCAACTCGTACCAACAAGGAAAGACTGTTCTGTGTCAGGTTCAAGCCACAGGAGGCAGTGCCTTCCCTTAGGACCCTTCCTTACTAACCTAATTAAGTGATGCTCGAATACAGAACTTTACCCTCCGTCTACTCTTTCCAGAAAGATATGTGCTTTATAAATATTTTATTAACTAATATCTAATCTCATATTCTAGTCTCCGTAGTTATCAAATCAAACGCATTTTGAGACAAAGTTGTTTACTAAAATCTTTATAATATTGACTATGTATGAATAAAAATGACAAAATTTCTAAATAAGTTACTTATCTGCAGAATTTTAGTTTCAAATTCCACTATCTTAGATATATTGGCATTTTCTGAAACAATTATATTTATGCTTTTAATAGAGACTAAGTGATCTGTGTAGTCTGAACCTCAGCCAGGACCCAGTAGATTCTGTTATGAAGAAGAACCTTTTTTGCTTCCCTTGAGTCAGGGCATCAAATATTTTCTGATGTGATGGATCATAATAGTGGAACAGTTTCTCTGTCTTTTTGCTTCATCCTGCTACAAGACATGTGTAAGAGAGAGAAGGCAGGGCGAGGAGAGAACATATAAGGTGAATGAACACAATTAGTTCAGAAAGTAGATTTGAAACTTCAAGAGCATGACCAGGCCAAAAGCTGTTGAATGAAATATATGAGTGGGTAGATTTGCAACTGGAGCAAGTTGTCATAGGTCAATTTTCATTTCAGTAGGCCTGTGACAAATTATCCCAGTTGGGGTGATAGCCCTAGAAACTTCACTTCCTGTAAGTTTCTATAGCAGCAAGTTTCTCTGCATTGGTCCAGTATGACCTGAAAATGGACAGAACTCATTTATACTCTTATGTCATATAATAAGAATGTTTATTTCCCTTATGTCTCCCATGGGCATATATCTCACTAAAAACCTCCAGATTTGTCTGCACCCAGTGAGTAAAATTTTGCTTTTTGTTGAATGTTGGTACAACTAAATGGAGCCATTCAATGTTCTGCTGGTGTAGCTGAAAGCAGAATGCATCTATCAGACTTGTTGGTCCCCTACGGGTCTCCTTGTACTAGGAGGAAATAAGATCAAAATGGTGAAATGAAGGCAAATAAGCCTGTCTGTCAAATTAATGATAGATGCCATCCATAGTCGAGAACCAAACCTAAAGCTCTCATTCTCTTCACTGCTGATGTCTTTAATTATGGTAGACAGACAGATGGAAAGATCATTGTGCAGGTTTTATTTAAGATGTTCGTGCCATGGTAGCTTTTCTGCCAAGGGTAATCAGTTGCATTAAGGAATTTGCCAGAAAGAACAAATCTGTATTATTTATAGTTAGCTAAGTTCTAATTATTTCTCCTAAATGGGCAGTCAGATAATAATGTGTAAACATAAAGCAAGCATAGAACTGCAATTACTACACAGTGGATAGCTTCCTCCAAGCTGTATAATATTTTCAAGCTTTACCATGTCACAGAACAAAACCACTCAAACTGGGCAGACCACAAACCTGTCTAAATTTTTAATCATTCATTTCTCCCTGTCGTGCAAAGAAATGGTGGATTCCTCTTCCACACTAATAATTAACTTGTGTCATGGGAAATGGATCATCAGTGCACAGATCTGGTACTATTAAATGTGAAAATCAACCCTAAATTGTATCTTCAGCTCTTTATAGGATTAATATACCAAAGCACAAGCAAAACATAATTAATATCAGAAAAGATATTTCTGGTTAAAGAAAGCTGGCTAAAGCACCTCCTGTACTTAGTGTGCTAAGCTCTTAGTGTAGTTTTGTAAAAAAATATTACATTGGAAGATTGCTGAACACTCGAAAAACTGATCCCAGACGTAATTGATTACAACTGTGATAGTCCATGCTGCGATCAGCTGGATGGCTGTGTGCATTGCCTATGCGCTCTCTCCCTGTTGCTAGAAGCAGGCAAAGCTGTCTGTCTTTTCTGGATTTCACATGAATGGAATGAAAAGCATGTCACTAATCTTTTGCAGTAGATTTTAGTGGTAGCAGACTAAATGAAGAGAGTTAAAAACAGTTATTGGGGCTGCCCAATAAAAGTGTGCATGAATACAGCAGAGGTGCCTTTACATGGGGCTGCTACCACAGCAACTCTTCCTCTTGCAATGTGCAAACGTCTGAGGAAGGTGGCAGCAATTGGAGCGGATCTAAGGTTGCACAGTGGTCAGACAAATGGAGGAAGAGGATCTCAGGCTGCTCATTGTGGGAGGTGTGTGAGAGCCACCGTCTGTGTTCCTTCAGCAGTTGCTTACAGCGTGCTGCTTCCAGAGCCTCAGGAAGAAATATACCTACAGGTGGAGCTGAGAAGCCCTTTTTATTGTTCACCAGCTTTCAGGTACTTCAATGCCACCCTCACAAATGCAGACTCACAAAACAGACTTCTAAATGCCTTTCCAGTGCAGTGAAATTTCCATTATGAAGGTTCTTGAAAGTAACCTTCTTTTAGTTCTTGGAACTGAGAAAAAGTGACAGTTGCATGCATTGAAATTTCTGTCATAAGGGGTGGAAAGGATGCAAATGGTAAAACCTTATTAATATCAATACAAACATTTATACTGTAATAATGACATAAATAAGCCTCTTCAAAGGATTTAGGGCAGGTATCTGGAAAAACATTCTGTCATCTACCTTTGATGAGAGCTTCAAGGCAAAAAATAAGCAGATGAAACTGCAGAAAGTCATGTTTTCAAACATGTCCAAATAATGTCTTCAGTTCCTGATAGCAGTGTGCTAAAAGCAAAAGCAGATCTTTAAAAATAGAGAAGGTACTTCCAGATTAATAGGTCTGGCTGCAAAAATCCTAAAGTTTCTCTTGAGAATAGCCAATGAATAAATTAAACTAGCTTCATTTCCAGTGAATTAGCATCTAACTAATTTCCAAAACAGTGAAAACTAAAAATAAAAAACAGAAGGACGTAATTCCTTGTACTCTTTGTTTCTTGCAAATTCTGCCCCCAAGTGTTTTTGCAAATTAAATTAAATGATTGACTAGTTAGAGGGACAAAGAAAGAGAGCTAGAATATATAAGTGAAGGAAAATAAATACATTGAATTTGATGAAGCCATGACTGTACACAAAATATTTAAGTACAATTTGAAAGAAATCCTGAGTTAGGTATAAAGGAAAGATGTCTTATATGTCCTGAGTTACAGAAAGGAGAAACAATTCTCTTGTCAATAATAGCCAGATTCTGTGATGATTTAAGACAAGATATCCCCACTAGGTAATGCAGAGTCCGGTGTTGCAGTGATTCAAGCTATGCTGTATGGAGTATTTACTGTAGCTTTAGGCAGACTCTCAGACATGTCCAAATAATAATAGCCAGAGGACAGCCCAGGAATAGCCTTAAAACTACTCTCATTTCCTCCCTATTGAGCTCTGAGAGGCTGCACAGTTTTAATTTTTGAAACCTGAGAAAGGATTCAGGAAAGACCAGGCCAGGAGATTTTTTCAGTAGGGGATACTTTAATCACTAGCTGGAGGGCTGTAACATACTACTTGCCAGAGGCATTTATTAAAAAACTGGTTATGAATATAGAAGATGGTATTTACAAGAGATAAAGGGATGTCATGGTTTGAGCCATTGCTGCTTTAAAAATATATCGGATTCAGACTGAAAACAGCCCATGAACTAATTACTTTGGTAATGATATTGTAAAAATGAACAGGAAGTTAATTATGGAGACAGTCAAATTCAAAAGGGTCAGAATAGGAAAACAGCCACATGAAAATGCAAATCCATTTAGGTTGAAAAATCAACTAAGAAAATCAAATTATTCTTGAGCCAATGCCATATTTTAAGTACATGAGGAACTTGATTGCAAGGGCATTACCCCAGCACATAAAATCAGGTATGCGGCTAAGTATCCTCCTGAGTCTGGTCTTGTAGAAATACAGTGCAATAAGATAATCTTCAAAGTATTTAGACTTCAGCTGGTTGAGCAAAAGTTGTTTAGTGGAGTTAACTGTGCTAACAGAAGGTGAAAGGTTTTCAGAAGAGGAGTATTCCAAAGGACAATATGGTTGAGTTGTCATTACAAAATTTAATCCTGAGCCTTTAATTTGTGTTCCAGCAAATCTTTTGTTGAAGGTAAGGGATGTGGCTGCTCTATAAGAACAGTAGAATCAAGCTTTTGGTTTGAGTTGATCACGAGAGAGACTGTGAGAGAAAATATTTCCTGTATGACTTCTTAGCTCTGGCTCCAGTCAACAGATATTATTCTTCTGCTTTGGAAATTTGTATACACGTAATAGATTATGTTCTTATCTCAGTTCTGCTTCTGTGGTTTCAGACTCATCCTGCTGGAATCACAGGAGTAAATTAGATCTGTATTTGCAACAATATATTTTTAATCTGTATACACACACATTTTAAAGAAAATGTTGATATGCTAGCAGAGTAAAATCCTTGCTCCATTAAAATTACAGAGAATTTTGCCCATACTTTTAATTGGATCAGGATTTTGTTCCATATTACTTCTGTAGAACTGTACAGAATGCCCAGATGATCCAAGCTTCTTTACAGTGTGGAACTGAAAGCCAAACACTTCATCCATTTCAGGACTAAGAAAACATGTTCTCCTTACTAAAAAATGATTTCCCATTCTATTGATGACTCTATTTTAGTAGAGAGAACTTTGTTTTATTTCCATATACGAGATGGGTTTATCTGGGTTCACGTAGGGTTGCTCTAGGCCCCTGAGCATCCCTCTGAATGATTGCATTCATTAGCACGGGAGCTATACATTTCCTGGAAGGAACTTTTGCAAGAAAGATTAACCAGTAAGGAGAAGTTTTGTTATTTTTCCCCCTTTTATGAACTTCCATTTTATGGACAAGGCATTCAGACTTAGATATTTCTGAAAAATTACAAACAATCTCCCCCTTAAGATACCAAATATCAATTAATTCAGTTCAGTTAAAACACTGATTTGTGTTCTGAAAGTGAGTAATTTCTGATTTAGCTACAAAATACTTCACTTTCCACTTCAAAGGGGAAGAAATAGTTCACAGTAAATATTATCTCCTCCTTAAACTTTTTTACTGATAGCATGCCTTGAATGCTAGGACTGTGCAGTTATTTAATAAATTTTCTAAATGAGGTCTATCTTGTAGACATCTGAACAATATATATCCTAAAAATATTAAACTCAGTGAAAGATTATACAGCATATAAAATACAGTAGCCTTTTTATGGTTGACTTTGAATTTGCAATCAACCAAATCATCCTTAACTATTTAAAAGTCTTGGACACATTGCTTGATGAAAAACTAATGAAAGGAATGAAATTTGAAGAATGATTTGATTATCTCATATCAGTTTTGATATTTTCCTGTAGAGTTTAAAATTTAGGAAAAAAATCCTAAATCTGAGCTGTGAAATAGTCTTTTTCTTCATCCTCTAACATTTTTTCTTATAACTAGCAAGAAACAGGCAACCAAACCCAAAAATGTTTAATTTTAATTTGTAATCCAGTCATACCTTTCTCCTCTTCTATCCCTAGCTATTTTCTCTCTCTCCGTTATGTGGGGGTTTTTTTGTCTCCAGAATGTTCTTATCCTCATTTTGTTTGTTTATTAAAATCCCTGCTTAAGGCAGGGAATACTGTTTAGCATCACTGTGTACTAACCCAATCTCCTCAAATACTGTCTGCTGCAATCTGAGATGTTATGCAGGAGGAACTGAAATTACTACATTACAAAGGAGTGGATCATTCTGAGTAGCTGTTTTTCCCTTTTAAGAGGTTCCTCTGATATTTTTTCTTTGGGACATAAGAACATCCCATTCTGTAGTATTTCTTTCCACACCCCTGCTGACATAGGAGATGCTGTTCTTGCTTATAGAGGACTGAATGCAAAGCCATCTGTTTAGTTTGGGGAGCCAACGCTTACCGTGTACCCATTTGTTTCTATTCGGTTTGGTTTCTCTGTGCTGTGATTTTCTGGTACATAGGAAAAAGCTCTGATTACTGGATTTGTTCATGGAAAAATATGCAGAGAGCTTGTTTTTCTCATGTGCTCTGATATTTACAAGTGCCACCTACATATATCATAGAATCATAGAATATCTCGAGTTGGAAGGGAGCCATAAGGATCAATATATCATAGAACTATAGAATCATAGAATAGTTTGGGTTGGAAGGGACCTTTAAAGGTCATCTAGTCCAACCCTCCTGCAGTGAGCAGGGACATCTTCAACTAGATCAGGTCGCTCAGAGCCCCGTCCAACCTGACCTTGAATGTTTCCAGGGATGGGGCATCTACCACCTCTCTGGGCAACCTGTGCCAGTGTTTCACCACCCTCACTGTAAAAAATTTCTTCTTACATCTAGTCTAAATCTACCCTTTTTTAGTTTAAAACCATTCCCCCTTGTCCTGTCGCAACAGGCCCTGCTAAAAAGTTTGTCCCCGTCTTTCTTATAAGCTCCCTTTAAGTAGTGAAAGGCTGCATCCTATCATAAGGATATATTGTTGTTCATTTATATCCTGTGTATGCTTTTTTGAACAATGCTCTTAAATGCACGACTTTGAAATGTATTGTAGGTTCTTGATGGGAAATTGAAGGCTGGTAAAATAAATTTCTAATTGGATTTAAAAACATAGACATATTTCATCATTCATTTGGATTCTACCCAGGCAATTAGTGGATAAAACTGTTCAGAGTCCGTTGTAACATGAACTTTGGGAGTTTGGCCCAGCTCTCACAACTACCTCATTCAGAGAACCTCACTGGTACTACATCCTCCTGCTCATTGACTCAGCAGGGAGGTCGGATGGGCCCTCAGCATCTCTCACGTGCACTGCATCCAGACACACACTTTGCAAAGACCGGCCACAAAGACAGTAACTGACTGAGCTTGAAACTGCTGTAGGTAGAGAGCCCAGCACCCTCTTTACTGTCTGTTTTTCTTTCTTCTCTAAATCATGTTGGAGTTAGGTTTTTCATGCTGATGAGTAAGATAACTGAAAACTTCATTAACTTATAAGAACAGAAAATCACACCAGATTGTTTAACTCAATTAATCAGAAGTAACTCTCACAACAGATTGAAGAGTATTAGAACAAAAAAGGGTGTCCTCCCTGCATGTATCTTCCTGCAGTGCAGCATGCAGATGGTCATCTTTAAATCTCAAATCTTCAGCTGTCAGAGAATCCAAAATGACTTAGGAAGACCCACGTTTACCAGTCATTGTAATCAGCACATGGCAGATGCCAAGGTTGAGCCCATGAGTACAGCAGCTGTTCCCAAGCCCTGAAAGAGGGAGCTAAGAACTGAGTGACAGCCCTCCTCAATGCTGTGCTCTGGACTTACAGCATTTGCAAAAAGTTGCTTTATGCAATAACCAAGGTTTTCTACATTTCTGAAAGAATGAATTTCACCCAGCTGAATTCTTGGGGATTTCTCTTACTCTCTTCCTTCCTTCTCCCTCAGCTGTCAGAATGCAAAATCGGCTCCAAAGAGGGAAAGCAGACCTCTGCATGACATAGCTGGGTATTTTCTGTTTCTTTCAGACTTTCACTAAAAGCCCATCAGCAATTATAAAAATATTATCTTTCTTTAGTTATGGGTATGTATCAAAGGACTTCATCAGTATCTGAGCAGCCTGTGCACATTGGTGGATTTTGTCATATTCCAGCATATAAGGAAGTTGAGTGTGAAATGTTTTCACCAAAGAGATGAAGGAAGGTATTCCATGCACTGAGAGCACTTAGCTTTTCTGTGCCTAGGTCAGGTGCTACGAGGATATTTCGCAAAAGAGGGATACATCACAGGGAAGAACCTTGTGCTGTTTAAATATGTCAGTTCACACACACCAAGTGAGATCTCGTTTCTCCTCTTCCCTGGCATTTGTGGCAGCAGCTCGGAATGGGAGTTCCTACGATCTGATGCAGAAACACTTTGTGGGAAATAGGTGCTATAATCTCTGTTTAAACTTAGTATAAGGGCTGCATGCCCTTGGTTGTTCCTCTGGCAGTTGTTGAGGCTTAGCTGATTGATTTCTCAACTGGTGAGCAGGCATCTGTAGAGAAGATATTGATCTCTGTAAAGCTGGTCACATTATGTCCTAGGACAAGAAGCAGCTTAATTCAGATTTTCAGAGGTATCTATGAATGAAGCTGGGGACTGTGTCACTACAGCCCCCTGCTATCAGTTATGATGTACAGAGGGTAAATTTCTCACCTCTTTTTTCATCTCCAAGATTTTGACATGTCTTGGAAAAACAGGCATTGTAATCTGGATTCATACAGAACTTCTATTTTTAGCTTAGCTTTCTATGCAGCCCTTCCTTTTTTTCTTCTCCCCGCCCCTCCTTCTTCCCTAGGCACTGTTAGCGTGTATGAATGTGGATGCATGTGAGTGAATGAGAGGGCATGACAGAGATGACGGATAATTAAATAATTGCTGTCTTTCCACTCCCTTCCCCTCTCTCCTCTCTTCTCCAAACATTTTCAAAACCAGCATTAACATGTGGTAACGTACATTATTCTCTCATCCTGTTCAGTGGAGCCTTTGGCATGAATTTTCTTGTTTTGATATACAGATTTTCTTGTATTCTGTATATCAATGCTACAGAAGGCAACACTAGACCAATACATCATTCCTATGAGCAGAGAGGACTAGGGTCAATCAATGCCCTGACGTTGATATACTGTGCTTTTAAGGCAGACCTATGAGTCCTTCTGTATATTAAACTAATTTGCCTTTAGTATAATTTCAGTCTCAGTTTCGTTTTTATAATATGTGTCTGTGATCAGTGACCATCAGAGTGGTGAAGGAATGAAAAACCCTTGGAATGAAGCTGCATTTTCTTTGAATTTATCATGGTGAACGGCTTTCAAAAGAAAGCAAAAGAGAAGGGAAATACAGCTGCAGATGATGATAAAGGAGATCAGATTTGTTTAAACACAGCTGGAAACAATGCTGGAGATGAAGACACTGCTTTGGAATAATTTTTATGGTCAAAGTCAGTAGCTGCGTAAGAACTTCCATTTTCTCTCAGGCTGACATGCTTTGTGCACTAACTTTTGGGAACATTTGCAATGTGTCTGGATACTGATGCAATTGCTAATAGCATTGCCTTCTACTTCTTGTGTTGTCAGAAATAAGTGTGTTGTTCTCATAGTAGTCTGATAAAGTAAAGACTCTCCACTTGTCCTCAAAGTTCCTTTTCTAACCAATCATATCAAATTCCTCTCTTTGGATTGATATTGTTTTTTTTTTTTCTGCATGGATCTTCATAGTCCTGATCTTACGACATGGCTACTCCCTTTGCAGTGCAAGGGAGAGAAACCCATGTTCTTTCATGGGCTGAAATTTTCTTTTTGTCAACCAAAATATTTTTCTTTACACACCATGGTAGTGTTTTGTCTTGGTGGAAAAAAAAAGTTCAAATTTTAATTGCTTTTTATTTAAATTGCAAATACTGACTGTCAAAAATTTCAGCAAACTTTGTAGCTGATTGGGAAATGGAAAAAGCAAAGGTACAGTTGTATATTTTATTTGAAATCTCAAAATGTTATAATTCCAAATAAATTTATGTGCTAGTAACATAACCAGTCCTCAGTACAAACCTGGGTTGGGAGAGTGTGGAAGCATTTCATACCCCACAGCACTAAGCTGTGTTTGCAGAAGGACTCCCAGGACTCAGTTACTGATTTTGTAGATCTTTTCTGTTTCTTGTTAGGGAATGAACCAGAAGTGGATGCTGCCCAAGTAAACGGAGGAGGAGCTGTGTGACTGTGGTCATTTCTGTATCACACACTAAGGTGCTTATTCCTCACTGGGTAATCCTAATGAGGAAGAGTAAAACGTCATTAAGGTTTCCAGTAAATCTTTTTGTAGAGTAAACCACTGACATACCATTTGGATGACAGTAGAAGGGACGTAGCTTGATGATCCAGTAATGGGTTGGAATCTGTGGATTCCTGATTTCTAGTGCCACCTGTGACACTAAGACAAGGCATAATCTCGGTCAGATACCTTGGTTTCCTTTGTCTCGATTTCCCAGTTTGTAAGAGATAAAGTTTTCACATTTACCTTAATGGAGTCTTTATGCAAAGGGAAATAAGTACAGTGAAGAGGAGGAAAGAAGCCCTGTTGCTTATATTGAAATGTATTACAGATGAGGCTAGACAGTAATGTGTTATCTGAAAGGCTTTTATTTCTTGCTACGAGACAATTGAGCTTTAACACATGCATAGCTGATCTTGACAGCATGTCTCTCTATTAAGTATCATTTACACTCCAGGCTGGCTGAGAAGAACTGTATTCAGGGGAGTGCAATTTCATTGCCAGAGCATTGATCCAAAAGGATTTTCTTTTAATGTAAACAGACAAGATACAGAGTATATATGAATGTAAAATGTAGATCTAGAACACAGAAGAACTTCTATTAGAAGATAAAGTTATTTCATTAATGAAGTGGTGAAGGATGCTTGAATTCTACTGTGTACAACTTCCAATGAGACAGCACAGTAACCAGGCACCTCTAATGTGTATGGGATCTGGGTACGTCAATGAATCATTAAAAAATCATAGGCATTTGACACTGAATTACTTGACTACAGTGACAAGCCATTAAGCTCCAGTCCTGCAAAGAATCACTTGTATTTTTTTCCTTCCAAAGATAGTGTGTGATGAGCCCCTTAGAGGGAAAAGGTGCTTTTTCTGGTCCTGGTACTAGAGTTGGTTCTAGGGAGAGTTGGGCTTGGCTCCTGTCTCTGCCATGAACTCTGTATAATTTAACCAAATCACTCTGTCCCCTGTACTTCAGCTTACTATTAAATGAGAAGAATAGTGTGACCTTCTCACCCTTTTCTGCATTTGGGGGAAGTAACTGTCTTCATGTGTTTGCACAGTGTCTAGCACAATAGGGTCCCAGGTTTGGGTGGTGCCTACAGACACTAAAACAAACAAAAAAATGTAGTAGTAATAAAAAGCAAATTATCATAATTTGCACCATGAAGTTTCCTGAAATAAGAAAACATTATTTTGTCTGAGAAAGTTCTTTGTATTTGGATGTAATTGCTTGCAAGGACTATTAGCTCACGTGCTTTCTAGAACATTAAAATCTGAACTGCTTTTTCTTCTCTTCAGGGTGAGAGCATTCAGTGCTTTCTTATGATAAAGGAGAATATACTTTAGTCTACATTATAGACACAGTCTGTATTGCTGTTGTAGTCATGAGATTTTTAATCACTGTCTTACTAATTTGTTTTAATAAAAATATTAGTTTACATTACTGTTAAATTTCCTTAATTACTTACTATAATCATTATAGGAAATATTGCCAGCTTGTGCATTAGGAAAAATAGCTCCTGTTCAATGTAATCCAGGGTGATACTTTCACCAGAGCCTTGTTTCCATGTTAAAATTATGAGATATATGGGCCTTAAATGTTCAGGTAGAGAAGACTCCTCAGCAGGGGTATTGCAAAGGTAGCAGGGAGGATATGGCAAAGATGCTTTGGGGTGTTTGAGGTGTACGAGGATGCAGCTTATGCCAGTAATGACTTGCAATGGCACAGCCAAGTGCTGTGGCAATCTGAGAAATACTGTGGTCCTTAAAGCAGCAAGGAGAGATTGACATTACATGACTTATATATATCATAACTGCTCTCCACTCCCATTTATAGGGCTTGTGAGACTGGTTGCATCTGTGCTTCAGCAAGAAGTGCTTGTAGAGATAGTCTTGACAATAGAAATAAGTTCAGCACACCATCTGAACTTACCTAATCTCCTCCTGAGTAGGGATAACTAGCCAAGGGATCACTCTGCAAACAGAGCTATTCTGCTTCCAGTGCTAGAACAAATTTGTTCAGAGCTGTCTTGCATCACAGAGTGTGAGCACATCTTTGGAAAACCAGCACAGAATCTTTCCGTTTCATTTAACAAAATAGTGTTCTTGCTATTTAAAGGTGCCAGATATGGTCTCCAAAAGTTTCAAACTTGTGTTTTCAACACAAGAAAAATTTTCTGCCACTTCTATGTAAGGATAGGATGTCGTACTCTAGTATTATTTCTCAGCAGAGGGTGCTGGATAGTGTTAGTGGGTAAGGTGAGGACATCAGTTGACTGAGAACTGGATGGAAGCCACCAGCTCACATCAAATACACCATCAGATGGCTTTGAAATTTGGCACCTTGTCAAGTCAGGACATAGCTGATCTTGCACTCTATGCCGTATCACAGTACCAAGTCCCTGAGCTACTTAGACTCAGTTTAAAAGTCTATGAGTAACTGTCCTTGTTCATTCTTTGATGCTGATCCTCTGTCTAATATCTTGCCACTGATATTAAAGCAATGTTTTGCATACTTAATTACTATTTAAGTTAATGTAGCTTATAAGTCTATGTCATCTTTTTCTGTTTTCTAGACACCTCCCAAATAGCTGATGGATGTTGCCTTTGTACATACCTTTCTGAAATTTGGGTTTAAAAGGCAGAAGCTATGACAGAGAAATTAGCTTATCTATCTGAACTCGGAGTGGTAAGAGGCTTCACTTCTTTTGATGTTTTTGTTATGCTTAGAAATCAAATCCCTAAATCAGAACACCTCATTTATCTCACAAAATTAGATTGGTTTCAGCATAACCCAGTAAAGAACATCTGTGGCTACACAAAATATGCCATTACTGTATCAACCAAATGAAGGGACTGTACGTGGTATTTAATTTGAGAGATGCCTGTGGTGCAGTTATATTTTTTCTAGTGCTAAATATAATAAAGAAAAAGTATGTGATTGTTTCAAGTACATGATGTACTTAACTCTTCTTTTTTGCTAGCATTTTTTTTGTAGCATCTGTAAAGCCCAAACAAGAGAAATTATTCTGTGAAGGGTAGAGAGCTTCTTGTATTTGTGTTACCTGTGTACATCTGAGCATTTCTTTCCTGGGGATATTTGAATCTCTTTTAAAAATAAAATCATTTAAATTTGAGCTGGTTCAAGTCCTCTACAAAGTAGTGAATCTATTTTAGATCTCTTGCTGAAGTACAGATGATCTTACTTGAGATGCTGAAGTAGTGTGAGAACTTTCATCTCTTCCTCTTTTGTCTGGTAAGAAATACAACAGGGCAGAGTATTATGGGTTGACTGTGATTATTTAATCCCTTACAGCAGTTTGTTAAAAGGGGCATTGTTAGGACTCATCTCTAGTAATTTCTGAAGGGTATCATCAGAGAATGCTCTTCAATATTTCATGGTTGAGGAAGTAATCTGAAACCCAAGGGACACAAGCACTTGCATTGACTAAAGTCCTTGGACTTCTGTGACTGTTTTCAGAGGCAATACAGGAGAATCAGACAGAGAATTTAGGGACAGCCTATTACTGTATTAAAGGAATACACAAAGGTTTCACGGTTTATGGGGTGCAGTAACCAGTTAAAAGAAACACGGAAAGAAGAAAAGAAGAAAATGTGAAGAATCCTTTATTCCTTATATGGTGGGTGTGTGGCTGTCTCACATACTTTGTGGGATGACCAGGAATACTTAAGTGAAGATGAAGAATAAGTGTCATTAAAAATTACTGGAAGTGGTTCTCGTAGGAGCCAGTTGGGAAAGATGGGAATGTAGGGAGAAATGCATTTAACTCTGCTCACTTTAAAGTGATAGTGGAATTAAATGGACTGGGGTGAACTTTGGTGACAGTTTCCGGCAAGAATACTGAAGCCAGTTTATAAAAATTGAGGTCAAGGAGCTTTGGTTACATCTTACACATAAGTGAGTAGAAAATATGGTACTGTAACCTGCTAAACCAAGTGGATTAGGTAATATATATCTATAAACTGATGGCTCAATCGGTGGCTTGGAAAAGATAGATAGCGTTTTAGGAAATTAAGTTTAAAGTGCACCTACAATTAAAACTAAGCAGTAAAGCACAGAACAAGAGGGGATACTAATGTTGTAAACAATGCTACTGAAAGTTCACGGTACATGTTGGGAACCGGACCATAAAATGACTGAAAAAAAGGCACCATATTCTTTCAGCTTCAGACATCAGTAGCTACTGAGCCCTCCCTAGGCAAAGAATATTGTCAGGAATCTGGGATTAAAATCAATTACTGCCTAGACAACTTACCATCTAGAGGTATTTATTTATCATTAATATATTTATCTAAATTTTAAACCAATTCATTTTAGGGGGCTGTAGAGAAATTTCGGGGGGGGGAATGTATGTTATCTTTCTTTTTTTAATCTAAAGATGTAATCATTTTTTCAGGATTCCAGTAGGTTGGTCCTGAAAACTTAGAAAGTGCTGCCCTTCTGGCAGTGTGTATTATTTCAGTCATTCTGGCGATGACAATGCGCAGAGCCAAATCCAGCACTATCATCCCTACACTGACATTGGTGGAGTGAAAATGTGGAGGATTCTGACCAAGGCTCTTGCTGTTGTGGTGTAGAAACTCATGACCCTTTTTAAGCTAAAATTTGAAACCAGCCTTTTGGGATAATGAATTTCGGTCAAGAATATCCCCTGTCCTTATTTCCTAAAAGGGCTATTTGAAATACGTATGAGCAAGTCTGACTGTGTACCCTCTGTTTTAGTTTCAATTTACAATAAGATTCCACATAGTATTGCAGCAGAGAGTAGTAGCATTCATAACCTGCAGAGAGAAAATACTGGCATGAACAGTTTGAGGATAGGTGGATCTAATAGGAAGGAAGGGTTTGACAGGTATTTATACATAAATTTTCATGAGTTGTCACAAAACCTAGTTCTGCTTTTGAAATGCAACAAACTGAACGTATAAAATACCTTCTCTGTGATGACCATCATATATTTACATGGGTTTATTAGTCTGTTTCTGATAGCTATTTTGCTTAGTTTATGTACACCTTTGGCTACATTTGATTCCTTTGCTTTATTGTGTTTGCATTATTTGTATTAAATATTTTTCTTAGAACAAATTTAAAAGCCACAGCTGAGACTGGAGCCTCAAGATATACAAATGTATAGAGAAAACTGTGTGAGAAAAAATAAAGGTGGGAGTGGACAAATGACTGATTATGGTCAGGTACTGAGTGGGACAACTGAGCCTGGAGGCCTCCTCCATCCCAGTCCAGTGAGGGCTTCCAAATCCCCCAGTGTTCCTTTAAGATCCCAGTTGTAAGAAGTAGAAATTGTCACATTTCTAATGACTGAATGGAGTTCAGTCCAATAGCCGGTATATATTTCAAGTATATTCTGCTATGTTGTCAAAGCCTTTTCTTTTACGTTCTTCTGAAGTATCATTAAATTGTTTTAATATTGGTAGCCAATTCCATCTGCACCTTTTAAAAAAAGCTTTTTGGTGAAAAATAAGTAAGTTTGCATTGGTAATTTTGCAAAATCTTTGACTTACAACGCCTGCCATGTTTTATTTTCTATAGATCAGTCAGTTAAGTCTTTCATGTTTAGAAGGTTCAATCAGCATGAAAGTGGAGAGGGCATCCAGAACACGTAAAACAAAATTGCATCACACATTTATGTCATCTTGATGAATTGCTTTAAAATAGTCCCCAGAATGATTTCCACAAAATGTATTTTCCAGAAGTTTTTTTTAAATGTAACTATCTTCTCAAGTCTGGGGAGATAACTAATATCATACTTGCTATTTATGATCAATTTTCTCTTCCTGGACTTCTTTCTGAATTGAAATCTGACCAACTAAACTAGCTTTGGGATATCAGGTGTCTATAAGTACTGGTGACCACAATGCTTGTTAATTGCATAATAAGTGACATAGATTTTTTGAAATTGGAGAGTGCCACTTCCTGACATCTGAATAGTTAGGTTGATAAGTATGTGTCTGTTTATAGAAATGCTGCATTTAAGTTACAAACCTAAATCCAATTCTCTAACTGGCTTTTCATATTAGACTTTCCTTGTGAATGATTTGAAGCTGATAGTTGGTCTTCTCACATATTGTATCTGCTAGTGATGTTGTTTAAATCATCGTACATGGCATAGATTGATTTTAGTTGACTTAACATAAAACCATAGCACGATGGGCTGAATATCCACCTCTCTGTTTTCAGCATTTAAAGTTGAAAGTCACTGAATACTTTTTGGTTCCTACCACCTTCAGGTCTATCAGGGCTGAAACCTTGACATCAGTGCTAGTAAGCCTTTTTTCCAGAATGCTGAGAGTGAAGTAGTTCACCTCTTTTCTCATGGCTTTGTAAAGGCAGTATCTAAACTGTCTGTGGGACATAATCCTCTAGGGCTTCCCCCCCCCCTTTCTTACAAGCACAAACCACATTCCCAAATAGAAAACTATAAGGCTTCTGCCTTAAGTTTGGATTCAAGTTCATCTCTGCTGATCTTTGAAGCTTTGTGCTAGTGAAGCTGAAGTGGATTTTCACCAGCAAAGGTACTCCCTGGGTAGTATTCTGGAGCTTGGTGCTCACTGACATGGATTTTATTCATTAAAGTAGCTGAGAAACAAGCAGGGTTATGAGCAGAGTGGAAAGGAATGGCTCAAACGAACAGAGAAAGTGCCTTGTCATGTAAGAGCTGTACTCAGCCATGAGTCTTTACACTTCTCTTCCATGTAAGTGACTAAGGAACAGTAGGGAGCCCCATTACATCCCTGTATGTAGGCTACTTTATCTTCATAAATGGGAAAGGGGCCAATACCAGATTGCTATTCTCCTGCTATGCAGGAGGGTAAGAGGTGGGTGAGCAAGCATGTGAAAAATACTGAGTCTTGATGTTATTTTTCATCCTTCTATGTAGATTTATTTTCTGATGTTTCTGTATTTGTTCAACTGAGCCACAGCAAAAAAAAGGAAAGCAAGCTGCCAGGGAAAGAGCCAGGGATAACAGAGAAATAATGAGATCGTACTTTGATTCTTTATTTGCTCAAGCTGTATTACACTAACCTGTTAATATTTATTTATAATATTTACCTGTTACTAAAAAGGCTGATGTGCTAATCAGAGTAACTTTATGGACAGTAGTTTCAGTTTAGAGTCTGCACAGGCAGCTGTGTTGAAAGTACAGAGATTGCCTTGCAGCAATTGTTTTTGAAAAATATTTCCAATTTTTGTTACCAAGAGCAAACAAGCTTTTATGCACTAATGGTGTAATATGAACTAGTCTGAGCTATGAGCACCTCTCAAGAAAAAAGCAGATCCTGATAGCACTATATTTTAATAGATACTTTCCTTCTGCTGTCAAAATGAATTCCCCCTAGTTTTATATTTTTATTGCATATTTTCTGCTAGCTGAGAGAATATCAGTGTTCTGCCCAATTCAGCTTTAGCAAGGCCACCACTTCCAAACTTGTTATATTCTATTGTATTCTATATTAATAAATGCTGGTAATAAGAGATATGTGGGTTGAATGAATAAGCTGTTTATAAACCTCAGGAAATTTTCAATTAAAACATTTAATCTTCAGGATGCACAACCAGATAGCTTTTAAAAGATACAGACATGAGAAATACGGGTTTAATATTTTAAAATTATCATATCTTTTCTTGAGTGGTTACTTGTTCTTTGTGGTTACAAAGGCTCTTCTTTATGAAATACAAATGGAGCTTTCTGTCAGCAAAAGATATTTTCAACGTAAAGGACAGTAGTGAAACAAAAGGAAAGAAAAAGAAAACAAGTTGACTGTAGGCAGATAATGGCACTGTTTTAGTCAATAGGTCAGCTATTTGTGGTTGTTAATCAGATATACCTACTTTATTGACCAAATGACACATTCCCGTTTTTTTTGTGAGTATGGTATGATAGTAATGATGATGCAGGTGAATGGGTTGGGCTCTATTCTGAATACCTAGTGTTGAGCATGAAATAATCCACCTGGATTATTAACACATCATTTGAGTTTACAACGTAGGGGGTTAGATTTTTGTTTGCATGTTAATAGTAAATTTATGTAGCCTCTGAGATACCGTAAATATGCTACACATTAAGGATGACAATAGTCTATTGTATAACAAAGATCTCTGCTCAGTGTGAATTTAGTGTGGTTTTCAGGTAATAAAGCTGAACACTGCAGTTCAGCGTGACACATTTCAGACTTGGAGCACAGTCACATAAAGGTGTCCAAGTTATTAAGACCAAGTTTGTCTGCTAAAGCAGCTGTATTGCTATCAGACTTGTTCCGGTTTGCACCATCCTAGCACAAGAGTTCTTGTCACAGACTTTCCATTTGGGGATGGACTTTGTGCACCTTTCAGTGCACCATCTTTCACAAATGAGTAGGATTCTCATATATTTTCATTTTGTTGTTTGCATTCATCAGAGTAACAAGCAGCACAAGCCTGTATTAGATTTATGAAACATTAAATCATCCAGCGTGGCTAGGCTGCCCAGAGAAGTTGTGGATGCCGCATACATTTCTATAGGTTCTCAAATGGCTGTTTCTGTCAATTTGGTGTCCTTTTAGCTGCATCAGCTCCAGCTATTGCAATTCACAGGACAGCCAAGCAAGGTGAAGTGTCAGTTTAGAGATGGAGTGTTGGCTTAGTAACTTAATTTTAAAATACAGACATTTTTTAAGCTTTCCTTACAAAAGCAAATTGGGGTCTAAATGAATTTTTTTACTTTTCTGGGAGCTTGAGGCTACCGTGGCTGACTTCTATGTTTAAACTGCCCTAGTCAGCACAGTAGAAGATTACTGCCATTGAAAACTGGGCAATTACCAGTTTCCCCAAGCAAGAAATACTATATACCCAGCAAATCTGTCTAACTTGATTAGGAAAGCTGGAGTGAAGGCATTTTGCCTTTCTTTACCTGGGGGCTAGGTGCTTCTAAATGTCCTTTCTAAATTCTGCTTAAAACGTCTTTCACTCCAACCTGCTTATTTCTCCCTGTCCCAGTCAACCACTGCTATGCTCTCCCTTCTGCCTCTTCACAGTAAGTACACATGAACCATACTGAGTATGCCAAAAAATTTTGAATAATTTTCTCATGAAGGCTTTTCTTGCTGATCTGTTTGTTCGGTGGGTTTTTTTGGTGTGATGTATAGAGGCCCTATATACTGCAGCTGATTCTGTGTAGGAGTAAACCCATGCCCATTTACAGCCCCAGTGACTTCAGGGGATGGCGTGCCAAGGGGAGGGTGGATGACAGGACCTTGAGTTAGTCACAGCCTTGAGATCGTATAAAAAATATACAGACGCCCAATTACCTAAATATTATATTAGAAGACAATAAACCAGATATTAATTCTGTAAACAGAGAGGGATTAGACATCCTGGGTGAGACAGATTTAATATAGATCTTGAAAATGAATCAGACTCCCTGACCCCTGTCCTTACAGTCTTGCTCTGAAGGGCAAAACCTTTCAGCAGCAGAAGTTAAAAATCCTGTGTTGGACAGTCTTTTGAGTACATCATGCCTTTTGCCCACCACTTCGGGGGTTCACTGTGGACAGACCCTTCCTCAGCCAGTTCCAGGATGTGTGGGATTTACTGTAATCAGCTGCGCTCGGGGATGGCTGACTTCCTCTGTCACCAGCAGGTTCAGCCTGGCCCAGGGTGCAGCAGCACAGACAAGGTAAAAGTTCTCATCCTCTGCTCAGCTGTGCCGTCTCGATGGTGTGGATGCTGGGCATTTTTGGTTAAACTGCAAACAAAAAGATTATGCAATTATGTCCTTTGTCAAAAGGGTTTCCTGGAGCCAGTGAGGGGAAATTATGTCATTCTCAAGCGCTGGTCCTACCATGCCACTTGTAAGCATTTGGAGTAAAAAGGAGGAAGTAAGTACAACTTGCTCCTAGGTTAGGTGTGGGATCTCATAACCTGTTTGGATCCAGCAGTGCATTGCTCCTACAGAACAATGATTCCAGCCTTTCAAGGTCTGGTTGGTACTTCCATTATGTGTTTCATAGAATCATAGAATCATTAAGGTTGGAAAAGACCTCCAAGATCATCGTGTCCAACCGTCAACCCAACACACCATGCCCATTAAACCATGTCCCTAAGGGCCTCATCTACACGTCTTTTAAATACTTCCAGGGATGGTGACTCCACCACTTCCCTGGGCAGCCTGTTCCAAGGCCTGACTACTCTTTCAGTAAAGAAATTTTCTTTTTTTTTTTTTTTTAAACAATGGCAGACTGCCCCATGCAGTGCCTCACTTGGATGTGTCTGCAGTCTTGGAAGCTTGACTACCCTACGTTTTATGTATTATAAATTCTTTTGGCTCAACCAAGTTTTTGGCTACTTCACAGAAAATGGGATCAAATGTTCATATCTGGGTGCTGATTCTGCAAATTTTCCTGGGTACATTAACTTATATTTTGCTCATGGAGGATGCTGAAAAACATTGAAAGTCATGAAGATACTGTTAACAGGCATCACTGGTTTACAATTAATTGTAACTCAATTGTAAATCAAGAATTTATCGATTTTAGTTTGGAAGCTTGTTCTACTGTGTACCCTAACATAGTACTGGGCAGATTTACTTTGAGCTAGTTAAAATCTTTAGTAATGGCAGGAAGGTGTGGTTCTGTTAAGCAGATGCCATTTGGATAGTATTTTTTTCTGATGTTTGGCTTAAATTTATTGGGTGAATATGTACCCTTACAGTGTCAAAACCCTTGGATAGTTAAAGCACTTTTGCACTACCTTAAAGAATAATTGACAATACTTTAGTCATAACACAACTCCAAGAAACCTGATGCTGAGTTTCCATGTGTGCAAAGAACATAAATTGACTTTTGGGTTTTTTTAAGACAAATGAAAAGCAAACAGTTGAAATGAAATTAAATTGCCATTCAGCCTGCAAGCTCACAGTAACTAGTGGTTACAGTTAATGTGAATGTACATTTTTTTTGGTTCAGTCATTATTTTTAACAGTTGAGCCTATCTAATCATTAGCTGGATCGTGAAGTCAATTCCTTTCATATATTCAGTAACTCATCTTGTCTAAATTGTTTCAGTTCCTCAGAGATAGTTTTTGAATATGCATGACATATTTCAGCATAATAACTAGGAAGTCATTTTATGTTGCATCTCATTAGAAAAATAAAGTATCAAAACAGGTTTCCTTTCCTTTAGAGGAAGCTCTTCAATTAGCTCTGGAGAATAATTCACCTTCAGTTCTCTCACACATGTTAATACCTATTCCCGAATATTTGATCTTAAATACTAGACTAGATTCACTTTAATTGCATTGCATATTATTTACTTTTCCTCTTCAAGGATCCTAAAAGACTAGACCAATTTGGGGCTGAGTTCTAAGTAGGGTATAAACCAAAGCTTGAATCAAATTATTTGTTCTGTGCTTTGGCACAATGTTTTTGGGACAAACTTCTCAGTTCTCGCTTTCAGTAAGTAGCATGGAGCAAGGCTACCGAGAGCAGCTGGCTGCTCAGGTTACTCCTTCCCATAGAGCAGGATTTAGAGGTTCAGTATGTGCCAGTGGTAGAGCCCTCAATCTGGTGCTGCTTCTACAGCCCACGTAAGGGAGAGTGCAGAACTTGCTCCACAATTGTTTGATGTACCACATCAATATATGGCCTATTAAAAAAAAATCATATTTATGTGGTTTCAAAATATGAGTCACATTATAAACAAATATATCCTTGCATACCATCTGGGATGACTTCATTCTCTGCTGCAGCAGAACACAGCAACTGCTGAAGTGTGCACTGTGATACCACACGGCAGTTTAGGACAAGAAACAACTCAAGTGTATGTTCAAAACTAGAGGGAAAAGCTATAGAGGTAGTATATCGTGCTTTGGTCAGGACATAGTTACTTTGTCTTTTGAGATCTTAGGACTATATAGTCCTATGTGTAAATGGCCATTTTAACTGCTGGCTTTTTTCTTTGATTGGGGTTTTTTAATGCTTTCCCAGATGGCTATATTTTCATATGGATAGAGATTCTCAGTAGAATCCCTGGACTCAGGGGATGTGTCCCAGGAACAACTGAAAGAGAAACATGAATAGCTATCTGCTAGGGCCCAGCACTTGTGATTACAGTACCTAGTCTGTCTTTGAAATGCCCTGAGTAAATACTGATTTAGTATGAGGTTTACACTGTGTTTTTATCACGGAGGTCATGGGAACCATGAATTTGAAGAAACGTCAGGATTTTGGACTATAGAAATAAAGTGTGTGTAGGATTGCTGGCCTGGAGGACGAACGGTTGCCCTATCGCTCCTACCTATAACAGTCATGAAGCAATCTTGTAGATAGGGCAATCTGCTCATTAAAGCTGTTGTTTAGTAGTTATAATCATATTCGACATGCTTTCCCTTCATTTGCCCTCATGTAATTTATTAGAAATGTTCATATTGAAATCAAAACCTTCCTGCAAAAAGAATCTGATGGAAACACAAGAGATGCTACTGTGTCTACAGTATACTTGATCATTCAGGGGAAAAGAAGGATTATATGTCTGGCTTAAAATTCTGACCTCACTTATAGTAAAAAATGTATGTTTATAGCCCTCAGCTGTGATAATATCTTTAAATACACCATGCAAACATTTTTACTGCATTTTGTACATGTCTTGTGAAGAACAGATGTGGAATTCACTGGGCCTTATGTACTGAGGATTGTTATGAAAAGTCAGTAAAATACAGGAGCAGTGGTGTAGGATGAAAGATGTGAGTGATGTAAAAGGAAACAAATTGCATCTCGGTGGGACATGGCCTGGACAGAGCAATCATTCTTACTCTTCAAGTAATTTCCATTTCACCAGGGAGCTGCTTTATAATTAATGCTCTTTGTTTATGGTATATTTATGCCTGCAAAAAAATAAATAGAAGTAGACATGTCCTTCATCAAGTATGCCAGCATGCAGGCCAGTAATTATTCTTGTATAGCTTGTATTGTATGTAATATAAAGCTCCCATGCAGTGCCAAACACTGAAAGGCTGCTAATACATTCAGCAAGCACACAAGTTAGGAAAAAATAATTCTTTTGAATGGGGCTAGAGAAAAAAAATCCCTTTGACTCTCCAATCCATCTGTACTGATGAGTGGGCTTGAGCTTCGATGCTGTCATACTTGCAAGAAAGTGTAAACGTAGCAGAAAGGAGCTCTTCTCTCCATTCTTCCGCCCCGCATTGCGTGTGCTGGAGGGCTGGGAGAGGTCCCTGTGGGAAGGTTCCTCTGAAGGTTTGGATCACTCCTCATCATTTGTATGAGTAAACCTGTAGGAGCTGCTTCGCTTCCAGGCACTTTGGACCAAGCGTCACAGTTTGATTCCTGATCCCTAGAATCCCTTCTTTATCCAAACCCTACCAGTGTTGTGTAGCTCTAGCTCTGAGCTTAACTCCTGTGAATAGACATTTCTGCCATGCTACTCAAGCTTTAACTACGTAATCTGTGAATGCACAGAATGAACTAACATCTGTTGAATGAAGCAGATTACAAGTTAGAAATATTTCCTCTCTGCATTAACTTGTTTTAAAGTTTTGTTTTGATTAAAATCCCACAGCTTTAAGCAGCAGTTGTTACTTTTTTCACAAGTCCCTTTAGGGAATCTCTGGCCTGGTTGACCCAGCTGCAGAACGCGTGATACTGTGAAGTTTCTATTACTAAAAGAAGATAAGCTCACCACCATTAATATTGTCTGTATCTCAAAAGAGGAACATGTACTTCTGAACTGGTTTTAAGAAATAAAAGCTTCTAAGTCAAAACTTGATCAAAACACTTCTTTATTATAGGTATTTTGGAGAAAATCTAGATACCAGACAGACAGACAAGTTTGATATGTGCGAGTAGTAGTTCAAGGTTACTTGATTAGAATTCAGTAAAAACCCCAAACATTACATTTCATTTACATCCTCTTCTAGCAAGCAGGACTTCAGCTTTATGCAAGCAGTAAGGAGAAAATGGGCCATTTCTGTACTGGGATCTGAACTAAACAAGATTCAAACTCACCAGTCTCTATCTTGTCTGTCTCCTACTGAACAGGTTCATTTTAGTTGATCCATAGCATAAACAGTTATAGTACTGACATGGCTCCTGACTTTTAGAATTTAAATTCTCAGAACTCTGTATCTCTCGTGATATTTGGTAGTTTTATTAAACCTGTGGCTTTTGCAGTCCGGTGGTTATGTAGGCAAGCCAGCTTTTCCTTTATTGCAGTTTGAAAGTGTGACTGGTGTACTTCTAAAATATCAGAGACACACTAAAAAATGTAAATACATTATTTGTGGGGGAAAAATTCACACTTTTAAATAAATCTCGTGATTTTTTTAAGGCCTGACTCACAATTTTAATGCTAGTGTTGGCAATATTGCTGGTTTTCTCCAGATGGTTCTTTTTGAAAGGGAAAAACTCGCAGTACCCTGTGGGACACTTATCTTGAAATTGAAATAGCAATGGTAGATATGTAAAAGAAAGAAGATGAAAAAGAAGAGAATGCACAAATCCAACAATCCCAGGACAGATGTTTAAAGCTGGATTATATCTTGTGTTGTCTGCTCAGGAATGTTCAATAAAATTAACCCAAACGAATTTGGATTTGAAAAGTATTAGCAAAACCATATTAAATCATTTTATGTACATGCAGTCAGAATTTAAATGGCCTCAATTTGCTTTAGTTTGATTCACTTTGAAATGAATTCATTAAACCAAGTTATGCTACCTTTATTTCTGAGTGAAAGTCCACCCATTTAGTAGAGCTGATCTACATAATTTGCCTTAAATTGACACCTTTTGGTTAATTCAGCTTCTTTTCCTGAGTGTCCTTGACAGATCTGGGAGATAGCAAAGGGCCAGCAAAGGAATGGATGACTGTCAGATTCAGTGAGATTCTTTCTTTGTTATGCTTACCTCTAGATTTTTCAGACTTCTAATATACCTTATGGAACATGCTGTCTTTCTCCCCCAATGAAGTCAGTGAAAAGTCAGCTGCAGATGGTCTGAATTATGTGTATTGCAGATGATGTATTTGTGCTTCTTTAAGCAGATGTGCATAAAACCCAGCTGAGGCGGTTGTGCTGTTCCACCTTGCGAGCATGGAGTGCCAGTAAAGAGCACCTTCCATTCTCAAGTTCCCTGCATTGTATAAACATGGGAAGAGAAGATGGACAGAAAGTATATCAGCCAGTACCTGTGCCCATTTCCTGCATCAGAAATCAAGGTGGCAATTATTAATACAAGCAACAGTGCAACAAGGCAAACTGGGTAGTAATCATACGCAGGCATTTTTCTACCAAATTAATACTTAGTGGGCTTTCTGCTTTCATGCTGCCTGAAGTTGGAGTGCCACAGACAGGTAATACCAGATCCAACACTGAGCTTGCCAATGCAACAGTAGCTAGACAAATTTTTTCAACTAATTTTAAAAGGCAATAAGAGGTTATACCATATCCTCTGTTTCTCATGTGCTGACAGTGTTTCTGATTTAGTGCTAGGGGGTCTAAAGGTGGATTTATATATTGTCAAATCTCAAAAAGCTCTGAATGAGACGCCACAATGATTCTTGCTTGATGTTGTTGAAATGGAAAGCCTGAAAAATGAGGCTCTATCTTTAAAACAGCATGTGGTTATGTGAGATTTGGATTTAGTGATCCAAGATATTCCTTTCAATCCTGTCACACATTTTAGGTTGGTTTTTTTTTTCCCATTCTCTATGCTGCATTCTTTCACTTTGTGCAATCAGTTGAAGACTTGTTGAGTTATGGAATAGAAGATGTTGCCCATTACTTTACATATTTGCACTAACTACTGTGCTCTCTTTCAATTTTAAGAAACACACTTTTCATATCACAAGTATTATTTTCTAAATCAGTACCTAAGCATTTCAGTGATACAGGTCTTTAAAACAGAACTTTGATTTTAATAAAAATGTTGCTAAAAGGAAGCAGGTTTTGAGAGTCTGTGGTGGCTTTGAACTGAAAAACACTGCCAAAAATCAGGAGAATCACACAGATCTCACCAGGATCTAGATCCACCTTTAAATTGCAGTGTAAAGAGGCAGTAGACTCCTGGAAATATTTTAGGATTCTAAACTGTTTTATAATAAAAGTAAATCCCTATATGTGTGTATCCAGACAAAAAGGTAGATTAATTTAATTATGCTCCCTCTGGTAACATATGAAACATTTCAAATCAGACAATTTTCACAGCAAAACCTTTTCTATCTTCCTCAGCACGTAACTGGAAAGCAGAAAACTACATAGAACCTTCAAATCTGCTTGTGGAAGGGTTTGAAGTTTAATACAGATTAGTCCTTGGGATACAAGCCTTCCTGTCCTTAATATCAAGATAGATTCTCTTATAGCTGCTTTCCCATTTGCCACATATCATGCCAAGAAGTGTGACAGAGATCAAAAGTGTGATTTGATCCTCATTGGAAAGTACTTAGGCAAAATATATTACATTTAGAAAGCAACCAATATCATTTACCTACCCTTTGAAATGATTATTTATGTATTTTCAGTGTAAGTTGTATTTTGGACTAGTGGTTCTCACTACATGTTCCTTTGCTCTCATTCACTATGGAGAATATATGGACACTCGAGCGGTTCCCAACAAGCCCAAATGAATAGCTGTGAGCTATATATACTTCTGCAGGAGTGAGGTTGCGGTTGTGGCATTTTTACTAGTGATTAAATGTCTTCCAAACCTATTCATGCTGCAGAGCTATAAATGATGGATTTTTCACATTAATGAAAGGAGCCCTTGGAGCCCTCCAGAGTGCATAGTTCTATTTTTACATTTCACTATCAGAGAATGAAGAAAGATAGGCCAATGTCTTTCTTTTTTTAAAATGGCAGGAACAGAAATGCGGCCTGTTCTGGCCGTCATTCAAGTGCCAACGTTGTTAACCATTGTTGGGCACAAATCCAGAGCTCATACTTGTTACATCATTTCATCGGGGGGATTTTTTTCACTTACTTTGAGCTCATTAGCAGACCTGACCTAAAAATAAACATACATAGGAAATCTGAAACCGCTCCACTATGAAAGTGATGTGGTATATGATCTTAGAATGGGGTTATAATTTGGAAATTAAGCTTGAAAGTCCCCAGGAAATGGTGCTGTGGCTTATTATGTTGCTGTTTGTTCTGTATTGTTACCTGCATCGTCGTGTTTGTGAATACAGAAAGGGGAGAAGAGTGCTCATGTGAAAGGTTTAGTCCCCTATGTTTGCTTTTTGGGGAGGATTCTGTCATCCTCTGGATGTCCTGAAAAAAAGATTTTGATTAAAGCAGAATAGAAAAAAATCTGCCATCCCTAAAGTGACTATGATAAAAAAATAAATTAAGAGCAAAAATGTCAATTCCCAGGTGATCTTTACTGATCACCCTGAATAAAAAGGGAACACATAATTTCATCGTCACCTGATCTGTCTGTAAAAGCGTGTGTAGCTGTAGTTGCATAAATAGTACTCTCTCATCCAGAACTGATAAGGCAGTAGAAATGGATCCTAGACAACAAAACTGAAGCAATTTATTCTTTTAGCCTAGTATTGCAACCAGATTTATTCGTATTCTGGTTTTGCAAATAGCAAAGCTAGAACTGCATAAAAGTAAAAGCTAGATTCATGCCACTGATTCAGCTTTGACTTCCAACAACTTCATAAACAGCGTGAGATGTTGTCAAGTTTCAGCTCTCCATAAGCAGGAGGAAATTGTATTGAAATTGGAATCCTAAAAGCGTTTGCTAATTTGCAGCTTCCTTGAGAAAAGAGAATGGGGTCTCTGAGTGAAGCTACCTATGTGTTCCTGTAAGCTCAGACATATAGTCTTCCAGGCATCTCAGCATGAGGCTTCTTCTCAGAATACAATATTCAGTTGCTGGACTGGCTCTCCTAAAATGGCTTCAGGTATGTATAAATGAGTCAGAAGTGAACAACAGTAATAAGTAACTGCATGCAGGAAAGAGGCTGCATCCTTGAAGCCTTTGGGAATCATTTAAAATGTGTTGATTTCTTTACTTTTCCTTGCTTTCTGGCTTGGGTGAAAAGATTTTAAAATGTGAGAGGCAAAAAAAAAAAAAAAAAAAAAAAAAAGCAATGTGCAATAAATAAAAACCCAAGGAAAGAAATCAAGACATTGAAGTTGCAAAAAGCATGTGGCCCAGTGCTGTCAGAGACTTTGCATCATCCTCAGCAAGTGGCCAAGTCGCATCCCTTGGAAGGAACAGAGGTCAGGCTCTCTGGAGAAATCATTATGTTAATCACCAACATAAGGCAGTTTAAGAAATTGAAGAGATTCATATCTGAAGCCTATTTAAAGATTTAATATATTGTCTATAGTACCTTAAATCAGCATCAGGGAAGAAGAGAGGGAACAGAGGACCGTAGCTGTTCCAAAGCAGTTTTCATCTTGATAGAGCTCATTACTCATTGCTTAAAAAATTGAAGTTCTACAATGCCATAACTTGGGTAGGTGATAGACTGAACTGCAAACAGTGTTTTTGATAACTGTGCTAAATCTAAATTGCTATTTTAATCACCAGTAACACTTAGATTTTCAGCTGATAAAAATGTGTGCAGAAGACACATTGCTGGTGTAAGTGCAGTGGTATTTGAAATCAATATAAACTGAGCAAAATTATGTTCCTCTTTGCTTTTCTTCTTAGGTTTCTATGGAAACCTTCTTGGAGGTGGTCTGAGGAAAAGAAATGTTAAAATAGAACAATAAAATGTGTTATTTATATGTGGAAAGTAAATATCCTTCCTGCATTTTTTTTATGGAGGTGAAAATGTGATTTCATCATTTAATATTCTCCCTTGACAGCCAAATTAACTACGACCCAGTCTCTTTAGGGTTTCCTTTTCTGTATTTGGCCAGCGTGTTTGAGAGAGGAAAAACAGTCATCTTCTATGCTGATCATCTATTATTTATTTGCTGTATCTTACTAAACTATCTTTATTTATTTATTCAGTGGCCTTTACAACGTGTACCATGAAAAGAATGTCTAAAAAGTTATTTTGAAATTACAGCTCTGTTAAGCTCTTCATGAACATAATGTTCCTTCAGAGTTTTAGCCAGAAGAATATAAAATTTAAACCCATATTGATAACATCACTATAAATATTTATTAATAACAAGTGGTTAGGAGATATTGTGTACATGTATTCTTTTAATGAATCATTGCTGCATAGAATGAATTTTCAGTTACCCTAAAACGACTACATATAGCGGGTGTGACTACTTTGATATCTGGCACTGTTCTGCTACATGTATTGGTTTTGTATCTTCATATTTTGGCATACAGTTTTGTTGTTGTGTTCTCATCAGTCTGGTTACCTGCCTTTGAAGGCTGGTGTTAAATCTGAATGTACACTCTAGTCTGTTCGGTAGATACGCAGCGACTGTCATGAACAGTATTACTCTGAGAAAACATTTGGGGGGGCTACTGAACCCTATACCGGGTTTAATCTCATGGTGGAAACTAGCTTTCCAAGAAATAGGTGTTCAGGCATGCCATAGCTGTTGCGGCATACATGCACAGCCTTTATCATAACAGGGCAGCCCTCCCATCTCTCTCTCCATTGCGCCTCTCTCCCTTGTCTCTCTCTATTGCCTCTCTTACATCTTCCTTCTGGCAATGATCACATGTCTGCTCACAATTCCCTTCGCCTGTTTCTGCTCTTGAATCAGCTGGTACTCATTAGGCCACCTCTTAATTCTTCTCCACAATAGCCACTGCACACTTAATGTCTACACAGCTCCTGCTTTGTTTCTCCTCCTTCCAGGTTTGGAAAATCTCTCTTGGGGTCTGCTAATAGGGCTCTCCATTCACTATTAGGTTATCTTCCTTTTCTCTCATGTGTTCTTCTCCTGTCTGGGCCCATTAATAAACCTCTCTAATCAAGGGGAGTTTTAACCCTCACTTTGGTGGAAGTGTATGTGTTTTCTCAGACTATTCTCAGAAGTCCAGTGCAGAAAGTAATAGGGAGTCACTTTTAGCTTTCTCTTCTATGCACGATAACAATTTAAGGTTATAGGTTTTTTATTCCTACAAACCTGAGGAACTGTGTTACAAATCTTTGAGCCCCATCTAATGAATCTTCTCTGTTCAGTATTTGCTGGTATATACTGACACCTCATTTCTTGAGCACTACAGATGAAGCTGGGTGACATTAAGCAAATAGTTTGCTCACCAAAAAATATATATTTAGTATAATTAAAGTTATGATTTAATATAATTACTGATAACAGAAGAAGTGGATTATTTTCTGGAGAATAATTGAAATGTTTTGTTCTGCTATTTTCAAAATGTAAGATTTCAGCTTCTTTCAAGTATTTTGATTTGAAGCTTAGCTTCCTTTTCTTTTCCTGGAAAGACTGCTTATGGAGCACAGGAGCCCTTTAATGTGCAGGGGCTCTAAAAGGGTGCAGCCTCTGTCTTAACCCTTTTTACACTCAACCCTGCCACTGCAAGAACAGCGTGCAAGGGAGAGCACAGAGGAGTCCAGGCTCAGTTTTTCTCAGCCAGTTCCATAACTCCATGTACAAACATCTTCCTGCCAGGTCTGCCTCTTTCATCTCCCTGCTCCCTACTGTCTCTGTTGCCTTCATCTATTCTGTAAGATAGATGAAACACTTGTTCTGTGCTGGCTAGCATAGCAGTAGCTGCATTCCCCAAACTCTCCTGTCCTCTTTCCTTTCCGTTTCCCTTCTCTCTGTTACCATTTCCTCACCTTTCCTAGTTTAAGCTAAGTCCCCTGGCTTCATTACTATCTGCAGGCCTTGCCCCTTTCAAAAAAAACTTGTCAGTGCTGTCTATCCTTTACGTAATATTCTTCAAGAAGGATGGAATTATTTTTTCTTGTGGAGAAGCAGTGAAACTGAGGTCTTCTGTGCTGCCTGTGGCCATGCTCAAGGCTGAAGCCATTTTGAATTTGTGGTATTATTGCACTGGACAAATAAACAGAATCCAGCTCTTTACTTTCCATTTTAAAAAAGTAATCCCGCAGAGCTGCAATAACTAGTGATAGGAGGTATAAAAGCTTTAATGCTGCATTTGCAAAACTCTGAGAGTGCCAGAGGCCTTTGCCAATGAATGTCAGAGGGGCTGAAGAAGAAATTGGTCTCAAAATCATTGCTAATTATTTCCATAAACCATTTCTAAATGAAAATGGTGTAACTATACCGTAGAATGGTATGCTTTTCTTGTAAACAAGGGCCTAGAATAGCATGGTGTTATGATTTGTAATTTGCGTAAAGAAGAAATCAGACTTCTCAGGCCTCGCACACTGCAGAGGAGTGGTCCCTTGTCCCTCTGCTGCCTGCTTTGTGGTCGCCATCTCCTGTAGCTCCCTCATTGACTGAACTGAAGTGCTTCAGCCTCTGTCCTCCTCCCTGATCCCCCAGCTGGTCATCTGATTGACGGGTATTGGCACTAGAAAGGCTGTGGCCTGCTATGGCCTATGCCAACATGTCCTTCACCCTCTATGATAATCCCGTGATTTTGGAGTTAAATGGCTTGGATCATATTTCTGATACCTCAAGCATGAAAAAGCAGGGGGTCTGCATGAAGACTGCATACAAATCTATGCTATGGAAAGGTTTCTTTTACAAAACAGCTCCTGATTGAACTGCCAAATCACACTCACGCAGTGATGTCCTGCCCATGGGTGCATATGCTTGGTGAATAGACAGGGCATTTCTGCATGTATTTTTACAGACCCTAGGACATATCTATTCAGGCATTTGAAATTCTGTGATTGATAGGTTTTGTTTTTCAAAAATGTAGTCTAAAATAACTGAAGCACAAGCAAGCACTTTAAGAACATGTTGAAGAAGCTGGAGGAAGCAGAGATCCTATCTGGACACAGGAAAGGGGGAAGAAGGGAGGAAAAGGACAAGGACCCCAGTGCTGAAAATGGGAAAGGAAAAGGAATTAGTGGCTCTGAAGGAGCAAGGCGATGGATGGAGAGACATGCTTCTGGTACAGAGCCTAGACTGAGGATGAGTTAGAAGTGGTATCAGTCACTTGCTCTGGAAACATGACCCATGAGAGAGGCATGGTATAGCTATGCCTCCTTAAAGCAGCATTTCTTTCTACTCAACCCAAATTACAGAAATACCTAAAAGGCTGAGAGTGCTGTAGTCCTCTCTCTCCACCACCCAGTGAAGTCTGCTTTGAGTTCTGATGGGGACTGGTAGGGGTGTGCATAATCCCTTCATCAGCCCTACCTCTCTGATGCTTCCTAAATTAGAATGATTTATCCCACCCCCACCCTATGATCTCATTTTCTCTCTCCCAAGTCTCTCTGCTATGATTCTTAGGTTGAAATTGGTCAGAATAATGGTCTTGGACTACATCTGGACTTCATCTTCACTGTCGCCATGACTCCTCCATTTATACTTCTGATGGAGATTATTGCTGTATCTTGAAGATTGTCCTTTTCAGTTATCCTGTAAATTTTTTTTAATCATCATATAACCTGGTTGTAAGATTGCCTAAGGAATTTGTTCAGATACCAGCTAATCATATTGAAACTCAAAACAACTGATAAATGCACTAAATGCAAAAAAGCTACCAGATATAGAAAGCTTTGCCAACTTAGGGTGCATTGACAATGAAAAATGGAAGCTGTATGGAAATCCAGCAAGTGCATTTATTAGAGGTTCCAAAATGCTTGAAAACCTTTTCACGATGATTAAAAAACCCCATCGTACAGCTTAGTCAGTTGCTACTTGAAAGCTAATGGCTAAAATCCTTAGCCAAGGCTTTCTGTATCCAGGTCTCCAGGTACAGAGATGACCTGCTATATAAGGCCTCAGAGATGACCTGCTACATAAGGCCTCCCTTGCACCATGCAGAATATGGAAAAGTTCCCTGCACTCAAAATCTTGAAATCCTGTAATCCTGGGATCCATATCCAGAACCTGTCTGCCTGTAGGGTTGTGAAGAGCAGAACACCTAGTCAGCATAGAAAAGCATAGAGTTTAAATTTAATGTAGCTTATATGTCTCAGTTTGAATATTTTAATATTTAAGATTAGACAGAAGTCGAATGAGGAACTTTGGGAGCAGAAGCAGGTAAAGAGACACTGTATTTTAATAATGCCAAGGGTACCCCAGAAAGAGAATGCACTTCTAGGTTATCTCTTATTTCCTGGCATTCTGGGTAGTATGTCCCCAAGGCAGACATGCTTCTGGGATACTACTTATCAGAGCCACGGCAGAAGATCTTGGTGGAGGGGTGGCAGGGATAGTTTTACCTTTTATCATTAGGTGGTAAAATCTTTTTACGTGGATGGAAGACATAGCTGTGCTTTTGGAGTGTGTGTTGGATTGGGAAGATGAATCCAGAAGGACAGGCTTTTCTCGTGGGACTTGATTTGTGCACATCCTACTCCCCTGGGAGACAAGACAGGCCCGCTTACTGAGCCTTGCTCTTCCACAGACATCCACTAGGGGCATGTCAGGACTTTTCTGAAAATGAGGAAGAGCTCCAGCCTGGCTCACTGATTTCAGAAGGGGGTTTGCTGTGAAAGGACTTTACAGCCAGATGCATATTCTCTCTATGCTTATTGTGTTTAGTTTATATGATCACAAATAAATTATATATTTTTTTTAAATCAAGAGGCCTACATACTGATACAGTCAAGTTGCTGCAAGAGTAAATAGAAGATGAGAGGCAAACTGTTCAAATGTAGCCACAAATGGCAGTTGCATCACATGCCCTGAAAACTGAATCCAGTGCCTAGCTCTTAATAAGTCTGTGCTCTGGAGCGTCTCTAAAAGGTGCATTCCTCTGCTAGACCTGAGGTGCTGCAGAGGTGGAGGTGGCACAAATAATCATTAAAAAAATTGTGAAAAACCTTAAGCACTAACATAACACTTCTGTCTTCACAGTATTGAGCAATCAATGAATTGTTGGCTCTCCAAATAGTCCTGCGAGGTAAGCCCTTGCTGTGCTCTGCCCTAGGGAAATACTGCAAATGCCATGTGATGCCCTTTCAGGCAAACCACTTTTGTGCTTTAGAATGATTTCTGAGGCACGATAAAAGTCAAGTCTGGCAGTGTCTATACAAAAAGATTACTTCCTCCAGGGGCAGGGCAATCCATCTATGCCTCTCAGCACTGCAAACACTGATTTTTGTCTATTTGATATTGTGTGTATGTCCTCTTGTATCTTCTCTTCTTAAAGTCTGTGCTTTCTGAGAACTTTTGAACATTGTTGTACAATCAATAACTACACTGATAATATTCTAGGTTCTGCATAAAGAAATGACTTAGGAGAACTCTCATATTTGTGCTGTATTAGTAAAATTTATCTTAAATCAAATTAACATCGTGAAACTGCAATCATAAATACGAACTTGAACTGTTAATCCACTTTTTTTAACAGTGCTTATATTTCTTATGCTCCATTTTCATAGATATTCTAAGAAATTATTTCCCTGACAGAAGCAGCAAGAATAAAACAAATATTGAAAGGGGCTCTGCAGAATGTCAGTTTTAAATTGATAAAATATGCCACCAAAATCCTAGTTTAGAATTTCATTAATTAGAATGCAAAGATCTATTTTGTATGACTGGAATTTCCAATCAATTCACATCAGACTCTGAATATTGAACATCTCCCAAGAAAGTCCAGTTGCAAATCAAGAATTATTTGTGAAAGTTGTCTGGGGAATGTTCAAGAAACTAACAATCTCTTCTAAGATGATTTGCAATTATAAAGAAGCATAATACATCATTTAAACCACCACAATTATTTGTACAGTTCTATTTTAGTTGTAGACTCTATCCATGAATCCATTTCTGGAAAAGTCATTATAATTCTTGGAAAATATGTATGCACATTTGCAAAAGTTAGTTGAAAATAGTCACTTGTACGCTTATCCACAGGGGTCTGAGCTTGTAGACAAATTACAGTAGTACAATGGCTGCAGTAATTTTTGAAAGTGTAAGGGACTATAAGATGCTGGTACAGCAACTGGAGAGACATGAAACACAGAGACATGAAAGTAATGGTAATTTCCCCATGGCCCCTTTTTTTTGGCTAGGTCCTTTGACCAGCTGCAAAAATTTTTGTTGGCTTTTGACTTGCTATGGGTTCACTCCACCTGACAAATGACTCTGCTGCAGATGGCTAACCTGACTACAGGGCACCTTCACGTGCCCAGAGCAGTGCAAAGTACCTGAACCAATGTGCAGTCTGCATTGTATGCTTAATCCACAAATATCATCTGTGTGAAGGAGTTGTGAAAACTTATAAAAGAATGCCTAGTTTCATTCTTTTTCTGCTAGTTTCAGCTCTATAGCTCTTTGACACCTACTAACAAATATTTGATTGTGTGACATTAAGACGTTGCAATATGTCTAAAACTTGTATTTTGCCCCATGCATCAAGCAAACCAAGCAATAGTATAGACAAAGAACGAAGTCTTTTGCTGTGAATTATCTGTTGTTTCCTTATAAAAGCTTCTGTTCAGAGCTAGAGGGACTATCCAAAATCATATTGAGCAGAGCTAGGAAGAGTCTTTCAGTCTATTATAAAAATTGCTGAAATACATTTTTGCTCATTTTAAAAATAGTGGGAATATTGCAGCACGCCATGACTGACTCCTCTTTTAGCACAAAAAGGCAGTAATGGAACATTGCAGTGTTATTCTAACATGCCAGCTATCTCATTTGTTGCACAGTCAAAAGCTGGTTTTGAAAGTAATTAGAATGAATATACAGCCAAGATTTTAAGTGCTAAGTAATACAGCATTTTAAATTCAAGTATCTTGCTGTATAGGGAAAGATATCAGCCTATAAGGATTGGACAAATTTCTGGTCTTGGGGGCTCATAAAGCTTTTCCTGTTTAGACAGAAAAGTTTAGAATCAATGATAGGAACTATTGAAGAGAATATTAATCTTTAACTGCCCATTTTTTATATTTTGTAATGCGTCTAAATGATCCATTCTCTTGCTTAACATTCCTTTGCCACAAGAAGAAATAGTCAAACTAAACCAAAGTCATTCATCCATGGGTACACTTTCCTCCAGCTGTTCTCCCATTGAATTCCATTTCCTTCTGAATATTAAGTCTTGGTAAGTTGCTGTCACTGTCAAAGCCTATTAAAATGAAGTGTTTAGCTTTGGCCTGATTGTGAAAACTGTCTTTTATCAGGGAAGTCATGCAAGTCAGTCTCTAGATGAATGCTTTACTGAATATTCTTTGAAATCAGCTTCCTTTAAATTGAGAAGGATCCAGCTCATTGAGCTCAGCTATGGCAATATGCAGTGTTGCCAACGTCAGATGTTGGAAATGTCTGCCAGCCATTTGGGAACCCCGAAAATGGCATAAGAATTATGAAATGTAAAAATAACAGCTTTGACGGGTTAGCCTTCACTTTTGTGAGCTTTGGGTTGTTGTTCAGTCAAATCACAAAAACTGGCAGCAGTGGGCATGGCACTGGGAGAGAAGAGAGGTATTTTTCCAAGTACATTTTCAAACTTTCTTTGTGGATGGAGCTTCATCCAAATTTGAACAAAAGAAGCAGCTATGAAGTAGTTGATGTACAGTAAAAGGCACAGCAAGTAGTTTGTCAGTCATCAAGGTTTTACCTTTTAATATATCTGCTTTGAACAAGTAGGACAGATTGGCATGTACTCTGGCCCCTTGAGGTGGTGGGGACACACAGACGAATTAATCTGCTGAAATATGTGGTGAGGTAAGGTATTGGCCAGCTTGATTTTGACACATACACCTGAGACTCAAATAGGCCACAGTACTTTGGCCAAGGCTGGCCACACATTTTTCTCTTCATGTGAGCTCTGACATTGCTCCAGTTCCTGTAATGCAGGTTTCTTTCATCTCTAGCCAGGCAGCTGTCTGAGCAGTCTTGTGGATGAGAAGGGGTTTCTGTGCTCATGCAAACTGATGGATACAAAGAGAGGAAATAAATGCTGAGTGAGAAGGAAAAAGCCCAAAGGACTGAGACAGATGTGGCTGTTCAGAGCTCAGAAGGGAGTCTCTGCTTCTTGAATTACCTTCAGTATGTCAGACCTGGGATGCTGTGTGTGGGGGTGCCATCCAGCTTTTAGCATTATTGTCCTCTGGGACACAGACTATGACTAAAAGCAAACCCCCAAAAAGTGGTGGAAGAAATGATCTTTAAAGAACACCTCTTCTCATTCACTATTGCTTTATTTTCCCAGATTTGCTTTATAGCCTTTTCAGTCAAAAGCATAATGTTTTCTGCACTCTCTAAGGGAAAAAGGAACACAAGATCCAGTGCGCTGAGAATAGAATGGGATGGTTTTCAGGTTTTGCAAATAAAAAACACCATGTGTTGCTCGGTGCGGGTCATCGGATTGAATTATTTGTTCATTCATACTTAGCCAACCAAGGAACATTCACTGAACCTATCTTCAGATACTGAGTGTTCTACATATTATTTATCTAGGTATCTACTTATCTTCCCCACCCATGTCAGACTGCCTCCTGTGCGTACCACAGGTTGTTTTGTCTGTAAACAATTAACTAAGAGTAAGGCAGAAAGCTAATAAATAAGTTAGCACTTTGCACATATAGATGGTAGTTCCTGCATTTTATATAACTTGTTCTGCACTGCAGATTTCCTTTCTGTGGCTACTTATGTGTATTCTTAAAAGCTGATTCAGAGTCTACTTCCAGGATCACATAGCACTGGAGGCTTGGTGGTTTTGGCTAGGGTCTGCCAATGGTGCTGGGAAGGGCAGGACTTCCGTTCTGAGATACCTACCGCAGTCTTGAATGGGAGGTGTGAAAGTCACCTTCCTCTCTACACTACATCAGTCTTCAGTTCAGCCTAGAGATGGGATTGCTGTTCAGTGACTTGCTTCCTTTCCGTGCGTTTTTGCTATCTTTCCAGGCCTGCCACCCTTCCTTCTCTCCCATTCACTCCCCTCAGTTCACAGACAATGGGTTTTTTAGAGTCAGGGGACCATCAATTCAAACTTCCAGATTAAAGGACAAACTTTAATAATGGCCTGGAGGCATTAATCAGCACTAATTCATTAAATGCTGGAAGATAGCAGGAGCAGAAAAATGCTTGATTCAGAGATAAAGTGAGTTAATGCTAATTAGATCTGTTGAGCAATCCAAAAACATGTCACAAATTGGAAAGGACCTTTCCCAATTAGTGGAGAGTTCATTAAAAAAGACTAAAAGCTAGCAGGAGGTAGGAAAGAGCTTGAAGTGCACATATATATTTTAACTAGAATTGAAAAGAGAACTGTTCTCTTATCTTAAGGAGTTTGCTGATTCTAAAATCTTCTGTATCTGTTTTGAACAATGGAGACAAGTACTAAGGAGTTTCATTCAGCAACTAGCAACGCATTTTGCCAGGTTCTTAGTTTACCCCCTGTCAGTAAAGTATTCAAAATATGTGCTTAGCTTCCATTGATTTAAATAATTTTTTATTGCTGGTTTTATTAACAGTTGCAAGAATTCATTGCGTCTGATAATTTCAGTACAAATTATGAACCTGTCTGTTAATCTTTATCCATTTTATATTCCTACTTAGAGATGCATTTCTTTCTTGAAGAAGGCCTACTTCCTTTGCATGGTAATGAAGAATACCTAAAAAAGTTGTTTAAGGCTTCCAGGCATACAATGACTTAAGAAAAAGTGAATGGACATGCTAGTTATTGTTTCTAATAGAACAACCCTTTTTTGCAAAATGCTGTCCAAACCATGAATAAAAAGACAGAATGGGCCTGGGGAGTTTAAACATTTATTACAGAGGAAAGTTTTATCAATACAGGATATATACAACAAATATTTTGTGAATCCCCTTGGGAGAAGCTCTCCTTTTGGAAACTTCATTCTGTCTAGCTGCTGAGAAAGCTTACACGAGGATGGCTCAAAGATTTGCAAGCAGAGTGTTTAACTCGTGAATCTTTATGTAATTCTCCCCTCCTGTGTCTCTGGCAAGTGTCTTTTTTATATTACCCACTGACCAGCTGACTAGCTTTAATTGCCTTTAGCACTACTGTACCAACAGTGAGCTAGACCATGCTGCCAGCAATTCAAGGGAGACATGCTACAGCTACGAGTTAATACATGGCGTAATTCTGCAATCTTTCTCTGGCCAGACTCAAACATGAATTCCAAGCTGCTAAGCATCCTTAGTTTTCTAGGGCAAGTTGATGGAAACAGCAAGTTCTTAGCCCTTCTACAAATTAGGGTCTATTAGTTTAACTATAAAAGTTGCCTCTATGGTGGCTTTAGAATCACACCGTTTCACTGTTATCTTGCAGAATTTAGCACTCTTACCTAATATAAAAACATTAACTGACACATCTATGGTCTCGTAGATAAATCCATATCAGCTTCTGGAATACACTTCCTCCTTTTAACTCTCGTACGGCTGTTTTTATAATGGGACGCCTTAAAAGAGACCTAGATAATCTTGTGACGTTTTCTGATGTGTAGGGTCAGCTTATAGATAGTCTCTGTACTATTCATGTATCTGCACGTGTTTTATATTTTGGAGCCTTTCAGATTACAGCTTTTGGTCTTAGTAAAATTCTTTTTTACAAACTTCTAAACTAATAATGTATGTGAAAGTAGGCCTGTCAGCTGGGCTTGTAAGTATATTATTTCCTATTATGTCAAAATCAAATACAGAAAGGTTATGCACCTTACCCAGTATCTAAGGAGAGAATGGAGCTCTGGGACTTCTGCGCCTTGCTTTCATATTGAAGCTGCTAGTCTAAAGGTCTTTGCAGCAGTCTGCTCCTGCTGCTGGTGATATAAAAAAATAGCAATCTCATGTGTAGACATAATCATTCTCAAAATACAGATATTTCATTTTTTGATTGCATTTACACAAAAATCAGAGATCAAAATAATAAATTTTGGTCAAGCAACATTTTGCCTTCAAACATGACTGTTCCCAAATTAAATTAATTGAATTTTAGACAAATCAATTCATGCTTAGCATAAGGAGGGCTCTTGAGTTCAGATTCTCAAAAATCAGCTGGAAAGGATAAAGGTTGAGCAATTATTTTTACAATTGGCTGCCCATTCAATTTCTGTTTCTCTAATGGGATTGTTCAGTGAGTATTCTACCAAAAGCACGGAAATTGGTTAAGCTAATTCCACTCTGCAAAGAAGATGAAAACCCATAACATGGTATTTAGCTGCTTGCTTTTTTTACAGGTTCTGCCTAAGCTCTTGTACTGCATTTTAATCTGTATAACTTACTTCAGATAGTCTTGACTGACGAAGCTCAGCTCTGACTTTCCATTGAGCCATGCTTCAGCAAAACACCTACACATGTTCTCCAGTCCCGTTGCCTTTCGTGAATAAGCATGCAGCTAAAGATAAGCTGTTGCTTAAATCCCTCCTTGCCTTTGACATTAAGGGGGACATTTATTAACTTGTTGCATATTGTTATTGCTTCATTTATATGCAGTGAGTGACAAGGATTTATAACAAGTAGGGATCTGGATAAATATAATTCATAGAGAAAAGCACGATGTTTTTAGCCAGAAACAAAAACCAGCCAAGGATCTCTGGCAATCTATAAAATCACAGTTAGCTGTAACAACCAGGTTAAAAAAAAACAAGTGGGAAAGTTCAGAATATCAGAGACTGTCTTCCCACATGCACTTTTTCTGTGGATGTGATTTGCCCTTGGCAATTTGTACCCACACCAGAATCAGTCTCTCTACGTGGTTGGCTACATGGCGAAACACAGCAGGGAAATGAAGAATCACCTCCCCACACACACGTTCCCTGTGGATTATTGCACAACTGCAAAAATACCTGTGCTGGCACAAGCAGGTGCAGACAGGGGTTAAAAATGGGGTAAATCCTGCTCAAGCAGCCTTAAGCAATTCTGCTCATTAATGTGAAATGATAGCTTCAGGCTTTAGAAGCACTACATACGTACCAATAAAGTCCTCAGCTAAGGCCAATATACCCTTCTAGCTTGGGTATATAGATGCAAATCATAATCCAGGGACAGCTTCGTGGTTTAACCCAGCAGTCAGCTAAACACCACACAGCTGTTGCTCACTTCCCGCAGTGGGATGGGGGAGAGAATCAGAAAAAAGGTAAAACTCGTGGGTTGAGATAAAGACAATTTAATAGGACAGAAAAGGAAGGGAAAATAATAATAATGATAAAAGCATATACAAAACAAGTGATGCACAATGCAATTGCTCACCACCCGCTGACAGACGCCCAGCCAGTTCCTGAGCATCGGCCGTGCCCCGCCTGGCCAACTCCCCCCAGTTTTTTGTTCAGCATGACGTCATATGGTATGGAATATCCCTTTGGCCAGTTTGGGTCAGCTGTGCTGGCTGTGTCCCCTCCCAACTTCTTATGCACCTCCAGCCTCCTTGCTGGCAGGACAGTATGAGAAGCTGAAAAGTCCTTGACTTAGTGTAAGCACTGCTCAGCAACAACTAAAACATCAGTGTGTTATCAACATTATTCTCATCCTAAATCCAAAACACAGCACTATACCAGCTACTAGGAAGAAAATTAACTCTATCCCAGCCAAAACCAGAACAGGCAGGAAGACTCATAGTCAGGCAGACAACAGAAAACATAAAGACCAATTGATTTTAAAAGTATTCAAGTTTACCTAATATACAATCTCTGTATAAGAAGTTGGTCTGATGTAAAATTTTAGTGGAGTTTGAGTTACAAAATTTCATGGAATATTTATGACTTTTTAATGACATTCTACAGGGCTGAATATTAGCTACGTAATGTCTGATCCTCTAACGGTGCCTCTGCTCATGTGAAGCTGCTTTGGGAATGAACTTCGTCATGCTGGGGAATTTCTTTGACTGGGTGTTTTTAAGTAAATAAACAATCAAAGAGTTAATTGCCTGGAAAAATCTGAGATATTAAATAAGTTTATTAGGCATACAAAGCTCTGTCCCTGTTCAGTAGTACTCATCTTTCAGAAGATCAGGAAAGATGGAAATGACTGGGACATATGTCAGAAATACAAGAGAAGAGTTTGCTGTGGCAAACTTACTATAGGGCACATAGGGCAATAAACAAAGGATGTCTGAATAAAAACGTTCTCCCAAACATAAGCCTGAGAGGGGAAAATAGTGGAAATTAATGAGTACTTGAAATAGGGGGGGAAACAGTGAAACAGCTCTGGGATGAGGATGGGTCTACAGTCAGAAGCAGCATTGCTTTGTAGAAACAAGTTGTCTCCGTTGCAGCCTGGCTCCCCACTTGGGACCTGCTGATCGTGGAAGCACAGCACTGCTCCCCATTTCCAACACAGTTTAATATTATTTTGGTTCATTTATTAGTAGTAAGTACACTGTGGGGCAGATTTATAAAGATACAGAAGTGCTTAACTCCTGTTGTTAACAAAATGCCTTTGAAAATCAGCCATTGTGTTCTAACCATTTAATTTCTCTTGATTATTAAAATAAGTTACTCGCTACTTAAAATAACTAGTCAAGTCATGAAAAGGAAAATTATTTCTTTACTGAATTTTAATTCCTACTTAATAATAGGCTCTCACTGGCTTTTGAATGTAGGATCAGTGGAGGGTTCAGTGCTTTTTAAGATATATCTCCCTAACAAAAAGAGGAACAAAGCATGTCCTGTAAGAATGACAACAAATAAGGCTTAATCTTGAAATCTGAGTCCTGGCTCAGTCTTTACCACATCACACCTACTTCACAGGGAGTAGATAGATCCCTTGTCCATCAGGGAAGAAGTGAATGAGAGAGGATGCTCTTAATTCATGAAGAAGGGGGAAACACAAGCTACAAACTCCAGGGAGTGTCACATTCTGCAAAAATTATGAGAATCCTTGGGAAATGCAGAGTTATTGCCATGAAAAGTTGAAGCCTGTGTAGGTTTTGATATCCCCCTGTGGTTTATCCTCCCAGCAGGTTCCTTTGTAGCTGTAGCGATGGGGTTTTACAAGCCACAGATACTTTTTTCATACCAGGAAGGTCTGCAGGGCCTAGGCTGTAAGAAATTCTGTATTCTTTGCCTGCAAGAAAATACAGAGCAAGTGCTAGAACTGTTATTTCCTTAATTACCAGCTACATTCAGTTGGACTAAATCCTCTAAAAATAGAATTGATTTTATTTAAATTATTACAATAGCTTTATTTAATCTAGAGCAAGTATGAGCAAAGCTTATTTAAAAGCTGACCAGTCCTTTTAATTATTTGTTGTTCTTCAGTTACTTTGTAATGTGGGAGGAAAAACACTTGAAGTTTTTTTCTTAAAGCGGCTAAATCCATATTCATCTTTAGCTTGGTTTTCCCATTGCTTTTGAGGGAGGTAGCAAGCTAGTTTAAATTGTGTCAGCATTTGGCTATGAGTGAATTGTAGAAAATTATTTTAATTGATTTTTATGTTTTGAATAATATCTTAACAGGCAATCATTGACTTTTGCTTATGCATATAAAAACAAACAAACAAAACTCATGGGAGTGTGTAATGTTAAATCAGATGTTTTACATTTAGGCTCAAATCTAACTAATAACTTCTAAATCCGCTTTTGTATGCACATGCAAATTTCCATCAAAAGCAGTGCCAGGGACTGCAGGGTTGGCCTACCAGAATATTTTAGGACACTTTTCTATCAAATCTGAGTTCTTAGACCCTATTTTCATCTGAAAGCAGAAATGAGTCTATACAAGTCAGTGGAATTACAATTACAAAATTGATCTCACTCCTGAGATCTTATGCAAGCGAAGGGCAGAAGGAAGGCCTGGACTCCAGGCATCCTTTATATGCTCTTGCTCTGAAAAGAATGTGGAATCTGCGTGGTCTCTGGCATGTGTTGATCTGATCTGGAGGTGCAGCAATTTAGTTCTTTACCCCAGGATCCTTGTGGGTCTCAGGAGGTGGAGGAAACACGCAGCACAGTGGAATTTGGCGATAGCCTATGTCACTGCGAAGAGTCTGTTCCAGTTCTCTGCACGCAAAAGAGAAGTCCCTGTGCTGACACTTCAGCAAATTAACCTCCCCTTCTTTATGGCCCTTTTGTTGCTGGAGTACTATTAAGTGACATTAGCGTAAGGAGAGTTCAGTACTTTGAATTGCAGGCTGTGCTTGTAATCTCTGCTAGTATCGCATACGATGTAAATACTACAAGAAAATTCACGGAAAGATGAAGTCTCTGCAGGAAAGGAACATTTAAAAGCTATTAATTGGAAGAATCGGGGAGGAAAGAAGAGGGGAGATCAGCATCACTGGAAATGAAAGATATAAAAGATAGACCATTTCCATCGCTGTAGTTCAGTAGCATGCAGGAGTTGAAGGCAGATGCTGTGTGATTTATTATTTTTCTGTGCGGGTAGTTCATATATGGTCTTTGTAATATACTGTAACTCTGCAAAACAGATTTGTGCCTTCCCTTCTGTTTTCTTTCTGTTTTACCTCCTACATATATAACTTCTCTGTGCATTTAATGATTAGGATATTAAAAAAACTTTTGCCAGTTAGAGCCAGGTATTATGAAATACTCCTCGACTGTATTGGGAGTCTCCATTAAACAGTCTCTATTAAGTGTCTGTTAAACAGGGAATACCAGTCATATCGTAATAAGAAAGTGATAAATTTATTACTCAAGCATAATGTAGCTGCTCAGAAGCATTGGCTCTATTTCCTGCTTTGCCACTCTTGCTTTATAATCCTGGGCAAGTTGCTCCAAAATTTCTAGGTATCTAGATTTTGTTTTTATCCCATCTTTGGTTTTGTCTGCTTAAACTATTTCTCAGGGTAACGGCTTTCCCTCTGGCTTTCTGTGTATTTTGCTTTGCACTCTAAAACCCTGATCTAAAGTTGGGATCTAGGCACTGGTGTAGTTCAGTAATAGTGACAGATAACAGTAGCAATAAGTCAGGATTCAAAAAGGCAGTTCCTCTGACACTTGGCATTTACTGTAATGTCAATACGCAGAAAGGTTTAAAGAAAGTAGTCTGAATCATGCCACCGTCATTTGTGAAATCTCGGAGCCTTCTCAAATTGAGTGCGGCATGCATGGCTAGTATTTGGATTGAGAACTCTAAGAAAACTTGAATAAGTTTTACAAGAGCCTCCACTGGGACTTATGAACTTCATATCCATAATATTCAGCTCTTGGTAGCAACTGTGTAATCAATGGTAAGGAAAGAGCTTGAGTGTTTTACAAGCATGACATCTGACATGACTAAAATATTTTATCAGTGGCCTCTGCAAGGATTTCTTTAAGCACCACTGTCATACAGTTGATTGCAATGTGAAAAAGGTAGCAAAAAAGGCAGCAGGCAGCAAAAATGCTCAATTCCTAACTACATTACAGCTTTTACAGACCAGTAATACTGAGGCCATAGTTAATTGCAGCTTTGGAGTTAACTAATAAGGATACATCCTGAGTCAATGCAGGAAGAATTTTTCTTTCTCAGACTAGATCTGGACAGTTTATCATCAGCAAAGACACCAAGAAACTTTCTGTAAGGATACAGGGGTAGGATTCTGATATCTTAGCATGCCTAGTATACACCAAAGCACAGTTTATTTTAAAGTCAATAAGGATTCCATAAAATTTCTTGCAAGGATAGACAAAGCTGATCCTTTGTGCAATAGGATTGTTTCATAAATTCTCTTGGCAGTTTCACTTGGATCAACTGTTCCTTTATCTGCTATGCAGTATTGTGTGCTGCTAGAAGATCTCTCCCACAGCTGTATGTATTTCACTGATAAGTGGAGTAACTGCTGTCACTTATTTCAGTAGAGTCTGTGGATCCTGCCTGAGCTCTGGTCCTGTACAGCTGCATTCTGCAGAAAACTGTAACGAGCAGCTGTCATCTTGGAAACGGGTGGATTCTGATGGAAACTGGAAATCTCACAACAGCAGCATCACCAAGCCCAACCTTCTGAATTAGGACTCCAGAATCAAGGGACTCCAGAGAAATGCTGAAATGTGCCTAGTCCCCAGATTATCTATAATGCAAAGGTAGCCTGGAATCACAGCCTTCACTCCAGTGCCTTCTGGGAAGCCGGGGCTTTGCAAGAAACCATCCAGAGAAATTTTTGGGAAGCCCAGCAGCTTCCAGCAGGTCTCTATTGATATGATCTCTGTTTTGATAAACAGCTCTTTTTCAACAAAAAATTATTGAAATTTTTTTATCATCTCTACCTCTAATGCTGAGATGATCCTGATTTTTCAGTGCAGAAAGACAGGCATCAGTTAGGGATATTCATGTGTTTTCTATAGAGAACACAAAAACTAAAATCCATTCCTTACATGCTATGTTATTCAGTCACTTGTTCTTAAGAAAATCTGGCAAAATCAACCCAATAAATTTTAATTTTCAAATTTTAAAAATTATGTTTTTACTCCCTTTTCCATTGCGAGTTTGAAATCTTTCTACTGGCTGCATTTATGCTTCTGTTGAAAGGCAGTTTCTAAATAGAGCCACAGCAGTTAGAGATAGTATGAACTTACTGAGTCATCCAGTTCAAGCCCTCTGCTAGGTTATGTTTGAAAAGTAAAAGAAACAGGCCTTTTACATAAGGATCCTCCTAGTTTGAATGATGACAAATTTGCAGGATTGGTGGCTAGGATTTTGAATTTTGTTAAATAGTTTCATCATATAGGAAGCAACATCACTTTTGCTAATGATGGAAAATGAGGTTGGCCAAGTAGCCTGGCATGATTTATGATGGAGTGCAGGGCACTATACATTTCTTTAGCCTTTAATTCCACCAAGACTTATGATCTTTACAACCAGAATTTTCAAAAATTAATGATGTAGCAGTTGAATAAGTGTGAAAAGGAAGCAGAAATTATTTCCTAATGACTTAGTTAAAATGTTTATTTTAATCTTCAAAAGGGACCTTGCTTTTCAAAATTAAGACTCCTCATGGAGAAATCAGCTCTGAAATGGGATCGGTTAAAAAAGAAAATATTTATTACATTACATAAGCTGGTGAAGCTGGTGAAGGGTCTGGAGCACAAGTCTTATGAGGAGCGGCTGAGGGAACTGGGGTTGTTTAGTCTGGAGAAGAGGAGGCTGAGGGGAGACCTCATCGCACTCTACAACTACCTGAAAGGAGGTTGTAGCGAGGTGGGTGTTGGTCTCTTCTCCCAAGTAACAAGCGATAGGACGAGAGGAAATGGCCTCAAGTTGCACCAAAGGAGGTTTAGATTGGACATTAGGAAAAATTTCTTTACTGAAAGAGTGGTCAGGCCTTGGAACAGGCTGCCCAGGGAAGTGGTTGAGTCACTATCCCTGGAAGTATTTAAAAGACGTGTAGATGAGGCGCGTAGGGACATGGTTTAGCAGGCATGGTGGTGTTGGGTTGACGGTTGGACTCGATGATCTTAGAGGTCTTTTCCAACCTTAATGATTCTATGATTCTATGATTCCTAACAAAGTGATGAAGCTTTAGAGATACAGGTTTAATCTCGTCTCACTTTGCAGAAGGAATACAATTTGAACGTCATCTAAATGTGTTTTTTCTTCCCTTCACCTCAGCCAAATGTAGCTACACTGCAGTGTTTAGGTGTTGCCAATGACCTGACTCAGATTTCTTCATCATTATTGTACGTAATGGCAATGCTACAGTGCTACTTCTGATACCTTCAGGACTTCTTGAGTGCCAATGCAAAACAAATGGCTTAAATACCAGAAGCAAATCTGGTAGAAAAGCAAAAATTGGAACAGCAGTCAGCTCCCTGTCCTTCAGCTGCAACTCTTCAGTAAAACTTTGGTTTTGTGACTAGCAGAAATGAGCTGTAATCTGGAAAACCAGCAGTAACACATCTTTGGTGTGCAAAGTTAACATTCTTAAATATCTAATTTTAGAGCAGAATGGCATTAATTTATTTTGGTGGCATTTGAATATGAGGGTACTTAGTGATATATCAAGCAAGCAATGATGAACTTGTGAAAAGGCTAGTTACCCAGGGGGCTGTATATTACCGAGTCTTTGGAATATGCACAAGGGAGGATAAAATAGTTATGTGAGGTCATGCTTTTCTGAAAATGTTGCCAAATGCATAGCTTTCAGAAGAGTTGCTCTTCTAAACTACTTAAATGTCCTTATTATCCTTATCCTACATATAAATTAAGTACTGAAACTAGGATATGTGCAGCCCTCTCGGCTGGGCAGTGTAATATGCTTTCACAAGAAGACAAGACTGAGAGAGACAGTTATCAAATGATCAGGAAATATGGATCATGTTTGCTTTTTCCATGGGTTTAAAGAGCCAGAGAGGAGTATGGTCCATTTTTATGGCCTGAATATTCCTCATTATGACAGAGTCCTACCTCTTTTTCACTAAAATGGTGCTGAATCAGGCAAGCCTATGTGCTGTGAAGCAAAAAATATATGAATGTTGTTTCAGGACGGAAAGGTAAATATCCTGTTTCCAGTCAAATTCATGTTTCAGCACAGAAGGATCCCAAATGCGCCAGTCACTACAGGAGTGAATAGTAAGTTACCACATTTTTGCTGCTGCAGAATTTCACCCTTAAGAAAGGACAGTCAGAGTAAGCCCCATAATCTCTTTTTGGATGTACCTTCTCCAGCTCAGGTATATTGTCCTGGAAGCCTTCCCTCTCCTTCAAGAGAGGAATAAACCATGGCTTTGAACTGTATCAGTGGGGCAGTGAGTTTTTGTGCTAATCCTGTCCATTATCCACTTATCATTACCTCTGCAGGTTCCTACGCTCAAAGCAGAGCTATATTTTTCCTACACTGGTGCACAGCTCCATGCCAGTTTTCTCAGTATTGCTTTCAAGCTTTGTGGAAATTCTAATGGAAGCACTAAATCGTTTTGCTGTGGAAAGTGCGCCTGCTTTGGCTATTAGCTGCAATCAGCATTCACCCTTCCTGTTTTAAACGAGCACATTGCTCTGGGCTCCCCCTCTAAATACAACATTTTGCTCATTTTAGGTCTTGATTGTCTTTCTAGTAAATAGCTACCTTGAGAATTGCTCAGCGATAATCGCTATCATAGTTCGTCATTCCTCAAGACTGAGGGTTTATGATAAATTTGTACGATATTTATACAAACAATGGCTAATGCAGTTATGCAAATTATTTCCTTTTGTACTGAAGAATAGATTATTAGCATGAACTTAAAATCTGTTAGTTTATGCTTTGCACATTGTATTATCATATATGTTTATGAAATAAGACTGTAAAAGGCTTCCAACCACATTACTTTTGCCTTGCACAGCTCTAGGGAGCAGCTTACAAAACCGTGGAAAATAAAGCCCACTGAGTTAGAGAATGACACTTTCTAGCTCCATTCTGCCATTCTAGGGACTAAACTTACCAAAACAGTGACGTGTCTGGGAATTTCCTCTTAGTAAGTGGGCCTTTGAGGTGGGAGAGTGACAAAGTGGCAGCACATTATTCGCCTTCTAGCTCCTATCCTTGAAACACGATCAGGGAAATGTCTGTCAGCCACAGCATATTCTTTTCTGCAAGAATATCCCTTTGGGGCTGTGCCAGCCCATGATGTACCAGAGCAACCTCTATTAGATGGCTTTGTGCCATGAAACCAGGCCAATCTCTAGCTGAAGACAAAAGTCAGAGTGCAAAAGATTTATGGCCACTTTACTTTACCCTAAGCTGTACCTGCTTGAGTGCAGTTTGGAGTACAGAGTTGCTATAGGAACCTGGTGAAAGCACCCAAGTTTCCTTTTGTTCAAGTGTCATTTTCAGTCACATAACAAATACACTAATTTACATGGGAAAATGGTAACTGGGCTGATAGGCTGTTGCAGTTAATCCCTGTTGGGAGAACCCACTGAAATGGATTCAGAAAAGGAAGGGTCAAAAGGAAGAATAAGAGTCTGGGGGGGAAGGAGACATTTTTTTATTCAGTTTTTCTTCACACATGTTTTCTCTTCTTCAGTGTTTGAAGGCAAGATAAATTTAGTTAAACTGAGTGGAAAAATTGTAAAGTGAAGAAAACATGATTTGGACAGGAAAAGAAAGGCTGTACAGAACATTCTAACTATGAGCAGCGGGAAGCGGCTTTGCCGTGCCTAGGTACCCCGTGATAGCTCAGGTAACATGGGGTGTCAGAGCAGAGAGGTTTGGACTGTGATTTTTAAACTAACTTATCTGCTTTGCGTTGGAGCAGATAAGCAATGCTCATTTGATCCATTTTCCTACTTCGCTGTAGTAAAGTCCAACGGAAGGTGAAGCACAGAGCTAGGAGTAGTAACTGCTTCAGAGACACTAACAAAAACACATCTCTCTGCCGCCATAGTCACCTACCCTTTACAAGACCTATTCCCATCCCCACTAAACTCTGACCACTGTAGTAACATCTGCATCTGGGAATTAGGGAATGCACCATTTTGGTCAGCATCAAACAGCCCTGCTTTGTTTTAAATGTTTACCAAACTGTTTACAGACAACGGTACTGGAATAGCCGTCTGCTCTATCTTCTGCTGTTTGTAAATAATACAGGCATACAGCTATTCCCTACATATGCAGGTGTTCTCAATGCATAAAAAAAAGCCTGGTTTTCTGCCTGCCTGGGCAGGCTTGTAAGACACAGACAAAAGTGAACCGATGAAGAAATATTTAACTGTCAAAGGAAACTTCCACCCTTCTGTGCCCACGTCACATTCAGAGGCAGTTCTTGCACACAAGGCTTGTTTTAGGAGAAAAGCAGGAAAGTAATTTCTTTCTGAGTGCCCAAATAGTTTGGAGGCTAAACATTAAGGTAGGCTTAGATTAAAATAGTTATTATGTAGCAAAAAATTATGTAGTTGCCAGGTTATATGGAAAGAAATATATGGCTTGCAAGTCTCACTTCTTTTCCTTTTTAAACTGAAAGCGCACCAGGATCAACAGGCAAAACTCACCATTTTTGCAAATGGCCACAATCCCACAGGCTCAAACAATACAGTCTTTTCACATAATGGCTCTCTGCCACCCCACGGCAAGCATTAAAGCAGAAATAGCAGAACCCCTCAGATCAACTCACTAGCACTTGAAGTGTTGTTTAAAAACAGATCCTCAATCCTCAAGTATATAGCCAGCTAAGTCAAATCTGTGTCCTGAGCCAAAATCGTGTCCTGAAACCACTATTGTGACTAAGCTGAGGATGGTATTAGAAGGTATTAAATATTTATTTGGGGATTCTGATGTTGCTGAACATTTTTTCCTGTGGAAGCTCCTATCCCAGTGACCGTAAATGAAGAACAGGACTTGGATGAAGCAGATGGCTCAGCAGATGGTGACTTGCTCCTTTTTTAACCAGGCTTCTGTGTAAATGGAGTGTGGCATGGATCCCTGTATGCTTTTTGACTTTGAGAGTGTGTATGTGTGCTTTTAGGTTTTAATAAGTGTTTTTAATTATGAAACCATGTGTCATGATGATGATATGGATTTTACTGGCTCTTTAAAGATTTGGGAAGTTCTTGAAAATTTAGTTTGTCCACTGATTTCTGAAACACTATTTTTGTAAAAGGGGTATTTTGGTGTTGATTTTTAATTAAATGGGAGCAGCCGCAATCCTTGAGTGTGGGACTGGACAAAGCAAGATTTTACTAGAGTCTTTAATTTTTTTGCTCTCTTCTGGTTTTCTTTCTCCACCATTAGGCTTAACTTTCCTGACTGCCCAGAGCATTAAGATTTCAATGAAACTGAAAGACAAAAGAGCCAAGAGGTAACTGAAGAAGGGCGAGATGCAAGGTTCACTTTGCAAACAGTTCTGTCGAGGTGTCGAAAGTTCAGCAGCCCCCAGCACCTGCTTACCATTCCTGTGCTGCAGGTAACAGTCCCCTCAAACCTGCCAGCAGGACTGCTTGTGCATGTGCTCCTTAACCCATTTTATTCAAAGTTAGATGGAAATGTACTGTTGAACCAGTGAAAAATGTACTGTTGAACCATTTCAACTAATGTGCGTCGTTTAGACTGGTACAGGTTAAGGAAAAGTCACATGAGCGGCCTGAGCATCAGCAGATCTGAGGCAGCATAATTTCTACCACAGGAAATTTGATGATTTGCAGCGAGGATTAGATTGAGAGTGGCAGCATGTTACACTGGCACAGCTGGAACCAGAAGAGAATGTACTTTTATTGTCTAAGAGCGGTTAAACCAATACAGTGTCTGCTGTCTCCTTAAAGTTCATATCCTTGTAACTCACCTGTGAATTTGCTTCTAATTTCACATTATTTTATAAGGCCATAGAGTGGTCTTCTAGGATCCAGCTTTGTAAGTTGGAATGTAATTGAAGATGGTCATCTTGTATCTCATTTTATGTAAATTCTCCTATCACCTAGTATCCAAGTGCCTTGTAACCTTTCATTGGGAAAGGGAACTTTTTAACTTTTGAGGTTTGTTCTTTGGCTCATTATTTTCCCAGGTAGGAGATTGTGTAGGCAGAACAGTGTTTTTGCTGGCAGAGTTCACAGGTTTAGCAGACTGTTTTAAATTACACTAAAGTATATTTTGGTTTCTAAGCCAAAAACAAGCTACTTGCAGCATTGTCCAGCTTAACTTTGTCTCCTGCTTGAAGTGTTTCTAAGCTGAATATAATGAAGATCTATTCTAAGAATTCCTAAGGGAGCTCTTCACACAGAATCTGGAACTGATCCATGGGTTTCCACACTTTAATCAATGCACCGTCTAATATTGATTTCCTTCAGAAATCAAAGCGATTTGTTTCCCTTCCCTGGAGACTTTGGGTTTTTACCTTTGGCTGCAGTCCTTGAATTAATATGGAAATTGAGAATATCACTTAGGACTAGTCTCACGTGCAAGCAAAACGTGCATGGAGCCAGGTATCCTCTGCACGCTCAGACACTCAGATGACTGCTCTGTCTCCTTCTCTGGCAGCTGGACGACTCACACAACTCTGCTCATCTCTCTCTAAGCTTCTTTGTCTGAGGAGCAGAATAGTAAGTGACTTTTTACTGATCTCTTTTTTTTCCCTTTCTTTTGATAGCTCTTCCTCATGTCACTCTGGAGTAAAGGTCAGCAGAGTTCTCTCTGGAAATTTGTTTAGGCTGGTAAGGTAATAAGGAGCTGATTACAAGCCAAAGAGCAGCTACGTGGAAAGCAGCCATCTCTCCCATCATTAATCCACAGTTGGTGACTGTCTATCAAGCAAAAAGTTTCAGATTTGCAGCTAAAGCCTAATACCTTTCTTCTAATCAGCATTTCTAAGCTGCCAATAAGAATGATCATAACATTGCCTGTGTGAGATTTCCTTTCGTCATTTGGCAGTGTCAAGGCAGAGTGGCTCTCGCTTTATACCGCATAAAACTGGAAATGAAATACTGGGGAATCAAATGTCAGCATCAGGGTGTTCCATGTTAGCATTACTCATGTAAGCCTCAGAGGACTGAGGATCTTCCTTGTCACTGTCTCTGTGTGCATGCTGTGTGCTGTACTGACGTAGATACAATTGAGCATAAAGAAATACACAGCATCACAAGAGAAAGGGCACTTGCAGCAGTATAGAGGTCATCAAAGTCATTTTTTTAAATGTTATATGTGATCTTGTGAATTTGTCACAATGCCAAGGGAGTTGAAACAATTCCTTCTGGACACAAAGACATGAGTGTAGGCAGTGATGTAATTAGTTAGGGTCATATCCAGCCTCATTTGAAGGGTAAGGTTCTTGGTGGTGTTAAATGACAATCTGTCCTGAATTTGTCATGCCCATATGTCACCAGTAACAACTTACAAAACACACCTCTCATTTTAGATCCAAGTTTGCATCTGTTCCAAGCAAAACATGTGCCATCTCCCTGTATATTCCTAGCAAGTCTATATTAGACAACACACGAGTAAGCTGAAACAGGAAAAAATCCTTTCTATATTATGGGGAAATTAATCGCAAATCACTGTCATTTTTGCCTGACTTTATATGAATATAAAATCTCAGTGGAGAAAACATCTCAAAATACTTCACTGTATTTCAGTGACATATGAAAGGTTATTGTAGCTCATATACTATACCTTAGGAGAAACACATTTTCATATGTTTTCCAGAATGTGATGGTAAACAACATATAATTTGTCCTGGGGGGGGAAATCAATCAAAAAGGTATAAAAATTTAGTAACCAGTGACATCACAACGGATGCTTCAGTTGTGATTTGTCCATCCGTGTTTCATTGGTTCATCATACAGGTAAGGGATCCTTCAAAATAAGGATCCAGGCTAAGAGCAATCCTTCCCTGGATACTGAGATGCCAGACAGCTGATATGGTTTATGAGAGGTTGTAGCTCCCAAGGAATTGATTTGTAAATGTTTTCTATTTTTAAATATGCAGCTGGACATCTAGTGTGATTTATGGAAGCATCTGACTGGCTTAGATGCTTAAATTTCATTGACTAACAACCAATGTTTAGGTGCATCTACAAATCTCCCTAGCTGTTTCCCTTCATCATTAGGCACATAAATGCTTTGTAAAGCTGACACAAAAAATTCAGGGCCTAATTTTCAAATTCTCAGATCTCATATGACATCAGTGGCCAGATTTCAAAAATGCTCTTTTGTCAGCATCCTGAACTCTTGCAAATTCTACAAATTCACTATCATTGTTTGATATATACTTTTTCAGGAATTTTGAACTTCTAATCTGAAAAAAATTAAGCCATATTGCAGAGAAACCTGCAGTCCCAAAATATAAACATTTTAACGCTAATATTTACAGTTAAATGTTTTTCACAGTTACAATGATGAGAACAAAAAAACTTTCTAGTATAATTCTGCTCTAACTAAATATTGTTGGTGCTTTGTTTGCTTAGTCTTACTGATTTCTGTATCAAATACACTTGTTTTACTTTTTAAAATACCTTTTATGAAGTGACGGGTCTGAAGGCTAGACTCTTTAGACTTCTAGACCTATGCAACCCCACTGCCTTCAGGGAGACCCTACAAAGGGAAGTAATGAAATAATCCTGCTGTTGTACAATGTAGTAATAGAAACAAATTTTCACCCTCTTAGATGCATCAATTCCAGCAGGTATGGGAGAGTGAAAGTTTACTTTTAGCATTTAAGTGAGCAGCCATATCAGAGAGCAGCCTTGTTGAACAAGAAGGTGCCATGACTGCTTATCAGAACAAGACTGCTTTAAAGGGTGGGTTTAAATAACTATGCTTTATTCAATATTCAGAACGATTTGACTCTCCAGATATTTTTCTAAGGGAAGTTTCTGCTGAGATGGCACCAAAATTCCAAGTTGCAGAACTGAGGAAGTGTTTAAGATCCAGTTATAATGAAAAAAAGAAAGTAAATGATGTCCTATAGAAATGCTGTCACCATAAACATGGTGACATTTCCAAGTGCTGCCTTTGTTATTAATGTTCTTATTTTTCCTTGTATTTACACTTTGGTGGTACAAGGTCATGCCATATACTAGCACAACTTTTGGAATTGTTTGCTGACATGAATATTAATATCTTGTAGAGTTCCTTCTCTCCTTCCTTCTCTTTCCCCATTGTCCCTGCTTCCTGTTAGCACGTCAATATGAATCAAAATTAGGCCAAAAGGATTTGAGGTGATAAAACCTGAGATAAGTTATAATTAATGTGATAGAACTTTATTGCTGAGCTCTGCTGTGCTTTGAAATATTCTGCCAACTTACTGAAAGTGGATGAAATGCGCTGTGCCAAATTATCTGCTTTCTAAACGGCAAGTCTTTCTAATAGGAGAGATGTTACGAGTTTCTAGTTGTTTTACAAGGCTATAGTTAGGGCTGCAAGCTTCTATTTTTGGATACTTCAGTCACTACTGTGAGAGTTTGTGTGATAAGACTGAGAAGGCAAATTCACATCTTCCCAAATTAGCACCCTCTGTGCACCCATTTTTCTGCTCTTTGTCCCATTTTGTGCAAGACCAGCTGCCCTTCCAAGGGTATAAAAGAAGGTGCTATCCATATGTATGCAGTGTTATGTATTGTAGAGCATCGAAATGGATTTCCTCAGCAAATGCTTCAGAGTGCCTAATGGTATTAGGTTTACAGTTAGGCCTGGAATATATTTTGTTTGTTTTACTAGAAGTTTACTGGTTTTCTGATATTTCTTTAAAACTAGGATAAATACTTTAAAACCCTACAATATAATCAGAAATATTTTTGGGAGAACTTCAGAATTCAAGAGAAAGTAAGAAAATACTCAGAAAATAAAAAAATCCTTATCTTTATATATTCAAACCTCAAGTTTAGATTTTAAAATCACAGCAATTCAATTTCATTTTAATAAGATTTGAGGATATTTTAAAAACAGTAAGGACCTAGAATTGGCTTCTTATTGAGATGCCAAGCATGTATAAGTCTGACCTGATCCAATACAAGATTTCCTAATTCAGAATAAGCCAAATGCAAGTTCATCTCAATTATACATGAAAATGACTCAAGGAATGTACAGTTTAAAACATTTCAATAAATTATGTATGAAATTGAGTCATCCCACCACGTTGTTGTCACAAATGAAACATGTCAAGGACACCACATAAAAAAAAAATTGTGGGTGAATATAGAAAACACAAAATATAATTAACCCTGACTGCAGTTAGACTCACATTTTTCTGCCTGATTAAAATTTAACCCAAATAAATTAAAAATAATTGAAAAAATCTCCCAGCAACCTGAAACCTCTTCCTAAGCTTTGTACACTTGCTGAAGTTTTCTTCCTGTAGTTGTGTTGACTCCAAGCAGATAATAGCTGTGAAGGTTCCAGCAGGTAAATATGGCATCTTCATAAAGGTCTCAGTAGGGATGTGAAGAATATAGTCTTATCCCAGTAGAGCACAAAACACTCTAGGGGATCCCCAGGCAGAAATAATGGTCGGATGAAAGGAGTAGTCACAGTCCCAGCTCTTCTCATACTGCCAATGCCACTTAAGGCAGACAAAGTGTGTTCTTCAGATCAGCTCTTGTACACAAGTACCTCTTCCCACCCAACCCTGCCTCTTGCAGTAACATTTAGCTCTAGTTAATTCAAAAGCGACAATGGTGATTCCACTCGCACCTCTTTTATAGAAAGGCCTGGTCACCTCTCCCTTCCTTCGTTGTCAAACAGGAGCAGTTTCAGTGGTTTGTCAGTGCTACTCACTGGTACACGTGAGGGGAGAAGAAAAGAGGTTTGTGGCAGAAACAAAACCACCCGCAGCTAGGACAAACTGTAGCCTAATTAAACTTAACTGTCCCCAAGTGCTTTCTTGAGAATAGTTGCTCAAAATTATCTAAACTAATCCACTTTCTTAAATCCCCCTGAGGTTTTGTTTTCCTCTCGTTTATTAGGGTTTTACCTTTCTAATACCCATGATTGTGATAATGTTGCTTTTGATTTATGCTGAGGAATCTGCAAGCAGAATTTGGCCACTAGGCATTAAGACAGAAGTACTCATCTTTAGAGAGCTCTTCAGCCTGAGAAATGTTTTCATCCCTTGCCCACTAACATTAATCCCAGAGCTCTCCATCTGCTAGCAAATAAGGTGCAAGCTAACCTGTTTATTAGAAGTTTTTGAGAAAAGCCAAAGTTAGGCATTGAAAACAAAAGTTCACACTGACTTGAATAGCAGATTCAAGGCCTCAGAAAGAAAATGAAAAAAACTTTCTTGTTAATGAGAAAATACAATCTTCTATTTATATAACTCCTTTCTATTCCAGAGAACCTCATCAGTTTTGGCTTGACCTTATCTTTCTCCCCATTTGTTCACCACTTATGTATTTTCTACGCAGTGTCTCACAATTAAGGGGATTGTAAAAGCAGAGTTAGGCCCTTTATAAGTAAGTAGCTATCTAACTATAAATGAGTAATAACCTACCACTTAACAAAAGCCTTTAAGAGGGCAAAAGAGCACTGCAGTGTTGTATAATGGCTGTCACAGTTGAGTTCAGGACAGGAAGAGGAGGAGATCCCGAATGGAAAAGGGAGAATTTAGGTGCACAGATAAAATGAAATTAGAAAAATGCAGTTTGGCTGTGCTGGCATTTCAATCTGGGCACATCATAAAAGCTCATTGGAAATTTTCTGGAGGAATATGTTTCCTTTGGAAAATGCTGATAGTGTCAAAATGTAAACATTTGGCCGGACTGTGTACTACGGCAGCACCCTCCCCAGAAATCAGGCAAGGGAGGGAAATCTGCCTGGCCTTGGGCACCCTGCCCACGTGCAGCTGCTGGATCCCACGTCCTGCATTGCCCAGGCCAGAGCTCACCCCTTCCCCAGCTGTTTTTTTCCCCTGAATTTTAGGCACAGAACAAATAACCGTTCTGCATGCCAGCATACAGAATTATCCATGCCTCCCCTTTTCAAGCCACTGCTAAAAAAACTATTTAGGTATTCGCACCACCGTGGCAGGACTCTAGCCCTCATCTCCACATCATCACCACATCCCAACGCATGGAGTGTGCCTTGTCGTGTAGCCCTAAGCAGGTGGGACTTATCCTGTGCCACATGCTGTGATGCTGGGCACATCCCACATGATTCCCTAGCTTTTCCCATGTGCTCCAAGGACTTCTGTGTTCTTGGGAACAAACTGAATTGGCCTGACACTGAAGAACTGCTGGCCTGGAGAGTCTCATAGAGATGGGCCAGAGAGCTGCTTCTTGGTTAATAAAAAGCTGAAGGGAATTTCCCCCCATTTTTCTGAAATAATAAAAAAAATCTGTTAGTCTTCACAGGAAATATTGAAATTTCTATTTTCATTATGAAACTGGATTCATAGAATCCAGAAAAAAGAAAAAAAAAGATTTTCTGCAAGAACTATTGCTTTGGTCTAATACCACAAAATTGAGCTTCTTTCTATTTTTCTAACAGTGAAGTCTTCAGACTTCTAGGCTTTACAAAAATGTCAGGGACCTTGACCATGTGTGTGTTTTATTTAACTTTAGGAATAGATTATGGGTTTTTATGAAGCCTGATGGATGCATATACTTTGCCCTTGACCACGTTTCATTTCATTGGTATTCCATTCATTTTTCCATGGTTTTAATTAACATACTTATTTGCAGCCTTATTTTTACCGCAGAATTGCACTGGTATAATTTAAAATATGAATTTAATCTAATATGGTTAAACTAGTGAAGAAAAACTTAGGTTTCTTTTAGTTCAATTTGAGTGGTTTATTTTTTTCATTTTATGTGAAATTGTTAGAAACATTTTAATCTAGTTGGCAACAAGCTATTCTTCTCGCTAAAATAATAGGATATGCAAAATCTTTTGCACTGATGTAATTACACTGGTAGGAATCTGGTTTATCTTGTATGAATGCTACTTTCTCATGTAATCATCCTATGTGCACCAAAACATTTAAAGATACCTATAGATTTCCTTGCTTCTGTTGAAGGATCTATTTGCGAACATTTGGCACTGGAAAATAATACAGCCTTAAAAAGGCTATTTTATCTGCTTGGCAGTCAATTTTCTGTTTAGGTGAATCTGAATAGTCATATAAAGGCTGTTGTTTTCCGTTTCAAACATATACAACAATGGCCCTCTGGACCCATTCCTAAGCAATACAAGACATATCTAAGCATTATATTCTGCCCTCAAAGTGTGGATTTATGCATAGAGGTAATAATTCTGTTCACAAAAGAAAAGCCTGGGGCTATCTACATTAACAATTACTCTCCAATATTTGCTAACGACCTTTGATTCCACTCATCATTGTGCTGTTATAGCTGTGCTTCGGTGGTTATAGAATTTGGCAATTGAGAACATAATGTAGAAGGTAAAATGAAAGCAGTTATGACCCTAATCGGTTTACAGGCTAGATTCTAGTCTTGAACACCCCTGAACCCATTCAGTTTGCACATATATAATGAACACTTTGTAGGAAAAAATGGAGATGAGAGACAGAAAGAGGATAAACACAGACTTATATACCCAGTAAACTAGAGGAGATTATTTTTCTATTTGTCAGCTGAATATAGCTGCACCCCACAAAATTCAGTCTCTGCTTAATGTGATTCTCTGCATACTTTGATCAAAACCACAGGAATGTACTAAAGAGAGTACAACTCCTTCCCTGCACCCCCTGTTCTTTTGATTGGCTTTGATCTCTGAGGCAGCTGTTACTTGAAAACTTTAAGAAATAGATACATAATTAATAGCAAGAGAGCCAAAATTGTGAAACTCTTAAAATGTAAGAAAGAATTTTTTATAACAAAAACGACTATAATTTGATTTCTTCCATGCAAACACTAGTATTTACTAATTTTATATAACCTACTTAGCACATCAGGTTCCTCTACCTAGTTAAGGAGGAAAACTTTCAGTGGCAATACCAGGTGCTCGTTTTGAGTATTTGGGTCCTTCAAGAACGTGAATTTGATTTTCAGGTTATGAATGGCCCTGAATATCAGTAATTTCTTTTTGGAATTTTTCAACACATCAAGCTGTTGCAAAGGCTTTGAAATCGGCTCTTTTCACTGAGATTTCTGACCCACTGGAGGATTTTAGGCAAGTGACTTCACCTCTGTGTACCTCAATTTCCCCATCTAGAAATTGAGGATAATCTTATTTCTGTATATCACTTTGAGACCTACTGATTGCAAGTGCTGTATGAGAACAGTACTATTTTTATAAGAATTTGTTTTGTGCAATGCTTCCGTCTTGATAATCGGAACAGTTTGGTTTTAATTCAAAGTGATAAGGAGAGACTTAAATGAAACAGGGCAGTTTGTGGATATACGAGATTCATTTTTTTATATATATAATTCTTTTCCACATGAATGTATACATTTCTTTTGGGATTTATTGTATACGAAGTCTTCCTGAAAAGTTCAGAGCTCTCACCTCCCTTAACTGTGAATTATTGCTCTGTGCAACAGGTCAGACTGTGTGCTGCCTTGAGAAGCATCTAATGATATTCTTAGAAGCCTGTTTTTAATCATTTCAGAGCATTGATATTATTTTTAATATTTTTAAAGATGCAGACTATCAAAAAACCCAGAGATTAAAGTACCTGAAGAAAAATTACATCCCATGTCTCCAGCAGGCAATAATCTCAGTCAAATTCTAGCTCTGAGTCAGGTAAGATTTACTCCATCCCTCTTCACAGTCAGTGGAGAGGGAATTTTTTACTATAATTAGATCTGAGGAGCTGGGTTCCTGTAAAGAGATTGCTCATGAGCAAGAGAGAGGTGAGATCTTGTTGTTTGCATCTTTGCCTGCTTTTCACAGCTGAGGAGCCAGCATTAACGAGACTGTTCTGGAGACAAACAGTGCCCTGGTGACACTAGATGGAACAAGAATAGCAGCAGCAGAGTTGCAGGTAACCCTTCTCAGCCTTAGGTTTCACTGATCAATCAGCAGAGCCTTGGAGAACTGGCAGCCAGGAGGGTGTCTGGCTCTTCATCCCTATATGATGATTTCTGCTCCTCCTCATCTTTGGCATGTTTTAGTTTGGGCCTTGTTAGATATGTCATTCAAAGCATTATGCATTAGAGGCCAGGCATAGAAGCATGTGCAATTAATAGTGGCTTTATAAATGTCACTGGCTGGTATCTTCATTGTTGTGGCACACAAAACGCTGTTCTGAACTCAGGACTCCTTAAGGCACAAAATCAATGAGTAAAATTGTTTAAAAAATACATGCCTACAGAGCTTTAGGTCCTTGTGCTTCCCTCTGGAGTAAAATGCATTAGTTCCCTGGGGAACTGTGGGAAATTACAACTGCTGTTCTAATTTTCTCAATAAAAGAAAATTTAAAAGCCCTCAGCAAGCACTCAGGAAATGGCACTTTGCATTTGATTTGATCATGATAAAAATATTTATTCAGTGGAAGAATAACTGTAAGAGAACATTTTAAAGGCTTTTATATAGATTTCTTTCCACCCAAACTTATGTCAGACATAGGCCTGTCAATCACCTGAAATGCGCATTCCAGAAACCTTTCCTAAAAGTATAATGAAACTATTCTTTGAGAAACAGGAAAGTTCTGAGTTGGCTTTTCTTTTTTTTTTTTTTTTTTTTTTTAAATGGTAGCTGTTTCCATTGTGACATTTGAAAGTTCAGATGTGACATTAATGGTTTGTGAAGATGAACTGGCCAGTGACTCACAAATGGCTCCCGAATTCACTGTTCCAGGAAACAGCAGGCAAAGGAAAGCTGTAGAGTCTGTCAGGAGTTCAGCTCTTTGATCTGCTGCCTAGTAAAATCTCCAGGCACTATGCCCTGCTCTAACCTGTTCCTTATTATTTGTAGTTGAAGCGGGTTTTGAGTCAGTCAGCAATTATATATTGTGTTTTCTCTTTGCTACAAATCTAATTAAAATAATACTGGTACAGGATTTATAGTTACGTATTTGCTTTTCTTGGAAAAATGTTTGCCTTGGCTGAAATAGGGGTAACATGGAGGCCACAGTGTGATAAATTTCAGCCCTACTTTGCCATCTAATACCATGCTTCTGAGATTATCTTTTCTCAAATGTTTCTTTTGCTCTAAGCCACAGGCCTCAAATTCAGAGATGAGCTGAAATCACTGCTGGCTGAAAAAGTTATAGATGATACAGATATCCACTGGAACTGGATTTTAGAGACAACATTTGGGTTATACAGAAAGGTACACCAAATTATATGTCAAGAGGCATGGGTACAGTTTCCTGTAAATGTTTTGAAAAATATAATTGTGGACTAATGCATTTGGGCTAAATTCACGGCTGCCCTAAGTGTTGTGACTTCAGTAGTGTTTGCTACCATGAAATTCTGACCTTCCTGTATCAATATTATCAGAAAACTTGTGGAGGGTGATGTAGCTTTCAGAATTCATGGAGATTTCAGCATGTTTTGAGGAGGTCCCAGAACACTGCAAAATACATTCAGGGGATGGTCACAAGAGAATGCAGACCCATTCCTTAACAATACATATCGCTTAAACATATGGTTGGTCCAGAGGCTTACAGATTATATTGTCGCATATCCTGATCTCTCCTGATTTCTTTTGCTTGTATGTGGTGCAATCTGTAGATTCTCGTTACGTCTGACCGAAAGAGGTTCAATAGCAGAAGAGGGTGCCAGCCAGGAGAGAACTTCCCATGCTTAGGCATCGTGAAGGGCACATCAACACCATAGAAGGAAATTGAGAGCAGTGTAACTTCTTTACGCAATGTTCCTGAACTAATGAATCTGCCTGTGAAGCTGGTGTTATTACCTCAGATTTGGCACCACACCAAAGCAGCTACGTTGCTGTCAAGACCTCAGTGCTGTGTGCACTTTCTGAATGTCCTAGTGCTGGTCAGCAGTACTGATGGGTTCTCCCCACCGTGCGTCTATTGCCATAGAATGCTACCCGCAGGATTTTTGTGTAAAAGGGATAACAAAGTTGAAAGATATAGCATAGATCAGACTGTATATTGATGTGTAGATCTTGAATTATGTCACAGCCCAGAGAGCTCATCAAACTTAAGTTGAATCCCCTATCAAGCCATAAACAAAGGCAGCTGTTCCCAAGGGGACTGGGTGACATGAACCAACCACAGGTATCACCCAGTGTGGTCACGTACCAGGACCAGCTGCACAGTCCACCAGCATCGTTGCAGCTGTCCCCAGCTCTGTGTAAGCCCTCAGGGCTTGCCATGCCGTGGGCTGGGATTGCTGTGCCGCGTCACTTAGAGGCACCGCACAGGCGATCACCCTTCATTTTTCTCCCCTGTCGTTTGGCACAAACAGATAATAGCTGGGACTAAAATGGTTAGTATGGGTTTATTAACTTTGAGGAAAACAAATCATAAAAGGGTAAATTGAAATTAACTGGGTTGAACACAGGGTAGATCAATAGGATTATACAAGGGTCACAAAAAGGGAGGACTTTCTTCTATTCTGTGACTTTTTGTTTGAGGAAACACACAAGACAGAAAAGAAAAGATTCTGAGCTCTAGCTAAATAGCAATAACCAGATGTTTTTAGCAGGTGCTGTAAGCCCTGAACAGTGGGATTTTGCTACATGATTTCTTATTTGTCTAAATCCAAAAAAGGACTTAGACTAAGGCCAGAAAGATGCAGGTGGCTATGGGCGCTGCTTCCAAAAGCTCAATGGCATCTCATTTGCTCCAGCTGGAATGCAGAAGGAAAATTTCTTCTCAATAGACAACTGATCTAAGAATAACTCCCTCAACCAGACTTTCAGGCTTCTTTTGTACATAGATATTAAATAGAAGTAATTCTATGACTAGCGACAAATTTTGTTATTAGGAATTTGCAGAAAGTTCTTGACAATTTCAGTTCACCATCCAGGGCACTTTATACTATGGTTGCATAGCATATTATAACAATGTCTAAGGCTGCAAGCTTGCATGAGCTATTGCTGCAGTATCTGCTATATTACTAAAAACTGATTGAAATAACTTTGAGTATGAAATATAAAATTATAATCTGTGCAGTGAATCATACTCATTTTCATAAATATATCTGTGCATATATACACCAAAATTGCAGTTGTCTCCATTCCTGGAATATAATGCAATTGATATGATAGCTTTTAATGTAAGACAAACAGTTGTTTATGTCCTAAAGCTAATGGTGAGTCAAGAGTAACATCAAGATCCAGTTTGATAAATGGGCAAATGCTGGGTTAGAATAAGGTGACTAATTGTACAGTAGAGAACACTGGTAGCTCCTGGGAAAATACAGTCACTAATAACCTAGACAAAGAAGTAACTCAAATGTTAATGAAACCTCTCGACTGTGCTTCGGATGTGGTCTGGATGAGATATGAAAAAAATGATAGAAAGCCACTGGGAAATAATCTGTTTCTTGGAAGACTTAAAAACTTGATGAAATGCAACAAAAATTGGATCAACCTGGAAAAATGCCAGCTAATCTATCTCAAGAAAAATAATTCAAGTTGTACGTACTTACTGTGAGGGACAAATCTGGAAAGCAGCAATGTGAAGGACTGAGAAATTGTTGGAGTGCCTGTGCTCATGCAACATGAATAAGGAGGTAATTGTTCATCTCCATACAACTCTGATAGAATACATGCATTTCTACGTAGCTCATTACAACAAACAAACTGAAGGTCATTCAGTGTACAGCAGAAATAGCTACTGAGGGATTTTTGAACAGACAAAAGAGGGAAGATTGCAATGGATCAATATTTATAGGTTGGTGAAAGGAAGGTTAAGTGGTTGAGAATCAAAGAACTTGCCAACAATCTACAAATGGGATAAGCAGAAAGAAGGAAGAGGAATTATTTAGGATGTTCTGAGGCAGAAGGAAGGAAAAAATGAAAATTTAGGCTGGATTCTAAGATAAACACTCTGATACAGAAATGAACTATACAGTGTAAAATTCTCCCAGGGAACTATTTAAACCTCATTGCTTGAAGACTTGGACAAAGCCTTGACTAAATATATTTCAGTGAATAATTTATTTCTATTAGCATCAGGACATGACCTCACAAACTCACGTTAACGTCAGTGCATTTTGTATGTGCCTTACGAAGCGGCAGCAAGGACTGGGCTGGCTGTTAGCGCTTGGCTGGCGTACAGCGAACTCCAAACAAAGGCAGTTCAGATCCATGATAGGACCTGGGACCAGTCCGACCTCCAAGATGAATCTGTATAGATCTACATTAATTGAGTACTCACAAAAGACTTTTAAACTTGTAAGTCCAGTTGTATTATAGTATAAACTACAGCAATATCTATAACCAACTCTAAAGTGAACACAAATTTTAAAAATAGTGTCTGTCTTTGCTGTTTCTGAGTTTGCAGATTGTGTCTTTCCTTCCAGATTTACTTTTTGACAACTCAATGATTTTCTCTTCTGGTCCTTAGGAATTTTCTTCATGGGAGCACTAAGTGTCTCACTGTCTTTGCTCGGGCTACAGGCAAAGCTCCTTACTGTGATTTTCTCATTCTCCTTTTGCCATATTGTGCCAGTGGGACCATCTTCACCAAACAGGCTCAGTTGCTTCCATGGGAAGGAGCAGTCTCCCCGTGGGCTAGATGGATCCATCGAACTCAGACACACTTTTAAGGAATATTCGCAGACTGAGAACGCCCAAATCAAACACACAGTGTCCACTGCAACCTCCCATAGTACTCATACCCCACCTGTAGTTCAGACAGGTTCAGACAAAATTAAAAGCCTCTGGACTGTTTGGTATCGTACATGAAAGTAGTTGTGACCTCAAATCACAGATGATCCAGATAAAAAATACTAAAAGCTACTGCTGCACCTGGCACTGACAACTCTGTTGGAAGTCACAGTTAGGTGTGTCACCTAAAGGTGAATCAAAGACAGATTTCCCACAGGAACCTTTGCAACCCAGCAAGATACTGGTGTGGGGGAAGTTTTTGCTGATGCTATCACAGTGTGTTCATATGATGCCAAGAGTAAGTTATACCTTTACATTCACATTATTATTAAATTTAGTAAATAAAAGTCTATGCAATTATATCCCAAATCATTTGGGGTGACTAGCATCACGTAGCACAAAAGTACACCACCTTTCTGTTGGTTTTGTGTTCTAGGACAGATGAAGAGACCATTTTCACTGACAGGATCCTTTTAGTTTTCAAGTGTGTTTTGCCCTGTAGAAATGTCCTCTGGTGTGTTTGTTTTGTTTTGTTTTTTTTTAATGTCAATATGGGAGTACAATGTGTGCCCGGGAGCGAATAATGACTCTAAGATGATTAACATGTATTATTGAACTATGGGATAATCGCTATCCTGTCAAAGTGTCAGGGTGTGCATTTCATCAGCCCCCATGTGACTGCGGCTCCTGCGCTGAACTCCCAGTAGCTTTCTTTGATCTAAGGACAATAGTTTTCATGGTCAGCTGCTGAACATGACCTCTTCGGAACTGCAAACAGCATAAAGAAAACAAAGGTGGGTAAACACTACGAAGTCACCCCAAAAAATAATGCTTTTTTGTACCATTTGAAGTAAACCTAAGCTGACTTTTCAGATGGCAACATACTGGTGGGACTGGTAATAGTGAACAAGCTGAGGTGTAAGAAAGTGCAAACTTGTCACGAAATACAGCTAGTTCTGCTTTTCAGACTGGCTGATGAGTCACGTACAAGGCACCTCCCTGATGAGATGGACCTGTACCGCATGCTACAACTGCTTTTGCATTGGTCAAAGTGCAAAGCCTGACTTTGTGCCAGGGCCTCCAGTACGTATCTCCTGGTGTTTAGTTGGCTAAGCTAAGGACTTTAGTGGGCTGAGCTCAAGATCAGCTCCTTCGCTGACAAGAACTACTGCGAAGAAAACTAGAAGTGAGGGCCTGCCCCTCCTTTCCCTTGGGAGTTACTTTTAAGCTGGGGGTTTACTATTGTTTTCCGGTGTTCCTTTGCAGCCACGTTGCAGCTGTGTCTGTGCCAGGCTCGGACCTCCAAACTTGGACCTGGACCCAGACCCACTGGCTGGTCTTCCTGGCTCGGAGCTGTCTCGTCACTGAGGACTCACTTGGGCGATCACTGGGCTGTGTCTGACCCTGATCGCTGTGCCCAGCCCCGATCCTGACCCTGACTTGCCACTCCACATCCTGGCTCCTTGGTGGGGTCACTGCTCCAACCGGCCTCCTTGTCGTGCTCCCCACCCAGCTCACCTTCCCTTCCACACGCAGGTGGCCCTTGCTGCTCTCTGACAGTTTGTCGCTTTACTGATTTCATGTACCTGAGTAACTGAGTTAACTCTCCTTGTTTCAAGGGTTCAAAATAAAATATGTGGACTTCTATAACAATTGCTTTCCAAGGTCCAGCACGTTGCATAGTCAACAACTGAAGTCAAATTTTTAAGTATTGGTGTATTTTGCCCAAACAGAGGAGTGAGACTGAAGACAGACAGAGATACCCTGTGAAGGGGTACGTTCAAACTACAGTTCACCTGCTGATAGACTTTAATTTCTACCATCCTGCTGCTGTGTCTTTTCAGCTCTAAGAGCCACTGTACAAGATAAAAGAACAGTGCCTTTCTCCACTGAAAAATATGTTTGTTTTGGTTTTTTGGGTTTTGCCAGGGAGCCAGCGTTTAATCACTAAGACGTGTCATGCTGCTAAGCTGCATGACAGCTTGATGCACCAAAGGATGCTCCCCACTGAAAATGTAAACTATTTATGCTGTATATTTTTCTACCTAAGGAATCTACAGATTTTGGCTAGTAATGGCTTTCCTTTCTTCCAGATAAATTACAAAAAAGTGTCTGCATTTCTATTCTGGTATCACTGAAGCTCAACAGCTCTTGTACTCTTATCTTACTTTACAATATATTTTTCTTCTCTATGATCATTATTTTAAAGCATGAAGGCAATAATATGTTTTTCCTGTGAAAAAAATATTTGTATATCAGACTAGCCAAGCTGCCGCTTTCTCCTGCTCTTTCTGGCTTCTAACATAGCTCCTAAAGAGACCAAATGACTGTTTCATCTCCCAGCTGTGCAAGATGCAATTTCTGAAGCAGAACACAGAGGATTACGGCCCATTTTAGGTACCAGCAGGAACCTACTACGGCTCAGAGTCTGCAATTACAATATCTTAGACTTCTCTTTATAGCCCTTGTTTTATTTTGATACCTCCATTTGCCCCTACCGAAGATACTATGTATCTTAACCTACTTTTCCCGTATAATTTCCCTGTCCTATATCCTCCCTTTACTTGTCGTTGGGGTTTTTTTTTGACAGCACTTTGCAACAAATGATTTGTCAAAGACTCTAGATAGTTTCTGACCACCTGATACTATAAGTCATTTCTCTGTTGCCCACCCCGTACAAGAAGGCTAGCTGCTAGCTCTGGTTAGGGAAGACTTTTCCTTTTATCTTGCCGCTCAATGCCAAAATGACCCTTGCAGTCTAGGGAAACCCACTTCCCACATGGCGAAATTTCCAAGCCTCTTCTGGATTGCAGGACCCAAAACACTGTTTTGATGCCATACGTTATTTGAATTCACCGATTTTGAAGAAATCCTTCTATTTTTCAGATGTATTTTGTGATCACTCCTAACACAAGGCAGACTTTTTCAGTTTTAGAGAAGCAAAGCACTAAATTTGCATTCTGAGATTAAAAACCAAGTTAGAGAAGTGAAAGATAAAAAATAATGGAACAGTGCATTTAAGGGCCTGACAACAATCTATTTCCCTAGTTGTCACTTAAATTTCTCCGAGGCACATTCTGGCAGTGGGAGCTGACAAGACAGTTCAACCATATCTGCTTGAAGTGTTACTTTACAGGACCAACCTTCTCTTGGACTATCAAACCTTCTGTTTAAACTTTTGATCGTATGTATGCTATCTAGCATTAACTAAGCCTTATAGCATTTTTGAACGTGCTACATCATTTCCTTCCAACTTCTCAACTTAAGGAAACATTGTATTGGAGCTTTGATTAACTCTCACTGTCAATGGAGATACAGATTAGAGCTTGACCAGACTGAATTGTGCTTATAAGGATTTTATTGATGACTTTTTATAGACAGTATGTTGACATTTCGTACAGATAGAAAAATTTGGTTTTCTTTTGCCCACTTACTGTTCTCCTACACATGTACGCACAGTCCCTCATATATATATTTGCCAGTTTTAGGAGGATCAGATCATCACAATTACAAGAGGGGAGTTTTAAACACCAGTGTTTTAAATTTGTATGTTTATTCTTCACTCACAATCAACTCAGCACAGAGTTACATCTGTAATTACTTGCGACAGCAAACAATCCCATTTGCATATGTAAGAACTTCATTTGTGGTACAAATTATCATCCTTCTTAGGGCAGAATTTGCGAAGGTATTTACATGCCTAACCTACTTTTATGTTTTTTGAAACCTTCTTAGGCACTATTCTGTGACTTTAGCTGCCAATACCTTTAAAAACAGAATTTGGCATCAGTGTCATAGAATATACTACAAAATAGAGATGAATGGATGGAACGCATAATTTTCATTTCAGTTTGTCTCTGCATTTGATTTGGGACACAGTACCAGAGGTTGTTTGGTTTGTTTTTTTTTTTAGAGAGAAATTCTGGCTCTTGCTGTACTTTTGACATGGGTCCCTTACTTCTACTCTAAGTCCTTGATTGTTACCTGCACGCATACACATCTTTCTTTCACAGAAATATTATTTTTTCTCATTTCAAGCTACCTCCTCTTCTCTTCTTTCTGCTTTAGATTTTCATTTGTTTCAGAGCTTCTGTTCCCTATGATTATGTATTTGAGTTCAACTGCCTTAATAAGACAAGAATCTAGAGAAAATCAACAGATGTACATTACTTACATTTCAACAGCCCCAGCCAAACAGTGTCTGGACTTTGACACTTGATTGCATTGATGTGTTGTGATTAATGCTTTCCTAATTGCAGACAGCAGTGCAAGCACAGAAAGTTTAATGACTTTCATGCTTGACCTGAAACCTGCTGAAGTCAATGGGAGCCCTCAAAGTCTTCATCCAAAATCCATCAAAGGCACTGAACTTCCCATTATAAACAGTGGCAGTTGTTTGTGTCTCAGCCTTTGTACCTTGTTCACTGAGCCAAAAGGCAAACTGGAACACCAGGCAGCAGATTTTACTTACAGATTTTAAAAGTTTTATGATACAAATTGGAAACCTCTAATAATACATTATAAACCCAAGGATAATTATGAAGTTCAGAGCAGATACAATTTTTTTTTTCATGGCTTGTTAATTTATTTGCAAATCAGTCCAGCTTTCTGGGTTTAACACTGTGAGGAATTCACCAAATATTTAAACAAACAAATATTATATACATAAATCAGTTTGGCATTTCACTATTCCATTTGGCTTCTGCTTTTGGTTGTTGATTGGAAAAACAAACCTGATCTGTCGGGAGACTAATGAATGTCTACACATGAGGGTTGCTACTTATGGCTGTTAGTTACTGGAATTATACCATCCAGACAACACTGGAATTAACTTCTCTTTCTATTTGCAAAAGTATTTGTTAATCACGGTATTTCCAGACAATTCTTATTGAGATGAAAATTAATTGGAAATCATATCATACTGACTCAGCTTATCAACTTTAATGGGAGTTTCCACCTGCTTAGGAAAAAACTCACTTTTTGATACATTTTATTTGTTTTAAATATGCTGGTGCCTTAAATGGGAGCACACATTGAGATAATTAATCTGTATTGTGAAGTTGCCAACTGTTTAACTCTCTCTCCATGAATTAATTAAAACAGTTTCAACTTTTTAATTTTAGTGTAGTTTAAATAGTGGCAAATTTTAAAGAAGTTAAGAGGCTGCTAATTAGTTTGTAACAATGGTTACATGCCTGGATTATTGCGAGCAATTAAGAAAACAACTTCTGATATTTGTTAATTGCTCTTCAGTCAGTATTTATTACACATGCTGCACAAATGGAATATTAGAGCAACTGACCATGAGATACAAAAAGAAATAAGTTGTTTTACTAGGAATAGAAGAACTCTAACAGGTTTAGATCTTCCAAATACTTTAGAGACTTCTTTGAACACTTTTGGAAAGTTCATATACGTGACATGACAATTTAGAAAGATGAGAATTGCTGGAGAAATAACTTTACAATGAAAACACGAATACTGTTCTGCTATGGATGAGAGGCTTAATAGTTGAGAGTAGTTGCATGCTTAAACATCTCCTTGTAGTGCTTGCAGACTTGAGATCAAATATTCTTACTGTATTTTGCTATATGCTGGAAATATCATTTTGGGCTGTAAGTAATGATCTACTCTGCTGACTGAAAAGTTGCAATTGCCGACTGTAAGTTGCAATGACTTACTCTAAAACTCAGAAACCAGGCTGACTCTCCCTTGCTATAAAGCAGTAGATACTCTCAGTCTATGGAGTGTTAGTAGCTGGAAAATTCAGAAAAAAACCCACAAAAACCTATCTGCTTGGCATACCTTCTGCTGGGTCCCTCATGTTTCATTGGAATTTGCTTTGTAGGCAGTATTTCTAGATATGTTGCAAGCTGTACAGGTGGGTGCATGCATATTGTCTGTGTTATGATTACCACTAAGTTGCCTGACTGGTGTTCCTGTCAAATAAGCAAACCTTCATTCACGACAGCCTGTTTTTTCATATGTAGGTAAAAATTGTCGATGCTAATGTTTCCTTCAATAACATTTTCAGTCTCACTTGAAACCTTCAAACACTTGTCATTAACCTGCAGGCACAAAACGCTGCACTAAGTGCACAAGCAGTAATCCTTACAGCCATACAAAGGCTCAGCAGTGCCACTGCCTGCAGTTTGACAGAAATCGCCAGAAATCAGAGGGGGTTCTCAGCTGACATTTCTTAACTATTATTTCTGTTGTATTCCAACAGGGTCTAATTGTTGATTCAGAGCCCAGGCAGTTTCCACCGGCCGTCTTTGCATATTTATTACATATGACCGACTATTCTTTGTCTACACATTTCCAGAAAACTGAGAAGTGCAAAGGTCCATGACACCATAAGCAGGTGCTCAGCATATCTCCAGGTAAGTGTACATGTCACTGAAACCACACTCTCTCTCACAGACCATGCCAAAGTTGGACTTAATGATGAACTTGTTAAAAAGGGAAATGCTTGAATGGGCATGGCTTGGGTTGTTCCATCACTCTGAGTTTGGTGGTGTTTTCACACCTCCTCCATCATATTTGGTGATTATGCCTGCAGGGATAATGTTTTCCTCAAAGTGGAGCTACTAACTGGCTAGCAATTATTTTGTGCTGCACTTCCCTTCATCACTTTTGAGCTAAAATAATATCTTGGATACCATGTCATCTTTGAACAATCCCTTTGCTGCTTCGTAAATTAACAGAAAGTCTGGGCAGCAGGACTGCTTTTGGCAGAATTTGCCAAAAATCTGACAACACAGCTGGAAGTATAGCTCTTCATGTTAATTCTCATTAGTACTATTAGTTTCATCTTTCTTTGTCCAAAGAACATACTTAGTTGAACGTTTCACTCCCATTTGCAATAGGCTAAAATTTATCTCAAATCTGCCCAAACTTTGCAGAAAATAATACTTTGACAAGCATGATCTTGGAGCATCTAATCTTTTTGTCAGTGATAAAATGTGGCTCTTGACACAAAATCCTTTCCTCCATGTGATTTTCTTGTAAGCTTTACCACTGATATTGGATACTTGGGAACGTTTGAAAAGCAGCTTGACCTTGTTGCATTCAAACTGTGCTTACTCCAGTTTGATGAAAATCTGCTTAGTATTTCACATATCCACTTTGAAATTCTATCATGCCTATCAGTTTTTGGGTTGTTCAGGGGTCCTATCACTGTGAGTTTGACGCTGGGTGCAAAGCTAGCTTCGTGTAAATTCATAAGCTTTGTATTGTGGGAGTTACAGGCTGCAGGATGGATTCTGGGAGCTGCTTTTTATCATGCATTGACCTAAACTGTCAGAAAACTTACATCAAACTCATTCAGACATGTCTGGTTTCAGAGTATCTGGAATGCTCCTCTTCAAGCAGGGCTATGTGTTGACTTGTATCACTTTCTGCTGCAGAATCAGGACACTTCCTGCCCACCCTCTTTGTTTATTTAGCATATGGGATGAAGCACTATTCATCCAGGCAGTTCCTAAGTCAACGGAACAGAGGATTAATAACATCGTAGCATATGGAGCACGCCCCCTTCTCAGGCCTGGGGTCTCTTAAGCCGTATATATATACCCCTGCATTTATTCCATACTGTTCCATTTAGCATTATCCCTGCCTGAACTGCGGTGGCTACTATATTCTTTTATCAAAAATATTTCCTATTGGGTAACTGAAGTAAAACAAGCAAAAATTGAAAAGAAAAAAAAAAATAATCCACCACTGAAAACATGCAGAGATATTTTTAAAAGCACAGTGGATATCCAGGCAGTATCCCTGAGAGAAAAGGATGGCAAAGGCGTGTGTTCCACTGCTGAGTGAGGTGGAACAATGCACAATACGCCGAAGCCTTGCTTTGCTTCTGACAATAACCTGACAAATAGGAAAGAAAATTGCAAGTTCATGCTCACATACCCTCCTCTGGCAAAGCTATTTCTGAAGATGGAATTATTCGGAGTATTTTAGTTTGTTTGATTAAGATAACTTCAGAATCCATTGGGCCCAATTAAAGAAAAGATCACTTTAAATATCAAGTTAACCTTCATGTTCAGGGACAACTAATCTACATTCTGTGTGTTAATATGATATAAATTACTGAATTTCCTAAAATGCAACCGATTTCTACTCATAGAAGAAACTGTCTGTAAGAAGAGTCCATAATTATAGGTGGTTCAGCTTTCACCATGATTTTTTGCTGGTATGTTAAGTCCAGAAGCCGTAACACATTTAAAGTGTTTATTCATAATGTCTTACTTCTTGTACGTGTGTGTATCTGCATATTAGACTGGAGAAATGCTTACACAAGCAGAGTTTGTGCTTTAAACAATTTTTTTTATTGCAAGCTCTTTGTATTTGCTAAGCAACACAAATTAACTCTTCCTCAAAATATCACTCTCTCAAATAAAACTGCCATTATTTGCAATTGTGCAACACAGTTCAGGACATTGCACTTGCAGTGTGATTCATCCTGAAAAGGCTCCCTTTCTGCACCGGATCTTTGCAGGTGCATTAAACTTCCCATGTCAATCTGTCTCCAGTCAGTCTTAATGTCTAGAAATTTCCACCTAGTGTTCATGGGGTTTTTTCCACCATGAACCAGAAATCTAAATACACACCTGGTCTTATACAGATCAGGAAGACTTTAAATCAAAATTCTGACAGCTGCTCAGTACATAGTAAGTGTTATGCCTCCTTTGTCTGTTGTTATATTAAAACAGGGGGACATGAAATGAAAATAAAATATAAATTTGCCCTTCTAGTGTCTTCCCCAAGCCTGCTATACCAGTGATATCCCTGCTGGCTTTGAACTGAGCTTCTGAGACCAGTGCCTTTGATATGATCCTTGCCCTCTCAGCCCTCCTCCTTCCTAGAGGAATTTGTGTCACTGATCTGCTGACAGCCAGATTGCTATTTTTTCTTCAACGTTGTACTGAGGGTAGAAGTGACATTATGCTGTTTGCAGTGGGTTTTCTTCCCCTCTCTCCTTTTAAAATTAATTATTAAATGTGATGCCAGGGACAAATTATTCTTGGGGACTGAAGAACGGTGATCTTTCTGATAGACTTGGATTAATTCCAGCTGGTTTTAAGCACCTTTCTCCATTAGCTAGAAAAGGTGATTAGCATGAAGAGCCTCCTGAGTTAAGTGTCTTTTTAGCATCTAAAGTTAGCGCTGGTAAACTGAACCACCGAATCCTGCATTAGGCCTATTTTCATGGCTCAACTATAATCTCAGTGCATTATCTTTTCCTGAGATAATTGCCCATTTTTCCCTTTGTCTCAGTACAGCTATTCTGACAAACAAAGCCAGAACATCTCTCGCCCGCACACCTCTTTGTTTCTCTTTAAGCATTTCTGATGGAAGGCTGTCAGAGGGACAGTTCAGAGAAACGGCATTATGAACATCGCGGTGGTTTACTTCTGACGTGAGCCCCGTCACCGCCGGGGTAAGCTCCAGCCCCACACAGCCCTGGTGCCTGTGATGGCCGTTCGTTTATTCTCTTTGCCCTAATTTAATGCAAACATTTAAGAACTGAGAACTAATCGAGAACTTCTTGAGTGATGTGTTTCCTCAGGCCTGAAGACTCTCTACCTTCGAAACAACTACGCTTCAGTTAACGTCCAGAAAAATGTACTTGGCGGGAAGCACCTGGGCTGCGCCTCCTCGGGACGAGACACGCCGGCGGGGAAGCCCTGCCTCTTCTCTGTAAAATCTGTGTTTGAATCCCACGCTTAGCACACAGGGGCGCGGTTCGCGCCGTGGGCCCGGGACGACCGCACTCGCCTCGGCGGGCGCGGCGCGGGCACCGCGGAGGCGCAGCGCCCTCTCCCGACATGGCCGCCGCGGGAACAGCCGTTACGGGCCGCCCGCGGCCGCTCCGGACGCCGCTCCCTCGGCGCTGCCGAGCCGGCGAGAATTTACGTGGCTGCCTGCCATCCGCGTAATTTTTACCTTTTAGATTTTCTTTTTTATTATTCTCGCAGAACTTTTAGTGCAGACAGCGGGAACCCTGGACACGGGCCCCGCAAAGAGAGCGGAGGGCCCGCAGCAGCCGCTGCCGCCGCTGCCTCTCAGGCAGACCCCACGGTCCTCCGGCTCCCCAGGGGGAGCTGCGGCCGCCTGGCCCCGCCCCCGCCGCGCGGCGCATGCGCGTTGCTCCGTATTGCCGCGTCAGGCCGGACGGGGGCTGGTTCCGGCTCTGGTTCCTCTTCCGGGCGCGGCGGCGGCGGCGGGATGGACCGGGAGCTGCTGCGTCAGGCGCTGAGCTACCACGGCCCCGCGCTGCTCTCGCTGCTCCGCGCCGAGCAGCACGACAACCCCGACTTCCGCGGGCTGCTGCCGCCGCCGGGGGCCGCCCTCGAGCCGCCCCGCGGGGCCCCGCACCCGCCGGCCGCCTGGTGAGGGGCGCCGAGGCGGTGCGGTCCAGGGGAGCGAGCGAGCCGTGAGGGGGCCGCGGGGTGTTTCTCACCGGGTTCTCCTTCCCCTAGGAAAGAGAGGGCGAGCATTGACACCGAGATAAAGCGCTTCATTGCCAAAAAAGCTGATCTCCTTTTTGCTCACTCGTGGAAACCCAACGGGCCTCTCGCCGACACGATTGAAGAAAATGAAGGTAAGCCTGCTCACGGGTGGGCCGCGGCCTCTGGAGGGTGTCGCTCTGTAACGGCCGCTGGGGAGGGTAAGGACGCTGCGCTTAAAGTAGCAGTATTTTTAAAAACAAGGTGAAAATTTTTGTTATTGCTTTTTATAGGCCGTGCATAAACTTCCTGTTAGTACGGATAAATCGGATTTTAACATATTTTGCTGTTGTTAAAGCATTTTGTGTTTTCAAGCTGTAGCTTCGTTGTTTTGTAACCGTGAATTTCTCATGTGTTGCAGAGTATTATGCTGTTATGCCTCCCCTGGAACGGTTCATGGAGGTTCCCAGGGAAGAGAGGAGAGAGTTATTTTTTCGAGACATCGAACGTGGTGATATCGTGATTGGGAAGATTACTTCTATTCGTGAATTTGGCTTTTTCATGGTGTTGATTTGTCTGGGAAGTGGTGTCATACGGGAGATTTCAGATTTAGAAATCACTGTAAGATATAGCTTTGATCAATATTTTATTCTTGATAAGTAATAACTTTTTAATCTATTAGTTGCCTCTCGCATCTCTTAATGGAGTGGTACCTGTAAAGGTGAAGCTGAACTTTGGAATGGTGGGTGGTGGCTAAATTTGTGGACAGCTTATGATGCTTTGCTGAGTCTTCTTTTTATGACCCATACTCAATATTTATTAGTTTTGAATTGAAAAGGTCATCATTTATAGATGCATAAATTTTTATTTGAACCAAGTCATGCTTTTAACTATCACGGCTGTCACGTGCTTTAAGATTAAACTAATCTTCTGGCTTAATCTTGGGGAGAAAAAAAAAACTTTTGGCTTTCTTTATGATATTCCTACTTTCTTCTGTTGCAGGCTCTTTGTCCTTTGAGAGATGTGCCTTCTCAAAGCAACCATGGAGATCCTTTATCTTATTATCAAACTGGAGACCTTATTCGGGGCAAGTAGCTGCAAAAGTTGTCAGGAATCTGTTTCGGTTTTGAGATGTTTCTGTAATTTTATCTGAACTTTTATTTTTTCTATAGCTGCAATCAAGGACATTGATCGTTACCATGAGAAGCTCACAGTGTCGCTTTACAGCTCAGCTCTTCCACCCAATCTTTCCAGTACAAAACTAGGCGTAATTACTTCTGATGACTTCCCATTACATTATAGGTAAGAATGTACTATTCAGCTGTACTTGCTAGGTGTATTCAGTGTGTCTGAAGAGCATCTTTGACAGACTGTTCTTTAAACTTGTTGACGGTATTTCTAATTTAATTGGATGATTACATACGTTTTGTTGTTCATCTCTTTTAATATACTTGTTTCTGGATTGTTAGGTGTCGTTGGTCTTTTAGCATCTTTCCCAAAATGTAAGAAAAATAAAAAGCAGAGTGAGGTATCTGCCACTGTGGGACTGTGTTAACAAAAAAAAAAAAAAAAAACAAACCAAAACCAAAAAAATACACCACCACCAAAAACACCCACAACAACAACAACAAACCCCAAGGAACAAAAACCTTGGGAGACTGGAATATGAAACTCTTAAAATTACCCTTATAAGACAGAAGGACACAGCTATCTCTGCAATTTTTGTAATGTTTTAGTGTATCCTGGAGATACCTAGATAGGTGCCAAAATAGGTTTCAAAAGCTCGCTTAGGCTAAAGAATATAATGGTTGCTGCATAGTAGGAAAATATATGCCTGTAAAAGAGAACAGCTTGTGAGCAGTAATAAATATCAGTAAAGGCATTTTTATTCTAAACATAAGCATCACAAAATTGAGTATAGTGTCTATGAGGTTGTGTTTGTGTACCTTGGTGCTTTTTTTTAAGGCGAAGCATGGAAGTTGCTAATACAGCAGAGACATTCGAAGAGGTTTTGCATCGTTCCCCAGGATTTGCTAATCCATCGCTAGTTGAATATTTAGCAGAAAAACTAGGACTAAGTGAATCAAATCCACCGTCTTTGATGAGAAGTCTTCAAATGTAAGCGATCTTTACATTGTTCCTATCCTATAGCTTTGTGGAGATTATTCTAATCTATTGAAATAAGACCTGTAAGCGGAAGTCTTAGACCACTTAACTTAAACATTTTTCATTTTGATTTGCATGACTGCAGCTTACGTGTCCTTAAATATTTAAAAGCAAACTCCTCTAGAGTAAGAAATTTACACTTGAAATTCTGTTGCTCTGAATAAGCAAGACACCTTATCACACAAAATGTTTGATACCAAATACTTTAGGAATTTATTGCTTGGATCTTGTTTATATCTTCGGGTTGAAATGCAGGATGTTTAAGTTTTAATGTTTTCTCTCAGATGTTTATTCACAATGTTTATTTTAGTAATTGATCTGACCTCTTTAGTAAAATAGACTCAAACACATGCAATTATTGATGTTGTGAGCCCTATATATATTAGGCCCCAAAGCAGGTGTGGATATGATATATTTTTATTAAATGTACTGCACCTGTACTAGTTCAATTCAGCACTTTTAGAGTGGATTGGGAAAAACTGGTTTCAGAAATATGAAAGAACATTCCTGACTGAGGGAGAGCAGTAAGGCATTGTATAAATAATATTTCATCTTATTTCAACTGCATCACATATTGTAAGTTTAATTTTGTAGACTCAGAAGGCCAACTTGATGGTTTTGTTTGTTTTTTTCCTTAAAGTAAAAATTTCAATGAAGAAGATTTTGCCCCTGCATTGAGGAAAAAGCAGTCTGCATCTTGGGCCTTGAAATGGTATGCAGTACTTCTTCTTGTCAGAGCTTATTGTTAGATTAAATTAGGTTACAGTTTATATTTCTTAAAAGAAAATACACATTGAACCAGTTTTTCCACTGCATGTGTAGTCATATAACCAGGAAGATCTTCTTGAAAGTAACCCTAACTGCCAAATGGGTACATGATAGATAAGGTCTCAAGATTCAGTTCCAAAACGTGTTAGGAGAAGTTCTTACAATATTTATAATATGCTGGCCCGTTGATGAGATGAGAGCAAGATTTATGACAATGCCAAGTACACAATTTTCTATTTTATAATTGAGTGTTGAATGACCTAATACTGGTTGTATTGCTGTTTAAGCCTCAGACTGTAGATTTAACAAGTACACTTGCTGTCTTTGAAAAGTTGAATGTATTTCCCTGCCTGCACTTGGAACAGCAGCTCTGGATAGTTGCTATTGCTTTTACGCTATGCACTGTATTTGGTCATGCTACAGGGTGGAGGAGGCAGATGTAAGAGAGACTTTTCTCCTAAAAATGTAAATTTTTTGTTGAAAAACTTGAACCTACCAGCTCAAAAAAAAAAAAAAAAGGTCTGAGTGAAGGTTCAGAATTTCTGGTTACTAATGCTAACAAAGCAGTGTTTTTCTTAAAACAATAGTGTTTTGCAACTTTGATTAATTGCAGAAAAAGTTGCTTAAAATGTTAAATTAACTATAAATTTTAACTTTTAAAAAAAAGTCTGTAATGAAAAGTTCTGAAATTCAACTCATATCAGTTCTCTTCCAATAAGTTAATCTCTTGGTAAACGTCGAAGAAAGATTCAGGTAATATGAAATAAAAAACCTCAAAATATTCCAGTTTGAGATGAACTGGCTCGATGTGTACCATCTACCCATCTCACCTCATGTTGTTGGTCTAATAGTGATTTTTAGTTTTGTATGTAATTAAGCGTGTTCCAGTTTAATGGTGGTGGGTCACACATAGAGTTTTGTGCAGCAAGTGCTTAAATATTCATTCTGTAAATGAAAAACAGTGTAATGTAGTAGCACCATCTGCAGAAATGCTCTCCAGTGCCTTAAGATTTTGGATTAAAGACAGTATATTGTTATGGAATTATGTCAATATCTCATTAATTTGAACTGCCAGTGTTAAGTGCATGATAACAAGGTCAAGTTTTATTACCTATCACTTGTTTGGAACCATAATTTGTGAGTGATTAACAGTATAAAATCTGTATAGGTTAACCGTACATAATATTTTCTAAATACTTTTTTCCAGTGTGAAGGCTGGGGTTGATTATTTTAAGGTTGGGCGCCATGTGGAAGCCATGAATGAGTACAACAAGGCTTTGGAAATTGATCCACAAAATGTTGAAGCTTTGGTAGCACGTGGAGCTCTGTAAGTCTGCTTGTTTCATTGTTTTTTCCACTTGTTAAAGAGAAACATCACTAAAATCCATCTAACTTTTCTGTTGTTCTAGGTATGCAACAAAAGGAAGTCTGAACAAAGCCATAGGTGATTTTGAAGTTGCTTTAGAGAACTGTCCTACCCATAGAAATGCAAGAAAATACCTTTGTCAGACACTAGTGGAAAGAGGCGGGCAGTAAGTGTTGGGGTTGTGTTTTTGTTTGGTTGTTAACAATTTTTCTCATAATTTTTTTTTAATACTATTCTAGTTAGGACACAGAATGGCATCTTTTCTTCATGGCTATGTCTTTAAAAAGAAAAAAGTTTTTGTTGGAAATATACCTGCTTGTGCAGTTGGTTCACACTTTCTCCTCTGTCCCAATTAAAATCCTGGCAAAATATTTGAGGTTTAATCCTTGATATCCTTTCACTGGTAGGTTACCAGGCTTGCATAACATCTTGTGAAATGTTTTAATATATTCCAATAGATTTTTTTTTTTTTTTAAGAAAGTATTGTAACAAAATGATGTTCTGTTACTCTACTGAAATATCGGTTAACCACTGTAACACAAAATTTTACGTTTGAACATTTAGGGAATAGATTTCTTCTAAGCTCTGTGTTAAGAAGAGAGAGACGGTATTTTTGAAACTGAAATTGAAATGTCAATGAATAGTATTACTGATAATGATTAGGTGATGATGTGTCAGAAATACCATTTTATTTCTTTACTGAGGTGGGCTAAGATGATAGATAGGGTCTTGGATGAATGCAGTGGTAATGTCATAATGCAAATAAGAAAGGTCGTCCTAAAAATAAGAAAAAAAACTGTCAAAATCTGTGGCTTAACTATACAGGAATTATCACTTGAATTTTAGGTTGGAAGAGGAAGACAAACTACTAAATGCTGAGAGTTACTATAAAAAAGCCTTAAGTTTGGATGAGACTTTTCAGGAAGCAGAAGAGGCCTTAACAAAACTCCGTAAGCACATGCAGGTGATTCTTTACTTTCTCTTCATATAGTGCTCTCAATGACAATAAATGAACATCAAAAATTGTATTAAATCTTTTGAACAGGGGGAGTTTAAGTTGATGGTTTGTCTTATTCTCTGCTTCCCTTCTCCACAGTAAATCTTTTGTAGTGAGCATTATGGCTGTACCTACCAGAAGAAAGGTACCTCTTGATGTCTCCACTGTTTTGAACAGGATAGTAAAGAAATGCCAAACAGTGGAGACAGGGAAAGAGCAAAGCCTGTTAACCCTGTCAGCTAAAGCAAGGATAAGAATATTCCATCACACAAGCATGATTAATAATGTTAAATTAAAAGATTCTGAATACAAACATGCAAAGTGTAAAACCCTTAGCGAGCCAAATAAACAGTGCACACCATTGTACTGGCCAGATCCTTGTCGTTTTGGAGTCATTACGAAAACCGGCCAAAGCTAACTCGCAGGAAGATCGCATGAGAGGGGAGATTAAGAGGTGATTTAAAGGAAAACAGCAGGAGGTGGAGGGTGGGTGGGCAGGCAGTTTGGAATATCTTAGCTTTCTTCTCTGCTGTCTGTTTTCTTCTCTCTTCTCTTGCATGCAGCATGTTTCCCAGGTGAGCCCTGGTGGGTCTCTATGCTAATCTGAGTTGTCGTCTTTTTTCTTTTATTTACCTCCTTTACTTGTGTTGTCTTCCAGAGAGGATCAAAGAGTAAAATAGAGCACTGAGGAACAGGCTTGTTCTGTTCTGTGCTTCTGCATGTAAGGAAGTACATAGACTGGGGTAGGTGGCCTTAATCAACACTTCTTCCGTTGGTGGAGCCATAATGCTGACAGGCTGTGTTGAAAGAAGGGGGAAGAGGAGAGATAGGACAATCTTTTTAGTAAAACTGAACTACGTCATAGATAAACCGCTGTATGGTATTTGAGCACTACCCACATTTGGCTACTTTAGAAAAAGGTGTAAGTCTCAGTTAAAACAATGAAGAATATTCTTGACAAGTAGGAGATGAATTTTATTCTCCTTTAGCATTTTCCTGGTATAATGGGTCATTGATGCAGCAGATAAAAAACCATGATGCTAGTTACTGTTTGTTGGTTTGCATAGCCTTAACTGCAATTAAGGATTTCCTTTATTGTATCTGTTAAGACAGTTGCTAAGTTTTGAAAACGACAATCAGACTTTCTGCTCACTCTGAATATGAAGAGAGCTACTCTTCAGGGTTGTAGATGGCTGAAATCTGATCTCTAATAAACTTAAGTAGTTTGTCTTTAGGGATTATTCATCTGATGAGATGCTGTTCTGCATTTAAATGTATTTTAATACATAAGTCTGATACTATCACTGTTGTACTAGAATGGCTGAAACAACACTGAAATGTGTTTTCCTGTAATACTGATTATGTGTTTTTCTCCAATGCATTTTCTTCTGAATTGGACCGTTGTTGCTGTATCTGACATCTGGTGCTGTTCATCACCAACAAACCCTTGGAACATGATTTCTTACGTAAACTATGCATCAAACTGGTCTGTGAAATTGTTACAAAACGGTTTGTATTCAAACATGGCCAACTTGAATACATTTTAAAATGGGTTCTGCCATGTTTTACTTGTAAATTACAATAATGATATGTTCCCTCAAACCTTTCTCTTTTATTGTTGGGTTTTTTTCCTTATCCACATTGCTAATACTGTGGGGTTTTTGCATATTTGATCTGTACCTTTTGGGGTCCATGCTTCACGGTGTGGTGGGTCACGGGTACCACTGCAATGGCTGGCCAAATATATTTTTTAATGGAATAAAAACTGCAATATGGTCCTTAATGTAAACCTGATTATCACAATGGCCAATGCCAAACTCCTGAACAATATTAATTCTGATCTGGGAATCCTGGTCAAACATCACTGGTGTAATTATACATTTGAATGGGGTTGGGGACATGGGGAAAAATACCTGTGTTAACACTTACTTTTAATGTAATTTTTTTATGATGCTTGGGTTCAAAAAAGAAATCTTTGGAAATGAGGGAGAAACAAGCTGCCAAAGAAGAGAGACAGAAAGAAAAGAAAGTAGAAACAAGTGCAGAAAAATTGCGTAAGCTCTTAAAAGAAGAAAAAAGGTAACTTTGTTATATTCAGTATACTGATTATGTGGCAATAAGTGCAGATAAGACTATGAACAATCCATTTCCAAACAGATTGTCCAACAGTAAGCTAGGTAGAACTTCTACCTAGGTAAGCTGCTTTTCCTCTGGAATTTTTTGTGGGTAGTGTCCTTTAGTGCATATAACCTTTAATGGAGATATATGTGGAAGAGTTGTTGTTTAAAAAATAGTTGCAATGTGAAGTATTTGTGAAGTGTAATGCCATATTAAACTGGGAAAGATGCCTTTTATAACAAACTGTTTGGTGGATTTAATCTTAAATTTTTTGATAAGGAAATGACATTTGAAATTGTCTTGCCAGGTCAGGCTCAGTTTCCATGCATTTCTTACAGTCCAATCTCAGCCAAACTCTGGGAAGTACAGATTTGCTTTCTACATAAAATTTTTGCCTGATACTGAAGATTATCTCACAGGTTAATTACATTTTTTAGGTTGAAGAAGAAAAGGAAAGTATCAACTTCCTCTTCCTCCTCCTCCTCAAGTGATTCTTCATCAGATGTATCAATTTCTTCTTCCTCCTCTTCCTCTGATCACAAGAAACGTAGGAAAAAGCGTCGGAATAGATCCGAGTCTGCCCGCAGCTCCAAAAAATGCTCATCTAGATCTTCTTCCCATTATAAAGATCAGATTAGGAAAGAGGAGTGGTATTCGCCTCCGGCTGATACCTCTGCTTCTTTTCTTAACCAGAGTTTTGAAGTGGAAAAACTGCTGGAAAGGCAGGACAGCTTAGTGTGTCCAAAAACAGAAGTAAGAGAGAAAGACAGACACTGTTCTTTTTCGAGGACTTCAGGTGATGATGAAGACACTTTTGGAGGTAGGTCTGAAGATTCAAGAGATTCTTACAGTAGCTCCAGAACTCTGCCAAGTAGTAGCAAAACTGAAAAATATGGTAAAACTGACAGATTTTTCTCCAGTTGGAGGGGTTCTTCAGGTTCATATCATAAGTCAGATGATAAACCCAGGATGCATTATTTTAGGAAATTAGAAAGGGACACAGAGGGGAGAAAAGAGCAGTTTAAAAAACATGGCTCAGGTCAAGACAGGTATTATATGTCTCCAGCAGGGTCTGATTATTCTGGCAAGTCAGTGGGAAAGTACAGATCGTATTCGAGCACGTGCTTACGTGAAGGTGATAAAAGTTACGATAGTGATAGGCATGTGTTAAGTCAGCATAAAAGCGAAGGCGAGTATAAGAATAGGAAAATAAGTTATGAAGAGACTAGTAAAACAAAGGAACCAGATGAGGAAATGTCTTTAAATGGTACAGCACAAACAGAAAGTAGTATTAAAAGAAACCTTCCCCAGAACTTAGTTAACATATTCAATCAAATAGCTGAGTTTGAGAGGGAAAAAGGAAGTAAGCAGAAGAAACAGTAAAGTACCTAAGAAAATGCTGTTCTGACGAGTGTAGTTACATGATCTTTTGTCTGAGTATTTCTTGAGGAAATGCATATGAAGAGTGAGAGAAAGGCAGAATTTGTTCTGTCTTGCAGAATGTCAGAGAATTCTTAAAGTAAAGATTGTATGGTGGAAAGAGATGCAAGGATATCTTACATAAAATATCAGTTATTATTTAAAATCTCAGTTTCCTATGCTCTTAACGTGGGATGTTCTTGTACAATATTCTCTCTTGGATGGGTTGAAATCCTTTGAAACCCCTGGATTGTAGTTAGTTGTGGAACTCACATCAAATAGGCACTTTAACAACAGACGTTTTTTGGGTTGGGGGGGGGGGGCGTTTGGTGGTGTTTTTTTTTTTGTCCCTTGGGGTACTATTGACTGTTATTTTTGTATCAAACTTAACTTCCAGCTATAGAAGGGGGATAACTGAATGAAAGTCATGTGCCATCAATGTATATAGCTCATTTGATCATTAAATTTTCTTAATTTTTCTTAATGCTGTGTCTTGATTTTTGTTAATGGTGCTGAGATGTTTCATACTGGTGCACTGGTTATATATGTGGCTTAAGTGAATGGAACTGTCCAATGTCTGTGAAGGCAAGTGTATTACATTCTTTAAATGCATCAAACACGTTCTCTAATGTGGGGAGGAGGGAAAAAAAACCCACAAAACAATGGAAGTAGAAGAGAGAGTTTTAAAACAGTGTTTATTGTCTAGGTAAGTTCAAGTCTGGGCCTTTGGGGTTTTTGGGGGGTTTTTTGTTGGCTTTACAAGTAGCTTGAAGGTAGTTACTGCATTGCTGTGGAAAAAGTTATGCTCTGTTTAGAATGAGTTGGCAGAACACACTAAGATGCTAACATCTGTCAGACTATACAATACCAATTGTACTTCGGCTGCAAATTTTCCACGTAATTCTGTAGATACAGGTCAGTTTACAGTTTTTAATCATACACTGTCATCTTTTGATTAAGATAATGTGTGTGAGATGACTATTTGATTAATAGTTAAGGTTGATCTTGAAATGAAGCATACATTTTCTTTCCTGGGTTCTTGCAATGTAATCTAAAACTATTTTGACAGCACTAAAACTTTTTTGACAGCAGTGAAGATACCAGTTTACTAAAATTAACTGCTTTAATATAACTTTCCTTTTCATTGTATGAAAAATGAATTAATGGCTTCTGAATGGTTTTGTGGATCTTTAGTTCTCCAACAGCAAAATGAGAAAAAAATTTAAAGGTTAATTTACTTTACTATATAAAACAATGCTTAACATTTTTCCTAGATAACTTATTGCATACTGTACAAGAAAGTTGAAACATACATTTCTGATAGAAATTAATGCTATTGCCAATTGGCCTTGATAAATAAGTGAAGCTACAGATTAATCAATTAAGCCTTAACTAGTGTAAAGCCTTTACTATGGCCTTCAAAAGACTACTTAAGACTTTTTTTGGGTTTACAAGTATGGGAGGTGCTTGCTCTGCTGGATGGCTGTGAACCAACAGCAGCTGCTTCTGCAGGAGTGTTGATAGGCAAGCTCAGATCTATGACGTTGACTGATGAAGTCTGACTAGAGCCTGAACTTGTGCTTCTGGAGGATCTGAAAGACAAAAGTTTCCTCATCAGTATACAGAAATCCCTATATGTAAAATAGAGCTCCTAATGGTGGCTTACAATAAATCCACCCAGCAGCAGGGTTTATTCTAGGTTGAGATCCCCTACAAAGATCTTCACAGACATTACCACTAATAGCTTAAGTAACCTGTGGGAATGTTGTCAGATTGTAACTGATTCAACACGTTACATCTGCTATTAGTTGAATATCTGTTGAACAGGGGAAAAAGGTATTGGTAAAAGCCTATGTGTCTGTCTTTCATTAGGAAAGGGAGCTCACACTACCAAATGCAAAATGTGGCTGGAGCTCAAACTTGTGCTTTTATAATGTGAAACCACTTTTTAATTAGAGCGGAGTTAGCAAAAGTAAGTGTAATTATTCTGTAATTACAGTTTTAAACTGTGATGGACGCAGAAGTAAACCTAATTGTGTGCTAGAAAAATCTGGTAAACTTAAAGGTGGAAGAGTATAAGGGGGAAGTTTTTGAAGAGTGTTCATGAAGTAGAGACAAGATTGAGAAGACCTTCAGGAGTGAGGAATTCTGTCATTTAGGGAGTAATTTTGCTGGCTTAAGCTTTAATGTTAAGAAAAACAAACAAAAAACCCAAAGCCAAAAAAACATTGCTAGCACTTACCTGGTAGAAGCTAGTGAGCTTTGTGTGGATGGTGATCGAGAACTGTGACTACCACCAGCAGAAGCAATTGTAGGAAGCTCTAAATTTGACTAGAAAATTTAGAAAGAAAAAAAAAGATGACCTAATGGTTGTATAATAGGACTGGATATATCAGGAGGGTTTATAATCCTTTGTATTTGAAGAGATATTGAAAGCAGATGAACACCTTTTCCTGTTTTACTGTAAGTATAGTTTTTTGTTGAATTTAGGAGTTGCCCTTGAAATCACTCATCAGTAAGTAGACTAGAGCCATCGGTCAAGATTTTGGTGACAGTTAACTGGAAAGCTCACCTGGTGAAAGTACATTTGAAAGGGTGTAGTTAAATCAGGATTGGCTTCTAGAACATCAACTAACAACTTGTCGATGGTTCTGTTGAAGCTTTTCAATTCACGAAGATCAATGTCTCTTTCTTCCTGTGTTTCTGTTTTAGTTTTCTTCAGAGACTGAATTTCTTTGGACAGTCTGGAACACTTAACACAAATATTTTTAAAGCATTGCTATTATGAAAATGCAGTGCTTTTTCAGAAACCTGCTAAGTTTACATTCTATGGTTTTAACCATACTACTGTCTATCACTGTAAAGTTAGAAGTTGTCATTAATGAATATACAGACCTGTTTTATAACCCTTTCTAGTTTTGGCTTCTGTTCTTCTAGGTCTTTGTTCAGCTGCAAAATAAGAGCTTGTTTTTCCTCCTTTTGCTCTTGGAAGAGGGCCTCCTGCTTCAGTACTGTATCAAAATTTTTTTCCATGCTCTGCAAATTCATTTGAACAGTAGTTTTAGTTTACAAAGCAGTTCGATCTCTTTTCACTTTTTGTATTACTTTGTGGGAGGGTCTTTTATTGCTACTACTTGTTTCTAAATGTAGCCTCAAGCAATTAGTACTAATGATAAACATAACTCAAAAGTTTCTGCCTGTCAGACTGTTTAGTGGATAAATACCTGGATAAAGAGACCACCAGGTAATTTACATATCTTTAAAAAATTACTTTAAAGGTACTATTAATGAAGTTATAAGTATGTATTTTCAGATGTGCCTCTGAGCAGTGTCTACAAATTATTTACTTGGCACAGTACCAATTTACCAGTGCAAGCTATCCTAAGAAAAAGAACATTGTTTCCTGTGGGAAGAGATGGATACTGTTGACTGGAATGAATAAAACCAGCACTGTAAGGGTGGCTCTGTTTTTTAAAAAATAATTAAATAAAAAGGCAGGAAAGGGTATTCCTTAACACCTCATTATATCCTAGGACTTACTCCCTGGTGAAGATACATGTCCGTCTTTAATTTCAGAGACGTTATTTCTTAAGTAAGGTATATGTCCTGTGGTGGTAGAATAAGCAATAGGAATGTTTGTTGACTGTAGTCAGTGACTCAGGGCTTAGAATAACCATGTGGGATATAACAGGGTGCCTTTGATTTCTTCTGCCTAAGAAAATTTAACTCAAATATCACACATCAGAGTTAAGTGTTGTTCTTTCTTAAGGGCCACGTGGGCTTTTTGATAACAAGGGGAACTAAGAGTAAGTCCTTGATGTGGAGCCTGAACACAAGCTATCCTTTACCTGCATTTAGTGCTCAGCCTGCTAAGTTAAGAGTCAGCTAGCTTTCGTGGGCGAAATTAATACTGTTTAAACTGAAGAACCTGAATGCTAATAAAACAATATGTTCTCCTAGAAAAATCCTGGGACCTAGATGCCAAAGGACACAAGATGTGTGGATTTTAATCTCCGCAGTACTGGACAGGATGATACAATATAGTGGTATATGTTACACAAAACCAACAGCTTGCTTAGATGCCAGAACACAGCATCTGTCAATGTGCATCTGAGATGTTGAAACTTCTAGCTGTATGTGACTAAAAAGCCTGAAGTTTCATTGTGATTCAAGAAAATTCAAGTATGCACTCAGTTTTTGAAAGGAGAGGTAAAGCCTTCTAAAAAATCACATCCATTCATACAAAACATAAGATATAAAAGAACTCGGCAAAAACTCGTCCCAGAATTTCTTATTCTTTTTACAGGATGGCTTGCATGGATTTAGCTACATGCTGCAGCCTCGTCTGTTTGACCAAAACTTTTGCTTGTATTTTACCTGGAGATACTTTACCTGGAGATTTTCCTGAAGTTCCTTGATCTGTCTTTGTTTATATCTGTATTTTTTATCAGCATCCCTTTTCTCCTCCTCTAGTTTCAATTTTTCCTCATATTCCTCACCTGTGATCCCAAACAGTGAGGCAGTATTTAATACAACTTAATTTTCACTTTAAAATAAGTTGCACTTTAAAGTAACTGCATCACAGAGTATTACTTATATTAGTGTTGGCGGTATTACAGAGACCTCAGGATTTAAGGGGTTTTTAAATTCTCTGCTACTAATTCCAAATCACTGTGAAAAAGTAACTGGCTTCATGAGAGAGAATTAAGAGCTACTGTGTCCAGAGCCAGCAGAGGGCACAAAACTTAAATAATCAAATATCTTCTGGAATTAAGTTTATGTAATTTCTCATGGTGATGCTTTTTATAGGCTAAACAAAGTTCCACTGAAGGAAAGCAAGCTTATGAAGTCTAAGTGGCAACAGAAACAACAGATGAAGGTATTTTCCAGAATTCTGAGGAATTTCCAATATCTAAAAACTTGTAGTTAGGTAGTCCATATTTTAAAATCTGCTGACACTACACTAAAACACTGCAGTTTAAGTTTTATTGTTCCTCATCATTTTCCCAGATGACAGGTTACTACTTTTTTCCCCATGAAAATCGGAGATAATGACGGTGTAGCTAAGGGTACAGTTTAGTACCCAAGCTGGCTCAGTCTACCATGAGAAGGCCAGCAGTGGCACAGCTTGTTCTGCTTCTGTAATTTGAATTAGTAACTGTGTGTGATGCAGCACTACAGAGAATGTAGTGGTTTTCATACTGTGCAAAGTTTTATCCACTCGACCTATGTACTTCAGTGGGCACTCCTTTTTCTCCCAGTAATGACTTTTTTCCCCCCAGTAATCATCTTTATGCTTTGCCTCTTCTGAATGCTCCTACTTATGACTACTCACAAAATTTATATAGGCTTAGAGATTTTCACATAAATCAGATGTAAGAATGTAAATATTAGTTAATTACGCCTTACTGCACTCCCTTCTCTGCTTATTCTGCTGAACTATTCACAGTAGTATGTGAATTACACTCCCTCTGGCTGCCATCATTTTAGTCTCTGTGATTCATTCTTTTGTGCCACGGAATTTCCCCACTATATACCTGAGTTTTACCATCATCCATAACTCACACAGCAAACAGCAATTTCTATTTTACATACTTGTCTCAGTGACTTCCTTGAAAGAGTTTCGGTAATTGCTGTTGCAGTTATTAAGTACACACAAAGTGTTTTCCAGAGCTACAATTTCTTTTTCAGCTTTGCAGATCTTTGCATCTAAATCATCACCTTCACGTTGAAGTGCTTCCTTTTCCTGTGCAGCCTGAAAATAAAACTGATATTTTAGGTGACTGCACACATACTGAAAATATTAGGACAATTATACACAAAAAAAATACCTGCAATGTTTAGGGGTTAAAATCCTAGGTAGATACGGGGCTTATCTGTCTTGTCAGGCTTGAACTGGGATTTGAGTTACTAAGGAACTGGAAGGAGTAGTTATTTACAGTATTGGAAGATCTTTGAGGTATTTCATCCATGTGCATTTCATTATAGGCATCTGCCTCTCCATCTAAGCTCACAGAGTCCCGATTAGCAGTATCCACACTGCGTACAAAGTAGTTTCCGTGCTTTGCACTGCTGACGTGAACTGCAGCACATGCTTCACATCTGTTTCCTTTACCCACAAAATCCAAGGAAGAGTTGAGATTGTACATTATATAAAACCACTGAGAGTGTTAAAAGTCATCCAGTTTGTCTGGGAATTACTCACTTGAAAGTCTTTGTTCATCTTATCAGTGAGATTTAAGAAACATAGGCAGCTGGTGAAGGAAAGTATTTTCTATAGCCCCTCAGAAAATCTGATACAGTGAAAAATGGCCATATTTGTAGAGGGTATACACCCAACAGTGACCACAAGGGTTTTACTGAGGGTCTATTGCTATGCTAGTAGCAGTAATATCATCATTAAGAAATTTAATACTTAAGAATGAGAAAAAGATAGACTTCAGAACCAAGATCGCAGCTAGAAGCATTTTGCTTTTAAGATGAAATCAGAAACTGTGGAGATCAAAAATAATAGATTTTTGCTCCAGAATCAGGATAGTGCATTATGGATGAAGACTGATTTTTTTTTTTTTTCCCCCTCAATGAAAAGCTGAAGTATGCATAGGTGATGAATAAGTAAAAGGGGAAAGTTGACATTCTTCAAGGTTTAAACGCCATGTGGTAAAATAGTACCTAAAAATAACTCTCAAGGGTAGAAAAATTTAAGATCATGTGAGACTGTGATAAACAGTTTTCAGTTTATAGCAGGTTGCCATGTGACTTCTTGTGTCTTTGCAAATTCACAAGCACTGAAGTGAAAATTTTCAATCTGCTCAAAATTAAGGCTCCACTGACATTAGGACTGACCAGAGAGATTCACGTGAAATTGCTGTATCATTTAAATAACCAGCAGGTCAGATAATGTAAAACGATTAGACTGAAAGTAAGCAGTAGGCAAGGAGGTTGTCTTAGTTACTTGAGTAGAGCCCAGGGAAATCTATAGCTTAAATACTTCAATTATAATGAATTATGTTAATAAAATACCTTAATTAAATAGTAGGTATGAGTTTTTTCCTCTTCTCCTTCGGGTGGCATCATGAAAACAGTAAGAATTTCATATCTGCATCTCAGTTTATCAATTTTATTTAGGCGATCTTGAAATTCGGCACTGATTTATTTGGGGAAAAAATAAATGGGTTGAGAAAGTGTTTGTCTGGTAGTGTTTTGTGGGCAGTTCTTGCTTTAGCAGTTTAAATTACTGGTGTTATTCCGGAGCCTGCCCACGTACTAGGAGGCAGGCAGGGCAGCAGTTGTGCTGCTACTGTTTTTAGTTGCTTTCTGGGTTCTCCCAGCCACGGTCGTCCATTCTTCTGGTTACCTACATTTCTCTTGCCATTCTAAACTGAGGCAAATTTATTTTCATATTCCAGATCATTGCATCTTGGGAGGCTGCACTACAGTCCTTCCCAAAAATTTTTAAAGGTTTGGCATTTAAATCCTACAGCTGCACAAGCTGCCCCCTGCTGATATTATCTTAATATTGCCACTACCAGATGAGAGTAAGCAACAGTAGGCAACAACCCCAAATCAAATTACATGGAAGTATCAATTAGCTGTGTAATTATCAAAGCAAAAAAGCCACACAGTCTGCACTCTCGGTGAGCAGTTAAGCTTTAGTCACACTAAATCACTCTAATTTCCTATTGTGTGGGGTGTGGTTAGCAGAGGAGTGAATAAAAAGCCTGCCAGATTTCAGCAGTTCAGCTGCTGAAGCATTGATTTTTGGCTAGATACAGATACTGGGATTTCAGAGCTAAAACTGTCCCAGATACTTTGCACTGATCATTACAGAAAGGGAAAAGTTATTTCACATATGGTTGCTTTATAAGAGGGTACATACACAATTCAGAAGAGTTGATTTTGTTATATAGGACACATAACGGAGAGCTCATTTGTTAAAAAGGCAAAAAAACCAAACCAAATCGACTTACTGTATGAGTCAAAGAAATCAAGTTTTATCAAGCAGTTGGGAGTAAACCCTCTTTAAAAGCAACTTTCCTGTTTTAAATATTTTGTCATACCTCCAGACACACTGATTTCACATTTCTGATTATTTTGAAAAATGCACGTGACATTTACTTTAAAAAATGTAACTGCAGTTTCTTCTCAGTACTATAGAGGATTGTCACTAACAGAATAAACAGTAATCTCTTGTTCACCAAGCTGTTAAAGCTGTAGGCTGGCTTTCAGAGAAGGGATCTCTTGCTAGCCTCAACTGTCTCAGTATATACCTTTGAGCAAGATTTATTTCATCCTCCACTTCTCTAATTAGTGAAATTATGTAAAATGCTTCTCTTTTTCAGTAAGTCCCCACGTAAAATATACTTAATAAAAGATACGAGTTTAATTTATGAAAGAATAGTTACCTTACGCGTTGCCGTTCCTGATCCACAAGTCTTATCTGGGAATCCAGCATTGCCTTATGAACCTTAATTTCCTCGGTTCTTTCTGCGATGGCTTTCTTTAACTCCAATTTTTGTTTTTCCAGTGTTAGAACTTTCTCTGTCTTATTACACAGAGTATCTCGAAGACGGTTCAATTCGAGTTTTAAGAGATTATCTTCGACCATCATCTCCTAATAAATGCCAGAAAGGTCTCAAAATAAGAAAGCATCGTTTTTAATTAAGATATTTATAACAGTTAATAAGTTAATAATTTTTTTTATACAGCATCCGTTATTTTATCTTTTATATATACAATGGTAAGACTCATTTTGCTCTGCATTTACAAATGTTCTCAATTTCTCATTTGCTAACAGTTTACATGGTGAGTGCGATAGGGGTAGATTGTTTCCTCAATGGGTTTATACAAATTCACCAGACTTTCCAATTCAGACTGAGTTATGGGTTGTTAGACTTTTCCATCTACAAATTACTTTCAGTTAGCATTACGAATGGTAAGACTATAAAGGTGGTTTCAAAGAAATTAAGCAGACCTTACAAGAAACTTTCTGAAGCAGTTAATATCTCACTTGAGCCCTTATAACTGTCTTGGAATATGTTCTAGATTCTGCAGCTCTACAAGTCATGTTGTTACATGAGCAAATTTATATACACCAAAACTCAGAAAAGCAGCAAGTGGTGAACTTCATTCGCATGCAAACACTTTGAATCATTAAAAAAAAAAAACTCTTATGGATCCCAAACTCTGTACCATTTCTTCTCTGAATTTCTTTATGCCATCAGCTTCTTTCTTTTGTTCCCCTGAATTTCATCCCCAAAGAAAAGTTCCAGGTTAGGGAGAGTTTTCATTGAGGAGCAAGTGCACCAGTTAAGTCGATAGCAAAACTTCCCCACTACTTAGACCCTGTATTGTTCTACTACCTTAGTGCTTCTTTTAGGAAGGCTAGAGCTTATTGCAGGAAAAAATGTGCGGTAATTAGAGGACTGGGAACTGTTTTCTTCTGTTTATCAAAATATGGGGAGAAAGACTTCCATTTTATTTCTAATACCTTAAACTGGAATGTAGATAGATCCAAACCATCTGCTGGAAAAAGTCCCGCAATTTAGTAACAAAACTGAGCCAAACTTATTAGTTGGCATCACAGATTGAGAATAAAAATTCAGTGCTAGGTAAAGACATCCTTGAACAGTAAATACATTTTCTATTTTAAGGGCAATCGTTTCTCAGAAAAAAACTACTGACCAGATGGTTATTGTGGCTTATATAAGTAATGTGTGATTAAATTGATAACCCAAAGAAACTTTATGCTGCGTACACTGGAAAAACACCACTTTGCCCAGTAAGATAATAGTGATGAAAGTGACTTCAGAGTTTGGGAAGGAAGGTGTAAGTCAAGAAACTACAAAGGGGGTTCTTATATATGATGCTACAATGATGTAGCACTGTGGGAGGCAGACAAGAGCCTTCAGATCAAGTCATGAGTTTAGTGTTTTAAAAAACAAACAAACAAACCTATCCTGTATTAGTAAAGTTGCAAAATAATACTGTACCTGCTTAATGGCTTTAGCTTTTTTTAACTCCTGATCTGATCTCTCGTTGAAAAGATTTAGTTCATTTATCTTGATCATCATATCACTTGTTTCTTCTCCTGTCTTATCCATTGCTCTCTTGATGAAATGGACATCACTCTGTTTCCAAGTAAGTTATGTTTAATTTATTTCAGTGAATGTAGTTTGCACCAAAAGCTAACACTTAATTTTAAATGAGATACTTCTAAGTCCTGCAACCAGGAACCATCATCTTCACGTGTCTATCTGCTGCTCTGCAAACACCGCCTAGACCATTGCAGTCCTCGTGCGGAGTGCTGTTTGCAATATTAAATGTCATTGCTTGTTTTATTTGGAGTGTAGTAGTTATTTATACAATATAAATCTTTCAGCCAATAAGGCAATTCTAATATAATCATGTATTTTGGTCTAGATAAAAAAAAAAAATCTCCTGGTGTGTCTGACCATGACTTTGATATTTGTAGTTCATCTTCATAAAACCATCTGTCTTTGATAATACTCCAGAGTATGAATAAATTCCTGTGTTTCAGTGTTTGGTTACACGCACTGCTCAAATTTTGCATCTCCTCAAAACTGAAGTGTGGGGCACCAGTTGCCCAACATTAAACCTTGGTATTGCATGGATCTCCAGTTAAAGGGCTCTCCTACAAGCAGTTTCTTCCCCTCAGTAAATTGATGAAATGTTTTCTTAACTATCACTTTGAGAAACTAGTTGTGATGTTTTATTAAAAATCTGATTTTCATCTTTGTATAGTTTCTCTTTGAAAAGGGATTTCAAAATGTGCTAAAATGTAGCTGATTAATAAATACATTTCTTATAAAAAGAAATTATAAATTGGCTACAGAGTAACTGACTGGTTCATATCTACAAGAAAGGTAAGTGCATTTTTTAGAGAAATGAGTGATGGTCACTGGATAGTGGAAAACCCGAGAACAAGCATGTATATGCAAAATTCTCACATGGGAATAAAGACAGAAAAATAGTATTTCTGAATTACATATCAGGATGAGGTCAACTAACTCAAATACTGTACCTTCAATTCAGTAATGTTACTTTGTACAACTTTAAGTGCAACTGTACTTATTTATAATTCTATGAAAAATATAAAAGCAAGTAGTAGCATCACAGAATAACATTCTCCTACTTCTACACGGTCCTAACGATAAATTCAGACACTTGCAAGCAGTCAGTCACATCTTGAAATGAAAGCTAAGCTTGCTTTTCCAACATTTCAATGCTTGTCTTCCTGCTAAGGTGTCACAGTTGTGCAGGAATGACCTACAGGGAACGTATGAAGTTTTCCACACAGGTTACACAAAGTTCAGGTATCTTTTAATCTAATACCAAGTTATTAATTAATAAGACCCAATCTGCTTAATTCACTGAGGTTTCTAGATGTTACACAGTCAACCTGATGTTCTAAGGAAGTTACCTGAAGCTTCTTGTGCTGCGCATGTAAAACATCATACGCATTTTTCTTTTCTTCTAAGGTTTTCTTAAGTTCAGCAACTTTTGCTTCCAAAACTTGTTTTTCATCTGCATTAACCTCTCCTTCTAACCGTGACAGCCGTCTCTGTACTTGCTGAATATAAAAATCCTGTTAAAATAATTTTTAAGAGATTTAATAGTTTGAGATAAGCAATTATAGCCTTCCTAAAAAGCTAAAACACTGGATATAAACTTGGATCTAAATGTTGGCTTTAAGACAGTCACCTGATTAAGCTATTGTTTTTTAATAATTTATGGCTTATAGACCTCATTAGCAAAGTATTCTTAGATGACTGATGTGCAGTGATGGTTCAGGAGTAATTTTCTAGAAGAGTAACAAAGCATACTCAGCACAGTCTGCTGTAGGGAGGCTTACAGCGGAGTTGCCATCTTGCTGTTACCAGTGCATGCTGATATAAAAGGGCGAATTTTCAAAGTGGTGCATAGGAAATGTGCACAAAATCCCATTAGTAAACAACAGGGTTTTGGCATGTACCTCTTGTGCTGCTTTAAAAATTTACCCTGAGGTGTGTCTGTGGTTCAAAGGGATCAAAGTAAAGAACTGATTTGAGTGGGAAAAGCAGCAGACCCCCCCCCCAAAAAAATGAAATACACAAGTGCATAATGTAGGTGATACTATAGCAAGTTTCAGTTATTTCAATTTTATCCATACATCTAGAGACAGAAATAAATGCAGACTTCAAATTATACTGCATGGCATTTCCAAAATGGTAAGATGTTGACAAAGATTACAGAACTCGAGCAATTTACTCTCATTAGACCCAAGAAACAATCATAATATGAAGGTACATTAGTATTTTACCTGGTTATATATTAATTCTTGTTGTTTTAATGCATCTGCATCAAGTCTGTGCAGTCGATTCTTAAGATTTTTAATTGATGTTCGACTTCCCTCAATTTCCACTAGAACGCACTTCTCCTTATCTTTCTGCACCTTTAACTCTTGAGTCTTCTTGAAAAGTAGTTCTTTTAACTGGTTCATTTCTGTTTCTTTTTCCTGGTGACAAATTAATCATTAAGTAGTAAGAAATAATTAATCACATAAGTAATTCCTGAGGATTTATTTGCCTTTATTAATCATATATAGGAAGATGAAAAGATTTCAATACGATATCCATTAATATGAACACGGAATTTCATAGGTCTTCAAAACGGTTGGCAAGAAAATTCTTTGACTTAAAGAGAAAGTAATTTTTAAAATTTTTTTTTTAACTTGGATCCTACCCTACTATTACATGACCTTTTTTTTTCCATTACGGGGATGCTACTCTTTTCAGCCTTTCAGAAAACTAAATTCCTGTCATCCTTTAAAAAAAAAAGCTCCTTATTGCTTCCAGTATATGTGAATATTTGGAGAAATATAATACAAAGTTTTTCAATGGTTTATTAAAACTTGTAACTCTGTGTGTATGCATATGTATGTACATATGTGTGTGTTTATATAAGTTGGAATAATTTTGTTTGAAAAATTAATTACACATTTTAAAATCACTTCCTTATTCTCAGAGGTAAGTTGCCATTAACACCTAAATCAGTGCAGGAAATGAGCTTTTAGTAGGGTCTGTTATAGTAAGACAATGCCGAACATTTGGGATAACCTGAAATGGACTGAAAACAAACAAAATTTAGATTTTTTTTACAACCCTAACAAGCAAGGCAACTTTCTTCTTTCCCTCCCTCCTTCCACCACCTGACCCAAATAACCAAAGACCTTCCAAAGCTCAGGCCATTCAGCATGCTGGTTTCCTGTAAGGTACATCTCTTAAAACGAGTGATATGGCATCACAATCCTGTTCCGAAAGACTCATTTGCATTTAGCTGAAGTCTGGGATAGAGTTTGAAGATGCACATTTAAATTAATATAGCAAAACAGCTTAGAATTCACTCTTCTACTTTGATTAAATATGTGCCTATTCTTGATTTTATACGTATATATTGTGAACCATCTTGCTGGCTTTAATAACAGCGAAAGAGAACTCCTCTAAGAGTTCATAATTACATTCTACCAAACAGAATTGTTTTGTAGTTGAACTTGCTGCAAGTGCAATTCCAAATCGAAAATTCAGGAAGTAAAACACAGATGTAAGTTTAATATGAAATCGTTACAGCTTGCAGCATTTTACACTGATGTCAGTGGGCTTTGGATCATGCCTGAACAAAGGAATTTAATTTCAGAAGTAAACTGTTTTTATGCATGTGCTCGATTCTGAGCTGTATTTCTGAAGCTAATGACAATGATGAATTCGTCTACTAAAACTGGATCACGATCTGACCTTCATTTTGTAGTCTCTCTTGCATATCTAAATTCATTTATTTAATAGAAATTGTTTCTCTCCCTTTAAGTGAGGTTGTTAATGGAGATTCAATAAGCCTCACTGTGCAACAGTGTTTTGCCACAGATTGAAGAGGGAGAAGTATCACAGAACTGAAGCGCAAAATGGTGACATTTCATCCACATTGTTCCTGTAAATATCTCTTCACAGTAAATTAACAGATGCAGCAAATAGCCATGTGTGTCTAATGGGGATGGAAAGCACGCTTCTGACTAATACATTACAGACATTGTTCAAGAACAGTTCATCCTAGTTAAAATACTACCCTGAAGCTGTGGAGCTGCCAAGCTCAATGTCATCTTAGGTTATCCACCACAGACACAAGGAAAGAAACCCTGCTAATGGTTTAGCCACCCTGGTAAAGTCTTAAAGGGAAGCAAGTAAGGTTTTCATTTTAATGAAATGTTATATCATTACAACTTGTTTTCAAATTATCTGAAAAACCAAAACAGTAAGCAAGGCCTGTAATTTAAGAAACTCTCTATAAAGGAAAGACATCCCCTCTCTAGTTTCTGTATGTATATTTAAAATGTGCAGTTAATGCCTGTGGAGTTAAAAAGTTTGAGAAATAAGCTACTGCAAGGGATTATTTCACATACATGCTACAGGAAACACAAACCAGGAAAAAAAAAGAGTATACAGTGGTATGCACAGATACAGTGTTATCACGTGTGTGGGAACACCTGCTGTCACATTAATTTAACCTGGTCATTTTACAGTACAGAAAGCTTCAGCATATCCAATACTCAATTGTCCAGCACAATGTAAAAAAATATTCGTATCAAGTTCAGTCAGAAACTAAGTAGTAAAATACTTTAAGAGAATTAGTAGCAAAATGACAAAACAGTAGAAACATTTTCTGAAATGTGGGGAAGTTCAGATGATTGCATTACAACATTGCATTTATTCAAAAGCCCTTTGCAGTTCATCAGATGATAATGATTTAGGATATTTTTATTCCTATACTTAATTTGCAACATAAGAAGTGGGTTTTGAATTTTAAAAAAAGTATTATTAGACAAGTTAAAAAAAATAGTCACCATATTACAGCTTGTACATGCCACTTCCCAGATCAAAATCTTTATTCATCATGAAAATGAAATCTAAAGTGAGCCAGTAATTACTTAGTAGTCCATAACATGTTAGATATATCAAAGTATCATGTAGTAGTATTAAAATAATGAACAGGAGACTAGGCCAGCCAAATCTGATTAAAAGATTTCAAAATCTTTTTTAATCCCAGTTTGCCAAAATCATAGCTCTTTGCAGGTTTATAAGTTTTGGTGGTGGTTTACTAAAGCCAAGAAGTTTTCAATGGTAATGTTACTGAAAAGTCATCCTGACAAGATTCTCACTCTTTAACAACCTTATTGATGGGAAACCGATAGAAGTTCAAGGACCCTTGCTCCTCAGCAGCCCATAAAACAGAATGTTTAGAGACAAACTCCCAAAAGAGCTAAGCAAAATACACGATTTTGAAATTTTTCAGTATTGTTACAAAGCAGAAGCAAAATATTACTATATAACAATATTTGCCACGTTCCAGTAAATAACTTCTATTATTTCAATCTAGCCAAGAAGTTGTAAGTAGCTTCTAGCTGATGTCAGCAGTAAATGCCCTGTTCAGTACACTGACGCAGTCAGAATACTGGTTTTATATCTGATCTGTACGATGACAGTTCCAGTATCCTGTGTTAATATATGGGGACACAGTCTTCTGAATTACTAGGACCACTTATTTTCCTCCAGAATTTTCCCACAGATACTGATGTATCTACATGCACGTTACTTCATTGTTTGATGAAACTAGCTACATGTCATATTAATATTTACATTCCATTTTAATCCATAAATGTTTGCCCTAGATAGAGCTTGCAAATTCAAATGAATCCTCATTTGCAGAAACCATGAAAAACATTTTACCTTGACGATTTTTTCTTCTTCCTTTAGTATTTCTTCCATCCTCAAAGCTTTGTCTTCTGAACTGAGTGTCTCCTCAGTCACAAGCTTCAGCTTATTGGAAAGACTTGCATTTTTTTCTTTAAGAAAGCTTAATCTAAACAAAATTACATGATTTAACAAGTTAAATGTATGTTGCATATACAACACTGCCAAAACCAAACAGCATACCTTACTGAGCAGTTGCCTAATGAAGCAGGCTAAACTTTAACCAAGGCCCCAACTGATTTTTTCACACCCTTTAAAAAACGGGGATTACCAGGAGTATTTCCTGAATTGCCCAGTGCAGAAACTATGCAGGACATGAAGTAACCAGAAAGTTGGAGGCTTTAATCATCAATACTATTTAAGGTTCTTTGCTAGCTCAAGGATTTGATTATATTACTAATCCTTACAAATAGTATTTTTAAAGGTCTGTTTCTTACCTGGCTTGTTTTTTCTGAATTTCTTTCTTCAGATTGGTTACTTGTGTTCTCAAAGACTCTAGATCAGAAGCAGTTCTGTCCACAGTCGATTTCAAAGCACCCAGCTAACAGATGACAAAATGGAGCAATCGAGCTCTTATTTACTTTGGTACATGTTAGGATATGTAAAGGACCTGTTTATTGGAATGCAGTCCATTCCTTTTTAACAGTGTTTTCCAAATGAGAAGTGCTGCAAATTCCGAGGTGCTGTAAATCGGCACAGCTAGTAAACTCCATAGACTAATTTGCATAATCTGAATGCTGGGACAAAATACTTAATAATTAAAAATACAGAATGAATTATGAAGGTACTGTGGGCTGCAATTCTTGTCCATCAGCATCTGTGTAAGGGGAACCATGGTTTTATAGAGCACAACTGACTTTGATGAGGTTCTTTGTGAACATGGATACGCTTATGTATCTACTAAATATTTCTAATTCAAACTTTGTTGGGTACATAAAATTATTTTGATTAAGGTAAGGGAACACTGTGACAAAAATACACAGACATTTAATTTAGTAAAAAATACATGACAGCATACACTCATTAAACAGGACAGAAATACTTTACAATCAGTAGCTCATTAGCCTTCACAGTATCACTTAACAGTGTAAGTGTAATTGTCTTCACTTTCACAGATGAAGAAACCTGATCAAGGGTATATATAGCAGGTCTCTCTCTGTCCCAGAATGAGAAACTGGGAGGTCACAAGTTGTCAGTTGAACTATAAGTCTGTTTCTTTCCTTGTTTCTCACTTGCATGCCACAGATGTTCTAACACCTAATAATAGGAGACTGTTCTCATTATCGCATTGTGTAGTATTAATTGTGAAAAACATGAAGCAAGAATCTCTCAGCTTAGAGATGAAAACCTACCGATTCTGTGAACCCTCAAGTTTACATGAATTACAGGGTAATCTAATAGCCTACACCTTGTTTGAGCTGCCTACAGTTTGATTAGGACATCGGTTTATGAACCACCTGCTACAGAAAAGCTATCCAAAGTTAAGGCCACAGCAGACAGAGGGTTTTTTTAAAATCACCAAGCTTGCCGAGTTGCCCCGTGTTACCATTTTCTTGTTAAGAGAAAACTTACTCAGGTAATACAAGTGTATCCTTTCTCAACAGAGCCATGAGACTTGAATTACTTCTTAAAAATACTTCTACAGACATTTAAGTAATTAAATGTGCAGCTCATTCCTAGCTTTAAGTGAAGATTAAATATAAGTAACAGTAAGTATCGACAGCATCAAGCAGCCCTATCCTACAGCCTCTTGATTAGAAAGCTATGGGAAAGAGTTTGGGTTTTTTTCCCAAGAATTTTAACCTGACTACAAGGGCCATCAACGCTTACTTCTGAGAGCGCAGGATAGGGATTATTTGGAATCCGGAAGAGATTTCTCTCATCTTTATACAATACTGCAGTCTACGTGCACTAAAGGCAAGATAGGCCTCCTTCTGAAGCACCTAATAGTGTTAAACCATTTAAGAGAAAATTCATCCATTTTATACCAACACAACACAATACAAGCTAATCTCTTCACCACTATCGATGAAAGGATTAAGTTAAGTTGAGCGTTCAGATCCCAATAATCATGAGTAGACTAAGAAGAGCAGACATTTTGTTGAATTTATTAAGAGTCTAGTATAAAAACAAAGAAAAGCAAATGCTATTTCTGTATTTCCTCCATCTAGTCAAAAGTTAGAGTTAAAAGTTATAGTTTCAGTCTTTTTCTGAACTGCTTGGTCATTCTTACCTCATCCTGCAGCTGAACTCTGTAAGTATCCTGAGTCTGGTATTCGTTTCGGAGGCTGGTAGCTTCCCGTTCAGCTGAAGAAATTTTCTTTTCATATTCCATATTATTAAGAGTTTCATTTACCAAAAAGGAAGTCTTCTCTTTCAGCACAATTTCTTTCTTTCTGATCTCCTGTTTTATCTCTGTTATTAGCTATCACGATAAAAATATTTTAGATTTGCTTGCATTAGTTAAGATGTGTTAGATTAATGAAGGGTACAACCAGAAGATAGATTGCTGTTAAGATTACTCTTTGCATGAGACAGCCCAGTTATTAATCATTCTTAAATTACTTTATTCCATTAATACATCACAACACCAAATACTACAATTGTTTTGGATTGGAAACTTCCAAAATATTTCAATAACTTCAAAAAAAAATGATGCTATAAACTTGTATGAAATAAAAATAATTTTCGATTGATTGAATAGGGGGAAAAAAAAAAAGCTACATGAACAAAACTTCACATAGACTTGAAATGGAGGAAATGCAAGAGGAAAATTACCAACAGGAGCGATGCTTACTTTAGCTGACAGATTTATAGCTATTCAGTGAAAACTGTGTATTTTGAAAGGTTAAGTAAAAGATTAGCTACTGGGAAAATTATACTGTAGTTCTAGTTAAAAAAAAAAAATCTTTTACAAAAGCATCAATAGGACTATTCTATGGACTATTAATACATAGAAGGTTGGCCAGAGCTGGGGTTTTTTTTAATGTTTGTTGTTTGTTCTTTGCAGGAATCTTCTGACATAAAATACTATGAAATCCAAAATATTTCAGCTAAATTAGACCATTGCATTTTCCGTTTGGTAGTATTTCTTCTGGCTTGTCATTTTCTATTATTACATTTTTTTAGTGTTATATCTTAAGCCTGTTTAAACCATGTTTCTGCTTAGAGTATACCTAATACCCATATGGGCAACATAACAAAGCCGGTATTCTTTCAGCAGGAAAATATTATACTAGCAGAGCTAAGGATTTAGGTAGAGCCTTCCTGTACATGTAATTATGCTTCCCCCCCTTCAAAATAAGCCATTGTTACTTTGGAATACACACTTATAAAATTTTTCTCTACACTGATCCTTCAGGCTTTTTCTGGGCATCTGTTCTATTGCCCTACAGAACTTTCCAAGGAGTTCACACTTCTGACAAAGTCAGGATAAAATACACTTGATTTGTACCTTTTGCCGTTGTACCATCTGTATAAGACACTGACAAAACCAATGAAGACTGTATCTTTCAGAAATTAATACTAACTCATAATGCCCAACAGTATCTTTTTGGGATTAGAAGAGTGCTGTTGCTTCATTCCATTTGCAGAATGTACTTAAGGACCAATTTTTAACCTGAATGTGATTATTTATCATAATTTTTGACATAAATGTTAGTCATGCATTTGTTCACAGAGGTAGCAATGCTAATTCCTTCAATAATAAATGTTCTATTTTCTTTTTTATATTGCATCCCAGACACAGAATCCCCTCCTTGCAGTTCACTGTCCTTACACTCTAAGAAATAACACTCCCATCTTGTTGCTTCTTAGATTCTTAGATCACAGAAAAGAAAATACTGAAACTGGCATGCTTTGCATTTTCCGACGACCTTGAGATTGAAAATTAAACCTTGCATAGTATCAAGCAGAGCACCATTACTTACACTGAGTAATACTGCTTTCACAATAAATTCTGAATATATTTCAGTAATATCTGAACTTTGAAACACTGTAATAAAATACAGAGGTAAACACAGAGAGAACACTGAACATCTAAAAGACCCAATCCCTCTATGTGTGACTGGCAAAATGCCTGTCAGCATCATAGATACAAAAGTAGGCTGATATATTGATATGGATCAGTTACAGGAGTTTTACCACAGCACAATGATCAATCTGTTGATCTCTTTTCTGCATCTGTTGTATTGCATTCTCCCACTGCCTGATGACTTCTTGCCTTTCCTGATGAACTCTGCGAAAATCTTCAGCTGTCTTGTCAAGTTCTATCTGTTTAAAAGAAAGCACCCCCATGATTTCTGATTTTAAAAATTTCATATATAACAAGATGTCTTCAAGAACCTTAAGCACAAACCTGAGCTGATATGGTTTCTGTAAGCTCATTATCAAGAGCTCTGCGCTTCTGATTTGCTTGCATGGTCAACTTTTCCACTTGAAGGGTTAATGCCTAAAATGAAAGGATACAAAAATATAATGTATTTGAAAACAAATATATAATGTCTTATAAATTCTTAAAGCTCTGCTGTAATTAGGGGTGAAACCAGTGTGGCATCAATTTTATTGTGTTTTAGAGAACAAAAAAAAACTACGAATGTAGCCTCCCGAATATTTGGTCATACACGAGGCCTTAATCGCTTGTCAGCCTTGGGACCAGACTGGAGCTAGGCCAAAGTAACCCTCCACCATGTATAAATGTGTACATGCTGTCCTCAGCATCAGCTATTTCACTTTACTCTTCCTACTATACTGTGTGACTTGCTAACATAAATTATATCAGTGAGACTGTTTGTGTAAGCTAAGTATTTAATGAATAAATATCAATTTTCTCTTCCCTGTATTTAAAGGCTCAAAAGAATATTAACCAGGGATACTTATCTCTAAATTAATATTATACTTGAGAACTAACCCCTTATAAAGTCTAAAGTCACTCCTTGCGACTGGAGTGTCTATTTATACCATCTTTCATTATTCGAGGCAGCTTTACTGAAATAGCTGTACTTTGTTCTCAGTAATATTAACAAATTCAGTTCTAATGGGAAAATCTACACTATTTGTCCATATTTGGGATGCATTTTTGAACAAACTCCTCTCTTAATTCAGTGGCACTGTTTTCTAGACTTTATTATCCATTTGTGCACTTTCTCATAAAAACTCAAATCTTACCCAGAAGAACAAACAAATTAATGTCTTAAATTATGCCTCTCATCTTTTGTAAAACCTGTTCTCTCTGACCTTTAAAATGAACCTCATATGGAATTGCACTGTTGTGCTAAGTGGAAACCAGTTTAAAAGTGCTGTTGTACAAAATCTTGTCTGACTTGATAACATAACCAAGTCTTCAAGTGCTAAAATGGTTCTCTGTTTTGTTTCTGAAAATTTCTGTCATTTCTACTTACTCCTAGTTTCCCTTCATCTTGTTGTGCGTACTTCTGGATTGTGATAGCATCATTATCTTTACGATTCGATTCCTTTATCCAGCTCTCCAGAACTTCCTCATCACAGTTCATTTGTTGTTTTAAGTTTTCCAACTTCTTAGTGGTTTTATTTATAGTATTCTAATAAAATTAGAGATAAATTAAAGGGTTAATATTAAATGTCTAATATTTTCTTTGGATGGTAATTGAAACAACCTATTTAAGCTACTGTAGCAAGTTTACATACATCTTGTCGTCAACAGAATTGCTAGTTTTCTTTTTTGTTAATCGTGTATTATACTTGAGGAATTCTAATACACGTCCTGGTCTTAAAGAAGAAACAAGACAGTAAGTTACTACAAACTTAAAATGCAAATAATTTTAAACAGAAAAGTCAGCCTCTGGCGAGATATACCTATATGCAGGATATTTATTCCACATAATAAACTGGTCTGGGGCATCATAGGGTAAATTTTCTCCCTCACACACTAAGGCCCAGTTCTTTGATCCTTATCCTGCATATCAATTTACAAACGTCCCCACGTGACTGTGAAGAGACTTTCTGACACAAATATGAGAGAATCTGGATCCAGCTGAATAGCAAGGATGTCTTCATCATGCTACCCATTCTGAGAGACTGGAGATTACAAACAGACTTAATGAGAAGAAAGAGAGCAAATACAAAAATAAACAAACATAATTTATATTATTTGTAGAAAGAAAAAGAGACAGTTCCATCAAACAGAAGAAAAACTGTAATTAGATAGCATTAGATTACTTTTTTTTTAAATGTAAAGCAAATTTTTGATCTCGAAATCATGCCCCAAGTTTATTTTATGTGGGGAAGATTTGCCACCAACAATTTAATTTTTAAACCATAAAGAAAATACCTGCGAGAATTAACAAGGTGGTGATAAGGATGCGTGGCTGTGTGTCTGGCATTAAGAACATTAAGAACTGCAGTTTTTCAATATCTAGTTAATATTTGCTAAATCTTGACCAGTCTATGCAAGGAGATCCTCAATGTCACTCTACTTGCCTACACACGGCAAAGCACATCCAGATCATTTATGTTAGTTTATAAGATTTCATTATAATTAGCTATTCTTGACTTACACTATTATTTCTGTAAGCACAAGTGAGGACAAGTCACAAAATCTAATTGCAATATGGGTGTTCTCTTACAAAAATGTTAAACCTTACTTCTTGACTGTTTTTCTTTTCTCTTAAGGAAACTATCTCATCTTCCAGTCGTTTAATCTCACTTTTGAGACGTCCACGTTCTCTCTCAGCAAGGGCTTTAAAGTGGTGTTCTGTTTCAATTTCATTCTCTCTGGCTTTGTAAAGAGACTAGAGAATAATACAGTTCAGCATTTTACAATAAACAAGAGGCATATATCAACAAAATAAGGTTTTTTTTACATACAACCAAATCCCAAGTCAGAGATGGTATGATTTTGTCATGTAAACATAGGAATTTTCAGAGCAACTTCATTGTTTGGAATTTAGTATCTCAGATACATGTATTCAAATACATATACACACAGCCCCATTGTATTGTATCAGATATGCACAGATCAACCATTTATAGCCCTAAAAACTCAACTCAAGGATGCTTCACCAAAAATTCAGAATCTTAATCTTTCAAAATCAAAATCTTAGTCTCTTGATCACCAGCGGCTTTACGTCAGATTCAGGAGGCACAGCAAAGAAAACCATTTTATTGTTTTGTGCAGAGACAGACCACCACCAGGCTGGCCTTTAGCAGTATTTCTATACTGTCTCATATACCTGACAAAAGTAATTTAACAGGGCTTTTCTTCCTTGTATAATAACACATGTATTACTTACTAGAAGTTTCTCTTAAATAAAGACTAGTATGTGCTGTCTTTTTCTTTATATGCAGATTAAAACTTGACTCTAGCACAAAAAATATTTAAAAGTTATTCAGCTGCAGGGAAGTTTCTTAAGACTTTTTCACCTAGGATATTTTACCTGAAAGGTGTGCAGCTTTGACTCTTTAGAAATCTAAACCACCCATTTTGGCCAATTAACTCAGCGTGCAAGTGAAGACTTGCACCTTACCCATCTCACTTCATTTTTCATATCCATGAATTAACTCTTCACTTATATTTCACAATTAACTCTTGAGCATTATAAGGACTATAAATCTGTTTTTCCCTTACACTGATGTTTTACTTTCCTTGACCAAATTTTTCTTATCATCTACAAAAGTCTCCATTCATAAAGAATTCTAAAATGCATCCTTCTTGGCTTTCTTCTAGGTACAGTCATTTGATCTGGGATGGTCTTTTTAATGACCGTCACATAGTATCACTGAGATACATATTTTAACTTTTGTTTCCAGTGAAAGTCCTGACAAATCTGTAACAAAGCTGGCAAAATATATAGGGATACCAGCCGCAGAAAGACACTCAGATTACAAGTCTGTCTGATAAAATGGATCTGCTAGAGGCAGCGATTTACCTGAGTGAAGCTGAACTCTTGTCTTACGTTTTTTAAATGAGATGTCATTGCTTCTATACGCTCTTCAAAGTCGGTCAACTCATTTTGCAGGTTTACTTTTTCTTTTTGCATCTTCTGCAGCTGTTTAAGGGTTAGAATTGTCAAGTAACTACTTCTAGTTGAGCACTTATTACCTGCAACTACTTAAAAATATAGTCATTGCACTTACTAATCAAAAAAAACGCAAGAAGTATGCACCACATTCCTCCAGAGTAGTGAAATGAGAGATTTCAGAAAAGGTAGTGGCAAAAACACTTTTGCGATTAAGTACTGTTGCTTATCATCAAGATAACCAAAATCGCGGAGGCATTACACCGCTGAGCGGGCACTCACCTGACGGCCAAGCGCACCCCTCAACGGCCCCGAGCTTTGCCAAGGGAGGGCACAGCCTGCCGCTCCACAGCGCCCACCCGCGCCAGGCCGCTGAGGGGCGAGGGGGACGCTCGGAGGGGTGCGAGGTGCCCCGCTGCTCCCCGCCGCCAGACGGGACGGGGAGCCCCGCGGCGCACGCCCTGCAGGTACGCGGTTCCCGCGCTTTCAGGCGAGGACCTCGCTCCCCGTTTCCCTCCGCGGAACTCGGGGGTTTTTCCTCCCTCTCCACCGGGGCCCCGGTGGGCAGGGCAGCCCGGCCGCAGCGGGGAAGCGCCCTGAGGCGAGCGGGGAGCGGCAGGGCGCCCGCGGTCCCTTCAGAGCCGAGGGGCCGGTCCGAAGGCTCTGCGCCCGGGGCGGCGGCGGGGGCAGCCCTCCGGGGCCGCTGGCGGGCGGCGGATTCCTCTCCCTCCCCGGCCGCAGCCCCGCGCTCACTTCGTCCTCCAGCGCCTTGTTCTCCGCGTTGGCCACGGGGACGGCGTAGCCATCGTCCCAGCGGAGCTCGGCCAGCACTGAGGCGGTGGAGCGGCTGCTGACGCTGTCCATTGCCGCGGGCGGCGGTAGGCGATGGGGAACCGCGGCAGGGCCAGGCCTGGCGTCGCCGGGCCCCTTAGCAACGGCGAGCCCTCGGCGGCCGAGCGAACGGGAAGTCGCTGAGGCGGCAGCCGCCTCCCGCCCCGCCCCGGGCCGGCCCTTCCTGCCCCGCGCCGGCCGTTGGCGGCCTCTGCCCCGCGGCTTCTCGCCCCTAGAATGGCCTCGGCCTGGTGTGAGCTGGGCGCACTGAATTTGGAAATTCCTGGTGTAAGTGCCTACACCAGCTCGTAAGCAGGGCTGTTGTTAGCGGGGTTACCAGAGCTGTCTGGAGACAATGACCTTGCCTCAGTGGCTTGTAACCGTGCTGCAGTGGAGGGCGTCGGAGCCAGTGCCTTCGGCTGACAGGCCGCTGGCAGCGCCTCAGTCCCCCCGCTCAATGGCCTCCCTGGCAGAGCAGCAGCCTGCATCACAGCTGCATCCAGTCTGGGGCCAGACCAGGCAGGGTAGCTCACCTGTTGCTGGTAACACCTAATAGCAGGTTTCGAGGAGGGTACATGGTACATGTCCTGTTTCTGAACAGGCCTCTGGCGTTATCTCCTAACGACAAACAGGTGGGTTTCCTGAGCCAGAGATTGCATTCAGGTGACCATAAATACTAACGCCATATGCTTTACAAACTTTTCTGTTACCTTTTTGAACCCATCTGTACTTCTGGGTTGTAAATCATCCTGTGTTAGTGAGTTCCATCATTCATAAATGGAGAAAGGCACGCTAGTCTTGGCGGGAAGCGTAGTCTTGGTGCAGAAATCCTCTACTGATGACTATTTGGCTTATTGTCTGGCTGAAACATCTGAAAAGACATTAAAAGATTGATGATTAAAAAGTGCCAGAGCAAAACAGCAATAAGCACCGGCAAGTGGTTGGGAGGTGGCTTGGAGGAGTGAGGAGCTTGTAGTGAGGTTTGTTATAAAACATGGGCCTTTGGCATAGTAACAACACTGACCATAGCAGGAGACATTGATTTTGCTAGATATCTGCATATGTTATGGAATAATATTTTCAGAGGAGAAAAGATCACTGAAGAACAGTGAAAGTCAGGCTGATGAGGATGCACCAAAATGGCAACTTGCAGTATTGTGCAGATTATTACTGGTCTTTGATTGTTGGTCACTTCACTGATCATCCCCCTGAGAAAAGTCTCGAGTTATTCTTAAAAGTATTGAAAGAAAAAAGAACAACAATGTGAGAAGGCAACCTAGTTTCTTAAAAATAGAGGAATGGTGCAGGGTTCAGTGCCTCAAGCTACCTGTGAAACAAATACAGAGGTCATGAGGAAGATCTTCTTTGCCTCTGTGGTCTTACACAGCACAGTGGTCTGTGGATGGTTCCAAGATGTGCCAAATAATATTTTTGAAGAAGCAAGCTTGGCAGTCCTGATAAACAGCAGGAAAATGTAGTGGCTGAAGACAGTAATTGGCAGCAAACAGCCTCCTGTCACCTTCCTGCTTGCCCTCTGGGATGTACGAAGTTATGATGGCCAAAGTCCTCTGTTTTGATCTCCTTGCCATACGCTTTTACAGTCTGCAGCTCAGTGATGATGTCAGTCTGATGCTGAGAATGATATGCAGGGTATGGTTAGTGTCTTCCAGAGGAATGGGGAATGATTTGACCTACATTACCAGTGTGGACAAGACAAAGATGGTCATGTGCAGGAGAATAAAAGATAGCTGAGATATATGGCCATTAAGAAGAAGGGAAATTTCTACAGGCAGAAAAAGCAGGCTTCTTAAGATATATGTATTCTTGATTCTAGTATATTCTAGAAGTGGAGACTTCTAGAAGATTGACATGTGAAGACAGCTGGCTTTTCAAAATGAATTCTTAGGACCAGCAACTCTCGGCACTATATCGTAAATGGGGATAAGCACAAAAGGGATCAGTGCAGGGGTGATGCATTGGTGTGGTAACGAGGCAGAAGCTCCAGCTGTTTGGAAGGTGTCAGGTGAAAGGGCTGCCCGCTAAGTACTGTGCTTTTTGACCCGCTGGAGGCGAGCGAGCCAAGAGCTAGGTATTGCAGAGTGCAGTTAGGTGACCTGACTGAATGAAAAGGTTGAATTCCAAAGACTCTACAAGCTACTAGAAATACAGCGGAGACTACAATGGCACATCACCAGGTGCGTATTAGGGGCCCCTTCATTCCCTACCCAAAAGGAGAACCTCTTTTTACTCACTGTATGTGAAAAATAAATGCAACTCACCTTGCAGGGATTTTAAATTAACATCTGTAACGCAATGTGGCATTGCAGTGATGAGCACCTGATAATCTTGTGTTATCCAAGCAGAGCCTGTGTGTTAAATAACACATGAGACCACATAGCGCATGATAAGAAGGAAGGAAATTATTGGATAGTTGTTTGTTATTAGGTGAACAGTCAGTCCTATTCACTAAGCAAGTCAGGCATCCAGTGAAAAAATAATTATTTATAATCACGTACCATAATGCATACGTGCAAGAAACCAAATTAAATCAATCCTGATGCAGTTATTTAAAACACGTACTGAACTTTTGAATTTTTGTAATCATAAGTGTTCTGTTCATATGTTTTTATACATAGTGTCTGAAAAGTATGAAGTGTATATACAAGTAAAGAGTATTATTTCACAATTTTAATGGAAATTCCACACCCTTTGATTTCTCTTGCCTGATCCTGACTAAACAAATCTCCATGATATGCTTTTGTTTGTATGGCTTTTCCCTTCTTCTGCCCGTGGTATTATACTCTGTAAGTGCATAAATGTTTGACAGACATGCTGTTCCAGCAGATGGTGCTGCATGTCTGTGTATTTCAGGGTTTTTTTTTGTTGTTTTCTTTTTTAACAACAGTTATCGACTCCTCAGTTAAAAGCGAAAATACAATTGCTATTCTTAAATATATATATACACAGAAGGGTTTTTTCTAAATTATGTGTGTTATTTTTAAAGCTGTTAGAGAAACAAAAGTAATTGTAACATGACAAACTATTTTCCTCCGTTAACATTCCTTTTGGATTGACTTTTCAATTATGTAGACCATTGTGCCCATTTGTTCAAATTACATAAATGTAAACCCACTCTTTCTGGCCTTTAACAGACTTATAGCTCCTCTTATGCCTGTTAAAAAAAAAAAAATTCATTTTCTGTTTGTTTGTTTATGCCCAAGCTCCTTATATGGTTATCTGTGTGAAAATAAAGATATCAATTATGATTTGCTTTCTAGCAAGTGATACTTTTGTTATCTAAAATACAGGAAAACATTTTTTCCTGACTATACATCTAAGCCATCTACTGAAAAAAGACTCATTTAAAGGGTTATTGGATTATTTGTAAGTAAACCAATGTAGCCAGTTAGTGTCATTTAATCACTGTTTATAATAAATTTCACATGTGAACCTTTTCATCTGTAAGTCACAGGTTGTTTGATAATGGGATGTAATGGGGCACGTTGTATCTTTCCTTTCAGATGGGTGCACTAAGACTGCTAACACCATGGAAGAAGCAAAAATGGGAAGAGAGATCGAGGGGACTGTGCAAGTGAGTATGACATCAGAACATGCAGGAAGTTTGAAGGATGGAGAATCTGGCATGATAATGACTTATGTATTGACTAAAAATCTGATGTCTTTATTGAAACCTGGATTTCCTGACTTAGATAGGAGAAACACAGTTGCATAAAAAGAAAAATTGCTCATAATCCAGGTCTGATGTGTTATCAGTTACATATAGTCTATTGCTAACCAGTGAATGATATAAATTGACACCAATTTTAATACATTGGTGTTAGGAAAAAAAAAAAAGACAAATATAAGCCAAAATCAAATACCTCTGAAGTTTGAGGAAGTTTAAATTTGTCACCGATAGGTTCTCTTTGGCCTGTTAGTTACTTTTTGCATAGTTGTGCTGGTAAGGCTGTGACTTGCTGGTACAGTGCTGTGGGCATGGGCTTTTGTGTGGTGGATATGAGTGCAGAGGAGAAAAACCCATCCTTTTGCTGCAATATTCATTTGAAAAATTACTATAAGCCATACTAACATAGGGTAATTTATTTCACTTGTACAACCTGGGTTTTCACTAAGAGACTGCTAGGGTAGCTATAACAACAAATCCCTTTAAGTAGAGACAAAAGCTTATTTTATGTCAGTGGTGAAGGGTCTGTACAGCCCCTTTGAGCATCAGCCAACAGAGGGCACTGCAGCCAGCAGTCTGAATGGTGCCCAGTGGGTTAGGATGTCCGTTTTCAAAACACTGTTCAGAAAATGTTCATGTAAAACCATTACTAGGTTTTATTTAATAACCTCCTAACCCCCTCTCTCTCTCCTCCTCCTCCCCTGTGTTCCTCTAATGCCTTTTACAGCTCTTGCTGCACAGCATGAAGCCTTAGAGCTGTATTCATCAATGACTCACACCCTTGCTTAGGGGCCAATTTTCATGGAAGCTATACAGGAAAATCTTGAAATGCACCTATCTCATGCAGTGCACAAGATGATTTCTCTATTCATTACTATTCCAAAAGGACTTGTTGCCCTTTGGAAATGTTCAGATATTACTTACATTTGTGTGTACGTACATACGTGTCCAGAGCTAACTTGCCTTTAGATTTGAGTGTTCTAAAAATAAAAATGTATTGTTATTATCATTGACACTAGTCAGCTGAAAGGTAACTAAGGACCTGCTTACACTGAGTGGAAGCAGGCAAACGCAAAAGAAAAAGCAGCACTGTGCTTTAGACGAGCAAATCCTACAGACTCAAGCACAAAACTTGTTAAAAATCACCCTTATGTTTGATGCTACGATTAGCAGCCTTCTGATGAATTTGGGAGTGAAGCCAAGGACTTACTCTGAGAAACTAAACTGCACTTTTGCCTCCAGAAGGTATTTGTGTGGGTCAAGGTTATAGTACATTTCTAAAACCCTAGAAGAAAACGCATTCCTTTCCCTTAAGACACCATGTGTTAACTCAAGCTTTTAACTTTGTGGAGGAGAGGGAGATAAAATCATAGAAATTATTAGCCAAAATGACCTTTCTGTTTAAAATCCATCTGACAGGAAGAGAGTCTTTACTACAAAATTGCCAGTCATAGAATAATTACGTTCTGAGGGCTTGCTAATTATAACCAAAATTACTTTAAACAGTTTTGGGGAAGAGACTGAGACTTACTGCTTAGCATAAAGCAGTTTTATTTACGCATGTACAAAGTAGCTTACATCCCTACAGGATTAAACTAATTGCAATATTTCACTGTAAGTTGTTGTAAAAATTGTGTCATGCAATGGTGAATCAGAACTGGTAAGAAAAAAGAGGGTAAAATATACTTTTGCTTTTCATAATTTTTCGAACTCAGGCATTTCATATTGTAATTCTAAAAACAGCATTTTCCTTCTCTTTGTTTCGTAAACAGAATGGAAAAATCTCTTTCTGCAGATCAGGCCTATCCAGTGACATTAATTTCTACCTCCAGTCTGCTCAGGTGAGTTCCTCAAGAATGTGTTAAAGATCGGATTTGTTTTTTCCCTATTTGTGGATGTTGTTTTGCCTAAGTGAGTTTTGCTGACATAACTTTTTGCTTGGCAGATCAGTTTTTTCCATGTTAAGATGGCCTAACAAGAGAGCATTGTGTTACACGAGTGCATAGAATTACCAAGCTCCACATGTATGTTACACGTAACAGGAACATTCATGACCCTATCAGATCCAAAAAATAGGCAGTGAGTCCCATAAGGGCAGTGGTATGATCCTTGTTTTAAAGATGATGGAATAGAGGCACAAAGAGGTTAAGCGACTTGCTTCAGATTGCCCAGAATACAAAGTAGGAGACGAGAATTTTTTACTTGTGTTTTATTTTCAGACACAACTTAAACACCTTTATGAAAGTAATTGCTATTTTGTTTACATGGCATAGCCTGTACCCAGTTCCTCCTTTCTAAAGTCCATTTGTCCTGTAGAGAATATGTAGGGATTGTGAATGTACCCGTAAGTAGCATTCCACAGTTGAACTAATTGCCAGGCCAAGCAAGGGACCACAGTAAATGGGTGAATAATTTGATCCAAGATGGATTTGTACTTTACCAACACAGCCTGAAATCTTCTAATGCTTTTGGATTTGACTGTGAGCTGTTCATTGTTGTTTGAGCCTGTTCTTTTCTATTACCATATTTTCTCTGGATATCGTTTCTGTGTACCTTATCTTTGTATAAAAGGCCACATCTTTACCATATTTCCAGGGAGTAGTCAGTAGAAGCGTATAAAATTTACTGCTGTAGACCAAAATATGGCAGATACAGGTAGTGCATTACAAAGTTCTTGCCCTCAATCATGCAGAAGGCTCTCTATGCTTCTGTGAGCAGTGGTACGTATGTGGCTACACTGTAATGGGAGAAAGGTTAACAGCAAACCAAGACATTTTCTGCAGCAAAAGCAGAGGGAATCTTCTCTAAGCAATTACCTTTTATGTAATAAACAATGTCAGTGGTCAATGGAGGGAGTTTTCTTACCCTAATCCCCTTCCATTTAACTTAAAATAGAAATGCTATCAGTTTGACTAGCAGGTTGGTGTATTGTGAAGCCTGGCCATACATGTTAAATTTAACTGCCAGCAGAATTGTTACTACAGTAGCCTTTATCTATCCTTTCCTTGAATACAATACAATAAACAAATAAAATGCATGCTAGAGCTTCAGTGGTGTTAGGTGCTTCTGGCAGACATGTCTATTGATATACTGCAGTCTCTTTGGAATACAGAGTACATTGCTTTTTATTACAGATTCTTATTGGCATCATGAAATTTTGAGTAGCTTCTCCTGTACTTTTAGCTTCTGTTGACTCTGAAAATCCATCTCTAATTACTAATGGATACTTCCCAAAATAATTTCATTTTGGTAAAGGACACACGTAGCCTTTTATCATTAGATACCTACTGGCAATACAGATAGCTTGTGCTTTGACTAACCCTTAAAGGAGGGGAAGGTTTGATAAGAGAGAAATGCCAAAAGCCGCGATACGTGCTTAAGGTAATGAAGAATGTAAAGATTACAACAGCATATCAGTCTTTCTACGTACAAGCTTTGACTTTCAATAAATGTGATTTTCCTCATGGATGTGGTGAGATTTTTGGTACAGAATGACCCCACACCTGAATATTTCATAGCTGAATAGGCCCCAGCTCGGTTACAGGATACAGAAAAGATCAGAGCTTCAAGGCAGCATGCTTATAGTTTTCTCTGTGTTACATATAAACAGCGTTCTCTGTCTGCTGTTCTATCTAGTGAAGTGCAGCTACTGTGATCTCTTTCCTGACCATCAATTTTCCCATGTCCTCTTTTTTACTTCAGAAATACACTTACTTGAAGAAGAGTTGCACTCAAAAAAGAAAAATGGTGCACAAAATTTGAGACAAAGAAAGTTAGTCCTACTTAATATTATGAAAGGTTATATGCAAAAGTAGCAGAAATTGCAAATGGATCCTTTTTATATTGTTTTTTATCACTTTCTTTATAAACAGTATAATGGTAAAGCAAGGGCACTGCCGTGGAAGGCCACTGGCCTTCCTTACAGTTACAGGAAGCTGACCAAAGAGAAGAACCTTAGCCTGACCTTAGCCATAGCCGTTCCCAGTGTTGCCGAAGTCTCAAGTAACTGCAGTTTCCTCTGTTCCCCACTTGTATCTATGAATCCTCAGTGCTTGAATCCTTCTGCTTCTGGCTTATAAAATCCTGTGTCTGTAATAAGATTCTTCATTTTCTTCCTCATTTTGGCAGTACTGAGGGAATCAGAACAGTTGTTAATTGTTTATTTCTTAGCAGTTCTGTTTTTTGTGGAAGGAAATTGGCCTTCCTCCTACCGGCGTATGTGGAGCCAGAGAATGCCCCAGAGTTGTCAAGGCAACAGCTTTTGCCTGGGGAGCCGCAGAAGAAAAAGTGACAGGAACGTCCTCCAGAGAACCAAGGTCTTTTGTTGATGTCATATAAACATGTGCATGGTCCCTTTACTGCAAACAGTATCTATTTACGGGTTAGTGAAAGTAGAAGTTGCACACAGTGCAACATAATGAGATGGAGCTTATGCTTCTGACAAAAACATTCTAATGTATACGCAGGTATATAATTGCAGGCCCAAACTGGGCTTCTCTTCAATGTATTTGTTTCGTTGTGCAAGGTCATTACATGGCCATGTTAAAATACTGGTATAAATTACATGTTTTTAGACTTTTGGAAGGGAAAGGGAGCTTGGTTTTCTTTACTACCTAGAACTTTTAGCAAGCAAAACTTTCTACTTACTATTTTTATCACTATTCAGTGTTCCAAAAGAAGGGCATCTATTGGTATAAACTACTATCTGGATTCTTATGGTGATATTGCTTGCCTTCACCGGGAGATTTGTTTCTCATGCTGGACAAACTTTAAAAACAGTGAACCAGATCCTTAGCTAGTATAAAGCATATAGCTCATCTGAACTAACAGAGCTATGCTAAATTTTATCTGGTGCAGACTGTGGACTGTATGAATTGAACATGGAAAATGCCACTGCAAGAGTGCTAGAAATGCATACAACCTAGCAAAAGTACCTTCATTCTGTCACAAGGGCAGGATCCAAGGATTCTTTCTACATTATAGTATTTCTGGAATTGCTACTGCCTCAACAGCCAACAGTTAGAAAATCTTACATCTGTATATTATAGTTGGAATACTCAATGGATATTTCTATGGAGGCATGAAAAATGATACATTTCCCATTAGACATACAATGAGGCTATCAAGAGTTTAATAACATGTATTGTATGGGGAGATTAGATGGTCCTAAGACTTGTTGCTGTGCTTGGTATTTGGGACGCAGTGTTACCATCTTCATGCAATAGTTACTTGATATCTCTAAAGTGCGTATTTGCTGTCATGTTACTGCTGTATGTATAGTAAAATACTATATAAGACATAGCATAGTCTTGTTTGATATTATGATCCTGTAATTTTCTTTAAAAAGATTAATCTTGTAAATACTGGAAAGATATATTAGTAGTTGCAGTAAGCTGTTTAAGATTTATGTGCAGCAGCATTATTTATATTTATAGTCAGTGACCTTGATACCTTGCACTTACAGTTAAGTTGAGATATTTTTCTGCTACTTAGTTTCTTTATTTTCTTGACCTTGGTCGAAACAAAAACCAAAACACTGATGTTTGATTTTTGATTTGCAAAAGAACTTACAAACTTTTACAAACTCTGATACACGTAGATTTCAGAGCTATTTTAACACTTATTCCCATTTCATTCAGTCATTTATGTCACTGGGGACTAAGACACAAAACATTACCTATGAATTAGGCTCTTTGAAGTGCATTTCATTGCAGTATCAGTCATTGCAGAATAAGGTTCTGAGCCTAGGAGTACAGATGAAAATAAATACAATCCCTTTGAAAGGTAGAATATTTGAATTTAGGTTGCAACATAGACAGTTGCATGAAATGATCTCTCCTGACATGTCTGCTGAAATATCAGAAATCGTATTTCTAATCCCTTCCATGTAATATGGCATGGGGACATAGATAGATATGAACCATAAAGAGAAACAGCACAGCCTTTCAGACAGACTCCGCAGGCGGCCTATAATTCAATCCCCCTTCTCCAGCCTCTCCACCCACTGGTTGAGTCTCTCGTTGCCCTTCCAACACCTAATGCTCTCCTGACACAATGGAGGGAGGGCAGGAGCAGTGTGGTGAAAAATTAGACACTGCAGACAAAAACTTGACAGACTGTCTTTCTCCTAGTGTCACAATATGAACTGGCCAAGTGAAAAATAATGGCCATTATCCCGTCTCACTGAGTGACTTAAATGACTTACAGCCACATGCAGAGAAAGTTCTTTGGACTATTTCCATAGGTTTTTTTAATTTAATTTGCATGATAAGATGTACAAGGTGGATTTTTACAGTTTAAGCAGCTTCATTTTTCTCTGACCCCTGTGTAAAGTGAGGATAATTTCACTGAACTCGTTGGAGTAACGTCCTTATCAAATGGATGCTGTGAGAGCACTTTCACAGTCCTTAGGCAACTTTCCAGTTGTTGCTTCTCTGTGCTCATGATAAGCTCCTATTTACATCTTCCCTAAGACTGAGGTTTCCAGGCATGCTGTGCATTCAGCCGGCACTGTACCTGTGACTTTCTCAGGAGAGATAGCTCCTGAGCTATGAATGGTGTCAGTGTTGTAAAGGTCGTAATTTGAGTCAACATCCAGGAGTGTCATGCACCCAGGCAGCTTCTATATTGGTAACAATCTGGAAAATGTAGGTATTCTAATAAGTACAGTGTTGCATTTACAACATTACAAACGCTGTCTCAAGTTCACTTGAATGTGAACTTGAATGCTTGTCTTTGACATTCCAGGCTAGTACCTATATCCTGGGATGCTGGCCAGGCCTCTCTTTCTTACCTTTGTCAGAAATCCAGTCTTTGACTTGAGATACTTCTCCCTCTGAAAGTTTCACTAAAATTGGTAAACTCCTGTGAAAAGTTTCAATTCTGAGAAGAACGCTTTTCTTGAAGAATTCCCAGCAAGTTCTTTACAGACCTGTGGTAAAAGCAACTGTTCTCTGCCTCCATGTCCAGTTACTCGTGCTAATTCAAAAGCATAGCCATGGACTTGAGAAGAGCGGCTGTATGAGCAGAAGCAGACACAGTCTAAATGTAAGAGGAGACGAGAGGGACTGAGAGCTGTGTAGTACTGTAACTGTGATATCACATAGGAATTTGAGCCACAAAACCTAGTTATCCCTCATTGTGTGCTACAGCTTCTGTAACCTGACCTGACCAATAAATCCTTTAATTACTTACAACTGGGGCCATTCTTTTATACATGTACAACAGCCAGGAGAAGACTGCTTGTACCTATTCACCAGTTGCTGTTAGTGTGTACAGCTCTTAAAAAGCACCCTCGGAGCAGCTATGAGCATGATGTGCCTTCTGAGCTTTTCATCTCCCACCCACGCTAACTGCCATCTAGAGTGCCTATAGATAACGCGTGCATTATAACGTTGTGTTTGGAAGGCCTTCCACTATAGTAAGGCACTGCATGTACTTGATCATAAGGCTTCCTCTGGGTGTGCCTGAAGCCATGCTTGTATGAATAGCATGCCTGGTCTTGAGAGCACATTGAAGTATGACTTGAGAGGCAACGGAAGATGCTGTTTGTCTTTTATTTATTACTAATGTAGATAAGATACTGTAAATAATGGCAAGCCAAAAAAATTCAACTTGGTACAAGTGCAACATACCAGAAATTGCTTTCTTCCCTTTGCAGTAGAAATGTATTTAGTAATCTCTTCCCATTTATTATTTGTGATGGAAGAAAAATCTTACCACAGAATTAGCCAATATTTCATATACCTGAATCCACGTTCATTCTTCCAAGAGCACCCTTCATCTTTTCTCCCTTCCTTCCCTTTTTTGGAATTTGTGATTAGACAGAGCAAGGTGTTTTCTCAAACTGCATTAAAAAAAGTCTTACCTCTTCCTGGTTGTTATTCCCCCAGAAAATGCATAGTGTTTTGTCTGCTGGTATGGAAGTGAAATAAAACCAAAAATCTGCTGCAATGAATATAAAACTATGAAAGTTAAGAACTTGAAATCCAGTGAAGGAGTTCTGATTCCATATTTAATATGCATTAGAAACATGAACTTAGTTTATAGTAAAATAGTATTTTTATGAATTATTACTTGCAGAAAATGAACTAATAATGTGTGCTCTTTTTCCTTTTTTCACCTTTGTTCCAGTGTGCTAAAATCATATTTTTTTGGAGTGTAGCACTCTGTTTATGAAGAGTGCATGAAGTACATGACAATATGACTGAAATTCATTATCAAGCAAATAGTGTAGTGAACTTTGCAGCAAATCATCACAAAGTAATCTTGCTTTTCTCTCTGGCCTTACTTTAAATGTGATTTGCACTCTTATGGAAAGAGGACCTTGTGCTGTTTTTGATGTTACATACAAACGGTTTTGCTTTGTAAAATTTCCATTTTGCCTGTTTACGTTTAGTAGCAGTGTTATTGATTCAAGCTGTACTGATTTGAAAGTAGAAGTCTTTAACACTAAGCCCCTTCAAAGTTTCTCATAAATTTGTGACATTTTGCCAGCATTGCTCACAAAACAGCATAGAACTGCTCCAGCTGCAGCAGTAAGTGGAGCCAAAAAGCAACATCTAAATAGAAATTATCCAGTTCATGATTTCACTTTGATCACCAGATGTTTGTCATGTGACTTCAGCATTAGAGAATACGAGAGAGGAGAAAGTGGATGCTGTGATGCTTAGCTTAAATCTAACACGAGAGCTCATAGCTCAGCAATAGATATACACAAACAGTTACTGGCTTTAACCATTTCGGTTGAGAGATTCCTTGTTTTATCATGACATGGATTTCAGCAAACTATGTCCCCATGCAAAGTTTTGGGTTGGTTTCTTAATTCTTTAAACTCTGAAAGACTATGTAAGCAGGGCAAGGTACACTCCAGATTAATAGTATAGATTACTCTGTTTTGATTGGTAATTTGTCTCTATCAAGAGCCTACCTGTTCTTTGTGTCCTGGTTTATAGTGACGTTCGTAAATTATAGAGGGTACTATTCTTGGCTGCTAAGGGTTGCAGAATTGGATTCGTATCTCTTTCCTGGTTTTAGCATTGGCATTCATTTCATTGGCTTCCTCCAATTTTCCAATACTGAAGGAGCTTTTTTCAGCTTCTCTTAGTTCTGAACTAGTTGAGCCATTTCAAAATGCATAGAACTGAAAGAACTCTTTTGAGCTTTCAAGTCATAACCCTTTATCATCTCTGTCAACCATCTCATATATTCCAAAGCTCCATCTAAAAACTCCGTATGATTTTTGCTGTAACTAACCTCGCAGGATGGCTGACACAAACTTTTGGTGCTCTAGGGATTAAAAGGTCTCTTGAAATGTCCATCCTAAACTTATTCAGGATCTGTTTATAGCTACTTATTCTGATAATAGAAATATTATATGATGCATGCCATAGAATTTCTAAGTGAATCTGGGTAAGTGACTTAAGCTGTATGTTTGACTGTCGTTCCAAAGCACGAGTCCTTCCCCTCCATCCTCTCCCACTTGGCCACACATTTGTGTCCCCTGCTGTCTCAGGTAATTGTCAATTCCTTTACTGATCTATGTTAGTACCTTAGTCTGGCAAAAGTACGCTCAGTTTTGAGAGGATGGTTTTACGCTGGAATAGTGAACTAAAACAGCTCAGCAAATGGCCTACGAAGCACCTAGGGAGGGGAGGACAGAGGCAGGGCCTGGCAGTTACATTTGTAGTTTAGGCTGCTGTGGAATATAGCCTCGATTCTAGTTTGATAAAGCTATGATAATACTTTCTTTTCCTACATTTTGTCCATATTATCTGTTTAGTTTTTAAGCTCTCCAGATCAAAGACTGCATCTTTTAGGGAATTACACAGTGACAACCACAGTGGATGCCCCCATTTAGATATCAAGACAGTACTGATACAAGATCACGATAGAAGCAGCATGCTTTATTTGATTGCTTATCTTCTATCACATTTTTTGGGTTGTGCTGCAAACATATCCAGCTTTACTGAAAACAGATTATATTCTCTGCTGATTATATTTCAGCTTATTATTTATGATATAATGTGAATTTTTAATTAGGTGGACTTTGTTTTTTCATAGTGCTTCTTCTGAGAAACATAGGTTTCATTAGCTATATAAATACCCACTTTTCTTTATAACGTGAAGTTTTCTTACTTGTGAACTTCCTTGACCTACTTAGCAGTCCTAACAGCAAGTAGTTTTGAACCCTTTTTTCTCTATTAACCACAGAAGTGTGTGATATAGGTTTACATTACAACATAGGGTTTTAATGTAAGAGAAAATAATGCCACCTATTAGTTTGGAATCTGGACAAAAAATGTGTATTTTATAATAGGTGCTTTGATGTGAAACAAAATATTCTTAACATTTTTAACAACTTCTGAATGTACTGTCTCCACCCTTCATTGTAGTATTTTGCATACGTCTGGTATTTCTGGGTCTGTTTCTCTCAGCAGTGTTGAGAAAATTTCATGCTTTCACTTTTTTCAGCTGTAATAATATTTACTTCGAAGAGAAATGAATCTCCTCTAGTATTCTGCCATATCCCTCTCTAGGCTTCAACACTGAGAAAGTTTTATTTGATCCTTTTGTGCCAAAGATTGAATTTCCTTGTGTTGTATGGTAAGATACCAGTGCTTATTTTCAGGGAATAATCTTATGGAAAGTTCTGTGTTGGAAATTATTTGCACCCAAATCCAAAATGCCAGTAGCCTTTGTTTCAGTAACAGAACATCTGATTTGCTTTCATGCTTCCAGAGAAAGCCCATTTCCCAATACTTACATATATTCGCCATCTTCCATTATGGGGCCAATCCCTTAGTTCTTACTTAGGAAAAATTAGAAGTTGTTAAGAATACCAATGTTTCAAAAATAAATGCATAAGCTTACATTGAGTCGATTGATGGGAAGGAATTGACTGGGGAGTTCTGAATGTTCACGGGGTTTAGGGTGTGTAAGTTTGAACTGCGCTTAACACATTTCTTCCATGCGAACTTTATGTGATTCAGTAATTCTTGACTTTCTGAAATGTTCATTTAACTTACCACATAAACGCTATAGGTGTTTCAGAGCCTGATTGCACTGTTTATGTTCAGACAAATATCCACTGTCTCCAATGAGGAATTTTACACTCAGAGGTTCTCCTGTGATAGGAGTTTTGCCTGAAGAGAAGCAGCTGGATCAGTCCCACATGTTGTAGAGACTTAAAATCAGGAATTAATATGCAGTAGAGCTATGACAGTGGCTTTAATTCTACTCACATTAATTTTCTCTGTTATTATTAATTAAACCCTGAAAATCAGGGATTTAATGAAAACTCTGACAGACCTTTAATTATAGCATTTCAACAGTCTTACAGTATAGGATGTCCTCTACTAGTGCACAGGACATTCTGTACTTGAGAGGATACAGGAAGAAGTCATAGTTTTTGGTGTTCTTTATGTTCAGAATGTTTTTTAATTCATGACAGGCTTTTACTCAGTGTTGTCTGCTGCATCTGGGTAAGTTATATAAAGTGAATACTTTAATTGTTGTGTTCAAGAACCATTTGGAAACAGAGGGGTTTTTTTTAAATGCAATTGCTCATTATTGTTCAAAATTATCTGGCATTGTTTTCGGAGAATGTATTTCAGTCTATGGATTTCTCACTAGCTATTTATATAGCATATTGCGTTATGCTCACAGATATGTCTACAACTTGTATTATTTAGATTGCAAACTTCTGGCAGGACCTTTTTTTCTCCGTTTGTTTAACATCTGTCATAGTGGGGTCCTGACCAGAATTCCTATGTGCACCCATAATATAAACCATAAATTACAGTAATGCGTCACAGGTAATTTCTACCACTGTGTCTAAAGCCTTTGCATTATGTGTGTTCCATTAAGGCCTCAGGATGAACTCCTTAGGCCTTGACTGTGTAGGGTAAGAGTTATGTCAAAATGTATGGGGTGATTTACGGATGCTGAATTGTCAGGAGGGAGGAAACTGCAGGGAATAATCAGATATTGTGGATAGCAGTGTTCTGTAGCGTTCCGTACATTGCATTTCAATTTATTCAAGCATACAACCATATAATATGTCATTTTTTTATGTGTGAAACCAGTATTACACCCTACCTGCTAATTTTTACAATTTTATCACAAATTTTGCAACATATACTTTCCATTAAAGAACATTCCTGTATTCACGTGAATTTATGATAATTGAAATTGTCATTGAAGGGTGGAGGGAGATGGCAGTCTCCAGTTTTAACTCTGGAGACTACGAAGGAAGTACCGTCTAAAAGTCTCAAAACCAGACACAAATTTAACAGTATTTGTAGCTATTAACAATACCTATGACTAAAACAGTGAATGATTTTGGAGAAGCTGCGTAATGAGTTTTTAAATGTTTTTTATATTGGTAAAAAATGGTGTTTAATCAGTTACCCACCTGTCCTCTTGATCAGATAACAGAACTGTAAGAAATGAGAAAAAATGTGTATTTTCTAAAATTAATAGGGAAGGAATTTAGGGATGTTCCATATTAGAAAGGAATTCAACTTTTATGTGACTCATTCTGAGATTTCTAAATTTGTATAGTATACAATAATGTTTGGATGTTTATATATGAACCAATTCTAGAAACATTATAGGCAGTTGAAAAAAATACTTTTTGCTAGGAATCTAGTGAAAACTATTTGCAATGGTTTGATTTGCATTGCATATTCTATCCAAGTAAAAACTTTCTAAGATTCCTAACATACTTTGCACAAAGTATGTTTCACTTATCCCATTTTACAGAGCTACATATGTAGGAATGTGAATTATTGAATAGAACCAGTCTCCACATTAGCAACCACTACTGAGCATCAGGACGCTCTCTTAAGAATTAAAAACTACTGGATTACTTTAGGGATAATAAACACATGAGTTCCTGTGATCAGAAGCTGTTCTCTGAGATCCCAGTCCCAAGCGCTCTGGTTGGCTTTTCTCACATGATTACCCTGAGTGAGGCAAAAGTTACTGATACGAGTAAAGCTTAAATGGTCACGTTTCTTTTTTATCTGCCCACAAAGGTGGATTCACTCTCTTTCTCCACAGACAGTACTTCTGGTGGCCGTGCATAAAAGTGGCTTAAAACTCAATTTAAGATCTTGAGTGCTGGCCCAGGGGATTACATCACCAGAGGGCAAGCTTGCAAATCCAGAAAACCACCAAAGCCGTAGCACTATGCTCTGTGCCACCTGCCATAGAGAGAACCCAATGCTGAGCATCTCCTATTCACTGTGTGATCCCATGAAGTTAAGACCCAGAAACTATTCAGCTGATTCTTTTTTTCTTACTCAACTTTATAAAGAACCCAGACTTCTAGCTTTGGTTCCAGCAGATTTTCAGAGCTCCGCAGTTTCTTTGCAATCTATGTCTAGTTTTACACCTACATTCTCCTATCTATCCAGAGCCTTCTTTCATGGATGAACATTTGAAATACCTCATTGAGAAACCATTTGTTCTTCACTGGAGTTCAAATTTGCTGAGGAGAGCCAGGGAAACTGGTTTCACATCATACCCAACTCAGTCTAATAGCTACCTGCTGCCTAGCAGAGCTGTCCGTTCCCCCTTCCCTTTGCCAGCCGTATGCTCTCTCTGCTTCTATGACCCCACTCTGGCATTTGTTCAGTTCCCTGCTAAACCAGTTAAGGAAGCTTAACTATTAGAAAACTAACCTTACAAAAAAAGTGGATGGTTTTCTCCTGGTTTACTTCTGTGAATTGCCTCACTGTGGGAGCTGGTACAATGGAGGTAGAGGAAGAGCAGGTCGGCCCCCCTTGGTGGCAGGTAGCTGTTAGATTTGCAGGGCTCTAATGTGAAACAACAGCTTGAGAGCTGGCCAGTATTGTATGTCTCTAGTCCCCTCTGAGAATGCAATATGAAATAAAATAACACCTATGGCAAATAACAAATAAATATGCATTTTATGTAAATTTTGTGAAAAACTCCTCCGAAATAATTGCTTCAAGTCGTTAGAAAGCTGCTTTGGTATAAGAACTGCAGAGACTTCTTCTTAGCAGTGCCAGCATTGATTGGCTGTGTTTAGCAAAGCGCTGTGGATGTCAGCTATGGACAAAATTGTTGTTAGCATTAGAAAATTGCCTGCTGTGTGGACGGGCTTAATGCACTATTATATGGTATGGATGCAAATTTAATGGGCTTGAAAATAGAGGGATTGAGCCTGAAACCTGTAGGGCATGTCCTTGGCCCAAACTAACCCACACCACTTCTAATCAGGAGTCAGTCTACCGAAGTGGAAGGCATTAAAGCAGTAGCTGATTAGAATCAGGACCCAGTTACTTAAAAGGGAGCTTTGACTGGGCAGGTGACCACAATGGCTTTTTGATATTTTTATATTTGTAGTTTTTTCAAGGAGCAGAGTAGCTGTCAGTTTAAATGCACATGAAATACAAGCCCGAAGTGTTAAAATGACATTTAGAAATAGCATAACAATACAGACAATATTAAAAGAATGCAATTTGAGAAGGTGTCCTTCCTCACACAGTAATGGGATTGCCACTGCTGCTCAGCACATCATAAGAAAGTTTTATCTTAAAAGAGCAAAATAATATCATTAACAGAAAATTAAACTTAAAGTCACCATGAACTATGGACTTAAAAGACCCTCAAGAAATGAAAACCAATTGTCTGTTGGAAAACCAGGAGGTCAAGTAGTCATTGACCAACCAAAAGCTGCACCGATTGCTGAAACATACAGTACTTTCAAATCCAATTAACTGTTTCAAGCAGACAGTCCTCATTTTCTCTTTCATCAGGAAGGGAAATTTGCAATCATATATTCCAATGAAAGTTAAGTTGTTTTGATCTGATAATTGTCAGATGTATTTATCTTAATTTGTAAGTTTTTAATGCTAAAGCTCCAAGCTGTTCAGATATAACAGAAGTACTGGGAAATGAGGTACAAAATGCTGGAATTCAAATTAACCAATAAATATATTTTAATATATATCAGCAGGACTCTAGAGGATTCCATTAATGTTGAAAAATAGAAAGGATTTAGGTTAATTTGGTAAGAAGGCAGGTCAGAACGTTTACAACAGTGGCATAGAATTGTATAGAGATGCAAAATTTTTCAGGAGAGCAGAATTTTTTCAAAAACGCTGACTCTAGCTGTCACAGCCCTGCCTTGGTTAAATCCAGTGGAGAGATATGAGGACTTTCTAATTTGCTTTCCCTCTATTTTAATAATAGCTGTGCATAAGTAATTTATGAAAGGCCAACCAGGCAGTGGGCAACAGAAAATTAAACTCATTTTATCTGAAAGCAGGTGGATTTCTATATATCATTAGCATGCATAGAATTCTCACAATGTTATTTCTCATACTGATGGAATGTAACCAAATAATATATGAGTTTTTTGCTTATGCACGAGTGAAATTTTTAGATAAAAGTGCCAGCCCCAATGGCAATTTTCTGCAAAACGAAAACTAATTCTGCGAAGCTTCTTATTACTGGGAAGACTCATTTGGCTTGCATTAGAGACTGACATAAGTGACTTTAGGATTTTACTAACAGATTAGATGAGATGTGCTATATATGCAGTAATATCATTAGAGAATGTAGCAGGAGAAGCAGAAGAGTTTGTGGCACTTAACGACACTGGCACAAGTAAATTGTTTTCATTTATGACAAGCTTTTAAATTATTTTTTTTCCTCCTGATGAGAATGTGTTTTAGTTTTAGGTTTCCCTCATCCTTCCCCAAGATTAAAAAAAAGCTTCTGCCTAAATTATTGCTCATGTTATTTCACCCGATACTAAATCTATTGTATATGCCTGCCTTATCACCTGTATCGTCTCGAGAGAGGCTAGATCTTTATGAAGAAAACAACACTAAAACTAAATAAATGTATTGTGACTGTTATTCTAATCTAAATGAGAGAGAAGCAAACCACCTATTTCTCTACTTGCTGTATTTTTAGTATTCATTAACAGAAATATATTTGTGATCTATGCACATATTGTTCAAACGTATTTAAAACCAGAAACAAATATGCTACAACCATTTGAATTAATCATATGGAGCTTTCCTTTTCTTACTCATAAAACTCTGTTAAGAGTTTTTTCTTTTAATTATGATACCCAAAGGTACATCCTGCATAAGGCCTTTTTCCACTTTTACATCTTGCTTAACAATAAATGGCATTTGCCACACAGAATTTTTCTCTGAGGCAAGGAGAAGGAATAAAAGACGATGCTAAATCCATATTCCATATAATATTATGTAATGTTTTACAATGAGGATGAAGGAACAGCCAGGTAGTTTGTCTCAAAATGAAACTTTCCGTTTTATTTTATTTTTTAATTCAAGAAGCAATAGTAACAGCTACCAGGAGTTAGCAGTAACTACTCCTTTACTCGGTTGTATTAGTTTGTACTGATTCTTTGTCGTTGGCAATATATTTTGTTCACATTTGAATTTCAAAAAAGAGAGAAGATATGACTGTGGTGTTGGAACCAATAACACTGACCCAAGTCATATGACGGAGATAGTAGTCCTTTGTAACCCTGACCCATGTGAGGTGACTGTGTCCAGCTGTTCTTCAGCTGCTTATTCACTTTCTTATATCAGCACTCATGTATGTCACACATGACTTTTTTATATTACGTGACTTTTTTCTTGGTTTACTCTGATAGCAAAGTTTATATTGTCCTCCATATTCAGTCTTTTACAGAGCTGTCTTGACTACTAAAGGCCCTAAGAAATAGGAAAATAAAATCCTGAGGTAAACTGCATGGGTATAAATGTAGAATGACTGTGTTTACTTCAGCGAAGCTAATCCGGGTATATAATGCTTCTACTTAAAAAGCAGAGTTTGGCCCAATGTAACCAATATTGAAAACAGACTTGATTTTAAAGAAACCATAAGTTCTCTTCTCAGGTGAAAATGCTGGTCTTGGCCATACTGAAGCAAATGCAAAATAGCTCTGCTGAAGTCAATAGATTTCCTTCAGACTTTGCTCAGCATAAACAGGGACAGAGTTTGGCTCTGTTGTGACAAGGACTCAGCTAGTGTATTAAATGGTAATTATTAGAATTCAAATGGTAACATTCAAGCAGATTGCAAGGCTTTTTACACACGCTGGTTCATAAAGTCCTTCCCTGTTGCAATCACTTGCCACTGTTAGCAAATGTGTAAAAGCGAGAGAAGAAATAACTGAAGAAATATAAAAAATCTGAAACTTCCATACCGAGGTATACAGACATTTTGACAGCATCTGCTGAGATCTGGCTCCTGCTTCCATGGCAGAGCTGAAATATGAGGACAGACATATGTTCTCATTCCAGATCAGCCCTTCTCCATTTTGTGTCATCTTTTACCTACCTCTCTATCAAATGATCTGACCACTGCTAATTTTTATATGATGCTAACACCTAGCATAGAAACTTAGGACAAGACTGTCTGGAACAGCTTAGACTACTAAATCTGTTTCTTGCAGTCACAGATGTGTCACATAATTCTGATCATAAACGTCTGAAATTCCATCTTAAAGCAAGTTAGGTTCTTTGCCCCCATATTCTCTATTGGAAAGCTGGTCCAAGACCTCCTTCCATGAAAAATTTTCATGACAAACCAAATGTAACAGCAAGTTTGTTCCTGTGCTGTCTTCTATAGCTTAATTAGCTGATCTCCTTGTTTTGTTATCTTTGTTTTAAATCCAATATTAGATATGAAAGACCTGCACAGTAGACCTGGAGCTCTGTCCTGCTATTCCATGGTCTGCCCAGATACTTTCTGAGTTTTCTGGCATTATCTAATTGTATATTCAAACAAGTAACTCTTAGAAAAGCCAGTTCAGCTCCTTCAGTGCTAGGAAGTGCTTTTTCCTATGCGATATTCCCATTTACGTTTGATACTTAACAGATATGTATACAAAGTGCTCTAGAACTTATGGCCTTAACCATAAGACTTCTGTAGGGTAGTACAAAGTATTTAAGTTGATTATAACAGCTATTAGAGCATAGACAAAAGACAGAAATGAGAACAGAGAAAGGGGATAACATGGTGGAAGAACATTAGAATAATTTTTCATTGCAAATGGACTAAAAGAAGGTGTACTTTTTTCTCAGTTTGCATCTTATTTTTTGTCATATTTCCTACTTAGTTAGAACATTAAAGTCAAAACCAGCACATGGATATGTCTTTATTTTTCCCCTATTTTCATTTAAATATACAACATTTGAGGGCATTCAACCATCTGCTTTTTTTTTGCAGCCAGCAATCAAAAAGTATTTTCACTGTATTATTAAAAACTGAAAAATAAATACTATATTTTTAATCTTAAGCATTTTAAAAATAGAAGGAGATACTTTCCAGTAAGTGCCAGTAAGTCTAGCTCTAAGTTGCTTGTATTGACATACTGCTGAAGGCTAAAAACAGCTTATAGAGATTTTATTTGTTTATAGGGCAAATTATAAAATGTTCCACCAAAATAAGTAATGACAGTTTTTGTCTACATAAATGTGCATGTAAATGTAATGATGTTTGTTGTCATTTCTCCATGACTACCATTATTGAAATAGAAGAGCCAGTACTAATTCTTGCTGTCATATTTCCTAAAAAATGAAATTAAGGCATTTAAAGAAGCGTCAAGGTTTTCAGTGTTGATCATTCATCTCCTCCATGCTCTTAGAATAATACCCTTAGCAAAACAGACAGACAAAAGCTAACTAGAGTTCTGCTTTCTAATCTCTTTAAGAAACATATATTTGAAGATATTTTCCAACTTCAGAGTGTTCTGGAACTCAGTGAGACCTTAATGAATAAGATGTGAGGTTTTGTCATTGTCTTAAAGGTTGTATAACCTGAGCACAGGGTAAAAACCTGAAAAAGTCTGCCTTTGTTCTCATCAGCCAAAGGAAGCCCTTCTCTTTTTTAATTTAATATTTAGAGGTTACAAACTGTGATGAGCTCTCATGGTGCCCATCTTCCAGTGAGACTATCCACAGGATAATAATTGATAACAACATTCAGGCCAAAAAACCCTCGCCATTGAGCTGATACGTGATTGGAACATAGCAGTGTTTTTTCAAACTCCTTGGAAGAGTGAGTTCCTCTCCTCCCTTTCTCTCATGGCTATTTGCATGCCGTCCCCCGTCAGCAGGGGAGGGGAGCAATATCCACTCACTGCCTGCGATTACGTACACTTCCTTTCATGCTCTAGAGAAATTTAGTGCTGCTTGCTTAAGAAAAACTGCGCGTGTGGCAACTGATACTTTACAGAAGTTTAATTTCTGAATTTTGTTATGATTCCCACAGCTGTCACCAGCCACTCAACTTGGGCTGATAAGATCTCGCTCTGGCCACTATATAGAGATGCCGTTCTCTTTGTGGGAATGTCTTGCTGTGGTCTTTATGGTTTCCTCTACTTTGGCAGATGGCTACAGCATGATCAGGAATGCAACTGAAAAGTATCATTCCTAGATAATAATGACTATTTTAAGTAGGTTTTATATGGCTGAATAGATTTAAGAGTTGAGAAATCCTGAATTCCAATCTTGACTCTTCCACCGAAGCGGCACATGACGCCAGGTGGGAAGTGTCGCTGGCAGGAGTGGTGTCACCTGTTTTTTGAAGGAGTGTCTAATTTTTTGTGCCTAACCAGCCATGGCTTTAAAAGGCCTGAGTACTCACACACCTTGAAATAATTTCAGCTTAAAACTCCAGACATGCAAAGTCTTTGAAACCAGATGCCTCACATGTTCCAGAAAGCAAAAGCTAGTTTTGAAACATTTTAAATTCTCCGTGCCTCAGTTTCCCCCAGGTGCTAGCAGGATGAGATGGAACCTATGATGTGAGGGTAAGAGGGATAGTAATTTATTAATATCTGTGAGGTGCTTCGAATATGTGAATGATACTAATTATTACTGTGTGCTTTTCCATTCTGAGGGCTCACAAAGCATTAGGCAATGGGACAGGCAGAAGTCCCTGTACCACACTATGACACAATTGCAATGACTATATTCTGCAAGGTAGGGGCTACGTCCTTCCAGTGACTTTCCGGAGCAGCAGAGAGGGGTCAGGGACACAAGGCTGTTTCACTCATGGAGTAGAAATGTGGAAAATGAAAGGCTGAAACTGTAGGTTCACCTGAATCCAGGAGCTCTGAGCAGGATTCTGCCTAGGTTAATCCAACAGACCTTCTGCTAACTATAAAACACATCTCTGAGAGAGAGGCAAACACAAAACCAGCAAGCTGCACAATATTACGAGACTATTTTGGGGAAATAACTCTAATACAGGTTCTAGACAGAGCTCTGATCATAAAACTCAGGAAAACATTAGACAACTTTTCTTCTTCCTTTTTAAATTGATTGAATCCCCAGGTACTGCTTTAATTATTCATGCTCATGATGCGGTATTTTGTTTAGCAGTTTCTGAGAAGCCAGCACCACGGTATGCTCACCGATTGTTACTGTCATCATAAACTTTCCCACCATCTTTCATCTTATGTAAATTTAATTCCAAACACACCACTTCATGCTTTATTATCTCACAACAGCAATTGCATTTGGCCCTTTGATTCATCTGTGGAGAATGCATTATGAAGCAAAGCATAAATATCATAAAATGGTTAGTTCATGGGGCTTCTAATTTCAGGAACATCACAAAATGCTAATTCGTAGTCTTCATATAGCACAAAAAATATATTTCAGTGGATGTCGTGAGGGTAAATCCCTGCTCTCGTCCTTCACTTGGAAAATGCTGCAGCTTAAAAAACTTAAAAGCTCTAATAAAACTTACAGCAAACCAACTTGCTGGAGTGTTCATCTACACTTCAGTGTATTCTGAGTAAAAAAAAAATGTAAAGAGCCTTCAAAATAGTCTAGGATGGGAACTAAAGTAATGAAAGAACAGGTTGCATTTTCTTCTCTTTTACTTGCCATATATTATGGGGTGCTGTTATTTTCCCATTGGTGTAGTTCATCTTAAACAGTGGCAAAGCTGCACCTTCAAGGTCATTTGCTAATTGTAATGGTACCGAACCACAGAAAAATCAACACGATTTAACTGTGTATGGCTCTAGAAAGAGAAAAGCCAGTCCATTTGGGCAGAACCCACAGGCGTCTGTGTGCAGTTTCAAGCGGGGAGTGTAGACACAGGCAGGAGATCTGGGCTGGGAGAGAAGAAAGTGTCTTGAGTAGACAAAATATGAAATACACTGTTTACAAACCCCACTCGTGTTAAGGATGGACCAGGCACACAGTGCTTTTTCACTTTATGACACATATGTGTGAAAACTTCATCCACAGATGTTGCTATATCGATTTATCCCTATTTTCAAGTATAATTCATCTTGAAGATTCATGGACTAGGCAGATACATAGATTTATTTTGGCTTATATTTAACATGATACGTAGCAGAAAAAGTTCAGACAAAATTTCACAACTGTTGGAGGCAAGCGTGGGGTGTGCCTGTGTGAAAGAACAAGAGGATTGAGACTGAAAAGGCTGAAAAGCTGGCTAGGCTGTCTCTAGGCAGCTCTAGCTTGCACGGCCAGCACTTACACAGCAGATCAATAGGTCTTAGTGCCTTGGTAGAATTATGAAGCGATCTTTGCAGAAGATAATTTTCTTTTCAGCAGTTATCAACCCAAGACACTGAATTCTATTTTTCAATTTTCTGACATATTTGCCTTTAATTCCCTTTTTTCCCATCTTTTAACAAATGTTGTGGGTTTTGGTGTTCTTTGTATCTTTCCAGCAGCAATGTGAGGTCATTTCTGAGATCATAGAAAGCCCGGTGCATATTGAACAGCTCAGTGCGAGCTAAGTGAACGTGCTTATTTACAGAAAGACTGAGTCGCTCAGACTCCTGGCTGCTGCCCTATGGTGCTCTGAAAGAGCAACCTTTATAGCAGCCCCCAAGATGACGCACTCCTTATGTCTCCTTTGGTCTAGTCACCTGCCTTGTGAGCTGTGTGTAAGAGCATGCAGGCAGGGTGCTAATAATCGGGGCATACACGAGAACATAGGACTCATACGCTATGGAGGTTGCATTTTGGTTCTGTTTGCCATTTGTCTCTGTAGATGGCAGGTAATATGGGGCCTACAGACAGTGCAGAAACAGCGAAGGACTTGTTAGCTTCTGCTTTTCTTGTCCATTAATTATAAAACTTTTCTAAACTCAGGATTAAATCATCTTGTTACGCAATAAAATTTGTCAGGTATCCTTGTCTCACCTTCCATGCCTAGTAACTAGCGCAGCAAGTTCAGCCTGCTGATGTTTGTATGGATATGGTCCTCTCAGAAACAAAATATGCAGGTTCACCTACTTAGTTCATATTTCTGGTAGTCTAAATCTCAAGTAGGCTGCTCTTAACCATCATTTCCAACAATAAAACCAGCATTGTTTAGTAGCTCATGCTCAGAATTATTTGAAAATTCATGAAGTTAGATTATCAGCTGGTGCAAATTCAATCTACTTTTGCTAGGATGCACAGAGGTATATTGATTTATGTTAGTGAGGATATAGTTCATTGTCTCTCAAGACTGTTTATGCAGCAGGACTATTGTATTCATCCGTAGGCATTCTGATAAAAGCACATCCTGCAGCCAGTTGTAATTATGTATGTATGTAGGAAAATACTAGCTACTCCAATTCTTTCCTTTTTTTTTGTTAAGTTGGGAGAATAGCAATTGGAATAGGGGAGAAATGGGATCCCCCACCTAGTAGGCAGTGCTATTTTTTTAAATTTTGGATGATGCTTGCTTAGGATCAGAACATTTCTTTGTGTAATGTGGCAACCTTGATTTTTGTACTGGTTATCAAAACTGTTGAGTGTGTGATTTTATTCTCTGCAAATCATCATCACTATTTACTCTTAGATGAATAATTTAGATATGTTACTTTTATGAAGACTGGAAGGAAAATTGAGTCTGTATCTCCAACACCAGGAGAGAGTTTGTAAATTGTATTAGGATGGAGTTTCTGAAATCCGGTCAGTGCTGTAGATTATTTTATATATGAATGGAAAGGAATAAAGTATATTTATTGTAAGGTGCATTTAAATTTTCAAACCTGTAGGTAAACTTTAACTTCTTAATATTAATAACACTGCATTGGTAGGAAAGCAAACTTGCTCACCTTGTGTTTTCATATTTTCTTTAATTTGGGGTGTTACAAACAACATAGGCATGGAAAGCCATAATAGCCCATGATTTCTAATATTGGGTAAAGCACAAATATAAAATATACTTGAAGCTCAGCTCTAAGTAGATTATAAACATTTAATATAGAATGTTATCATAATATTCAGAGCACCAAATTGCAGACTTCTGTCACCCACTTTCAGGCATGCTTCTGAAGATCATAGTTAATTCTGCTGATTTATGGTAATGCTGTAGCACTATCATATGCAGCATCAGAAACCACTAACAAGCTTAGTATAAGCTTGGACTGAAATGGTTTGAGGTTTAAATTTCTGTAACGATTATAAACTAGAGGGAGTGAAATCCCACTTCAGCAAAAAAAAAAAGTGTCTTGTTACAATTCAATATTGCATCCTCTCTCTCTCCCCCTCTCATTCCAACCCCCCTTACTTTCTCTTCTCTCTTTAGCTTCTCTGAGGAGCCATATTTGAGGAAAGTAATTTTAAATTGTGACTGGCATTTTTAAATTTAAAAATAATCCTTTTTGTATGGTAATGCGCTTTATAATTAGGAGACACAATGTTAGCATTTATTGGAAGTAGAAAAAAAGCTAGGCTGAAAAGTATTAAAATCAACTAGATTTTTTTTGCCCATTTCATTTGAAATGATAGCTATTTATAAAACAAATCTGATGACTTTGCCAACCCTTTCCGTAAACATTTTAATAACGTATGTCATATTTGACTGTCTCAGGGATACTGTGGACTGCAATTACCATAAAATCTGTTTCAAAACTCACTCTGAACTTAGGGGTAGTATGAAGCCAATGAAGGTGTGGAAAGAGAAGACATATGAACCAGAACTTTAAAGGATGTAAATGGCAGTACTGTTGCTTCATAATGAAATCAAAGGAACTACAGTAACTCACTCAGTTACAGTTGTTGACAATCTACCTTTGCGGGGTCCTCTTTATACACCAGGCTCCTCTCTCTCCTGTATCTTTATGAGAGCTGTGCTCAGTAGCCATTTTTAGCAAATGGCCGACACTATACTACAAATAAAGAACTGTAGGACCCTTGTCATTAGTTTAGGCGACATATTGCCATTTTCAAATTGTAGATTCCCTGCTCCCAGCAGCCAAAATTGCTTTTTCTCTCTCTAGCCTTATGAAAATGTAAAAATTACCCATGATTTTGAAAGGATTTGAAATGTTTACTTTCTGGGCATCAAATTTGATAGCAACAATCAAATCATGATATCTGAGTATCAAATCCTAAACAAAGCTGTTTTTAAAAGTTATCTCAGTTTAGGCAGATAAAAAAATTATACATCACCCCTGCCTCCCCTCCTGCCCCTAGTGCTGTCATTCATCAAAATTAAGGTCAAGCAAAACAATGCAAGGAAAAACAGCTACATTTTTCCTTTTTTTGCAAAATTTGTACTGAACTGATTGTTCTACCTTGGTGCAAGTTGTTTGATTTTGTAGAGTTCTGTTACTTGTTTCCCATCTGTTAGAAAACAAATCATGATGAAGCACCAATGAAAACTTTATTGTATTGGGCCAAATTCAGGTATACCTGTTGACTTCAATGGGACTATGAAGTTTTTTAAGGCAAGAAAAAAATGCCTGTCAATTCTTTGTAATTTATTGAAGCTGAGCCACATCTCATTTGCAGTAATTGTAACTGTACCTCCATATTGCCTTTTTCATCTCAAATGCTTAAAAATAGGAATTGTGACTTAAACAAAACTCCTAATCATTTTCGCTAGCACCTTTTCCCAAGTAAGTTCTATACAACTTGTTATCTGAATCCAACAGCATCAGCACGTGGTACAGTAGTTGATTGTACAGCAATGAGTTTTACCTTCATCATGGGGAAATTGGTGCTGCCACCAAATACATCGTATGATCAGTGCCCACACAGAATCATGGGTTCACATACTTCAGCACATCTCCCATTTAAAGAAGCACATGGAATCCACTGCCTTTCTGTTGAAAAGCTGAGAAAGGGAATCAACTCTTCTGAGATCTGAACCTGTGTCTCCAAGTTGTTCAGCTGTTTTGCATCTGCTGCCAAGGCTAATGATGTGGCCAATGGTTAAAGCTTTTTACTCTAAAAATGGATCTAACTTGTTCTGTTTCTTTTTCTCCATCAGCCTAGCAGACATGTGAAAAGGAAGCGACCAGGTTCTGTAAGATTTGGGAGGGCTCATCATCTGGTGTTGAAATACCGACTCCACATGCTACAGCTTTCTTTTCAGGATGTCACTCTCCCGCCTCCACACTCACCACCAAACAAACATAGAAATCTACTACTGTTCTCCCCATGCACTCCATTTTCTTCCAATCTGAGAGCCATTTGTGTGTATAATTGAAAATTAGCAGTGCAGCTGTTTGAAGAGAGTAATTTATCACAGCACATTGTTCGCTCCTGACACTTTAGACCTGGCTCTAACAAGGCAGTGGTTGCTGGGGGTTGAGCTGCAGAAAGTGATTCGGCTGTAATGCCGCGTTTCCCCTGCTTTGTTGCTAATTGTAGCCTCTTTTTCTCCATTGAATTGGGAGTTGAGTAAAAGAGCTTGTTTGCTCTGTGTGACGAGGCTGCCAGGGCCGCTTGGGCTATTATCACAAGATACTCTTGATCTTTTGAAAAGCAGGAAATAGAATTTTTCTCCAACAGGGAAAGTAATTTGCGATGCGTCCATTAGTTCTTCATTAAAGCAAGATTAAATTGCACGGCAAATCACATCTGTGTTTGGATGATTAAAGGGTGGCATTTTAGAGGCCAAAACTAATTACTAGCCAAAATGAATGGGAGTGAAAAAACAGTCATGTTTTTACATTAGATAGTGTGGCTTGTAATTAGATTCAAGCTAATTCCACTATTTCTTCTCATTTAATGAGATGAGCCTGTCCTCATCTTTTTCTAGGCCATGCTAACAGCCCCAAATGTATAATTTTGATAATACTGAGAGTTTACTTTATTGAAATTTCTTAGCTACCTGCCACAAGTGACTGTTCTGTCTAGTGGTGCTTCATTATACATCAACACAAGCTACTGTGCATGGCCCAAGCAAGCATCTCAAGCAATCTCTGTACATTTATATGTATGTATATTTACATAACTATGAATTTGTGTGTCTGTATATACACACACATATAAATATAACGCCCATGATATGCATATATATTTTTGTTAAATGAATACAGGAATGTTTGAAAGCGTATTGACGGAAAGGAAGATGGGTCTTTGCATATCTGGAAAGTACAAATCTCCATGGAAAATTCCTTTAATTATGGAGATTTGTGGTGGTAGTTGTTCTTCAGGCATGAGAAGGAGGTAAATAGGTGCATCAAGTAGTGAATGATTGAAATAACACAGTTATTTCCTAGATTTAAAAAAATTAGGTTCTGCTAGTGGTTATTAAAGCAATAACTCTCAATAGATGCTTGAAACTGATAGCTGATTCCAAATGACCTAGTAAGTCACTTTAGGATATACTAACTTTAGGATATACTATATTCCTAAGATCAAAAATTCTTGTTTCTCATAAAAAGATGCTGCCAATGAAACGTGCTGCTATTTCTCCTTTTCTTGGTTTCCTATATTGAGAAGGAAGTGTAAAGGGCCACAAATTGGATGAATGTGAGGCCCAGAGAGCAGGTGTTTTCCCTTGCTTCTACTCCATGGGGATCCTCTGGAAAACAATAGTGTGGAGGTATGTTACCTGTTCTGTAAAATTTCATTGCAGTTACTCGCTGAGACAGACATAGACATAGCCAAGTGTCTGTTCACAGACCTCCAACGGAACATGCTACTGTGTAGAGTGGTAGCTGGAGTGGGGCAGAGGGGAAAGAGAAGTGCAGAGACTACTCTCTAGCAATGCCTCTGATCCTCCAATTTCCAGAGAGATTACTGGAATTTGAGAGTAAGCCCGTAGCTAATTCTTGAAGATTGAAATACTTCTCACTTCTGTGCTCCCAGCTCTATGCCTGTAAAGCATTCAGGAAACAGCTGTGAGGAGATCAGGCCCTGAGAGATAGAATCAGGTCTTGAACACTCTTAGTCACTGGATGGACTACAATGGGTTACATGTAGTAATTTATGTATAGAACAAACAAACAAAAGAGCATGACAGAAATCTTGCAGTCATGAAGACAAACACCTTGAAGAATTCATAATTTAAAGGCCTGTTCTGCAAAAGTTTACCATTACTGGCTGTTGATTTATTTTCATGAGCTTGCTATTGGCATTTTAATACCTTTAACATAAGTGTACAATCAGGCAATTGCATGTAGTATCTTTTTTTAAGCATCCATTTGATGAATAAGTGGAGTGTATGTTTCCTTTCTCTTCCAGTTCCCCAAGTGTTTTTTTAGATATCCAACACCATTCTAAGAGTAATTTGCCTTTGTCTATATTTGCCCTATCCTTAGTATTCCCTAAACTTTTGCTGTTGGCCCCTATCAGGAGACAGAACTACAGAAGAGACCTTTGATTCAGTCCAGGATGGCAATTCTTATGTTCTCAGCCCTTCCTGCTGGACTAGTCACTGCAGGTTGCTCCAAATAAACCATCATGGAGGACTTGTGAAAATGCTATAAGTAATTTATAATGCATATGTGTATATAGAGCTGTACTTTCATAAAACAAATTCTCATTTGAGCAATATCAAAGATCTCCCACTACCTGCAAAATTCTCTTCATCCTCAGTAATTTATTAGGGCATTTTTCGCTAACTTTTCTTTTGATGCCTTACTGTCTTCTATGAAACTTAGGACAGTCAACATTGCGGTCCATTTGTTTGCTGCATTCTTTTTACTAGATCATTGGTTTATATTCACTACAGCAGATTTCCATTGAAGACAATATTTGTAAATAAGACCCATGAAACTGCCTCCTGGCAGAATACCATAGGGGCGATTAAGCTCACTTCTGATTAATTTTTAGAGATTCAGGGTTTCTTCTAGAGAAGCAACAATGTATTCCATGATTTCCAGTTTCATCTAAATTTACTCTTGACATTATGCAAACCAAAATGTGAAAATAATGCAGAAGTTCCAGCAAAGGAAAAGGTAAGCTTCTTGACTGCAAAATTGAAAATACAGTTACAAAGAAGATAAATCCTCTTTGATTACGGAGTCCTGTCCTACTTCTCACTTAGGAACTTTCAGACAACTTAGCCACAGGGGCTGACTTCATCGTATTTTGCCCCAGGAACTTTTCAGAGATTACTTGTAGTAACAAGTAACAAACATGTTGCTTCTGTGAGCTGCTAGTTGTTGCTTTTGTCTCATGGAATTTCCATCATGAATTTCATTAGTTTTAATTTTTCTTCTTTTTTTTTTTTAAATCTGATAAGAATATGATTTTAGTGACTCAAGTCTTTACTATGTATTGTCTTATCTCTGGAGATCAGTTTCTGACTAATGGATATGAAACTTGCAGCTTGGTTTTAAGGATTATTTAATGTCAATGTAATAATCAGGAGTTGCACATGGGACAATTTTAAACAATATTTCAAAGTTATAGTACTATTTTATTACATGTCTAACATAATTAATGCTCACTCTACATTACATCTTATCAAACTCATAGTCATCTTTCTGCTGTGATCCACATATTATATTTAAATAGTTGAAAAGCTTGGTATTTTGAGTGTTTTGTCTAAACTACTTTTCTCTATTCTTTATCAGTTTTAGGGACTCATGCCATTGCACCTGCATTTGAATTCTCCTAATTATAGGGAACCTTGCTTGCTAAAACAATAAGAGAAATGCGTCCATTTATCATTGCTTGTAGCTAGAAGAACTATGACTGGCGTTCCTGCGGATATTCTGGCAAGCTAAAAGGCTTCTTACAGCTAATGGGAGTGGCTAAGAATTCATCTGAAGACAGAAGGGTCCTATTTTGTTCTGAAGACAGTTTATATTTTCTAAAATGGGGATTGCAGATTTCAAAACTTTTTTGAGCTTTCCTGCAATAATGGAACTGAAGTCTGCAATAACAAGGCTTAAATTCTGCTTCAAAACCACTTATATATCCTGTATTTTTGGCTTCCTAACATATTTCTTTACAACAGTATATGCAGCCATGGTTCGTGTAGTTTTCTAAACAATATACTTAAAAATGAAAGATTCACAGATTCTGGAGAAGTTAGTTTTGGCTGTGGCAGTGGTTCCCAGAGTGTTTTCTACCGAGTATCACGCTCAGTAGCAATTGGTGTACATTTTGGTTGATATTTCCAGACTCCCTGTGACTGGTCTATCAAAATGGTAGCCTTCCAGATGAGTAACAAGCATTCCCACTTTTTTTTCATCTTTCTGGATGAGTAGTAAGCAATAACTTTTGGGCTCAATCATCCAACTCTATGCATGCAAATAAGTTGTCCAAATAACTTCACTACAGTGAACTCAAAAGCCCAAGATAGGATAAAATACAAGCCATACTTTTTTTATCCATAAACAGAGGATCTATAAAAAGTTACAATTAGTTCTGAGACCTAAAGAAATAGTGAAAGACCAGATTGTCTTCCTTCTCCATATATATAAAGGTCAATCATTCAAATTCTCTAGTTGTTTCTGATTGTTTTCCAGAGAATGAAGCATAACTGTTAAGATGTTAATACCATTACATATTACTGTATATATACATACATTTTTATTTTTTTCTTTAATATAATTAAAGAAATCATTACATTTGAGGACCTTACAGTCTAAGTGAGATACAACAGGACTTGACGCAGAAACAGATGACATCTAGCAGACAAAGAATGGGAAGAGAAATATATGCCAGACTATTAGATCACTAGATTTTTCAAAGGATTAACAATTCACACAAACAGTTACCACACTTCTGATGGGGTAACTGATAACCAACATAGAATCATTAAGGTTGGAAAAAACCTCTAAGATCATCGAGTCCAACCGTCAACCCAACACCACCATGCCCACTACACCATGTCCCTAAGCGCCTCATCTACACGTCTTTTAAATACTTCCAGGGATGGTGACTCCACCACTTCCCTGGGCAGCCTGTTCCAAGGCCTGACCACTCTTTCAGTAAAGAAATTTTTCCTAATGTCCAATCTAAACCTCCCTTGGCGCAACTTGAGGCCATTTCCTCTTGTCCTATCGCTTGTTACTTGGCAGAAGAGACCAACACCCACCTCGCTACAACCTCCTTTCAGGTAGTTGTAGAGCGCGATGAGGTCTCCCCTCAGCCTCCTCTTCTCCAGACTAAACAACCCCAGTTCCCTCAGCCGCTTCTCATAAGACTTGTGCTCCAGGCCCTTCACCAGCTTCGTTGCCCTTCTCTGGACACGCTCCAGCACCTCAATGTCCTTTTTGTAGTGAGGGGCCCAAAACTGAACACAGTATTCGAGGTGCGGCCTCACAAGTGCCGAGTACAGGGGCACGATCACCTCCCTGCTCCTGCTGGCCACACTATTTCTGATACAGGCCAGGATGCCATTGGCCTTCTTGGCCACCTGGGCACACTGGTGGCTCATGTTCAGCCGACTGTCAACAGATGAGTTGGTAACAGTGACTTCTTAATCTTCTTGAACTGTATCATAAGTGTTTGTATGATTGTCTCTATAGGATGGCTAGAAAGTTTGGTCATAGCTCGAGAAATATTAGGGGAAAAGTGAGTTGTGAAGAGGAATTTGTAAGAAAAGAGGACAGTTTTTATGGCCTGCAGCAGAAGGAAGGGCTTTCTGGGCAAAGGTACCATGAAAGGTAGGAAGAATGTAGAATAGATTATGAGGACAGCAGCTTTAGCAAGATAGAGTCAAGATTTAGCTGGAAGCAAGGAGGGGGAGCCAGCATCATATCACTATCCAGCTATTGCTTGCTTTCACTGGTATCATAAGTGAAATCTCAGGAATAAAATTTATTTGAGACAGAATAATTTATCTAAGTCATGATCTTGGCATTTGATGGAGATACTATAATTTAAAAAGTTTATCAGATCTTCCAGTAACAAATTCTGTAGTATTCAGGTCAGACTTCTCCTTTGAAGTTTTAATGGCCACTACAATTTTATGTTAGTCACTCACTTATGTTTGAAGTAAGTGTGCAGAGCCTTAGCTGTCTCCATTTGTCTATAACTACTTTAGAAGCTTCTGAAGGCACTGAGCTCATAAAACTGCAGGCTTCAAAGAGCTTATTCAAAGATTCCTTCTGCTGCTGCCATTTATCAAAGGGGCACTTTTAAAATATATATCTCTTTATAATAAAATGTTTTTTAAAATATAAACCTGACAGTGGGGGTGGTTGAAACAAAATCTCCATTGGCTTCAATGGCAGCAGAACTGAGTTCCATAGTTTTAAAGATAACATTTATATTTCTACAAATAATGTTGCATTCAAGTAAGTTGCTAATATATAGAATCAGAATTCATTTTTCCCTCTTATTTTTTTTTCCTCTATCCTTATTTTTTGGAACTTCAATGTGAGTTTAACCTCGAACTTAAAATCAAATTTTAAATTTAACCCCACAATACTGAAAATTATTGTCTCTCCTAAAGAAAATAGAAACTCATGGCTTCTAAGTAGAATTCATCCTATCGGGCAGATGAAAACCTGAAGAGTCGGTGGAATGTTAAAGCTAGATTGTAATTTATTAAGAAATAGGACAAGAATTCTGTAATTCATCAGTCCCATGATAGATCTTTCGGAGATCTAGTACATGATGCTGGATAAATCACATGGCATCAAGTTATTTTATATCCCCTTTGAACAAGAATAATAATAATTACCTACATCACGTTCGTAGTGGCATGTCCAATCCACTTCCCAGAAAAACAGCGGCAGACTTTCCATTGACTTTACTGTTTATTAGATTGGCCCTTTAACTCATCATCTTAACTTCTGTAAAGAATCATGGCCTGGGGGGAAAAGTTGTAGTGGATGCCTGCAAAATGGATATGATATCAAGCAGCAATATTTTAGAAATGCATGTTTAAGGTTATAAAGTACTCCTACTCCCTCCTTATCCCGACAGCTTGGTCGCTTGTTTTGTTTGCTCCAACAGTGGACATCATAACATCACAACCTGTTGCCATGGAAATGGCTGTGATTTTGCAAATTCAGCTTTGTATCTTCACAATGAAATCAGACAGAAAAAAAAGAGATGGGCAATAGGGAAAAAGCCCTTGTTTAAGGACAAAAGCAATTTGATTCTAAATTCAGGCCTAAACCCTTTGACTTCAGTGGGATAACTCCCCATACGAGCACTTTTTGAAGTTACCACTTTTCTGTTGTTACTTACCTGGCTTCCCTTGTTGCTTTGGGAAGGGATGGCCACATCAAGTTTGCTTGAACATTGCCTAGCAGAGTGGCCTGATTCAAGTCTGTGGACTTATTATAGTACAATTAAATAATGATAAAATTATGATAATGATACTGTAAACATAGATAATAGCATGGGAAATAGCCAGCCAAACACAGGGCTTCAACAAATTTTCTGCGTTTTCACTGCTGTAATTTATCTACCAAGCATGTAAGAGCCTGCATATTCTGTTGATTCACACTTTGGCTACATTTTGAAATTGGCTTGCAAAAATCACCCCAGAAAATTTATTTCACTTTTGCTATTATGGAGTAATTCCCCAATGTAAGTAGTTTCTTTCCAATTACAAGTGACTTTATTCTGAAATAAATACTCTGGTTTGGATAACAATATTTTTTCTGAAATAAAATTATTACTATTTTAGAATAAAATTCCCTACAACAGAAATATATTGGAATACCTGAATGATAGGTATCTGGTAGATCCTCTGTTTAGACAAAACTTCAGAATCTGGACTTTTTAAGTAAGTGTGTCAAGCATTTTTTTTTCTGAAGTAGCACTGTCTCTTTTTTTAATTTAATAGAAGAAGAAATTTGAGGATTGCACTACATCTACCACTCATTGTTTTTTAGATGCCAGTTGGCTTTCCAGACTGTTATTCTGAATTCCTGGCTACTCCTGGAATACCTAGCACTACTTGGAAACGCATGACTCTGTTAGTGGCATGCTTTAGAAGTAATGCAGTTGCCAATCAACAAAAATTAGCATTGATGCTATTTGATAAATATATACGTTTCGTGGTCTCCGTAGTTCAGTTCTGAAATATGAGGGTAAATTATGGGCTTGCTGGGAGTGTTGTACAAAATTCTGTTTTCATCTTGGCAGAACCATTTAGGGGAGACCAATATGATGATACAGTCCTGCACCTAATGTTTTAGACTGGACTTGTGTTTAAATTAAAAGAGTTTACCTTTGCCTGGAGATGGAATTGACTGATTATTTTTTGCTGGATAGACAAAACTGAATTCTGTAAGCCTTATAGTCTTGCCTCTGAAATAATTTTGATAAACTACTGGAACTCTAAGCCTTTTTGACCCTAGATTTTTTTTTTTTACTTCGTTTTTAAACCTCAAGATAGCTGGAACATAGAATTGGAAGGTGTCCCCTAGTGTACTGCGTCCAATTCCCCACAATTGTAGGTAACCATAGATAGAGTTCACAGAATATCCACTGATGAAGTGGACAAATCTAGACACACACTAAGACCCTATATAGTAAAATGGAGACATTTAGTTCAAAATCCAAAGTTTTGAATACTGCAATAAACCAGGAAAGGCCTTCTTTTGGAGACTGGCAGTTTATTTGAAGCTAATGTGAATTCTGAACCCCCTCCCACATACTTCTTGCTGTTAAACTTTGCTCTTCTCTGTGAGACAATCCCGAGAGTAAAAACCAAAGATGCGCAATTCCGATAAAATCTGGGGGACAAGTTGTGACTAGTTACTTTGATGAAAAATCTTAGGTGGAATTTATAATCTATTTATTGTAGAATCAGATCTACAGAGGGCTTTGTTTCTAAAGTGAGACTTAATTACCAAAATTTCCTCAGATCTCCTCAGATGCTCCATGTAGTTGCTGTCTAATGTTGTATCCCATAGCTGTACATGCTTTAAAGTTCTCCACATACCTATAGTTCTGTCTAAAGTTCAGCCTATGCATTATGCTGGCTCACAGGTAAGACAAGCGGAGCACATGGGCTGGTTCCTTCTGCGGAGGCTGTTGCAGTTTAGACATTTATGGAGCCAGAGAAAGGATGGATGATGGTGATTCTTTAGTTCAGTGGTTACATTTCAACCCATTGCAGTCAACAATGTCTTTTTCAACAGTCAGTCATGGGATAAAGTACTGAAGTAACCCCAGGGATGAGAGTTGGAACATTTTTTTTTGCTGTACGGTGGTTTTTAAAGGGAGTGTATTTCAAGAATCCTTTCATCAACAACATTACTTGGCAAAAATACTTTTTCTTTATAATAAACTGTTGGATAAGATCATTGATCACTATGGGTCAGACCTGGCTAATGAATCTGTATAATGTGAGGTTGATCAGACCAAATGTTTATGGTAGAAAGAATAAAGAGGCCAAAGCAATTATTGCAGTAAATTGACTGAATATTTTGAGAGCTACTGAAAAAGTTTGCTTTCCAAATGATAGTGTTAGCAAACAGTTACAGACTTGAACTCCATTCATTAGAAATATATACCTTGGCACAACTACAGAAAACAGAGTTAGCAAAAGGTTAAAAAGAAGGACAAATTGGTTTTCATAAATGTAGGACAACTGTAAAATATGTCAAAACTGCTCCATGGAAAGGGATGCAATAGTGTGTCTAGCTAAGCTGTCATAGTTGTATTAAACCTCAGCTTAAATTTTGCTGTGTCTATTTCAAACCCAAAGACAGGGATATGCACTGAAAAGCTTGTCTTTTTCCCATTTATAGCATTTGGTCTAATAAATTGTACTACCTTTCTCTGCTTTGTATGACTTGCTTATATAATGCAAACATGCACCACTCAGGAAAAATTGTTAAGGTATAAGAGCAAACAGACATATATGAACAAACAGCTTGAGGACAAAGCTGTGGTCACATGGGAGCAGTTCTCTCTGAGGCTCTAAATACATGTTCAAAGCAGGATTTTGTACCTGATTAGTTCCTGGATGTAAATTTCAAAATAAATATTGGTATTCAGTGAAAGATAATTACTAAAGGCATTATGAGCCTGACCACTTACTGTCAAAAGCAAAAGCTATGCTTGTTTAATAATGTAAACAGAATGGGAACTCTTATGTCTGAACCATTTTGAATCACATTACAAGAAGATGAAAATAGCACTTGAAACAATGCAACAGGGATCCCATGTGAATTTGGATTGAAGAGCAGGCTGCAGAATCAAACTACCAACTATGTGTATTGGGTAGACCTTGTCTGCTGATTGGGATTCAAATGCTTTTCTTAAATCTCTTAAGCATTTCATTAAGTTCTTTGTGTGCTTTTAGCAAAAGGTAACACATTGATATAAATTCCATTGTGCTGAACTGTTAACACCAAAAGAAAGCTAAGTGGTTAAAATAATAGTGAATAAATTCAGACATCTTCTAAGATAATAATAAGCTCACTGTTGAAAGAACAAGATGAGGATCCAAAGATAGTGGCAGATACCATGAGTGCATTTTGAAATGCAGAAGTATTGTTATTTTACAAAAAAAAAAAACCCATTAGTTTGAGTAGAACCAACTTAGTAAAGGAGGTTCAGAAGTGTTACGTCCATTCTTAGTAGATACCTCTTTCCAAATTTTCTCTTTAGCTTTAACCCAGCGCAGCAATTAAAAGCCATCAAAATGCCATAACCTGAATCTTTAGGGTTCTAGAAGAAGAATAAGTAATTATCTCTGGACTGCTTATCTGAAGTTAAGCTAATTAGTCCCACACTTTGAGAGACAGACTGTACTAGACATAACAGGGACTAAATGTCAGAAAAGGATTAGCTATACTAACTACACAGAAGTTGTATTCACTGGCAAATTCATCAGAGCACCAAAAGGAAGGGACAGGTGCACAGAACAAGGTGAGCCTTTAAAAAGGACCATTACATGCTGAAGTACCTGGGCAACGACCAGTTACATGTTCCACTCAGGCTGGAGCTTGAGGACAGTATGACTGACATGCTAAAAGGAGGACTAGCACAAGAAAATACCTTAAGGAAGTTACAGAAACAAATTACTATTTTTTAAGTCTAACAAAGCACAAAAACCCCTCAAGAAGCTTACACAGGATGAATCTTTCTGCTAGATGATCACCCAGTGCTGCAATCTTCTGATCAATTCTCATTTTTAAATATTGAGTTATAATAGAATATGCTGAATAACAAAGGCTTATCATACTTTGACCAAGATGGGATTCCATGCAAGTTCATAGATAATGGTTTACAAGTTACAACTGCCTCATTTTTGTTATTCTCTGTTATACCAGTGGAAGTATAATACACCCTGGCTTTTATGGTCACAAGTACTAGAAGAAAAATCAGCATAAATACCAGAGAAATTGATTTTTAAAAAAAACCAACAAAGTATCAGCAACATAATACCTTTTTCTTAAACTGAGAGTATCACTTATCAGAATTACCAGATCTGAGACTTAGAGGCCAAAGGAAAAGAAAAATGTTGCCAATACCTAACAAAAACAAGAGGTCCCAAAATGATTGTCACCACAGACCAAACGAAACATGATAACAAATGACCCCTATTTCAAGCTGAAAAAAAAGATAAATTTCCTAACCCAGGAAGATAACAGATAGTCCATGCTCATAAAAGTCATGTATTATCATTCACCCCTGGGTCAATTTTACAGGAAGAATCGAAGCTCCTGCGACAAAATTCAGGATTAGTCTACGAGGATATAGACAGTGTGAGTGAGAGGTTATAATAGCTACTGGAAGTAGTGATTATGAGGTTTACACATTTTTTTTTTATCATTATTCAGATATAGCTGAGGTTAGGAGGTAACAACAGCCTATTGCCAATGCTTCTGTTATACCTTTAACACAAAGGCTATTTCTAAGCTTGCATTGGATTATTTTTCTTGTATAATCTCATATGGTAATCACTATTCAGGGTGATGAATACTTCAGGAGACTGCTTTTTAGGCCTTTCCTTGCAGTAAGCGATTTTTATATTTGTCTAGCTAGCTTGCAAAGGTCCTATCCACCACCTTCCCGCTCTGTTAAATTTTCAGGAACGCCCTGAAGCGCCCCTCTTCTTCATTGTGTCAGACACTGTGGGTGCCCTCCCAATGCCTGGACATTGCCATTGTGAGTCCTTCCTTCCAGCCTCACAGGGGCTCTTTCCATCCCCATACCATTTGCTCTTCATCCTTTATACATATTGGACTCTTGTGGCTCTTTCCTCCAGACCTATCTTTCACACCATTATTAATTCTCTTATTCCTACAGTGAGAAGACAAGCAGAGATGAGATATTTTGTTGTTATACTGCATGCTGTTAATCACTTTAATCTGTAGACAATTACAGATCATATTGAAGCTTCTGGTTCTGCCAGCCCTGTATCTGAACTTCATATATTCCCTGTTTAGCTTTCTTTCTCATTTGATTCTGCTTAAATCTGTAAATACCCATGCATTTATGCCTAGGACATTCTTTGAGAAATTGTGGAACTGATTAGATGTATTATTCAAAAGTTTCCATGTTACAACCAAAAAGACAAATGACACCAACCTGAGAATAAAACCTTGCTTCATTTGGCTACCTGTGTTATCTGCAGCAGTTTTCCTGGGGTGAGCTATTTGGAGGATATACAGAAGCATGTGTGACTTTCATGTTGCTATTAAGGTGAAGCCATTGTGACAAGAGCTGTGACTAGTTTTCATAAAGATAGTTTGAAAAGACAAAACCAGGACATCGGCTTTACTTCATAGGTAGGTGAAAGAAGGCAAGGGGCACAGCTAGAGGAACTAGGAACCAAGAACAGCCAGCTAGAGAAAGTTCTGTGATCAAAGTCCAAGAAAAGGATTTTTTCATGAAATTTGCCATTAAAGTTATTGAGGAGGCCTATGTATTAAATTTCTGAGTTTTGAGGCACTGTAATAGAGCTGTCAAACAAAGATATAGAAAGTGCTACTGTTTCCACTAGACATGACAAGCTAAGGATTCCCAACAAAGTAAGCTGTCGCGGCCACCTGAAGAGGGATAATGAAAGTGATTACATCAGCAAAGAGGAAGGAACAATCCAGGTAAAGAGTTGGTGGATGTTTGATCTTGGAGGGTTGCTGTTACCTCCAGTGCAGTCATCCAAAGCTCTCTAAAAATTAAATAGGCTAAAAGAACAAGAATGCCTAGGATTTCTTCCAGGAATTTCTGTAGTTACCTACTAGGCATCAAAGGAGTCTTCTTTTGAACCTTCAAATATACAAAGAGGTCACATGCACTAGTGACTGCAGATTTGGTAACCTATTATTCATTATTTTCTTTTAGTGATTGTTTTATAGTCCCCAAGGCATGTGTGTTGCTTTCTGTGCCACAAAAAAAAAAGGTTCTGTAAAATCTTGGGGTTTTTTACAGTGGTAAGAGCAGCTGTCTGTCATCGTTAATGACAATGGCAGCCTATTTTTTCCCCTATTAATTCTGATTAGGGGGTCTCATATGAATATTAAGTCTAATTTTTATGATGAATGATGTCCTGCAACCAGGGAAGAAAAATGTCAGTTGATCTAAGATATTTTCTTCATATGTAATCTTATTTAACAATTACCTTTAAAAACCTAAAATCACAATAAATTAATTATTTGGCTTAACCACTTTGTTAATTTTTTTAAAAGAGAACATTAGATGCAATACTTGGGTTATACTGATACTCAGGACAAAGAGAAACCCAAAGCAATGAGAAAATTGTGGAAAAGTAAGGTATCACCCACAAATATAAATACCCACTAATTAAATAGCTGTAGTTAGAAAAATAATATACTTGTTCTATAACTCTAGGTGGCAGCAGTGGAACAAAATAGAGAAAAATGTATGATTATGATTATACTTGCTTACTGTTAATACAAAATCCATTAATTAACTACTGCTGATAGTGTTTCTTGACACGATATTACTTTTATACTCTAGATGGCAGCAGCATCACAAAATACAGAAAAGTAAGATTCATTGTATTCATGCTGTGTCCAAATATGCAGCCCCTTCAAGTTTTTGCAGTTTAAAGTTGGAGAGGTCAAAATGCAATTTCGTTAGGCACTTTCCCACCAAAAAAGAAGAAAAAAGCCTAACAATGATTGTTAAATATCATGTACAATTAGAGGTAAATCACTTCTGAAGTAAGGCTACTTTTCACCAGTCTTAGAACATTCTGGGTTTTACTAATGGAGAACTGATGTGCAGAAAACATAAATGACAGCACCTCTCCAGCTGGGTGTAGTATACTGACCCTTAAAAATCTGTGCCTGTGCATACCTGTCATGGATCTTGCTTTTGTGTGTTAGGAGAATTACAGATTTTGCAAGAGCAGGCAGTAACACTAATCATATCATGTGTTCAGTCTTTAAATTATAAGGTTTTGCATATATTAGTTCAGACGGACTTCGTATGTGTAAGTCTGGTCAAAGGACTCTGAGGTGAAAAGAAGGCATTTGCTTTAGATTATACAAAGTTTTGGTAAAACCCATGATGAATATTGTTTGAACAGAAAGCATCATAGATGCCAGCTCAGCAGAAGGCTGATCTGGAGGTAGAAGTAGGAGGGACTGGAGGTGGAACCACATAACCTCAGCTCCCCTGCTTTTTCCTCTCCTAATGGAGACAAGGTCCCACCTGGATGAAAAGCTCAAGCAGTCCAGGAATACCTTCATATTCAAATCATTACCTGCCAGGTAAGGTTATATAAACAGAATTATTTACGTATAGCAAGTTTGTTCAGATTGTTGCAGGTGTCCACCCTGAATAATTTTACTGCTGTCATGGCAAAAAGAATCCACCAGAGACTGCATGATAGGCCGTGTAATGCATCACCAAGGGTAAACACTGAATATTAAGGGAAATCCAGTGTAGGAAGAGATTATTTTCAGTATGGGGGGAAAAAAGAATTGAGTTTACTGCCGAGATAGAGGATGGACTTAAGGAAAATGGGGCACTCACTTTCTCCAGTTGGCTGGTGTATTATCCTCAGTCTCGAAGGCTTCTTGAGGGTTAAGAAGGGTATCACTTGGTCCAATTTTATTTGTGTTAGGAGCACATTTTGTCAGAAACAGATTGTTGCCCAGTGCCATGGTAGGGTCACACTATGGAGGTGATTCCTTTGACATATTTTGAGAGTGTGCCTTGTTCAAAGGTACAAATCTGGATGAGTGAGATGACTGACTGTGATCTGTTAGTATGATCTATGAGTAGGACTATGTGAGAGACCCAACTCATCCACCTATTGTTTCAGACTACTTAAAACTATTACAAAGTTTTCTGGCACTTTTCCCAGATAAACGATAGTTGCTTGTAATGAACCGGCCTAACTGCATTTTCAAATCCTAGAATTACATTAAAAATACTTGGGATGTCTCTCACCAAGAAAAAGCGAGGATTAAAGTAGATAAAGGAAAAAGCAAATATTGAAGATTGCAAAAAATTTGCAACTCTTCTGTTCTCTGTTCTTATAGTCTCTTGGAAGAAGAGGTGAAGTAATCCCAGAACCCAGTGGTGGTGCTGGTGCTGTGCTTCTCGCTACAGGCTTTCTTCACAATGCAAAAAGAAGCCCATTCACTGGGCTGCACAGACTGCTCTGAAGCTCTGCAATTAGATGTGCTGAGGTTTCTGTTTTCTGGTGAATACCAGGTGCCACTTGGACTGTGAAGCATGCCACAAGCTTTATGTCTTTGGCAGTCTTATGTAACTTCATGGTCGCAAGCCAGCGATGTGTATGAGATCAGAGTCTTCTGAGGATTAGACATAGCTTAGCCACTTCTCCTGTAGGTACAAGTACCTGCTGGCGGGGTTGTTCCAGGGAGACAGTGATTCCATGGAAATAGCATTTTTTCGTATTAAAATGAGATTTCTGTTGAACTTAACACTGTGGCATTAATTTTGCAAGATGTGTATGTGCACATTCTCTCTTTTACTCCCTCCATGCTGTAGCCAGATTCACAGACAAAGCTGCTTTACTGGTGGGATGAAAAAGCACAGTGAAAGTAAGGGCGTTGTATCCTTCACCTGGGTAACATCTCTCTGTTCCTTCTCTGCTTTGAATAGATTCTTTTAAGGCTTGGACAACTCTTGATAGTAGACATCCCATTAGCTGGTGCCAGCTAATGTTGCTGATGGGATGAGGGCAAGGTCTGCTGCTGCAGTCTCCATAGTAATATTAATATATACAGTAATAGTAGTACTGTTATTTTCTGCCCACCATTTAATTTGTCAGCTGAATAGCAGCTATATACTGCAAGAGACTAATTAGCAGGGTTCATTGTTTTGTTTATTTCCTCTTCATTGCAATGACTTTGAATATTTCTTTAGAGGGGAGTTCCTGTGCCTGAGACTATAATAGACTTACCTACTGTTTAGTTGTATGGAGAAAGGACTGAAGACATGTTGTAGACAGCACATCTTGAAGTGGAGTAATGCAGGAAGAGGAATGATACAAGAAGGCTATAGACTGTATGTTTTCTTTGGAGAGGAAAAAATGCATTAAGACAAAATATTTTCTGCATGTGCATGAGTGCCCGGCTCACTGATACAATGCCACTTCATTGAAGTGGTCCTCTCAGCCTGTGAGGTACCATCGTTAGCCAGAGAGACATAAATTACTCCTTGCTTTGTGAACTACTATAATGATCAAGCATAGAGGTGTCTTAATTTCCTGAAATGAGACAATGACTGAAGATGCTGAAAAGCACCGGCTGAGATTGTCACTGAATCCTTGCAGCAGAACCTGGCTTCTTTGAAGTGTTCTCCAGCACTTTTTTAATTATTTTTTTCATACGCTTTGTAGATCATTCCTGTGATTTCTGACACATAGGCACCCCCATTCACAGCCTCACACTGTGTAACCATAAATAATCCTAAAGAAAGTGATTCACCAGCAGCTCAGTCTGCCTCTGGTGGATATTCTCTAATGTTAGTGCCTTGGAAATATCACTAAGAGCAGGGAAATTCTCCAACTAATATTTGATTAATAAAGAGATGTTTGCTTAATAGTGTGTGAACGTTATGTAGTGTGGACGACTTTTGTGAAGATAAACTAAACTGTTCCCTGGTATAGATGACTATGACAGGATCTTTCATTAGAAGTCCATGAAATAAAAGTTACTCAAATAAAATTATAATCATTGTATCAGGAAGAGAAAGTACCATTTGGGTGAAAGCACTGTGCTGAAAGAAATAATCTGTCATATTGATCAGCATAAAGTTTCTGATAGAGCTGTTCTGCTCTTTTGAAGCCTCCTTCACCTGCTTTTTGCTGTTGTGTGATAATGCAAAGCGGAGATGTGCAGCCTTCGTAGTTGTGAGTTGGATCTCTGCTTTACAAAGCCCTGTAACCTATACCCCCTCCTCCCGCCTGCGTCCCCTCTCCCAGCAAGCAGCTGTCATCCTCTTTCACACAGCAGTCAAAGCCACCTTCGCTGCCTCATCAGGCAGCAGCTCTCCTGCCCTGTCTAACCTGCCCAAGCAGGCTTCAACCTCTACACACTGGCCCAGACAGCAGCACTTCACTCACCTCCTCAACAGTTTACCATCACCTCCACGGCGTAAGCAGCGATACTCTTCTCTTCACCCATCAGTCAGCTTCCATCTCCCCTGGAAGTCCCTGCTACTAGACCTCATTTTCTGCATCTGTAGAAGGCTGCCGCAGAAGGGAGGAGGAAGACGTAGGCAAAAGGTCTGGGCAGGGAAGAGGAAAGGCTGGAGCTAGGATGGAAATACCTTATGGGCCAATTCCAGCGTAAGAGCTGTCTGCTATACCACATTGGACTGTAGTGTTTTCACTTATTAAGAATGAAGTTGGCCTTCTCCAGCTACAGGTCAGATGTACCCTGACTGAGATGATGATCTTCTTCAGTCCATATTCTGCTGAGCTTCACACCTTGGATTCAGCATTAATGAACATTATGGTTTCCACTTAGTGAATTTTAAATGCTTTTTAAAAAAAAACCTCTCCTCTCAATGCACACAGGGAGCACTGAGTCACTCGAAATCCCAGAAAATTCAGTAGATCTTACACTGACGTAAACATCAAAAATTTCATTCCTTGTTTAGTAACCACGTTTGAGCAGTATGTTTTGAACTGAAGAGCTCAAACCTAGGAGAAAAAAATCTTAGCATTTCATACTGAAAGCAACTGTTATCTTTGAGGCATGAACAAGCTGCACCAATAACGTTCTCAGCTGAGCACGCAGATTCTTAGCTTGGTTTTGCTGATAACTAAAAATTAACAATTCAGCATAAGTCTTAATATAGACTTCTCTCTGTCTGGCACCTGCAAGACTTTCCTCCAGTACTTTCTCTCTCTTAATGCTGTAAACATCAGTATTAGCAATGACTGATTCAGCAACATAGAGCTTGAACTTTGGAATAGTGACTTGGCATCTGAGCCCAACACTCCCTTACAGATTTCCAAGTCTTCTCTTAAAAGGTTACATGTCAAAATGTCACCAGACTATATTACCAGACTATCCAGAAAATGGAGAGTATCAAAGTAAGATTTGGTATTTGTTTCATGATGCTATTTCTATTCTGATTAGGAGATAGGCAGAGAGATGTTTTTTTCATAAAGAAGTTAACCCTTTCTTTATGTTCAGTCTTATCTACTGCTTTCTAACTGCATTGTACTCCAGCTAATTCTCCCAGACCCAAGCAGGTGAGAGAGTGAGACAGCAATTTTTCCACTTTTTTGTCCTGTCAATGGAATTGTTTACTAAGTTTCATGTAATTATGTGTGTACAAATGTATTGAATGAAGCGGGATAGATTATGTAAGTTGAAATTTGAAAGGCAGAGGTCTTGACTGACTGGTAGTGAAAGCCTAAAATATTATGTATGCACAATATGATGAAACACTGGAGACACAAGCTCTAACTACCGTTTCAACTCCAGGGTTATGGTGTCAGCTCTTGGGTTGCAGGTTTTCCAAACCTAGTAGTACAAAAAATATATCCTTTGCTTTTAAACTGATTGAATTTTGTGCAGAATCATTGACAGTGGTAATACATCTACTCTGCAGAGAAGAATACATAGAAAATCAAGTATGATGTGTAATCTCATTATCAAAGAGAAGCCAAAGCTTTGATGTCAACACGAGTCCTTCTGTGGACTTTGATATAGAATTAATTTCTGTAATCTTAATTATTTTTCCTCTGTCTTAATATTTTTATGGCACCATGAAACAGTGTTTTCCTAAGAGAGAGCAAACAGTTTGGGGATTTTCTTTTCTTTTATTTTCAATTTTGTTTTGGTTTTAGTGGAAGTATTTGTTGTTAGTTGAGTTGCTGAGAAAAAATTGAAATGCCTCTGTCCAGAGGGACAGTAGAGGATGTATGTGTCTTGTAAAAGAGATGCAGGTGGCATATTGGCCTTATGATAGATGCACAGGAATGAAGAGTGATAATTCATTCAAAATCCCTGGTTGTAATATTTTGATGTATTATGACAATATAATCTTGTGTGTTAATAACAGATTATAATATGTATATTTATAGGGCAGTATTTAGCCAGATGAGATTTGCTTATGTAAATTCTACTACCTGTGTTTGAAACTGATAGTGGCTGTTACTTAATAGCGCTCAAAAAAGGACATGCCATAGCTTCAGACTTATGTGGGATTGTAGGTTTGGAGGATTCTATCCATGGTTATTTGTTTCCTCCTCAGTCTTTACTGAGGATTCCTAGAAAAATACATTCCATCCAAGAACTCTAGTGTTCTTCTAATTTGGTGATATTAATTTCATTTAGTTCCATGCCCTTTTCACAGACTCAATGTAATGTGCCATTTTCCTCTGTCACACAGAACAGGGATGAGTGAGGAAGAACCAAAACTTTTCTGAAAACAGAAAGAAATGCTTTATTATATGAAGCTTAAAGAGAAAAGCAAGAGTGACAGGATTTCCATACAACTGAAAGATAATCTTCAAATGTGTAACTCATGTTTGCTCTTTATGGGTAGATTGTTAGACAGTATGTTCAGCTCTCTCAAGAGGCATTTAGGACTTCAAATACAGTAATAAATTAATTTGCAAGATACAGACAATAATGAAAGATTTGATTTCAAACCAGTGACATGAAACTTTTGTGGAATTTTCCAACATTAAGAAGCATAAATGACAGCCTTATTTACTTGCATAAATGAACCCACCAATGAAGTAAAATACAAATTGACAGCATTAGGAAGAGAAGCTCCGTTTTTTATCTACAAAGAGATGTGACTTACAACAGTGTTATTGCTAGCTTTATTCCATGTCGCTTGGCCACCACACTCCCCTAAGAGGCCAATCACAACAAAGTGAGGGCAGATTAGAGATCTGATGTACGCAGTCCTTGCTTTTTCTTAGATAACTAAAGTTACTCTTGGCAACAAGGAGATGATGAGTTGACACCCATCATCTAAGAAAGGAAACCATTAGTTTACTCAGAGGCCAATAGAAAGCTACCAGATGGGAACAGTTTTCTGTCACTGTCTATCAAGGCTAGAGTACAGCTATCCAGCCTTCTGTGACATCAGTTTTATGCTGTGAGCACAGCAGTCTCAAAAAACACTGAAGAGCCATTTACTTGTAAAGTATAAGAAACATCTGTCAGGGGCTAAAAGTGTTAAAGAAATGCTTAACTGTACATTGAGTTGGCAGATTCTTAGGCTCAGGTTACAGGAAAAACATTAGCAGTGAAAGTCCACAAGATTTATCCTAATTTATCAGATTACTTCCTCAGAAACTCTCCTTTTGAACTGCTCTTCAACAGAAGAACAAATGTGTAGACTTCAATGCTTAATAAAGCTAAAAGCTTCTCCCTGGGGTAATTGAAATTTTTCTATCAAAGGGTAGATAGACCTGGTTGCAGCTGCAACAAAGAAGAAACATATAAAGCCAAGTGGAAAGCAGTTAGACAGCATTGGTGGTGTAGGACCATTGAACATGGTCTTGCTAATTGGAATCTATAGCACAGGACATTCAACTACATGCTGGGCAAATGACCCTGAAAGTTTCAAGTCTATCTAGTATAAAAAAAAGTTCAGATGTAAAAATAATCATACGAATGATGGATTCTGTATCCTTGAATGGGCATAACCAACCAGAGATCTGGGTAACTGGCAAATTTCTTTTTTAAATAAGGCCCTTTGAGTCCCATATATGCATCTACTTTCACAAGCATTTCAAAACCTGTCTTCTAATAATTTCACACAGAGCTTTCAGAGAAGCAATGTTCAAAAGAATGAAAGTAATGAAACACAGCAAAGTTTTACATTTTTATTTCTGTACTTTGGGAAAATTCCTATTGAAGACAGAAGGCAGTTCAAATTGGAATTGCTTTACTGCCAACAAAAATGTGTGACTCTTGATCTAATGAAAAATTAGAGAGATTGAAAAGCAGAAGTAGACTTAGGAAGGATTTCAGTTACAGCAGGATGCAGCCCTTATTGCATTTGTAGTTCAAACTGTGATCTCTAAGGAGACCTAAATTGCTCCAGAGTGTGGAATTTGGGGTATTTGAGACTTTATTTTCTCAGAGGAACAAGTATGGGTAGCTAAAGCATCAAGCTTTATTGTCATGCATTTAGAAAACATATTTTATTTTAATTTAAAATAAAATGTCATTTAATGATGAAAATGTTCAATTCTTAAAACATTTGTCATGTGAATTAAAAGTTATTCAAAATGGTTCCATAAAGTGGAACTTGCAAATTTTTTCAAAGCTTCCAGTCTTGCAAACTGATTTGGATAAGCATACTTTCATTTTATACAGAAAAACCCATTGTATTTGTGATTGTTATCGGTATGCAAGGATTCACTGGCTCAAAATCTAAACCGTCATTCTCACACGCTCTGTAGCTTTGAGAGCACTAAAGTATTCCTGGGAAGCAAAACAGCTTCAACAGAAAAAGCTGGAATTACATCTATACTTCAGAATGTGCTAACATACAAGGATGTCATAAGAAGCTTCCTTGGGCATTGGAAACACTTTGCCCATGCTTCTTTGGCGTTCCACAGAGGCTAAGTACCCTACTGAAAGGCAGGGTATCTTAGCTTGGGTGCAACGCTATGTTACGTGGCTATGTTGCTTCCCACGCAAACGCTACTTCATTCAGAGCTTAGTCCAGCATCTTGACATGATGCAACATTGACTGTGTGGTAGAAATGTGCTCACACAGCAGAAGAACTGCAATCAAATTCCTGCTCCAAGTCGGCAAGAAGTAGATTTGAACTTGGATTTTCCAAATACCAGTAAACATTGTGTTAGATATGAATTAGTCTTGTGGGTTTACATTGCTGACGTCTTCTACCACCTTCTTCCCTTTTTTTTAGTGAGAAAAAGCATGTGAATGTCAGAGGTGACAATCATGTATTTTCATGTATTCCCTAGAACTGTCGTTTCTCTCTTGCCTTTCCTCATTTATCATCCATTTTATCTATTTTCCTCTCTTACCTCATCTTTTTCATTCATCAAACTTTTCTTTCTTTCTTCATCAAAACCTAAATTTTGAACCTTTCTTTCTCTGTTTTTTGAACCTTTATTTCTTCTGCTGTTCTTTTCTTGCTGTTCTTGACTTTTCTCTTTTTATCATGTCTCCTCCTTGTTCCTATTTCTTTTCTTGCATATTTCACCTGTTTGCATTAATCCTCCTCAGCCCCTCCTTTTGATGGCTCTTTAATGTATGTGGTTTCTGACAATTAGCCACTTCTTCCCCACTGTCTAAAGCAGCATTTTAAACATTGAGCAGAGGAGCTCCTTCCTGAAGTACCAATTCAGCCCAGCAGGAAAAGTCCAGGGCTGGAGTTAAAACTCCACTGAGTCAGGCCAGGACAAGTGGGCATGTACAGTTGTGGAAAGAGCAGGTTAAAGCACCCTCAGTTTTTAGGGCTCAGATGATAAGTCCTGCAGCAACAAATCACTGGTGCAATCAGGAACTGCAGTGTCTAATATGTCAGACAGCCTAGAGCATTTGGTATCAGGGTATCAAACAACTGAAAAAAAGGAAGTATGCCAAAGACATGACATCCTGAGCACTCGTGCAATAATATTACTGATTAGATCAAAAGGATGGTCAGTTTTGTTGTATTTAGCAGAACTGCCTACTTTATCATCAAAGTAGCTTCATGAGTTCCCTTTTTCATCTCAACAAATAGGCAGTCTGTGAAAATACTATGCTATTAATGGAACGGTATTTTTAGAAAGATGGAAAAAAGAAAAAGGCAAAAGTCCAGATTTTATCCCACCCTCTTCAATGGCATTTGTGATACAACTGGAAGACACGTACCAGAGGAAGGTCATCTCGGTTAAGAGAGCAATCACAAACGCCACAGAAAACATATTTTAACTTCTTGATAACTCATTTCACTGAAATACTATCTGTACCATACTGCCTCATTGTATTTAAGAGTAGAGCAGGGTTTCAGGTAATGTATATTTATGTGGTATCAATTACCAGCTATGTCTTGCAAACATCAAAATGTTTAATCCCTTATTCTGAGTATTAGTATTTAATTTCTTAAAGTCAGTGCCTATGACTAAACTAATAGAAAAGGTCCCCGATTTTTTGAGGGAGTTGAATACAATCCATTTTGGGAGAACAACTGATGTTGAGATTCTGACATTGACGTATCAACATTCTTAGTATTTCACCTGTGAAATGCTTATCTTTGCTCCTAGGGCACTGACACTCAGTATTTATCTGCCATTTCTTTAGAGATATATATACACACACACACATATATAACAACAATACATACAACAAATATATATATATGTATTTGTGTATATATATAATATATCTGTTGTTCTACAGGTGGGACTTTTCAGAGGAATCTGACAATATCAATATTCAGGATGTTTTACATTATTGTTCTGCCAACAAATTAACAGAAAACTTTCTTCTCATCTCTTTTTCTTTTCTGGAAGAGCACAGATTAAGCCAACTATTTAAAGCCATTCTTATATCCCTTCCATTCAGATACTAAATAAAGTTCCTACCTAAGTATTCTGCTGTATTGGGGCCTTCAAAAAGTAAAGCATGGCAAGACAGAAACCTGCTTTTGGAACTCTCGAGAGCAGAGTACCTTCAGCTGACAACCGATCTCTTCTTGAAGTGGACTGCTTTGTGCTTTAGATTACATCAGGTAATCCTATAGGAACAGAAAGAAGCTTTTTAGTTTGTTTGCTTACAGTTTCACACAGATATATTGCTAACTTCTTTCTACCTGCGAGTTCCCTCCTCACTCTTCTATACTGCATTTCTTCATTGGATTGATGTGCATCCCTCTGCTACTCCAGATACACCTTTGTTTAAGTGCAACTGTTTCTTTTTTTGATGTCTTGTGGCACTAAATTCTTATACCTCAGATCATGTATTTATGATAGTAACATGCCCACTGTCCGCTCTCTCTTGCAAATCTTGCTCAGGACTTCATTGCCTTTTTTTTTAAAGTAGGCCCTGACTTTAAGAAATTAAATACTAATACTCAGAACCAGGGATTAAACATGTCTGCAAGAAGTAGCTAGTAATTCATATCATATACATCTACATTACCTGAAACCCTGCTCTGGTCCAGTCCAACACTAGAAATGCAGATATCTCTTTACACGACACCAACACTAGAAGTTGGCCCAGGTGTCAAGTCAAAACAAAGGTAGTGTAGACCTGACTGAGGACAAGGACCAAAATTGGATCAGCAATAGAGAAAAAATAATACTTTCCTTTCCTGGTTTCCATTGAAAGTATTCAGAAGACAGAAATTATTCATTTGGTTTGTGTGGGTAACAATAGTGATAGGAAGGATATAACACTCAACACCTGGAGATGAGAACTTCTAGGCTTGGATGTCTAAAGCCAATACTATGACAGCCCTTTCGACATCATTACTTCACCATGACTTCACACTACCACAGAGGTCCCTCTCTGGTGCTCAGTGCATTTCACTTTCTGGCTTGGAACAAAGTCAAGCACAAGCCAGGTTATTTTTGATCAGCTGCATCTACACTAGCATTCAAAAGAGGCAGATGTAAAGTGATAACGAAAATTACCAAACCAAGCCAACCCCATGAAAAGTTGTATTGTGAATGGATGAGCTTCAGACCATTGCATAAAGTCCATTAAACAGCAGTGTTCTCATTGAAGGTCATTAAAATTTCAGTGAAATGATTTTGCAGTTTCTTTGCGTTGTGCCAGAATGAACATTGCGCTTACAGCAGGCATTGTCTCGTGCTTCTCTTTGCTTTTAGAATGACATCAAACTTTTAGTTTTATTTTGCTTACTTTCCTATGCTGCTACTGACAAAAATAGGAAGACCAGCCAAGCAATGGTAAGCCAGAAGTTCATCCAGTGTGAAAAAACAAGCTTCATATGTTGTCATTCTGTGTGAAATTACTTTCACATAGTAGTCTGTTGCCTGGATGTATATTTTTCTTTTGCTGAGCATGCACGTTATCTTGTGGACTTTGAACAAATGAAACCTGAATCATATTACTCATCATTACTTCAGCATAAATACAGACTGTAGTCAAAACCAATTTTCTTTTAATATTTGTTCTTGACGTCTTCCTTATATAATGTAATTAGCTCAGTGACTCTTTTTATACTGCAGTAACAGGAAGTAGAATATGATAGTAAACACCTACTGCATTCTGTGGATTATTAACACTTTTTATCCTACTAAACATGGGGGGGAGGTTAACCCTATAACTGTGAAACATTTTAGGTTCATTGTGTCTAGACGAAGACAGATAAATGTGAGTGCTATCAGCTCTAATACACACAAAATAAACTAGCTCTAAAGATTTTTCCCTTTCAAGATAGGTGTAAATAACTACAAATGTTTATTTGCAATTATAGGAACACTTATGATTTCTTCTTTCTCTGATTTCCATACCAGACAGAGGGTTTTAAACTGCACTGCATAAAAATGTTTTTACACACACTCACTTAGCAACACCTTTTGTGGATCCTATTTTCAGAAGCGGTGTCTGCTTACAGTACTTGCAGATGTATCTGGGTATGGCACACTCAGCTAACCTCCAGACAAATATTCATTCATTTGTAAAGGTCAGGAATGCATTTGTAAAAGGCTGCTGAAAATTGGTAGAGAGTCGTCTTCAGCTCGATATTCAAATAGTGCAAAAATCACAGTGAAGGACAAAATAAAACAAAAGACAAGATTTTCTTTAGGAGTTTTCTTTCCATTTTTAACAAACCACTGGCCCTTTATACAGTGGCAGCCCAACAGGACGACCTGTACGAGACCTTAATACCAGTTTTGTGCCACAAAATATTAGATCCCCCGCTCTACTTGCACATGTCTATTGGAGCTGGTTTTACATGTCTCACAAACTTCCTTCTGCTACCCAAGTACAAGATGTGGAATAAAGAAAACATACACATAAATGAGTAAACCCCCTGCACTTGGAAGCATGTAATTTTTCAAAAGAACTTCTCCAAGACTTTTTCTGAGTGGTAATGTAGTTTTGTCATTTGGTAAGACATGAGGCCAATATGATCTTATCTCGTAATATCCTTCAATTATTCATCTGTGCTGCTTGTCTCCACTGAGGATTAGGGGTGCACAGTAGTTTGCAGAGAGTCTAAAAGTGCTGCCACTTGCCTAAGCTTCTGCTAGGGTTGGAAGTCTCTGGATGGACGTCTCTCATATGTATCAGCCTTCTGCCAAAATTTCAGAATGAAGCAGCTGAACCAAAGAGGTTTTTACCCACTTAAAGGCGAAGCTAGATTAATATTTTATCTTTTTTTTTTTTTTATGGCATAAATTGCTAAGTGTCAGCATTTCCCTTCACTGAATGGAACGTAAGACCCAGGTTATTACATTCTGCGTTTGTAAGTAAAGGCACAATGATTTGATTTTTGCCTAATTATTTTTTTCAAAATGTGCTAAGAAAGTATGCTTCTGGGTTTTTATTTTACTGAAGGGTAGGGAATATCTTCAGTAAAACACAGCAATACCCCTTGTTTTGGTATCAGCAAAGGCACCAAAGATAATTGGCAGAGAAGTAACTGATTAGTTTAAAACTACAAAAATTTTTCAAAAATAAACTATCAGCCTACTAGTAGTTTAAGAGGGCTATCAATTTGTGCATCTTTTCATAACTAAAAATAAGTTAAAAAGATCACTATTCTGAGGAGTTATGTTGTTGATTTCATAGTTGTCTCACTCTTGCCCAAGTCCGTGAAAGAAAATGGCTAAAATTTGTCTGCTTTTGGGCGAGATGAACATTTAACGGAGTCTCATGTCAGAAGGTCCCAGAATAACAATTCCATTCTGACCTTCAGTTACACAGATGATAAGATTTCCATGAATTCATTTTTGTATGAACTAGAGCATATCCAATCTTGATTTTAAAATTGCTAGTGATAGGAATCTAAAGAGACCTTTATAATTTTTTCTCCTACCTGGGTACTTGCAGATTGTGACCAAAAATCATTCTTTCAAAATATTAAAACTCTTCAATGATACTGTTTTACTGTGAGTTACATTTTCAATCCTTCTTTTTGTGGCTTTTTCCTGAACCCTCTCCAGTTTGCATACTTCCTGAATTTTAGACAACGGCATTTGGAAGGATGGGGTGGGGGTTGGTTGATTATTTGTTGGAATCAATACTTTCCAAGTCTCCTATCTTGAAAATATGGTTTATATTGCTCATGATATATCACCGCCATAAATGTTTTTTCCATCCTAAAAGTAGGCAGGCCTTATTAACTTTCATTATTTCATTCTGAAAGGCTGTTCCAGAAACTTCCTCAACCTCCCATTTTAAACTCTAATTTCCAGACTAAATTTATTAATGGTCAGCCTATACCTATTTGGGAGTCTTTTTGCTAGTCTTGTTTTCTGTCTTTTAAAGCCTTAGTCTCTCATTGATCGTTATCCGCTCTGTGTGCCTTGATGTGTTTGAAGACAACAATCCTAATCCTTCAGTGTTTAATCCTTCACTCTTTGTTTTGCTCACTTAAATAAGAAAACCCTTTTCCTGCTCTTTCCAACCAAGGGCCCCAAGAATACAGAATCCTGCTATTTCTTGCTTACTGTGCTTTTGACATGATGAAGCTTGCTCTCCGTCCTGCGTTGCTGAACAGTTTCAACAGAACACAGAGAGTGGTTCAACTGGACTTACTCATAGCATCTCCCTGACCGGAACTGCTCTATGAAATGTAGGTGGCAGTGTCACTGTGGGTGCTGCAAAATGAAAACAAAGAAATAATCACCTTATGTAGCCTTTTGAAAAAAGTTGTATCTACTGTCAGAGGAAGACTCTTGAGTTCCCAAAATTGAGTAGAGAAAAGATCCTCCCTTTTCTTATTTCAGTAAATACTTAAAGTAATTTAATTTAGTAGTTACTTCTAACTTACATTAAGTGAAAACTAAACTTAGAACAGATTCATCCTCGCCAGTCTGGTTGATGTGCTGCAAACCATTACGGCCCACAACCTAATAATAACCCTCTTAAACCCCATTTTCACTTAGGTATAACAATCTGCCTCAATATTAATCTGTAAACAACCCTGTCACTTTAACTACTATCATATGCACACTTCCAGAAAAACAAATTTTATCAGGGAAATTCAGATGCAGATTGCATTGGCTCAAGCCAGTTCTTGTTATCATTACTGACCAGAACTGTCTCCCATTTTGTAAATGTGGACACCCAGGCACCCCATGCAGTTCTGAAGTAATTTTTTTTTTTTATGTGTGTCCTGTTTTACTCATGAGGACAGCAGCATAGTTTGGTTTTGCTTTTTTTTAAAACCCCGAACACCTTTTTTTAGCAGTTGACATTGAGAGTCTGTGTCTTGGAAGCTGAATAAATGAACCTCAGGCTATTCAATCTTGGGGCAATGAAAATTTTTGGTGTAGAATTTTTGTAGCACAACTGTTTGCTTCGTATTACCAGGTTTCATACTTTATCCTGGAAAGTCCTGAGTGCCCTCTGCCAATAGGAAAGGGGGCACCTACCATTTTGCACGAAGGACTCTCTTACCTATGTGTGGCCTAGGCACCATTGAGAGAATAAATTGTGGGTAATTTCTGAAGATTTAAACAATCTTTATAATAAAAGGTACCCTCCAACATTCCTGTGGAATAAATATTACACAAAAATGAGAATATTCATGCACTCAGCATGTGAAAAGAGTAGATCACATAATTGCTTTTTTCTAAACACTACCTCATAGCCAAAGATATGAGTTATTGAGTGGAAAAACCATGGTGTTCTCTGGAACAAGCAGAGCCTATTGGGGTTTTTTTTTCCAATTAATTTGTGTCTCATTTCCCTTCATGCTTTGCCACAATGACTCAAGGCTCTACTGTCCACAGAGCTCTTCAGCTCCACTTATGATCTTCAGTTCTTCCCCAACAGCACCCTCCCAGCTCATCCCCATACTCTCAAATTACTCACTGGACAATGCAAGCACAGAGTACGAATGGTCAGAGAGTTGCATGCTAACCACCTGGCACATGGGGGGGGGTTAGCCAGCAGCACACAAGCTAAGCCGATGATGTCGAACCCGTATCTTTCCTTCCGTTGTGGCACATTTGAGTCTCCTTACCCAGTAGCCAGCTTTCTCAAAACTTTTAGGCCTGCATTACCTGAAATCCTCACCCCTGTGGCAGACATGGTTAAAAGTGGCAAAAAAGCTAGAGTGGGAGATTAACATGGAGAAACTAAAAATGAAAGTATTTGTGGGTAAAATACATCATGTACTCCTGTTCATTTGGGGCCGACATCTAACAGGAAAGATCAGCAGAAAGGACATTTGAAAGTACCGTTATTGGTATTTAAAGCTATTGCAAAAAATATACGCATTTGGCAAAGATACAGGCCTTTCATCAAGCTCTGCATGACTAAGCTTATGTGAGCATTGAGCTCACAGCAAAAGTCGGGTCCGATTGTGTTGTGAGGGTCATCGAATAGCAGAGTCATTTTGTGGGTTTTTTTTTTTCCCCTCCAGCAGTACATGGAGGAAGCAAGGACAGCCTGTCACCGGGCGATTCCCCGCCGTCCGGGTACCGGGCAGCCTCCCCAGTGGGCCGAGCCCGTGCGGAGGGGGCCGCTCGGTGTGGGACCAAGCGCACACGGCGGGGGCGCTCCCCGACCCGAAGCCAGGCCGGCGCACCAGCAGGGACAAAGACAGCGAGCGACGCGAACATGAAAGCAGGCTGCACGGGTGGATGACGGGCACCATCTTGATTGCACCGGGCGGCGAGCCAGGCCGCCTGAGGCGGCTCGGGAACGGAAGGTGTCCCCTAAGGCCCGGCCTTTTGAATCGTTATTCATTAAAAAAAAAAAAAAACACCGCATTTTCCCTGCAGCGCTGACTGCGGCCTGCAGCGCCAGCGCCGCTGCTTCCTCCGTTACCACACGGCAGCCGCTCCCGCGGGGCCAGGGCGAGGCTGCCGGGCCACCTGCGCCTCAGGGCGGGAGGGACTCCGGGAGCCGCAGAGCCCCATCACCCACCGCACCGGGCAGCGGCGGGGCGCGCGCGGCAGTCGGCCGCTCCCACTCCCGCGGGCCGCGGCGGGGGGGGGGAAGGCGGTGGCCGGCTGCCCTTCCCGCAGGGAACGCCCCGCTCCGCCGGCTGTGAGCCCCCCCCGCCCGCGGCGTGGGCAGACCCACCGCGCGCCGCGGGGGGAGGAGGGGCGGGGCGGCGCCGGAGCGGCCCCCACCCCGCGGGGGGCGGGCGGAGGGGGAGGGGGAGCCCGCCAGCGCTCCCCCCCGTGGTGACAGTTTCTAGAAGCACGTCCCGGCGTCCTTTGCGCTCTCAACATGGAGGAGCTGACGGTGGAAGTGCGCGGCTCTAACGGGGCCTTCTACAAGGTACCGGCGCGGGGAGGGTGTGGCGGCGGGGCTGGCGCGGCGGGGGCAGCGCGGGGGGCGGCCGCCCGGCCGTTTCCGCGCCCGGCCGGAGGCGGGTGGCCGCTGGCGGCCGTGGGGGGAGCCCCTGCGCCGGGCCGCGGAGGAGGGGAAGGTGAGGGGGGAAGGGCGTTGGGGGAAGGTGTCTGGGTGTGGTGGGGGCGGTAGTGGAGGGGGCTGCGGCGGGAAGGGGGGGTGTTGGGGGCTGGCGTGGGGGGAGGGGGGCCGAGGGGGCAGCGGGGATGGAGCGGGGCGGCGGTGGCTTGAGGAGGTGGTGACGAGGCGGGCTGATGAGGGCTTCTCTCAAGGGAGGTTAGTGTGTCGGAAAGGGAGAGCGCTGGGAGGGCCGGGGGGAGCGGATGCACAGCACGGGGATTTGCTTAGTCTTCATTTGGAAAGGGTGGGTGGGCGTGCGGGAGGTATTTTTGGAAGAAGCAGGGGCTTTGGGTGGGATGGGGTGAACTGAGCCGAAAACAATAATTTTAAAATATTTTAAATAATGTTTTAAAGAATTCGAGTTTATCTGTGTCATCAGAAAGCTTCCTTCGCCATCACCCTCCCTGGAATGTCAGGATGTTACAGGATCAATGCAAAATACTCTCAGCTGTTACCCGTCAGTCATTTTCCCCTAAGCCTGGCTTCAGATGTTTAAGAATCGCAGCTCTTTTTATGGCAAGAGCCTTCTGTCTTCCTTTCCAGGAGGGCTGATTCCAGCCAGTGTTGTGAGCACGCAGCGTGGCTGTGTTCTGGGAGTATTTAATCTCAGGACTCTCTTTAGCTATTGTGCCTAACCACATACACAGTGTGGTATTGCACATGCAATTTTACACTGGGGGGTGTGGGGGGTATCCTTTTTTTTTTTTTCCCCCCTGAATTTCCTGTGTGCAGCTGTGGATTTGGCTTGGAAGTCATGTGGTAATTGTACAGTATGTAAAGGCAGTTGGTGTTTAAAGGATTGTAACCAGTTGACTGCAGGAGTTAAGTTCTTTCAACTGGCTGTCTATTAAAAGAGACAAATAAGAGATACTCTTAGGAGGAAAGAATGTAATGGGGTAAGCTACATCCCCTTGCTAGGTAAGCCTCTTAAATTTTTACCAAAATCAGTAGATAATAAATTTTGTAAATCAGATACATTTTAGTTGGAGTTAAAATACCACACAGAAACCCACATCAGAATCATTTGCATTTAGAACAGGATACTCCTAAATAGAATTTTTTTTTTTCCCTTTTCCCCTGCCCGTTAGGAAGCCCAGAATTTGGAGACACTCTTCTGAGCTTTCCATTTTCTACCTTGTGATCTTGGACATATTTATAAACCATGGATTAGTTGTTTCTTCTGCTTAAGAGGAATGTGAGACTAATGGGAGTATTAGGAGATGTACTGAATTCTTAGACTGAAGGGATCTGTGTACACAGAATTTATTCCAATAAGCCTGATTTTAAATCTGCAACGATGACGTCTCCTCCTAAATCAGTGAGAATTGTCAGGCTTGGATTAGCACTATCATGTGTTTTAGCCCTGTGAACAGTGACTAACAAAAGCAGAATTTTTACTTAAAAATGGCGTTAATGGCTTTCAAATCAATGAAATGGGGATTAAGTCCAGTGATGGCATCTTCATGGTGGATGAAGTCAGGTTAGAGTGATTGGACCCATAGCGACCAAAGCCCCAACTCAGAATAATCCACTGTTAATGTGGAGGGGAAAAAAGGCCACAGAGCCCCCCCCAAAACAAAACCGAATAAAGCAAACTGAAACACAGTTTCAGAAGATTATTCTTGTGAGCTAAATGCAGTGAAATGTGTGTGTCAGTGACTCCATTTTGTGAGTCTTACTGTGAGATAGGCAGAGGTTATGTATGCATTCTGGAGCTAAGTAATGCTACTAGTAACTTTCTGTTTAAAGTTTCTGAAGCAAAGGAGGGAAGTGTGTCAATCTCATTTAGAAAGTATCTTATTTTGGACACCGATAGCATTAATAATACCATCTGTAAGATAATGAGAGTAGGCTCATCTTGTCTAAGCCCCATGTCACCATATAGGAGATGGCAAAAATTTACTGAAGAGAAAAGCAGAATTTGTAAGATGGGATGAAATTGCAGGTTTGCGCTCAGAACAGTCTGAATTCAGATCCATTAGCACAGCATACTTTCCGGTAAATGAGATGAGAAGGATCGTGCTATGCCAACAGAGATAAAAACCAAAATAATTATGTAAACAATTATGTGACAGGATTTTTTTAATGAGCTGTTAATGTGATCTGCAACTTAGATGTAGTAGAACAAACGTAGTGATTAAATCTGTTGGAGCATTATAGTGGGGGTTTTGGTAGTTATTAGAGATATAACCATGGTAAATTATACTCTTTATAGGTTCTTCTGTTGCTCTAATAACTGTTCTTCATTTTAGTAAAATTCAACTTTAACAGGGAATCCTGCGTACGTGTATTTATATGTATATACTATGGTTGCTATAGATTAGTAAGGAAAATTATGTTCTTCATTAAAATACATGAAAAGTCAAACTGTTTTTCATGATGCATAAATCAACGGACAGTAACTGTGGTTATGGTAGACACCCCAAGATAACTTTTTTAATGCTCTGTCCTGTACAAAAAAAATTATGGTCTAAATTTATTTATAAATCTCCAAACTAATTTATGCCTTTTTTTTTTCCGTTTTGCTTTAAATAAGTATATAATCTGGAGAACAGGACAGCATTTATTTTGTATTTTATCTCTGGTTCTCAACCAGTATACAACAGAGCCAATGTTTAGCCACTCCCTGCAGCTCAGAAGACTTTGCATATATCATAATAATGAGCACCCATTGTCTTTAGAGAACAGATAGCACTGATGGGGCTCAAAGTGGTCATGGTCTTCTGAAAAAAGATGAGGTTTGTGTTGTGCAACAGAGAGGAGAATGGACAGGGTTGATGAACCCTACTAGTTAAGGGTTTGCATATATTAGAAGTGTGGTGAGGACTTCCTGAGAGCAGAACAGTTGATGCTTTCTAGGTGAGTGCTAGATTGCAGGTTAGTTTTTATCTTTGGGACATTAGCATAGACTTCTTTTTTTGTGTGAAATGGCCAAAAATATCTGGATTTCTCTAGGCTCTAAGTGGGTTGGAGAGAATGAAAGTTGAATACTCGCAGCCTCATCTTGGCCTTACTGCAGTGTTTTCAGGATGATGATTCTCTGTGTCATTAGATCATTAAGTAATTCACAGAATTACAGATGGTTGAGGCTGGCAGAGACTGTGGGAAGTCATCTGGTCTGCACCCCTCCTCAGGCAGGGTCACCTAGAGCCCATTGCCCAGGACCGTGTCCAGATGGCTTTTGAATATCTGAGGATGGAGACTCCACAACCTCCCTGGGCAACCTGTGCCTGTGCTCAGTCACCCTCAGTAAAAAAAAAAAAAAAGTGGTTTTTTTGATGTTCATACAGAAACTCCCATGTTTCAGTTTGTGCCCGTTGCCCCTGGGCCTGCCAGTTGCTCTTGGCAAGAAGACGAAAGCTTCTGTTTTATCCAATATCTCCCTCAGCCTGCGTATATTCACTTGTATGCAAATTAGAGCCCTGGTTCCGCGCGTTATACATGAGTTCAGATGTCAGCTTACATGAAATAGGTTGGGCCTTACAATAAAATGAGGCCAAGGTACGTAAACTGAACACCAGATAACTTCCTCTACCTGAATCCTTCAGTGGCACTTGAATACCTCTGAAAGATCCATTGCGTTCTTCATTGTAGGGACTTATATGTGCTGAAAAACTGACTGGTGTGTTGCATGCCCTTGCGCTCTTTCTGTTCTAGAGTAGTAGCCATTTAGGTCAAGCAAGGGCATGAAACAGATAAAAATGTGAATTAGAATGAAACTCAGCCTTTAATTTACAGGGTCTAAAGCGCTTCCTTCTTGGTCTGTTCTCTTTCAAGAGGTGGAGTTGCTCTGGTAACAGGACTAACCAAAGTGCTGGTAGCAGGAGTTGGCATAGGCTTCAAAGTAGACACTAGCCAAAATATTACTAAGAGAGAAAACGATGAAAGAGAAGTACACAGCATTTCTCCACGTGTACAGTGTCAAAGAATGATGAGCAATTCTATGTGAGGAAAAAGTTTATGCATCAATAAAAAAATATTACGGCTTTGTAATTTTTCTTACAATTTTTAATTAGTGTCTTTGAAAACAACTCTGAGTTCTTCTGAATGGTTTTTAGCTTGATGGTTATTAAAATAGGAAACTGTCATTAAGAGTATAGCTTACACAGCTGCTTGTACCCAGTTACTATGCCAGGAAACATGGTAATTGCAATGACTTTTTTTTTTCCTTTAAAGATCTCAACTGTCTTATAATGGTCAGCATTTATTTATTGTATCTAGCCTTAATGGATGGGAAATTTCGGACATTTTAAAGTTATTACTGATTTTTTGAAAGTTGTGTAGACTGGTGCAAGAAGTATCTGTCGTCATTATTGCTGTTGATGAGCCATTCACTTGACCCTTTTAGGCTGATAAAAGGGAGATGCTGCAGGCAGTGGTTATTGATCGCTGATGTACATAATCAGTGGAGGGTGTCTTTCAGGAGTTTTGCCCTTTGGGAATATGCATATGAAGAAAGCAGTATAAGTAACGTGAGTCATTTAGACTTTCATAAATAAGCCTAAACTATGGGATTCAGTGAAGTTCTTGCATAACTGTCATAAGGACCCTTGAATTTACATATGATAATTATGATTGTGAATGGAAATAAGCAATAATGTCATAGATTAAACTGGGGTTGCTAAAATTGATAGAATAGTTCAGGATCTCTTTCTTATCTGATGGCTGCTTGTGATGTTTGTGTTTTGCAGCAAGCTAGATCTGCTTTCTTTTATCAATTCATTGTATAAGCAGGTGCAGCTAATCACTTCTAAAGAAAATAATACTTTATGAAGGGTAGTCTTTTTTGTCCAGTGATTTGATTATTTACAAGTTTCCTGTGTTTGCTTTAATTTTTTTAATTTTTTTTTTTTTCCCTGGGGGCTCAGCATGAGATACATCCCTTAGTAATAATTAAGTATTTCATATATTTGTTACCTGAAAGAGTTGTGTATGAATGTTAGTTAAAAAGACTAACGGTTCTTGCTTCTGAAAGGAGTGAAAGGATTGGTAATTGGATATAGGCTTCTTGACCTTTATGTCACTGATTCAGAAACAGTCCATGGTACCAGATGCCAAAGCGTTTACTGTTTGAAATTTGCTCAGCAGTGGGTAAGGTGATCTTAGTATAGTTTTTAGTGTGCAGGTATGTGTGACTCAAAAGCCAACACCGTGGCTATCCCTGGAAAGAATGTTTGCAGCTGAACTAACAGCACCTCATCTTTAGATTGGACTATGCTACTTGGGGGTCAGGTAAACTTAAAAAAGCAGGATGAAGCAGGAACTTGGATTGTATCTGCCTGTTACAAAGGTTTTGTGACTTTGCCTGAAACTGGATTTTTTAAAAAAAAAAAGTGTGTGTGTGTATATATGCAGAGACATACAGTTCACCGTAAGGGCACTTCAGTAAGTCTTGATCCGTTTATGTTATCAGCAGATCCTAATCCTAAATCCATGAGCAAAACCCAGTAAAAGGGAAAGAGTGTGTGTGTGTGTTATACGGTGAAGAAGTCTCAACTGTAGCGGTTTTGGTGGCAAATGATCCATTCATAGTTTCCTGACCTTTTGTTCATATTTAACAAGGTATGGCCCTGTGTTGGATTTGCTGGATCTCTGATCCCAAACCTAGGCAAGAGTCCTAGCGATATTACTCCTTGTTTTACAGGTGCTAGTGTTGGGAACCTGGCTTCTGCCAAGTGAGTGGCAGAGACAGGTCTGTACCAAAGTGCCTGGGGAGCCAGCACGACATTAATAGCCTGTAGTACAGTATAGTCTCCTGTCTGCCTCGTGAGCTGGGCTGCAGCAAGCAGGGCATACATGGACTTGCAGAGATCCAGCTCACAGCGTAAACTGAATGACTGACACTAATATCTGGACAGTCCAAATCAGAGGTCTGGCAAGATGAAGTCACATCAATTTTTCTTCCCTTCCTGCCCTCTGCGGTTTTGTATGTGGTGTAAAACATGTACAAATGTTATGTGTAAGCTTACTTGCTGATAATACAAATCATCACTATGTGTTTTTGATGCCAGAATATTTATTGATGATGTGTTTGGTGGTCTCTTGTTAGCTCTGCCTCATCACCTCTGTTTGGAGTGAGGATACATGGAATGATGTTTAAGGAACATAGAACATTTCAAACGTAGATACTGCCATTATCTATCTTAGGCAACATTGCTAAATTAAATTTCAGTAATGGACTACCTTGTTCATTTGAGCAAAAGTTAAGATGATGCATTATTACTTAATTTAGTAGAAAACGTTTTTGGTACAGTATCAGACATGACTAGTGCAAGCTTAGAGTACAAATCTATTTATATAGGTTACCTCACTGATAAAGAACTTCAAAATTCCTAATTGAAAACCAAGATATTTACTTCTCTGTTTTATGTTCATCACACCCTTTTTGAAGAAATGCTTGTGCATTTGTAGGATTTAATATAACTTTTAATGTAAAAAAAATCAGCTTTGTATTGCAAATATCTTAATGTCACAGGTTTTACAAAAAACCTTTTTTAAAAAAACAAATCTCTTGGCTCTTGGAATACTTCTTTAAAAATTATGCTAAATCTCATCCTGACATGCATGAAATCTGTTTCTCTGTTTTTATCTTGGAGTAAGTGACAACTGATAATGCTTATAGTAAAGGTCAGGGTTGTAGGTAGGAAAGTACTATGCAGGAATTCTTACTTATGACAAATGTTTTGATGATACTTTTGGCATGTTTCTTGGCAATAATGGAATAATTTCTTATAAAACTGTATTTAAAACTGATATTGAATTCTGATTATTTCTAGTTGTATTAAAAATGAATCATACAATCTATGATACTTCATAGATTGCTGTGCTTCAGTTACTGTAAATGTGATTTCTTCCCCACAGCTCTAGAGAAATTGACAATAGTAGGAAGAATTATACTTGGGATTTTTTACTTCTATATTACTCCTTCACTATTAGTCTTGTGTTTGTACAATTAGACTCTGATCAGACTGTTTTCAGGCCTTGTAACAATATAATTAAATAATTATGTAATTTTATTTAATGCTTTACATGTGTCCGTTTGTGACCTGAAGCGGATACCTGATAGATGTTATGTTTGATTTTGAGTTTCTCTCATATGTAAATACTGTGGAGTGAAAGAGTTTGAGAATGCCAATTGAAAATGCTTTTCAGATCATTTCAAGCAAGTTACTGCATACATGTCTGCTAGCCATGAGTCTGCATTATATTGTCGTATGGGAAGAGCAGTGTGCACACTTTGAACTGAAAGATTTCCTTGTGTGAAGGAGTTCCTGAAACCCACATGGTGTTATAAAATGTACAGACTCTCTGTTGGAATTTGTACTTTCGATTTTATTAAAAAGTGTTCAATGTTTCTGTTCATGCAGCTGATGTTTGTGTAGTGTCAGCTGTTAGTCTGCTGCTAGTCATATCTCTGCATTATTGTTCCACTTCAGCTTTCCCATTCTTCAGCAGGACGTTAGCTTGAAAATCAGTTGTGAATATTAAACCTGTTCGTACCATTACACGGAAAGCCAGACTTTACCTAGTAATGGACTAATTGTCTGAAATGCTGGAAATTCAGTGCAGTTGGGATTCCTTTTTTCCACTTCTTTTGTCGTATTAATGAAACCTGCAGCTAGTCAGTGGATTCAGGATTTTCTAAACTCTGCAGAGCATTATGTTCTGCATGTTTTTCAGGTGGTTTATGGTACCTGATTTTGAATCTGTCTTGATTCTGAAGTTCTGTTTTTTCACAAAGGAAAGATAATTGAATTCAGATCTGCAGAATAAATTTTTTAGCTGCTGAAGGCTGATGTTAGAAATGAAATATATATTTTTTTCTCCCCCATGTTGAGCACTGTGAGAGCATGTAATGACAAATAAGAAGTAAGGTTCAGCTATGAAATAAAATGGCATAATAGGGCAGACTAATATTGAATCACAGACTCTTGGAATGCAGATAAATGGTTTCCCATAGTAGGGAGGTAAATCTCTTTCCGTAAATACTGCTTTCTGTTGATAAGTTGTCATTTGGCTGAATGTTGGACTGCATGAGCTTGGTGTGCAGTGCTGTGACTTGGGTGTTTTGTCCCTGAATAGAGTTTGAGTGAATTGTAGTAGAACAATTCTTATTTTCTGCACTTCATGCCATGTTAATTCATCCCCATGTTGTGGCGTGCTTAAAGGGGACATTGGTAGCATAAATTTAGTAAAAGTTCTGCTTTACTTCTGTTGTTAGCTAACACATACTTCAGGCAGTAAAATTTTGTATGCTCTTTGCATCTTTACACAGACATAACTTCAGTATTCCTGTCCAGTTTACCTCTCCAGAAACTTTCTGGAAACTGAAAGTCCCTGATTTCAGGTGTATTTTATTGCCAACTGTTTCAGTTGCTTACCTTTCAAAGAGATTTGCCTTCCTTCCCTTGCAGTGGTAGGACGGCCTTTGAAAGGGTTTATTTTATTAGGAACACACAAGGTGGTTCAATGAGGTGATTTCTGGTGACCTGCTTTGTTCAGGATTACCAGTATCCTTTCTGCTAGAACCAGTCTTTTGTGTTGCTGGCAGATGGTTTTGAGTGATGCTCAGGGAGCAGAAAAGCAGGTTTTGAGCAAATGCCTTCACAGCATTGCCCAAGTACGAGTTCAGGTAAAAGAAGATTTGTTTATATACGCCCTTTGCAACCAGCTGTCAATGTGGGCTCCTTCACTGTCTGTCGTTACATCGAGGGATCTCCTGTGTCAAAATTTATCTTTCCCTGAGCTGACATATAATACCCCTGTGGGCTAGTTGCTCCTTGCACAGTTGATATGTTCTTCATCCTCCTCAGTTGGCAGTTTAAGTGGATATAATCCATTCAGCAGATTTCCTGGAACTTCTCTTAACATAGCTATGCAACACAACTCTCCTACTCCTTTAAAACTGCAGGTTCCTCCTTGACGTCCTGTGCTTGGGCAAATACCAGGCTATTCCAAAAGCAGGACTAGTTTGAAAGATCTTTCTTGTCCCTTTATCTGCCTGCCTTAACTAAGAGATGTAGGAACTTAATTTCTGCATGGATACTTGAGTACAGCTGGATCTATCAGGTTTTTCTTTGTCTTTAGGTTTTTAACATAATCGGTGCCCCCTAAAGAAGCCCTTTGTTTTTCAAAAGAAAGGAAGGGAAGTGGGATTTCCCCTCGGTTGTTCCTGAGATCATAGTAATGTGACACACAAAAACGTGAAATATTGTATTCTTTCTTTGTTTTCCTGTCAGGTCCTACAGGTATTTGGCCTCATACAGTCCTCAATTTGGTACTTGAAAGATAATACCATAACTAACTCTATGGCAGCCTGTATTGCCAAATTTTAGCCAAACTTGCTGTCATACCGTTCTGAAGGACAGTTGTTTGGGATTCAGCTTTGTGTTGAGAAGAACACCTATGAAGCAAATGCTGCTATGCACAGCTATTTGACATTGTATTGTGAGTTGTACTAATTGCTCTGGGCCTGAATCTCTCTCATTTTGTTCCTGTAAAACAGTTGTGCACATCTGTAGATAAAATAATAAACTCTGATAGTGAGTTTTCAGTTGTAAATGTGCTGGTCTGATTTGAGCAGTCACTTGAAACAATACCCGTGCAATGTATTTCTTAGATTTACCAACTAAGAGTATCAGCAACCTCATGCGAACAGTGGGATTGTGTCTTGGAACTTTCCTAAATTGGAACCGTAATATTAGCGGTGGTCTGCTGTTTGGCTTAGTTTCAGGCTGTATTGAAATTACTGCCTTGTTTTGATTTCACATGCATTCTAATAACAAGAATGTTTTTGTTTTAGGGATTTATCAAAGATGTTCATGAGGACTCGCTCACAGTTGTATTTGAAAACAAGTAAGTATTTTATGAAATCATCATTTGAATATTAGGTTGTTGTTTTGTTTTTGTGGTTTTGGTGTTGTTTTTTATTTGGTTGCTTTGACATTAAGAGGAAGTAATTTCATTAGAAAGGTATAGTCCTAGAAGTACAGGCTGACTATTCTGTTCATAGTCTCAATGAACTACTTTCTTGACTCACTGTATCAGAATTCAGCTCATCAGTTACACAGTCTTTTACACAGTCTTTTACATTTTCTTGGTATCTTTAGTGACGCCCATAGATGTGACAGCCAAATTTAATTAAAATATTAATCAGTGGCAGCGGCCTGATACTCTTATACTAACGCAGAAAAAGATGGAAAATACCAAAGTACTTCTATTAAATAAACAATTCTCTATATGTCTAAACTGAGGAATGCTGATCAGTGTTCTCAACCAGAGAGAAACTTATAGAAGTATCCTGACGGTGATTGATTTTTCTTTTTAACTTTTCAGAAAATAAATATACGTATATACGCAGTTCGAAGACTGTCATGGTTTAACCACAGACAACAACTAAGCACCACACGGTTCCTTGCTCACTCCCCCTGGGTGGGATGGGGGAGAGAATTGGAAGGGTAAAAGTGAGAAAACTCATGGGTTGAGATAAAGACAGTTTATTAGGGAAAGCAAAAGCAGTGCATGCAAGCAAAGCAAACCAAGGAATTCATTCACTACTTCCCATCGGCAGGCAGGTGTTCAGCCATCTCCAGGAAAGCAGGGCTCCATCACGCGTAACGGTTACTTGGGAAGACAAACGCCATCACTCCGAACGTCCCCCCCTTCCTTCTTCTTCCCCCAGCTTTATATGCTGAGCATGACGTCATATGGTATGGAATATCTGTTTGGTCAGTTGGGGTCAGCTGTCCCAGCTGTGTCCCCTCCCAACTCCTTGTGCACCCCCAGCCTACTCACTGGTGGGGTGGGGTGAGAAGCAGAAAAGGCCTTGACTCTGCTCAGCAATGACTAAAATATCCCTGTATTATCACCACTGTTTTCAGCACAAATCCAAAACATAGCCGCATACTAGCTAGTATGCGGAAAATTAACTCTATCCCAGCCAAAACCAGCACAAAGACCTATTTTTTTTTTAGTGGAAAAGAATACAAATCTGTAAGTCAATCTGGAGAAAGAATCATCCATGAGGCCCTCTTCATTTAATACATAAACAGAGCAGTGCTATTAGGGACTTGTAGTGGCAAGGTGAAGATAATCCATGGGATGGTAAAGTACAAATGAATACCTGTTGTTCAGCGTTCAGACTGATAACACCATGGGTTACCTGGGAGATTCCAGGGCTAATTTAAGATATTCTGGGAGCTACATCCTCTTTCCTGTTTCCCTTCCAGTTGCTAAATGGAGATCCTAAAAATGTGTCAGCTTTTGATGTGAAAATTGTTACTAAACTCTGCCACCACCAACCTGTAGATTAGTCTTCGAGCCTTTCTTCAAGAAAGATTGCTGGGTAATAAAGGTAATACTAGGGAGCATGTGAGTGTGTGTTTATAAACAGTAATTTATAATCTTGAATATATAATCTTAGGGTGTGTATGTGTATACATGTATGTGTGTATACATATATAAATGTGTATTACAATAAATCCTAGGGAGGGGGAAAGAAGTAATCCTAGGGTTTAGCCTGCAAAGTCCAGTCTTTGTTTCTTTCTAACCTGTGTTGTCTAGCCCTTCTTTTATGAAAAATAGTTAGAAGATGAGGTGGCAACCATAATTTGTACTAACACTTACTGAGGTTGTTATGGAAGTTGTTACTGTCTCCTAGGTTTTCATACCCCCACCTCAAAACCCAACAAACAGAAAAAACTATTTGGGTCCTTCATCCTATCCATGGTCTGAGGAGATGTGACAAATCTTCGGTTTCATATTCAACATCCATATTACTTTTCTTTAAGGTAGGAGGCTCATGCCTTCAAAGCGTATACATTCATATCAGAAACCAAGGGAGCTAAAGGAAATGCCTGTGACTCACAGCAGGGGTCTAATTGTTGACAAACACATTTCCGGTGTTTAGTATCCATGTCATTCATGTATTTTACAGAAAGTCTGGCAGCAGCAGCCATGTTCCAAAAAGGATGGGCTACAACATATGTCAAGTGTTTTGTTGATCAAAAATAGCTCTTACCAGGAAGTGCGTATACAGTTCTAGTCAAATTCTTCTGTGATGTAAATCTGATAAATTATTACCCTTTTTACTGAGTTAAATTCATAAAGGCTTTAGTAGAAGCAAAGTTGGCAAGAGTGTCCTGTCCTGAATGTTGTGATAGTGATCAGGACTAATGAAGTAAACACATCTATTCCGCTAAAGGCAGTCTAAATTGTCAGTTTGCATTTTCCGCTATTGTTAACCAGTCTTTATCTACAGCTATGGTAAAGTTCCCAAAGTTGGTGTACTAGCACAGACTGTTAATGATGATTTTGTGGCCACAGGAATAATTAATCTCTGGGCAGATATCCTTGATTCTTTAAAGAGACATTTTTATGGAGGTAAGGAGGTGGAGAATGAACACAGAAGCTTCAGGAACAGGAAACTTTTATTACTGTGTAAGACAGAAAATTGGATCTTGAGGTGCAATTTCATATAGGCCCATTGGAATTTGAAGCAGCCATATTGAAAGAAAGACTATTCCGTTGTAAGAAGGAAGCACCTCCCTTTTTTGGAATTTGTGCCGGATATTTGGGATAATCCTTCTGACTATTAGGCATCGGTTCTGTCAGATCCTCTTAGTAGGTAATTTGTAGCCAGTCACAAGTCATTTCTTAAAACGTCTTGTTTTGCATTTCACCAGTGATATGCTCTGATTTTGAACCTTTTGCCATCAAAACTTTGACTCCTCATAGTCTGAGAACTGAGCCACCTGTGCACTTTTCCACTGTTTTATTAAAAAATACCAAAACATCTTGCAGCTGATAGGGGTAAGTCATTATTGGCCCATCAGCTTCTAGTGGATGGAGTTCCTTTAGATGATTAGAGATGGAACCAAAATTAGCCTACTGCAACTTCAAGTGGATTTTATTGAAGGTACAAGGTCTCTTCAATCATAGCGCCTCATTATTGCAGTTTATAACTTTCTGTAAGCTCCCATTTGCTAGATTCTTTAACTACAAGGCACAGTTGAAATTCTCAAGAGAACTTTAAGCAGCTCATTTGAGTTTGCAATATTTTTGATCCTGTTGTTCAGTTATGATTATTATGCTCACACTGTTTCTAAACTGAGTTTTATATGCCCTATAATTTAGGGAATGCATTTTTTCCTCAAGTCTATTTGCCTTTGCATCTGCGAGAGTAATAACTTCACAAAGGTGGGGAGGGGAAGGAAAAACCCAAACCCCGAGTTTAGTGACCGTTATAGTTGCAACAGGGCAATTGAATTGCAAGTGATTTTTTTGCCAGCCCCCTTCACCATTTCTCAGAAATAGAATGAGATTTAAACAACATTTTATGGCCAAAATACCTTCCAACTTCAACAAAAGCTATCCATAATCTTCATGGGTTTTTCTTGTTTTTCAAAGTTCCACTGTAGTTAAAAGAAAAATAAAGTGTATAATAATCCTAGAGCAAAACTATATGGATACCTCACATCTTTATCAAGTGAGGTACTTGAGCGAAGCTGTCTTTTCAGAGAAAACATACGAATTTATTCATCTTGTAGAAAGTTGCAGAAGGGCCCTTTGCTCTTAATGCTGAGATTTGTTGTAGTAACTTAGGCTGCTCTGTCTGCATGTGTTAGAAGTAAGCAAAACAAATTACTTGCAGTAATCCTTACTGTTACCAGTTGGTACTGTCTGTACCTGATGCAAACTTTGATTAAGATCATCATAAATGATGGTCATTGGAATGCTTTGACAGATATCATCAAAGTTCCTCAAATATTCTAAGTTAATAAGGTTTTTTTTGGGGGGGGTGTTTTCCCCTGATTTTATTTCAACCTGTGTAGGGTCTTCAATTGGGTTTCTGACTAAAAGGGTGAGGAACAGCTGATGGTATTCTGTGACATTCACAGAGTAAAAGGAAAAGGAATTTCGGGAGAACATAGAGGATGTGCGCCAGTAGTCTTCATAAAATGCACCTAAAGCATACACTTCTACAAGTAAAATGCTTTGTAGAGCCACCTACGGTAAAATAAATAGTCTTTCTATACAAGGAAGTAAAATTTTAATTTTATATGCCTAGTAGTAATTGTTATGATAAGCAGATGTAAAGGTATGTTTTGAACTGAATCTGTTTACCAGGCACTTACTGGGGAGTCTTAACAAGTTTGTAAGTAGAAATGTAAAGTTTTGTCAATGATCAGAGTCAGATTTTCCTGGAATACTTAAAACATCGATGGTAAGTAGTTGAAATGTTAAGTATGAGGTGTTCATCCATTAAAAAATGGATGAACCCTATGGTGGACTGCAAAGATAAGCTTACATCTGTATAAAGGCTTTATGACTTGAACAGTAGAAATGTAAGTACCTGATCTAATAATCCTTTCACTGGGGTTTTATGAAAGCCATTTAGTGAACCCAGTCAAGTTAAGTTTTTAAGTTTATTTTAAAATTGTTTTCTCATTAATATCTTCCCAGATATTATTTTTGTCGTGACAAGAAAGGGTTATTTTGTTCCTTTGCTTATAAGGTTTGCTTTCCAGCAATGAAGAAACAGACTTGATTATATGGAAAGAGTGAGTTTTAACTAAACTCAGAGCTCTAAAAATAAAACTAAGAAGACAACAGGAATATTTTAGAAATAATGTGTAATGTCTCTTCAACTTCCAGTTGGCAACCAGAGCGCCAGGTACCCTTTAATGAAGTCAGATTACCACCACCCCCTGATATCAAGAAAGAAATTGGTGAAGGAGATGAAGTGGAGGTGAGTTTATCCTGTTGAACTGTCCTGAGGCATAACTGATTGTCCGTTCAAGACGGTGATGATGATTCTAAGTACATTAGCACAGTGAAGACTTAAAGTGGAGCATGTCTCTAGTAACGGATTTATTAGGCTTTCAGTGAAACTGTGACATTTCAGGTTTTTCACAGAATTACCAATGGAACTTTCTCAGAATCTAAAACTTAAAATTGCTGAGAATGTGTCAGAATTAAAACCAAAACTGGGTAATTTCCATTTTTGATCTGGAATGTAACTGTTGGAAATGTTTTGATGTGAAGGTGTAATAGAGCTCTTCCAATAACAAGAGTTTTAATCCAGATGAAATATCTGGTACAATCTGGTAGGAAGTTGTGTGAATGATACTGTTTTACAGAGAAACAGTGTTAATTAGAAATAATGTATTAAACGAGGAAACTAAAAGGTGCATGTTCTGTTCCCACCACAGTATCTTTAGTAATTTAGTAAATTAGTTTAACTTCTGCTTTTCACTTTACTTGTCCTTAAAATCAAAGTAATGAGTTTCTTTAGGATAGCGTTACAGTTTTGGGCTATAACAATGTAGTATAGGTGCTGGGTTTTTCTGTTATTTTCTTTGAAATACATGCTATTTGTTGGCTTTGTTAGAAGTTAAATGTAAAAGATTATTTTCTATCTCCTTGCTATTACAAAATTTGTTTAGCCTGCGTGCAAATGACTGGCCTGTCAGAAGTGTATAAGGAGTAAATAAAACTTACAGAAGATGAGGAAAACGAAAATTTCAGAAGTCATCTGTTCTATATCTGATCTTGTGTTAATTTGGTAGTGTTTGTTAAATACGGAATATGTAGTCATATGATGACTTGCCTCATTTCAGTAGTCCTAGGTATATCAAGTAAGCCAAGGACAAAACAAAAAATCTTAATTGTGGAGTTACTTCTATGTGTGAACTTTCAGTGTGAAGACAGTGTTTGAATTTAGTGAGGAATTGCCCCTGAATAAGCATTAAGCCAAGGTTTTATCTTCCTTTAGAAATTTCTATTGAATTGTCAATAATCTATGCAAAGGAAATCTGTTCACAATCCTTGTACTGCAAAATAATAAAAATTCGTGCAAGAAACACGTGCCTTGATAATTTAAACAAAAATTACTTTTGTGTAGCAGACTGTTGCATTGTAATGAAAATTAGAAAAGCTGGGATGTTCTTTCTTCATTATATGTGCAGGAAAGTGAATTATGTCTGAACGTGCTCTCAGTGTTTCTTACTACTTTCATTTTCAGGTTTATTCTAGAGCAAATGACCAAGAACCTTGTGGCTGGTGGCTGGCAAAAGTTCGAATGATGAAAGGAGAGGTAAATTATTTTAAAACCTACTGATTTCATGCTATTATGTTAAATACAGTGAATATAAAAGGTCTTTGTGATGGAAAAACTATGAATAAAGTACTACCAATACAAAAACATGACAAAACAGTAATAAGTTAAAGTCACTTTGGAATGACCCATGCTGCATTACACAACTGAGGGTTGTGTTTTTATAGCTGAGCAAGTCACTTCCATTGTTTGTAGTTTAATTGCTTGGAGGACTGTGTGCATGCATAAGAACAGGACTTCTAACCAACCAATTTGTGAATTGAACTTGGTGCTAAAAATTAAGTAAAGCGGTGGTTAAAGTCAGTGTTTAAACTCCATAAATTAAGCGTGATGTAGCTATCGATGTGTGTTGCTGTGGGTTCTTTTTTGTGTATGTATTTCTGCTGAGTGTAGTGCAAAGACACTGCTTTAGTTAGTTTGCTTTTACATATGTCAGGTTTGTATTTTACTGTTGACTCTTAGAGTTGCACCTGCAAAGTAACTTGTACATTCAGACACCTAAGTGTATAGAGCTATGGCAGTGTCTGGTGCATTCTCATTAAAGCTTTTTGCGAAATGACAGCAAGAGAATTTAACTTTGTAGTAGGAAGTGTCCTGTGTTTTGATGCTTCTACTGTATTAGATTCCTAAAATCAAAGGAAACAGGGTTGAAGAAAAAAAAGTCCAATTTCTGATATTCTTTAAAAGCTGTCAACAAATACTAACTGCTGTTGAGCTCTGTGAGGGCAAGGTGGTGGTAGACAGTTATCAAAGGAAGATTCTGTGTCTTGATGCTTGTGGATGATCAGCTTGTTAAGAAAGCAAAAAGGAGAGAACTGATATAAATGATAGAATTCGTCATTTGGGGCTAATCTGCTTCTCTTACGTGTCACAGAAATTTTGAATTTTACTGTCAGTTACCTTACTATGCTGCTTATTTCAAAAAAAGTAGTAAAAGAAAAATTTTTATTTCTGAATTTAAATGCAGTTTTATCCAACTCCTTAATTTTCTAGTATTTTTGACAGAAAAAAAAAAAAGATTTTTCATCCTCATATGGCTGGTATCTTTATACAGCATTGGCAAATTTAGTTATTTTATGGAATTGTTCCCCCCAAAAAACCTCACAGTTTAATTTTGACTTCTTTGTGTACTTTAACATGGTTTTGTATTCAAATATTTTTTTCCTCAAAGTAAATGTGAAATTCACAAAAAACCCATGTATCTAATGATAGTTAGCTTTGTGATTGTTCTGATAAACAGAACTATCTTTAACTAGTGGAGTTAATTTTTTTAAAGCATACGGTGGTAGTTCTCTTAAATGTAGTGGTCTGTTTAGAATTTATTTTTCATTATTATTACTTAACTTGTTTTGTGATATGTTTCAAAGCAGCTTTGTATGATTAGGATGATATCTAAGCTAAACTTAAAACTTGAAATTGGAAAATAGCATGTGGAAAAGTATGTCACAACCTTAGTGACTTACTTTTTCCTGATACTTGAGTAAATTGTGTGTGTTGACAAAAACGGGTACCAGTTTTGAGGGAGGAAGAGGAGAAGGTACTGCTGCACTCCCGAATTGTGCACAGGTGGAAGGGAGGATAGGAGAAGGCTGCATCCCTAACACAAAGCCAGGCTTCAAGGAAACTGCACACAAGCTTCTTCATACTTGCATGTGTTAGGTGGAAGTGTAGGAGTAGATTATTGGTAGCTGTTAAATCTTCTCAGTTCTCTTGCCTTCCTAAATTTGGGATGGTGTGTATCAAAAGGATTGATTGAATTTTTATTTTCCTTTTGATCTTACATGATTGACAGGTAGTTTGCCCACTGAATCAGTGGATTTGCCTTGTTTTTTGTTTTTGCTTTTTTTAAACTGTTGCAGACCAGGTGTTTCAGTGATGAATGAGTTTTGTTTGCTTCTCTATTAGGTTTTTTTTTTAGAATTAGATCTCCAGTAAACATTTTGAATTTTGGAACTTGAACTGGACTAAAGTAGGTATTTAAAGAGGGATGAACGTGAGAAAAATCAAAGATGCTATTGTGGGGGACTGAAATTAGGCTGATATGGTGCCCTGACTTCACTGAGGTATGAGATGGGTACTGAAGTATGTCCAGGCTCATTTGTGTAGAATTGTAGCATTATATCAACTCAGATTTATGTTTTAGTCTGCATATTCATATTTTGTACTTTCTTGGTGATGCTGGTAATGTTACTATGTCTTTGTTGTTCCTTACTGAACTTACCAAAACAAAAAAATTCTTCCATAGTTTTATGTCATTGAATATGCTGCTTGTGATGCCACTTACAATGAAATTGTCACTTATGAACGACTCCGACCTGTGAATCAAAATAAAACTGTCAAAAAGAACACCTTTTTCAAGTGCACGGTGGATGTTCCTGAAGATCTGAGAGATGCGTGAGTAGCTCTGCACACTTTAATAAGGCATTTACGGTGTTTGAGGGGGGGGAAAAACCCCACTTGGCTTATATTTTAGAGGCCAACTTACAAGTCCATGAAGAACCTTAAAGGTGGAGATGGCTGCAGTAGCTGGTTTAGAAACTACTGACGGGATCCCTGCTGAGCTTTTGGGGTGGGGACAAAAAGCAAGTTCTGAGATGGGAGCTTCAGGTCTTGCTTTAGTCTTGGACAGGTGATGCACTCAGAGTGGGCCTCTGGTACTGAGACTTGCCGAATAACCATGATGGCATACAGTCCATAGAGAAATAAGCTCTGGAACCATGTTAAAGAGAACGGGAATTTTCCAGTTTCTGAGCAGTCTTTGCCATAAACTACTCTGAAACGTTCTTGGTTCTGATTATGATATTGCATGTTCTGTTTTCATGCCGCTTGTTGAAATAACAATCGTTTTGTCTCCTTAGGTGTGCTAATGAAAATGCACATAAAGATTTCAAGAAAGCTGTGGGAGCATGTCGAATTTTTTATCATGCTGAATCTGCTCAACTAATAATACTGGTAAGAAATTATTTTTATGTAAATGTGGCATGAATTTTTAGTATATTATTTATTGGAAGTATATCGCCAGCTGTATATTTTTATGGAAAAAGGTTTAACTTGTCAAGCTATGTAAATCGTGAAAGATTTAATATAAGTACATGTGTTTAAATTTAATCTTTGGGGGTAGGCCTTTTGGAGGGGCTACAAGCACTGCACTGCATACAGCCTAAATTTAGGAGCAGCTTTCAGTCTCATTGCTTTTAGGATTTTTGTCATCCACAACTGAGTGCAGTTTCACTGATTTGTGCAGATGGCTCAAAGCTAACTCTAGCTTACTCTGCTCTGGAGCAGTAGGTTTTCCTCCTGTACTCTATGACACTGTGCACCTGGACCTACAGCTGGGTTTTCACGTGAAGAACTGCATCAGTTTAGCATAGCCATTAAGGAATTGTTCATTGAGATTCTTCCATGAAGGTTTTCTCTTATTACATAGACTTTTCCCAGCATTAGTTTCTCTTCACAGTTCTGTTTACTTAATATTATCCACTTGAACCTCGCTCTCCAGAATTGCGTTTTTCTTGCTTATTTCCTTAGCTCTGCCATTCAGACAGTGAGTGACAAGTATGTATATGGTAGAATGATATTTAGTTTCTTTGTCTGGGGAACATCAAGGAGAAAGAATTACTGTGTATATCCAGCAGCAATATCTTTAGCGTAAAATATGCCGTGAGTGAGAACAGAAAATTGTTGGTTTGCAGAGGTGGTGCTGAATTTCTCATGCTTTGTTTTGAGGAAGAATAATGTCCATGTAAGTACTAGAAATTTAGATCATGATTATGATTTAGTTTAAATAGATTCCTGATTTATCCTTTAAATGTGGATTTGCTTAAAAAATGAAACTTCATGTTCTTTTTCTTCTATAGTCTGCCAGCGAAGCGACAGTGAAGAGAGTGAATATACTGAGTGACATGCATTTGCGCAGCATTCGTACCAAACTTATGCTTATGTCAAGAAACGAAGAAGCTACAAAACACTTAGAAGTAAGCCATAGCTTGTAATTCTTGTTGCTTGAAACTGAGCACATAACTGTACATTACATTGAGTGCATGTGGATGAGTCTTACTTTGTTTTTCCTTCAGTGCACGAAACAGCTTGCTGCAGCATTTCATGAGGAATTTGTAGTCAGAGAAGATTTAATGGGACTTGCTATAGGAACACATGGCAGTAACATACAACAAGCCAGAAAGGTTCCAGGAGTTACTGCCATTGAACTTGAGGAGGATACTGGTACTTTCAGAATCTATGGAGAGGTAAGGGGGAAACTTTGTATGAATCTGATGAGCATTTCACTCTATATCTGCTTTTAGAGTGGTGAGAGCTGTATCCAGAATTAAGAACTGGAAATAGTTGAGTAGTCGTCTGAGTGTCTATATGCATGTTCACACTATGGCAGTTTGTACTACAGGTATTTGACTTCATTGCAGTGGTGACTTCCATAAGATCTGTTCTGTCCTAATCAGTCCATGTGCTGAGGCATGAATTCTATAACTGCACCGTACATATCAGTCAACCTGAGAGAAGTATCATTTGCTGCTATTTTACTTGATCATAGATTTATTTTTTTCCTTCAGACTGTATATGCTATTCTTGTTGGTTCTCCCTGTCCCCCATTTCTAGTTCATGTGTGTTTCGCTGTGTGGCATCTGCTCCTCTGACATAGCCAAATGTGCTAAAGCGTATATATGCTGCTTCTAACCCTTTTATTTTGGCAATTTAATGCTGGCTTTGGCAAAATAATGCTTACTCCAAGTTAATTCCATTTGTGTGACTCTTTAACTGATGTGCTTTAAATCTTACAAGTGCCTTGAAATGTAGCTGGTCTTTGGAACAAAACAAAGATCCATTCAGGAGGCAGAAGAGTAATGACAGAGAAGGCACTGTCACCAGGACCCTGTCAGAACATTTCTTGCGGGTTTTTTTCCCATGTTACCAACTCTACAGGTGCCACTAGCACCTGAGCCTGTGGTGTTAACACTTTTAGAAATCCTCGGTTGTCTACTGTGTCAGGAATCTGTGGTCTTGAATTATGCTCCATGCATGTCAGGAGTAGAACCTGGTGTGATCCAAGGGTCAGGTGAAGTTGATAGTGCTGAGGGGAGGCCAAACTTCTGTACTCTTCAGTATCTCTGAAGTTCTGTGTCCTTTTTTTTCAAATCTTAAACACTTCCAGGGTATCAGGGTGGCAACAGATCCTTCTTTGACCTAGTACTACCAGTACATCACATTTCACAGTTCATGAAGAAGAATCGGCCAAGTTTAAACACAGCAGAATGTCTCATCAGTTTTGATCTCTTTAACGTGAATGATGTGATGCTGAAACTTGCGGAAAGGTTATGACTGTCACCAGCCTCTTACAGTAGTGCACAGCAATGATTATAAATACCAGATGCCCCCTAAATAAAAATGCCTTTAGACACATCCAGCCTCGTCCTTCCTAGAAGTGATAGCTGCTTCTAAAAAAGCCAGGCAACCTAAATATGCCACGTGACGAGGGCTTCAGCATCTGGGTATACTTGTCTACTCTTTTTGCCTCTTTTCAGCTGAAGCTGGCAAGCAGCCAGGCCCTAATGGCTGAATGTGTGGGCAGACAATTTTAGGCTGTGGGATGTGTGGGAGTAGTGATCTAGTGTCCTTGACATTGTAGTTGGGGTCTGAGGGTCTCCCATAGCTAACGTTTTGCATACAAATAAAAGTTTAGTGTTGCTCAGAGCCAGAATCTTTGAGGAAGGAACAGGAGATAAATTTTAAAGAATATTGGAAAGCTATATGATTGGAAGGAAGCTAAACTGTAAGGGATGCTGTTCATGCTTTTTGCTTGTCTGGTCAAGACCACTTTGATTCAAAGATCCTTCCCCTTCTGCCTGCACTGCTGCTTGTGATACCTGTTACGGAGACCACAGTACTGTGAACTTCAGAGTTTGGACAGCGAGTGGTTATCGCTACCTTTGAAATCATGTGCTTCCCCGGGAGGGAGAGCCTTATCAGAAACAGAAAAGCTTCTCTTAGGCCTTCATTACTGCCGAAATTGAATTGCATTCAGTTCTTGTGCAATTCTTAACACGTGAGCTTCTTCCCTCATATACCATTTTTTAAGATACTTAACTGTATGATAACCATTCCTTTGGATAGAAGGATAGCAAGATCCTATCTATCCTGGCTTTTTCAGGAGACTGTTACTTCTAGTTTTCCCTTTGGAGTAAACAAGAAAACTCATTTTCCCTTTGGAGCTTTCATGAGCTCAGTTCCATTTAAACTAGGAGACTAATATGCCTTTTATTTTATTTCTTGAAAAAAGACTTGTGTCACAATGGAAAAAGCATTGTTCCCTGCCATGACTTCGGAGGGCTTCGTCTTTACCTGCATGGGATAAGGCTTTTCAAATGATTCCCAGAGGTAGTTTTGTTTTTTCCATTAGGGAAGGTCTAAAAGAGCTACCAGGACTTTGGAGAGATTTTCGAAACCTTGTCTCAGAAACTGGTGTGAGAGTCCCAAGACAGATCCACAATTTGTAACAGGAGTGCACTCCACCAGTGTGTAGCCACTAGATCTACGTTAGTGACTGTGTTACATTTTCCCGAAAATCTGCAGCCATACAGTTCTTGTTTGACACTCATTTCAAACCATTCTGCTGCAAAAGGTATAATGCTGAGTTCAGAAAAATACCCGGCATTTAATCTTTCTATTAAAGACTGTTCAGGTAACCTGGATGTGTCTTGATTGTATGGGCTACTAAGTGAAGTAACCAAGCATGAATGGACGTGTAGACTGTAATTCAAAGTTAGAAAGGTGGTTACTAGTAACTGGAATTCTTTGAGGTCTTTAATCCATGTGCATACATTTTTAGAGAGAGAAATTATTTTTCTTTTCCTTTTCTGAATTACTAACTGCGAGGAACTGAGAATACGTTGTCCAAATCAGCTTTTTATGCTATCTCATGTTGGGGTGTGAATGAGTCATACAGGCTGTACTTGCACAGTGCTTGTGGCAATGTGTAGATACGCATTTGGGTGTACTGGAGAACTGCAGTTACTGGCAGTTGTTTATTTTCTGATCCTGACTGCTTCTGTGAAAGCAGTCACTTTGGTGAAAGAATTGATAAAACATACCTCTGAGGGAGGACACTGTGAACTTTTTAGTTAATTGTGTCCTATTTGTAGAGTTCGTTGAAGGTGAAAAATTGCTAATGTGTGTTGAAGTTTGTATCATTTTAGCGGTTGCTTTGAGTATGCAGCATAGCCTCTGCTCCCTCCAACGACTTCCTGTTCATGTTTTCCACGCTTTATTGCTTGTTTCATTATATTGAAATCCAGTTCGCCCATGTTTCTCTTGCTATCATTTTGACCTCTGCCAGAAGTAGAGGTTTATAAATTTTTCATTCTTCTAGAACTTCCCTAATTTGATTGAAAGATGTGGGAGCTGGTGGTACTCTTATTTCATGTGTTGCCTAAAAAATGACAGATGAAAGGACTGAGGCAGTAGTGTAAAATGGAAAGTGTGCTCAAAAGTCGTCATTACTGACTAGATGCATATATTCGTTCCTTAATTCTACACTTTTGCTGTTGCTAATTTGAAGCTTTGTTTTTTGTTTCAGCATTTGTATAATCTCAGTTAACTGTCAATTAATTTCTGTCATTTAATAATAAAGCTATAAGAGAGCATTTGTAGGAGTTCTCCGCACTAACCAATGACAGTGTCCTATCTTGGAAAACATTGTAGATGAACTGTGGCTGGAAACCACCATTCTGGAAGGAGACTGCCTTGGTTGTAATACCACTTACAACGTAGGGGTGATAGGATTAAGACAGACTCCTTAGTGCAGTACACCATTTTAGCGATCACTGTAGAGTTCAGGTTGCACTAGTTTAATTTGCAGTTACAGGAGAGAGTTTGTCTGAAGGTGCTTGTTATTCAGGCTTTGTTTCCTGTCAAGCTTAAGACAGGAGAGAAACAGAAGTAGAAGAGTTTTTGTAGGGAAAACAGAAAACTTCCTAGTTGTAGCCAGTTCTAAACAGGCTTGGTGTGCTGCTCCTATACCTTCCTGCAGTGCTGTTGCTCCTTTGAATCCCCAGTTTGCCTGACTGCTGTAGAGCATTGTGCTCTGAACGTAGCCTCCCAGCCTTTCTGCAGCGAGTCCCTTTCCTGAAGATACAAGTGGTTTGTGTGGTGGGCAAGCCTTGCGAGTGTGCGCACACCTAGAGGAGTAGCTACTTTTGTCATTTTGGCAGCGTTTATTCACTGAGGATTAATGTGTGTTTGCAAACAGTACTTGGTATCAAGACTTGCATGCAAAATGGATCTATCTGTTACAACAAAGGTTCTGTGGTGATTTTGTTGTTTTCTTTCTGTTCTGTTGAATACTGAGTAAGAGAACAGAAATTTCATAGAGGAGAGAACTTCCAACAGCTGTTTTATTTAGGCTGTTCTGAAAAATTAGTACATCTTTCTTACGGAAAAGGTTGTAAAGACAGTCACTGCTTACAATGAGCCTGTAAGGCTCTGTGGAGAGATTGCCCTTCAACCTTGGAAATGTCTTTATCAGATAATATAACTCTTAGATACTGTCAAGAGATAAGCGAATCTAAAATTCATTTTCTCCTTCCCCATTTTTCCATATGTTGTCCGCTGGGAAATGTAGTAGTGTATTACACATTAAAAATTATGCTAAAAATTGCCAAATCAAATTTATATTGCTGGCAGTATCAAAGCATAGTTTCTGTGGAGAAAAACTGGATGCTTCCAAATGAATTTAGAGGAAAATGCAGAGGTTAAATTATAGTTTTGTGGCTTGCCCATCTAATTATAGCCATATAACTACTCATTCACTGTGAAGTCAGGTGAAATGAGGTATACGATACAAAGTTTCTTTTAATGTAGTATTCTTGTAAGCTGAAGTTTCTATGAATGCTGGTGGGACCTCTTACAAATTTATTTCTTTTCAGTACAGATCTTTGTGATAATTGTTACACTGATTTTTTTTCTTATAAATGGATTGTAGATTTGATAATTGTGTCTTGATTTTGGAGAAAAAGAATATAATTAGCAATTAATGTCTACCAGAAACTGCTTCAAGATATATCTGTAAGGTATTTTATGTCTGGGGTTTGCTTGTGATAAGTTGCAGGTAATATTTTAAAATGTCTTAAAATAGCATGGAAAAAGTTGTTTTATTCATTACTGATGCTTTGCTTTGCTACTGAATTTTGTTTCTGGGCATTTTACTCAATTATTTCTTCAACATTTAGTTCAAAACTAGATTAATCTTATCTCTATTCCTCTCTTTTTGAAAATAAGTTTGCTATTTGGAAGACTTGCAGCTGTTGCTACAAGGTTTTATTTTTAACATACTGTATTCACAAATAAACTCCCTTTTTTTTTTAATTCATTTCCAGACTGCTGATGCAGTAAAAAAGGCTAGAAGTTACTTGGAGTTCGTGGAGGATTTTATTCAAGTTCCCAGAAATCTTGTTGGTATGTAATACTGCTAAAACTTGGGGAAAGGGAGCCTAGTCAGCATGACTCTGCAAAGAAGATTTAGATGCCAGTATGATATTTGATTTCTCCATTTACGGTAGAAAGTGATTAATCTTTTGAAACTACATGCATCAGGGCATTATTAAGAAATTACATCTATTACTGTTGAATAATACTTTGTCAGGATTTTAACACTTAAAATGGTTTGATCAGACTTGTAAAATCTAATTTAATGGGAATATTTGAAGTTCAGATTCTAGTAAAAAAAAGATTTGCTAAATTGACTACTTAGAAGTGCTGAAACTAAATTCCAGAATTTAATATGGAAGTACTACAGTTGAATTGCAAGAATGACGCAGGAGAATTCTCATGCTTTTGTCCCCTTCTGGGTTCAGATTTGGTAGAGGTGGTGGCCGGGTGGTGTTGAGTTGCCGTATAAATCAGCAGTGCTTGTCAGTCTCATCCTCAGCCTAGAAATGGGCATTTTTCCATGTTTCAGTTTTATGAAGGTACAGCTTTCCAAAACGGGTAAATGCATATTATGGTAGCTTCTGTCTCATAAGGTACCTAAAGGTGGGGTTAATCTCTGTTGCCCTTCAAGAGAAAAAGACGTCTTTCCCTAGTCCAGTCTTCACAGGGTACTTCCTCCGTTTCCCGCATTCTGCTTCTCTTAGCTTGCTTCTTGTGCTCTGGCAGCTTCCTACCCTACATTACCAGCTCACAGGCAATGCAAGTATGAAGGGAGTGTTAAGAGTGCAGGTGTTGTACCTGATTCAACAGCAGTTTAGATTATTCAAAGCAGAAATTAAAAACTGTGCTTTAACCTCCTATGGTTTTGGGCTTAGAGATTGCAAATTATAGACTACATAATTTAAATAATTCATGTGCAATCTCCTAAAAATTAGACTTTCAAGGTTTTACAACTTGAGCGAGTTAAGGTGTAGTGTTGTCGTTTGGTTTTTTTTTTTCAATAGGACCTCTGCAAATTATGTATCTGATGCAGCTTGGTGATTCTCTCATCTACCAAATGTTAAAGCTTGTTTTAACATTCAGCAAATTAGTTGTTAGTTTGTACATGAACACATTTTTTTCTGTAATCTCATTCAGCAAACCTAGTTGAACCAAGGAACTTCGCTAAATCTAATGTTTTACAAATTGAGGTTTTGGGGGGGTTTGGATAGCATCCTACCTAATGTGAATATACCCATATAGGAATCATGGCACTAGTCATAGTAATGCATTTAACTGAAAATGCCGCTTTTAAACAATTACAGTACCAATTTATGATGACGACAGACATCTTGACCAAATCACCTATGGTCATATATGTAAGCAGACATATATTTAGCTGTGCTTTATGAAGACACCCAAGTTAAAAGAAGTGTAGTGATCATTAATGACTCAAATTGAAGATACTGCACTATGCCCAATGCATTTCTTTCTGTACCCATAGAGGAGAGTGCCATGTACTGAATTGCCAGTTTCAGCTACTGAAGCTCCTTGGGACTGAGGACTTTTCCCCAAATACTGACTAACCGTTATCCATAGAAAAATGTTTAACACTGTAATGAGTGTAGTTTAGTTTAGTAGTAGTAACAGGATCACTGTGCAAAATGAAATTGTAGGCATACAGAATGATTAGCTGTAGCATGTTTTTTTTTTAAGACAAAAAGATACCAAAAAACCCTGCTGCGCTATTTGAACTGTTGAGAAAAGGAAACAATTTTTAATGCTTTTTGCACTTTACTTTGTATCATGTTGATACCTGCTGTAAAGAATGTTCTTTATGGAGTATTCTGTCACACACTTTTGGCTGTTACACCCTTTTTCAGAAGTTCTACCTTTCTTTGCTCATAATTTAAACATAGATGTTTTTAAGTGCCAGATATCTGTAGCTGGGATGAAGAAATGTTTCTGCATAACTTTAGTTTAAGGCAGAGCTAAAATCTTTTAGTAAGGGTGCAAAGGAGTCACTGTTTTTTGAGATTTCAACATAAAAGTTCTGAAGAACCTTTTGGTTTAGATTCCACACATGATCTCCAAATAAATATTTCAAAGGTAGTATGGGAAGTATGGGTAGTTCTCATGTTTGTTGTAAAGGCAAAATTAATTTTCAGAAAACAATTATGTAGTTTTTTACTTTTTTTTTTTTTTTTAAGAGGCTCCCAACAAATGTATATTGAATATGCCTGTCAAAATGTCAGGAAAGATTGAATAAACTTAAAGTAGGCATTTGCGAAACTTATGTGTCATTTTACTCTTAGCCTGGTTCTATTTGAAACTTGTGTGTAGTGGTGATCTTTATCAATACTTGTCATTCTATGCATATATATATATAGAGAGAGAGAGAGTTTAATTTTGGAAGTCTTCATTGCTTTCTTCTGGCACAGTGTGGGGTTTTCTTTGGGTTTTTTTGTACCCGTGTGAAGTAAGAGAAAACTTTGAAACAAAGTGAAGAGTAAAGGAGAGTCAGGTGGTTGTTACAATTATGTTATACATAAATATGAAGAAACCCATTAAAATACTTTGCACACGGGTGCAAAATTAACCATTCTTGCCCTCTGAAGGAAAAGTTATTGGAAAAAATGGAAAAGTGATTCAGGAGATTGTAGACAAGTCTGGAGTCGTCAGGGTGAGAATTGAAGGAGATAATGAAAATAAACTGCCCCGTGAAGATGTAAGTACTTTATTCTTTCTTCCTATGATTAGGATTTTATTTTCAAAACCAGCCATTGTTGAATCTTTTAACAGAGAATGTGTAGGAAAAAACATGCAGAAAGTGAGAATTTCTGGGGCGTGACTCAAATGAGTTAAAGTGCTACCTCACAGCGTCAAGAATGGGATTACTGTTTCATTTCTGCATCATTACACAGTTTATAAATACAGCCTTCGTGGCCTGGGCATCCTTTTTTTCATGGCCAACCTCTAATGGTGGTGATGTCCATGTTACAAAAACAGGGTGTCTGTGATTTGGGTAGATTCTAGGATAGATGCTTGTGGATATTTAACAAAGCCAGTTTTATAACTTTTCTGTGAGTATAGAGAGAGCAATTTTTAAGGTTTTTTTCAGACTGGAATCTTGCAGTAAATTTTACATGAAACAATTCAAGAAAGGTTTTTTGCTGCTGAGGCAAGACTTTTTTTTTTTTAAAATCTTTCTCCTATATGTACTTTAGCTGCATAACTAATTTGGGATTGATAGTGTTAATAGTGTTCACATATTTTAAATATATGAGAACATAAGCTAAAATCTTCTAAAGCTGCTTCATTTTATAAAGTTGGTTTAATTAACCACTGGACCCTTCTTGGTAAACTGTGGATGCTTCTACACACCTACTGTGATAAACACAGCAATTTCGTTGTGTGTGGCGTAATATAAACACTGTATGTCGTTACCTCAACGGCCAGAATAGGTTGTTGGGAAAGCTGGATAGTCCTAAGTCCTTAACATGTAAGCCCCTACCCTCACCCCAGTTTGAGCTACGTCTAGTGCATCTTTGCAGCCCAAGATCCAATTACTATCTGTGCTTGTTTAGCTCACATTTGTAATTTAAGAACTTTTTTTTTTTTAGAATTTAAATAGAAAGAATTGTTTTGATGGTAATGTTTTTCCTGAAAATAAGATTTGACATTTTGTTTCTGTAGGGAATGGTACCGTTTGTATTTGTTGGTACTAAAGAAAGCATTGGAAATGTCCAGGTTCTTTTAGAATACCACATCGCGTATCTAAAGGTAAGTGTATTTCAGAAGAAAGAGGAAACTTTGGTTGAAGTAACAGAATTTTTGAGTAACAACTTCAGTAGGATTTGCAGTTGTAAACAGATCCTCTGAGTATCGGGATTTGAGGTTTGGGGCCTTGCACCCACCCCTTGCCCACAGGTGTTATGGAGGCCTTCAGATACATTATCACGGTTACTTGGTACTGTTGGTGTTGAAAGGATTGGACTGTAAAGAACGCTGTTTTAAGTGGCATTTGAGAAGTAATATGCAATTTTTTTTGTCTGTTAACATTCTGTTGTTCTGAGGTTAATGCTCTGTTGGGGTAGGATGGAATTTCTAATAGTAACACACTAATCTTATGTCATATTAGAACAGTTACCCATTTAGATTCGTTGGCTTCGTATGGAGTTGTGATGTTGACTTAACAGAATTAATGAATGAATTTGAATCATGTTACTTTGTCGGTTTGCTTTTTTAAAATTTGTCTAGAAAACATGTGGTGAAGTGTAGCTAAGAAAGGTAATAGTAGTCTTAGAGTCTTTCAGCATGGTGATTTAAGAGAAAGGTTTTAGATTTCTTCCAAAACTCAGAGATTGCAGAACTCAGTTGAATTTTGTTATTTGCAGTCACCTTCAAGGTGGTGTTAACTCTCCCAGAGGAATGCTGGTTTTTAAGATCACTGCATAGATGATGGTATTTTCTGAGGGGAAAGAACATTTCTTTATCAGCAATTTTTTTTCTTTCCTTTTATTTAGGAGGTAGAACAACTAAGGCTGGAAAGGCTCCAGATTGATGAACAGTTGCGTCAGATTGGTATGGGTTTCAGACCTTCTTCTGCTAGAGTTCCTGAAAAAGAAAAGGGTTATACAACTGATGAGAGCACCCTCTCCTCAGTGCAAGGTTCCAGATCCTACAGCGGAAGAGGGAGAGGCCGCAGAGGCCCCAATTACACATCTGGTTACGGTGAGTTTTCTTGAGCACCTGTTGACTAGTCCTCAGTATACTTTTGAATCTATAACTGTCTCTAGATTTCTTTGTGTTGAGCGTAATTGAGTGAAGGCAGGGTTGAAAATTTAGAATTGCCATTTTATTTTTTACACAGCTCAAAACACCTGATTAGATTTACATTCTTGTTGAAGTTAAGTTTTAAATTGAAAAAATGAGCAAACCGAACTCTGGTAAGATCTCGTCTTTCAACAGTAGTAGTTATATCATACAAAGCTGGGAAAGAGAAAGAGCTACAGATACTCTTCAGGAGACACAAGTGAAAAAAAGATTGGAATTAGCATTATCTGTTTTGATTGAGGAGGAGGAGAAAAAACGCTTGATTGTCATCATGGCCATCTTATGAACATATTTTTGAAAAGTAAAGCAAAATAATTTAAAATGGCAACAGCACAAAATCCTGTTTTTTCCAACTTGGTCAGGAACTAACTGGATTTGTTTAAGATGTAGTGAGATACTCTGGTGTATTTTTAAATTAACAAGGAACTGCTATTCAGTTGCCTAGAGGTGTGCATGTCCATGGAGACAGTCTGCATTTGAATATAGACGTATTTCACAAAGAAACATAGATGCTCCTGTAAACAGAAAAAAAAAATATTTATTCAACACAGTAAATTACCCTTGATCATCTACACGTAGCTCACTTCTGTTACAAAATCAGACAAGTTCTTTTGGATTTTATAGTCTGTCACTGACTGTGGCTTCTAGGATCATGCCGTGTGGGTCAGGTTGATTCTGATGATAATGCTAATGTTTGTAACTTTGGTTTTTACTATTTTCCAATGAATTGTTTGACTGAACTGTAATGAAAGTTGTTTAGTTTGTTTGTATAACCAGACTTCCATTGGGAAAACTGCCCCCCCCTTCCCCCCCCAAATGGCAAGAATTTCCTGTTAGAGCCATATGGGTCTAAATTTCTTTATTCCAGAATGGTTAGTAGGGAGAGTTCCTGGATGTTTAAAATAAATAGTAGGTGTTGAATTTTTAAGTAGTAAAAAGCTGTGTGGGTTTGGTTAGCTCAGAGATGGTGGGATATTATGGATGCTATTTAATATAAACAGTTAAATTGTTCAAGCAGCATTACAACAGCCAGAAGAGGTTGCTTAGCAACAGCCATCAGCTATAAAGTTGTCCTTGGGAATTTCAGAGAAGTTGCCTAGAAACTGCACCAAATGCCTGCAGTGTATGCACAAAGAGAGGAAATACTGTTTAATCCTTGATTTATCTGTGTACATAAATTACAGTTTTGGTAATCTTTGAGCCCTTATTTCTCAAGTTATTACAAACAAACTTAGGTTGAGAATCTTAGAAACTTAGGTAATTTACATTCTATCTATATTTTATATGTGCATATATTTTTATATATGAGTGTATATATATAATTATATATACATTTATATACTTTTATAAGTATATATTAATAAACTTATTTAACTCATATATTTATACATTTTGTATGTGTGTATATATATAAAAAACACATATATGTAGATATAACCAGCCATGCTGGTTGGAAGAGTTCTATGAGAATCTGAAACCAGAATATAATCCCAAGTAAATTTCATATTCATTTCCAATTTTCTTTTCCTTCTTGTACAAGGTACAAACTCTGAGCTCTCTAATCCCTCTGAAACAGAATCTGAGAGGAAAGATGAACTTAGTGACTGGTCCTTGGCAGGAGAAGATGACAGAGAAAGCAGACATCAACGTGACAATAGACGACGTCCTGGAGGACGAGGACGTAGTGTATCTGGAGGTCGTGGGCGTGGTGGACCTCGTGGTGGCAAGTCATCCATTAGCTCTGGTAGTGTGTTTCAAATGTATTTTGAATTTAGTTTTTGTTCCTGACAATTTTCTGTATAACCTCTTACTATTTTAAAATACTCCATTTTTACATTTAGATCCTAATACATTGGGATTTCAATAGAGTTCAGTGATAGTTTCTTGTTATACGCTATGTTGTTAGATTTTTATTCGTTTATCTTCTGCTCACGTTGATCTTCATTTCCTTCCTCTACTACACACGCATAATAATGATATTATCTTAAGTTTATAAATCTTCGGGATGTTACCTATGGCTGCCTTCTGAGTTAAGCTTATGTTTAGATACAGAATGAGAGAGGAAATCATAGAATGGAAGTTATCTTCTATTTTATCAGAATTTGACTGCTAATTCATAACACTTCAAGAGTGTTGGAAGTACCATGCTGCTATGAAGTGAAAGGTATATTTTGCACATTTAGCAGTTTTGAGTAAAAGTTCTTTCAATGTCACCTTGGAAATCTTTGTGATGAAATAATACAAGTGCCTGTGGTGGGTGCCTCAGAAAATGTACTGTTGGATTAGAGTCAGAGAGGAACCAATATGAAAGCATAAATACTGTAGTTCTGTGTATTACACTTTTTCACAAGGTTGCTTTATATTTTGAAACTTTCAAACACAGATGTAAGTCAGCCTGGAAATTAAATTATATGTAACTACAGTATCTTAGGTGGAAACTTTTTGTTTGTTTAGTGCTTAAAGATCCGGACAGCAACCCTTACAGCTTGCTTGATAACACAGAGTCAGACCAGACTGTGGATACCGATGCTAGTGAATCGCACCACAGTAGTAACCGCCGCAGGAGGTCACGCCGGCGAAGGACTGATGAAGATGCTGTTCTTATGGATGGAATGACAGAGTCTGATACAGCTTCTGTTAATGAGAATGGTTTAGGTATGTAAACAGTTGAATGATAGTCCCAGAACAAGCCAAGAAAAAATGTGTTGTCCATGTAAATGTAGTGAAACGCTTGTTCATTTTTGTTAGTGATGAATCGTTGTTCTGTTAAAGGTTGCTGTCTGATTAAAGAAAGACTTCCTCCGTGGCTTTGCCATGGAATCTTCTGTTTACTGAGCTCCACTAGTATTTTCATATGCCTCTTTTTGTAAAAACTGTCTGACGGAGACACCAAAGACTAACTTGTCGTTGCCCATTAGTACTGCTCTTTTCATAGAAACAGTACTGCTGGATCAGCATTCTGTTTTCTCCTTGGTAACCTCAGTCTCAGTGTAGGGAAGCTACTTAAGTAGCTGTTAATTTGTCTTTTATCTAGCTTCTGCTTAAGTACTTTTCCCTCAGTAAATTCTCTTGATACTCACTGGGACAAGAATATAATCTGTTGCTTAATAATGTAGGAAAAAACCTCTTCTTTCATGGGTTATGTGGCTAAAATTTGACATATGGTTACTTATTTAATAAATGAAATCTGAGGTCATGAAGCATATGCCTAAATGTTTTAATGAGCCAAGAGCAAAAAAGTAAAATCTAGCTTTTGCATTATTGTGTATGCTTTCGGTATAAAATTATGTTTTTCTTTTAGCCTGTCTCTTTAACAGAAGCCATTTTAAATGCCCCATGCTGAAACTGCTGAAGAATTTACTTATTTATTTTATCATCAGAAATAGTTGATGGTAAACTTTGCAATTGCAGATGATAGTGACAAAAAACCCCAGCGACGCAATCGTAGCCGCAGGCGTCGCTTCAGGGGTCAGGCAGAAGATAGACAGCCAGGTAATTCGAGTGGAGCTGTGGGTAATCTCAGGTCAAAAGCATGAGAGAATGTTGTGTCTGCTGTTTTACATATAGCTGCATAATATGAAAAGGTTACTCAATAACTAATAAGACTACTAGATAAAGATGAAAGACATTTCTTCTACTAGGAGAACTTATGAAAGTTCTTAATCTGTCTAATGAAACTAATTTATAATGTCTAACTTTTTGCTTGGACATACAAGTTACGCTTCTGATCCAGTTCTCACTGAAGTCAGTAGCCAAACTGCTGTTGACTTCGGTGGTCCTGGATCAAGACAAAGGTGAAGGTTCGTGATCCGCACCCCCTTGCCTCTGTGCACTTGCACTGAATGTGACACAACCTTTTCAGCACTGGCTGAGAAGCCAAGAGTTGGAATGGCAGGATGTGAGGGAACTCACATGGGATCTGCCAGTCCCGTGCCTGTATCAAACTGCTGCTGTCAGTCCTCGGCTTGTGTGAATATTTGTAAGCCATCTACAAATTGAGGGTGGGAAGGAGGAGGAATTTAAATGAAATTGCATGTTTCCAATTTTTTGTTGTTGTGGCTTGTTGCATTTCTTTTGTGTGTACTAACACTTGAAATGTTAAAGGTGAACTAGCTAATTTCCAATATAATGCCCTATTTAGAAAACGCTTGTTACATACTTGGCGCAAGGTGGTAACAGAAGGTCTTCTAGATTGACAGGTTCAAAATTTCACCCATATTTGTCTTCCTATATCTGTGGTGCTCATACAGCATTTGGTTAAGAAGAAAAAAGTTGTTGCATTATACTAAAACTTGGGGGAAGGAAAAAAAACCAAACACCCCACCCCCCTAAAAAAAAAAAGACCAAACCCAAAGTAACCCATTACTTCTCAACATTCTAGTTTTGTAACAGTGATACGCGTTTACAAAGGGGCGGAAAAAGTAAAAATGGATTTCAGCTTTTCCTTCTAAGAAACTAATTTCAGCCAGCAACACAAAGAGATGTTAGTCATCTCTACAAAAGCTATGATATTTTTCTTCTAAATCTAAGTATTCTGAGAAAAAAACAAAAGTTCTCAAACAACATTTCTTAGTTTTTTCTTGTTGATGTCTTTGTTCAAGATACCATTTTCAGTTTGCATAATAAATACTTTTAAATACTACAGTAAGAGCATTGGTAGTTAGTTATACTGTCTTTGTGAAAAATGCTCTAATAAATTTAATCTCTTCATAAATACTTAGTAAATGTATAGTGAGTGAGATTAAGACAGAAGGACTCCCCTCCCCACCCCCACCCCCCCCGCTAACAATGTACTTCAGTCATTTAGTTGTATTATTTCATTTACATTGGTAGACGTTTTGGGTTCCTACTACATATATGAATATTAAGAATTGGTGTCTTACCCTGTGCGCATAAAACACGCTTCATCTTTACATTAGAGGAGTTGGGTACAGAACCTCATTTTAGAGAAATAATTCTCCTTGTGCAGCAACTCACTTGGTCTTGACAATGATGTAAGGACCCAGTTGTAAGAAGTCCAGTTACTGTAACAGAAAGTTCATGTGCGGTACTTCCTGTTCTGATGTAGGTTTCGTGCACAATCATTCCTAGATCCAGAAAAATAGTTCACCTGAATGCACGATATACTAAATATAATTGACTGTGCTGTTCAATAGATAATGCTTGCCAACTCTAACGTGCTCTAGCTCATCAAAGATACAAGTGTATCTTTAAATGTGTAGTACTGTGTATTCTAAAGATAGAACTGACTCTCAATTGGTGTGGTTACAAGAGGGCGGGATAAGACAAAACCAGGCCCCAAGAACATGTGCTGAGGTGGTGAGAAGAAAAGAGGTCAGAAAACCCCTGGCCGGCATCCAGTAAGTGTAGCTGTAACAGTGCAAACATGGCTGTCCTGCTTTTGAGTACGGGCTCGCTCACACAGAGCCGCTTCAAGTGTCTGTACGCACACCACAATTAATCCACCCACCCAGAAGCCAGAGTTAACTGTGTGGATTGCATTTTGAATACCAGGAGGAGGGCGAGTTCTCTTGCCAGTTGCTTCATGAAGTAACAAAGATTTGAATGCTGCTTTATCGTAAGTGATACCATACTCTGAACCTCCCCCAATTCTTTTCATATTTTAACTTGCTTTCATTTCATTAGTGTGAAATTCTTCACTACTCGAGCTAGAAAATCCAAATGACAGACACAGTCTGTAGTGTAAAGAGACTGCAGTCTGATCTCTTCAAACCCCGTACAGAAAGCCCTTATTTTCCAATTAAATTTACAATTGGAGCAAAATTACTATTTTATTAATGTTAAGATTCCACCTTCAGATCATTATGTTACCACTGATTTTAGTGAAACTTGTATTTAACAACAGCAACAAATTGATCCTTGCTATGTAGTTGATACCTGTAAGTGTGAAGGCCTTTTGTGAGATGTCTCCCAGTTATAGCATTACTTGTACAGAAAAGACATATGAAGCTTAATGCTAAATTAGACTTCTGATGTGAGCATCACTGTAACTTTTTTCCTTGAACAGTAACAGTAGCTGATTATATATCGCGAGCTGAATCTCAAAGTAGACAGAGAAACCCTCCAAAGGAGACACTAGCCAAAACCAAGAAAGAAACGGTAAGATTTTTTTTTTTAATGCATTGGATTTTTTTTTCCTCTTCCCTTGCAGCAAAACAGTAAAGGAATGCTTCATTTAGATTGCCCTCATTTGACGACAAATGCATTTCAGTTTAAGAATAAATCATTAAAAGCAAAAATGGCCCAGAACTGACATTGACTCGTAGACTATCATTGCAGACTTTAGTGACCAAGTGTAATGCTCAAATTAAGTCTTTATGCATTTTAAAATATTACACTTACTAATGTAGCATTATGTAATAAAATGTGAAAATTATCCATGGATGAGAACTAATCCTTAAAACACTTTATAAATAGAGGGTACGAGGTGGCATGTTTAGTGACTTGTACAAACTGTTTTAGAAAGAATTAATGTTACAAAGATTATAGATTTGAGATCTGTTCTCCTTAAAGGATCAGAATGGCATTACATATCGTAAAAAATAATATTCAGAATATTCTGAATAAAGCAGAATACATTTACTTCTAAAGTAACATTGAACTTACTGCCACAAGTTATGTTTGAGTTTAGCAAAATAAGAAAGATGCATTGCTTTATGATTAACAAAATCTATTCTTACTATAGACTTTGAAAGGGGTGTACATACTCAGCTTTTCAGTTAACTTCTTCATTGGCTTAGAAAAATTGAAATTGTGAAAATAAACCATTCTGGGTATGCTGCGCCAGGGTTACCTTGGCATGATTTCCTCAGAAGTATCCTATAAATGACACGGTAAGCAACAGGATGCTGCTCTAAGTGATAGGATACTGGTGCAGACAGACAAGAGGTGTTTCCTATTGCAAAGTTGCTGTGTGAGTCAGAGGGAAATTTAGATTACTCTCTATATATTTTTATGGAATTTTTAATATTACCCTGTTTTTGTTTTTGCAAGGCAAAAGATGCAATTGATGAAAACAGCCCTTCTGAAAAGGCAGTGAACGGTCCCGCTACAACTTCTGGGGATGAGCCTTCTAAACTACAGCACAGTCCTGATGAGAAGAAAGTTACTGTTCAAGAGGATGGAAATAATCAGGAAGAAGCAGTGCTGAATGGTGTTTCATAAACTGAAGTTCCTAGTTTACAGTTCTTTTACATTACATTTAAAATAGTGCTTGTATAAGCTTGCCAAAGATAGAATATGGATCGCCAGTCTTGACACCGCACTTTCAGTTCCTCCATTTTGGAATACAGAAAGGGGAGGGATCCTGAAGAAATCATATGTTAAACATACTTTGACACCTACTGTGTTATAAATATATCATCAGATGTGCCTTGAGATAGTATATGTAACATTTAAATAAACAAAATTGCTGGCTATAGGAAATGTTATTTTGTTTTCAAAATATGGCAGAGATGTGAGGGGGATCCCTAACATAATACTCTTTATGAAAGCATTAGCTGCTTTTGTTACATTTTTAATAATATGCAACCACTTCTTCACCTGAGGAATACTAGAAAGAAATGCAGTCTAAAATATTTTGCACTGAAATGTAATTTCTCCATTAGTTTAGTCTGGAAACTGGTCTGTTTTAATACATGTTTTTTAAATGCTGTATGTAGAGGAAAAATCTGCAGACCACTGGAATACATTTGTTAAATTCTCATAATCTGCAGGGATACTGGGTGACATTGGCAGTGACTGTTCTACATTGAGGCTTTGTTTGGTTTATTTATTAAACTGTACAGTATTTAAAAATCAAACATAGCTTTAGTTAACACTAAGCTGAATTAGTCATGTCCATTAAGACATAACCTGAACTACTGAAAAGATCAATTTCCAGAAAGTTTATTCTGTATAAACTACATATGTTAGTCCTTAGTAGAGTATTTTTATTTTTGTTTTGGTTGTTTGATGTGCAATATGTTTTTTTTGTATGCTGGTAGTAAAAGAAAATAAACTTTGATCTTCCATCTGTTGACTGTTTCTATCAGAAATTCAAATTACTATTGACTTTAAGGTTTTCAAGCTGTTAACACTAACAATTGAAACTTACTTGCAAGGCAGCTTGAACCTTTTCTAATGTGCTAATCTTCCATTCTTTAAGGTGATGATGTAAAACATCAGTTAACAAGTCTGAAAACAGCCTTTTTATCTTGGAGAATCACCTAACCCGACTAACATATATAGGAATTAATGCAGATGTAGTTTTTAATCGAGATGTTGGAAGCATGAGGGTTGGACTTGATGATCTTAAAGGTCTTTCCAACCTAAACAAATCTATGACATGCTAACCCATCTTTTCAGGCACATGAGCAAGAGCAATGAAGCAGAAAGCACAGGTGTGGAAAAACATCTGGGTAGCAAGGAGATGTTGCAAGAAGTTGGAGCAAACGGGTAGTGCTGAAGTTGTGCTGACTTGAAAGAAAAAAATTGTCTTACCTGATTTCATCAGAAGTGAATAAGGACAAAAACAAGTATTCTGAACCACCTGTGACTCCAGCTGCTATACCTGATACAGCTACAAGAGAGTTGTACCAGCTAGGTTTGGGTATGTATTTCATTTAAGGTGATGCGCAGTTTTTAGTATGACTTAAGTGTTGGCACTCATCGACAGTGTTCCCTTCGAAGTGTGCACAAGCACGTCAACTGATAAGGCAGCCACAAGAGTGGAGAAAATTTAAACAGGGAAGGAAAAAAACAAGCTATGTTTAAAAAGACAGTATTACCTGGCAGAGAAAAACTTAAGTACAGTAACATTCTGCATATGCCTTGAAATATGCATACTCTGGAACTGCTGCACAGCAATGTTCCAGCTGTTTTCTTCACCCCACTTTAAAATCTGTAGTAAAGCAAAGTTATCCCTCTCTCTGTATAGGTTCTAAACGTTTTCTATTTCATACTCCTGTTACTGATTTGACCCTTCTGAAGGCACAGAACTCTTCCTTTAATACTTACTAAGTGACCTATAACTAGTCTACAGAAATGGAGCCACACGCAGAGGATGCAGGAGGACGTAAGTCATGTAAGTACATGACTCTGAAGTAGAGGCTTGTCAGTTCTGGAAAGACGAAAGCTGTGTTACCCGTTGTATTTACGAACAGATGAGTGTAACTATCACATGTGCTGTACAGCGGTTTTACTGTAGTTGCAGAAAAACTGGCAAGATTCTTGGAGTATGACACAACTCTTTGGCCCTAATTCACATACTTACAAAGACATCTGCTGGGGTATCTTAGGCTTCGTGCAGTGTGATAAATCCAGCTCAGGTATCTTCAGTGGCTTACGTAAAGAGTTCCTGCTTCTTAATTACTATTATGTGAATTCTAACTTCGTAGTGTAAGATAATGTCTAGAACTACAGTACTTATATTACAAATTTCAAATTTATTAAATGCTATAAAATCCATTAAAAACTGAAAGTTACTAAAAAATCTGGGACATTCCAGACCCATCAGTAACACTTAACCTTGTTCTCAACCAACCTTGCTTTTCACAAGGCAAAGACAACTGAGTGCATTATTTCCTATACTTTATTTCTTCAGTCAGAGACAACCACACATCTGTCCCATTTCTTCCCGTCAAATAAATCCTCTTGATTTTTTCCACCCCCTCCCCAAACCAGTTCGTCATGCTAACTTTGGCATATGGAAGAACAGCAGCATGAACTTTAAACATAACTAGTTTAACAACAAGTAGGTAACAGCATGTAAGTCTACCTGTATCTGGTAACATGCACTGGCCAAACCAAGTTATTACTCTTTTACACTGAAAATATTTCTGAGTGGCAGATTTTGCTGCTTAATAAAGAACAGCTGTGAAAAAAAACTTTAAGCCTCACTTCCTCACACGTTTCCCCAAAAAGTGACTAAGTGAGTAGGAAGGGAAAGACCTCCCTGGATTTGTATTTCCAGCTTCATTTATATTGAGTCAAAGGCTGACATTAGAACTTTTCTTAAACCATTTATCAAAAATAATCATTTGCATGGACAAACCCTGTGATTTTCTCTCTCATTCATTTTTTAGCTTGGTCTTCCAGCAAATCTTTAGCTTCATTGATTTTGGCTGCTACATATGGAGAGCCACCTAGAAGAAAGATAACGTCATGTCACATCAGATGAAAAAAAGACTTTCTGTGTTACTAATAATGCCACAGTACACAGGAAAAAAAGTGAGAGTATGGTCTGAAAGTTACTCAAGTTAAAGAACAAAGTGCATTACACGTACAGTCACGGCAGTAGCTCATTCCTGTTCGGTTGCTTTTAGTTGCTGTACCAATGCACTAGTTCAGTTTTTAACATGACGTACAAATGACTTACAAAGATACCGAAACGGAATCCACAATGCAAATTCACTGAAATTCTAACTGACCATGAGGTGCAAAGATCTATAGCCTATTTGTAGCATGTGTACCATTTACTAGTTCTGGAATTACTCTATTTAACTGAAGCTTAATTTAACTTATTTAGGTCATGTAAAACACATGAAATGCTCCTAGCAGTCTTTTAGGTTCTGCATATATTCAGTAAAGTTAATTTGAAGTTAACATCCGCTAGATATTATCTACAAAAGGCATATCCCAAGGATTATTTTGGATTTTGGTGCGTAAAAGTAAAGTAATGAAGTTCAACAGTCGCTTTAAAGGAAGCCATTTTACCTTTTAAGTGAGGACTAAAAAGTTAAATGCCAAGCACTAACACATGACTCTGACTCCCTGAAGTAAACGGTACTTAGAACAGGTATAGGTGCATCAAGTTATCAACTTTAAGCATAAATAGATTCTGAGCCTTCAGAGTACCACAAACAGAAATATTTCATAGTTTAGTGTCTTCAACAGACGCAGAAGGCTCAATACCTGCCATTTATGGTGAATTCCCAATGCATTCAAATGAACTCAGACTCACATGGTACGAGGCGCACAAATAAGACTCCGGTCTTTCATCTAAAATTAAGGCGATTTTAAGTCTCATTTTAACAAATCGTATTTTAATCTGGTATGCACAGAAGATAGAGCAAGTAACAACCTGACCTGCTGAATCTGTCTGCTTGCTCTAGAGCATTCAAACACAAAAATAACGCTCCAAAACCATAAGGATTAAGGCAACCTAAAATTTCTTTTCACTCGGGATTTTCTGGGGTTTTTTTAGAGCTGAGATAGTCATATGTCAGTCACTTCTTCCCTACACAGTTCTATTAACCTGTGTTAAAAACACATCTTAATTAATCAGTGTGACTTAATTTACTTACCCTTATCTGGATGATTCAGAAGCATGATCCGTCTATGGGCTTCTCGAATTTTACTTCTGTTGGCTGTAGGGCTTTAAAGGAGAAAAACTGACTTAAGGGAACTTCATAAAATCCCCCGTATCTTTAAAAGATGTCTTAGAACAAGCAAGCAGTCTGTCTTATCCATATACTCTTTGGCTTACATGTATGTTTTTCTTTTCCTATTATTGATGCGTAGCATGTAAGTCCTGGAGAGGATTTCTAAGGTTTTTCCAAAATACTGTATGCTGAAGAAGACAAGCTATAGCAGTCTAATATGGTGGGGGAGATTCACACAGTTGAAAACAAACAGAACTATGTTGTAACATAGTTATAGGGACAACTTCCTAAAGGCTGGAGAAAAAAAATAAAAGAAAATTTGCTCTTGATTTATTTAAAAAGAACCAAACCAAAACAAAGCAACAAACTGTTTGCATACAAACTTCACAGCTGGAAGTTGCTTTCAAACAGAAATGGTTCCTATTCTGCATCTTATTAGATAAATTCGTGTGTTTGGTCTTAAGTCTTTTTAAATTTTGGCAGAGATAGTTACCATACTCATACCTAAGATATTCTAGAAGTGATGAATTTACTCCACATGCAAGAATTGGGCTTGCAGCACCTTCACACTGCATCCATCTGGAATTCACCAGCAGTGACAGGAAGCACAGGCAAACAGCACGACCGTGTTCCCCATACTGAGTAAACCCCAGGGCTTCTTGAAAATGGTATCTTTACCTGGACCTGCACATGGCTTTTGGGCGTGCTAGGGACTTGCAGATGTATGGAAGTCCAGCTAGAGTTAGCTTTAAGCAAGCTAATATGCAGCAAAGAATCCCAAATAAGTACAGAAAATCCTGAAAGGCTGCTTCGTATGTCCTGACTTGGCAGTGACATTTCCAGGGGAAGCTGGGCATAGGACAGTTTTAAGCATTGAGAATTACGTCCTTTTCAAACCAGGTCAGCAACTAGGTAACACCATAGCCTCCTTTTTACCTTTCATTTCTAGTAAATTCCCTTTTACCTCACTCCTAGTATTAAAGCTGCTTCTCGTTTAGTCATTTTGGGTTCAAATCCACCTCTGTAATAACCACTGAAGGCCTGAAAGAGAAAACATGTTAGTTAAAAAACCACTAATTTTTAAGTTTATCGGTTAAGACAACTCACTATTGCTTTAGTAGCTGCTAAGCTTTTAGTCTGTAAGACTACTGCGAAGCCTCTTTTGCGCTTGTAATAAGAAATTCAGTTGAAGTAGAGCATCATTATTTAAATGAGTACTTAAACTTGTGAAAACAAGTTCTCTATTAGTCAACCACCACCAGAATCGCTGAGATTGTCTGTTATTACTGACAAAATTATGTTTAGTATTAGAAGAAAATACAGCAATGCTATACAGAGACCATAGTTTGTAGTTATTTCACCAAGTAAACTTTTAAATAAAAAGATGCTACTGATAAAACAAAAACTTACAGGTTTTGGTAGATTCTGAAGTGCTTGTTTTACTTGTGGTTCCATTTGCTTCATAGCTTTTAGTGCATAGCGACCTTAAAGAAATCAATGTTGAACAAGGCTAAGTATAAAGTTTCATAAAGATTTAGCAATTCAGTGCAACTGGTAACCTGTGGATTAGAAAGTGGAATAAAATTTGGGGGGACATGAAGTAAGAACTTTGATCTTTTGTTTAATTATAGCCGTGCTTCTCAATACAGGCTCTCCCAAAAGAGTGTCCTGTATCAGCTATTAAACTACCTTAAAACTCATCAGTACTGAAGCAGGCAATGGTAAGTACAACTGAGCGTTCAGCATCCTCCCATCATCCACAAACCTGCAAATCCAGCTGCCGCTATGGTCAGGCCAACCGCCACCATTGTACTGGCCTACACAGGGAAGACATAAAGTATTTGTTTACCAAAGGCAAAGAAAAAAAGCCCACCGCCCACCTCTACAGCGAGTCGGACAAATATATACGTTGAAAACAACATGACGAGGGGAAAAGCGGTCACGATACGATTTACTTCGGCCACTCTACGTGACGGCAGGGGCACAGCGGGAGCCGCGCAGCCCAGGAGAGGCGGGAACCCCCAGCCGTGGGAGACGAGGGAAAGCCAGCCCGGCAGCACCGTCCCGCTCGGCCGCCCCGCTTTAACCCCGGAGGCACCGGGGCCGAGGCAGGAGCCAACGGCCCCGCCGCGGCCTGTGCAGGGCAGCGCCCTCCCCGCGCGGCCCAGGGCACCGGGCACCACGGCCGGGCCGGGCCAAGGACAAGCCGAGCTCCTCGGCCCGAGGGAGGGCTTGGGAGCCGCCGGTCCAGACGTAAGCGCCCCCCGGCTCTTACAGCGAGACCCGCCGGGCCCGGGCCCGGGCCCGGGCCCCCGACCGCACTCACCATGGCCGCCCCCGCCCCAGGCCCGCGCACTGGCGGCCGCCGGGCCGAGCTCGCGGAGGGCCCCGGCTCGCCGTACGGCACCGGACCGGCCGCAAAGCTGCCGCCGGCTGTCGTAAAGCGGCGCGGGGCGGGAAGGGAGCTGCGGACACCGCCCCGGGGCAGGCGGGCGGGGCGGCCCGGGACGGGGACAGAGCCCGGCGGGGCGGGAGGGTCCGGGGGGGCAGAGCCCGGCAGGCGGCAGGGGACGGGGCGGGCAGAGCCGGCCGGGGGTGCTGCCTGCGGTGGCAGGGGGCGCGGCAGGACGGCGGGAGCAGCTCGGTGGGCGCAGGCGGGAGTGGAGCGGGGGCAGCCAGCGGGAACCTTTCCCTGAGGAAAGTGTCATCACCTCGGCCTGGGGGACGGCTGGAGACCTCCGGTCCTGTGCAGTGCGCGGCGGCCTGCCGGCATGGCGCGGCCCGGCACGGAGATGGCACTGGTGGGTGTCACAGAGATGCGCTCTGGCAGGGGCCTGCCGTTGGCCTCTTGTGATGGCTGCAAGAGGAACAGAGCGGAGTGTTACGGCGTTATGAAGATGATAGTACAGATCTTATTCTTGATGTAAATGAGCGATTTCGTTCCTGATCTAGAGCCTTCTGGCACACCATAGCAGTTTTTCTTTCATCCCATTTTTCTTGTCTTTTACTCTAGCAATTCGCTCCCCCTCTCTGACCATCCCATTTTCCTGTGAGCTGAGCGCTTGCCGCCTCCTTTCTCTTCCCGAGGCGTTACCACCGGTCCTGAACGTTTCAGCGCTAATGGAGACTTCCCCGCTGCGCTGTCGGCACAGGGACTGACTTCTCGGGCGGTCTGTGGAGATGTCGTGTCAGGCACTGGTTCCAGACAAGCGCAGTTACTTGATTGCTGAAGATTACTATGAAATGAGGGAGAATTACAGGCCTGGCACTTGTATTTGAATATTATTAATAACATAGTGTTATCTATTAATAATACAGTGTCGTATGCAGCTCAACAGTCGAGTGTCCACCTGTCTGCAGTTCTAGTCTGAAGTCACAGTTTTGGAAACCGAGTAACGCGGCAGGGAGACCATGCCAGCCTTTAGCCCTAAGGTACCACTACAAATCGGTCACAACTCAAAGCTCTGAGTGCTACTGTCTGATTGATATGTTGTTTGCAGGAGTGAAAAGCTTTAGTGTCATCCTCCGTGCTTGTAGAACGTGTCAGTGTCCTCATGGGCTGCTGGAAGACCTAGTGATCAAAGGCAGCTAGCTTTTGGTTGCTTAAGGCCTCGGACTCACAAGCCCTCACGAAAGCAGTTCAGTATGAGAGCTGATCGTTGGCTAAGCAGCTTGTAATTTTGCTGGCTCTCGCAGTGGAAGATAGAATTTTTCTTTTCTGCTGTATAGTTTCTGTGAGTACTGTGTTCACTTTGAATATGTCATAATTTCAGTTTGAGCTTGAATTAGTTTTTTCACTAAAATTTCAAGTGCCTGATTTAATGCCTTCTGAGATGATGTTTGGAGGTAGTCTCCGGTCTCTTTCCTTCCCTGTCCACATAACACTACAGGAAGATAACCTGCTGCTTTTAAAGAGGATAGAAGAAAGGTTTTGGTTAAGGCACTTGTACTGTTGTGCAGGTGTTTCATGAGATGGAAAGAAAAGGAGACTTTTATATTTGATAAAGGAATCAAATCCATTTATTGCAGAGCACAAGGCCCCTGACAGCCCATAAGACCTTCTCAAATATGGAAAGGGGAGCTAGCAAGTGGAAAACAAGTGGATGTTTGTTTTATAGGGGAACAAAAAAAAGTCTGTAGAGATGTATGGGTCTGGTAGCTAGCTGGAGTTTCTTCATATGTAGACGAGGATTTGGTTTTAAGATGGTTTCCTCTTTGTCCCTTTTCTAGTAAAAAAGGGGGGTAGAGCTGTGCAAGCTAATGACTTTACCGGGGCATGACTAGTGTTTGATTTTTCATATCATCTAAACCAGTAAAGTAAGAGACAGGGACTCCTTCCTTGTAATTAATTACATAAGGTTTGATTCTTTCATCTTGACAGAGCCTTTTGCTAGATCCAGATCTCAGTGACTTTCAGGAAAAAAATATTCTGAAAGGGAGTTTTATTTTCTTTCTTTCCTCATTTTCCCCGGTCCCTGTGTAGAAGGACTGGTAGCTCTACTCGCAAAGGAGATTTTACAAATTTATACTTAGTCTTTCTTTCTATTGTGAAATTTCTCATTTTTAGAGAAAAAGGACAGACATTATGAAATGTGCAAACTTCCACATGGGTAGGGAACGGGTTAATAACTGGTACCTAATCTTTCTCCTGTGACAGCTCTTTAAAGAATAGCCAGAAAGGGAGATCTTGGGAAGCCTCTGCTTGCTGAAGAGAGAGATTTCGTCTTTACTGAGGAGAAAAGAAACATTTATCTATAAGCAGGAAGGTCTGGCAGGAGTTGACGTGGGATGGAGAGATTTGCATTATTGGTACATGTTTGATACCAGCAACTGGACAAGACTGTTGTGTGAGCCTAGAGGTGGAATAATCCATTTTTTGATTATTAGATGAAATAATTTATAATACAGCATTTGAAGATGAAATGTCGTAATTCCTTTAAAATATGTTGTATATATTTTTACTCCATGAGACAATCCAAACTTCGTTTTTTCCTACAGTTTCTTGCGCTTCCCTATCAGAACTAAAGGAGAGCTAGATGTGTCCCAGCTTGGACGTCACTGTGGCACATTATGTTGGATGAAGAAAATAAAGCCAGAGTTACAAAATGCCACGCTTGCTAAGGAAGAGGATATTTTGGAGGCTTCTAACATGTTTTGGGTATGGTCTTTTGTCAGGGCTTCTTTAAGTGCCATGTGTTTCTAGGAGGTATACGATATATGAGATATTCTTCTACCTTCTGCTAGCTGAAGGGAGAAATGATTGCTTTCCTTCTTTAGCACTGCCCGTCTCTGGAGTACTGGCATGGGTGGTGGGTGTCAGCTATTGTGTCTCTTTACTGACCACGGTACCTAAATGCTGCCACTAAGCTTTCCAAATCTGTATCAGAATTAAAATAAGTTTTCTGTGCATAAATTCGCAAATAGCTGCTCTAATCTTGTCTAAATCTATTTCCTTTTCCTCCTCTGCTGCTCAGGAAACCTGTATGCAGTGCAGAAAGGGACTGGGTGTTTAAAAGCTATGTTTCAGTTCATGTCAGTCACATTTCAACACACAAAGTCAGTAAACACTTACGTATCTGAGTAGCTTTAATAACAAGTGCTTGAAAGATCAGAGCTGTGATATATTATTTCTGACATGGTAAGGTTTATGAATTATTACATATGTATTGCTTGTGTTCTCCAGAAACTAAGCATCTAGATGACCCTCTTGGCAAATGGAGTTTTAAGTCTTGCCAAATGCTGAAAGTTGATTTTGTTCAGGTTCTGTACATAAATATTAATCTTGTGCTTGTTATGCAACAGGTGGCTTCATGGTTTTTAAGTCGTGGTCCTTCAAGCTACTACAGCTAGAGCTTTATGGCCACACTGGTGGCCATATAGACAAAGGGGCATGATGCTGAAATAATAGTTATTACTGCTGATTTATAGGAAGCAGGAATTGGGCATAATGAGGAATATCAAAATCAAACAAAAACAGAAAATACAGAAAACCTCATGGAACCAGAATTAATTTTTTTCCCACAAAGTTAGAAGTTTTGCCATCAGAGTTTCCATTTATTTAGAAATCGAAGTTCTGTTCTATTTGCCTGGTAAGTTCATTTTATAGCACCTTATTCCTCTGGATCTTCTATCGGTCAGCCTTGTGGTGGTGTATGGAAGGTCATTCACAGGGGAAAATAATAAACTCTAATGGGCTTAAATGAAACAGATGCGCTACAGGTTTTATCCTTTCTGCAGAATGTCTGTTTTTCAAATCAGGAGGAAGGCAAAGTTATTGAGTGTTTAAAAAATGTACTCTCAGTTGGAGTACAAAACCTTTTATTTTGCCTACTGTGTTTCTAAACTGCTCCCTTTCTATTTTCCAGAGAAACCCTGAAGCTTTTGTAGTTTCTTCTGTCAAGACTTTTATCCTACTGCTATCTTCAGGTTTTCCACTCTGGGGTTAAAATACCTCATGATAGATTATTTTTCTTTGGAAGCTTTGTCTTACTGGACAATCCAAAGCAGCTGGTATATAGTACATAAGTAAACTTTTCCATTAAAGCAGACCACTTCTGCAGAAATCTGGCAGTACTTTCTCTTAACTGTATCTTCTACAAACTGGACAGAAGGTGAAATAGTTGTGCTTTCAGAAATTTTGTGATGTACCTGTTAAATGCCTATATAAGGCTGTTAAACATTTGTTTAAGTGAAAAACACAGTTATACGTTATCATATGCGCAGCTGGCCATATCTTACATTGCTTATTCCTATATGTGCAGTGGCTGAACTACCAAGCTGTTAAAAGCTTGCAGACTTTCACCTTGGGGTACCAAGATACAGAATCCCTTAGGCGCTTCTAAGCACACTATTTATTTATATTTAAGATATATATCATAAAAATAAAGTTTAGGTAGAATATCTTGGGTTTGTTTTTCTGCAAACTTTTTTCCTGCTTTTTGCCCATATTCCACCTTCTTTGGCTATGTCAGTCTGCCAGTTGTATGTTTCACACCTCTTTTTCTTTTCATTTGTCCTTTTTGAGATTCTGCTATCTTTTTGTGTGCTTAACATCTGTACCAGAATACAATGCCACACACTCTCTTACCTGTGGCTAAATTAGCTTGGTACATGTAGCATCACTTTGTCATTAAATTGATAATCATAATTATTAGAGCATAGTGTGGATGACACTAATTATAAATGGAGATTCTCTCACTTGGTAAGAATGGCTGTGGATTTTTTTAATCAAACAAAGCAAGATTTCACTGTAGTTTGACACCAGCTATGAACTGTGCACGTGTGGCAGGTAGCATATCCATGTTCATGGTAATCACAAGAGAATCCGTCTGACTTGCAGTGGGCATTATTTGATTTCCTAGTTAAGTTAAGAAACAGGTAAGATTGTTGGAAAGTGATGGAGGGACAAGGTTTGTAATTGTTAGTAAATCAATCGTAAAATTCCCTGAAGCTGAACTGAGGAATACGGAATCTAGATGTGAATATGTTCTCTCTCAATAATTTCTAAAGTCAGGTTTGATACTTACCATTTTTTACATGCGTTGTCCTGAGTTACACTTCTTATTTGAGGAAAAAGCAATGAGATAACGCTGATGTGTTTTACCAGGGCTATTATGTTATTTCTGGTTTTATGTTGATTGTTATTACTCGAGTCTTCAGTTTTGAAATTTGTATTGTGCCTGGACTGGCGCTGAAACTTGCATGCCTGTGCTGTAAAACTCTCTTGAGTATTGGGAAAACAAGCTTGTGCTAGTTGTAGGAAAGAAATTGGAAAGAGTAAAGCCTTTATTTGCACTGACGATGAGTTGTAGTGAGCAGTAGTTCTTCAAAATGAAGGTCCTGATTCTTACGTTTCCCCCACATGGAGATTATCACAGGATTATCACAAGGCCTGAATCGACTGTCAGGTAGGCTCTGGTCCCTTTGTGTAATGTAGGTTCAGATTTGCAACAGAATCTGCTCCTCTCCTGCCTAAAGATTACAACTGAAATGTCAACATTGTCAGCCATCAAGGAAAATTTGGGTTGAGCAGTTAGGAGAAGATGGGGGAAGAGCAAGAAGAACGTTAGAAGCCTAGGAGAAAGCTTTGATGGTATTCTTCATCCATGAGTTTATAAGGAGCTTTCCCTAGACATTAAGTGTTTTTCTGAGGAGAGAGCAGAGGGTTTTGCAGTTTTGTTGGTGATGTTAAGGTTGAAAGTTGAAACTGTAATGCACAGGTTGATGATGGAAGCTGTAATGGGCAGTGTTGGGTTTGCATTTTGCTCTTGGTTTGCATGTTACACTGCATTAAAAAGAATCACTGGATTAGGTGGAACCATCAAGGGGAAGGGGGAGATTGCTCCTTTTCTTTAAGAGCAGCTGACTGACTGGGAGAGAAGACTCAAGAGTGTAGGCAGAGCAAGAAAGAAATGAAAAAAACACAGCAAAGAACAGGGAGGCTTTTGCTTAAGTGAGGATATAGTTGAAAGGATCAGAGGGCATACGGTCAGACCTATAGACGATAGGAAGGAAGACTTTCTAGGAACTATGCAGAGATTATTTCAACCCAAAAAGCCATTGAATTAACTGAAACCAAGCATGGAAAACTCTACCCTCTAAATACATAGTGGACAAGAAATAATTTGTATATAACCCTTTTTACTGTTCTGTTTTGATAGGATTATTTAATAAAAGTGCTGCTGAGAGATCGGCGTATGTGGTACGGAGGATATGATGTGTCTGCAATGTTGTAAGTTTTTTGGTTGTGGGATTTTTTTTTCTTGAAACACGCAAGTTTATCTGGATTTCACTTAGGAAGAAACCTACTCTCTGATGGACTGTTAGCCAGTGAAGGGTACTGCACAAAGCACATCCTGCTCTCCCCACTTCAGTAGTGACATTCTGCCAGCGAGTGGAAAGGGAGCAGGATGAGATCAGCACATCAACTGTTTTTTTTTCTGGAAGAAGCTGGAAGGGTAGTCTAGGTCTTCTGCAAGACCTCATTTGGGAAGGAGGGGAAAGGATTAGGGACACCTCTGAATCTCTCCTTACAGTAAGGACACTGGAGAGGTGGGGCCTTAGCAGACCATTCTTTGCAAGCAGAATGGGTATTTAACACAACCCAGTGGTAAGTGTGGTCACCAACGGCAGAAGAAATAGCACAAAATCGGAAAACTTGCACTGCTGGTCTCTCACATGTTTGGCAAACACACCATTTCTCAGAGTATTGACATTGGGACAGTTATCTTCTGTTCTTTTATTGAGGAGTGTTCCTAATTTCTATAAATCCTTGATTATTTACCAGGTGTGTGGCTTATGTCACGGTCCCCTGTGTTCCAGATGAAAGCTCTAGCCACTGGCTTGTGGGAGAGACAGAGACTTGTTTGTTGGTTCCAGTAAATATTTCTGAAGCCTCATTTGAAATGTCAAAGAATGCATTTCCTTCATCACTGACTAATTTCATAAGCCTCACTCTGGGACATCTCACTGTGTCCTTTGCCAGGCTGATTCATCTCTGTCTGTTATAAGTAAAACAGGATTGAATTTGTCCCTCATGATGGAAAAGGTATGATTGTGTAGCATAGCATAATGTAATACCTCATGAAAGAATATACAGTGCAAGTTTTTGGTGGGATGGTTTTTTTTGTTGTTTGAATTTGTGCTTAAGATACTGCTGATAAGGGGCAGTTGAAATTAAGAAGTAGGTATTCATTTTGGTCTTGAACTCAAAGGAGGTAAGGAAATCCCTATCCTTTTGAGAAGAGAGCTTCTCAGCTTTATTGCTGATGAAGTTTTGGATCAAGTATCCCTTTTGCATTGTCCTCAAGAAATTGGGCCCAGTGAAGAGCATGCAAGAGCCTACATAACCTGATATTAATAGGAAGTCTGTCAAATGATGATGACACAGAAATTGTGCATAACTAGTGGTCTGGCAAACTGTAGATTCACGCTTGAATGATACTTACTCGCTAGGGGCACTGCTCTGACATGCAAAACCCCTCTGGTTTCAGTGTCTTTTACCAGTGACCTGTTTGTGAAATAAGAAAGTTACTAAATTTTTTTGATTGTATCTAGGCTTGCCTTCTAATGCTACCTGAAATGTTCCTTCAGGTCCTGACCATGACATGCCTTCAGGGAATCCCACAGTTTCCATCTGAGGCAGGTATATGCATTTTAAGTGGAGGCACACACCAGTGGCTAGAGAGCATTTGCAGCTGCAGTAGGGCACAAGTAACCTTTGTCCTCACTTTTGCACCTCTAAACCGGTATTTGCTTCCCTCACGTTATAAAAGGCAAAAGCATTGAAATGCCTAGGTGGGATATTAGCATAGGTTATAGGAATATCATAGAGTGAGTTTGCAAGTTCTGGTTTTTTCTTCTCTTTAGGAAAATGGGGTGAAGGAAGAGAGTACGGGTAGCATTGATGTTAATGCACTTCCAGCAGTTACGGTCCTCTAATTTTCCAAATCTGTCCATTCTGTACACAGCTTTTGTTTTGTACACAACTCTTACATTGATTTGCTGTTAATGTATCTTTCTTTGATATTAAATGCAAATTGTGAAATGTACAGAATGTGCACTGTTGTTGCCTTCACAGAAAAAACCCAAAAACTTCCGCAACTTGCTCATTTGAATTTATAGAACAATTTGATGGATTTTCCTGTTAATTATGCAATTCATCTGCTAGGAGATGTGTTCTTGTTCAGTCTGTGTTGTTAAATTCATGCAACCTGTGCCTTAAATCTCCGTATGTGCCAACATACTTGTATAGAAAATGCATTGACAAGTGTGAACAAGCTAAACACATTCTGAATTGAATTTACAGTGTCATTTGCTTTACATCTAAGCTTGAACATAATACTGATTTTTCTGTCAGTACTCATTCTGCTTCTTAATTCAGAGATTTTTTCATTGTATATATGAATTACATATTTGTAGTAAATTTACTTTCATATGCACAAATCCCGTCCATTATACATAACCATAGAAAAAAGTAAAGTCTGAGATTCCTCTGCATGAAAAGGAGTCTGGGTAATGTGCGTGCTTCCAGTACAACATATAATGCTTTGGAATACCATGCCAACACTTGTCCAAAGACAAAAAAACCAGACACGAAATACCATCAAGCTAGGACATTTTTCCCCCAAGTCATATACTCCCAAATGTCCATTCTTGTGTCTAAGGCCCCGTTCCGGCCACTGTTGCTAACTGAAATGTTTTATGAGCATTTTAAATAGTGTTCTGTAATGGTATTCTTTCAAACTCCCAAATAAATGTAGGCAGGTGTAAGGGACTTTATGTCCTAGGCTCCTCTTGTGATAGAATTTTTCACACCTCCCAGCCATGGGTTTTGGAGATTATATCAGTTGTA